>NC_134583.1:88224330-89649330 GCF_037038515.1 Microtus pennsylvanicus | reverse complement strand
AAGCTCAATCCCCGCGACTGGAGTCTTGGTGTAGGATCAAATGGGATGGTTTTGCCTTTGCAGGTGGCACAGGACTGCCAGTGGGGAGGGTTACAGTGAGCAGGTCTGTGCCGACTGGGGCCAAGCATAACACACAGCAGGGCTGAGGTGGTCCTGAGCTGGCTGGGAGGTTTAGGGAGGCACAGAGCACAGCAGGTCAGATAAACCGCCCGGGGGACAAAGCTGGGATGGCTGACCACACCCGGGGACAGAGCTGGGATGGCTGGCCACACCCGGGGACAGAGCTGGGATGGCTGGCCACACCTTGGGGACAGAGCTGGAATGGCTGACCACACCCGGGGACAGAGCTGGGATGGCTGACCACACCCTAGAATCAGTAAATGCGGGGGGAAAGGGGCTGGACATTTTGTCAAAGGACAAGCCCATGGCCACCCAAGAGCCTCATCCCCCGGAATGACTCAGGGCTCCATCAGATGATGCAGGTCCAGACAGAGGTGAGGGGACAGGCAGGAAGTCTCACCTAGGACTGCCGTAACTACCTCTGGGCATTTCCAGGCCCTGGGTTGGCTCACTTGCACTTTGTGTTTGAAGAGCAGGAAAGCTTTATCCTCTCATGTGTGCATGGGGTGGAGTGTCTCTTCTGATGTCACTTTGCTTTGCTGCCCACCCCATCCCCAATCATCATCAGAAAGGTCAAAGCCTCCGCACTCCCCTCTAAACCCCCATGTCTGGCCCAGCTGTCCTCCCTCTGCCAAGCTGTAACCAGCTGATGGCCACCCACCACTGGGGACTAGAAAATGCTGCCAAAGCTGTTATCTCTGGGGAGGGGCCTCAACAATATGCAAGCTAGCAAGGGAGGACACTAGGGACTGACCTTGTGGCTCAAAGGGACAACCTGCAGCTGGGATTCTTGCGTTAGGGAGAGAAAAACAGAGGGCCTATGTCTAAGGAAATCCGATGATCTGCCATCTCAGAACCAGGACAGGCCACCTGTCAATCGATGGCTCCAGAGACTTCGCAAGGGGCAGCAGCCACTAGCAAGCACCTGTGGGCTCTGTGGGATGGAGCAGAAGGAATCAAAATCCCTCTCTCCTCCCTCCCAGGCGGGTCCTGTGGCTGGGGACAGGGATGGGAACTCCCAGGGCCCAGTCCTGCAGGCACTCACGGTCATTGCAGACAGGGCCTCCATAGGAAGTCATGGTACAGTCACAGGTAAAGCCATCCCACTGCTGCAGACAGACGCCCTGGTTGGCACAAGACTCTTCGGTGCAGGTGGTGCTGGGGCCTGGGAAGGAGCACGAAGGAGAAATGCCCTGGGCTCAGCCAACGTCCCCAGGGGCTGCAGAAGTTCCACAGCCAGGCAGAGAGTCTCTGTCTTTGCTTGGTCCACCAAACTAGAATGGCCAGATACCGAACACGGTGCTGGGACGGGATAGGAACAGGGACATTCAAAGACTGCTAGGTTTGGGACTAGAGGCCAGGGCTGGAGACAACAGGGAGAGTGTGTGACTTGTCCCTTCCCTGTCCTCTTTGTCCCAGAGTTCTTGGGACAGGCTTCTTCAGTCCCAAGAAGCCTCAGGGCTCCACCACCCTGGCACATACTCACCATCACAGCCTCTCTCCACCTGCCCGATGCGGTGCAGGGCATCAGCAATGAGGTCTGGGAGGCGCCCGTTGAGGTCCACAGAGGCCAGGCAGCCCTGAAAGCCATCCCGAGAAGCCACCAGCTTGGGCAGGTTGCTGAACATATTCTTGCTCAGGCCACCGAT
This sequence comes from Microtus pennsylvanicus, assembly GCF_037038515.1. NCBI lineage: Eukaryota > Metazoa > Chordata > Mammalia > Rodentia > Cricetidae > Microtus > Microtus pennsylvanicus. Next base: position 89,647,561 of record NC_134583.1, on the reverse strand, counting down.
GTACAACTCCCCTGCAAAGGGAGTGCTGTCAACACCCCACTATCCTGGACCTTATTCCCCTCCCGAGATGCTGGCATCCCACCGCGGGGTCCTCCCAGACATCTGGAAGGCTCCCAGTATCCCTAACAGATACAAGGACCTGCAGACTCTCCACCTTCTCTTCCCTTTGCCATCTGTCTGCTCCCCTCCCTCAGGAGCCCAGATGCCTGCGGTAGTGGGGGTGGGGGCAGCTGGAGGGACCCACTCCAGGCTCTCTCCCACACGTTGGATTCCAGTTCCGGCCTGTAATCAGGGCCTTTCATGGATGCGCAGCCCTACATCGCTTCCACCCCCGCTCCCCCATCCCAAAGACTGTTTCCCAGAACCGCAGCCTTTCCCCACTCAGCGGCCTTCTCCCCTCCGAAATCCTCCTGACGGCTGGGCTCTGGGAAGAAGTCTTCCCCAGGGATGCCTAACGTCCCACATGGACTCTAAGGGAAGTCCTGACCAATGTCTAGCTTGGCTTCAGCAGCCCTGGGCATCCTATCTGAAGAGAATCGGCCACATCCGATTCTCTGTACCACATCGCCCTCTTCTGGGAGTGAGGAGAATTTGCAGCACTGTCGTGCAAGCGAGTGGGTCTGGGGATTCAGGACGTAAATTCATTGGTCTCTGAAGATCTCCCCCAAGTTTTGACAGTCCAGTTACATGGACACACATGGGACCCTGTGGGGCTAAGGGATGCTGCAGGCATGTGCAAGAAGGCAGCATGGATCCCAGCGGGCTCTGGAACTGCTGCAGGCCTCATGTTCCTGTTCCATTGCCCAGTCCGCCGTCTCCCCTTCCCCCTTCTCCTCTTCTCCTCCTCTTCCTCTCAGCCTCCTACTCTGACGGCTGGCAATGACTACTTCAATGACAACCATAGAGTCACTGGAGAAGGTGGGACCCCGGGGAGAAACAGCCTCCCAGTGTTCCATCAGAGAAAGCTGCACAGAGCCCAGTGAGACCCCGGTGAGAAACATCAGTCAGACACAGTGGAGAACAGGAAAGAGGGTTGGGGGAGAGGAAAGAGAAGCAGCCTTGACCCCTTGCGGGGGGGGGTGATCTTCCTGGAGAAGGGGAGCTGGGCTAAGGCTCCAGCCCCACCTTTAAGATCCAGATTGCGGGCACCGTTGGAGTGCTGCGTGACAGTGCGGGAGTCGATCTTCAGCGTGTGCACGTTGCCCGGGTCCCTGGACACCACCACATTGTGCCATTGGTTGTCATTGACCGGCTTGTCTGAGTTTCCCTTCATCAAGGACGGGCCATTCCCCAGGTCAAACACGTAGTGGATGTACCTGCCCCACAACAGGGAGAAAACACTAGATCAGGTGGGGACCGCTGAGATGCCAGGAAGAATGAGCTACTGCTGGCGGGGGAGCGGGGGGGGGCGGGAAGGAGAAGTGGAGGAAGAGATGCCACAGGAAGGAACATAAACAGTGGCATTAACAGGCTGTGGCATGAAGTCTTGTCCCTGGAGGATGAGGGCAGGGAGGCGGTCACAGAAGCACTTGCTCTTGGGACCCAAGAGGACCAAAAAAAAGGTGGAGTTTGAGTGATACAGTAGGGGTCACCCAGAAGCAGAGTCTGAGCTGCTTGGGGGGTGCAGTCTTTCAGGGCAACAGAAGGACTGGGCTCACTTCTGCCATAGAGAAGGCAGTAGGCAGAGAAGGGATGTAACCGGGAACCCTGGCAAGGAAGCATCTGAGGAGCCAGCAGCCTGGATCAGGGTTCAGTTTCTCCATCTTGGCTGAGGAAGAGCCCTCCCGGCTGATGGCTAGGGGTGTAAATCTTGCCCTGAGATCTAGGAGCCTTGAAGATTCCCAGTGGTCAGGGGAGCTGTATCTGAGCCAGCAAGGGGACATCACCACAACAGCCAGCCCCTCACCCCTTGACCAGCTCGATGACAATGAAGTCATTGCCGTTGCCTGAGTTGAACAGCAGAAGCCCATCCGGGGCTGTGGTCTTGAACTGGAAGAAGAGGTGCATGGAGGCGTAAGCCTGCAGCGTAGCCAAAGCCAGGTAGCTGCTACGACTCTTGAAGGTGACAGGATCGGCCACAATGGCACGCAGACCAAACCGAGCATTAAGCTCACAATAGGTGATATCCCCGTCCTTGCACTGGTCCATGTAGGGCTGGCCGTTGAACACCAGCCCACTCAGGTGCCCGATGAAGTTGGAGGGCACCACAGAGATGAACCGCCGCTCTGTCATGATGCCCGTCTCAATGTTGTGGAACTCCAGCCGAGTGTGGGCTCCTGCCATCTGTCCTGTTCAGACCAATATGAGGGAGAGAAACTCAGTGCACAAACAAGGGACCTCTGGGAAGGGGCCTTGTGTTCCCAGAAGCATCATCTCCTTGACGGAACCACAGCAAGTAACATCAGTAGATGTCCGGGGCCAGTGCTAACGTCCCACCACGCTGGGAGAAGCTGCAAGAGTCAGTGGAAGGCCAATAAACTTCCCCAAAGAGGCTGCATGTAGGAAGTTGAAATGGTCCCTGGGGTCCAGAGCCATAACAATTACTTCCCTAGGAGTAACAACCCAGCCAGAGGTTAAAAATCAAGCAAGCACAGGTCACTAGAAATAAGTGTGCCACCCTGGGTCCAGGCACCTACCCTCCACAGTCACGTTGTCCACAGACAGCTGCAGGCTCTTGCCACGCCGCACCACCCTCACTGTGTGCCACTCATTGTCGTTCAGCTTGTGCCCCGCAAAGAGTGTCTCGGGGCCTTTACCTGCAGCACCAAGGGGGGAGTGAGCGTGGCTGACACGTGGTCCCAGACAAGGAGCCCACCTGCGCATGTGCACTCCCCACTTCTAGCTCACGTCAACGTGTATGCCCCTCCCCTCACACCTGGAGTGCATGCAGGGGTCACAAACCCAGTTCTGTCATTTTGTGCGACTGCAAAGGACGCCAGTTGTGTAGACTATGACACCAGTGGTGGCCCTGACACTCTCCAAAGGAGGGGCGCCCACACCTCACCCTCTGCATGCACAAGCCAGCTCGGCCCTACTGTCACTTCGCTGCATGCTCCTGTTTAACTCTGCGCCCTGGAACTGCTCTCCCCTACTCAGCACTCAGAGAACCTGCAAAACCACAGCCAGGTTCTGGTCCTTGGAAACTGACCATGTATTGACAGGGAGGTTGTCAATAAATGAACACATCTCTCAGATGCTGCAGGACTTTGTAGCACCTCCGAGCTACCCTTGGGTCCCTAGGGCTCAGTCTGCCTGGGGCTCAGGGTGCTGGAATTAAAAGGCCTCAGGTGCATGCACACACTGTGCCACAACCACATAAAACAAGGGGCACTGAGCACACGAACTCTCTGCTTGCACCTTCCATGATCTGACTGCAAGGCACAGTGTGCAGAGACTCTCTGAGACTGAGCACCTAGACCGGGGGCAGAGAGACCAAGACCTATCTACATCCGCTGACCCTCTGACTCCCTGCTCACAGCCCTCACTGGTGACTCTTGAGTTTGTCAGGAACCCTGTATACTGGCAGTAAAGACTAGGCTTTGAGGCTCCTAGCATGCCCGGCCCCTTGCCCAAATTATCTTTCCCATGTACCTCGCCTGCCCCCTTGTGGTCACTGATGGAGATGCATCATTATGTCTCCAGGCTTTGTGTAATCTTGCAGTAGATGCCACCCAGCTCCAGATTTCTGCCTTCTGCTGCTGACTTGGGAGACAAGGTGTCTTGGCTCTCCCTTTCCCAAAATCCATAAGCATCCTCACCAACTACCTCTCCCTGATTCCGCTTCGTTGTATCCATCCAGCCCTCCATAAGTCCCCTTCCCAACCCCATGCCTGCTCCCCTCCCCACACACCTGGCCTCACAACCAGTAATGAAACTATCCCCCCACTCATCCCTTTCTCCCTAAATCCCAATTCCCAGTGTCCCAGACCCCTTGGGTCTCTGCAGAAGAAGAGGGAAGCCACTTACTAGGTGCGCAGCCGACGCGCAGGCAGTCTGGGGGGGCCATGGGGTGGGCGGAGGGGGAGGGAGAAAAAAAAGGCAAAACAAGGTTTTTTGGTTTTTTTTTACATCCTTCACAGGGAGGGGTATCTGCAGGCGGGGGGGTTCCCTCCAGGGCCACTTTCTGGGGACTACGCGTGCCCAGGTGCCCTTTCCCCTTCCTCAGTTGGACCCTTGTCCTTCTTGCCCCCAAGAGGGCTTTAACCCTCCCCAAAGTCAAGAGGCAGGGCAGTCAGGTGGTAGGAAGAGGGCTTGTGTGCCCCTTTTTGAGGGGCCCAGGCCTCTCATGTCTGAGGGAGATGGGCACCTCAGGAATCCCAGCCGTACAGGGGCTAGCCAGGGGATGAGGGCTTGGCCGACCCCACATCTACCCAATCCCTGGGAGGGAGATGGGTAGGGCAGGCCAGGGTCCCTGCATCCCCTGCTCTGGGATGACACCCTGCTTAGAGCTCAGGTGTGACAAGTCACTCCTCAAGCTCTAAGCTCAAAAGAGGGGTCTGCCCCAGGGCCCCCTTCCTAAGGCCATAGACCTCACAAAGCCCCAGTGGCTGGCACCACCCCTACAGGAACCTTCCTTACATCTACCCCTCCCTGGGGGCACCGAGCTTCCACTAGGGGTCAACATACTCCTCCACCCTGAAGAACAAGTGTTTTGTCAGTTTCCCTAAGTCAAGGCCTCAGAGAGGGATGCCAAGATCTGCAAAATGTGACTTCTAGGCCCAGTGCAAGTCACTGGCAAGCAAGGTCCTCAATCCTACCCTGGGCCTGGCATTGCTGTCCCCAGTTTCAAGTCTAGAAGGGTCTCTTATGGTTAGAAAACCCATATTTACACAAAGCTGTGGTGATATTTTGTTTGTAATCTAACAAATAAAGCGTGGCGGAAAATGAGAGTGCAGAGCTAGTCACTAGTTAGCCGTAGAGGCCAGGCAGTGGTGGCACACTTTAATCGTAGAACTCAGAAGGCAGATACAGACAGATCTCTGTGAGTTCAAGGCCACCCTGGGCTGCACAAGCTTGATCCAGTCTCAGAGAAACAAAGCCAGGTGGTGATGGCTCACACCTTTAATCCCAGTACTTGGGAGTCACATGCTTTAATCCCAGCACTAGGAAAGTGGAGACAGGAAGGAACACAACTGGCCACAGAGAGGTGGCGGGAGACAGGAGCCCAGCCCATCCAGTCTGAGGATTCATGGAGACAGGATTTTGCCCCCTTTGGTCTAAGGACTCAGTAGAGGGGGAAAAAAAATCTGTCTAGTGGCTGGCTCCTTCACCTCTCTGATCTTTCAGCATTTACCCCAATATCTGACTTTGGGTTTTTATTATTAAGATTAATTAGTATTTGTGCTACACAGAGCCAACATCCCGGGCACCCAAGAGCCCTGGGTCATTTTAAGTTCTAGTGTGCCCTTAGGGGGCACTGGCCAGGCTGGAGTGATGGGACTGTCTGGGATATGGGTCAGGGGAACTAGGCCCTCACCTCAGTCCTACACAGACTCACTATGTGACTTCAGACAGATCTCTCGAGGCCTGGCCTTCTCTTCCTTAGTGCTGAGAGGCTGGGGCAGGCTGAGGGTGTGTCCCTGCCTTCCAGGGGACAATCTCTAACCCTAGTGAAGAGTGAGGCCCTGGCCCCCCGTGGGTTCTCCATGAACAAGTTCTGCCCAGGTGCCCGACAGCCCAGGATGCAACTGCATCCCTAGGGCCAGGGAAGGTTCCTGCAGTGGTGGTAAGCAGCCCCTGCGGCTCTGCAGGTCACGAGCCCTCGGGAAGTACAGCTGAGCTCCACACGCGTTGTCAACCACAGCAGAGTGGGAGGAGCAGCAGGGACCCTGAGCCAAAGCCTGGGCACCAAGGGACAGACACAAGAGGAAGTGAGAGGTCACAGTGAGGGGAAGGAGGCTGAGTAAGAATGGAGAGAGAAGAGGAAGAACCAGGAACAGAGGGAGGGTCAGGATGAGGGGGGAGGGTGCCAGGCCCTGGTTTCAGGTCCCAGGGGCTCTCTCTAGCCAGCAGAGTCTTCACCCATGAAGGGTCCAAAAAAGAAAAAGGGGGCTGGAAGGGCAGGTCAGTCTCCTGTAAAGGAACAGGGCCAAGCAAAATGCTTGACTTTCCCATCCCAAGGAGAGGATATACCAGGAGTGTCAGGGTGTCCATCTGTCCAGAGAAGAGGTGACAATTCCAGCCTACCCTGCAGTGATTCCCCTCAGAAGCCCCTTTGAAGATGGGTATCCAGGGAGGCAGGCTCCTCCCAGAAGAGAGCAGGGAGAGCGGGCTGGAGAAAGCAGCTCTTCCACACACATTCCCCAAAATGCTGTTCAGAGAGTGATAACCAGGAACCCGTTAGTCAGCCGCCAGCACCCCGAGAGCAGAGATGGGCACACTGATGCCAGACACAAGATCAGGGTGACGGCATGAACATGGATGGGATGGGATGGGATGGGGTGGGATGGAGAGAAAACAGCCCACTGAGAACGAAATGAATGGAAAAAACACAGTCCCCTGGCTTGGTCTAACTCACTTCTGGGGGTGGGAAGTGGGGTGAAGACATCCAGCCCCCAGCTCCATGCAAGGAATTTCAAAAACACCCAGCCATTCCTCTCAAGAGCCTTTGTATCAAGAACGGGATCACTTGGCCCTGGTGTCTTCTCCACTCAGGCTCCCAGCCCCCGGGTGGGAAGGCGTGGGCTCTTCCATGCCCCGGGAGTTAAAGGGCTCTGGGGTGTCATGTGTTTTCCTGCTGACTTAAAACATGAGCAAGGCTCAAGAGGGCAAAACCAGTGAGAACTTAGGAGCAAGGGGAAATCTGAGAAGGCCAGGAAGGTGCTAAGGAAGAAGAGCCCAGTGGTCAGAGTGTCCCTGTCAGAGGAAGGCCCCTTCTACCAGGGCCTGGTCTGGTACCTCTGCTCTTTCTTCAGGACCACCTCTGAGTGTCTATGCCTGACAGTCTGAATGGTGTGACTGACTACCTGTGTGACCTCTGAACCTCTGGCCTGCCTCTCTACAGACACAGACCACAAATCAGAGACCAAACCTCTAGTTCCTTAGCAGCAAGCCCAGCCCAGAACTATGGCCTCACTGCTGCTGGCTGTCTGGAGCCCAGCAGGCCCCGGGTGGGTCACAGGATGGGAATAAGGGGCTAGTCTGTACTGGTGATGCTATGTAGAAGCAAGCCTTGCACCTGGCTCCAACTTGGGTTCCTCTCCCACGCTGAAGTGCCACATTGGAGTGGATCTGGAGGCCAAACCGAGATCACCCTCAGGTGTCCATCCCTCGGAAGCCATCTACCTTGATTTTTGAGACAGTCTCTCACTGTGATCTGGAGTTCACCAGCCAGGCTAGACTAGCTGGCCAGTAAGCCCCAGGGATCTTCCTGTCTCTGCTTCCCCTTTCTGGAATTACAAATGCATTGCTGGAGATTAAACTCTGGTCCTCATGCTTGCAAGGCCAGCATTTTACCACTGGGTTGATGCCTCAGGCGCTGGGGGGAGATTCTTAGCCCTGTTTTTAAAAGGAAAAGAGCAGGCTTGGGGAGGGGAATTAACTTACCCAGCGACGAAAGATTCCAGGGCTGGACCCTGGTCTTCTGACCCCCAGCCCAGAACTCTCCATCTCAGCTCCAGGCTGGGCAGCTGGACAGACCGCTGTGTCTCTAGTACCTACACATAGGCAGCAAACCTCTAGTTCCTTAGCAGTGAGTTAGGCCCGGAATGATGGCCTCGCTGCTGCTGCCTGTCTGGAGTCCAGCAGGCCCTAGGTGGTCACAGGATTGGGAATATGGAATTCGGGGATGGACTGGACTGGGGACACTATGTGCAAGTCACGGACCTGGCCCCATCTTGGGTCCCCCGCCCGGGCTGAGGTGCCACACTGGAGTGTATCTGGTGCTTACACACCTCTATGCCCTCAAGAGGAATCCGCAGACAGATGTGTCTGCACCAAGTGTTTGGTCTCAGCTTTATCTGCTAGAGATTAGCTCTCAGCACCCATGTTTCTGTAGATGGGAATAGGGCACAGGCTGGTGGCTGTCATCAGTCTGGGGCATTCAGACTGGATCTCTCTGGATCTTGTTCTGACTTCTGAGATTCATGAGGCACAGACAGAAAGGTAAGCCTGTAGGAAAAAGGTTAAATCCCAAGGGTTAGGTCCCAAGGGCCTGCCAAGACAAGATTTCCTGACCAAGGATGCCATCTCTCATCTAAAGAAACTCCAGCTTCTTCCCGGAGAATCAAGAACAGTCCAAGGACGCCAGAGCATGTGTCTTCTCTCTGAGGATGAAGGCCATGGGCTTCCCCTGCTTGGTCCCACCAAACAGAGCAAAGGCAAGCACTTAGCCGTGTGAGACCACAAGCGTGAACCAGTGCAGGGAGACTGAAGGAGGCAGAAGGACACGTGGGGCCCTGGACAGGACCTTCACTCTAGGACAGCGCCAAGGGAATAGATCTGGGGAGAGGGCAGAGTTGCCATCTGCCATTCACTCGGTGACCTGTGACTGTAGGTCAGAACAGGGCTGTAGGTACTGCCTCAAACCAGCGTGAGACCCTGGTAACTCTCACAGCCTTCCAACCTATCCTTGACCTGAGAGTCGAGGTGAGCAATGAGGGTGTCGACACAAGTATTTAAACAAGGCCTCCAAAGTCCACAATCTACCCCAGAGATGCTTCAGAGATCAAGGTTAGGATGAGAATCCGGGTAGGTGTCAAAGCCCTGGTGTTCTAGAGAGCCCCCCTTCTCCCCATTACCAGAACTCGGTGCTCTGCTTAGACTTTGGCCCTTGAGGGCTTCTACAGGGCAGGTCCTTGGTTGTGGCACTTCCATAGTGTTCAGTGGACAGCTGCGCCAGCAGCCCGAACACCGTAGGGCCTCTCCGCTCAGGGTGCCCTGCACTGTAGTCTGTGAGGCGGCCTCCTCGCTCTGGATCCTGACCTGGCATATAGCTGGCCCTCACAAGAAGTCCCTTAGAAACCAGCCAGCCAAGTAACTCTGCCTTCTCTCTCCATTGTGACCACAAACACCAAGGCCCATGATAATCTAACAGATAACCTGGCATGCCTTCTGTGCCCCGAGGAGCAACAGGGATGTGTAGACCCTGTTCTCACCCGTGGGCAAGAGCAGAAACAGTGGGTAGTCTGGTGGAAAGAGCTAGCAAGCTGATACCCCACCCAAAACTACACTTCCCACGGGCTGGGCTTGACACCGGCACCTCCCCAGCCATTACACCTTTAATCTTAGCACTCAGGAGGCAGAGCAGGTGGATCTCTGTGAGTTCGAGGCTAGCCTGGTCTACAGTGCCTGCCTGGTCAGCTGGTGTCTTCCCAGAACACCAATGGGACTCACATAGGACACGGCCATGAACATAAGCTGCGTGACAAGTGTGAGGTAGCATGTTCCTGTGTCCAGAGTGCACACAGGAACCCTCATACCGCATCCCAGAAACAGTATGATCTAAGCAGAACGACCAAGTGTGGCTGCCTGCCAGGGCCAGCTGTTTGCTGTCCTCATATCTGCCACTGGGCTGAGCTGAGCGCGGGATTGTACCTAGCAGGTGTCAACAACTAATTCCATAATGAAGAAGCCCATGAATGAGCAAGACAAGAATGAGTGTGTGCCATCTTGTGCGTGCAGGACAGATGCGAGCAACACTCCGTGGAAGTGACTTGAGAGGACAGTTATCACACTCAGACACATTCTGACAGGTGTGTGTGGCTGTGTTCTGGGTCTGGGCGGAGAGACACAGCCCTCAGAGGCTCAGATTCAGGTTGCTGCTACCTATTTCTAAACTGCCAGGGTCACCTCTGGCTGGTGCCACCACCAGCTTCTCCAGACAGAGGGGAGTGTAGGTCAGAGGCAGGCTGGGAAGAGGCCAGCAGAGGATTGGGGTGGTTACCGAGGTTGACGGTGAGCTTCGCCTGCCCCCCGTCCAGCTCGAGGCGCAGCGTGTCAGCTGACTCCCTGGAGGTGGTGGCCATCATGAGTCCATAGGCCCTCTGGGACATGAAACGCAGGGACACATCTTCTGCCTCCGTGTGCATGGCATTGGGCAGCATGATCTTCATGTACATGGAGCCATCATAGCTTAGGACGGTGGCCTCTGCCCCGGGGGTGGAGAACAGAGGCCAGAGAAAGGGGGCGGGGATGGAAAGGGAAGAGAGAGAGAAAATAAGAGAGTCATTACCGGGAGAGAAGTCTGGGCTGGCCTGAGGGGTGCTCTGAAGAGGGGTGCAGCACGATAATGGAAAAGTGGGGTCCTTTGGACTCAGGACACCGAGACCAAGCCCAGGCTCACCTCTCTCACAGACCCGACCCAGAAAGCCGGTCCCGATGCAGTCACAGACGAACCGGTTCCAGCCTTCTCGACAGACACCTCCATTTCGGCACGGGGCTGACGCACACTGCTTCAGCGTCTCCCGGGAGCAGAAGGGGGCAACACCCGCAGCCCCCTGGGCCTCCGCCAGGCCCCGGAGGTCTCGACTCCGTCCATCTATGAAGAGGTCTCGAACACAGCCCACATAGCCAGCCCGCAGAGCAGCTGTCCACACCTCAGGAGGCAGCGGCAGGTCCACCCGGCCACCCTCAGGGAGGCCGCCCAGGTACAGCTCACTCTCCAGGTCCAGGACCTCACTCTCTCCTGTAGCCAAGAATGGCGTGCTGCGGCTGTTCACAGAGATTGAGCCTGGGGACCAACGGAGAGTGAGCCTCAGTGGAGAGGGAAGTCGAGTTTGGAAAGGGGTGTCCCAATTTCACTACTGAGGCCCCCCTCCATCCTGCACACAATAGTGGGCTCAAGAGCATGACCCTTGTCCCTGGGGTCTAGCCTCACTTACCGTCTGAGCAAACTACCTAACTTAAGCCCTCAAGTCCAGGAGCTTGAGAGCCAGTCCCAGACCCCACCCAGCCGCAATGGGCTCTAGACCTCTGTCCAGATCCTTCTCGCCACCTACAAGAGACCTCCAAACTATCCAGGCGGCACATACATCCAAAGTCCTGTGGCTTAAACGGGTCACTCAGACCAGAGATCCTGCAGGAAACTGTGATAATTGAATCTCCGTGTGTGGAGGGGAGGGTTGTGAGACAGAGACTTGTTTATGTAGCCCTAGCTACCCTGGAGCTCCTTATATAGGCCAGATTCCTATATATAGCCTAGAACTTAGAAAATCTTTGTGCTTCCTCCTACAGAGGGTTGAACTTACAGATGTGTGTCACTAAGTCCAGCAACCCCGTGTGTGTGTGTGTGTGTGTGTGTGTGTGTGTGTGTGTGTGTGTTATTCATTTGTTCTGGTTCAGGATTTTTTTTTGGTTTTGACTTTTTAATCAGCGTATCATGCAGACCAGAATGATTTTACATCACCAAAGACGACCTTAAACCTGTGATCCACCTGCCTCAACTCCCAAGTGCTGGGATCATAGGCATGTACCATTGTTCCAAGCTTGTTAATACTTGCTAAAGATTTTTTTCTTGACATAGGATCTCACTATATAACTCTGGTTGGCCTAGAACTCACTATGTAGACTAGGGCAGCCTTAACTCCTCCTTCTAGTGCTAGGTTGCCTGCTCTGAAGGTCTGTCTTAAATTATGCGTGCATGTATATGTCTCTGTGAGAGTATGTTCCTATGAGTGCAGACACACACAGAGCCAGCAAGAATCATCAGGTCTCCAGGAACTGGAGGTACAGGCAATTGTGAGCCAGCCAATGGGAGGGGGTGCCAGGAAACAAACTTGGGTCTTCTACAAGGGCAGTACACACTCTTAACCACTGATCAATCTCTCTACAGTGTGTGTGCATGGTGCATGTGTGGTATGTGTGTGTTGTGTATGTGTGGTATGTGTGTGGTGTGTGTGGTATGTGTGTGGTGTGTGTGTGTGTGTGATATAATTACTGTGTAGCACTGGCGGCTTATAACTTGCTCTGTAGACCAAGCTGGCCTTGAACTCACTGAGCTCCACCTACCTCTCTCTCCTGAACGCTAGGATGAAAGGCAAGTGCCACTATGCCTGAAAGCCCTATATTTTTATCCCGTGTTTCCCTTTTCAAGGACAAACTCTTAAAAGAAGAAAGGAGGAAGGGGTCAGGGCAACGGTGGCACCAGGCATGGCGGTTCACACCTATGAGCCCAATACTCAGGAGGTAGAGGCAGAACGACTGCCACGTGTTTGAGGCCAACCTGGCTACATAGTGCCATCCTGTGTAAAAAAATAAAAGCAAAGCTCCTAGCAAGGTTTAGGAGTGATAAGGAGCCACTGGGCCTCTGAGACATGAGTACGATGGGCATCTTGAAAGGGGGGGGATGGGGAGAGGTCAGATATGAGCAGAGTTGAAGGAATTCGAGGAGCAAAGCCAAAGCCTTCTTTGCAGACGCAGCTCCTACTAGCAGCCAGTCCCTTCTTCAAAACCCTACCATCTCCTGGGCTCCCTTGTAAAGTCTTCACCCCCCCCCCCCCATAGGGTTTCTCTGTGTACCAGCTCTAGCTGTCCTAGGACTCACTCTGTAGACCAGGCTGGGCTCGAACTCACAGACAGCCATGTGCCTCTGCTTCCCGAGTGCTGGGCTTAAAGGTGTATGCACTACCATGCCAGGCTTCTTGTAAAGTCTTTTGTTTTAAGATTTATTTACTTTTATCTTGTGTATATGTGTGTGCCTGCATGTGTGTGGATGTGAGCCGCTGTGTGCGTGCCTGCATGTGTGTGTGGAGACGTGAGCCGCCATGTATGTGCCTGCATGTGTGTGGAGACATGAGCCGCCGTGTGTATGCCTGCATGTGTGTGGAGACGTGAGCCGCCGTGTGTATGCCTGCATGTGTGTGGAGACATGAGCCGCCGTGTGTGTGCCTGCATGTGTGTGGAGATGTGAGCCGCCGTGTGTATGCCTGCATGTGTGTGTGGAGACGTGAGCCGCCGTGTGTGTGCCTGCATGTGTGTGGAGATGTGAGCCGCCGTGTGTATGCCTGCATGTGTGTGTGGAGACGTGAGCCGCCGTGTGTGTGCCTGCATGTGTGTGGAGACGTGAGCCGCCGTGTGCTGGGAACCTGGAAAACCCAGGTCTTCTGCTAAAGCAAAACATGTCATTCACTGCGAAGCCACCTCCCCAGCTCCAAGTCACTGCTGTTTAAGGAATTATTTATTATTATGCATGTGTACATGTGTGCACCTGCCTACAGAGGCAGAAGAAGGCGTGGGATCCCCTGGAGCTGGAGTTACAGGTGGTTGTGAGCCTTCTGGTGAGGTCTGGGAACTGAGCTCACATCCTCTGAAAGAGCAGCAGGTGGACTCTCTCCAGACCCTAAAGCGTGTGTGTGTGTGTGTGTGTGTGTGTGTGTGTGTGTGTGTGTGTGTTTGTGTGGTGAGGTATGTGTGTTTTTGCAATATGTGTGTATTGTGATCTGTGTTGTGATATATATGTGTGTGTTGTGATGTATGTGTGTTGTGATGTGTGTAGTATTTGTTGTGATGGCTGTGTGTGCTGTAATATATGTGTATGTGTTGTGTGTGTGCGCTGTGATCTGTGTGTTGTGTGTGCTGTGATGTATGTGTGTGTTGTATGTGTGTTGTGATGTGTCTGTGGTGTGTGTGTGTTGTGATGGATGTGTGTTGTATGCGTGCTGTGTTGTGTGTGCTGTGATGTATGTGCTGTGATGTGTGTGTTGTGATATATATGTGTATTGTATGTGTGTGTTATGATGTATGTGTGTTGTGATGTGTGTGCTGTATGTGTTGTGATATATCATGTTGTGATGGCTGTGTGTGCTGTGATGTGTGTGCTGTGATGTGTGTGTTGTGTGTGTGCTGTGATGTGTGTGTTGTGTGTGTGCTGTGATGTATGTGCTGTGTAAGTGTATGAGGACAGAGAATGATATTCAGGAGTCAGTTCTCCCCTTCTACTGAGGAACCTGGGGAACAAACTCAGGCCATCAGACCTGACCAGTAAAAGCTTCTACCTGCTGAGCCCTAACAGGATCGCCCAGAATCCACAGAGCCTCCTGTGACCCATGCTTTGGCTGCTGGAATCTCAGCAAGAACTGAGCGTGAGGAGAAGAGGGCAGGAAATAAAGGCTAAGAAGAAGAGCAGACAGCTCTGGAGAGGAGACTTGCGTGTGCTCTGGCCTCTGCTCCAGTCACTCCAAATACAAAACACGAGCAACCTGACTCATTCATTGATGAAAGAACAGACAAACGATGTGAGCATGGCCCTGGGACTTACTCAGACTTCAGAAGAAGGGAGTCTGACTCACACTACAATACTGGTAAACCCTGAAAGACACTGTACCCATTGAAACAGCCAGGCACAAGAAGACACAAGTCGGATACGATGGCACATCCCAGCACTCTGGAGGCTAAGGCAGCAGGATCTTGATTTAAAGTCAGCCTGGGCTAGATGCAAGCCCCTGGGTCAGAAGGAAGGAAGGTAGATAGGCAAAAAAAAAAAAGGGAGCTGGGGAGATGGCTCAGTGCTTAATGTGTTTGCTCCTCATGTATGAGGCCCGGAGTTCAAATCCCCAGAAACTCACATAAATGCCAAGTGGGTGTAGTGGCCCACCTGTAATTTCAGCCTTGGAAGGCAGAGGCACGGGATCCCCGGAGCAAGCTGGATGGCCATATCTGTGAGCTCAGGGTTTGATTGAGAGACCCTACCTCATTAAAGAAGATGAATGATTCCTGACATCAGTCTTAAATCTCCACATATGTGCACCCACATACATGTGCCCCAATATACACACAAGCATGGACATAAACACATGAAGATGGAAAAAGAGGAGGAAAGAGAAATACCATGTGACTTCACTAATCTAAAGTCTCAGATTGATAGTGGCCAGAGGCGGGGGGTGGGGGGGAAGGAGAGCTTATGTTTAATAGAGACGATTTCAGCTTGGGAAGATGAAAAATCTGCACCTGGATGGTGGTGAGGGCTGCGCGGCAACATGAGTGGAATCAATGTCCCAATCACGATTAATGATTAAGACTGTGATATGCAATTTCCCAGTTTCAGAAACAAACTAAAAAGAACCAAATGTAACACAACCAGGGAAGGCCAAGGAGACAGATGAGCGTATGAGGCACTTGCGAGGCAAGGTTGACAACCCAAGCTGGATCCCGTGAACACACATAAAGATGTGGTTGCATGTGACCAAGGTCCCAGCACTTCTAGGGTGCAATGAGGGATGGAGACAGTCACCCAGAAGCCAACTCGCCTGGGGTATGCTGGGAAGCAGCAGAAACAAGAGAGAACCTTTCTCAACAAGGTGGAAAGCCAGAACCAGCTCCCCAAAATGTCCCCTGACCTCTGCACACATGCTGCGGCATAAGACACATTAGAAAATATATAAAAACAGGAAAAGGGAGTCTGGGGTGTGGCTCAGCAGGAGCAGGCCCTGGGCTCAATGCCAACACTGGGGTGTGGGGACGTAGGAAAACGGGGGACGGCCTAAGCAGCTTCCCCAAGCTCCTGGATGGATGTCCAGCCCAAGGATGACTGCCCACCTGTGGGGACCACTAGAGGCTGTCAGTGAAGAGCCACCATCACTGTCATGAGGGCAGAGCCCGGGGCTAGCATCCTCTCTCATGGCTTTCTCTGGTGAGGGAAGAGGGATGGGGAGCAAGGCCTCACTTCTGGGAGCCCAGCAGTCCCCTCCTCTCTGTGAGCAGACACGGTCACTCCACCTGACTCTCAGGTCAGCAGTGGTGACAGCTGCAGGAATGTGAAAATTTAGCTGACGTTGATAAGCCCTTAAATTAGATGATGTGTCAGGCCTCATTTGTCTCAATTCTCTTACTTAGGTTCAACGAGATGGAGGCGAGCAAGCCAGAATTAGCAGACAGCAAACAAGTGCCTGGACAGGAGAGGGAGGCTGAACAGGACGCACGGAGGAGAGGGCGGCTAGAACAACAGAAGTTTTGAAGCGTGGTCCACAGCCACACCACTCAGCATACATCCAGCACCATTCGGCCCCAGAGGCCAAGCAGGGTCAGGCCAGCTGTCCCCTTGATCTGGAACTCTCTTGGCCGGGCAGGTGTGGCTGCCTAGTCACTGCGTCTCTGACGGCCAGAATAAGGTGAATAGTCTGTCAGCCACAGTTAGTTCTCAGAGAACCAGGCAGCTGCAGTGTTCTCGGGCTCTGCATTCATCCAACCCAACATGGATGGAAATATTTAAGGGAAGAATTGTCTGTACTAAACACATACGGATACTGCTGTCCTTATTCACCAAACAACATAATAAGGACCATCACAAAACTATTATGTAACTATTATATAGCATTTATATTTTCTCTCTCTTCCTCTCTTTCTCTCTCCAGCCAGGCTAGCCCCAAATCCCTTATGCAGTTGAGGGTAACCTTGAACTCTTGATCTTCCTGCCTCTACCTCCCCAGTACTGGGATTATGGGCAAGCACCAGCATGCCTGGTTAATGGGGCGCTGGGGATGGAACCCAGGCTTCATGAATGCTGGGCAAGCACTCCAGCAGCTGAGCCCCAGTGTCTACCTTCTATCGGGTATGTTGAGGACTCGAGAGAGCACATAAGTTACCCAGAGGGTGTGTACAGGTGATATGCAATGCTACAGCACCTTTTATATGGGGTTTGAGCATAGAGGATTCTGATGTCTTTGAGGGTCCTAGGAGCAATCCTCTCAGACAGTGAGGGATAGCTGTTTCCTGATAAGCTAAAGAAATAAGGCTCCAGATAAAGCTGTAAAGCTACTTTCTTTGTTTTGTTTTGACTATGCAGCCCTGGCTGGTCTGGACCTCGCTATATAGTTCAAACTGGCCTGGAACTTACGACAGTCCTGCCTTTGTCTCCTGAGTGCTGGGACTGCATGTGTGAGTCACCACTCCTGGCTTTGAGAGTTATTTCCTTCAAGACATGGGACATCTCTGCTAGGTGCTATGCTGGTGTTTTTAGAAGTGCTCTTCCCATCCACAACGACCCTTGGGTAATTGTTCCTTTAACAAATAAGGAAGAGCGGCCCTGTGCCTTCTGCCAGCTCACAGCGAGGAAAGGTGCAAAGGACTGGGAGAAAAGACTAGGAGCAGGAAATGAAAGCTTGAGAGGCTGGGCAGGTATAGAAGAGTGACCAAGGGAAAGGAGGGAGGGACCAGAGGCCTCCTGACCTTTGCGCCCATCCCTCTGGAAGTCCACGTGGCACCATTCGCCGTCATTGACCTTGCGGCTGGACGCCCGCAGCTTGATGCCCCCAGAGCCCATGTCCAGCAGAAGATAGAGGTAACCGTCCAACAGCTCCATGGCAAAGTAGTCAGCCCTCTGGGCAGAGCTGTGGCTGCCTACCCCGGCCCCAGCCCGCCGGCCCTGGCTGAAGAGCAGCAACCCATTGGGCTCAGTGGTTCGGAAGTCCAGGGAGATGGAGCCAGTGCGCTTGGCGCTCCAGCAGGGCAGTGCAACAAAGGCCTCGGGACTCTCAAAGGTCACAGGATCCAGGGCAGCCACATCCTCGCAACGAAAAGACAAATCCCCCTGCAGCTTCATCTTCGGGTCCCCTTCCTTAGCCAGGCGGGACAGCTCCAGCTTGAAGTCGTTGTTCTTGTAGACCACCTGGAAAGACGAGAGGAGTCTGGGTAAAGAAGCAGAAGCAGCCTTGGGTCTGGCTACCAAGGGCCCTCCCTCCCTGGCAGCCATGGGCCGTCAACCATGCTCATGGCCCCGCACTCAGCGCCATCAGTCCACAAAGCCCAGGCTCCTGTTCTCGAGTTACACCTTCTTCTTGCTGCCTCTCCTGTCTTCCAGCCCCACGCTGGCCAAGCAGCTTCTTCTGTCAGCTCCTGGGTCCAACTCAACGATCACTCACAGTGACAAGGGGGGCAACTGTTGCTACTGTCTATTGCTGTTTTCTGAGACAGGGTCTCAAGTGGCTCAGGATGGCTTCAAACTCACTGCCTCACTGAGGATGACCTCGAATTTGTCTCCCTGCCTCTACCTCCCATGTGCGGGGCCTACAGATGCGCACCGTGCTCAGCGGATGCGGTTCTGATAGAGTGCATGGACCTGATGGTGCCAGGCAGGTGCCCTGTCCCCTGAGCTGCCGTCTGTCCCAGTCCCTGCTGACCGTCTTCCAGGGGATAGTAACATTCTCCCGTGTTCTGCCGAAGACCCAAGTAGGAACCAACCTTTTGTCTACAGGTCAGGCAACTCATGAGGTCAAGTGACTTGGTCAAGACAACAGAGCCGTGGGTGAAAGACACGTGACTGAGGTTAGGCTTAGCCTCAGGCTTCATGCCCACCAGCCTTCCCCGAGCGCCACAGCTCTGAAGGTCCTCAGAGGCGAGGGGAGTTCCGAGGCCAGAAGAAACAAAAAGTTAGATCCCTCTGGACCTGAGTCAATAGCTTTAGGCTTCAATGGAGGGTTACAGTCCCACCGTGGACTCCAGGGGTAGCTGGCCAGTTCAGACTAAGTCCCATGGCAGACTGGTCAACTGTAGCCACCTTCTAAGCCCCTACTCACGTCCTTGAGGCAGCCCATGAAGTTGTTGCTGACAGGCGAGCCAGGCAGGTCAGCTGTGTTGGGGCTGCCCCCAATGTAGAAGAAGTCATCAGAGCCCAGCATGGTGTAGTCCTCCTGTGTGTAGCCTGTGGTGGTCAGGATGCCGTCCACCGAGATGGTCACCTGCCCAGCCCGAGGGGGGGAGAGACAGGAGACAACCGACATCAACGCCCTGGGACGAGCCACAGGCGGGCAAGGGAGGAACCAGGGGGCAGTGGGGGAGGGGACCCCCATTTTTATGTCTGCTTGTCTTGGAGGTGGAACAGTGGGGGTGGAGGTGGGAAGGAGAAAGAGGAAGCAGCACAGATTTGATGGTTTCAGGGTAGGCTTTGGCCTGCCCTGCATGACCCATGGCCGAGCCTGCAGGCGGGACCCTGAGGATGGCACGGGGCACTCGCCATGATGGGCCCAAGAAGAGACTCCAGGGAGGAGGCCTCAGAGAGGGCCCCACTGTGAGATGTGGGGCAAAGCAAGCTACACCCTCAGCTTTCTCTCAGCAGAGCACTGTGGGCATGCGTGAGCTCCTGGCCACTTTCTAAGGAAGAGCCCTTCCTTCCCCTTCCTACCTGTCCCTTCCTGGGGAGCAATGCTGAGACCCACTTGCAGCCTTTCTGTCTGGGTACTGTGTTCTTGCAGCCTCAGCTGGGGAGGCAGCTGAGACAGTAGGGAGGAAGAAGGCCCAGGTATGCCTCCAAGTATCAGGACAGGAGTTGGCTGACATCTGTCAGGGCTGGCTCCTACCTCTGTCACTCAAGTTCTACGGTACCCTGTTATTTTTGGTCATTTTTTAGAAAAACTTAAACTAGTCGAGAACTAAGGTTTAAAAAACATACCTAGTCTATAAAACCTAAACTGGCCTTGAACTTGTGGTAATCCTCGTGCCTCATCCTCTCACGTGCTGAGATTGCACACCTAGGTGAGTCACTGTCTTTCTTCCAAAGAAGAAAGTGGCCCTATGCTATTTCCCAGCTCACACCTCATCCTTCTCTGTGCTATCCCTACCCCTAGGAACAGTGAAGCCAGGGTGAACCTAAGGAAACACCATCCCCGAGGTAGAAATTCATCCAAAAAGCAAGATGTCAAAAGCAGGGCTGTGCCTGGTGTTTGAAGAGGTCCTGGGCACTAGGCTGAGGAAGGCAGCGCTGATTCCCCTACTCAGCAAAGGTTTACCTGGTCCCTGAAGAGTTTAGTGCCTCAGAGGAGCGCTAGGCTTCACCCACTGCAAGGTTGAAGGAGAGGAGCCAATAGCAGTGGTAATACAAGCCTCTCTCTAGGAGGCTGTGGCCCAGGAGAGTCAAGGGGCCACTAAGGACCTGGTCTTTGTCAGTCCCATCCTGCATTTCCATAGACTGCAGCTTAGAGCCCTTCTTGCTCCCCAAATATGGTTCAAAAGTACTCCCTTTACAGGTAAGGTATTGAAGTAAGGACCTGCCAGTCACAGGCTGTGATGTCACCTGCTCCGATCTGTAGCACAGGCCACCTTCCAGCTGCTGGTCTTCGGTATTCTGTTGTCGGGAGGATGGGGTGGAAATCCTAAAATGGGGGACCCAAAAGCCCCCCTCGTGCTTGGTTGGAGCCTCGTGGTGAAGAGGTGGGGGCTGAACAGAGTGCAGACTTAAGAGGCCACCTCCTGGGAACCATCAAACCTTGTGCTAGAAGAGCTGGGTTCAAGGACAGGAGGAGACAGGTGTTTGGGGAGGGGGCAGTCTGAATACTTTTGAGTCTTGTTCGAAGGGGGAATTGGTCATGATTATTTATTTTTTCTCCCCCTCCACTTTGTCCTGAAGCTAGGAAATGGGGTTTGGGTGGAAAGGGGAGGGGTCAGAGAGGTTAGTCACAAAAACCATGCAAACGAGGTTAGAGATTAGACTGGGTGGAGGGGAACCGGAGAGAGGAAGAAGGGATCAGAATAAAGGGGTGGGGATAGTCAGGGAAGGTGAGGCGGTGGGGGGGGGTTCTCCCTAGTTCAATGACTGCACTCATTCTCTTCCTCCGCGTCCCCTGCTGCTATCCTAGAAGACTGAACTGGGCGGCCAATCAGTTCCTGCACCTAAGTGGGCTCAACCCAATCAGGGTGCCAGCAAACATCTGGCATGGCCATGTCCCTGGAACCCCACTAACCTCAGCACAGCCCAGAAGGTCCGCACAAAGTTGTCTTGTGATGCAGTGCAGGGCTCTCCAGCTAAAACCTACTCCCCGGAGCCTACTTTGGTGAGAGAGCCTCACCTGAGTGACGTGCTCAGCAGAGCTCATCACTCCTCCCTCCCCTCCTGGCCCCAAAGCGCCTCGGGAAGTCTCCATCCCTGGTCTCTGAAACCAGGGCACCATCCTGGAATCTCCCTCATGCTCTGGGCGCTCTTCATCCCACTACGTTTGCCAAGACCAAGGTTGCCCTTTCTTGGTCCTATCTGAGTTAGAAGGACCTGACTTGGAGCAGACTGCAGAGGCCCAAAACATCGCCCTGAATCCCTTTCCAGGCTGGAAGTAAATCTCAGCTTGCCTGGTGGCTACATTCAGCTCAATCATGGAGGGGGCGCTGTTGAGAAAGGATGACCTTAATCTCCCTCTCCTGACCCATAGGGCTGGGGAAAGGCTAGCAGGAAATAGGGAAGATAGGGAGGTCTGCTGAGGAGGGGGATCAGCCAGGTGGGTGGGGAGAAGTTGAGGGAGAGTAGAGGAAAAGGCGGTGGGTGGAGAGGAAGTGGGGGTAGAGGGAGTGGAGGAAGGTGTCTGGGGAAGGCAGGGAGGGGAATGACTTAAGATTAGTAAAACCCAACTGTTCCCTCAGACAAATCAGTCCAGACACAAAAATGGCAGGTTCGTTAGTAAAAGCAGGAAACAGGGGAATAATTCCCCTGCCCCCCTCCACCCCAGGGGTTCTTGATACCCCTGCCCCCCAATCCCCCCCATGAAGCTTCTGGAAGGGGTGGGGCCAGCAGGGGAGGAGGGGAGAAAGGGAGCACGTGCCACACAGAACAGCCACTGCAGCTGGGACCCATGCAGGTTAGAAGAGCAGGGTGGGGACCAGGTACTGCCCAGGCAGGCTAGAGAAAAGCAGCCAGCAGGTGAGAAGGCATGCAGGGCAGAGGAGATAGGGGAGAGCAGAGATGGAGGCGAGAGAGCCGTGGAGTGCAGGAAGAAGCTTCCTTCCACTGAAGAGGAGAGAGGAGCAACCACGGGGTCAGAGATGCTTAGGGGCTGACGGAGAAAGAACCATCAGACCTGAGTTCCTCATCACACGTTCTTCTGCCACTCGCCACGGACAATCAGCCTGCACACCTCTGCACACACAACACATCCTAGAAGGCTCTGGAGGGGAGGTCTTGACTGCTCCTCTCCATGCAGCACTGGGGACCACAGCTAGGTCCCCAAGACACAGCAGAGGATCCACACTGACCCACTCGACGCGGTAGGTTCTGAGGAAGCCACGGGGAGTGAGTGGAGTGTTTGCCCAGAAGATGTGCCTACACCCAGAACGGCACACTCACTCTCCAGGAGCAGGGAGTCTGGCTAGAAGAGGCTCAAGGGTCTTGTGACCTGAATGGAGCGACCATCCCTTCCTCTCCTCAGCTCAGTGCAGGAAGGCTGGGTGGGATGGGAATCCAAGTCCTAGCCACAAACAAACCCACAAATACTCCATAGCTACTGTGCCCCGGGAAAAGGGAGCTCTTGTGCCAGCACCAGGAGCCATCCCCGGCCTAGCATGATAGCAGCTCACAGCACTAACGTCCCTTTTCTCGGAGAGTTAGATGGACGGCAGACACTTCAACCTGTGGGCAGCTGAATGGACGTCCTTGAGCCCAGGGACAATATAGGTAGCACTGTGCTGACAGTGTTTGTCTCCTCTTAGGCCGCTAGTGTCTCTTTTTAAGGCTTATTTATTTCATGTTTTTCGTCTGCATGTATGTCTGTGCACGGTTTGTATGCAATGCTGGCGGGGTGCAGAAGAGGGCATCAGGGAACTGGAGTGTCAGGGGGTTGTGAGCTGCTGTTCAGGTGCCTGGACTTGAACCTGAAACCTCTGGGGGAGCAGCCAGTGATCTTTTTTTTTAATTTACTTATTTATTTTATATATATGACAGCTCTATCGACTTTATGCCAGAAGAGAATATCAGATCCCACTTATAGATGGTAGTGAGCCACCATGTGGTTGTTGGGAATGGAACTCAGGACCTCTGGAAGAGCAGCCAGTGCTCTTAACCACTGAACCATCCCTCCAGTCCCAGCCAGTGCTCTTACCCACTGAGCCATTGCTTCAGCCTGTTCCGTCTCCTGTTAGACTACATTACTGTCATCACATACTCCAAGGGTGCACAGGCTATGGTTAAGAACAACTAGTTCACAAAAAAGTTCCCAGCAGCCCCGTAGGGTGATACAGGACAGAAGCAGGTCTGGGAACAGGGAGGTGAATTTAGCTGAGGGCTGAGCTGGATTCATGTTCTGTGCCAGACACAGGTAGTACTCACAGCCCTCACACGAGGGCTGAACTCTGGATTTCAGGGATTTTAGGAGGGAAAGACCTCAAATCAGAAATCTCCATTCTTCTTTGTCATTTGCTGTTTTCCAGAACAATTTTGCCTTTCTGATAAAAAAAAAAAAATTCTGCCAAAACAATTTTGCCTTTGTTCTCTTTTCTTTCTTTCTTTCTTTCTTTCTTTCTTTCTTTTCTTTCTTTCTTTCTTTCTTTTTTTTTGCTTGTTTGTTTAGCTTTGCTTTTTCTTGGGTTGGGTTGTTTTTTTGTGTGTGTGTTGTTTTGTTTTTGCTTTCATTTTTTTTTTTTTTCAGCAAATCCTACCGGCGTGCGCCACCACAACCGGCTGCTTTCATTTTTTTGAGACAGGGTTTCTTTTCTCTGTGTAGCCCTGGCTGTTCTGGAATTTGCTTAGTAGACCAGGCTGGTCTTGAACTTAGAGATCAGGCTTCTGCCTACCAAGTGCTTCTGAGTGCAGGGATTAAAGGCATGAGCCACCACACAAGGCTCTGACTTTCATTGTTAGAAAGAGGTGAACAAAAGCAAAAACAAAAAATCAAATCAATCAATAAATAAAAATCAAGTGATGGTGGTGCACACCTTTAATTCCAGTATTTGTGAGACAGAGGCAGGCAGATCTCTGTGAGTTCGAGGCCAGCTTGGTCTACAGAGTGAGTTCCAGGACAGGCACCAAAGCTACACAGAAAAACCCTGTCTCGGAAAAAAAAATTAAATAAATACAAGGGGTGAACAATTTTGGGCCCTACTATCTTTTTCCAGCTGACTAAGCATCCAATTAGTTAAGTGAAAATGATAAACTTTTCTCTAGTATAAAGGGAGGCGCTTTCTCTGGGCCCCAGCTTCCCCATCTGCTAAGTGGGGACAAGCTCAGCCTCCTGCCTAGAGTCCAGGCATCATCAAATGTAAATGAAACTCAGGATGTAGACCAGGGAGATAGCTAGAGGAGGCTCGGCCAATAAAGGTGCTTGCTGCCAAGGCCACCCATAACCTGAGCTTTATCCCAGACCCAAATGGTGGAAAAAGAGAACCAATTCATCTAAGTTGGCCTCTGACCTACACACATACACACACACACACACACACACACACACACCATGACATTCTTCACTACACACATAAATAGATTAAATACATAAAGTTGTAAAAAGAAAGAGAGAGAGAGAGAGAGAGAGAGAGAGAGAGAGAGAGAGAGAGAGAAAGCCAGGCATGGTGGAGCATGCCTTTAATTCCAGTGTTTGGGAGGTAGCACCGGGAGGATCTCTGTGAGTTCAAAACTAGCCTTGTCTGCACCGTGAGTTCCAGGCCAGCCAGAGCTATATAGAAAACCCTGTCTCAGAAAAAGTGAGTAGGGGAGGTTGGAGAAATGACTCAGTAGTTATAAGCATTTGTTACTCTTGTAGAGGACAGGGTTCGGTTCCCAGCACCCACATGGCAGCTCACAACTATCTATAACTCTAGTTCCAGGAGATTCAACATCCTCTCCTGGCTTCCTGGGATCACCAAACACGGAAATGGTGGACACACATACATGCCAGCAAAACACCTATACACACAAAATAAAAATTAAGCTTCTTAATGTAAAAAAATGCTATTTTGAGGCCCTATGTATGCACGAACAATGTTAGCTTCACAAGGCAGCATTCATTGGCCTGATCGTGCTCGACTAACAGAGATAATTGGGAGAGCCTTTTCTGTCTCTCCACTCTCCTCACGAAGAGAAACACTCGGATCCTATGAGTTCTAATGAGTGGGTCAGAAAAATAAACACAAAACTACATGAAACCCATCTGAAGGGTGCCCTGCAAATCAGGACTTGTTGAGCCCCGTTCTTTGACTTCGGTCTGGGCCTAAAGGTCCAGTGCCTAGCACAGGTCTGCAGGGGTTTCTAAGGCCTTGCAAGGCAACAGATTCATCCCCCTGTTTGTGCTGATGATTCAGGGAGTGTGGACCTTAAGGGCTCAGAATTTAGCAGGTTCTTTCTTATTAGCCCTGAAATTGGGCAGAGTTGTTGACTTCTTGACCATCTTAAGTAAGCCATTCTTCTTTCCTCCTCCACATCCCTGAAGCATCCTGAGGTTTCATGAAGTTATTTTGAGACTGGTTCCTAACAAGGGGTTGTAACAGGATCTCCAGTGGGACCAGAGATGCCTGTCCCTCCGGGTCTGCTACAGGAAGGGAACCACTTTTCACATAACATCCCTGCCCTGGTGACAGAGGGAATTGGCCAGCACTTTATTAAGCTTAATGAAATTATAATTCCTTTCCAGAGCACAGAACTTGTGCTGCCTTGATTGATCTTCTCACAGACTTGTGGTACAAGCTGGGCAGATACACCATTAGTCTGCTGGGAACTTAGGGAATTGCCTGGGCCCATGTGGTCAGAATTTCACCATGAAGACTAGAAAGAAGGTTTGTTGGGCCCTAATCCTAGGGTGATATCCCTCCTGGTACTTGGGTAGATCACCTGAGTTGATCTTGGCTTCCTGTCCCCAGAGTCACAGGTTGGCCATCCACAGAAGCTCTACAGAGAAAGTTCTTTTTTTTTATTACACTTTTTAAAAGTTAGATTTATATGTCATGTATGTAAATATATATGTACATGCACATACACATGAATTATGGGTCAGGGACGAACTTGGAAGAGTCAGTTCTCTCTCCACCATGTGGGTTCTGGGAATCGAACTCAGGTTATCAGACTTGATGGCAAACAACTTCGCCAGGTGAGTCCTCTCATCATCTAGTAAAGAGAGCTCTTAACGTCCAGCTTCTGGCGGGTTCTCAAGGACAGCAGAGCAGATAACAGCTAACTCACAAAAGCAGCAGCTGGAGAAACAGGGCCGGTGAAGAGCTAGGGCAGACCTCAGAGCAAGCTCCATTGGAACCCTGGGAAGCTAGGGAGACCACACAAGGTCCCAGACTGGCCTTGGCTGGGAAGGCACTGGCCATAGACACTAGTCTATGTGGGTGAAGGAAAACACATACATCGCACACGTATAGAAGTGTCAGCAAAGGTTCATTGTGGCTTCAGCATAAAGGGCCTTTCAGGCTAGGCACTCCAGCGTTGATACCTCCCTGCTCCCTAGCCTTCCAGCCAGGCAGACCTGGTAGGCTGGGCACATCAGGCAGCTGCCCCAAGCCCCTCCCACCCCCTGAGAACAGACACGCCCATCTGCAGGGTCCCCAGCCTGGTGTTCAATCACTCTGCATTATTAATAGGCAATGACTAACCGGCTGCTGGCTGCTGTGGAGCCGGAATTGGGCAGGCATGAGGGAATCCCAGGGGATCTCACACTGCAGGGCCTGAGGGCACACTCTCTGAGGCAGGCAGGAGGAGGAGGATGGGGCCCTCCCAACCCTTTCTCTGCCTCACTGCCTGTCTGTGCACTGCACCTGCACTGAAGAACCAGCCCCACCAGCCCGCCTCCAGACAGAATCCTCACCAGAGCCCATCCAAGCCTGCAGCCCCCGTTCCCACCAGCACTTACACAGGCAAAGAACCAGCAGTCTCCCAAACACACAGCACGGCTTCCCACTAACACCCCTAAATATCACACCAACATTTACACACAGTCACACCCACACACCAACACACACCAGCTGCCTTCACACTGACACCCACAACAGCATTCACCAGGATGGAGACCAACCCAAACACAGGAGCTTGGCAAGGACAAGGACAGCTGCCCCCATCCTGTCTCTTCTGAGGCTCCTCCTTCTCATGCCCTCAACAGGGAAGGAAACCAAGCCCTGTCAGAGGCCATGCAGGAGAGACAAGGGACACAGGGGATGGGACTGGAGGGAAGGAAGACAGTGTGGAACACAGTGTTAGTCAGAGCAGCAGAGCAGTGGGGGGATCTGGACGCTATCCCTGGTGGGGAAGAAGACCACTCATGCCATGCAAAATGTGAGGGAAACAGAGCTGGGAATCCTCAAGACTGGGAAGTAGGGGGCAACAGTCAGCATGAGGCAGCCCCTAAATTGCTATGAACTGGTGACTTGAAGGAGGTCTCAAGGCCACCCCCTCAGGGGGACATGCCCAGCTGGCTGCCACTGGAGATGGCATCCCCAGCCCTCTTCCCAGCTTGAGGGGCCCCTGTCTGGAGCTGACGGTGAGCATAGCGTAGCGTGTCATGGGATGGTGTTTTCCATGGATTTTCAGGAGACCAAGAAAAAAACCAAATCAAAGAGAAAAAAAACTAAATATAAACAAAAACCAAGGAGCAAGGGAAAGAACAGAAGAAAGTAATCAAAATGAGCTCAGCATCGGGCTGGTCTAACCAGAGCTGATGAACATGGGGTCTGCCCCAGGTTTCTCAGGCCAAGAACCTGTCAGGAGGCAGGAGTACAGGGCAGGGCCCCGCCAAATGCCTGAATTTCCATTTGTCTTTTGGGCTTGACTTTGGATCAAAAGAAAAGAAAAAGGGAAGAGGGGAAACTAAAGGATAAGGAGTAAAACTTAAAGGTTGTCTGGGACACAAAAAAAAAAGAAAGAGAAAGAAAAGCAATCGGAAGAGCAAAAACCAAATGAGGAGAGAGAAACAAAAGTGGGAGAATCGAACAGTTAAAAAACCCACGGCAAACCAAACGGTAAGACAATTAGAGTGATATCTACCAGATAATGCAGTTTGTTTACCATAGCGTGTCCAATCCCTGCGTGCTTCACCGGAGAGGGGGAAGGGGGTGTCAAAAAAAAAAAAAAGAAAGAAAAAAGGAAAGGAAAAGATACAAGGACAACAAAAGAACAGAACGAAAAAGAAAAGAAAAAAATAAAATGACCAACTGTGAAACTCCAGGAAGGAGGAGATACAGCCATATGTATTTGCTTGGTTGTTCAAACCCTCCCACCACAGGTTCAGTAGAAGTGTTTAAAGAAAACTTATAATGGGAGGAAGAAAGCACACACACAAAATCAAACCCCTTCTTCTCCCAACGCCTCCCCAGCCCCGCCTCTGGATTCCTCTTCCCCTCATGCCCTCCCGAAGGACGTCTGCAGAAAAGGGGAACAGTTAGAGACCTTGGTTAGTAAAGAAGAGAACAACAACAACGAAAGAGGAAACTGGACCAAGAAAGCAGAGACTTAAAGATGGCCAACATTCCGCGGATGAGACAGAAAGTTAGTTCGGTTTTTCATTCATACCTGGCCCCACCTGTCCCTGCCCATCCCTCGGTCCCTTGGGTTATAAGCGTGTTAGTAACACACACAGAGTTGGCAAAGGGGGGAGGGGGGTTTCCAACAGGAGAGGGGGAGGGAGGGTTAAGAAGCAGACCCGGTATGCAGGATTAGTAGTCCTGAGATGTTAGGGAGTTAAGGGAGGGAGAAGGGGGCACGGGGTGAAAAGGGGTGGGCACTGACTCAGAAGTGGACGGATGGCTTTGTTGGCTGACTGGTCACCCAGATGGCTTTCCAGAGAACTGGCTGAGGAGTGGGATGGTGCCGGCCAACTGGCTGACCAGTGGCCATGTCGTGTTAATGAGTTAACTGGTTGGTGACAGGCCAGCTGGCTGGCAGGCTAGGAGAAGGGTGGGCAACGCCCCTAGAGAATCACAGGGCTGGCAAGGACAAGAGGCAATTTCTTTCGGAGGCCAAAGACAGCCTGGGAGGGGACGTGGGTATCTGCTTTTCTGGGGATGGAGGATGGGCAAATAGATTCAGGGATCCTTGGGAGAGAGGGGTTCCCCCTCCATTGTTTCCTGGAGAACCGAAGAGAGTGAGCCACCATCACAGTGGGCTTGGGGAGGGGACGCTAGCCCTCCTCAGGCTGTAGAGGGCTCATGTCCACACCATCCCAGACCTTCCTCCCTCTCTTTCCTCCTCCCATTGCACCCCTGGCTGCCCACTTTGACTTGCCCAGGGGCCCTGCTAACCCCTTCCCAAAGCCCCCCAGGCTCTTCAGCCACCATCCCTGTTCTCTTGTTTTCCTATGAACAGCTAAGCGTCCCTTCAACACCCTGGAACAGATAACAGTCTCCCAGGAACCGGGCTCTTTCCATGGTCACCCATAGCCCCTGAACCTCTGCCTCTCACAACCAGTCAGAAATTCACTCCCCCTCTGCCTGTAGAAAAAAGCACACAGAGGCCCCAGGACCTCAGCATCGCCTGCTCTGAACCAAACGCCACATTCTTTGACCTTCTCTCTAAATAGCGTACCTCTCTCTATGTACTCCTAACTCCATCTCTTCCTCCTACCGCAGAATCACCTGGTCTCTGGAGAAAACCAAGCCCGCTGTGCTGAGGACCAGCGATGGAGGGACACAGTTGCCTGATACCCACCAAACACTACGCTGCGGAGCTGAGACTGTGATGGGAGGGGCGGTATTCTGGGGACAGCGATATTCTGGGGACAGCGATATTCTGTTGGCTAGAGAGCTCTTGTACCCAGTGCGCACAAGAGGAATTGATTAAGGCAACTAATAAGGGACTCATATAATCAAAAGTAACAGAAGTCAATATTAAGATGCTGGAAGTGCTGAGTAGCCAATATTAATTACTAGCTATGGGGAATCAGTTTACAGAGCAAGAGGGGAGTCTAGCCCCCAGCGCAACGTTAGGAGCAAGGTGTTAGCCTGTGACAAGAGGGTCTGTACTGCCAGCTGGCAGGACTGTCATGAAATGAAGAGGACCAGCTAGTTAGAGCAATGCACAGTCAACCTCAGAGCAGCCAGGCTGATGGCACCCCAAAAGAATTGTCCGATATGGTTGCAGCAGTTGAACACGGCTGGGGAGAGAACACTTCAAGGAAAAATCCAAGGACGGTTCTGGCTTGTTATAGAAAATAAAGCAGTGTGTGTGTTGGGGTGGGGGTGTTGGGGTCAGCCTTCCCAAAGGAAGCTCTAGTGTCAATGGGCCAAACAGACAGGTAAAGCCAGGATGATGGGGAAAAGATATGAGTCCAAACCCCAGGCCTTCTACTAATCTGTCAAGAGATCCAGTCTCCCCCAAGAAACAGCAGGGTTGGAACAGGTGAGACCAGAGCCCGTAGCCCTAGGAGTGGAGGATGCAGACCGTCATGGTGATCAGGAGGTTCCTACAGTTGAATACCAGCACAGAGCTACAGTACAGTGGCCCATGGAGAAAGGCCCAGATCTAGACATCTCATACTTCTAGCCAGCAAATAAATCTTAATACTTTGTCTGCTTCTAGAGCCCAGAAGCACAAGCATGGCAATGGGCAAGAATGAGAAGAGCATCCCAGCCAGAGGGGAGCCAGTCATCAAAGCAAGAGAACTTACCATAAGTAAACGGCTTTGAAGAAAACTATACCCCACTGGTGCAGCCCCAGCCCCCTAAAGACCCCAAGAGGAGGACTGCAGATGCGAACTTCAGAAGTCCGGGCTGAGTACAGCCTGTGAGCATGCACACGCATGCAGCTCAGGACAAGGGAATGGTCGTGAGATTTGGGACTGTCCAAGAATGTCAGAAGCCCAGGAGACTTCAGCCTCCTGTACAAGTTTCACAGATAACAAGCCACCAGTCACCTGCAAGAGGCAAAGAAATGAAGTGGCTTCAGGTCAGATTTCAAGTTCCATGGCCTCCTAACTCCTAACCCAGGCAGGTTCAAACAAGCCTATTTTCTGAGGGGTGGGGGAAGGGTTTTAGTTTTCTCATCAGTGAAACGAGTCATAGCTCCGATCCACAGAACTGTCATAAGAACTCTGTAAGGCCATGTGTGTTTGCATGCCTTTAATCCCACCCAGCACCTGGGAGGTGGATCTCTGAGAGTGTGAGGCCAGTCTGAACTACATAGCAAGTTCAATGCCAACCAAAGCTATATGATGAGACACTGTCAAACAGATGCGTTCGCACACTCCAGGTGAGAAGCAAAAGACAAATGAGGTCCTTGAGCATGGAGAACTATTCCAGTGCAGTCTGAAAGACACAGACAGCATGGCCCTGAACAGGGCAGGGCAAGCTACACTACTCCTGTGAAGCCAACCAGAGCCTCTTTAAAGAAGATAAAGGGTACCTCAGCATTTTGTTTGCTGGTTTGAAACAGAGACGCCATACATAGCCCAGGCTAGTCTTTTGCCTCAGCCTCCAGATTTGGGAATCACAGATGTGTCCCACCATAAGCAGTGACCGTGCTCATATGAAGAACCTGGATATGCTCATTCTGGACATGGGTCCTCATTTCCAAAATCTGATCAATTGGTTTTAAGAAGGAGACTAAAGGGCTGGGTATTTAACTCAGTAATGGAGCGCCCGACCATCATGCACAAGGCCCCAGGTTCTAGCCTCATAGTGAAAAAAAAAGAAAAGAAAAGAAAAAGCTTCTTGAAGAAAACGAGATGAACCAGGGAAAGAACTTAGAAAAACAACTAAATAGGACCAACAGCTGCTGGTTTTAAACCCTCAATTTGCTTAAAGACTGGAATTAGAGGAAGAGAACAGACACAGTGTTAACGCACATGCAGGATGCGATGAGGGGCCCAGAATACAAGTTCTCAGGAACCCAAGGCAGCAAAGACGAGAGCTGGCTATGGGCTGGGCTGAGGGAAGCCATTTCAGTTGAAAAACTGGGAGGAAAAAGCAGCTCAATTAATGGTCATGGCAGCAGTGAGCCCTTCAGTGCCCACATCGTGCCAAGCAGTGTGCTGAGAGTGGAAAGACATCTTCTCCATCCAGTCGGTCATCAGCATCTTCTACATCTTCTCCATCCAGTCGGTCATCAGCATCTTCTACATCTTCTACATCCAGTCGGTCATCAGCAGTCCCTTCCCACTTTGCCTATGGGGAACTGGAGCTCGGGAGTTGTATAACTCGCTAACAGCTGTCTGACTCAAACCCCAGCTCTTAGACTTTGCCAGCAGAGAGTGAACGGGTGGTCTCCTTGGGAGAGTTGTGGGAAGGAAGAGACAAGCAAGGAAAGTCAGCATAGCCAGGCCCAGAACGCTGCAATTCTAGGATCTAAGACAGGTTGTGTGCTGGGAGAGGTGGAGGCAAGGGAACAGACTCCAGTGGTCTGGGGCTTCTGTCCTTGAGTGGGACTTTCCTTGGAGCACACAGGGGACTTCATCCATGGAGGGAGGACCGCACCTTTGAGCTCTCAATACTTAGAGACGCCATTTTTCAGGAATCCATCATCTTGGTGTCCGCAGCATCCAGTGCACTCTAAGAATCCCATCCCTGAGGATTCTGTCCTGGGAGATGCCTTCTTTGAGGACTCTATCCTTGAAGACTGCATCTTCGAGGACCCTATCCTAAAGAATTCCATCCTACAGGGGCCCATTTTGAGGACTCCATCTTTGATAACTGCATCCTTGAAGGCTCCATCCTTGAGCGTCCTATCCAGGGCCATCGTATCCTTACAGACTCTATAGCCTTGAGGAATTCATCCTTGAAGAACTCCATTCTTGGAGCCCAGAGGAGATTCTGAAAGTGTCTATACTGAGAAAAGGCACCATCTGAGCAAGCAAAACAAGCTTGGTGTTGGCTAAAGATAAATGGTTTTGCATATTCTTATATTGCCGTGAGAAATACATAGGGGTATGAAAGGTGAGTAAGTCTAGGATTAAAAGTAGACCCCAGGGAACCCTCAGTGGTGATCAATTGATCCTGCCAAGATCCCCAGAGGACTGTCTGTCATGATAGCCTTAAGAGCTGAGTTCGAAAGGAGACAGGAAGAACATGTTGTGACAGTCAGGACACCCCCCCCCCGCACGGACTCAACTGCTATGTTCCAAGACATGTTCTAGGGATGACCACCTACACCAGACGTGTTTGGGGCTGGCCTCTGACCCACCCCCACAGCTAACTGGTTAGTTTGGGGTAAGTTCCTTCCAGGAAGCTTCTCCCAGCCACTCCAGTCACACAGAGAATAATGGAGAGGCTGCAGCACTGTGGACACTGGCCATCTACCCTGTCATTTCTGTCTCTTTATCTCCCCACATGATGTTAAAGATGGAACCCATGGCCTTGATGCATGACAGGTTGGCGTCTGTCACTGAGCTACACCCCCCACCCTGATGTCATTGCTTATATTATGTCCCTGGCCTACTTCCCACCTACAAACCTTGAGGGAGGTAGAGCACTGGTAAAAGCCACTTCTCCCTCTACCACCCTTGTGTTTATAGCAGGGTTCTTCAAATCCTAGGATGTCATCTAGACTCTCTGCACACTTGGATGAACAGGGACTCTCCCTAGAGGCACCACTGGCATTTGAGATCAGACGATTCCTTGTTGCGGGGCTGCATTACAAACTGTAGTGATAGCTCAAATTCTGGCCTCTACCCACAAGATGCCAGTAGCACCCCATGAGTTATGATGACCCAGAAAGCTTCCAGACATTGGCACAGTGTGAATGAAGAGACACTGTTGGAGCAACAAGAACAAAGAAGTTTCTCTCGAAAGTCTCAGAAAACAGGCAGATAAAGGGTTTGGTAGGGCACGGGCCCTGCTCGAGGACAACAACTCCAGAGCATGGCCTTGGAGCTAAGCCAAGAAGAATTCCCCAAATATAGTCCTGTACCTCACGCCCGTGGGTTCTAGAGTGAAAGAAATTCCCCAGGAACCTTTTGAAAAAAGGGTTCTCCATCAAGGTCTTTAAGTGGACACCCTCTGTGGTCCATCGCCCTGCTTTTGGGTCAGCATACCCTGTCTGTGAGCCACTTTGTAGAACAACCCAGTAGATGAGAATTCCCATCTGTCATCAACTTACACTCATGACGGTACATTGTTGAGAAAGACATGAACACGGGTCACACTCTACACTTCGTGTGCTGAGGTCATGTGTCAGTCACTGCACCCATGAGAGCGGCTCAGCATTACCACGGACCTCTACTTCCTTTTTGGAAATTTCCCAATTCCCATCATTGTTTCTGTGGTCCACTGGGCATGTGGACTGTCTTATTCTGATCATTTTTTAAAATTAGTTCATTTATGTATTTCATCTACTTTTGCACGTGTGTGGTGTGAGTGTCTGTGTGTATATGTGTGTTCACATATGTGGGCACATGTGTGGGCATGAGTGCACATGACACGTGTGTGAATTCATGTGGAGACCTGAAGCTGCCACTGGATGTCACTGGCCGGCTTCCTTAACCACTCTTCCTTTGTTAAATGGAGCCTCTCCCTTAGCCCAGAGCTGGCCCAATCTCGATAGTCTAGCTAGTCAGAGTGCCCTAGGGACCCCTCTGTCTATCTCCCAAGTGCTGGGATTTCAGGTGTCCACCGTGATTGCCCAGCTTTTCCAAGGGTTTTGGGGACCTGAACTCTGGTCCTCACACTTGTGTGACAAGTATTTTTTTTCCACTGAGCCCTCTCCCCAGCCCCTGCTCTGTTTATTTGGAACAATTCCATCCTGTCCCACAAGCTGCAAGGGCAGGGTGCACATCCTTCTCCACTCTGTATCCGGTATGGCTCACCATGCTTTTTTGGCCAAATGGCAGGTGAAGATTTGTGGGTTTGCAGTGACTCGCAGAAGATAGCAGCAGCGACAGCTCCAGTCCTAGGGACAGCAAGGAAGGAGCAACAGGCACCTAAGACGGCTCCAGTCCTAGGGACAGCAAGGAAGGGAGCAACAGGCACCTAAGACGGCTTCCCCCTTAAGGCAGATTTCCCCACAAAAGGTGTGCTACACCGGAAAGCATCACAGAGGCACTGCACACACCCGATTGCTCTGGGGGGGATAACATGCCAGGCGGTGCTCTGACTGGGGAATGGCGTGACAGGACACAGGGTGGGAGTGTGCATGGAGAGGTCACTCCACAAACGTGTCACTCTACAGAGCACGGAGAGAGGGGCACTGAGAAAAGGCACATTCACATAGGATGGGAACAGGCGGCTGCAGGCTTCCAGAAAGAGCAGTACAATTAGTCAGGACATAGTCGAGGCACAGGGAGAGGTGTTAGGGGAGGGACTCTACATCAGATTATCCCCTAGTGATGTCAAATGAGGGGCAGGTACGAGGGATAGATGGTCAGCAGGAATCTTGAGCACCATTGAGAGGCTTCCAGTGGAAGAAAGGAGTAGAGGAGATGAACAACAACAGGGTGTTGACCACCACCGGAAACAGGAAGTCCAAAGAATTCACTAGCAAGAGAGCAGCCATGAAACCCTGAGATGCAGCCTCCACAGCCAGGATTGCTTGGTGTTCTTGGTTGCATTTAACCATGGAAGGATGAAGCTTCAACAGTTTGCTGCCCGCTAGCTACAAGGCTGGGGACCCAAGAAAATGAAGAACTGGGGTCCCCAGAGTAAGTCAGCAGAGAAGCCATTGTGGGGAAGTAGAGACAGGAGTCCCCAGGGAACGTTCAGGAGCCTCACCTAGTAGTGAAGAGAGGTCAATGTGGTTGGACACGGGGAGGTCCTAGGGCTGGAAACTGCCCACAAGGCTCCTGTCTAGCACAGTCTGGCCAGAGAGACACCTTATCATCAGAAGCCACTGTGGATGACCCTGAGAGTGGTGAAGAGGAGTGGCCACTCCTAAGAGGACGTATGCAGCATTTGAAAGACAGGGAATGATGCAGAGAAGGGTGTCATCCTACATGCAGGGGCTGACCCCCAAAACCTCCCTGAGCCTCCTCTACAGGCTGGCTCAGCCAGCAGAAGGTGAACACGGACATGATGGAAAGCCTGGCTTTGTCACACAGGAAGAAAAGCAAATACCCCGTGAGCAGCAGGGCCAGGCACCCTCCCTGATTCTGACTCTCAGCCACTTGCTGCCTCCTTCTCAGCTATCCCTGTCCTGGGAAAGGCCCCTGCAGGGGAGACCATATTCTGTATCTCTGTTTTTCCTCAGTGTCCTGCTGCCCACCCTACAGGACCCCTTTCCCACCCCACAACACACTAGGCCCTCATCCAGGCTCCAGTTTCTTCCTCCCAAGTCCGCAGCACCCTCCTGCCCATCACCCGATCCCTGAGCAACACACCTTGAAACCCTAGCTGCTCCACCATTCTGAGCCCAGCTCTGCTCCTGGCCTCAGGCTTCTGCCCAGGAACAGCTCTAGAGCCTCCTTCTAGTTCAGCTCCCTAGCTGATGAGGTCTCTGAAGCCTAGCGCACAGCTGAGGCCACACCTCAGGTTCACACAGTTCCAAACTCTGTTCTCCAAACCGTACCTCACTGCCCAGCCCTGCTTTCTCCCACCCCAACCCAAGGCATCTCTGTGTCCTCTACGTATGTCCTGCCCCAGATACAGCTGACCCCTGACCTTCTTCTTGCTCCCCCTACCTGGCGCAGGTTTCGGGTAACCCGGACGTCGTGCCAGGCGTTGTCGTTGAACTTGCCATTGACGGGTTCCACAAGGGCCTCGAAGGCACCCGAGCCTAAGTTGATGACCAGCCAGACAGCCCCGGACTTGAGGGACAGGTTGACGTAGTCGGCCGACTTGCCCGTGTGCAGCATCAGCCCGTTGCGCTGCAGGGTGCGGAAGGCCAGTGTGATCTCGTCAGTGCTGCTCTGGATCGGGTTGTGTGACAGGTCGTAGCAGAAGAACTCATTGCCCTTGAAGGTTGCCACAAATTCCTCCTTGCCTGGACGCCATGGTTTGGGAAAACGGGAGAAGGCTGAGTGTGTGGGGTACACCAGAGGCTCTCCCTTCACCTCCAGCAACCCAAGCACGGGTCCTAGACACTGGAGTCCTGTGGTCCCAACTCTAAACTTAGGCCCTCTTCCCCTCCTACATCCTGTCAACCCGGACCCTGCTGTCTTTGCTACCAAAAGTCAGCTCCCCCCAGGTCCATTTCCAAAGCAGGAGGCTGCTAAGTGGCTCTCACACTGACAGCTGACAATTAAGCTGCCACAGGGCCAGACAAAGCTACAGGCCTCACCGTCTCCACTCTAGCAATGCTCTCAACCCCTGCCACCCCGGAACAAAGGCACGTGGGGGAGACACAAGAGACCGACCGCCTGCTGTCTCCCTGGGAGTGCCTCCTGAGCAGCCCACCTCTCCACTTGCCTCATCTTTGGTAACAGCTATTCTCAGTACCCAGGGACAGGGGCAATTTCAGGACTGTCCCTAAGTGATGGGACCAGTAGGTCTGCCTAGCCCTGCACAGATGAGAAGAGCAGGAAGCCATGGAGTAGAAAGGGACAGGGACACGACACATGGGAAGGCAATGCAAGTGACAGGGCTATCCACCAAGTGACAGGCCATTCTGCGGCATTCCGGTGGATGTTCACCATGCCAGACCTCCCTCCTCTCCCAGCTTCATCCTCCAACCTAAGAAACCTCACAGTACCAGGTGTGTGACCCATAGATGCCAAGGGAGTGGCATGGAAGGGCCTGGCTCTCGTGTGTGTATGCTCCCGGATATGAATTACCTGTGTGCATATGCGTGTGTTTATGTATGTACATATAGACACAGCACCCAGTCTTTGTGTATGTGTATAACACCCAGCTAGTGTGTGTGTGTGTGTGTGTACACGGACACAACACCCAGCCCAAGGTCCTTTCCCCTGCCCCTCTTTGGGGGGAAGCCATGACTCCTGGAAGAGCCGTGGGGATTGCTGGCGGTCTGCAAGTGGGTGACAAGCAAAAGTACCATGACTGGAAGCAGAGAGTTGGGGTCCAGCCCCTCAACTTCACACACCAGAGCACAAGCACGGGGCAGAGAACCCGATTCCAAATCAAGAGAGACAAGAAGCCCTGCACTCAGGCAGCGACTTCTGTCTCTCTGTCAGCAAATACTGATCCTGCTTCCTCCCTGGATGGATAAGAGGCAAACAGGACTGTATCACGAGGGTCT
Source organism: Microtus pennsylvanicus (assembly GCF_037038515.1). Lineage (NCBI taxonomy): Eukaryota > Metazoa > Chordata > Mammalia > Rodentia > Cricetidae > Microtus > Microtus pennsylvanicus. Next base: position 89,609,901 of record NC_134583.1, on the reverse strand, counting down.
TTAGGCAGAGGCTGAACTATCTGAGCTTCTCCTGAGATGCTCTCGAGGCCCAGGGAAGAGTAGAAACGATGTGAAGGGCACGGAGGGCCACAACAAGGCACCCACCTTCCCCTAGGGGCAGGGCTGAGCCGCAGTTCCATGTAGGAAAGTGAGGGTCTCTCATTGCGGATTCTACAGAACTCTTCTCCAGCACACACAGCCTGCCTCTCTCCCTCCAGGCAGGCTGCCCACACTCAGCGCCCACTGCATCCGGATGCCAAGGCACCAGCTGCTGTCCCAGTGCCTGGCAGAGCCCTCACTGCAGCTGGCAAGGTCTTGTGTCCTGAGGCCACAGGACAGCAAGCTGAGGGGGGTAGGGCATGGGCCACATAGGGACAATCTGAATCCCTGCCTCTGTCTATTTAGGGGACCAGAAACAAAGGTGAAGCAGCCAGGAAAGACAAAAATATGTTTAATGGTGATGTGGGGAGCCCAGCATAGAAGGGGACGAAGATGGACCGGCAGTGGGTCAGAAGAGAACTGGAGACAGGGCTGTGAGGGAAAGAGAGGTCACAGGGAACCTTATCGATAAAGAACAGGAGGGAGCCCTGAGGGGACAGGTGAGGAGGAGGGCCAGCCAGCATGGAAAGGGGACAGGGACCTCTAGGGAACTAAAGCCACAGCTTTCTGGGGCTTTATTGTTTCCATAGCAACCAGGCCTGCTGCTCAGACACTGACAGAGCCAGGGGGCTCAAGGACCAGAAAAGGGAATGCATTTGACCTTGCTTTTACCACCCAGACTGTTAGCCCCACCCAGAAGTCAGACCTCTCCTCCCACTCCTTCACCTTCACTGCGGTCAAAGCAAATAACATTGCAGAGATCCAGGCTGCAGGGAGGGAATAGAAAGCAGCCACCTGAAAAAGTGATTGGGACCAAACAAAAGAAGTCAGAAAAAAAAGGAGAGAGGCAGGGCTGAGGCTGGACCATGGCTGCCAAGGCCAAGAGCAGAAATGAGGCCATTCCTGGACTCCTCAGGTGGACCCAGGGGAGGAGACAAAGCCATCTATGCGGCTAGGCTGAGCTGACTAGACCCCAGGCTTCTCTGCCCAGAGATGGAAAGACATTGGGCTGTCCAAGGGAGCCTGAAGGCTTTTAAGGAGAGGGGTGAGAGGCAGGTGGGCAATCGCAGCAAGAAAACTGAAGAAGAGAGAGCAAGAGAGTGAGGGACACAGAGAGAACCTTGATGGAGCAGGGGAGAGCCCTCAAGGGCCCTGATGGGGGCGGCACTTCAGGGACCAGAATGTATAGTGTAGCCCTGGAGCGCCTGAGCACTAGCTGGACCCGGGACGCTCAGATCCTGTACCGCCAGGGGGCGCTTTGCTCCACCAGCCATGCAAGCCGCGGCCAGGAACTACAACTCCCATCAGCACGTGAGAAATTACAAACCTTAAGGGCTCCTAGTGTGGAAAGGGAGTCATTGCTAACACTTGTTTGCTTCTCCATCAGAGAGTCTGTGGCGTCACAAATGTTCCAACAAAGCTGAATGTGGCTGGAACTGCCTGGGTTTCCAAGCGCCATGAAAGGGAGGGACACAGCTGTCCCCTTTGCAGACCCAGCTCTAAGTCCTCTGGGACGATCTCCAGCCCCCTCTGACCCCTTCTGGCTCTGGAGAACCATGGCTGTGTGCTCTGCTCATTTGGCACTTACTGCCTAGTAACACCTTGTACAGCTCCTTGGGGAGAGGAAATGGACTGTGAGAAAGCAGACCTGGGCACTGGCGCTGGCTCTGCCAACCAGCTCTGTGACCTTGGCCAAGTCAGTCTACCTCCCAGGTTGCCTCAGGAATGACGATGGACAGGTTAGGACACAATTCAGCCCCAAATGACTCTGCCCCTGGATATGACTTTGTGAAGGTGCATATGCTCACCCCTCCATTGATGAATAAGTAAATTAACTCCTCTGAACAAGGTCTGCGGTTTCCAGCCACCTTCATGGACCATGGTTTAGTGGAGTTATTTGTTAGCCCATCAGAGACCCCTGGAAACAGTGACCATTTGCTCATTTAAAGTAACTGTGAGTCAGGTGTGCACACCTTTAATCCCAACACTCAGACGGCAGAAGCTGATGTGTTTCTGTGAGTTCAAGACCAACCTGGTCTACATAGTGAGTTCCAGGTCAGCCAAAACTACAGTGAGACCCCATCAAAATTAACTAAATTAAATTAATGTGCTGAGCTCATGCCTACATAGATGCCGAGAGCTGCACAGAGCATGGAAAGAGACAATGAAAATCCTGTCCTCGAGTTCTGGAGTTCAGAACCACAAGGCCAGCAAACAGACAGAGTGACAGTTAGGATGTGGTACGACTGAATCCAAGGAGGTGCAGAAGTGTCCAGGCTGGCCCAGAAGTTCAGGGAGATTGCCAGCAAGGAAAGCATGGCTGCTTTTTCCAAAAACAAGGTCGGGATGGTACAAGCCCAAGAGGACACTAGCTGGAGGATGGAGGGGACGGCGGGAGGTTCTGGCCTGACCGCAGAGCTTTGAGAGATGTCAGAGCGGCCTGCACATTTCTCAGCAAAGGGTCCTGAAAGAAGCAGCCTCTGGCCAAAAAAGTAGGCTGGGATCCCGTGCTCTAAGACACTAAGCGGCCGGCCCATGCTGGCATCTGGGGCTTTCACCGGTGCCTGTTTTCCCAGCTATAAAATAAAGCAATGATGCCCGCCACTAAATTTCACCAAGGCTTACTGGGACCATAGAGTGACACGAGGATCACAGATGTTGCCAGTTTCTCCCAGGCAAGATACCTAGCAGGCTTCTAGACTATGATGGTACCCTGCCACCTGTCACCCTGAAATAGCAACACTTTCTAGAGATGGGCCTGACCACTCATGGAAAAGGGCATCTGGGTACTGTGGAACGGTACCCTGGGAATGGCGGTGGGGTGCAGGCCTGCTGCCGGCCTGGAGAAAAGGCACAGGGAGGTGCCATACACCTATGAAGACTCCTCTCCTCCCAGAACGCAGTTAGCCTAGAGCAGGGCAAGGACCGGACTGTCTGGGGACCATGGGATCACTGACCTTTCGTCGGCTGGTGCACATCGCCGGCTCCTCCTCTCCCGGCCCCCCCCTCGGAGAACAGTAAGGACCCTACTGGAGAAGCAGAATTGGGGAGTCAGGCATAGGGACTTCGCAGCCAGTCCCATCCCAGTCTTGAGGTGATGGAAGGCTCTCTCCAGGACAAAGGTCTGCTTGAAGGCAGGTGAGGAGAGTTTCTCTGGGGACTCCCTGGCCTTCAAGATCTCTTGAGGAGCCATTTGACAATCCAAAGGTCACCAGCCCCACATACCCTATCAGGCCTCTGACCGTCGATTTCTAGCCTTTGGCCAGGGTGAGGAGACTAAGTGGGGGGAAAGGGCAGTCCTGGGGACCAGGGTCCTGAGCACCTGTACCCAAACTTCCTCTTCACCCTGTGAGACCACTATGACATCCTTAGGGCTCATGTTCCTCTCACTGGGCAGAAGGTGTGAACCTTCTGCTGGGTTAGAGAATATTCTTATCAACCTGCTTTTGCCTGACATGGACACCTGTGTTCCAGAAGCCACCACAATTCAGGTACCCAAGCCCCCCGATCACCTGTACCTGCTTCGGTACCCACAGTGGCTGCTCTGACAGTCTCCACTTGGACTACGGAGCTTCCAGGTTTGCCCTCCACCACATTCACAGAAGGGCTGTGCTCACAAGGAGCTCCTGGCTAGGTAGGGCTCCCCAGGGATACAGGACGCTCTTACTTAGAAATCAGTGCTCAGCCTTATTACCCTGTTCCTCACCACACAGGGCTCAGTTCTGCTCCACGGGCACAGGTTGCCATGTCTGGGCTCCAGATTAGTTTAGCTTCACCCATGCTTGCCAGTGAACAGGTGCTCTCTGGTGCCTGGTTTCCAGGCAACCAACCCTATTGCTAAAACCATAGGATGAGGAGAATTCAGGGATAGATGGGAAGGTTTCTTTCTGGGTTCTTCCTCCAAGTCCAGTCCCCAATCTCCAGAACTAAAATTAGACAAATCATCTGAGCTGCAGAACCTTCTAGATGAGGGGAAGCATCTCTAGGACCCTTCTAGAAAACATCATCAGTGTCTAAGGTGAGTCACAGCCAGCACTCCCCAAACCAAGAATTTAGAAGTAAGAAGGACGTGATTCATCCAGAACCCTCCTTCTAATTCCCTGTGTGGGACTTCCTCTTTCTTACTTCTGGCCACAACTTCCCATGCCTGCATAAATCTCAGGCCCTTATTTCTCAGACCTAAATTTCAGATCTCAGTGAGACTCTCTTACATCCTGGATGTGGTCCCACCATCCCTTTGCTCATAGTTAAACAGTCAACCCTGTCTCTTGTATAGGTACTGCAATGCCCGAGGTGCTCATAGAGGTGGACAACTGGGAGGGCAGGGAGGCCAGAGCTGGAGGGGAACAGTCAAAACTCCTAGGTTCTCTTCTAGGTTGCTTAATGCCAGGGTTTCTCAACCCCTGCAGTGCTGAGACTGGATCCCAGGGACTTGTGGATGCTGAGACAGCAACAATCTACTACAGAACTCCAACACTGGGGTTTGGACTGGTGGGAGGGACTTAGCCAAGGGTAGGCTCAAGCTAAATGACAAGTCTCAGCCATGCCACCTAGTAGGGCTATCATGCCACTAGTAGGACTATATAATTACGACAGCCAGTCTCTTGTCTCTGATATACTGTCACCTATCCGATGGAAATAAGAGATATTCAAAAGATAACGGAGGTAAAGGCAGAGGGTGGAGCGTAGTGGAAAGGGAAAGTCTTGCACCTCCAGCCCCCACCTCTTCTATTTTCAACCCATTCTAGGGACAGGGATTAAATGGAGTGTCTTCCACAGCAGCAAGGGAAGGAGACTGTGGCTGCCTCAAATAGTTTCTGCAACCCAGGCCTTTTTTTTTTACTTGCATTCATAGAAAAGAGAAGAGCGATCAGAATGAATGGGGAAAAAAATCAAATACCACCATGAGAAAGAAAAAAGCAAGATATACCACCAGGAAAAATGGAAAGGAAAAAATAAAAAGAGACTGGAGACAACGGCAGGAAAGTATACATCTCGACATCAGAAACCAAGGTGAGATGAGGGTGGACAGTGGGCCCAGGGGAAGGGGAGGAGGGGAGGGAGAGGACCAGCCCCACCCCCGCCAGGCACCCCCATACAAATAAAGAAATGGCAGAGGAAGAGGGGAGGAAGGGAAGGAGGAAGGCAGGAAGGGTGAAGGAGAAGGAGGGAAGGGAAGGGAACAGAAAAGCCAGGCACAGTTTGGGGCAATCCAGTCCAATCCAAACCAAACCAAAACTTCAAACCATACCTTCGCTGTTTAACGTCAGGTGAGCCGGACCTTGGAAAGGGGAAGGAGAGAAAGAGAGAAAGAAAAGAAGAAAAGAAAGAAAGAAAAGAGGAAAGAAACAAAGAAAACACGAGTCATCAAAATCAGCCAGAGAGAAGGGAGGGAAAGTTGTTGCTGCCACAATTTAAAAACCCTTTTTAACTTGTGACAGACATCGGGGGAGAGCCCCCAGCCCAGCAGCTGAGGGAAGGGGCCCGATGCAGAAACAGAGGGGAGAGGGAAGGGAAAGGGAAGAAAGAGAGATCAGGGCATCAGAGGGTGAGGGGTGTGAGCCAGAGGAGACAAGGCAGGGAGTTGCTACAGGGAAGGAGAGAAATTTTTGGTTTCTTTTTTTTTTCTTTTTGCCGGGGAAAAAAAAAGAAAAGGAAAAGGAGGGGAAGCATGGCGCTGGGAGGGCTGCTTTTTCCTTTTTCTTTTTTTCTTTTTTCTTTTTTTTTCTTCCAGGAGGTGGAAAGAAAAAAAAACGGTCAACGAGAAAAAAACGATTCAGATGGAGGAGAAAATAAAACACAACACAAAACTCAAAGTCACCTGGAGAAAAAGAGCGTGTCCTGTTAGAGAGGGATTGAGTGGGCGAGGGTTCTCCAACCACCCCACCCTCATCCTTGGGTCCCCGTGACCTTAGGGGAAAGCACAAAGTGTAAGGAATGTGGATGGGCCTTAAAGGAAACCTCCACACTGACTTAGAAAGGCATCCTCTCCATCCTTCCAGCTGCCCAGCCCAGCCTCATGTACAGATAGCAGGGTCCAGGAGAAAACCAGGGCTCTGGGGAACCAAGGAAGCTGGAGGAAGGAAAATGAGTCCATGGAAACTCTGGGATGAAATACGGTGGAGGTACTCTTTCACAATCTGGGAATCTGGGAATGGTGTGCCTTCAGACAACAAGGTCCAAAAGGGACAGCCAAGGCCCCTGGGCAGAAGGTCAAGTTCTCTGAAGCCCAAACACCCCAAGCCTAAAAGATTGTACAGGTCCCCTTGCCCTGGCCAGGCCCTTGCTGAGCTGATCCAAAAACAGAATGAGGACAATTTAGGCCAATGGGCAAGCCCTGAAAACCCTACTCTGAGATAACTTATCCTCTTTAGCCTGAGTCAGTCCAGCCTGAGCCAGACTAGGACCCCAGACCCAGAGAGATTGACAGCAACAGACCAGCCACAAACTGATTCCTGCGAACTCCCTGAGATGACCAACTAACCCTACCAAACCCCAGCTCCCCGACCACAACCCTACCTTCCTGCTGTGGGGTCTGGTCACCAGGGTAGTGGGAGAGCATCTCTGCTGTCAAGAAAACCATCCCAGTTCCTGTGGCAGGAGATGCTGGCCCTTAGGATGGAAACTGTAGCCATTATAAATTCATGGAGGCTAAAGAGCCACAAACATCTCTGGAGCAGAGATACCCCGTGCCCAGAGAGCAGTGGGGAGGCTAAGGAGGCTGAAGAGGGGAACCTGGAGAGCTCAGAGCCTCCCTCTCCATCTCAGAGTCTCATTCATTTATTTCACCTCTAGGTCTGAGGCTAGCTTGAGGGAGGAAGCCACAGCAACTGGGGGAGCATCAGGACAAAACAGTCTCAGGAGGACACAGGATTTATTCAAAACACTGGTGGAGCTCCAGCATTTAGGCTGCCCTTGCTCCAGATAGACACTACACAGCTATTCATTCTTCCTTGACAAAATTCCAGCACCTTCTAAAAGCTCAGGCCCCAGGCTCTGAACCCTTCTCCCACTTGCTTGCCAGCAGCAGCCTTGCCCAGAGAGCCCACTCTTAGAAATATAGGCTTCTGCTGCCCTCGGTCCAGAGTCAAAGGTCCAGTGGCCACACTGCCTTCCCTCTGCCCCACTACCACCTACAACCCCTTAGGCCTGACTGCTGCTGGGCAAAGTCACACATCTACCCTCAGGACCCTTCTGCTGCCCAGCTCTCTGCCAGCCTCATTAGCATGCGGCACTCTCCCTCTGTCACCAAGGCAACCAGCTGCTCAGCTCCCTCAGGCGTGACAGCACCAGCCATCTTGGTGAGGGGAGACCCATTCCCTTCCTGTCTACCCCTGGCTCAGTCCTGGATGACTGGATGACCAAGATACCTCTCCCTACAGACTGCCTCCTCTCCCACCCCTTGTCCTGGCCGCAGTACCCCTGGGGTGCTCTCTCTCTCATGTCTACCTGTGGCATCTGCTCCTCTTCCCACTCCTCCCACAAGCTGGATGTGACGGATGGCACTGCCAAAGGTCCTTCCTAGGGTACTCAATTTGGCTAGGCAGGGTCTCCTCTCCCGTTGGTAAGAGATTAGGAAGAAAGAGACAGCACTTAGGGTGCTACAGAACAGGATGCCTGGTTCCTAGAGGAATCCAGGCCTCGGGCCCAGCATCCCAGCATCACAGACAGAGGGAGAAGGGGAGGCACAGAGAACCCCTAAGAGATCTGAAGAGGGCCCTCACGGCTAGGGAGGAAGCCCCTACCTCCAACCCCCGTCCTCACCTGCAGTCTTGTACCCAGACCCCAGGACAACAGTCATGAAAAAGAAAAAGACAGACAGACATGCAGAGGGATACACAAAGAAATCACATTCTTGCCTATGTACACACACAACATTCCATACATGCCCTGTACTGTACATTCCGGCCCACATCTAAACCAGCAGGTGACCAGGACACCTCACCACAGATCTCATTGCCATGTCCTCAAACCAAGCTTCTCTTCTTGTCCTCGTCGTCCCTTTCCTCTCCCTGCTCCAAGCCACTTCTCTGCAGCCCCCTGCTCTTCTCTCAGCCTGGGCCTGCCCTCTCTGCTCCTCTCACTCCGCTCTCTCTCCCCACAGCTGTCTTGTTGTTGCTGCTGTTTTGTTTTGTTTTTAAATCCCACCTCTTCTCCTCTCCCTGTCTCTATGCTTCCTCCTTCCTCCTCTCAAGCGTCTTCTATCCCCTTCCTCCCCTCTTCCTCCCTCCATCTCTCCTTTTGTTCCAGAGGAGACATGACATCAAGAGCAAGTGAAAGTCAGACCTACACTAAATCTTATCTCCAGGCCTCAGAGGTGCAGGCGCCTCCTCCTTGACACACAACAGAGGTAAACAGTGGCACACAGAGATGCAAACATAGATGCAGACGCACAAAGCCCCAGATGCTCCTCCAGAGACTCAGGGACACATGCCGCTCCGTGGACCAAACAACAAGCCAACGCCCAGCATCCCCACACAGACAGCCAAGGCACATGAATGTGTACACACACAGACAGATACAGACACAGGGGCTGGTCTGCTCGGATCAGGGCACCTGAGGAGCCCCAAATAGAAAAAATAAAAACAAAAACAAAACAGAGCGACAAGGCAAGCCATGACACCACAAGGAAAATGGGTTCCACCCACATCCAGACCTAGAGCCCTCCTTGCCTGCTCTTCTCAGACCCCCATATCCTTGGTGTCTCTGAGCTCCTCCCAGAAGGGCCAGGCCCAGGGGTTTCAGAGTGTCTCCTACCCACTGTCTTCCCAGAACATGGGGACTGTGGAGCAGGGTGGTGATCAGGGTAAGGCCTTCCCTCATCATAATCGCTTTGCCAGTTTCACTGCGATGACCTGTAAGATCAGCTATAGTCCAGCCTCTAAGTGTGGACCTCCCTACCCCCAGTCTTATCCACCCCAGAGAAGGAAAGGAAACAGAAGGAAAAGCAAAGCTAGAGGGAAAGTTTCCAAGAATGTTAGAACCCAGAGAATCTGTAGAAGGTCAGGGACAGAGAGAGGTCCACAGACAGACCCCTGGAGAAAACGAGACAAAGAGAAAAACCAGAGAGAGAGGCAATCAGAACAGAAGGCAGGGAGAGAATGCAGAGATCCAAGAGAAGCCCACTCCCACCCTTGCCTGGGGACTGGGTTGAACAAAGAAGCTTCCCTCTTCCTCCCAGCCACAGGCAGCTTTAGTAGAGCAGGGGAGCTGGCCCTGCCCACACACCCCAGCCATGGACAGACCCTACCCTGCCTGTACTCTCCACCACATTCCCACTGGCCTGAGTCCTGCAGCAAAAGCACGAATTCTCTCCAGCACAGGCTCCAGGCCAACAGCCAACCCTGCCACTAGCTACTCCCTTCTATACATAGCCATTATATGCTTGGTTGGTTCTTTTCTTTTCTTAGTTTTCTCTGTGTAGCCCTGGCTGCCCTAGAACTCTCTACGTAGACCAGGCTGCCCTTGAACTCATAGAGATCCACCTGCCTCTGCCTCCCAAGTGCTGGGATTAAAGGTGTGTACCACCACACCTGGCTCATCCATTAAATGCTTTGGGCAAAACAGTGTCTACCTTCTCACTTCTGGACACTTCTGACACTACCAGCTGACTCATAACCTCTTCCCAGAGACCCTCTCCCCTTCCCCACAAGGAAGAAAGCTGGGAGCAGCATAGAGCAGCGTGGGCAAGGAGATCTGCCTTCTACCCAGGAGCTTCCCCAGTCAATGAACAAAGCAGCCTAAGAAGAGGCAGTCCAGTGAAGAAACCCCCAGTCAGCCTCCCCGAGGTCCCCTCAAACACAAGCAGGCAGGGGCTGTGGCGTGGCCAACAGCACGCCTTCATATAGACCCTTCGGGGAGATGGGCATTAACCTAACGATCAAGGAGGCTCCACTCACCTTCCATAGGGTGTTCCTCTATAGTCAGCCAAGTTCAGAGAAGGGGAGCAGGGAGAGAAGAGAAAAGAAGCTTGTTAGCAAATATGCCATAGACAGTTGCTTTAAGGACCAAGGGGTTCCAGGTCCCCAAGCCCACCAAGGCCCTGACATGAATAACCCAACCTCAGTAGCTCAGGGAGCAGCTTTGCTGGGGACTGAGCAATGACCACACTGCCTCCTGAATGAGTCCCCCCAAAGTCAATTGGTCTAGAAAAACTGAGAGGGCTTTCTGCCTTTGGCACTAGATCCTGCTAGACCAGGAAACTGAGGCCCAGAGCAGGGGCATGACGGCCCCAGATCACACAGAGACAGGAAGCAGGGTGGTAAGCAAAGCAGCAAGCAGCCAGGCTTCCCGACTCCCTGCGACAGGCTCCTCCCTTGCATTCATCCCTCGGCAGCTCAGAGACAGATGGGGACGTGCTCACCACACCAGAGACTGTCTTACTGGGCTGCCGAGGCACACTTAGGCTCAGTGACACACTGACACACATAAGCACCACACGGCCCACTCTCGCATTTAGCTAGGACTTAGCTCACACCTAAAGCGTTTGCGCTCAAGTACCTGACCACCTACAGTTCCCTACCCTCCCAAAAGGCACCCTCGCAGTTAGAACATGGCTCAGGCCAGGTGGGTCTGATCCAAGAAAACATGATTCTGCCCCAAACTGCCTATCTGAGTCACCCAGTCTCTCTGTACCCCGACTACAGATGGCAGCGTGGACTGCATCCTTGCCCAAGCCCTTCTGACCCTTGCTCTATCTCTATGATCAGGGGAAATGTCTTCTTTCTTGGTTTGCCTTTTGTATTTGTTTATATCCGAGTGTTTCACAGTCTTATTCTGTAGTCCAAACTGGCCTGGAACTTAGTGTGTAACACAACTAGCCTCAAACTCAGGACCATCTTCCTGCCTCTTTAGGGCTGGGATTATAGGCATGCATGACCACGTTGATTTTTAAGCACTGCTGGGGATCAAATTCAAAGTCTTGTGCACGCTAAACAAGCATTCTACCAACTGAGCTGCATCCTCAACTCCAGAATGTTTGCTTATTTGTTTGTTTGCTTGTTTATTTCAAAATATTGGATAAGCCAGATTGGTCTCAAAGTCATGTAGCTAAGGCTGACCCTAATGTCTTGGTCCTTCTGCTTCTACCTCCCAAATGAGTCAAAATGCCCTCTAAAGGACAAAGCAAAGGGCCTCTAAATGGATGCTCACCTAATTCGGAGAGCCACACTGGGAGCCCCTAGATCAATGCACATCCCATGGGCCGTCAGCCTCACCTATTAGGGTCTGATCTGGACCTGACCTTGGGACACACCCGATGGGTAAAGAGGGAAGGTGAATGGGAGCGGTCCCCGCAGCTAAGCCGCAGCTCCTCAAGCAGGCTTCGTAAGAGGACTAAGATGCTCCCAGCCTTAAACATCTGTCACACAGTCACTCACTGAGAGGCTGCTAGAGGAAGCCAAAGGCAGAGGAGAGACACTGCCCAATCTACAAGCACACAAAGAATCCCGAGACAGACATGAACGCACACACGTGTGCATGTGCTCTCTCCTCCCTCCTATGAGCACATTCTGTGGGATTTGTTCATGCGTTCTCAGGGAGGGGCATTACACCGCAAAAACAAGTACGTTATTTATCCTACGTCATACCACCCCTGTGGTACATGCAGAGACTGGGAGCCAACACCAGCATCTGCACAGCAACCTAATACATGTTATTATTGATGCATTCGCCCACCAGCCCTGCACATCCCCAGTGAACACGGCTGCCTGGCTACCTACCCATCTCGTTCCTTATCCACCCACGCCCACCAGCCTCCATGTTACAAATATGCTTGCAACACACACCAGAGAGGCTCTTGCCTGACAGCTACACCCTGAAGCTGTAGAGACCACAGTTTTCCTAAAGCTCCTGAGTCTCATCACAGCTATGAGGAAGCTGTCCAGTTAAAGAGAACCCTTGGGCTCTCCGAGAACAGCTGTGCTAAAACTCTTTGATCCTAGCATGCCAAGGCCCTGACCAGTCCCAAGTACCAACACCTGCACAAAAGAATAATTTTGATTTCTAGATAATTCCACATAGCAGATATTTCAAAAAAAAATGTTTCCAGGCTGGAATGGTAACTCAGCAATTAAGAGGGCTTCCTGCTCTTCCAGGGAACCCTAGTTGGGTTTCCAGAACCCACCTGGGTAGCTCCACCATCGCATGTAACTCCAGCTCCAAAGCGATAAGGTACCTCTGGCCTCTTTGGGCAACTGCACTCATGTGCACACACTTACACAGACACACAGAGGCCCATAATTTAAATTGTTTTAACAGGCTAGGGAGACGGCACAGTAGTTAAGAGTGCTTACTGATCTTAAAGAAGGCTCAGGTTTGGTTCCCAGCATCCACATGGTGGGGGCTCACAACTACATAACTACAGTTCAGGGGACCCGATGCCCTTCTCTGACCTCTACTGGCATTGCAGCACATGGTACAGACACCTGTCCTCGGGCACACACATGCACATAAAATAAAATACGTCTCTTTTAAATGAATAATTTTTTAAAGTATGCTCAGAAACATGAAACCAGCAAGTTCCTAAAAGACAGAAGACTTGTGTCGTTCGTCTGCTCTGCGCTGTCTGCATGCTTCACCTGCCGCCCAGGCCCCTCCAGGTCCACCTTCCTGCCCCTCAGACACCTGTTCTCCACACCTCAATCGCCTCAGGACAAAGACCCTCCTTCCGACCCACGAGCCTGGATCTCTAAAGCGTGTCCCAAGATGCCATCTAACCCAGGGCCAGGCCCCCTGCCAGCCCTCCAGAGTCACACCGCTCGTCTGCCTGGCTGTAAGCCATGTGCTCACTGAGGAGACACACCTGGACCACTGCTGCCCCATTAGCCGCTTGCCAATCAGGGCCACCACACCCCTTTCTTTCTCTCACAGGCGTCTTGGTCTCAGCCTGAGCCGGCTGCAGAACCCTTTCCCCCAAGCCCTCTCCTGTCTTTATTGGGCAGACACCCAGAAAGCAGTCCTCCCCTTTTTCAGATCAGTTGCCAGGACCTATGGGCTCCACCCTCTAAAACCCACCATGCCCCATCAGTGCAGCCCAGGTGAGGCCCTATCCGTTCTGCTGGGAGCTTGACTAGGCCTCTGTGATAATCTCCCTTCAATGAGTCTTTTCACCCTACAGTTTATATCCACACCACACCTAAGTGTCTCAACCACATCTCAAGCCTGTTACAGTGCATATCTATCTACTGCAGTGTATATCTACTGTATGTGCATTTATATATGTATGCATAATATATGTATATCTATCCTATCTACTGCAGTGTGTATCTCCTGCATGTGTATTTATATATGCATGTATATATATGTATATCTATCCTATCTATCTACTGCAGTGTGTATCTACAGCATGTATATCTATCTTATCTACTGCAGTGTGTATCTCCTGTATGTGTATTTATATATGCATGTATATATATGTATATCTATCCTATCTATCTACTGCAGTGTGTATCTACTGCAGTGTGTATCTTCTGCATGTGTATTTATATATGCATGTATATATATATATGTATATCTATCCTATCTATCTACTGCAGTGTGTATCTATAGCATGTATAGCTATATATGCATGTATATATGTATATCTATCTTATCTATCTACTGCAGTGTGTATCTACAGTATGTATAGCTATATATGCATGTATATATGTATATCTATCTTATCTATCTACTGCAGTGTGTATCTACAGCATGTATAGCTATATATGCATGTATATATGTATATCTATCTTATCTATCTACTGCAGTGTGTATCTACAGCATGTATAGCTATATATGCATGTATATATGTATATCTATCTTATCTATCTACTGCAGTGTGTATCTACAGCATGTATAGCTATATATGCATGTATATATGTATATCTATCTACTGCAGTGTGTATCTACAGCATGTATAGCTATATATGCATGTATATATGTATATCTATCTTATCTATCTACTGCAGTGTATACCTACTGCGGTGTGATCTACTGCGGTGCATGTCTACTGCATGTATATCTATTGCAGGTATATGGCTCCTTGCTGAGCTTCACCGGGGAAGGTCTGGTCTTCTCAGGTTCTCACTTCCAGTCTGACCTCACCCCCTTCAGTCTCCTGGCCTACCAGTCTCAAGCCACACCCATTCCCCTAATGGAGCCACATTCTAACTACTCTTCCCAAGCACACACTTACGCGTCACACACACACACACACACTCACACATGCACACAGCTATCTAAGAAAGCCAATGGTTTCCCTCAAGACCCACGTCAATACCTGTACATTCTGAATACAGGAAAGCAACAGTTTCCCTCTTCTGGACCAGCTCTGTGATGTATATTGTCTTATTATTGCCCTTGTTAAAGCTACATTGTAACTGTAATTTCAAGTTGGCTTCCTGATGGGACTGCAAAACTGTGCAAGAGACAAAACAATGTCTCATTCATCCCTCTACTTCCAGCTGCTTGCTCAGCTCCTGGCTTAGAAAAGACCTTGCTATGTTTGTTGAGTGAATAATATAATAACACTTCTTGTGTTCTAAGAACTAAAGTAGGCCTGGCTCCTGTTGTGTGCTGCTTCCTGCACCCACCACCACTATTATAACCCTCGAATACAAATGACGCTTCCTTTCCGTTAGAGAGGAGGAAACCAAGGGTCCAAAAGCAGAGGCAGGGCTGCCTCCACAGCTCATGCCCACAGCTAAAAGGACCAGAGTTCAGATTCCCGGGACCCACATAAAAGCCAGGTGAGCATGGTGGCCTAGCAATAATCCTAGAACATGGGAGAAGATAGAGACAGAGAATCCCCAGGGCAAACTGACTAGCCAGGCTATCCAAAATGATGAGCTTCTAGTTCAGTGAGAGACCCTGACTCAGTATATAAGGTAGAGAGCAGTTGAGAAAGACACCCAAGATCAACATGAACACATACATATACATGTGCACACGTATATATGCAAACATGAATACCACACACACATGTACACAGGGGGAAAGGGGGGCAACTTATCCAAGGTCACACTGTTGGTGGAAGACAATCAAATCTGAATCTAGAGAACAAGCAAGATGGTTGAGCAGGTGAAGGTGCTTGTCATGCAAGCCTGGCGACCTGAGTCCCATCCCCTGAAACCTATACAAAAATGGGAGGAGAGAGTTAACTACATATGGTCGTTCTCTGATTTCCATGAGCACCGTGACAGGCACATTCCCCCAGCATACATAGTGAACACACACACACAAATAATAATAATAATAAAATTTAATAAAATCTTAGAAGCTGAAAGATGGCTCAGCAGTTAAAAGTGCTTACTTCTCTTCTGGAGACCTGAGTTCAGTCCCCAGCTCCCACCTGGCACTCACAACTGGGTGTTACTCCAGTTCCAGGGGCCTGATACCCCCTTCTGGCCTCTGAAATTGCCAGGCCTACATGTAGAACGCAGACACACATACAGGCAAAACCCTCATACACATAAAATAAAAACTAAATACATGTTTAAAAGTTTTTAAATCAATAAATTGTTTAAAGATTTAATCCAAGGCTAGGCATGGTGGCACACGCCTTTAATCCCAACACTGAGGAGGCAGAGACAGACAACTCCCCATGAGTTTGAGGCCTGGGTGGACTACATAGTGAGTTCTATGACAGACAGGGTTATGTAGAGAAAGCTTGTCTCAAAAACAAAAACAAAATTTAATCAAAATCTCTCTAGTTTTAAAATCTCCAGTGGGGCCTGAGGACGCGGCTCAGTTGGTCAGATACTTGACTGGCTTTGGTCCCCAGCACTACATAACTGGGCATGGTGGGGCATCTCAACCCTCAGAAGGTGGAGGTAGGAGGATAAGAAGTTCAAGGTTATGCTCAACTATATATTGAATGTGATTATATATCTGTATAAATTACAAAACAAAGCCAGATCCCATCTCTTCCTTCTCCCAGCCTCACTCTGACCAAATACAGGATGGAAACATCTTAAGAGGTACATTCTTAGCCTAAAAGTCAAAACTGCTAGAAGCTTCCAGAATGCTAACCTACATTGTATTTTATTTCCCACGAAACACAGCCAATCTTGTTGCCTCGCCAAGCCGGAGACATCAGTTCTCTTATATCCCCCACACACTCCTCTTTCTTCATCATGGCAGCTCCCTCTGGCTCAGTTGTCCTTCAAGGTCTAGCCTAGTGCCACCTCCTCCTTGAAGCCTCCTGGCCACTGGGGTAAACACCCACAGTAAACTTATTGATCACTGGGAAGGGTAGCTAGAACACCAGTTTTCAACGGTTCAGTCGGTTTCCCAGGTTCACACAGATAGATAGTCAGGGCCAAGGTTCAAAGCTGCCAGTCCAAGCAACCACCTCTGTTGTCTTTCCCTGGGAACACCTAGCTCAGCTCTGCACCGTTCCCCAGAGAGGTTCATCCCTTCTGCCTTGCATCTCTTTAACCCCTGGAAGCATCAGGACCACAGACCCTAGAAGATGCTGAGGACAGGGGAATGTCACGTTTCTGACCTAATCCCAACTTTCACCTACTTGGTGACCTGGCAGAGGACAGAGATGGTGTCAGGGATGGCACTGTCTTACCTAACACCAACTCAGAATTCCCGCAGATTTGTTATCGAGGACAGCAATGAAGATAGGAAAAGAGCAAGGCAGGGGAGCTATAAGCAATCAAAACCATGCTCTGAGGCCCCGAAAGTCCAACAGTGCAGAAGGGCCACGTGTGGGAAGAAACCATGTGAACCCAGCTGGAGAGATACCTGACGTAACTCACGACTCCCTGAGTCCTCAGGGGAAAGCATAGGGAGGCAGAGAGGTGCGGTAAGATTTCCCATGGAAATCTTCTCAGCCTTGGTGAGTTGTGTGCTTCGATGTGATATCCTGGCTCTCCATGACAAGTTCCTTCCCAGGATCTCAGAACACAGGTTTTCCTGCTTTTGTGTCCCATGGACCCCGCTCTAAGACAGCCCAGCAGACCCAAAATTATGTGTGCCCTCCACACACCTGGCTTGGGGATGAAGCTGTGGCCCTGGGATCTGAATAGTTACCGGTCTCTGGGGAAACATTGCCCCTAAGAAGCTCCAAAACACATGGGGCTGGAGAGATGGCTCAGCAGTTAAGAGCGCTGGCTGCTTTCCCAGAGACTCAGGTTCAGTTCCCACACAGTGGCTCACAATCATACATAGCTCCAGTCACAGGGACCCCAACACGCTCCTCTGGCCTTCATGAATGCTGTGCCAGGGTGGTACACAGACATACATGCAGATAAAACACCTATACACAGCCTAACATGGTGGCTGTTAGTTCCAGCACTCTCTGTGAGTTCAAGGCCAGCTTGGTCTACATAGTGAGTTCCAAGACAGCCAGGGCTGCTTCCCAGAGAAACCTTGTCTCGAAAAAATAGAAAGAAAGCAAAAAAAGAAGGAAAGAAAGAAAGAAAGAAAGAAAGAAAGAAAGAAAGAAAGAAAGAAAGAAAGAAAAAGTTCTTGTTCTCCAAGTCCTCCTTTCCCACCTCAACCCAAAGACAGCATCTCTCGGCAGCTCTGGTCTCAGCACCAGCTGCCTACCACTGCAGCTACCCCAGTGGCCACCACAGCTGTTGTCACCCTTCTTGGCTACTCCAAAATAACCAAAGTCAGGACAGGAGGCATCTCAGTCGGTAAAGTGCTTGACTCACAAACAAGACTTGGATTCCGGCAATACCACTTTTGGGTATCTATCCAAAGGATGCTCAATCGTGCCACAAGGACATGTGCTCAACTATGTTCATAGCAGCTTTGTTTGTCATAGCCAGAACCTGGAAAGAACCTAAATGCCCCTCGACCGAAGAATGGATAAGAAAAATGTGGTATATTTACACAATGGAGTACTACTCAGCAGAAAAAATAATGATAGCTTGAATTTTGCAGGAAAATGGATGGAGCTAGAAAACATTATTTTGAGGTAACCCAAACACAGAAAGACAATTATCACATGTACTCACTCATAGGTGGTTTTTAAACATAAAGCAAAGAAAGCCAGCCTACAAATCACAATCCCAGAGAACTTAGACAACAATGAAGACACTAAGAGAGACTTACATAGATATAATCTACATGGGAAGTAGAAAAAGACAAGATTTGCTGAGTAAATTGGGAACATGGGGACCTTGGAGGATGGTTGAAGAAGGGAGGGGAGAGGCAGGGAGGGGAGCAGAGAAAAATGTAGAGCTCAATAAATATCAATAAAGCTGGGCAATGGTGGCGCACGCCTTTAATCCCAGCACTCGGGAGGTAGAGGCAGGCGGATCTCTGTGAGTTCAAGATCAGCCTGGTCTACAGAGCTAGTTCCAGGACAGGCTCCAAAGCCACAGAGAAACCCTGTCTCGAAAAACAAAACAAAAAAAAAATCAATAAAAAAAAAGACATGGGTTCAGTTCCCTCAGAACTCGGGTAAAGGTGTAGGTGTAGCAGGACACCTTTGTGACCTCAGCACTTGGGGTGGGACAGAGATAGGCAGATCTCTGGGGCCCACTAGCCAGCTAGCCTAGTCCAATCAGCTAGAGCAGACGGCGCTTGAGGAGAGACACTAGAGGATGTCCCGCGGCCCACATGCATACCTGTGCACATGCGCTCACCTATGAGCACACAGACACATACACAAATAAATACGATTAAACTCTCTTGTTTAAACTGTCCTCCAACTAACTTCTCTACCATCTAGCTGCTGGACAGAATCCCTCGGCTCACCCCGGCTTCCTAGATGCAGTTCTTATCTTCACATAAGCCTTTGTGTGACCATTTGCAGGACACCCTAGTCCACATCACTGAGTGTCATATGAGTGATTTAAGCCAGATGCCCAGGGCCTGGCCCCAGCTTCTCTCTTTGCCCCTCTACAGATGGAAGCCACATTTACTTCCTTCCACACCTCATCCACAGTTGCCCTTCTGCCTGGCTTAGCCTCACTGAGCTTGCTAATCAACATTCTAACCAGTCCTAACTAACATTTCTCCACCCTATTTCCAGTCCTCTGAACTATAAACCCTCCCCTTCCTTAAGACCCAGCAGACTTTATTTATAGAAACGACAAGGAGGGATTTAGTTCACTAGTAGAACACTTGCCTAGTGTGTGCTAGGCCCTGGGTTCACTCCACAATGCTGATAAAATACAAATTCTTAAAACTCTACTCCCAGCCGGGAGGTGGAGGCACATGCCTTTTTAATCCCAGTAGTCAGGAGGCAGAAGCAGGGGGATCTCTGTGAGTTTGAGGCCAGCCTGGTCTACATAGAGCTTGTTCCAGGACAGGCTCCAAAGCTACAGAGAAAAAAACAAACAAAATTCCCACTAACTATGTGCCATAATATACTCCACACATGGTCAATCAATCAATCAATCAATAAAAATACTATAAATCTATTTAGAGCCTATCCCTATGAGCTTAAAAAAAAAGTACAGGACCAGACTATGCTGCCTACCAGAGACAGATTTTACTCAGTGTGCGTGTGCATGCTCACATGCCACAGTTCTGAATCTGAACTCGAGTCCTCAAGTGTGAGGACAAGCACCTTTACCTGTGGGGCCATCTTGCCGGCAGTGTTTTTGTTTTCTAACATTGGCTCTCACTACATTACCCAGGCTGGCCAGGAACCTGCTAGGTAGCATAAGTTGGCTTCAAATGTGTAGTGTTTCTCCTGCCATGCACCTCTCCCCCGACAAATGCTGGTAAAACCACCTTCCCTGGACATCAATCCATTGTTTAATCACTACACTGCTATGCCTACCGTATCTCTAGGCAGGTGCCACACTATGTACTGTGCTTTGGGGTTTTGTTTATTTATCGCTCTTGGAGATTGAATGTTCTTTAAAAATATCTACCTGTTTTTATTTATGTGCATATGTCTGCATGAGTTTATGTGCACCAAATGTGTGCAAGTGTTCATGGATGCCAGAAGTACTGGATCCCCTAGAATTGGAGCTACAGGGGGTTGTGAGCTGCCTAATGTGGGTGCTGGGAACCAACCCTGGGTCCTGTGCAAGAACAGGTGTTCTCCGCTGAGCATCTCTCCAGTCCCAGGCTGAGTACTCTTTCTTATCTGAAACGTTTGGTACTGGAAGTGTTTCAAATATTGGATTTTTTAAAATTTTAGAATGCTAAATATATATAATGAATTATCTTGGGAAAAGAACCTAAGTCTAAATGATATACTCTCTTGTTTTACATGTGCTATGCGTATAGCTAGCAAGTGATCTAATACAGTGTTTTCATTGCACCCATTTTTTTACCCTCCAAAATTTACCCATCAAATGAGGTTGATGTGGAAGATTCCTCTTGTGACGTCCTGACAGTACCCATCAACATCTCAGTTTTTAGAGCACTTTGGAGTTGGGGTTTCTGACTGAAGATGCTCGGCCTGTACTTGCTGAGCACTCTCTCCGTGCCACATGCCACTCTCTGGACTTCATATGCAATGGGGCTGTTGCAGTGACTCTTTGATGCAGGTACCACCGTTACACCACCTCACAGACAGACAGATGTCGCCTCTCTTAACCACTCACTGGACTGACTTCTTATCTACTTCCTCAACTAAACTTTCAACTCCTGGAGCAGGCGGCTCATCTTCCTCACATCTGACTTCCCCACAGGCCCCAGTACACTACAAAGGGGGCCTTGACCACCACATGTTGACCTAAATTGCCAGCAAACCAAGGACACGGAGTGTTCATCTCTCCGCAGCACACACACTGAACAGTCCTTTCCTGTTTCCTGAATGAGGTGCACACCTGATTCCATCTGGGGGTCTCCCATGCCTACCTGTATACCCCTTCTTCCTTGATCACTTTTCTGGCCCCTCTCCACACACATAGGTGATGTGAGGAAGTACAGGTGGGTGAACCTTGGCAAAAACCCCGTCTCCACTACCCTAACTTAGTCACACAGTCAGCAGCAGGGTACACAGATGCTCAGCCACTCTTCCTTAGCTCTGTCAGCAATTACATGTGGCCATATACCCCCAGAGAAAGCAAGCAGCAAATATTCTGGCATATGGGTTCTCACGTTGCTGGGCAAGCCCAGTCCCCAGGAAATTACAGAGGAGATTCCAAAAGATCCACAAATCCATATGTATAGCAAACATCTCAAGGCAAATTGGTACATCTTGCCTATAAAGCTAAAACTATTTTTCCTAATGTATATTTTATTAACCACAATGGTGAATACAACATCAAAGTCATCTAAAAGCTTTTCTGAATTCATGAGAGCTTTGAGTCATTTGTTTTCCCAATAAACACATATAAAAATAATAACCAACTCTTTGGAAGGTTGTACTGTGAATTACTGACTTTTAAAAATGTCCTTGATTTCAGAAAAAGTTGGAAACCACTCAGAGCAGGTAATAATGAAGTGGTGTAGCTTCCAGAGGAGTCTAAGGAGTCCCAGAGACTGTTCAGAGATCGGCCAGGACTCGGTCCCTTCAGTTGTCCTGCCCCCACCTCAGTAACTAACAGTAGGAGCCATGTTCTTCCTCCTTGGGTGGATAAGAATGTACTAGAAAGACCAAGATAAAGGTGCTTGATGCCAAACCTGGTGGCCTGAGTTCAATCCCTGGGCCTAAACAGTGGAAAGAGAGAAACAATTTGTGCAGGCTGTGTGCTGACCTCCACAGGCGTGCTGTGGCGTGAGTGCCCACATACACAACAAATAAGAGGAATATTTTTTTTACTAGAATGTAAGTTTTGAGAAATGGTTCAGTGGTTACTAGTATTTACTGTAGTGGCATTTCATTTGTATTTTAATAAATAAAGTTTACCTAAAGATCAGAGAGTAAAACAGTCCCACTGATCAGCCTTATAGACCAGGCAATGTGACACACACCTTTAATCCCAGTAGCCACACTAGTTGCCATAGAAACTGGGTGGTGCAGGCCTTAATCCGAGCCCTAGAGAGGATTATAAAACGGGAGGAGACAGCTTTCATTCACAGTCTCATTCTGAGATTCTTAGGGACAGGATCGCCATTTCGGACTGAGTTCGAGGTAAGAGGCAGTGGCTATTTTGCTTTTGTGACCTTCAGGTTGAACCCCAATATCTGACTCTGAGTTTTTATTAATCATACTACAATTTACTGCTCTTCCAGAAGGCTCAGGTTTGGTTCCAGCCTCACTCACAACCTTCTGTTCCTCCAGCTCTAGGGGATCTGAGATACTGCTTGGCCTCCAGGGCACCAGGCATGTACATGGTGCACATACATACATGCAAGCACTCACAGATACACACATGTGAGCTAATGGTGCTTGCCACCCAAGCCTGATGATCTGAATTTGATCTGCAGGACCCATGGGAAAGTAGAAAGGAGAGGACCAATTACATGGAGTCGTCCTCTGACCTCTACATGTGTGCTGTGGTTTGTGTGCACCTGCACAGATACACACACACTAATGATATATAAAATTTTAATTTAAAATAAGAAGCAGATTCTGCTAGATATTGTTTTTGACACCCCTGGGGGTGTCTTGGAGGAGAGCCTGACAAGAGGGCACACACCTGCAATCCTAGCACTTGGGAGACTGGAGTGGGAAATCATCATGAGTTCGAGGCCAGCCTGGGCTACACAGCAAGAGTGTCCCAAACACACACAAACACACACATGGACACAGACACACAGGAATGTGTTAGAAGAAACCAACGGGCACTGCTTATTACAAAAGCTGCTTAAAGCCAGACAGTGGTGGTACATGCCTTTAATCCCAGCCCTCAGAAGGCAGAAGCAGGTGGATCTCTGTGAGTTTGAGACCAGCCTGGTCTACAGTGTGAGTTCCACACAGAGAAACCCTGTCTCGGGGCCGGGGGGAACTGCTAAGGGATTTAGGAACAAACACGAGGAAAATAAGTAAGACAGGGAGGTGGAGAGAGACAGGAGAGGGGGTCGGGGAAGGGGGCTCTTGCCGCACCTGTCAGCTTCAGGTGCAATCAGCATCGCCCACCCCACGACCACCCACTCCACAGTTCCTAAAACACACACGTATGCGTTTTCAAGAACACATATGGCTTCAGTGCGAGCCTTCATTCTCTCACACACTTATCATATCTCTCCATT
Organism: Microtus pennsylvanicus; assembly: GCF_037038515.1. NCBI lineage: Eukaryota > Metazoa > Chordata > Mammalia > Rodentia > Cricetidae > Microtus > Microtus pennsylvanicus. Next base: position 89,586,759 of record NC_134583.1, on the reverse strand, counting down.
CATTTCCCAAGTCTTAATCAAACACCCACTAGCTGCCGAGTACTATATTAGATGCAGAGAACACAGACACATCCATCCTGCCCTTTCTCAGACAAAGCGCCTCTCTCTCAGCGGATCACACAGAGATACCAACACACCATATTCACCCGGGACCCCTGCCTCTGCTAGCTGTCACACACAGTGGGTCGGGTGCACACAGCCACCTCTCTCTGCTCAGCAGACCCAAACCTTTGCTTGACTCTAGCACACCCACTCAATAAAACACCCCTGTCCCACACAAGAACACATCTGAGACCTCACACAGCCCCCTTCAGGAGCATACACTTAGGTCCCAGGAGGCCAGAGACTGCATTGATCAAGATCCCTCTGAATTCAATTCTCATATACCTAGGCTTAATTCTACCACAGTGGGACCATATAGCAGGCACTATAACCTCTCCATAGCTCAAAGGTCCCCTCCCTTAAACTAGAAAAATAGTCCATCCTGTTCCCTTAGGAAGGCTGGCGAGGGGCAGGGAAGGGTCAGTCATAGGAACTGGAGAATAAAGTTACGGTTCTGGAAATTTCTCATAAGTTCCAAATGTCTTATTGAGGTCTCTCAGTGAAACACACACACACATACGGGAACCCTCACATGGGCACAAACCCTCCCAGCTGTGTTCCGGTCACTCTGCTAGGCACTGGTCTCCGATCAGTAAGAACAACGCAAACACACCCATTCACACATATGCACCCAAAACACACTGGCAGACTGCAGGCCTGCACACAGTTTCACAGTTTAGGGAGCGCCTGAGCTCCTTGGAGAAAAGGCGAGAAGGTGTCATGTTAATACACTCAGTTCCTAAAGATGTATCCCAGAACAGTCCAACAAAACAATCCAAAACCCTTCCTTAGGTTTTCTGTTTGCTTGCTTTCTTGTTTTGTTTTGAAACAGAGTCTCGGGTAGCCCAGGCCGTCATCAGACTCACTATGGAGCTGACCTTAAGCTCCTGGTCTTCCTGCCTCCACTTCTCAAATGCTGGGATTCTGCCTGTTCATCCTCACACCTGGCGCCTTCCTAGTCGTCTACCATAGCTACAAATACACAGTCGAAACGCTGAAGAAGATCTCCCATACGCAGGGCTATGTCTGCAGACTTGGCTCCTCTGGAGGCTGACCACACGCACACAGCTTTGGGGACACCATCCACAGAGCCACACTAGTTCATAGACACACGCTCCCTCAAAGACTGCACCTCCTTGAAGATACACACGCATGTACACACACACGCATGTACACACACACACATGCACATACACGCATGCACACACACATGTACACACACACGTGTACACACACACAAATCGCAAAGCAGCCCCCAAGCAAGTAGAGACAAAAACAAAAGCTACTGAACACACCTGCTGGGCAATGAGCTGCCACCCCCAAATCGATGGAGAAAAATCTTTCCTCTGACCACTCAGTCACATCAAAACAAACGCACTCCTTCCTCCTTCCCTCTAAAGCACAGCCTAGCTGCCCTCGATCCAACAGCCTTTCTTTCTCCTGTCAATGAGCTCGGCCAGACATATCTCTCTTACAAATTGGGGTGCTGGCAGAGTGCCCAACATCTTCCTTCCAAGGCCCATTCCAAATTCTGTCTCGCCTCCTAGCCTTATCTAGCCTAATAATCTCCATCCCAACCCCAAGCTGGAAAGGACTTCCGTGTTGGAAACACAAGTCTCGCCAACCAACCAGTCTCGCACCTGGGAGAGACTGCCTGCCATCCTGGCCCAACTCCAAAAAGGTCAACTTTTAGTCAGGAACCTCTTTCACAACCCTGGAGATCCTGTGACGACAGAAAAGATACACTATTCCCGTCCTCCTGGCCTCTTAGGTCACAGCATCGCTGTCCCATCTCCCTTTCCGCCCTCTGGTGTAGGTCTTCATGCGGATTTCCGTCTGGGTCTCACAGATCAGTCCTTCTCATAAGACAGTGGCTATCGCCAGCAAACTCCAGCCTCTCAGAGGCCCTGCCCACTCTCTTCCACTACACGCCAAAGGTGGGCCACCAACCCCGCCTGAAACCACACAAGGTTCCGCCGGGGTTATAGGTCCCCACCTGGTGTCTCACAGGCCCCCCTACATGCACGGCCTGCGCAGGCCCCACCCACCATCCATTCACATGCCCCTGGTCACCAGCACCTACTGGACCTCAAGCACAAATCGCTTGAGCGCTCACCCTGACCACGCCCCGGGCCACGCCCAAACCACCCTAGAACTGCACCGGCCCTCGCGAACTTGCGCCGGCTCCCTAGGACCTAATACGGGCGCTCTTCCTCGGTTTCCCGCCCCAACACGGCCAGGAGCCCCCGGCCCGCCCACCCCTCCATCTCGCTCCGGCGCTGGGACTCACCTTCACTGCAGAACTTGCCGCCGAAGCCAGTATGGCTGCAGTCGCAGCCCACCTCGCCGGGGGCTAGCACGGTGCAGAGGCCACCGTTGGCGCAGGGATTGCGCGCAGGAGCGCACAGGGGGTCGGCAGCCGCGCCGCGCAGACCCTGGCTGCCCAGCAGAGCCGGTGGCCGCTCGCCCAGCTTCAGGTTGGCCAGGAGGCCGCGGAAAGGTGGCTCGTACTTGACGGTGCTGAGCGTGAGCGCAGATAGGCGCACGTCGGGTGGGATACCACCCACGAACAGGTCGCTGGCCACCTGCATTTCACGCCGCTTGGAGCGCACCTCGGCGGCGCGGGCCTCGCCGTCCACCGCCAGCGCCGTACGCCGCGCGTCGCGGGTCAGCAGCACCATGTGCCAGCGGTCGTCGGCCACCGGCGTGTCCAGCTGCAGCGTGGCGGGCTCTGCGCAAGACAGCGTGAAGCGCAGCCGCAGGCGCCCGTCCACCAGCAATAGCTCCAGGAAGTCGCAGTCGCCGCCGTCGTCCAGGTAGAGAATCAGCGCGCGCGTGGCGTTAGTGCGCAGGCTGAAGCTGAGCTCGCCGCTGCTCGCCGCACCCGCCCAGCGCGCGTAACGAGCCCACTGCCCGGGGCCGCCGCCGAACTCCAAGCCACGGACGCCCGTCGCCAGCGCCAGCAGCAACAGCAGCGACAGCTGGGGTGGCGGTCGCCACCGACTCCCGAGCGCCATGCCTCCGGCGGCCCCGACGCCGCCCGGCCCCCGGCCCCGCTCAGGCTTCAGAGCCGCGGGCGCATGGGGCGGGGAGGGGGCCGGGCGCCCCTCGCGCGGAGCGGGGCTCCCTCGCCGACTCACAGTGCCATGGACCCAGCCGCCGGGGCTCAAGTGCCCACGTCCCCGGAAGGCAACGGCGGCGGCGGTGGTGGTGGAACCCCTCCCCCGCGGCGGGCTCGGATGGAAGGTGGGAGAGGGACGCCTGCGGGGAAACAGAGAGGAAAGGTTTAATCGAGGGTTCAGAGTCAAGGGTGCCGTTGGTGTCTGGCTCCCCGCCTCAAACTAGCGGGTGACCACCTGTTTCCTTTTGAGCACCTTTCCGTTTGTTTTTGGAAACCATCTCATCTAGCCCTGGTTGTTCCCCCACCCCCACCCCAACTCCTTATGTAGCAGAAAATGACCTGGAATTCCTGAGATCCTCCCGCCTCCGCCTCCTCTCTCAAGTGCTGGGATTATTACTACAGGTCTGATCCAGCATGGCCAGCCCCCTTGAGGTCTTCAGCTGGCCTTGACCTGCAGAGGTTCTCCAAAGCAAGAGATACTATAGCACTTGAAGGTTCTGAGGGGCCACCAGTTGGACTGAGTGCTCACTGTGAGCATTATTGGTTTGAGGTGTGGACCGGCGAAGAAGTGACACCATTGAGTCTATGAAATCCAGTGGAGCAGCCCTAATCCTAACCCTCTAAGGGTCAGGACCAAGGCCAGTTCCAGGACGGGGTGGAGCTAAGGCGCTGTCCTCCAGAAGTTAACCCCAGCCACTTACTTCTCTGAGCCAGTCTAACCTCTGGGCCTGGCTCCCACTTTCAGCCAGGGATAAGTCTCTCTCATCAGCTCTTGATGTTGGATAATGAAGTTGCTAAATAATTCATTGGGATTAATTAAATGCCAATTCGTCAATGGTACCACAGGGTTACCAGACTGGGAAGGGGCAAGGGAGAGAAGCCAGCCAAGACCCAGGTATCCTCAACCCAAGCCCTACCCATCCATCTGTGAGCATAGACATCCACTTCTGTGCCTCTGTTTCCCCCTAAACCACACCAAGACCTTTACAGACTCCCAACCTTACTTGGTGGCCCATTGTCAAACGTTAAGTTTCCACTTGCCCAGGTCGTCTTGAATAAGGATAAATCACCCTCAACCTCTCTCCAGGTCCACGTCCTCAGCCTCAGGACTGATCCCAGTACCTGGGGTTCTCTTCAACAGTCAGCTCGTCCAGGCCCCCCACCCAAGGCTGGGGGAAGCTACCGGGAGGCAGGCAGGCTTATTTGCATAAAATTGCCTTTCTGAAATGATTACCCTTGTAACGGGCTGTCAGAGAGCAATTTATACCCCACGACAGGGAGGGGAATTTGCATCTCGTTAAACTCCAAGTCGTAATTATTTATATCCAACAACCCTCCTGAATATTGCATTGATTTTATTTTGGGGAGGGAGGGTGGGAAGGAGGGAGAGAAAGAGGTGATGAGAAGCCTGGGAAAGAAGCAGGGAGGGGCCAGAGTTTCAGAGGAGCTGGGGACAGGTGGAAAGGAGAAAGAGGAAGCAGAGGAGCCCGTGAACAGTGGTGGAAATAGAAGACTAATGGAGGAGAGGGGGCTGGTGGGAAGAAGAAAAGAAATAGAAGGTTGAGAAAATCAAATTCCAAATTCAAATGGCATTTCTCACAGCCCAGGATCCAAGGCATTTTTACAAATGTTGTTTTACTTAATCAGTCAAAGAGTTCCATTATTCCTATTCACCCCTGGGGAGACCCATACAGAGGAGCCTAGAGACTTGGCCAAGGTCACCCAGACAGCCAACAGCGTGCTAGGCTTCAAATCCAAGCCCGTCCAACTCCAGCATGCCCACGATAGAGGCAAAGAGCACAGCAGCCACAGGCCAGCTCCCAAACGGGAGAAGAGTGACTTGGGGGCCGGAGTGGGGTGGGAAGTAGAGAGCTACAGGGGAGGAAGCTGAGACAGAAAGAAGCTGCTAGGGCTGCACTAAGGAGCTACAGTGCCCAGAGTGACAGGAGGCAGGGAGGCTAGGGTGCCCCGTGTCCAGAAGACAAACGCCAGAGCGGCTCTGAAAGCCCAGCAGTGGCTAGGGAAACATCTGGATACGGTTGTGTAGTCAGTGCCCCCCTTCCACTCTCCCCCGGCTTCTGGCTGCTGCCTACCAGAGTCCTACAGGCTACCATGGTGGGTGGTGGAGGAGACCAAAGTGTCCTGCCCCAGCACCCCCCAAGGGTTGTCCCTTCCCAGTCAGGAGAATATGGCCAGACCTACAGCCCCCATTTTCCGCAAACACTGCCAGTTATATATAGCGTGCCACTGCTTCTCCTCATTGGGTAATGGAGATAATTAGCATGCGCGGGCTAATTAGCCAATCAAATTAAATGCAGCACCTGCTCCCGGCCTGATTGACGCCCTCAACCCCCCCCACACACACACACATGCACCCCCAGCCCAGGGCAGGGGCAAGAGACCCTGAAGCTAGAGAATCAAAAAAGTCAAAGCTCCCCTTCTCCAAAAGGGGCAGACAGAGACCCCCAGCAGAAGCCCAGCCCTGGTGGCCAAAAGACTGACCACCACTCTCCCTCCCCTCCCCCATCCTCCTCCAGGGTCTCAGTCACTCAGTCTCAGTCTGGCCCCACCTTGCTTCCATCTGCCTCTTTCCTAGCCCCCACCCCCACCTCCAGACACTATTTTGGGGAGAGAATTAATTAGCTATTGATTTCCACTGGTGGAGGGAATGAGACTGTGTGTTGCTGTCCACTCACAGACCCCCAGCTTGGGGGAGGGGTGCCTTTCCTCCGCCCCACCCCCACCCCGTCCCCTGTCATGCTCACAACCCTGAGTCCCAGTCCTCTAGGGAAGTAGCAAAGGAGGAAGCCTAAGGAAGGTATCTGTTCTGTCTGTCCAGTCAAGAAGTTGAAGGACAGATGGATAGGGTAAGGGGCGGGGGAGATTCCAGAGGCTCCCAGGCAGAGGCCTGGGTCCTGAGATCCAGAGACAGATTATCTGATTGGGGATGGGGTACAGAGTTGCTGAGAGTTCAATAAGGGGTGGCTCCAGTTAGCCTGGGAGTAGAGGGAGAATAGAGAACAGCCAGGTGCTGTCTGTAGGCAGCTGTTGAGGGCAGAGGCTGGGTTTGTGCAGAGCCTCTAGGGAGGGTGAGGACAGGGTCTGCCTTATAGACCCTAGATGCTCATTGCTCATTCTCCTCAGAGCTGTGCAGTAGAGACCTCCTGACTCTGCACCAGGGTCAGCCAAAGGGAAGCCCAGCCCTCCTGGTGTCCCCTCTCTGGGGACCCTGGGTCCCTTGGCGCAGCTTCAGGCTTGCGAAGAGGCAGAAACAGCCCCAAGGATGTTAAGCAGACACCTGGGTCCTTTCCACTCCACCTCATCCCACAGTGCCTAGGACACCTGCTGCTTTGCTACTCCCTGCAGCCTCTCTTTCCAAAGGACCTGGCTTCTGCTGGCTTCCCCCTCCAAACATCTCTGTTCCTAGTGTACAGGGGCTCCTGGCTGTGACTGTCTTCCTCAGGCCTCAGCAGAAACCCAGGCTCCAGAAATCGGCTCCATTGCCTTGTACAACTACAACCAGGTAAAGGTTTTAATGGAGACGTGCAAGGCAAGGACCCTCTCCTGGGCTTTGTACCCACAGTATCCAGGCACTGCCCCCAAGACCTATGCCTTTTCTCCAATGCAGGGACACTGGCTGAAGTAGCCCCCAGGCTCCTGCCTACTTCCGGATGTCAGCACAGTGCATCCTGCCAGTTCCTTCTGGCCATAGGCCACTGATCCTCTGGGGAGCTGACCTTTCCCATGGCATCACAAGATTCAGCACCCCCTACCCACAGACGGACTCAGGCAGTGTGGTGCGATGCAGGCGGAGCTGGAGTGGGGTGAGTCGGGCGTCCTCTGTGTACTCTCTCCTAATGACAACATTCCCTGGTCTTCGTGAGCCACAGAACCTCTCCATCTTCTCACAGTCAGGCCTGTGCCACAGTGGCATGTGATCGCAATGGCTGGGCTCCCCACTCTGTAAGGTTCTAGGCTGGACCCTTGAGGTGCCACCTATGCCTCTCGCTGACCCTAAGAAGCAGTGTCGTCACCCATGCTCATGAACAAGACAATGAATGGGAAGGAAGAATCTCTGGCACAGAGGTAAAGAGTCTACTGGTCCCAAATTCAATGACATCCTTCAATCTTGCATTGCCCACAGGCCACCAGGCGGTGTCTGAGGCCCCAAGCCCACCAGCCTTTATTCTGGCCTTCACAGTGGACAGACTCCAAACCCACCTCAAGACTAAACCATTTGTGGGGTTCTTTCCATCTTTTCCCTAAACTGAGTTGTAAAGAGGAGCAGAGACTGTGCCGGAAAGATGGCTCAGCAGTAAGAGAGGAGCACTGGTGCTGACCAGACTAGAGCAGAGTTCAAGAGCCTCTTCTTCTAAATGCCCCCACTGGGCCTGTCCATCCTGACCAGCTGGACTTTCCTGCCTGGGTTCCATAATTCCCAGAACAGTCTGAGCAACACGGACGCCAATTCCATGCCCATCCTGCCAGCAGCCTTCTCCCAGGATCTATTCAGCTGGCTCTCTGACCAGTCCCCACATACATGCACAAACATGCACACACACACACACACACACACACACCTCCAGCCTTGAGAATGCCAGCCTCTCTCTGGCTCTCCTCTCCTCATGCCAGCTGGGAGTGAGACAGCAGGGGCCTCCCCCAGGCGCCAGGGAGGAAGATCTGGGTTTACACACATTCTGGTGGCCCCAGAAGGCAGCCCGCGGACAGGTGGGAGAAGTGCGTGTTTTGAGGGGGGAGAATTTGGATCAAGCCCTAAGGAAATCTGCCTGCAGTCCAAGCCACGCAACAGTGGAGTAGGCTGCCTCGGAGGGGGCAGGGAGTGAGTTCCCTGTCTGTGGAGGTGTACAAGCTGAGGACGGATGACTGCTATTCAGAGACACTGGGCGTAGGAAGCGGGTGGCTCTTGAGTCATAACAAGAGGACATCAGACTGTGTGGCCCAAGGTACCCTTGGAGTCATGATGGTTTCTAAGGACAAGATTTCCCCATTAAAGCCCCGGGCAGAACTGACAGGCTGGACAGGCTACAAACAGTCCCTGCCCCTCTTCCTACTCTCCTTTCTAGTCCTGATGACCTAGTGAAGACAAGGGATGACCCAGACAGACATGTCCAAGCCATGGCCGAAAAGCAGGCCGGGGTATGCATGGCTCGCACTCACGAGCCTAGCTTCCAGTGCCAGCTATTCCTCTATCAACCTGTGTGACCTTTGGCGAGTCACTTAACCTCTTTGGGCTCCCATTCTCTTCAGAGTACGTGACTACAGCAGAGTTCACTTGCCTCTTCTCTAAATACTCCCACTGGACCCGCAGAGCCTAACCAGCTGGACTCTCCTGCCTGGGTTCCATAATTCCCGGGAATAGTCTGAGCGAAAAAGAGGCCAATTCCATGTGTTGGAAATCTTGTCAGCATCAGAACATGTGGAAGAGCACAGCCTCACTGAGGCTTCTGTGGTGTGGAAAAGTGTGTGCTGTGCTAGTGATTCTTTCTAGAACCTCTCGGCCCTCTACAGCTTCAGTGCTGCATGGATCCGGCATTTACTTTAATCCTTGCCAGGGCCTTACGAGAACTCCCTTGACAAGGGGATAAGCAAAGTAGATCTTAGTGAGGTTCCCTTTTACAAGACATGGGACCACACAGGGTGACAACACCCCTAAGTGACAGAGTTGGGACGCTCTCCAGTTTGATTCTCTCTCACCTCTGGGTCCTTCTCCATTCTTCTAAGTAGCTGTCTTGCCTAGGAAAGTGGGAGAAAGGATGAAGAGACCTGAGGACGGGGAACATGGAGTGCCAGCACTTGGTGTGCTCGTATGTCCCCTAAGGTGGTCTCTATGTACCTGGAGAAAAAAACAGCAAGAGCCAGAGGACAGGAGTGGCAGCTGGAGGTGTGTGCGTGAGGAGGCTACTGCCAAGTGGGTGGGGCTGTGGTAAAGGATGGGCTGGGAACCAAGAAGCTATGGGATGACTTGATAGGATGGGGGCTGAAACACAAGCATTCGGAACCTTGGGGGGAGTGGGGGGAGGGGTGGACACAGAGACCATCCCTGTGCCATGCACGGCTGGGGCACACAGACCTGGGAGAGTGCAACTCAGTGATGCAGAGGGGGCAGATGGTTTCCAGGGGCGGCCTCATGCATAAGCCTGAAGTGGCTGGAATGCTCTCGGAGATGTCTGACAGGTGTATGCGCATGTGTAGGGAAGGATATAATAACGACAGAAAAAAATACCTGCTGCTGGGCCAAAGAGATGGCTCATCGGGTAAGGGTGCTGTTGCCAAGCCTGACTATCCAAGCTCAATCCTCAGTGTCTACATAGTGGGAGGAGAAAACCGACTCCCACAAGCTGTGCTCTGACCCCGGCATATGCACCATGATGCACATAACACACAAAATGAATAAATATCAAAAATATTTAAACACAGCTGGGTAGTGGTGGCACATGCCTTTAATTCCAGCACTCGAGGGACAGAGGGAGGTGGATCTCTGTAAGTTCAAGGCCAGCCTGGTCTACAACAGATAGTTCCAGGACAGGCTCCAAAGCTACAGAGAAACCCCATCTTGGAAAAAAAAAATATTTAAACACCTATAAAAAATATTCAACAGCTGGCTGGGTTGTTTTCCATGTGCCTGACAAATACGCCAGATGAAAAGGTTCAAAGCACACAGTAGGTGCACACTAAATAACGTGCTGCTGCTATGATTATAACCATCATAATCCTCTCATCCAATCCCTGAGCCATCCCCCTGACATCAGTATGGAAACACCCATTTTACAGATAAGGAAACTGAGGGTCAGTGGTAGACACGGCACAGTCCATGCTGCCTTACCCTCATCCACCCATGTTGAATGGTGGCAGGAGCAGGAGACTGCTTTGAAAATGACAGTAAGGTGCGCATTACCTAATGAATCCCAGCAAGTCCACAGGCCTGTCGGTACAAAAGAGGCTGGGACAGAACTGCACCAACAGATGGAGCCACAAGGGGTGGGTGGTGTGTGAGGACACACTTCTGGGAGTCCCCGTGGGGGCTGAGCAGGAGCTGGAATTGAAGGGGTGGACACTGTGTCAGGCAGGCAGAGGGCCGTGTGGGGGATACAAATGCCAGGGCAGAACTCAAGGTTCTGCAGAAGGCCAGGTGTGGCTGAGGGCGAAAATGGCCTGAAGTGACTGTGGTCGTGATCAGTTGGAGTAGACCTAGGGTTTAAGAGCTTTCTGAAAATACAAAGAGAAGAGAGTGACAAGAATTGGGTGAGAGTTATAGACAGGGTGCAGGTCAAGGCATAAAGGATGAAATCGTACAGCCTGTGCGCTAATGTGCACACATACAGACTTGGTGCAAAATGCTTAAGACTCAGACTAGCAGGCCGTGTATGCGATGTGGCAGGCAGAGGCTGATGTGTCTGGAAGGTGTGCAGGCGTGGGCGTGTGTACCCAGAAGAGAAGGCAGGCCATGAGGCAAGAGGACTTGAGACGTCTGTGAGCCTGAGTAAATGAACAGTGATAGAAGTTGTGTGTCTCTGAGAGTAAGGGCTGCCAGTGCTTTGTCAGGGGACCTGGGAGCATTTAGGGGCTCTGTGTGTGTCATGTGCTGAAGCAGGGCTCCTTGAGGAGGTCTCTGAGGCAGGCAGGAGGTGGCAGTCTCTCTGGGCAGGGAACTGTGGGTGATGTGCTGCTGGGGAGTTGTATTGTATACACAGGTGTGAGTGTCTGTGTAGGTGTGTGTCTGGGTGGGTGCCACCAAGCGAGTGGATCTGTGTCAGGATGTCTGTGTCACTGGCAAGGGTGGACAGAAGAGCTGAGCTTGAGAGACATGGAGGTCCCGATGGCTATCCTAGTGCCCAGCCCCTTCATTTCAGGAGCTGCTGTCATGTAGATTAAGCCCAGGCCATGAAGCAACTCCCCAGCAGCCACTGCCAGCTGATCAGTCCCGCCCACCCCTGTGCGGCTGAGAATGGAATGTGTCTGAGCACACTTCCCTTCCACCCGACCCTTCTCCCTGGCTACAGAAGGGTGACCCCAGCTCTGATGTCTCTATCCCTGAGCCATCCCAGGTTGGGGTTGGGAGCTGGGGATCCAAGTAGCTGGAACACCCACAAAGCAGAAGGCCCTGCATGTAGTTAACTGACTAGCTGATTGCCCCTCTCTTTTTTTTCTTGCTCTCTTCTCTTTTTCTTTTTCTAGCAAAAGACAGAGGATGTAAAACCCTCCCCCAGAAGGAACGCCCAGACACTGGGAAGGTGGACAAGAGGGAGGGGCAGGAATGACTGGAAGGTCCTTGCCTACCCCACCCACCCACAATATGTGCAAAAATGAGGGTGCATGAAAGCCGGAAGTAGTCAAGGGGGTTGGAGACTGACCCACCCCCTCAGATTTACTTGAGCCTTATAGAGCAGAGCAGGATCCCTTTCACTGGGAAGCACCAAGAAACAGCCCCTCCCAGCCCTGCTGGTTCACTAAGGCCCTAGATGCCTCTAGTAGGACTAAAGAGGGGGCGACAGCAACGGCAACGGTAACAGCCCTACAGCCCTGCAAAGCCAATTTTACCTAGGAGCCCACCCAGAGTCCTTAGACTCATGCTCCATTGCAAAGAACCTAGGGTAGACTGCTCCTTCCTCTGGGGAAGAAGGCTGGGACAAGAGAAATAGTCCCCACCTCTTTGGGGTGGGGGAGTAAGCCCAGGACCCAGCAGCTTTCTCTCCCCCTCCAACACTCTGTGACCAGAACCCTACCGCTTGCCCCCAAGTACATCCTTACCCAAGTAGAGCCCCCTACTACTGGTTTCCCTCTCTGTCACCCCCAGCCTTCCCCAGCAAGCCTCTCTCCTCTCCCTCAGGCCCCCCATCTTGTCCAGCTCTTCCCCCATCATAGACTCATCTATGCCTAGAGCATCTTGGCATCTTCCCCTCTGCTCCCTCCTGATAACCTCCTCTCCCCTTGGCTCCCATCCCCCAGTAGAGCCTTTTCTTCAGTGATTACCCCCAGACCTCCCTCTCCACTTCTCAGTCCTCTCTCCTCCAGTCCGCCTCCTCTCCCACGAAGACCAGGGTTTCTCCCCTGCAGACCCTTCAGGCCACAACAGCTCACAGCCTCTCTGACCCATCACTGCTTCCAGCTGCCAGGAATAGCATATACTAAGGACACCCCCCCCCCATTTCAGACCCCTTCTCACAACCGTATGGATGCCCCTTCTTCACATCCCATCCCTTCCCCTAACGACCCTCCGTCACTCCCCTCCATTCGCCCCAGCTCAGGGCCAATGCCCCTTCCACAGGGAGTCCCCCAATCTCCCCCAGTGGCTTCGCATCCTCGCTGTCACCCAGCCAGCCCTCTCTGCTCGGCGCCCCCGCCCCCAAATCCGTCCTTTCTGCATCCGCCGCCCCTCCGACCCGCTCCCCTCCCCCGATTGGCTCTCGCCCCCCACCCGTCTCCGCCGCAGCCCCCCCTCCCATACCTGGTTCTGGGGGCGCCAGGAGCTGAAGGGTGGGGATCAGAGTCTCGAGACCGCCTGGTCTCCAGCAGGTGACAGATACGAGGCCAGCGGTATCGGCCGCCTCACGCCTCTCGGTCCCCGCCGCGTCCCCGCCCGCCCCGCCGCGGTGCCGCTCCGAGGAAGATGCTCTGAGAGTCAGGGCGGCTGCTCCCGCCGCCGCATCCCTGCAACACAGACTGACGGCAGCATCGGCACTAGGGCCCGCCCCCAAGGCACGCGCATTGGACCACGCAGAACTGACGGACAAGCGACGCGGCCAATGCGAAGGTGCAGAAGCCGCCAGTCCCGCTGCTCCACTGGCCCACCTCCCTCACCAGCGCGGACCCTGGCGTCCCAGCCCCAGGGCATCCGAGCCCCTCCGCGCCTCTCAGGACCATTTTGCCCAGACGTCCAGGCCTCCTAACCCAGCAGGTGCTCTCCCCAGCTTCAGTGTCTTGGGAATCCTGGAGTCCTAGGCCCCTCTCCTCTTGGTTGGGTTTTTGGATCCCACACCCACCCGCCCCTGCCGGCTGGTCCCGAAAACAGTGCCCAGGGCCGGGACAAACCAAACGAGAAGACTGAACCCCTACTTGGGGCACCGAGAGAGCAAGACCTGAGCGGGGCCTGGGTCACAGCGCCCTCTGCTGGCTGCGTCTGGGGGCTGGCCTGGGCTACCTGGAGCCAAGGAAGGGGCCGCCGACTGACTAGTGGCTTTTTTTCAGTCACTCGCAGAGACCCTAATCCTCACTGTCCCAGCATCTTCTAGCCAGGAGCCTCCGGAACTGAACAGCTAGGGGGCTAGGTTGAGCTAAGGACTCAGCTGGTGGGGGAGAAAAAAGCTGAGCTAGAGACAGAATAGACCTAAGGGTTTGGGGTTTCCCAGCCCACACTCCTGGGAATCCCAGAGTTTGGAGCTATCTCCCACCCCTTTGGAAGGCTGGGCTGGGAAAGGAGGTTAGCGACTGGGTTGAGGTGACTGAGGACGAGGCTGATAGCATCCTCCCTTCAAACTCCTACCCTTAGCGTGGATTTCAGAGTGTGGTCCTGGGGTGCAGGTCTTCTGCAGTAAGAATGTCTGCATCACCGTGTTTGTGCGAGAAGGGAACACCCCCCTTCACTCATTCCACCGAGAAAAGGTAGATCCGGCGCCTAGTGTGTATACCATTAGCTAAGTTGGACACAGGGCTCCTCAATGAGGCAGCGTGCAGGCGTGGGTGTGGCCGTGGGTGTGTGGCAGACCATTTTGCCAGTTCTCTCCAGGCCCCTGATTGCTGTTACAGGGCCTGTGATCTGCACAGCTGGTAGCAGTTGGCATTTCCTTAGCCAGAGGCAATATGAAAGAACACACATCCAACCACTATTCCATGCAGATACACATGGGGGTACACAGCCATGCACACCTGTCTTGTGTGTGCCCAGCATTTCCAGAAGACACAAAGGGGCACTTCAGAGATGTCCCCTGAGGAAAAACACACTGAATCAACAACTTGCATACTTGTGCACACAGGAACCTGCACAATCAAGGGCAAACACACACCCAAGGTGCTCACAGGGAACCTGCCCATGAAGTCACACTACCATTGAATGCCACTTTGCAGAGAGCGGTCAGTTCCTGTGTGGCCGCCCTCCAGAGGACCTCTTTTGACAGCCTGTAAGGGGAATAGGAGGGGACCTGCTGCAGAGGGTATTTCCTAGGCGCTGGAAAGGGAGATTCCTGAACCAAGTCCCAGAGTTGGGACCTACCCTGACCTTGGAAAAACCCTCAAGTTACCCCCTCACCCTCCCACCTCCCTACCCCACTCCCCACCCCACCCCCCAGCCAAGGCCACTGGAAGAGGAAGAACAGGAACTGCTGAGTCAGGGCCTCTCTGACCCCCACAGCCCACTGCCCCACCCTTCCTCCACTGCTCCTCCTCCTGCAGGCTACACACACACACACACACACACACACACACACACACACACACCAAAATGCAGAGGGACAGACAAGCAGGTGCAGTGACCCAGTGACAATGCTCAAAACCAAGGAATCTGGGTGGGGAGGGAGCAAGGGTGACTCTGGTCTCCTGTCCCTACCTTCAGCTTTTTCCATCAAGGGCAGGAAAGGTCACTGGAGCCTGCTACACCTTGCTGCCCTCTCCTCTAGTGGGGAGGTTCCATATTCAGACCCCCCAAGGCATCTGGGCCCCACCACTTCAGAATACAACCCTCACATACGGTCTCCCTCCCAGTGTGGACATTGGTGGGAAGCAGGAAGCCAACACCCTTCTAGGCATGTACACAGTCCAATAGGGTCACATAGGGAGGGAAACGGTGCAAATACAGGTGCAGGTCCCCCACACACAGTCACATACACCAGCTCTGACACATCTGAATGACAGTGGAAAGACAGGTATGTGTCACATCCCGGGCAGGCAGAGTTGAGCACCAGGCCATACCACATACTAGGAAGAGGCCAGGAAGGGGCTGGGGTGCTGGGGAGCCGACCAGGCTGCAGGGATGGAGGCAGCGGGAGGCAGGCTGGCAGAGCAGGAGCGAGCTGCTCTTCACAACACAATCGCCGTCTGTTGTTATAGCAACTCAGCCCCCAAATCGTGAAACGGATATTACAGCCTCAAGAGGGGGAAGGGCAGGAGGGGGCTGAGGACAGAAGGAGAGGCAACGTAGGGGACTCAATGAGGGACAGGACTAAAGCTGGCCCTGGTAACAGGGCAGGAGAATGAGGTGGCCCAGAATAAGGACTAGGAGACCAGGGGAAGTGGAGTCAAAAGGTAGAGATGGCAGGAAGCGGGGGCTCTGGGACAGTGTATTCTCCAAGGAACCTGAGACCATGGCCAGCTCTGCAGAACGGGGTGACGTGCAGGTAAGGAGTTGGGGTGTTCCTTCTCTGCCCTTGGAACAATTCAAAGGCTACCATAGGGAATGCTGCATTCTGGAGAGGTAATTCCCATCCTTAGCATTGCTCTCTGATACCTCCTGACCAGAGGGGCAGCCTGATCAGACTCTAGATCCTCTGGGTGACCCCCACAGACCACCCTCCTCTCCCAAAGTAGCCTTAGAAATGGCCTTGGCCTCACTCAGTGGTGACACCCACCCACCCCCAAGTTCTCAGGAGGGAAGAGCAAGCTGGGTTAGGAGAGGCCTCCGGAGCTAGGCAGGATCAATATGCATTTCCTCTGGAAGTCGCTGTCCTTCCGGCAAGCAGCAGCACCAGGCCAAGAGGCTGCCTGACCGTGGAGCTCAGCCCCCACCCTGAGGCACACCAGCCCAAGCCTCTGCCTGTCCCCACCCTTCCTAGCTCTCAGCTCTTCCTCCACAGCCCTGGGCAGCCCTCTTCAGCCTGCCGAGAGCGCTCCGTCACTGGAGTCTTCATCCAGGGCCTAAAAGGTTACCTGGAAGGCAGGGGAGTTTGACTTATAGGCTGAAAACTCTAGCTGCACCAGGTCCAGCAATGGTAGGGTGCAAAGACTCACAGGTGTCAAAGCTCAGAGTCCCCAAAATTCAGGACCCCTCCCATTCTAGATCCTTCCCAAGAGTTTTGTGTTCAGAGGTTTTTCTGTTTCTAAGGCCACATTGCCCCCAGGTTCCAGGTGCACAGCCTACAGAATTCTGGACCCCAACAGTGTAGTACCCTAGAAGGACAGCGTCTGAGGATGGTAGGCTGAGTGTCCAGATTAATTATTCGGGCCTTTTTATTCCATCTGGAAAATACAAATATTCACAAGATCCTGTACAACCTTAGGGACGCCAGCCCTGGCCCTGACCTCAATGCATGCCACCCTCGACCCCCACCCTCAGCCCAGCCTCCTGCCCCAGAACTCCAGGCTCCCTGCTCCGCTCCGAGTCATTTCTCCAAAGCAGGAATGAGTCCTTGACAGTTGCAGCTGGGAAGAGAAAAAACAGAAGTTGTAAGGAAGGCGACCCCCTTGTCAAAGTATGAGCCCACCTGCCCAGGCCAGTGAGATAAGTATCCTTTCCAAGCCCCTCCCCATAAGCTACCCCAGCCCTCTGGGGGGGGACTCTGGGAGCAGCCTGCAAAGGGAGGGGGGACCCACCATCTTATAAGTGGATGTCAAACACTCCGTCCTCCACTGCCTGCACCTCCTCTTCTCGGATCTCTGTGGAGAGGGACAGGAGAGTTGTCTGCAAACCCACCCCTGGTCCCTGTGACCTCAGCAGCCATCTCTGATCAGAGGAGGCTCTCATCCCTCCCCCATCCTGGAAGCAGACCCATCCTCCAAAAATCAATCTTCGGAACGACCAAACGACCCCATTTTTGAGGCTTATTCTACGTTTCTTTCTGCCGCAGCTCTTCCCACAGCCACATCGCTGTGCAGTTAGCTTAAATGTCGATTTTGTGAGTGTTGCACAGTTTAGAGTCCAGCGCATCTGAAGGCCGACTGCAAACAGTTTTCTCTGTGCTATTTTTGAGGACTTACGGCAACCCAGATGATTGTGGTCAAATTGGCCTAGACCTCGGTTTAGCTCATTGTTCAGACTCTTCTAGGGGAAAATGATCATTTGCCAAATAGTCGTTCAGCAACAGAGACCCCAGGAGTACCACCCAGAGGTTATGGGAGAAGGGACTTTTATAGTGGCAGGCAAAAAAGAGAAATGCAAATAGTTCATAGAACTCCAATCCCCCTAACAAGCATGCAACTGGAATCTTGACGCTTCTTTAAAATTGGGGTGCACACCCTTAATCTCAGTACTTGGAAAGCAGAGCTGGCCATAGCTATATAGCAAGACTGTCTCAAAAATAAATTAATTAAATTAAATTAGGGCCTCTCTCCATGTCACCCTCAGAAAGTCGGGAGCTCTTCGGGCACTCTCTGGCCCTCTGACCTATCCAACCCTTCTTTATTGTCCCACCAAAATAAAAGAATCACGAAGTCTGAACCAGCCAGCATCCAGGATAAGTTTATATGTCATTGACTCCCTGTGGGCCCTCTTACCTGGTGGCCGGGAGCTGCGCCTGCCTGGGCGAGGCAGGGAGAAGCTGAAGGCCCGATGGTGGGTATGTGTGGGTGAGGGAGAAGGCGCGGAGCCCTCCAGGCTCACACTCTGGGCCCTGCGGCGACACTCCACTGACAGGCGGTCTCTGCACTGTTTGTGGCAGTTCACACCACAAGCTGAGGGAGGGGAAAGGGGGGAGCCCAACAAAGGCCCTGGGTCAGAAAATTCTCCATGCCATCCTTCAGACCTGTACTTCTCCCAGAGTTCTTTGCTCCTGGAAATCACCCCATCAAACTACAAGTCTTCTCCCAAGTTGCTCGCTTTATGTTAATTTAATATCGGACTATGACCTCTCCAAAGTCCTCTTGCTAGGCAGCTTGCCCCACCACAGCCTTTTAAAAGACAAGCCCCTCCTGTTAGTCAGAGTGCCTCTCTAGTTACAATGTTCTTTGCTTGCTGGAAATTGCCGCCATTAAAACAAAAATTTCTAGCCCAACACGAACTCTTCCCCAAACCTCGGTCCAGCAGCAAAGCCATTTGTTCCTCTTTATCTTACCTCTGCATTTGAGGCCCTGCTTGTAGATGCCCAGTATCTGCAATACAGGAGGAAACCATGTTGGAGGGGGTTAAGGTTTTCTAGGTCCAGAGAACAGGGCTTGGGGTCTAGGAACCAAGGTGTTTTGCGGGTTGGCTAGCAGCGCTTGGGTGGAGGCGGGACCAGTAGAAGGGCGGGGCGTGGGCCACAAGCTAGGGCTGGAGGGGTGGACGGATAGCGCCGCAAATGTGGGCAGTGGGCGCTCACCAGAGCTTTGCAGTGGCGACAAGCAACCGGGCGTAGCGAGTTACTCTCCTGGAAGTTGTGTACGAAGCCCATGCGGCCGCCCAGCACCGAGCTGGAGCGCAGGAAGTAGGAGATCATCTCCTCCCGGCTGATGCAGCCATCCCTAGTGGGCGTGGGGACACCTCAGCTTGGATCCTCCCCTGGGGCCAGAGCGGGCATCCCCAACCCCACGGGCGGAGAAAAGGGTCCAGAAAGGTCCGTGCAGGTAACAAGAGGATACTTATCATCTACCAATAACTAGTGTGGGCTTGGCCAAGTCATTTCCTAGAGTTTTTCCTCCTCAGGACAATGGGGAACTCGCAGTTGGGTGTCAGCTAAAAAGGCTGGGCGTCTCTTGTTCCCGCAGTGTGCTCGGCGCCACACCGCTACACCTGCAGGGCGCCTGAGGACTGGGGTCTCTGAAGAGAACGGGGTAGCTGCACCTGTGATCTGGGGTTTCCACCAAACCTCGGCTTCCCAAGGGTCCCTTTTCATCCAGGAATGGATTTTAGGCGCCAGTGTGTTCTAGACATAGATCTCAGTTCAGATCCCAGCTCTAGCTGAGCACGGTGGTTCACGCCTTTGATGCGAGTTCAAGGCCAGCCAAGTCTACTTAGTGAGTTCCAGGACAGCTAGGGCTACGTAAAGAAACTCCGTCTCAAACTGCCCTCCCAATAAAAACAAACCTCAGCTCTACTTCTCAGCCCTGTGACTTGGGGCTGACCAATCTGACTGTGATTGAGTTTCCTTATCTCCAGATGGGCAAAGTTCTACTTCTTATGTCCCAAGTCTTGAGAGTCCAAGAACATGCATACAAATGCCCACGTGGCTAGGTGGGTCCTCAGTCACTTCTCTTTTTTTTTTTCTATTTTTTACATTTTAATTTGTATACCCCTCTTCCCTGCTTTTTGTTTGTTTTCAGAGACAAGTTCTCAGTATGTAGCCCTAGCTGGCCTGGAACTCACTCTGTAGACCAGGCTGGGTGGGAACTCACAGAGATCTGCCTGGCCTGTCTCCCAAGTGCTGGGATTAAGAAAGAGAGCCATCGTAGTTTGCTACTTTTTTTGAGACACAGTCTCTTGTAGCTGAGGCTGACCTCAAGTGGCTATTATATATGAGTCTGGCCTTGAACTCCTCACCCTCCAGCCTCAGTCTCTCAGAAGCTGGAATCACAGGCATGCGCCACCACATCCCACTCCCTGCTCACTTCTTGGTGGCTGTCACTTCCACAGTGAGCCCTTATTTGAAACTTGATATTCTATGCTATGATGTTACAGAGCCTCCATCTCAATGGGACAACTAGTGATTTATTAAAAAAAAAAAAATTCGAGCCGGACGGTGGTGGCGCACGCCTTTAATCCCAGCACTCGGGAGGTAGAAGCAGGCGGATCTCTGTGAGTTCGAGACCAGCCTGGTCTACAAGAGCTAGTTCCAGGACAGGCTCCGAAACCACAGAGAAACCCTGTCTCGAAAAACCACAAAAAAAAAAAATTCGAGGGGCTGGAGAGATGACTCAGTGGTTAAGAACCCTGGCTGCTCTTCCAAAAAGACCCAGGTTCAATCCCCAGCAAACACATGGCAGCTCACAACTGTCTGTTACTTCAGTTCTAAGGGATCTGATACCTTCACACCAATGCACATAAAATAAAGTTAAATAAAACAATTTTTTAAAAAATTGAAATATAGACTTTAGCCGGGCAGTGGTGGCACAGCCCTTTAATCCCAGCACTCAGGCGGCAGATCTCTGTAAATTTGGGGCCAGCCTGGTCTACAGAACAAGTTCCAGGACAGTCAGGGCTACACAGAGAAACTCTGTCTTGAAAAATGATAGATAGATAGATAGATAGATAGATGACAGACAGACAGACTTTATATGACATATTAAGCTGCATGAAAACCATATTCTCCTGGAATGAGACACACAGATGAATATGTAAAATCATGAAAGTAAGAGTTGAGAATTGCTTTGTGACCTTGAGCAGAGGGCCTTTCTACATATCATACAAATCCAAAAAGCCAAAAAAAACGCTGACATATCAAACACGCGAAGCTTTAAAAAAAAATTTATATGGAAAAAAACAACATCAGTGACAGACCGGAGAAATTATTTGCAAATATACTCAACATCAAGGGGTTAATATCCATTAGTACAGATTCTAAAAATCAATGAGAAGACTCACAAACCCAGCAGGATGACAAACAAAGAATATGAACAATTAACAGAAGAAATATAAGTGGCCAATAAACATATGAATAGATAGTCCCCAGACAGGTTGGAGAAATGCAAATTAACAAAGACACCATTTTCCAACTCAACTGGCAAAACCCTAGGGCTTATTATAGCCTCTTGGCTCTTGGCAAGGAGGCTGGGACACAGGCACCTGGGCACGGCTGAAGGGGTGCAACAGGATGCAACCTTGTCTGAGGTCAGTTGGCAGTCTCTCTCTCCTAACTTAGAATGTACATTTCTTTGGATCCACTGATTCCACTTCTAGGAATGAAGGAGTAGATACAAATACTTTCCCAGAAGCACGACAGATAACTAATCACAGAGCAGCTCTGGACCATCTCCCTGTACATCGGTGGGAGGAGGCACAGGTGAAGGGATGGCCAGCCACACAGTGCATCCTCTAAAGGATGACGCAGTGTGGACACCAGAGCCCAGCGGCAGATGCTTGCCTGGAATGTGTAAGCCCTAGGTTCAATACCGAGAACCCCAAAATAGCTAGCTAGATAAATAATAAATAAAGTATGCACCCCTACATAAATCCACGTGGGAAGATGTGTGTGATACAGCAGAGGGCAAACACACAAACAGGCCAGGGGTGTGGCTCAGGGATGAAGTGCTTGCCTGGCACACATAAGGCCCTGGGTTCAAACTCAGCACAGAAAAAACTAAATTGTGGGCCAAGGTGAGTCATCCCTGAAAACCCAGCACTCCGGAGGTTAAGACTGTAAGGCCAGCTTGGGCTACGTAGTAAGTTCCCAGCTAGATTAAGTTAGAGTGAGACTTTGTCTCCAAAAAAGAAAGTAAACAAATAAAATAATAACAAAAGTAATCAAAGTCTTTTAAAATGCACAGATGATTTTATAGAGATAGAAATCTCCATGTTCCAGACAGAGAGAGCTTCAGAAGCCATGGTGCCCTACACACCTGGGGCAGATCTCCCACCAGGGGCCTTCTGGGGAGCCCAAGGCAGGAGAATCAGGACTTCACCACCACACCTGGCTATAGTTAAGTTATCTGGGGCTGCCCTGGTACACAGAGCAACCTTGACTTAAACAAGTTTAGAAGAAGAAGAAGGAGAAGAAGAAGAGGAGGAGGAGGAGGAGGAGGAGGAGGAGGAGGAGGAGGAGGAGGAGGAGGAGGAGGAGGAGAAGGAAGAGGAAGAGGAGGAAGGAGCTAGGACTGGTCTCCTCTGAGTCTAAGGGAGCTAGAGATGAGACCCAGGACCCTGTGCACGCTAAGCCCAGGAGCTGCCACTGGCCTACACAGCCCAGGTAGCCTCCTTCTTTAGGAGCCCAATAGTGAGGTTTGGTGGCCAATCAGATGTCTGAATTTATATAAGGTTGAGTCTTAGGGCTGAGACTCCTTGAAGCTATGGCCTCCAGGATTAAGAGCCCAGAAAGAAAAACAAAAGCAAACCCACCCACCAGCCCAGGGAGAAAATATGGAACTGGGAGCTTCTACTGCAGTCTGGCCACCAGTGGGAACAGATCCACACATGAATCTAGTTTGTCTATGAAACACATGGCATACCAAAATCATTTTACATGGGTGCCAAAAAGGCCGAAAGCAGCCAGGCATGGTGGCACACATTTGTGACCCCAGCACTAGAGAAAATAAGGAAGGATCACTTTGAGTTTGGGGCTAGCCTGAGCTAGATAATGAGTTAAAGCTAGCCTGGGCTACATAATGAGGAAAAGAAGTTTAGCTTTAGCTGGTTTTTTTTTTTTGAGACAATGTTTCTCTGTGTAGAACAGACTGTCCTCAGACTCACAGAAACCCTCCTGCCTCTGACCTTGCTTTTTTTTTTTCTTTAAACATTTTGTTCATTGGGAATTTATTTTACTACCTGGATTTTGCTTTTACCATCAATTTTTGTAATGTGGGAACAATAATGATAAACTTTTGTTTCAGGGGGCTGGAGAGATGGCTCAGTGGTTAAGAGCGCTGCCTACTCTTCCAAAAGTCCTGAGTTCAATTCCCAGCAACCACATGGTGGCTCGCAACCATCTATAATGGGGTCTGGTGCCCTCTTCTGGCCTGCAGGCATACACACAGACAGAATATTGTATACATAATAAATAAATAAATAAATATTTTAAAAAAAAAACTTTTTTTTTTCAGACAGAGAGCCTCATGTAGCCCAGGCTAGCTTCAAAATTGCTATGTAATTGAAGATGATTTTGAGCTTTTGACTGCCCTGCTTCCACCTCCCAAATGCTGGGATTTCAGGAGAGTGTCTCTACACCCCATTATACTAAAGATAAAACCCAGGGCTTCTTGCATGCTAGGCAGACACTCTACCAACTGAGACACATTCCCAGCCCCCAAACCACATATTTTTAAAATACAGGTCACATTTAAAAATAAATCAACCTGGGATGGACTGTACGTTTTGACTGGGTTTTTGTCATCTCAGCAAAAATGGGGCATAAACATGGTTCGGAGGGCACATTTAACCTGCTTCAGAGAACCAGATGTTTTTCCAAATTGTCAGCATATGAATTGTGGATAAGCAAGTGGGTGCTGCTAATTACGGCCTTTCTTACTGTTCATTAAAGCCAGCTACCCAGGGGCTCAACTTCCCCACACTCTTGGCAGCTGTGAGCTCCACAAATGAAATAGTGTTCTCTTTGCAAGGCTCAGGTGGGGCTCCCCATCTGTCCAAACTAGTAAGGTAACACTATCCCTCTATGGCTGGCAGCTTCCTCCCACCCCAAAACATCACAGCCACAGCTTCCCAGGCAAGGCCTTGCTCTCTGCACACCCAAGGGGAAGTGGGTTGATCCCTTCCCTCTTCCCCGCCCCCCCCAGGCTCTAATCCTCCTCACTGGTTCTGGTCCAGGTCCCCAAAGGCGCTGAGATAAGGGAAGTTGCCCCGGATGATCTGGAACTCCTCCTGGGAGATGTGACCATCCCCGTCGACGTCAAAGTTCCGGAACACAGACTGCAGAGGAGCACACAAGGCCAGGAGAAGGGCGAATTAAAAGGAGCATCTGAGCCCATGTCCCTTTTCAGCCCTGCCTCACCAGCCCATAATGAAGCTAGTGTGCTGTGCCTCCTGGGGACGACCAGAGCACTGGCCAGCAGATGTGGCACCTGCGGTGGCTCCCAGGCAAGGCACTGGAGAAACATTGCTTCACAGACCCCTGCTCCCAGCAGGATCCCTTGGCCTCCAGGCCGCTCACCTCCACCATCTTCTCAATGTGCTCTGCCACCAAGGCCTGGTCCAGCTTAGGCTTGGCAACTGAGGTCCACTCTTCTAGCACAGGAGGTCGGGGAGGCGGGGTGCAGCTGGTCGGGCTGGTTGGCTGTGGGAACGGTTAGGTCTGAGCCAGGGCCAGAGTGGGAATGAACCTAAGGCTCCAATAAATAGAAAGAAAGAGCCTTCCCAAAGTCAGCCCCACCCCCACCCCCAGGACTCCCTGTCAAGCAAGTAGGTGGGCGCATAGGATGGGGAATGTTCTTTCTGTCCTTGCACCCTGGAATCCTCAAGTGCAAAGTGAGGGGTGAGGGGCTCCCTTACCGATGACTTGGAACGTGGCTCACGCTGCAGGGAGAGCTGGTACAGCTCATCCTCCGTCTGATACTGATCCAGGGACACCTGAGACACAGAGAACTTGTCATAGCCTCAGGTCCCTGCTCCCCTCTTACACAGAAGCTGCAAATCTAGGACCCCAGGACTGCCAGTCTGCCCTGTTGTGAAAGCTAAACTCAGCTAAACTCAGGACAAAGGCCAGCTTAGAAAATACCCCAACCACCTCCATGTCAGCCGGCCCACAGAGCAAGCCTTAAAAACAATGCACTGCCAACATATCTGCCAAGATTGGAGTCAGAACTTTTGCCCATAGGGAGGCATGGTCCCTGTGATCCAAGCACTTTGGAGGCTCAGACAAAGAGACTACCATGAGTTCAAAGTTAGCCAAAGCTCCCTAGTAAGTAAGTTCTTGTCAGCCTGGGCTACAGGGTGAGATTCTGTCTCCAAAACCTAAATTAATAAATACTAAAAGAACTTCACTCAGGAGCCAGGACCATGTTAGAAATCACCCATGTCACCCAACAAATCCACAAATTAGTCCTAGCCTTTGAATATAACCCACTGCCAAGAGCTCAGCTCAGGACCAGGGACCCAGGCCCAGCCTCAGACCCAGCCCAAGGTCCACATAGCAGCCTTGCGATCAGACCACAGGCCTGTGTCTCAGCTCAACCCTGGAACCACATCAGAGTTGAGTGCAAACCTCAGAGCCCAGGCTAAACCTCAGTTCCTTCTGAACTCAGCAAGCCCACAACCATAGCAAATGCAAACACAGGGCATTGTGCCCAGTCCCTCACCGTGAGTAGACTCAGCAAGTCAGGGTTGGCTTGCACAGGTGGTCGCAGGCTGGTCACCATGGCCAGCTCCTCCAGAATGCTAAAAAGTTGCCTCATCTTGGCTCCATTGAGCCTGGTCCTGCCCGGGTCCAGCCAGTCAGGCAGCGCCAGCTGCAAGGCCACCAGATCCTTGAGGTGCACACCCAGGATAGGGAAGCGGAAGCCCACGCAGGCCGCCAGCCTACGCCGGTAGTTGCTGTAGTTGCCGGTGGCTGTCACTAATTCCGTCAGGCCTTCCCAGAGCTGGGGGGGAAGATCAGAGCGTCACTCACACACGCCACTTAATCGTCCTCCTACCTTAGCCCTAGAACTGTGGGAATGGAGGAGAACGAGGTCAAGGTAGGCAGAAAGGTCACATCCTCCCTTACCCAGTACTGCTCTCCCAAACTTCGGGGGTCAGAGCTCTCAAGTTAGGAGTCCAAGGAAACAATTACGACCTTACACGCACACCAGGGCTGAGCACAGGTTATCAACATATAAGCACAGATCTATTGACCAATAAGGATGTTATTACACAGTGTGTCTGGTGATGGTAAATAATGGAAAAACCTTAAACTGAGTATGGTCACATAAGCCCAGAATCGGCAGGAGGATCACTGTGGGCTTGAATTTGTGTATTCAAAACCAGCCCCATGTACACAGTGAGTTCCAATCTAACCAGTATTATACAAAACCTTGTCTCAAAAAATGGTTGAGGTCAGTGGGGCGGTGGTAGAGCATGACTTTAATCCCAGCACTTGGGAAGCAGAGGAAGCAGGATCTCTGTGAGTTTGAGGCCAGTCTGGTCTACAGAGTGAGTTCCAAGACAGTCAAGGCTACACAGAGAAACCTTGTCTTGAAAAACCAAAAAAGGTGGTTAGGGCACTGAGTTCGAGGTCACCCTGGTCTACAGAGCTAGTTCCAGGACAGCCAGGGCTTCACAGAGAAATCTTGCTTCTAGAAAAAAAGCAGTGGTAGGGTCCCCACACACACAAGAAAAAAGCTTGAGAAAGGGGTGCAGTTCTGTTGGTATAGTGCTTGTCCATTATACATAAGGCCCTGGATTTGATTCCTAGAACCCCATAAACCAGGTGTGGGGGTATTTGAGAGGCAGAGGCAAGAGGTCAGGAGTGCAAGGTCATCCTTGCCACACCTCAAATTCAAGGACAGCCTAGAAAATGAGACCCAATCTAAAAAACAAACCCCACGGAAGTACGCGCAGAAGACAGACAGAGGCAGGCAGATCTTGCGGGTTCAAGGCCAGTCTGGTTTAGGGATTTCTAGGACAACAAGGACTATACAGTGAAGCCTTGAATCAAAAAAAGAGAGAAAGAGAGAGGGGGGGATAAAAAGAAGAGACAGAAGAAAAGAGAGAAAAGAGGCTGGCAAGATGGCTGAGTGGGTAAAGGCTTGGCACCGAGGACCTGGGTTTAGTCTCCAAGACCTGTGTGGTAAAGGGAGAAAACAGACTGCTGCCACTTGCCCTATGAGCTCCAATTAAGAGCTGTGGCGTGGACACATGTACACACCCACGTATGAGCACACATGCACTGAATGAATTCATCTATAAAAAGAAAACCCTCAACCATACAGCCAATACTAAATTAGGACAGGCTTACAATGACAGGGGACAACGAAAATGAGCAATCGCCCCACACAACAGCATGGAAAGCCTCTCCCATCCAGGTGGAATAAAAGGGTGCAACAAAATGGGATGCACACACACTAAAGCTAGGAAGCAAAGGAAAGCCCTCATCACGGACCTCATCACGGAGGCCCCGTCCCTGACCCGATACTTGGGCAGGGGTCACTGTATCATCCTTTAAGGGGAAGCAATGTTTTCTGGGCTCTTGTTTGTTTAGACTTGGTGCTCGGTCAGAGTCCAGGGTCTTCAAGTGCACACTACCCCTCAGCACACTCCAGCCAACAGTCTTCATTTCTTTATTTTTTAAGATTTATTGCCGGGCGGTGGTGGCACACGCCTTTAATCCCAGCACTTGCGAGGCAGAGGCAGTTGGATCTCTGAGTTCAAGGCTACCCTGGTCTACAGAGTAAGTTCCCCAGTATAGCCAGGGACACACAGAGAAACTCTGCCTTGGAAAAAAGATTTATTTTATTCTATGCATGTGGGCTGTTCTGCATCATGTGCATAGCTGGGCCAGCGAGTGGGTGCTAGGTATTGAACCCGGGTCCTCTGTAAAAGCAAGCACTTTTAACCATGATCTATCTCTCCAGACCCCAGTGTTCTACTTTTTAAACTATAGAGTGATTTTTGCTCTTTTGTAATTTCTGTTTTTTCTGAGACAGGGTCTCATGAGGTGGCCACTGGGGAGATGGCCCCTCGGTAAAGCACGAGGACCCAAGTGTGGATCCCTGGCACCCAGATACAAGTCAGGCTATAACCAAAGCCCTCAGTGGTGGAGAAAAACAGACCATTGGAGCTCACTGGCCAGTTGGTCTAGCCAGCTGGTGAGTTCTGGGTCCAGAAAAAGATTCTATCTCAAGAAAAAATGGGGCTGGAGAAGCGGCTCAGAGGTTAAGGGCACTTGCTGAGCTTCCAGAAAGCCAGAGTTCTGTTTCCAGTACCCAGGTCAGGCAGCTCACACCTGCCTACAACTCCAGCTCTAAAGGATCCACCTGGTCTCCATGGGCACATGAACATACATGACATGCACACACACCCATCAATAAAATAAACTAATAAGAATTTTAAAAAGATAAAATGGAGAGAGGAAGCGACTAAATGTCAACCTTTGTTCTCCTGCATGCACTTGTGCACACGCATACGCGATACATACTCATACATACACACATTAAAAAAAGAAATTAGTGGTGGCGCACGCCTTTAATCCCAGCACTCGGGAGGCAGAGGCAGGCGGATCTCTGTGAGTTCGAGACCAGCCTGGTCTACAGAGCTAGTTCCAGGACAGGCTCCAAAGCCACAGAGAAACCCTGTCTCGAAAAACCAAAAAAAAAAAAAAAAAAAAAAAAGAAATTAGCCTTGGGACCAAGCAGACCTGGGGGCCCGCCACTGACGCTTGTACAGCTTAGAGCTCCCATTTCCTCCTCCAAGCCTCAGTTTCCCCCACTGTAGACAACAGTCGTGCCCAGGCTACAACCCTGGAAGCATAGGCCCCTCCTGAACCAGGTACCTTGATGGTCTCAGGGCTGACGTGGCTGTGGGTCTCCTTGAGGCGTGAGATGGAGCTGTGGCTCAGGCCTCCAACAACAGCCATCAGTGTGTTGAAGTTCTGCAGCTGCAGCAGCTTCTGAGAGGCAAATAGGGAGGGGGAGGCACCGGCGTCACTGGAGAGAAGGGGAAGGGTTTGATGACCACAGGGAGGCTGGGCACATGGGAAAAGTGGGCACCTCTGCCACATGCACGAAGTGTGTGATGACCAGCGCCCGCTGCGTGGCTGTGGGCTTGCTGAGGATCATGAGCTGGACCCACTGTGAGACACTGTTGAAGAGGGAGATGAACCGCTCCAGGACGGGATTGTCTACGGTGCAGCCGTGGGTCACAAAGCTGTGATAGTCCTGGAACTGGGGGCAGGTGGACTTGGCCTGAGTGCCCTGCTGACCTCTCCCATGGCTCTCAGCCTGGCTCACCCTCCCACTGTCATTGATGAAACCACCCAACCATGCTCGAGAGCCAGCCTATTCCCAAGTCTTGGCCCTTTCTGGAACTCCCTTCTCAACCCGCGTGGCACCCAACCACAAGCCTTCAGGCCACACCAGGATTTTGCAGAAGGAGCGATACTCCAAGTAGGTGAGATGCTCTGCCAGCTCCATTGGCTCCAAGTGATCAAACAACAGGGACATCTTGCGCTTTTTCTGTTCCACAGGGTTCCGCTGAGTCACCTGCCGCTTCCACTTGTAGGTGGGGCTGGGGGAGCAGGGGTAGTGAGCCCTGTGCCAGAGATGTCCCCTGCCCCCTATGACCCCACATATACTCAAACATGCCACTCAAACTGAGCTGGGACCTAAACAACAGGGGCCACCATCCTAAGCATTACCATCCCCAAATCCCAGCAATTCCTCCACACATCCCCTTAACCATGCACTCAACACACGGATGGACAACGTACTCTGTGCCAGGCGCTGTGCTAGGCGCTGGGGTACAGAGATGAGCAAGACACGGTTCCTGCCCTCGAGGAGCTCACAATCTACCGGGGGAGACAGACACAGAAACATGCCATCACCAAACAGTGGGACACATGTTCCCAGGGCTCTGGGCAGGAGTCTGCACAAAGCATCTCGGGAAAACACAGGAAAGAATGGCAAATTCTGCCCTGGAAGAGTAGCGTCTATGCCCTCACCAGGCAGGAGCGTCACACTCGTGCTGAGTCTGGTGAGAATGGAGGAGACAGGGCAATAAGAGCGAGTACCGTGGAGAGGAAGGATGCAGGACACAGACAATGGCGAGTGGACCCAAAGAGCCGCAGTATGAAGTGTGTGGGATGCAGGGAAGGCCATGGGAGACAGGACAGGAACGTCAGGCTGGCCTGATGCCACGAAGGGCCTTAATAGCTGGAGGTGTGTTGAAGGTGACAGGGAGCCATGGGGGGTTAAAGCAAGAGTGAACATGACCCTCACTCATTCAGTTGAACAGACATTTATTAAGCACGTATGGTGGAGGCTGCTTAGTGCCCCGAGCTTCCCCCCCACGCACACGTTCTCGATGTCGATGAGGCTGCTGTGCCTTCGGTTCCCTTCTTGGTCTAACAGAGCCTTCAGCTCTTTGATCTGCTCAGCCAGCTCTGGGTTCAAGTCAAACTCTGCTGGGAATGCTGAGATCCAGTACCTGGTGGAGGGGCAGGCAGAGTCAAGTCACCTAGGGCAGCCCCCCTTCCTTCACCATCCCCAGGGGGGCAAGAGAAGGAACTATGAGGATTGTATCGACCCCCAAAGAGCGAGGTAAAGAGTCTCAAAGTATGTTCTATTGGAACACCCGCCCACCCACCCCCATCCTCCAGCGCTTTCCTTCTCATCCCCAACTTCACACACCAGCAGAAAATAGCAAGGCCAGCAGCACCTCTGGACAGCGTCCCCCGGCAAACCCCCATGGTCTATCCCCTGGATGCTGTCCACTCCCGCAGCCCACCTGAAGCTTGAGAAAGGCAGTAAGAGGAGGGGCCAGGGCCCAGACTCACCTGACTAGGTGACACGTTTTCACCTGTAGAGAATTAGAGCTGTCTGTCCGGGATTGCTGATAGGTAAGGGAGAGTTAAGGACAACAGCACGGAACCTAAGGCTAGGAACCAAGCAGACAGCGGGACCTGAGTATCCTGGGTGTGGGGCTCTAGGCAAAGCCTGGGTTCCAAGAGGATTCAGGGAGAGGGGATGAACACTGTAGGAGCAGCCACTTGATGGAGGTAGAGGGCTGGACTCCACCATAGGCAGAGAGGAGGACTTAGCCTTAAAGAAGGGTGAGAGGGGGTCCCTGGACAGAGCAGGGGCAGATCCAAGACCTTAGGGGAAAGTGAGGGCAAGGCCTACTCACAAAAGAGACCAAGACCTCAGCTAGGTACAAGGTAAAGCCCTAGGAGACTAGACAGCCTCCACTAAGGCCCTGAGCAAGCTAAGCAGGATGGGCTCGTGAACCGACAACCCACGCCTCAGCCATTCCCGCCAAGGATATAAGTGGAGCAGTTTGGCAGCCAGCTGAGAGGAAGGTATGTACCAGGGGTGCATCATGAGAAACATGCGCACTAGCTGCGGATCTCGCACCTTTCCAGAGTCATCTGCTCCAAAAGTCAAAGAGAAGGTGGCTGACCCTTGGTCGGGAGACTCAGCTGGCTAAGCCTAGTCTGGTGTCAGGTCCCTGGGTCTGCACTCCTGACCCCGCCCACCTACTGCTTTTCCCAGCACGCCAGAGCCTGGAGGTCGAAGTTGAGAAAGAAGTTTGGGTGGGCAAGGGGTACTACAGGATCCAGGAGCTGGAGGAGGGGAGCTTGGAGCAAGCCCATAGTCCGGAGGGGAACCAGCTGGGGCGGAAGGAGCCTTGGTTCCCCGGGGTCAAGAATCCAGAGGTCATTTCCTGAGTGCTGGGGGAAGGGGCACCCCTTCACCAGATAAACCAACCCCCATCTACCGGAAACAGTTCCCAGGCTAGAGATAGAGTTCCTCCGGATCCCCCAGGGAAACAGATAATGCCCCTCCCGGGTCAGAGTTGGGACTCCCCAGCCCCCCAATTCCCTGCCGTATGAATATTTATTTGGGCACCTCTCTGCAAAGAAGAGGGGCTTTCGTTAAGTGGACTGCAGGATGGGAGGGAGCCTGGGTAGGTCCTGGCCAGGGGTCTGCTTCAGGGTGTGCCCCTTCGTGCTGCAGGCAACTCACCAAAGGCTTCGATGCAGCCTCGGAGCAGCTCCTCTACCGTGCAACCCTTGTCCAAGTCCAGAGTGCTCGCCATGGCCGCCGGTGCCGGTGGGCTGGACCCAAGCTACGCTCCCACGAGGCTCGAACCCTACTCTTGTCCTGGAAGAAGCAGAGTGGGAGTTAGCGGAGGCACCGGGGGAGCGTCCGGGCGCAAAGGAACGGGCGGAGCAGGCACGCCCCCTGCTGGGCAGGGGCGGAGTTGTCTACTGCTGCCACTCCCGGGGTTAAACGGTCCTGCCCCGGGATGGTGCAACCCGCTAGTTGGGAAATGGACTAGCCGAGAGGCTTCCGGCCCACCCGCAGAGTCGCGGGAAGGTAGAAGGACTCTACTAGAATAAGGGACGAGCTAGGACCCCAGGGGTCAGATGCTGCCCCAAGCCTCCTAGCGGGCCCTCCTCTCCTAGTGCTTGCACCCCACAGGCACCTGCAGCACCCCACAGGCACCTGCAGCACCCCGCAGCTTGGTTCTGTGCTCCTCCCGCTTCCCCTCCCTTAACAGCCTCCCTTCCCCCGCAGGGTTATTTTGGGAACCCAGTGCCTGAGGGGACCTCGGAGGAATTTCTCCCTAGGATGGGAGGAGGGAGGAGAGAACCCAGGCGTCCTGCCCACATCGCCCCCTCCTAGGCTCCCCGCGAGTGGGAGGCGGGGCCGTAGCATCCCCCAGGGGCCTGCCCTTGGGGAGGAGGACCGGAGTGGAGAAGAACATTCTTGGGGCGGGGGTGAGGGTAGCCCACTGCGGTTGGGAGGTGTCAGTGGGAAGCCAGAGCCTGGGAACCGCGGGCTCCTAAGCCACATGGACGAAGGTCCCAGGGGTGCCGGCTCAGCCCCTCCAGAATTGTCATGTATCTCCCCAGCCTGGGCTCCTGACCTCCCACCCACCCTGCTGCATAGTTAAATTGTGCATGAGAGCACCAAGTAGAGTGCCCAGAAGGGGCCGCTAGCGCCATGGGGGTGCCATGGC
This sequence comes from Microtus pennsylvanicus, assembly GCF_037038515.1. Classification (NCBI taxonomy): domain Eukaryota; kingdom Metazoa; phylum Chordata; class Mammalia; order Rodentia; family Cricetidae; genus Microtus; species Microtus pennsylvanicus. Next base: position 89,554,357 of record NC_134583.1, on the reverse strand, counting down.
CTGCATGACACCATTAAGTAACCCCGGTCACCAGCGAGGACTATTAGCACCCATACAGGGAGGGACAAACACCCATTCTCTAGACAAGTTATCTGCCGGACGCCGTAACTTACATGACCTACATTAAAAGCAAGAGGGCCCATCTCATACACACCAGTCATTGACACTCACTCCTGTCCTGTCACACACAATGGCACCCACACCCCATGTACACCTGCAATGAAAAGCGTCAACCACACATACCCAGGTCCGTTACTCCAGAATCCAAACCGCATGCAGTTCTTCTCCCAGACCTTCTGTTCACTTGAACCAGCCCAGCCTCTGATCCCTAGGCCACAGTAGCTGTGACATCTGCACACGTGCGCACACACGCAAAACTGTGCATCTCCACCCATGCACACTCCCACACACATGCACATACCCCCGTGGTTGCGCACACACCCATTCCGCCGCCCCTCCCCCTTCTACCATGCTCCAGGACACGCAGCCTCAGCGGCTGGTGTTCCTCACACTCTTGGACCATGCCAGAGCTTTGCCCAAAGGAAAGGGGACCTCGCCCTACACACACAAACTCCCCCCACATTAGGCAGTCCTTCCGAGGAGTTCTCGGAGCCATTCCCTCGTGACTCTGTTGCTTCCTAGCCGGGTGACCTTGAGAATCATTTGGCCTCTCTGAACCTCAATTTTCCCATCTGTCAAATGGGGACTTGCAGGGGAGGGCCTGGTAGAGACGTAGCAGGCTAGCACCGGTGTGCCACGGACTTCCCCCTCCCGCCAGTGGCTCTAAGTGCTTTAGCCCCTCAGTAAGCTCTGTCCTACCTAGGACCCGGCCCGCAGATTCTCCACCCACCCGCAGTCCCCGCCGGCCTGCCTCTAGAGGATCCCAAGGGACCGCGCCCTCTGTGTCCCACGCCTCGCCCGCGCGCGCGCGTGCTCGCTCACTCACTCTTGGGACCCGCAGCGCGGAGCCCGCACCCTGCCCGGCCCGCGCCACCTCCGTGCGCTCCCGCCCGCCGGCCTCGCTGCGGCTGCGGCTCCAGCCCGCTCTCCGCGCCACGGCCCAGCGCCCCGCCGCCCCGCCCCCTCCCCGCCCCTGCGCCCCGCGCCGCGCCTTCTCCACTGGGGACTCCCCCTCTCGGCCCGCGTGCGTTGGGCCTTGCAGCAGCTTAACCCCTCCCCTGCCACCCCAGAGCGCGTAGCTGCGGGCGGGGGGCTGCGCCACTGGTGGAGTGGGGGCATCGTGCGGCAGCCCTCCCCCACCACGACACCCCCAGGCTCTGCGCCCCGCCTGGGTGTCGCACGGAGGAAGCCGGGAGGGGCAGGAAGCGGACTGCGGTGGGGAAGGGGCGCCCCGCCCAGCCCCCCGGGCCGGGTTCCTGTTTTCGAGACAAACCGTTCCCACGGGGTTCACCCTGCCCGGGCCCGGGCGTCTTCCTGCGGGCGGCCGAGGCCCAGGCCTGGTGGAGGTCGCGGGCGTGGGGTTGCGGGTCTTTGCGATGGCCTGGGGGAGGGGCTAGGACAATATACGAGGTTTTTTGGTAGAGTGGAGCCTCATGGGGCGAGGACTGAATGAACACGCGGTTTCCTAGGGACCCAGCTCGATGTCCAGAGGTGGGGCGAGGGGCACCCCACTGGGCCAGAGGGAAAGGGGCATCTGCAAACTGGGTAGGTGTTCTGCAGCTTCGGAACTGGAGACCTGGATGCATGGGTCCAGGAGAGGAGAAACTTGGGAGGGGCAGCCACAAGCAGTTGGGGTCCCTCACAAGCTGGCCTAAGGGATAGGTAACAGTTTCCGGCCGTTTAGACTCACTGTGAAACCCGGGGCCCCAAAACCCCTTCCGAGGATTGCCCCTCCCTGCCTTGGGCGAGAGAGGCAGGACCTTTTTTACACTTCAGTCCTCGTAACGTGAGGCTCAGAACGGGCCTTTATAGATCTGTTTCTCCAGAACCGGGAATATGCCACCGCCCCCGCCTGAAAACTGCGAATGCCCTAAGCCCTAACACTCCCCTGATTTTGGATTTATCATAGCCACCTGCTAAGAGACCCTAAAACGCCGCAGTGGGGCGGAGCTAGGGGCGGAGCCAAGAAGGTGCCGAGCTCCTCAGGACCCTCCCTTAACAGCCTGGATGCTCCTTGTCCCAGAGGCTCCAGCCCAAATCCCGACTCCCTGACCCGGTGGGCCCCACCCAGGCAGACGCCCCGCCCCCGACCAACTAAGCTGGCCGCTGACCTAGTATGGACACAGCGCTGGGAAGAGAGGCGGGGAGCGCAACACCGGAAAAGGGACTGTGTCCCAGGCACCGCCTATGGGCTGCCCCTCTCTCCCCTCCAGAAGATGCACCTGCCTCGGTGGGGGGGGGGGGGGGGAGGATAAAGGGGGAATAGGGAGATGGTTGCGCAGCAGCTGTTAAGCTCTCCAAGAGCTAAAAATAATATTTGTACCAGAGAAGAGAGTAAGGAAGCTCAGGGACAGTCGATTTATTGGGGAGTGGGTGCACTTGGTCAGACCCCATTCATAAATAGGAGGGGTAGGGAGTTGAGGGAAAAGAGGGCAGTGTCCTTAATCACACTGGGCATCGGGACCTAGAGACTGGTAAAAGGGCTCCAAAAAGGGAAGGGCAGAGTAGTAATTCCAGGGCCCACCCTCTGGATGAAAAGTGGGCCTGATCCCAGGAATCGCAGACAGACTCAAGGGCAGATGTGGGGTCTGGTGTGGAAGATCAGATCTTCTCATCCGGGGCTGGCAGGCGCTGGCGAGAAGGTTCCACACCCCAGATCTCCCGGGCATACTGGGCAATGGTGCGGTCACTGGAAAACTTGCCAGAGGTGGCTATGTTCCTAATCACCATTCGTGTCCACTCTCTTGGGTTCTGAAGACAGGAAGGGAATCTCTAGGTTCACTCTGCTGATGGGCTGCCCCCATTCTCTTTCATCCAAGCCAGAATCAAACAAAGCCCTACCAGGCCCTGGCCCCCAGCCCCTGGTCCCCGGCCCCTCACCTTGTACAACTCACTGACTTTGTCCTGGCATTTAATGTATTCCTCATAATCTGCAAAGACTTTAAACCTGGAGGAGAATGGAGAGACCAGAGCTCTGTGAGGTTAAGGGCCAAGTCCTTTCTGCAGCAACTGGAGTGAATGAAGCTGCAACCCTGGGCAACCTCCCCACCCACACGAGCCTCCATGCAGCCTGGCCAGCCAGCTCACCGGTCATGGTGCATGAGCATGTTGACAATGTCCTTGAACAGGTCGGGCTGTTTAGGGGAGAAGAAGCCGCTGCTCAACTGTTCGATGATCTGCCGGAGCTCAGGAATTCGGTCGTAGTACTCCTGGGCATTGTACCTGCCAAAGCACACTTGTGGTCAGCTCCCGCCAAAGGGTGCCCAGCTTCCCAGAGAAAACCTGGGAAGGCCTGAGGCTCAGGCCTCCGCAGCTGCCACACACACTGCGCTCAGTTTTCTTCTCCCACTTTGTAGATGAAGACACTCAGGCCCAAAGGAGTCAGAAAAGACAAATCTGGGGCTGGAGAAATGGCTCAGTGCACCTGTGTACACATAAACACACACCTATAATTTTATTTTATTATTTTTTTGTTTTTGTTTTTCGAGACAGGGTTTCTCTGTAGCTTTGGAGACTGTCCTGGAACTCCCTTGGTAGACCAGGCTGGCCTCGAACTCACAGAGATCCGTCTGTCTCTGCCTCCCAAGTGCTGGGATTACAGGCGTGCGCCACAACTGCCCGGCCTAATTTTAGAAAAGGAAAAAAGAGAGAGGGAGTAGTCTTGGAGCCAGGCAAGGACAGTTCTTCCTAGTGGCAGAATGCTTACCACCTGGCATGTGAGAGGCCCTGGGTTCCATCCCCAGCCCACCTCTGATAGGTGTGGTCCTTAATGGTCAGGAGTGAAACTCAATCAGGCCAAGCTCACTGCAGGCTCTTGACAGCTTTCTCACTTTCAAGGGAAACATCCATCCACCCTGTCTTAAAGCCGCCACGATGGCGGCCTTCCCTCCCTCCCTGGCTCGCTTTCCCCTTATGAACAACAATAGAGTTCCACAGTGATCTCAGGTCCTGGCATTGCCCTGCTTTGAGACTCTCCATGCCTGTGCACAGCCTCCACGCTGCCCCTCTACCCCGTCCTCTGCAGTCAGAATTTTTCTGAAGTCTGAAGTCTGGTCTTGAACATCCCAGACCTCGTTCAATGCATCTTAGGGCCAAGAAAACAAGATCTGGAATTTCTTTCTTTCTTTGGCAGGGTGTCACCATATAATCCTGTCTGGCCTAGAACTCGCTATGTAGACCACAATGGCTTCAAACTCAAGATTTGCCTGCCTTTACCTCCAGTGTGGGGATTAAAGGTGTGTGCCACCATACTCCACTCCAAGTCAGAAATTTCTAGGAAAACGCCCTTTCAGCAGCAAATGCCAGCTCTCTGGAGCTGCTGCTGGAAGTGTAAACTGTGCCAACCTTCCAGGATTTGAAAATCTGTGGCAGAGGTTTAGGAACTCTCACTTTTTTCTTTCTTTCTTTTTTTGGTTTTTCAAGCCAGGGTTTTCAAAGAGAGGAACTCTGTAGACCAGGCCAGCCTCTGCCTCCTGATTGCTGGGATTAAAGGCATGCGCCACCACCGCCCAGCTCTTTAGTTGTTGTTTCTGTATGTTGGGAGTGGTGAGCATGCCTCACCACACATGTGGAGGTCAGAGGGTCATCACCTTTTCGCTTGTGTCTGAAACAGGGTCTCTTTGGTACTGTGTAAGACAGTTAGCTGGATCACCAGCTTCTGAGTCTTTCTCCACCTCCCTTTTCCTTCAGGCTTGTTGGGATTACATATGCTTGTGCTACTCCTTTTACATGGGCTCACCAGACCTACAGCACAAGCACTTTTACCTACCGGGCCATCTGCCTAGCTCAAGAACTTAGTTTTTATTCCCGAGTGTTTACCTTCTAATACGTATCCCCAAATCAACCCCCTCCCCCACAAAGAACAGTTTGTTTTGCAACTACATCCAACAGTGGACTAGGCAGTCATCATAGCCTAACAATTTTTTTTTTGAGATAGGGTCTCACTATATAGTCCTGGATGCTTCAGATCTTATTGTGTAAACCAGGCTGGCCTTGAACTCAACAGAGACCTTCCTGCCTCTGCCTCCCAAATGTTGGAATTAATGCAAGAGCCACAAAGTTTGGCTTTCCTAATAATTCTTGAGGGAATACCAAACATCTGGGTACTGATGGAAAAGGTTGCTCACTGCACTAACATTTACAGCAACAGCAACAGGTCAATTTTAATGTCCTGGGGTTTGGAACTGGTTCTAATATAGCTTGGCTGGGGAGCTGGAGAGATGGCTCAGCCTTTAAAAGTTGCTCTTCCAGAGGACCTGGGTTCAATTCCCAACACCCACATGGCAGCTCACAACCATCTGCAACTCCAATTCTAGGGCACCCAGTGCTCTCTTCTGGATTCTATAGGTACAAGTAGACATGCCATGCAAAGACATACATGCAAGCAGAACATCTATACGCATAAAATATTAAAAATACATATATACATACATATAAATGATAAAACTCTATCTTAGCTAGGGGCATGCCTGTAGTAATCAAGCACTTAAAAGACAGAGACAGGGGGCTGGAGAGATGGCTCAGTGGTTAAGAGCACTGACTGATCTTCCAGAGGTCCTGAGTTCAATTCCCAGCAACCACATGGTGGCTCACAACCATCTGTAACGAGATCTGGTGCCCTCTTCTGACCTGCAGGCATACAAGGAGGCTGAACACTGTGTACACAAAAAATAAACAAATCTTTAAAAAAAAAAAAAGTTTTTTTTGAGCCCGGAATTCCAAAAGCAGATTGAACCTCAAAGTGAGACTCCATTTTAACAATAAATAATTAATTAAAACATTTATGATGCAATGGCAAGCTGGGTAAGCACTGGGGAGGCAGAGGCAGATCTCCGTAAGTTCTGTGAGTTCAAGGCCAGCCTGCTCTACAATTGGAGTTTCAGAACAGCCAGGGTTGTTACACAGAGAAATCCTGCCTTGAAAGATGTAATACCAAGAAAATGTTTTCTTTGAAGGATCAATATAAGCCTATGTCTCTCTCTGCCATGGTGTCCAGACAGAAAGCCAATGATGTAATTTTCTTCTAATTTCAGAACTACATAATTTCTGCTTTCTTTTCCTCCCGTCCTGCTACTTCCTTTTTTAACCTTGTTGGCCACAAACTCCCTCTTTAGTTTTCCAGAATCCCAGCAGGCATCTGTAGTTAAGATGTTGCACAGGCTGGCCAGCCTCTCCCTGCATGCCTCTTGACTCTGGTACTCCAGACCCCATACCCTCTCTGGTCCAGCCTTTCCACGTCCTCCACCCGCATGCCAAAGATGAAGAAGTTCTCCTCCCCGGCCTCCTCTGCCATCTCCACGTTGGCACCGTCCATGGTGCCAATGGTCAGAGCCCCGTTGAGCATGAACTTCATGTTGCCAGTGCCCGAGGCCTCTGTGCCCGCGGTGGAGATCTGCTCTGAGAGGTCGGCAGCAGGAATGACTGCAGAGTGGTGGGAGGAACACAAGGTCAGTCCCAGGGACAGCCCTGCCAGGCTGAATCTGGACAGATTCAGGCACCTCTCTACCCCAACCCACTGTCTTCTGTTGATTCCAGCCTGACCCCTATCCCTCCACTGTTTTGTGGCTCTTTTGACAGTGTTTCACATACAGCCCTGGCTAACCTGGAACCCACAATGTGAGACAGGCTGCACTTAAACTCACCGTGTGATCTTTCTCTGCTATACTTTTTGGGGTTTTAGTTTCTTTGTACATGTATGGTGTATATGTGCATGTGTGTACGTGTGCGTGTATAAGGCCAGAGGTGGATGCCTAGAGTTTTCCTCAATCATTTTCCATTGATAATTTTTTTAATATGTGTTGGCCTGGATTCTTTTTTTTAATATTTATTTATTTATTATGTATACAATATTCTGTCTGTGTGTGTGTCTGCAGGCCAGAAGAGGGCACCAGACCTCATTACAGATGGTTGTGAGCCACCATGTGGTTGCCGGGAATTGAACTAAGGACCTTTGGAAGAGCAGGCAATGCTCTTAACCACTGAGCCATCTCTCCAGCCCCCCATTGATATTTTTTAAATAATTCTTATTTTATGTTATGCGGATGGGCATTTTGCCAGCATGTATTTGTACCACATGCATGCAGTGCCTGTAGAGGCCAGAAGAGGGCATCAGATCCCCTAGGACTGGAATTACAAAAGGTTGTAAGCTATCATATGGGTGATGGAAATTGAACCTAGATCATCTTGAAAAGTAGCCAGTGCTCTTAACCACTGAGCCATTTCTCCAGCCTGCCAATTTCTTTACCGTGACCAGGAAAAGATGGCTAATGGCGCTTCTGGGACTGAGCTCATCCCAGCTCCCGTGCACCTTGGCACCCACCTTTCTCTGCCAGTGAAACTCGGTAGTTCTCCAGGAAGATCACTCGGAGGCGGTCTCCCACTGCAGGGTCGTGGTTGACCACATCCCCAATGGCAGTGATGAGCTTGATGATCATCTTGGCCATGTGGTACCCAGGTGCAGCCTGTGGGGAAGTCTTGGGTCAGCACTTTGGCCCTCCCACACCTTGATCTTGTGACTGTCCAGGCACGTGTTCAAGACCCAGCCAGTCTGCCCTAGGTCTCTCACCTTGCCTCCAATCATCACAGTCCTTGGCACCATGAACCTGTTGGGCTCCCTCTTGATGCCTGTGGAAAAGAGAGGCATCAGGGGCACTTACCAATACAGGCAGCCAGGGCCAGGACACAGACAGACAGTGCTGGCCTGGGCTGGTCACTTGGCTCTGTGTCTGTCAGGTCTCTCTGTCTCTGAACCTCAATTTGTTCTGTGATGCGTGGTGCGATAGTTAATGCTGTCAACTTGAGAAAAATTTAGAATCACCTGGGGGGAGGGGGAAGCAGGCCTCTTGCCACATTGGTGAGGGACTGTCTGGATCACATTAATGGAGGTGGGAAATCCCGCCCATTGTGGGCGGCACTTTTCCCTAAGTAGGGGACTCTATTCTGTATGAGAGTGGAGAACAAGAGCAGCAAGATGGGTTAGCAGGTAAAGGCACTTGCCCCCAAGTCTGATGACCTGAGTTCAATCCCTGCAATGTACAAGGTGAAAGGAGAGAACTAACTTCTGCAAGTTGTCCTCCACAGACACGCTGCATCATGGCGTGCACACATACACATAACATACAATAAATAAATAAACATAAAATTATTTTTTTGGCTTTTTGACACAGGGTTTCTCTGTGTAGCTTTGGAACCGGTCCTGGAACTTGCTCTGTAGACCAGGCTGGCCTCAAACTCACAGAGATCCACCTACTTCTGCCTCCCGAGTGCTGGAATTAAAGGCGTGCGCCGCCACCACCACCGCCCAGCTGTAAAATACAGTTTATAGAAGAATGGAGGCTCTGGCATGATGGTGCATGCCTGCAGCACTAGCACTCAGAAGGCAGAGAAGTCAGATCTCTGTTAGCTCAAGGACAGCCTGGTCTACACAGGAAACTCCAGGTAAGCTGGGGCTACATAGAGAGACCCTGTCTCAGAGAGAGAGAGAGCCACTGGCTCACATACATTAACCCACTGTTCTCACTCTCTACTCCTGACTGTGGATGCAATGTGACTACCTGCTTCAAACCTTGACTTCCCCACAATGATAGACTATCACCTCAAATATTGAGCAAAATAACCCTCTTTTCCCCTTAATTGCTTTTGTCAGGTAATCTTTATTTTTTTAAGATTTATTTATTTATTGTATATTGGGGTTTTGCTTGCATGTATGTGTGTATGAGGGTATCAGACCCCCTGGAACTGGAGTTACAGACCGTTGTGAACTACCATGTGGGTGCTAGGAACGAGCCTGGATCCTTTGGAAGAACAGCCAGTGCAGCCAGGAGGTGGTGGCGCACACCTTTAATCTCAGCATTTGGGAGGTAGAGGCAGGTGGATCTCTATGAGTATGAGGCCAGCCTGGTCTACAGAGCCAGTTCTGGGACAGGCTCCAAAGCTACAGAGAAACCCTGTCTCTAAAAACCAAACAAACAAATAAAAAGCCAGTGCTCTTGGCTGATGAGTCATCTCTCCAGCCCCTTGTCAGGGAATCTTATGACAACAGCAGGAACCTAAGATGTGAGGATAACACCACACCCTAAGGATAGTCACCAGACCCCAGGAGACACTGATCTTGCCATTGATGGTACAAGGGGAGATGCCCAGAGTTGGGGACTCAGTTGGTGGGGTCCCAGCCACTCACGGTTATACAGGGTAATGACGTGAAGGCAATTGAGAAGCTGGCGCTTATATTCATGAATCCTTTTCACCTGGACATCGAAGAGGGAGTTGGGATTGATGTGGACTTTGTATTCTCTCTCGAGGTATGCAGAGAACTTCAACTTGTTTTCCTGAAGATTGAGGAGACAGAGGGCTCACCAACAGGGCTTCAGTTTCAAAAACCACTCTGGAGTCCCATTGTATTGTACTCAGGCCCAGGAAAGCAGATGACAAGAAGCTCGCCCGTTACTGCTTCCCTCAACCCCTGCACCAAGGCAGACACTGTTGATGTATGCAGCATTCTCTCAATCTCACTGCTGGGAGAGATGAGCTCTCACTGCCTCTCCTGTCCTCCCCAGATGCCAGCCCCAGTGCAGGAGTCCCAGGCTGCTGTCCTCCCCACCTGTTTCACTTTGGCGACATCACGGATAAAGGATTCATCATCCACATAGGAGAGCAGTTTGCGCAGCTGGTCCAGGTCTGAGATGTACTCCTCACCAATGCGCTGTGGGAACACAGTTTCAGCTAAGACCACCCCATCCTGGCCTCGCTGCTCCAGGCTAGCTAGACCCTTCCACCTTGACCTTCTCTTCCCACAGCCTCCTAGCCAGAGCACTGTGGATACATCCGTCTTCCTCCTACACTAACAATGAGCCCTCTTACGACTGCTTCATCTAACCCCAGCCGGCCTCCTGACCTCTGACCTTTCTTCCTGTGGGCATGACCTCTAGCCACCCACCAGACGTCTGCCCCTTCACAGTCTCACTTCAGATGTGACAGCATTAAACTGTGAAGTCCAGCAGGTTCGTTAGCCATAGGGCAAGCTTGTTCAAGTAAGAAAGCAGTGCCACTTCCTCCAAGGGGACACCAGTCTTGGGAACACAGTACAGGACTGTGGCCCTCAGCTGGGGCCTTTCTACATGGAGCTACCCAATACTGTCTCATAGTGACCTGCATTGATCTGATCAGCCATAGAGTGACCTCTCACCTCAGCAATGACCTCCGCCAGCCCAGGGTTACACAGAACCAGCCAGCGCCGAGGGGTGATGCCATTGGTCTTATTCTGGAACTTGTGAGGCTCCAGCTCATAAAAGTCCTTGAAGCTGCAGGTTGGGGTTGAGTGAGGGTCACCATTCACCTCTGCAGAGCCCTCCCACCTGGTCCTCTACTCTATTTTTTTTCCTGAAAAGGCTTGGATGCAGATGCAGACCTGGGGCAGGTAGGGGTACTGTGTGTAAGAGGGGGTCATCTAGAACAGGATTGTACTGGAAAGGGACTAGTGTGTTCTAAGGATGGGTCACCCTTGAGGTAGGTGAGCCGGCTCAGCATTAGGGATGCTTGCTGCTAAACTTGCCCTGAGTGACAGAGTGGAAGGCAGAACTGATGCCCTCAGGGGTGGGCTCAGCCCAGAAGACCCTGGTTGGTGCCATGAGGAGGGGCGGGATCCACATGCAAAGGCAGAGTGGTATGGGCGGGGCTTGTGGAGCGGCTCACATGGTTTTCTTGAGGATCTCCGAATGGATGCGAGCCACACCGTTGACTGCGTGCGAGCCAGCAATGCACAGGTGTGCCATGTTGATGCGCTTCACTGAGCCCTCCTCCACGAGTGACATGCGCCGCAGCCTGTCTACGTCCCCAGGGAATGCGGCCGCCACCCGCTGCGCCCCCCAAAAAAGTCCAGAGCTAAGACCAGGCTCCGGACCCAGAAACCTTAGTCTCCAATCCCCTTCTGCCCACAGACTCAGCCCACAGGCCTCCTGACTTCAAGGCTGGGGGCCCACTCCCACACCGCCCAGCTCACGTTAAGGAAGCGCTGGTTGATCTCATAAATGATCTGCAGGTGCCGGGGCAGCAGCGTCTCCATGAGGTGCACTGGCCAGCGCTCCAGGGCTTCCGGCAGCACTGTGTGGTTGGTGTAGGCACAGGTCTTCACTGTCACATCCCAGGCCTGGTATACAAGGCAAGAAGTCGGCTGTGCAGCCGGTGGCCCTGCCAGGGCCCAGCTGGGTTTCAACCAGCCCTCTGGTTCACAGTCCTTGCTCAGCCCCCTGCTGTCCTTCCACTTCACACTGGGAAGGAGACCCTGGAGGCCAAGTGACTCCTGTAAGGGTAAAGCAACTGAAACCTACCTTGTCCCAGTCCAGCCGTTCCACGTCCACCAGAATCCTCATCAGCTCAGGGATCGCCAAAGAGGGGTGGGTATCATTGAGTTGGATGGCCACCTGTGCGTGAGGAGGGGGTGGGAAGTCAGGATGGATTCCAGACCAAGCACTATTGTGAGTGCTCCTTGCGCCTTCAGAGCCCCTAAAAGGCCAAATGTAGTTCTGCATACACTTCCAGCCTCCACTCCTCTATAGAGTAAGGCTGGAAGGAGGAGGCCATGGGACTTGAGATAGGGAGACAGGAGTCTCTTCAGGCCAGCATGCTACCTTATCGGGGAAGGCATCGAAGTTTGTGCGCACAGGATCACGGCTGCCGAACTTGGAGGACTTGAAGCGCCGGATGATGTCCTGGAGGGTGGCAGCCACCACGAAGTACTCCTGCTTCAGCCGAAGCTCCTTCCCTTCGAAGAACTAAGGGAGGTACAAGGCAGAGTGCAGTTGGGGGTGGCAGAGTGTGGGGCCCAAAGTTGCTGTGGGTGTGACCAGGTGAGCCCCTATCACACTACGTCCCAGTGCCCTAAATTGCCCCCACCTTCTGAACCCAGGACTTTTTGCCCCACCAACTAACTGTAGCAGATGGTGTTAGAAAGACATAGATGAATCCGGTGAGACTCCCCAGGGAAATGGCTCCCAGGAAATGTCATACCCCAACCCCCCCTCCCCCGCCTCAGGATTTAAAGGACCTAATAGGACGCACAGGGACAGCAATACAGTGAGCCTAGAACAGTGGCAAAGGTCCCCGCCCCCAGCTCCTCTGTCCCTCTCCAAGGACTTGGGCTTCCAGCCTCCAGGTTGAAGGGCAACGCACGTTATCATTGGGGTACAAGACACGTGAGATGTTCTCAGCCAGGTTTCGGTCCAGTACAGCCTGGATGTAGCCGCCAACGTTGACTAAGGGACAAATTGGATTTGGGTGAGGGTGGGGCTGGGCATGAGCCAGGCAGGGCTAACCAGGGCTGCCAGCTACCAGCAGAGGGACTTACAGTCTTTGAGGTTGAAGTCATTAGGTGCCTTGGCCGACCAGAGACGCATGGTGTTGACAACGTTGTTTCGATAGCCAGGCACAGGTGTGTCATAGGGCATAGCCAACACTACCTACAGGAGGCAGCTGAGTCAGAAACTGAACAGGCTGCTGGGGTCCAGCCCTAAGCAGTGCCTGAGTCTGGTTTGTGGGGCCTCACGACCAAGAGCTGAAGCTCAAGTCAAGAACTCTGCCAGTGCCCAAGGCAGACTGTAGTTCCAGCACAGAGCTTACTAGCCGGGTTACCGGGAGCAAGCTATGGATCCTCTGAGCCTCAGCTACAGAAAGAAGAGAAGTACAAGTCAGGGCTGGAGAGATGGCTCAGTGCTTTAAGAGCACTGGCTGCTCTTCCAGAGGACCTGGGTTCAATTCCCAGCATCCACATGGCAGCTCACAGCTGTCTGTAATCTGTTTGAGGGAATTCAATACCCTTAAAAGGACATACATGTAGGCAAAACACCAATGCTCATTAAAAAATAAAGAAAAAAATATATAAAAGAGCCAGGTGGTGGTGGCACTTGCTTTTAAGTCCAGCACTCAGGCCGGGCGGTGGTGGCACACTCCTTTAATCCCAGCACTTGGGAGGCAGAGGAAGGCGGATCTCTGTGAGTTCGAGACCAGCCTGGTCTACAAGAGCTAGTTCCAGGACAGGCTCCAAAACCACAGAGAAACCCTGTCTCCAAAAACCAAAAGAAAAAAAGAAAAAAAAAGTCCAGCACTCAGGAGGCAAAAGCAGGCAGATCTCTTGTGAGTTCGAGGCCAGCCTGGTCTACAGAGTTGAGTTCCAGGACAGCCAGGGCTACACAGAGAAACCCTATCTTGAAAAATAAAAAATAAAAAGAGAGAAAAAGAGAGGGAGAGAAGATATGTCTGCTAGTGCAGGCCTGGAATCCCAGCCACTGGAGAGGCTGAGGCTGGAGGATCACCAGTCCAACGCCTGCCTAGGCTACAGGGTGAGTTCAAGGACAATCTGGGCAACTTAGTGAGTCCCTGTGTCAAGTAAAAAAAGAGGGCTGAGGATATAGCACTTGTCAAGCAGGTACAAGGACTGTACACCCCACAGCACTGCAGATAAGTAACTAAGACCTCTCCTACATCCCCACTGCACAGCACAAAACCTGCCTCCCTAGACTGTCATGAGGATTATGGGAAGGAAGACAGTGACAAGCACTGAACCCAAAGTGGGTCTCTGCTCTACAACCTGGCCCCACCTAGTGAGAGCACACTGGACTCAGAAGAAAGTTTGGGGAACCTGGGTTCAAGATGAACTACACAGGGGTCAGTTCTATCCAGAGGTCTTTTTTAAAAATATTTATTTATTATGTATACAATATTCTGTCTGTGTATATACCTGCAGGTCAGAAAAGGGCACCAGACCTCATTACAGATGGTTGTGAGCCACCATGTGGTTGCTGGGAATTGAACTCAGGACCTTTAGGAAGAGTAGGCAATGCCCTTAACTGCTGAGCCATCTCTCCAGCCCCTATCCAGAGGTCTTATATCTAGCTTACCACAGGACTACTTAGCAGTAACCAATGCCAGACAGCCCTACCTCCCAAAATCTTTTGTTTATTTTTGTTTTATCAAGACAGGGTTTCTCTGTAGTTTTTGAGCCTGTCCTGGAACTCACTGACTGGTCTTGAACTCACAGAGATCCGCCTGCCTCCTCCCCAGAGTGCTGGGATTAAAGGCATGCACCACCACTGCCTAGGACAAACCTAACCTATAAGCACCAATTTACTACAAAGAACTACCTGCTACCACAATAACAGGGGCACCAAAGGACTGCCTATATGGAGCTTTTGGGGCTTCACCTTCCCTCCCTGACACCCTTGATGGGGTAGAATGGAATATAGGCCCAAGCCCCACTGCCCAACCCTACAGACACTAAATTGAAAACCAAAGGAAGGCACGTCTACAAACTTCCATTCAGAGCTGAATGGGCCAGGCTGTCAGGACACCTGTGTGTGCAGCAGCAGCCCTGACTGGCCCAGGCCTAAATAGAAGAGCAATAAACACCATTTTTGAAGGTCTAGAGGGAGGAGTCACAGGACAGAGTTTGGGATACCCAACAGGTTTTTGGATCCATTCAACTTGCTACCTGGGTTTGAACATACCAGTTCCACTCAAGGGACCTCATTTTCTTCTTCTTCTTTTTTTTTTTTTTTTTCCGAGACAGGGTTTCTCTGTGGTTTTGGAGCCTGTCCTGGAACTAGCCCTTGTAGACCAGGCTGGTCTCGAACTCACAGAGATCCACCTGCTTCTCAAGTGCTGGGATTAAAGGCGTGCGCCACCACCACCTGGCAAGGGGCCTCATTTTCTCTCCTGCCTCAAATGTACAGTCTTCAATGGCTGTGCTAAGGCTTGTGTTGGGGAGAGGAGATGGCCAGGACAGAGTGCTGGTGGAGCAGAGACAGTTCCCTCCTCCTTGCAGGGTTGACACTTTGCCTGGCCTCCCCAATAACCCCGACTAGCACCTCCCAGCTCTGGCTGTGTGGCCTCCAGTAAATCTCTGGACCTCTCTGAACCTTAGTGCCCTCCTTTGTAAGGTGAGAGTGGGCTCAAGAGCCTTCTGCTTGTTTCCTGCACCCTATTTTCTCTAGGAGTCCCCCCAGAACCTGTACCCATCTTTATCTTCACCTGTGTGTCCACCCACTTGGCACCCTGGCTGGTGTGCTCCACGCGGCCATAGAAATGCACAGGAAGTGTGAACTCAGGACGGGCCTTCTCCCAGGGGTTGCCATAGCGAAGCCAGTCGTCGGCCTCTTCCATCTGGAGGGTCAAGGGGAACATTAGAAGGCACGAGCTCCAGGGACTCACGTTCTGTGAGCCGGTGAGCCATCCAGCAGCACAGAGTATGTCCCTGTTCCAGGGGTCACCAGCTGGCTCTGAGGCAAGGGGCAAGGATGTTTGTCTGGGGAGCTGGGATAGGTTCAGAGCCTATCCAGAGACAGATGACCAAGTGAGGGACCTCTCTGAGCACCACAGAGTTGGGGTCGGGGATGCTCACCTGCCAGCCCCCACAGATCTTCTGATTAAAAATCCCAAATTCATAGCGGATCCCGTAGCCATAGGCAGCTAGTCCCAGCGTAGCCATGGAGTCCAAGAAGCAGGCTATGGGTATCAGGGAAGTGAGTATCAGGCATCCAACACTAGGGACTCCTCCACCCCACCCCACAAGCCATGTACTCACCTGCCAGGCGGCCGAGGCCCCCATTACCCAACCCTGCATCCTCCTCGATCTCCTCCAGCTCCTCCATGTCCAAGCCCAACTGAGATAAGGGGTGGTAGTGGAGTGGTCAGGCCCAAGGGCCAGCATGGGAGCCCCGCCCCCAACCTTAAATGCTTCCCCCACCTGGTAAGTAGCCTCATCACAGGCGTTCTCCAAGGCCAGGTTCACCATAGTGTTCTGTAGTGTCCGTCCCATGTAGAATTCCAAAGACAGGTAGTAGATCCTCTACCCAGAGACCGAGAAGAGGGATCAGAGCCACCCACTGACATCCAGCCAGGCACAGCTGCATCTGGACCTCTAACCCTCCTGTCTTACTTGCCAGGCCCCAGCATGTCCCTATCTCAGACACCAATTCTTTTCTCCCTGCTCAGAGGAGCCACTTCAGACTTTGGGGTCCAATAGGTAAGAAAGGCATTGGTCCCTACATTCCTTCGAAATGCCTTTCCGTCTGGCTTTGTTCAGTTTCCCCTTCTAGAGAATAAGGTTGGCCTATCTCTGGGATTAAGGTGTTTATGAGAAGTAGGGACACCTTCTGAGATACATACCCCTCCTAATATAGCCCATCAGGAAGTCAGGACATTGAGAAGCACCTCTGAGTGCTCCCCCAGAAGGCATTGCCAAGGCCCAGAGGAAAAAGTCATTTTCAAGGTCACACGGTGACTCAGGGCTGAACCTGCCCTGTACTGCGGTTCCCCTCAAGCCTCAGTCTGGAGATGAACAGAAGCATGGGAATGCCGAGAGCACCCAGTCTGCCCATTTCCTGGGTCCCTCCCTGGCCCTCCCCCACCCCTGCTGTGGAGTTAGGTTCCTGACATTTACCAGTGACCCTACCAGACACTTGATACCTGCTGCCCCAGCTGCCCTAGCCTTGCCCTGCCTGTGGCACAAGCAGACTGTGCCATGCACACATTTGATGACATGTCTTTCCATGCCAGGTCCAAACTGGGCCACAGGGGGATACATTTCCTGCCCACCAGCAGCCCCTCCAACCTCGTCTGGCACACGGGTAAGCAGCCCGCCTACCCTGAGCACCCCTGGGTCTCCCTCCTCAGTATTCTTTCTGTCCAGGACCCCTAGATCCTCCAACCCCAGGCTCCTATAACAGCAATTTATTTTGCTGTAGAAAATTTGGGCCTCAGGAAGGGCCAGCTCCCTGGCAGGCCTCACTCCCAGCCCATCTCCCACCCAAGGTGTCCCCTCCTGTAGCACCTTGGGGTCCTTTTCGTAGTAGTGCTGTTGTGTGCGGATCCAACGTCCCACGAGGTGGTCCCGCACGGTGTGGGCCAGTGCAAAATAGTAATCTCTTGGCGTGGCCACATTGCGGTCCTTGACCAGGGTGAAATGCAGGTGGCGGTTGAAGTTCTTTTTCAGCTCAGACACATTCTCCACACCGGCCAGGCCGCGAACACTGATTTGCTTCCTCTTATCCTGGTCTGAAAGAGGCCTGGACATGGCTGCGGATAGGCAAGCTGAACTGAACAGACTGAGAGTCTGGTTGCCTCCAGCCAGGGAGTGGAGCTGCTCAGCTGTGAGGGGATTTAAGGCCTGGCTCAAGGCAGTGCGACACGCCTCCCCCGGCCGTGGGAGGGTCTTGGCCTTGGAGCTCAGAGAGCTATTTTGGGGGCAAGTGGAGAGGAGAGAGGAGGGGAGGGAGGGGCATGTTCACAGCTGACCCACTTCTCCCAGGGTTCCTTAGGCCTTCTGGCCCCTGGCTTTTGGAAGACTGGAGACAGGATACTTCAGAAAGAGCTGGGATACTCTGGGAGGCCAGAAGCGTACCTAAAACATTCTGGTTGAGACTTTGTCTAAGACATTATCCAACCTAGGCTCTTTGCTGAGCTATAGATGAACGGTGGGACTGGATTGTGGACCCTCCTTAAAGAAGCAAAGGGATTGTCACAAGTGCAGGACACATTCTCTTTTCCTCAGAGCAGCAGGGCTTGCTTGTGACATTTGTCTAGAGTGCAGCTACTTCTACGGATGAAGTGCCTGTCAAGCTGGTCATAGCCATTCCTCACCTGGCTGGGACACAGTCCATTGCTGCACGCAGATGGGGAAGTGATATGTACACTAGCAAGAGGAACCAGGAGCTGGCAATGAGTGTGCCCTAAACAGAGAGCTGCTGCTAGTTCAAAGAGGCTCGCAGCTGTGAAATGGGAGACCAAGTGTCAGAGGACACTGGCTCACTTCCCAGCACCCACATGGCAGTTCACAACTGTCTTTAACTCCACGATCTGACACCCTCACACAGGCATCTGTGCAGTCAAAACACCAATGCAAGTAGAACAAAAATAAGTAAATTTTAGCCAGACAGTGGTGGCGCATGCCTTTAATCCCAGCACTCGCGAGACAGAGGCAGGTGGATCTCTGTGAGTTCGAGGCCAGCCAGGTCTACAAGTTCCAGGACAGCCAAGATCGTTACACAGAGAAACCCTGTCTCAAAAAATTACATAAACAAAAATAAATAATTCTTTTTAATAAAGAAAATGGAGGCCAAGACCCTGGGTTGCAGAAGTGTCGTGGAGGAAGATGGGTGCCTGAGGTAGAAGGCCACTGCTGTCACCCCACCCCCACCAAAGCATAGCGGCTCTGAGCTCCCTCCTGTTGCTGTCTCTCAAGGAGCTCTTAAGTGACCTTTTCCAGAGAGATAGTCGGGTTACACGACAGCTCTGCATGCAGCCCAAAGCAGGGGCTACTGGGAACTATAGTCCTGTGGGTCTGCGATACTAGTTCATGACAGCACCAGGTGTCAGCAGTCTGGAGTCAGTCACGGTAGGACCCAGAAGTTCAAACCTTTTCCTGTTTTTTATTTTTCTATTATTTATTTTAAGGCAGGGTCTCACTCTGTATCCCTGACCATCCTGTAACTTGCTATGTAAACCATATTAGCCTCAAACTCAGAGATCACCTGCCTTTGCCTCCAGAATGCTTGGGGTTAAAGGCGTGCATCACCACACCTAGCCAGGAGTTCAAGTCTTGCTTGGGCTACAAATAAGTGTTCAGGCCAGCCCGGGCAACTCACTGAGATGCAATCTCAAACTAATACAGAGGGCTGAGATCTGGCTCAGGATCAGAGAACTTGCCTAGGCCCTGCACTCAGTTCCGAGCACCACAAAACCCAACAAACCCTGGACAACAGGACTGAGGTCTCCCCATGACCCACTGCAGGCAAGATGGTGGCTGGAGGCTTTTCCTCCTGTTCCCACCAGGCTATACAGTGGGAAGGGACTGTGTGTGCTAGATCCTAGTTTTGTGACTTCCAAGAGCCTGTTCTGTCCCTTTTCTCCACTTCACCGGTAGAGCCTAGTCCTCAGGCTCTCCCTTTGAGACTTCGGTGGCATTTGCAGCTCACACACTATCTTGCTGTTGTGTGAATCTTGGACTCCTTTATCAAATGCATACATAGTCTTGAACAAAATTCCCCCCTCAGCTGGGTGGTGGTGGCGCATGCCTTTAATCACAGCACTTGTGATGCAGAGGCAGGTGTATCTCTGTGAGTTCAAGACCAGCCTGGTCTACAGAGTGAGTTCTAGGATAGGCTCCAAAGCAACACAGAGAAATCCTGTTTTGAAAAACCAAAAGCAAACAAATTCCTGACTCATCAGCTGTTACCTCCTAACTTAGGTGAGGAGGGTCGGTAAGGACAGCCATTTTCAAGTCGAGCTTCTTTGAAGGAACAGAACCTAGGCCCTCAGGCTATTTCCAAAGCTAGCTGTGCCTCCAGGGTAGCAAGCTGACAGGGAAGAACTGGGTGTTCTACTCTGAGGGCAGAGTTGGATAGCTACAGGTACTACTGCACTGGGTTCTGGGATAGCCATACCGTTTCTGAGAACTTTCTGACTTCCAGCAGGCAGGGTTCTGGAGTGCCCAAACAGCTCAGTGTGTGGCCTAACCTACACGTCTTCAGGATAAGCTGTTTCTGCCCCTATCATGGGCATAATGCCCTGCTTCTATTTCCTGGAGCCAGGTTATCAAATACAGAAGCCAAGAAAACACAGGTGCTTACACAGATGGAGTGGGAATATAGCTCTAACACCTTTTTTTCCAGTGCCAGGCAAGTACTCCACCATGGAGCTACCCCCCACCCTACTTTCATTTTTAGGTTTTGGGTTTTTTTATTATCTTTTCTCTGTAGCTTTGGAGCCTGTCCTGAAACTCGCTCTGTAGACCAGGCTGGCTTGAACTCAGAGACCCGCCTGTCTCTGCCTCCCAAGTGCTGGGATTAAAGGCAAAGGCATCAGCATCACCACCTGGTCATTTTTAGTTTTTAAAAATTGTACTTACCATTGTGAGTGTGGGGCTCACATGGTGCACATAAGAAGGGCAAAGGACAATTTTGGAAGTTGATTCTCTCCTACCTCGGGTTCCAAGACCAAACTCGGATCGTCAGGTTTGTGCTTCTACCCAGTGAGTCCCATTTCAGACGCTCACACTTTTCAGATGTGTATTCCCATGATTTTCATGCATGTGTATAATGTATTTTGACCAGATTCACTCCCCGTACTTCGCTCTTTCTTCCTTTATTGATATTTTGTCTGTGTGTGCGTGTGTTTGGACCCTTGAGTTAACAGCTGTGAGCTTACTAGTGGCTATGCCACTACAGAAAATTTCTCTTCCTCCCCCCGCAACCATTCAACTACCCAGAGATCATCAGGGAGAATAGGGCCTTGCGAATCTTTTCCCTTTCCATGACAGGATGGCAAGACCAGTCTTATGCAGGTAATCACAGCTGCTGGGAGCTCAAGGTTGCCACACCCATGTCATACCCTGAAATGGCACCCCACAACACCCCACTCATTCCCCCGGCTCCTATATTCTGTCCCCTCTTCTGCCATGTTCTCTAAGTCTTGGGGTAATATGAATATAACATTTATAACATTTATGACTAAGCACTCATGCCACTTATCCTCAGCATTCTGACCAGTTAGGAATATCTGCAGTTAGCACTGTGCCCCCTCCCTCCCATGCAAAACGAAGCTATGGGCTAGAGATGGTCAGCAATTAGAGAGCACTGGAAGCTCTTCCTGAGGACTCAAGAGTTGGTCCCCAAACCCTTGTTAGGCAGCTAACCACCTGTACTCCAGCTCCAGAGGATCCAATGCCCTCTTCTGCCATCCCTGTTGTATGTACAATAGTACACTGGCTGGGCATGGTGGCTCACATCTTTAATCCTAGGACTCAAGGGCATGCAGACCTCTGTGAATTAAAGTTGACCTCTAACCTACAGCCACAATTACTTCGAAGTTAGTTTGATGAGACCATCCAGAGCAGTTCACAAAATGATAGCAGTCGCTTCCCCAGTAGGGCCTATAGCCTCCCTAACCATTAACATTTAATTCAGGTTCAATACCACATGTGAATTTCTTCCTGTGGAGGTCTCAAATTTCAAAGTGGTTAATTACCTCCAAGAGACTTGTTCCTATTGCACGAGTCCACAGCTGGGTAAAACTGATGACAATACTGTCCCGTCAGTCTGCATAGTACCTTCCAGCACTACAGGGCTGGCCTCCACACCCACTTCTAGCTTTTGATCTGTCTTCTAGCTTTTGTAACAAGTGGTCCATTGACACATCTTGCCGTCTTGTTCTGGCGAGCAAACAGCAGGTGTGTCAATTTGTACAATTTGTCCCTGATTTTTGTGTGTGCATCCTAGAGGTGACACAGGGTCTCACTGAAACTGGAGCTAGGATAGTGATCGGCATTCCATTCACCCTCCTGTCCCACAGCTAAATTATGGGTGCATGTGCCAATTTCACATGGGTTCCTAGAAAATGAAGTCAGGTCCCTGTGCTTGCATAGCAAGTGCTCTTTACTACTGAACCAAAAAACAATGGTGGCTCTGGTTCATCAGTGGTTCTTAGACAGATTTCACTAGGTAATAATTCGGACTGACCTGCAACTATACACCCCAAGCTGGCTTTGAGCTAAGGGATCCATTTGCCTCTACCTCCCAAGTGTTGGGATCAAAGCACACACCAGACTTGGTCATCAACTTTTAGTTTGAGACAGGATCTCATGAAGCCTAGGATAGCCTTCAACTCTAACAATTGCTTCTCATCTTCCTCTTTCTCCTAAGTGCTACAATTGTAGGCACGTGCCACCATAACATCCAGGTTTAAGTCTTCCACACCACTTTCATTTCTTTTTCTTTTTTGGTTTTTGGAGACAGGGTTTCTCTGTGGCTTTGGAGCCTGTCCTGGAACTAGCTCTTGTAGACCAGGCTGGTCTCGAACTCACAGAGATCCGCCTGCCTCTGCCTCCCGAGTGCTGGGATTAAAGGCGTGCGCCACCACCGCCCGGCCACCACTTTCATTTTTCTAGGGGTAGGGAAAGGGGATGATAAAACACAGGACCCCGGGCATTTTGGGCAAAACAAAAAGGCACTTTTATACTATTTTCAGTGTGTATAGATGTTTATTGTTAGTGTGGGTGCATGTTGAGAACGGAGAAGTCCCAGCACCCACCTCAGAAGGCAGTCTACCCCCTTTGAAACACACCCTCTCACTGGCCTTAGGCTAGAGCAGCTGGCCAGTGAGCTGTAAGAATCCACCATCTCCCATCTTCCAGCACCGTCACCACACCTGGATTTATTAAGATTTTTTTGAGACAGGGTTTCTGTGTAGCTTTAGAGCCTGTCCTGGAACTTGATCCGTAGACCAGGCTGGCCTTGAACTCAGTTCTCTGTGTCTCTGAAGACAGGGATTAAAGGTGTGTGCCACCACCCAGCAATTTATCAGTTCTTGAAATTCTCATATTTTCATCTTATATCCATGCTCACTCACCCAGTTTTGTGGCTCTTTTCTTTTATAAAAACATACTGTGCCCAGTCTACAAAGCAAGTTACAGGGCAGTCACGACTGTTACACAGAGAAACTCTGGTTTTTGTTGTTTTTCGAGACAGGGTTTCTCTGTAGCTTTGGAGCCTGTCCTGGAGAGAAACCCCAAACCTAAAATCCCCCCCCCCCCCGGAAATAACCTACTGTGGTAGTTTGAAATGTAATTGGCCCCCATAATCTCACAGCGAGTGTCCTTATTGATTGGAGAAAGTGTCGCTATGGGGCTTTGAGGTTTCCTAAGCCCAGTGTCCCAGTTCACTTCCTGTAACTCTCAGCACCATGACTGCTGCCATGCTCTCCACCATAATGGACGGAACCTCTGAGCTGTAAGAGTCACCCCAAATAAACGTGTTCCTCTTAAGAGTTGCCAGTCATGGTGTCTCCTAAGGCACCATAGACAATTTATTCAACCCATATACACTTGGTGGGTCTCATTATGTAGCCCTGGCTGGCCTAAAACTCTAAGATGGCCTCCAATTCAAAGACCTTCCTAACAGCCTTCAAAACGCTAGAATTAAAGGGTCTACCTGGCACCTTCACATAGGTTCTGAGAATCAAGCAGGCCCGTAACAGTTGGCAGCATTTGAGCAAGGCACATCACCATTTCTTGATTTCCAGCCTACGTTTCCACTATTCCACCCCCTGGAAGGTTACAGGGGCCAGAGTTCAGCTTCCTTGGCAGAGTCACCCTCAACAGCCATAGCTTGTTATCCATACTACCAACTCACACCTTAATTGTGGCCAACATTCTGGGGCCATAGAAACCTTTGTGTTTTCTCCAAGTCTACTCATAGTTTTGCTGCAAATCACCTCAGCCATCAAGCATAGCCCAGCTGACCTGTTCTGTGGCACAGGTCCTCGGGCCTGAGTCTTCCTCTGCTACCAAGCCAGCCCCTACCCTCACACTCCCTTTCTAACCCAACCCACAGCACAGCACACAGCAACAGCTGTGAAGACAGTCCAACACACTTGCAGACCACACCGTATTATATGGCCAAAAAGTTGAACAGCCCTGCCAAATCTAAAGGCCATGCATGCTTGCCAGACTTCCTCCACGGTCTTTCTGGGATCACCATGGTAGGGCTCCCTCCTTTAATCCTACATCCCATATTTTCAGCATAAGACCTGCAATCTTAAACAGACCTTTTTGTCTCTTTACCTTTTCTGTCTCACCCTTACTCAGGGTCATGGGTAGTTTAATTCCCAGAACCCTGAGAACACATCTACCCCCGACTAACTTGAAGTTGTTTATGCTGGACTAAGTTTCTAACTAGAAACCTGGCCTCCCTCTCTGTACCAATGTTTTATTTCTGCAAAGCACTTGTCTCAGGAATAAAAAGAGACTTCATGTTGAGCTTTTCTGTTACTTCCTAGCCCAACACCAAGATGGCAGAGGTACTGTCTGCCATCATTAGAAACTGGCGTGAGATTTTCCTAAGATGCCATAGACCAAGTGGGTGTTTCCCACCTCCTAAATACTGTCCGCACGGGTAAGTGCTCTCTGAAACTGTAACAAAGGCTGGCAGTAGGGCGAGAAAGGGGAGCCACAGAAGCATACTAACCTCCCCTGGGGGAAGGGGTGGGGAGACGAGAGGATAGCTGAGCCGTGGTTAAGTCATTTATTGATTTTATTTCTAAAACCCACATAGCGCCACTTTTCTGCTTCCAGAGCTTCAAAGAGCTAATTAACCGCCCAACGAGCCCACCAGGGAAACCAAGATTGTGAGGGAAGCAATGAGGTGAAGCCAAGGTCGAAGGGGGTGGCAAGGCCCTGCCCCCACCATGTAAGGTTAAGGACAAAGGGAAAAACCTTTAGTTTAGGGCTGGTTAGGGAACTTCTAAGGGTGGGATGTAACACCTGAGGCGGGATACTGGACAGACCAGCAAGAAAGCTCTGTCCAGTAATAGCTGCAGGAGCTGCCCAAAGACCTGGTTCTCACAAAGGCAGGAAGGGGGAAATTTTTGGGTACCATCTAAATATTATCTACTACCCAAAATAGAACAGACTGCAGAAGACCCTACGCAGAGGTGCCCACTTTGCACAAGGGCATTGCATTTCACCCCCAGCACTCCCCCCAAAGCCTGCAGCACTGGCAGGCTGAGAGTCACCAGCAGGGAAAGAAAAAGGCAACTTGGCGGTTTTAATTTTAGCAGCTCTGTGCCTGACAAGCAGGATTAGTTGGTCTGACCTTTAGTGTTGATGACTCCCCAGGCCCAGGTCCTTAAGTCAGATGGCAGCCAGTAGACACAAATCTTAACTAGAGCTCAAATATGGAGGTTAGAGCCCCAAGAAAAGGCCTTCAAAATGACAGATCACTGAGATATGAAGTGAGCCTGGTTTTCAGTTACATCAAGGAGAAACAGGGTAGGGGGTTGCAGCCATGTGTTAAAACAGGTAGGTAAGGGAAACTTTGGTATCGTTGGTAGGGAAAAGGAAGTTTAGAAAGAAAAGAAACAGACCCGGAAAACCACACTGCTCTTTTATTCAATGGAACATTCCCCCCTTTAAGTGCAGTGTTGAATCAAACACCAAAAAAAAACAAAAAAAAGCCCAGAGAAATTTCTGTAGATAAACCAGTGAAAAGAACGCGCATTACACATTATTGTCAACATAATCACTCCATGAAGAGGGAAGGAGCAAAGAAGCTGAACGAAGAACAAGGGGCACAAGCCCCAGACACTGCAAAACATCTGGACATCTGGGGTCAAAATAAAACATAACAGGAAGCTTTCCAGGAAGAAGAGAAGCAAATGGCATCTGAGGCAGTTTAGGTGATCAGGAGCATGGAAGACTCCAGACTGGCAGGCAGGTCTATAGTGGCTTGGGCTGTCCCACTTACTGCTGGCAGGAGTACAGGAAGATATGAATCCCAGGGCTGGATTAACCCTATCTAGCAACATCTAAATTCTCAAGATGCTTTAAAAGGTGGCAAAGATAAACCACACAGGACCCGCCTTCACAACCAAACTTGACATTAATGGCCAAAGTCTGTGCCTAACCATTTGCTCCTCTCTCCTTGGGGAGAGAGGAATGGAGACAAGGGAAAGGATTCTATCTGCAGCAGAAGACCGGGGAGAGCATCTCCTTGGACGGAGTCTGAAGAAAGGAAAAGATAAGGAAATAACAAAGGAAAAAGATAAAAATTAATAAAAATATCACGATATGGAGCCAGCGTGTTCCGATTCCGTCCACAAAAATAACTCAGGCTGCTTTGCCGAACCATCCTGTCCACCAAGGGCGCTGCTGAGGCTGTCTGCCTGGAAGGGTCACCAATGGGCGCGGAAAGTCCTCACTCTCATGGCTCGGGCCATCGCTGCCGCGGGGAGGGATCCTGGCGGCCCGGTTTGGGGAGAGGCAAAGGGAGTTGGGTGAGGAGAGAAGAAGACAAAGAAGACACTCGATGCTACAGGGCGCCAGGAGAGCCCAAGCTGGCGCCCTTACTACCACCTGCCCATTCCCAAGCGAGTCCACAGTCACTTGGCCCAGCCCAGTGCGTGCACACACACACATGCGTGCACACACAATCACATGCGTGCATCCCAATGTCTGGCTCCATATGGTGAGGTTCGGCGTGTGTTTAAACGAGACCAACTCTCTATGTATATAATATATATTTTCTTAAAAAAAAAAAAAACAACAAGTCTAGTTCTGTGGTGGAGGCGGTGGGGGAGCTGGAGGCATCCCGAAGGGCGGCATGCCCGCCACCCCCATGCCCATCATGGTGACAAAGTTAGAAGGGTCCATGGGAGGCGGAGGAGGAGGGGGTGGGGCATACATCATGCCGGCGGAACCAGGTGGCGGAGGCGGCGGAGGGGGAGGGGCCCCGGGCGGCAGAGGCGGCTGGACCCCGGGGGGCAGGGGCACCATAGTGGGGTTGCCTTGCATCTGAGGGGCTCCTGGAGAAGCTGCGGCAGCCGCCTGCTGCTGTTGCCATGGCGGGATGGACCCTGTGCCAGCGCTCGTGGTGGTAGTCGTCGTATCTGGGGTAGTAAAGAAGCCCAAGGTCACACGCGCTGGGGGTACACCGCGGCTCTCTGCGGCTGCTGCCTTGGGACGGGGGTCGAGGGGCGCCTGCTCCTTCCTTGGCATGCGGTACGGTGGTGGGGGGCGGGCGGGCAGGGCTGTCCTGGTGATGGGAGTGGAGGGGTGGGCAGGACTACCCTGGGGTCAGCCTCATGGTCTCTGGGCTTCACAAAGTAAGCCCTTTGTCACCAATGCCCCTGGAGGGGCTAAGGGGAAAGTACCAGACACAAGAACCGGCTTTGACGTCCCTCCGCCCAGCCGCCGCCACCACCGAACGGCACATTCAGCCTCAAACCCACAGCTGCTCTCTCCCCACTGACCCCTTCCCTTCCTTATCTCTGCAGTCTCTCAGGCCCAATCACAACCCCCTCCAGAACATGCATGCACCATCCCACTCTTGATTCCGTGCACAAGGCACAGCCAAACCAGCAGCTCATTCAGCAGCTTAGCCTGGACTTCTGGTGCTCTGTCTACAATGGGAGGCTCCCCTCCAGACCTCCCAAGTCTCTCCCAAACACAACCACACCAAACATCAGCTCTCCTCCCCAAGACATTCCTTTGGGCCAGACAGCCTGGCTTTCAACCCCACTGCCCTTGCTGAGACCAAAGTCTCCTCACCCAAGGTGTCTCCAGCCCATGTGAGATATGAGGTTCTCTTTCATCTCAGCCCCAGCCCACATCCCACCCACCCCCACAAGCCCAAAATATTCCACTCACTTTGCTGCCATGGCAAGGGGGTGCTGGAAGCCATACTGCTGCTGGGCGGAGGGGGTGGCGGAGGCTGCTGCTGCTGCTGCTGCCATGGAGGAAGAGGACCAGAGGGAGGAGGCGGGGGCTGCCCACTGGGAGGTGGCGGAGGCGGCGGCATCATGCCCATAGGCGGTGGCGGCATCATACCTGCAGGCAAACAAAGAATTAGAATTAGGCTTTTGAGAATGGGAGACCCAGGCTAGTGCTCCCACTAGCTCCCACGGCCCTAGACAGAAATTCCAAGAGAGTATATTACCTTTTCCTTGATGCAGGCGATAGACCCCAGAGCCCACAGGCGTACTTCCCAGGTACTGATCTTGATGGAAGGAAAGAGCAGGGACTTAGCAGGACATTTGAACTGGTCAGGCGAGACATCCCCAATAGCTTTCTCAGTCATACAGCTGTCTGAGTCATTAACCTCCCAAAAGTTCAGCCGTAACAGCAGGTGGACCTCCCCACACAGAAGGTACTCCTTAAGTCTAGGTCTCAGCAAGATTCAGACCACTGGCTAGCCATTCAGTACTGCTTAAAGCTCAGAATCACTTGGTATGAACCTATCCACTCCCACAAACCCCAAGGTTTCTGGTCTGACACTTACTTACCCATTGGAGGAGGGCCATGATGCCCAGGTGGGTGGGGGCCCTGGTTCATTGGTGGGGGTGGTGGCTGCATCCAAGGTGGTGGTGGTCCATTTGGGTTGTGCTGCATGGGATGTCCACCATGCCCACCTGTCAGGCTGGGTAATGGGTGTGGGAAACTGTGGGGGCCACCTCCAGGCCCACCAGGACCACCTCCATGCATGCCATGATAGGGCCGATTCTCTGAAGGGCCAGAATTCATCCAGGGTGGGCGACTCTGCGTTGTAGACATGAGAGACTACATGAGAGCATTTCCTGCTAATGTCCGTGCCTGCTCCCCCTGGTGGCAACATTGTTCTTCTGACTATGTCAGAAGACCAGAACAAGAGGACAGGCAGGCTCCTTCCACAATGGCCAGACATCCCAGAAGAACAATGTTGCCAGCTATATCCACCTCTAAGTTTTATCTTAGCCACACATAGCTCCTGGTCTCTCTATAGAAGAGAATGGGGGAGCTAGACCAAAGAATTGTCCCAGGGCTCACCGGTGGTGGTGGGTTGCTGGCAGGAGCAGCAGGTCTTGGTGCACTGGCCAAGGGTGTGGTGGCAGGTCCAGACGTAGAGCCCACAGATGCAGGGACAGGAGCTTCCCCTAGCTCAGCCATAAGGGACAAGTATTCTTTATCCATCCGTGCTTTATCCTGAGCTGACTGAGGGTCACCAGGCCTAAAGTAGGATTGGAAACACAAAGAAAGGAGAAAATATAGAAAGCTCTAATTCAGTTAAGTGAAACCCTCCCCCCCTTTCTAGCCCTTTAATGGAAATGGTTCTCCAACATCCATTCTGTTATCACTGCCAGCCATAGTAGAGGCCCTGGGTTAGAACTGACCCACCACCATACCAGACCTTCACCCCTCATGCTTTATCAAACCCTACTTCGGGTTCAATTCCCAGCAACCACGTGACAGCTTTCAACTGCCCACCACTTCAGATCTAGGGATCTAAAACCCTCTTCTAATATCTGCAGGCACTAAGGCACACACAGTATAGACATAGATGCAGGAGAAAAACTCAAATCAAAAAAGACAAAAAAATTCTACTTCCATCTTAAGAGAAGGGAATTTATGCAAGATATAGAGAAACTACATGTACGCCTCCCCTAAAAAGGATCATATGGAAATGAAACCCCTTAAGGTATTTTTTTGGAGGGGAGGCAGGATTATTCGCTTTTCAAAACCAAGTTTTTCTGTGTTCTTTGGAACCTATCCTGGAACTCGCTTTGTAGACCAGGCTCACAGAGATCCACCTGCTTCTGCCTCCCTAGTGCTGGGATTAAACTCATGTGCCACCGATGCCCAGCTAAAACCCCTTAAGTCTTAACAAATCTTAAGCAGCGAATGTGAATATTCACCCAATGGAAACATTTATAGCCAGAGTGTAAGTTTCTAGACAACAGTAGGCTCTACACATTTCTAGTCCTCAAGTTTAAAACACACACCACCCAACCACACCCACAGGAAGGATGCCGCTCTAGTACACAAGATGAACCACAAGCCAGTAGCGGAAGGAGGATCCTGAAGACCAGTGGGCTGCAAGGGAGCCAACTTCCAAAAGCAGCCAGGCCTCACCTCTGAAATTTGCAATCGGATGCAATGTGGCCAGCCCCTCCACACTTGGTACACACGGTAGTATTGGTAATGCTGCGTGTCTCTGAGCTCTGCCAGGGTCTTAAGATCCTGTTGAGGTAGAGAAATCAATTCAAAGACCTATAGAAACCACCTTTCCACTTCAAAATGTTCTTTAGGTTCCTTGCAGTCTTCTCAACATTACACTGACCTGTTATCATCTTCCCGTAGAGTGCCATTCAAACGAGCCAACTCCCGAAGCTGCATCTTCCGTAGATCATTCTGGTCCTCTGGGGTCTCAATACCCTGCTTCAGGATGTTTCTGATCTATTAAGACACACCAACAGCTGTCAATAGTGCCTAGGGCCATCACCTAGGTTTCTAGCAAGAAGTTTCCTTCTGGGCTCACCACACACCTGTTCTACTGCCTTTTTGACATTCTCCATTGTATTGGCAGTGACTAGAGCATGAAGAGGTTCATCCTCTCCTGGCAACATTTGACCATCTTTGCGCCCAACTTTCCCCTCTTTCACAGATCCTTTCCCCCGTATCATGATCTTGGCATTGCATTCCTTCTCAATGTTCTTCAGAGTGTTCCCTCTATCAAAAGGCAGAAAAGATTAGGGTGTGTATATATATATATATATATATTTATATTCAATGCAAATTCTTATTTCAGAGTAAAAACACTGAGCTAAATAGTCATTGGTGAGGAACTGCAAAACACATAGCACCAAGACCCCTCTACCAAGGACTACTGAGAATTCTACTCACCTAGGCCCAATTAAGAGACCCACAAAATTGATTTCTGGATACTCATCTTGGGGGATCATTACTTTATCACTCACACGTGTTGCTGGAGGCCTAAAGGAAGAAAAGACCATCAGCATCTCTATTTCTAGGAGATAGTACACATAACCAAAGCTCTTCTACAATCAAGTATATACCACATGAGAATTAAGGACAATTTGGGCCAAAAAGTGAGTAATAAACCAGAATTGTCCAAGCAGGTCACATATGATCTGAATGTGCCCTTGTCCCAAACTACCTGACTCTGCTTGCTTACTTGTAATCTGCAGGTGGTTTAAAGTCCGGGTTGAGAGCAACCATCTCTGTGATAAGTGTGTGTCGCTCCTCTTCAAGCTTTTTGCGGGTACGGAACTCTCGAGTATTAAGCCGCTTCCCCTCACTGTTGTAGATTGGCTCAGGGGAAGGGGACCTGCGGGAGACAGAGCCCCATTACTGCTTGGTCCCTCACTCCCTTTGCTCCCATATGGACTATTTACAAGTCTCCCCCCAGCCCCTCTGCCTCTCAGATCCTAACAAAACTCTTCGGAGGAACCGACCATAACGTGTGCTATTCAAGATCGTGTGGAATGGGGAGTTAAAAATCTGACTTAACATCAAGCAATGTGGGGTATATGTGAGAAAGGGAAAAAGTCTTTAACTTCTAAAAGTGGCTGAGGAAGGGTCCAGTAAAGAGAAACCTTTGGACCGCAAGTGGCAAGAACAGTATCATCCTCTGGAGGCTTCTTGCCAAATGATGCTTTCATTTAAAAAAAATTATAATAACCCAACTTGATAAACCACAGAAACCCGAGTTTAGGTGAACTGTGTCTATTAGAAAGAGCACCTGTACCCCTGCCACACAGTGAACACAAACTTGTTCACCCAAAGCAGCTGGGACTCAAGCTACTATAGCTACTTGGCCCCCACAATGGAGAGAAATGGTGCAAGGAAGGCTTCGTCTCTGCTTTTCCTTCAATGGCCTGGCTGGCTGTTCGATGTGGGGAGTCTGGGTAGAGAAAACCGTTAAATTGCTAATGCAGCTTCTCCAAGAGGCTGCAAATGCAGATTTAGTCAAACACTTGTCTAGGGTCTGAACCTGCCAACAGCAAGGGGGAACTACAATTCTCCGCCAGAGTTTACAAGTCCAGAAAGCAGAAATTTCTCTCATTTTTAAGGAGTAAAATGCTGACGCTACAAGCAAAAAAATAAAAATAAAAAAATATATATAATAATGATAAAGTGGTCACTTTACCACAGCTAGATTTTGCGGTAACAAAAAAAGAGAAGTTATACTCCTAGAATTCTGAGTTAAGATTACAAAAAGGACCATAGCTTGATACTCTGTATGTAAATTTAGTAGTAGCTGCAAGAAGGGAAGAGACCATGTGGATCAGGTTATTTTAAAAAACATCCTGAAAAGTAGTCCCGACTCCTATACCCTTGGTTTAGTTGAGAGAATTGTGCCTAGTTGGAGAGCAAGAACTGAACTCGGCTGCTCCCACTGTCTTCAGCCTAAAGGGAACCATGTCATACCAGGTTACACACACGATGGAATAAAAGGTCAGGTTTGTTCGTGGCTAATGACGGCTAAATGACACCTCCGTTTCTAGCAACTGTATGAACTGTTAGCACAATCCAATCATAGTGAACACAAGCAAACATCCCCAACTCATTAGACTGTCATCTTACACATTTAAGTCTACAACAGGCTTTAAAACATTTTAATTGTGCGAGTTAAGCAACATCAAAATAGCAGAAAGTGGCTTAATTTTGAAATACACCTTCTTAAGAAATCATCTTAGTAAGGTAAGAAACTCATGTATTTCCCTCCAACCTGGGCTTAAAAGCAAAAGCAATCAGGCATTATCGCCTCTTTCAAATTTGAACATATACAAGGAGAAAAAACCCTGCTCTGGTTTTACTCATTGCTAGCATGCCCACCCCATTGCTCTCTATAATTGAATGTTTCTGGCTAAATACCAAATTGTACCAGAACCAAATCGGCCTTTTAAAGGCTTCATAACTCCATACCCATTTAACCTCTTCCCAAACTGTGGAAGTGAAAAGCAAAAGCTAGCAATCTAGAGGTTAGACTGGTCGGACTTCTTCACCTAGAAGAGGCATCAGAGACATCAACTGCACTCTAATCCCAGTTCTCCAGGAAGCAAACAAGGTTTGTTAAAAACTCAACCTTTGGAGGAATTGCCTGGTAACCTGTAGACATACCATTAAAGGGGAAAAGGCCAAAAAGGCACTAAACAGTTGTGGTCTATAACCTACAATGTAAATCTCAAAAAAAATTAAAAAATAAAAATCTTCAAATCAAAAAAGAAATATAAAACATAACTTTCCAATCAAAATCTGTATGTGAAAAAACAACAAACTTGATAAATAAAAGGTCAATATGGAGAAGTCATTAAGTTCATTTGTTTCATGGCAAGGGGCAGCAGAACTGTGTAACTTCTAAAGCCATTACCAGAATAACAAAAGCCAGAAACACATTCCAAGCAAATCTTTTCAACTATACTACATGCACTA
Source organism: Microtus pennsylvanicus (assembly GCF_037038515.1). Classification (NCBI taxonomy): domain Eukaryota; kingdom Metazoa; phylum Chordata; class Mammalia; order Rodentia; family Cricetidae; genus Microtus; species Microtus pennsylvanicus. Next base: position 89,521,488 of record NC_134583.1, on the reverse strand, counting down.
AGATTTCAATGGAAGCTTATTGTCAATTAAATGACCAGACTTTAGCTGTTCGAAGATCAGCCAATAAAATACCACTTAGAAAGTTCCTCTCTCACATGAACTTTTAACTTTTCAGAGACGAGAGAAACTGTAAACTGAAATGATATGACCACAGCTGTTTGAGGCCCACGTTCCCTTTAAAAAAGAAAAAGTAATTTAGGGGTTGGTTGTTTGCCTTTCCCTCCCAAAACCCGCAGGCAATGGCCAAGCCTGAAAATTAACTGGCAATGAAGGAAGTTGGTTAGAAATCTCCTGATTTTAAAACAATCCCAAAACCACAAGCAGGTAAGACTTCAACAAGCTTGGCCTGCTCAAATTCAGTGATAGTTAAAAATACTCTCATATCCCTGCACAATTACCATGAGAAAAACTGCCCCCTGTGCTTTCAGCCAAAGCAGCCAGTGAACGGCAGGTTAATGGCTACCCCCCACTGTCCCTAGGGGTGGGTAAATTTTCAGGTTAAAATCTACATGCTTATCAATTAGAAACCAGTTATTCATTTCCTTTAACTCATTCTCTCATTAAATTCCAACTTTTCTAACTGTTGACTGAACATACACATTCTGCTAAATAAACCCTGGTCAGAATACCAGTCGTCTTAACTAGGATTTTATTGAACTGACACAATATGTTGCCACCAGTAAAAACATATTGAGAAAAAGGTAAAAGCGTTACTGTCAGCTGGTTAAAACTGTTTCCCAACCTGTCCTCAGGGTTAGGGGGGATGCCCAGGTCTCCTGTGCGCAGTTTACGAGTCAGGTCTTCTATCTGTAGTTGCACTGGAAGAAACCAGGTTAGGAAAGAAAAAAAAAGGATGGAAAAAAGACAATGTTACCAAAAAACATCTCAAATCTCAATAACAAGCATGAAGAACTCGGAGACTTTGAAAGGGTTGACTGATCAGTGACACACTGAGGCAAAAACCCCCAACCACCTAGCAGCAGGAGTCCATTTACATCTACAGTTAATTTTCACTTCAAAATGGTTATCACTTAGGAAGCAAACAGTTTGTTGGAAGAGGGGTTAGCAGTTAAGACTGTTCACTACAGCTTACAATTGCAATTATCAGGAGGTAGTCACCTCTTCCCTTCCCCATCAACACTTGCTTATTACAATTGGCACCCTGAACCAACACCATTTAAGATCACCAGTACCTGGTACCCACCAAACTCAGGGCAAGACTTAAGTTTCTATTTCTTCAATAAATTTTAAACACAACCCAAAATTACTCAATTAACATGGGATAATAAAATAATAGCAGTTGAGCAAAGACCATTTTCATTAAGACCAGGTTTAAATTCTTTAGGCAAGACATTTAATAATTCAACATCTTACAAATTTGTACATACACTTTCTATACAACCAGACCTGTACTAAGACCTGTAACTTTCACTCAAATATTGAACAAACCATATACCTTTCTTTTTATAAACCAGTGGGTCTAAGTAAGGTTCTGTAAGCTTATTTCTTACTTTGCTTTCAGCTTTTTTGTTTTGTTTGAGACAGGATCTCTGTGTATCCCTGGCTGTCCTGTAACTTGATCTGTAGACCAGGCTAGCCTGGAACTCTGGAGACCCATCTGCCTCTAGACTGCTGGGATTAAAGGTGTGCACCACCACTGCAAGGCTTGTTTTTGTTTTTTTGAAGCAAGGTCTCAAAGGTCATTGGATATCTTGGAACTCACTAGGTAGACCAGGTTGGTTGGTCTAGAACTCAGAGATTATCTGCCCCTGCCTCCCCAGTGATTGGATAAAAGGTATGCACTACTACACCTGTCCATGAGTTTATTTTCAGACCGCTTACTGATGTGGCAGGGGTGTTAAAAGATGGAAAGTGAAGGTAAAGAAGAATGCACGTGGCCCTAAAGTTTGAAATGACAAGAGATGAGGGTTTCACTAAAAGCTTCCAGTAACTCAGGGGAAATGTAACACAGCAGTAGTATAGCAGACCTAGAGCAGCTTCTTCAATATGGTGCAAACTACCTCTCCTATATCTTTATCACGCGCCAGGTTTCTAAGCAGGTTGGAAGGGCATGGCTTACTTATAATGCATAATTAATGCACACCTAAGTACAGATTTTTTGGGGGGTGGGGGGCTAGAGACAGGGTTTCTCTGTGTAGCTTTGGAGCCTGCCCTGGAACTTGCTTTGAAGACCAGGTTGGCCTCAACCTCAGAGATCCGCCTGCCTCTTCCTCCCAAGAGATGGGATTAAAGGCGTCTGCCACCACCACCCACTTTTCAAAACAGGATTTCTCTTTGTAGTTTTGGCTATCCTGGAACTCTCTGCATCCTGAGTGCTGGGATAATTGTAATTGTGCCTGGCTGATAACTGTTAACGTATGTCTCACAGGGTTATACACAACATCTCCACCCTAAACACATGGATTGTTAATTTAACAGTGAGAGGATACTGAGGCCATCTGGACAAAATGTATGCCATGGGACACAGTTGCTATCCAAGCTCCTTTACTCCAACAAGTCCTAGCTTTACAGTCAGACATTAAACTCAAGAACTTCAGATAAAAGTAATTACCATAGGGCAGCCTCTTAATTGTGGGATCTAACTTGAATATCCAGAACTACATAAACCAGAAAAGCTGTTATCTCTCATAAAGCCAAGAACCTATACTAGCCTCTTCTGTTTACCTTGATATAAGATGTAAACAGTCTTTAAGGGCTTAGTGCATTAACTAGGCCCCCAGAGGAAGAGAAAGAGTTGTAAAGTATTAAGTGTTTCTCAGATTCTGTGTTCTTGGGCTATGACACCACTAGGGGGCATTTTACAAGGTTGGAAGGTCCAACACTGGTCTAATGACACCTAAGGGTTGGGTAAACAGCAACAGTGAGAAAAGTAGTGTTAGTAAGTATTGTGAGAAGCAGACAACTCCAACGCCTCAAAACTCTCAGCCATCTAAAAACCAGGAAATGAAGACCTCCAGATTTAGACCACATCGGCCTTGGAGCTGTGCATGTGAAGACCACTAGGTTTCTGCCCAAAGAGGATGTTTATTTGGTTAGTTGAAAATGTTTTATCAAATGCACTTTGAGACAACTGGACAGAAACACACAACTTGTATTAATGACCTTGGTTTCTGAGGAATTTTGAGGTTCAATTTCAACTCAACTGTGGACAGTAACTTAATTTTTTGAAATCCTGCCACCACCTCATTTCAAATCAAACAGTAAACCCTTCCCAGCAGAGTCCTTTAGTGGTAAACTACAAGAGCCTTCATTTTTAAGAAAGCTCTTTAAAAGATCAAACAAGAAAAGATGCTGAAAATGGGTGAACTGTAAATACTTTCAGAGCCACTTTTTGTTTGAACTGTTTTGTAAACCTATAAAAAAAGCAAAATCACATTTTAGGGAAAGGGAACCATATTATGGTGAAAGGCCATACTACAAACCAGGCACCTGATTTACAATACCTGCAGTGTTCTCCACTGGGGCCTGTCCAGAGGCAGACAGCATGCACCTCATCAATGAGCAAGAGCAGCTGAGAAGTGGGCTGCTTAGTAAGGACTATGTGCTGCTGAGAAGCTACAGATGCAGGACTGGTCAAGCAAACCACAGTTTATGCCAAAGCTATAAAAGCACACCTAATCACACCACCTTGTCCCAAGACTAAAATCTCAGACTTTCAACAGATTCGTCACTCAGAATAAGCAGTAACAACCTGAAGATGCACCTGGATGCAGAACGTGTATTTACCTATGTAAGCTCTTTCTTGTTCCCGTGTCAGTCCGGGGGGAATAACTGTGGGCATTCCTGGAATCACTGTCTTCTGTTCCATTGTGTCTTGGTTCCAACGGCTCCTCTTCCTCTTCTTACTTGGGAAGTCTAAAGACAGACAAGAGTCCATCAGGCAGAAATATGAACCATGAGTGACCACCAACAGGGAATACATGATTATTAAGACTGAAATAGAAATCCACCTAAAATTTAAAAGGATAAAACTCTCACAGATCAGAGAAGAAAATTAACAGCTGTTAAAAGGTATCTGGTCCTGGCGGGAAAGTTAAGAACACTTCACGTTTACATTCATTTTTCCTGGATAAACTTGCTAGAGAACATAAATAAATATAAGGACCAAACTTTCTCTTGTGGTGTTGGGAACACCCAGGTCGCTGCTAATGCTAGACTGAAGCACACCCATTCTTTTTCTCTTTTTCTTCTGCTTGGTTTGAGACAGGGTCTCTCTACATAATCCTGGCTACCTTGGAACAATGTGGACCAGGCTGGCCTCAACCTAATTGCCTTCTGTCTCCCACATGCTGGGATTAAAGGCAAGGGCCACTTCATCCTTGCTTCCAACTTTGGTAGGAACCTAGACTGCAAGAGCTAAACAGATGCACATCATCAATTCTGGAAAATCCAGACTATGGAGCAGCAGGAGACTAACTGAAAGAGGTCACAACCAAAGCTCTGGCTCCGTATCACTAAGGGAAACGTCCCATCTGAAGGACTATTCTCACACGTGGGACGTCAACACTCACTTTTCCTGACCAGTGGACACTTGTCATCAGAGCGATCACGTACATTCTTCCCTACATTTACCACAGGTTTTCTACTTCTCAGGATTACAAGCCAGGGGAAAAGCTTTTAAAAACAGCATGGGGAAAGCTGGTCACTGTGAGAACCTTCTAGAAAACCAAAGGAGATAAACAGCCTTGAAAAGAAAAGTACCCAAGCATCACTAGAAGCCTTCCAAACGGGCCTTACTGCAAACAAGGAGATACTCTTATCACGGGACTGGTCCCCCTTTCAGGTTCCTAAAATCGTAAAGGGGGCCAACCACCCTCACATCGTTACGTGCACCTTTCTACACTCTCCTGTCCACACCAGCTCAGGGGGCAACAGGTGGCCTCGTCATGCCCTCACAATTGCGCCACAAAGCCTGAACGCCTCATTGCGTCTGCGCAAAGGACGCTCCCTCCCGCCCTTCTTCCTCTCACGGCGCGCGTGCGCACTCGAAGCCTCTCGAACCAGGCCGCGCGTTCCCGGGGCGCGTCCGCCCGGACCTGCCGTGCACGCGCGCGCGTCCTTGCCGCCTAAAACCGCGATCGCGTGCCCCTCCGCCGGCCGGTCCGGTCCGCCTCTCGCGCTCTCTCGACCCGATTCACCTCCGCCGCCCGGGCCCGGCTGCTGGTCCTGGCGCGGAGGCGACACTCGCTGGAAAAGCGGCCGCGCGGGGGCGGGTGCTGTGGCGGGTTCAAGGCTGGGGGCGGCAGCGGCGCCGCTAAGGAAAAGGCCGCCATCAGGGCCCCCAACAGCGATCCACCGGCGGCGGTGGCCCGAGCGCCAGCAGGCTCGGCTCGAAACCGCCTTTGGGCCCAGGAAGCGGGGGAAAGGCCTGGCAGGCCCAGCTTACCCAGCGGCGTGGCGTTCGCTCCGGTCGCCATGGCGCCCCAGGGGACCGGCACCAGCGGTTTCTCGTCCTCGGCGGCGGCTTCTCCTTCGCGAACCTTCCGGGGGGGAGGGGACCCGACTACGCTGCCGAGGAGCGCGGGGAGCCAGTCCTCTCACGCGGCGGGCGGCTGCGGCGCCAGACGCACAAAGAGGGAGGAGAGAGGATGCGGCGGGGGCGGGCTGGTGGCGGCGGGACCGAAGTCTGGATTGGGCCGGCCGGAGGTGAGCTCGGAGTCAGCGGCCTCCGATTGGTGGAGCGCTAGTCCTTTCCGATACGTGTCGGGATTGGCCGAACCGTTAGGCCAGGCGACGAAATGGCGGCGGGGCCGGGTGAGCTGGGAGGTGTCGCAGCGCGCACTTCATTTGTTCCTGCGCGGACTGAGCTCCCAGGCCGGAGAGGCGGGGGTTGAGACGGGACAAAGTCTATGACGTAGGGCGAACGACTCGCTCATTGGCTGAAGGTGATGGAGTCAAGCGCCTCGGCGTCGTAAAGCCACCGGATTGGCTGAAACGTCTCCCCTCCCCCAGGGACGAGATGCTCGGGAATCGGAAAAGCCCGGAGGAGAAGCCCGAGCGAAGAGCAGGGACAGGAGATGCGCATGCGTAGTGAGGCCCAGAGGCCTCAAGCCGTTCGCTGGCGGGGCCGGAGCGGAAGCCCTAAGTGACGTTGGTCATTGTGCCAGAGGTAACCCAGGAACCGTGGGGAAGGGGCGGGCTCGAGTGAACGAACCGGATGCGTCGACGGCGCAGGTAGAGAAGCGCTTCCTGTTTTCTTCAAAAAAATTAAAGTGTTAGGGAATAGCTCTAAGTAGGGCTGTGGGGTGTTATGTTTTGTTTTTTTAAGATTTCATTTTATGCAGGGCAGTGATGGCGCACACTTTTAATCCCACCACTAGGGAGGCAGAGGCTGGCGGATCTCTGTGAGTTCGAGATCAGCCTGGTCTACAGAGTGAGTTCCAGGGCTGCATAGAGAAACCCTGTCTCGGGAAAAAAAAAAAAATCAAGATTTGAAGTGATGGAATAGCATATAACATCAGATGAAAGACAACAAGGCGGGCGGTGGTGGCTCACGCCTTTAATCTCAGCACTCAGTCAGGCGGATCTCCATGAGTTAGAGGTCTACATGAGCCTGGTCTACAGAATGAGTTCCAGGACAGGCTCCAAAGCTTCACAGAGAAATCTTGTCTCGAAAAACTAAACCAAAACAAACAAAAAGCCTGTCTCAATAAAACAAGTCCAAGTACTATTTAAAAAAAAAAAAAGACAAGGTAACCAAAGTATGGCCTGTCACCTGAGTATTTGAGCAGCTGAGACAGGAGAGCTGCCAAGAGTTTTGATACTAGCCTGAGGTACAGTATATCTGTCGCCAACAAAAATGAAAAAAAAAAATCCATGCCTCTAATCCCAACTCTTGCAAAGGAAAAATCAGGAGCTCACAGGCATTCTTAGGACGAAAAACAACAACAAAAAAAAAACCCACACACAGTCAATTCAAAAGTCAGTTTCCAACTGTGCACTTCCATTGAAATCTCAGTGTGTTGGGAACTTGATTACATTACTGTGAACCATGAAAATGGTGGGGAAATGGTAATGACACTGAGACCAGACATGCCTTCCCATAAAGAAAACATAAGAGCAATAAAACAATTTTCTTGCCAGATAAACAGGTTAACATAACAGAATAGAATCGAGAATAGGATTCTCACAAAGCCAGTTACTTCAACCCAGCAGAGAGAAAGATGTTTAATACATGATGGAGAAGGACTGGAGAGGTGGCTCAGCAGATACAACCACTGGCTGCTCTTTGAGGGACCGCGGCTCAGTTCCCAGCACCCACATGGTGACTCGCAACCATCTGTATCTTCAGTTCTAGGGAACCCAAAGCTCTCTTCTGGCCTCACAGACTGACATGCAGGCAAAGCACCCATATACATAAGACAAATATAATTTAAAAGATAAATGATGTAGAAAAAAATCTGAAAACATGTAGAAGAAAATTTAGAAGATTTAGGGTAATCTAGGAATTCAGAGACTCCCAAGACAAACTCAGATATGCTGGATGGTACACATTCTCCCTGTGTAGTTCTGGAAAGCTTAGAACTTGCTGTATAGACCAGGCTGTGACCACGAACTCATAGAGATCCACCTACATCTGCCTTCCAAGTGTTGGAGTTTGGGGTTTTTTGAGACAGTTTTTCTGTATAGCCAGTCCTCTTTGTCCTAGAACTCAGTCTAGACCAGGATGGCCTCAGACTCAAAGGTTTGTCTGCCTCTGCCTCTTGAGTGCTAGAATTAAAGGCATATGCTATTACACCCAGCTCTCCCCCCAGCCAGACAGGGTCTCTTGTAGTCCAGGCTGGCTTCAAATTACTTTAAATTTTGGATCCTTCTCTCACCACCTCCAAAGTACTGAGATTATTGGCATATTTACTACCACTGCCTGTTTACTGGTGCTGGGAATGGAACCTAGGCCTTCTTGCATGCTAGGCAAGTTCTCTACAAACAAACCAATCCCCAGACCTTTGGTTTTTATTTTTTCAAGATATATTTCATTTTTAAGTGATTATATACCTGGTTGAAACAAATTTTATACAGAATTGCTGTGGGATAATGCTCTTATACACTGTAAAGATTTGTCACTCATATTGGTTTAATAAAACTCTGATTGGTCAGTAGCCAGGCAAGAAGTATAGGCGGGTGACCAGACTAGGAAAATTCTGGGAAGAGGAAATGCAGAGATGCAGTTGTCAGCCAGAAGCAAAGGAAGCACAATGAGAATGCCTTACTGAGAAAAGGTACCAAGCCTTGTGGCTAAAATTAAGAATTATGGGTTGAGCCGGGCGGTGGTCGCGCACGCCTTTAATCCCAGCATTCGGGAGGCAGAGGCAGGCGGATCTCTGAGTTCGGGGCCAGCCTGGTCTACAAGAGCTAGTTCCAGGACAGGCTCCAAAACCACAGAGAAACCCTGTCTCGAAAAAACTAAAAAAAAAAAAAAAAGAAGAATTATGGGTTGATTTAAGTTGTAAGAGCTAGTTACTAATAAGCCTGAGCTAATAGGCCAAACAGTTTTTAATATAATTATATATAAGTGGAATTAATATTAGTGTGTTTCTTTGGGACCGAACAGCCGCAGGACCAGGTGGGATAGAAACTTCCGTTTACACAGAATATGTGATCCATATATGAAGCTATGTAGCACCTTATGCAAGTTTCACTCAGACACTGAACATTATGACCTTACTACCCTAGAGAGCCACATATTGAAGCCAAGTCCTTTGCAAGCTCTTGGGTCCTGCACTGGAATCTGAAGTTGACTGCTAACCACTCTATGAAAATCTAGGGGACAGAAGTTTGGTAGAAAAGAAACAAGTTGGGACCAGGCCTTTGTGACACATGCCTTTAATCCCAGCACTCCAGAGGCAGAGGCAGGTAGATCTCTGAGTTCGAGACCAGCCTGGTTTTCAAAAAGAGTTCTACGACAGTGAGGGCTATACAGAGAAGCCCTGTATCACATACACAAACACATGCACAAGGAAGGAAACAAGTTTACTCAAGGCCTTTCTTGAGGACAATAGAGGATGGCTCCATCTCACATTCCATCTCAGAGGGCTCAGGGCTTCCGGAGACAGGAATAGGGTCTTTCCCTTCCAAGAACTATCTTTTATTTTGAAACAAGGTCTCATGTATCCCAGATTAGCTTCCATTTAATATGTGGCTGAGACAGGCCTTGGAGTGCTAGTCCTCCTGCCTCTGCTTCCCAAGGCCTATACTGTACCACACCCTATTTTAGCTTTTTGTTAAACCCTCTAGACCTTGAACCACCCTGGGAAACCATCTGCTTTCCATTTATTTATTTAGCAACAATGGGGATCAAACCCAAGGCCCTGTGCATGCTAAGCAGGTGTTCTGTTGCTGAGCTGCACCTGTAGCCCTATACTTTCTTTCTGGGTAAGGCATATGAACATGAGTGGGGAGGGATGCTGTAGAGAATTGTGAAAAGAATGGATCATTAACAAGTTAGGAAAAGCAGAGGCAGGCGGATCTCTGTGAGTTAGAGGCAAGCCTGGTCTACAGGGCAAGTTCCAGGATATCTAGGGCTTACCATCCTAGCTGCATTTCCACTGTTGTGATCATGCTCTGACAAGAGTAACTTTAAGGGAAAGGGGGTTTAATCTGAGCCTGGTGGCGCACGCCTTTAATCCCAGCACTTGGGAGGCAGAGGCAGGCGGATCTCTGTGAGTTCAAGACCAGCCTGGTCTACAAGAGCTAGTTCCAGGACAGGCTCCAAAGCCACAGAGAAACCCTGTCTTGAAAAACAAAAAAAAAAAAAAATAAAATAAAATAAAATAAACAGTATCTACAGTCTGCACTGTCAGCCCTCCCTCCACTCCAGGTGAGTCAGGCAACAACCCCCTGTGCAGTCCCTGCTCCTGCTGAGGCCCCGGCTTGAAAGCTGCCTTTTTGTTCGTTTTTTGAAGACATGGTTTTTATGTAGCTTTGGAGCCTGTCCTGCAACTCACTCTGTAGACTGGGCTGGCCCTGAACTCACAGAGATCCGTCTGTCTCTGCCTCCCAAGTGCTAGGATTAAAGCGTGCAGCATCACTGCCCAGTGAAAGCTGCCATTTTCATTTCCTCCTTAAACTGGTCTCTCCTGCCTGTCCCAAGTGCTGGGATTACAGATGTGCACCACTCTGCTCAGCCTCCTATGACTTTGTGTGTAAGCATGCATGGCCAGCTGGTGGTTGTTTTGCTAGTTTCTGAGCTTCCTAACACACTTTCCGGCACACATTCGCCATTTTATGGGACTTACTGTTTTGGTTTAAAACCTGTTGGTGTTGCTGTGTTAAGGACTTAGAGCATCTCATGACTGCCCAACCGCCCTGCTCTAGCTGATGGTGCATCCTGGAGAAAAGCAAGCCCATTGGATACGGCACCTGCCCTGTGCTCCACATCACTTCCCTCTCACACCCCAGAGGCTCCTCTACACTTTCAGGGCGGGCAGCCAGGGCTTTCCCATGTGCCCTTCTGGCACGGGCCTGTTTGTTGAACATGTTAGTAAGCCCACATTCTCTGTTCTGCTTTTTTTTTTTTTGAGATAGGGTTTCTCTGTAGCTTTTGGAGCCTGTCCTAGAACTTGCTTTCGTAGACCAGGCTGGCCTCGAACTCACAGAGATCTATCTGCCTCTGCCTCCCGAGTGCTGGGATTAAAGGCGTGTGCCACCACTGCCCAGCTGTTCTGCTTTTAGCACACAGGGTCTCGGTATGTAGCCCTGGATGGCATTCCTGCCTCAGACTCTAAAGTGCTGGATGACAGGTGTGAGTCACCATAATTGGTGATGTATCTCTATCCACAGAGTGACGAAGAAGCCCCAACCACAGGTAACACCCACAGAGGGCATTTTATGGTACCTCACTGTGGCAAACACAACCGCTCCAACCCAGCGATGCTATTTCCAGGAATTGATCCCCCAGAAACACTTGAGTACACAGAGTGGCTCCGACACAGGGGTTATTTATTGCAGTGTGGTTTGTGATATTAAAGTAGAAATACATTCCTCAATAAGGATCTTTTAGTTAACATTAGTCACCTGAAATGTGTACAATCCGGCACAAACTATACAAAAATAGACCTGGTTGATAATGGAAAGCTCTCCAGAATATACTTCCAGAGAGCCAGCAGGATATATGGACTGGTGCCATATGAATAAAAATATACCAAATTGTTTAAGTATCAGAAATACTTCTAGACAGAGTGGAGGACAAATGAGACACAGTTTTATTAATTTTTGAGGCAGGATCTTGGCTACATAATACCTTGGCTGGCCTGGAACTCACTATGTAGACCAGGCTGGACTACAGTTCACAGACAGTCCTCTGCCTCCTGAGTACTGGATGACAGGCATTCACCACAGCCTAGCTTCATTGAATTCTCTTTTGTATTTGAAAAAGGCTGTCTATGAACAAATATATAAATAAAGTTACATCTTTCAGTGCATAGTCCTGGCTTGCCCCATCTTTGGCTTGTGACACCAAATACTATCAGTGGGCCTTGCTTTTTACAGCCCTCTCACTTTGGCATCTTATACTCCTAAACCACCTTTTCAGATGGACTCTGGGCTGAGCTCCCTGCCACAAGGTGGCACTGTGCGGAGCCCACTACTCTGAGGGCCGTTCTCCCAGGGCACCTGGGTTAAGTGTTCTGGGCTGGATGGAACACACCTCTCACCCCCCCACACACACACACACACCAGCATGCCTCCAAGAAATCCGGGAGCTTAGGAACTAGGACTTTACTGTGTACCCTGTCTCCCTCAACCCTCCAGATGACTTGGGGTCTCGGTATGTAGCCCTGGCTCAGACATATGCTCTGTCCCTTTTCCTGGCCCAGCTCCCTAGTCAGTCAAGCAACCCTCTTGGTCACTAGAAACTGAGCATTAGGGCTCTGAAGAGTGTAGTCAAAGGGACAGTGACAGCCATAAGGGCCACAAATTCCATTCACATGAGCTGTCGCCACCCACCCTCACCCTCCCATTGCCTCACTGAGCTGGCGAGTACTTGCAGCCAGAACACCAGACATAAGACTTTGTTCTGCCAACATTTGCTCTAAATGTCAGGAGGGTGACAATGAGCTGGAACAGAGCACTGGGCTCTGCACCTTTGCTCTACAACCCGCTTAGCCCTCCAGGCTTGGCTGTGTGCCCCATCCTCCCTTCAGTGGTCTTAGTCACTGGCAAGCCAGTCAGTATCTGGGGCCACAGGGCTCGAGGGGTACCGGGCCAAAGAAGGACAGTAAAAAACACAAGCTGAGGCACAAGGGAGATGGGCTCCAACAATTTTCTTGGGTGTTGAGCTGGATTTTGGTAGTGACCCCAGGCCTGACTTGGAGTGAATGAACACTAAAGAGACGCACATCCATCTTCCCCGGCGAAGCCAATGCTTCACAATACTGTTACAGGCCCGTCATGGAACACTGCAGTAGACACAGCCAGGGTGCAGATCCCAGAAACCACAAACAAGATCCTACTTGGGGCAAGGCTGCCCCGGACAGGTCCCTTTGTCCATAATTCCCCTGCATGATCCACAAGATGTCTCAATCTACAAAACTGAATGAGGGCTGCTGTGGGCAGGGACCTGGAAGATCCAGGCCCAAGATGGCTGTTAGACCACTGGCTTGTGTCACCCAAGTCTAGACTCCACCAAGCACCAGCAGCTGCTCTTCCACGGCACACACCTGAGGCCAACTGAGTACTTAGAGAAAAGTGTCCCGCAGGAAAGAGTGAGAGGAGAAGAAAGAGAAGGGGCAGAAGGTGGGGGCTCAGTGCCTCCACTTCAGAGGGACTAACGGGATAAAACCAACCAGCTTTAATACCAATATAATTCTCTCTTAAATACATGTTGCCCAGGATAGAACCTGGGGCAGGCTCTTGGAAGAAAGAATAGAAAGGAAAAGAGAAAATGGAATGGATCTGCCAGGCAGCCCCAGCCCGCCCAGGGCCTCCTGTCCTGGGAGACAACACTGCAGGGAGGGAGGTGGTCGCAGCTTCCTCTGGTCCAGTTATTGCTGAGGGGGGTGGGCTACCTCCCCTCCCTGCCCCCAAACACTTCTCAGAGTCAGGTCTGCCCTCTGGGGCCCTACAGAGGTTGGAGGGGACAGCTCAGTAGCTGCTCTGGTGGCCTGTGAGGATGTAGAGGTTGCTGTGTGCCCCAGGGTTGTCAGTGGGAATGCTCTCCAGGATGATGTCCCTGGTGTAGGAAGAGGCACAGGGTGAGCGGGGCAGGAAAGCCAAGTGAGCCCATCCCCACCTCCAGCCTGGAGGTGGTAACTGTCATGGGAAGTGCAGTTCAGGTACTATCTTCATCTACCTGTGGGCTCCCAGCACTCGGAAGATCCTGGTCTCATCTGTGATCTCCTGGGTCACCTAGAAGACAAGGAACTCTGAGATCATCCTGACAGGTCCTTTCTAAACAGGGCTCTCGGAGCTGGAGGCGGTCAGGTCTCTGAGCCCCACTCACCTCGTTGGTGTCAAGGCTTCGGCCCTGCATGCCATGGCTCCAGAAAGCCAGCACACTGTCCTGCAGACACACTGGAAGAATGGGCTCTGTTGGCCCCGACACTACCCCACACTCCACAGATTCCCCCATCCTTGCCATAAGGCCTGACCCAGTCCAATGCACAAGGGTCTGCACTGACCCTGAGTGACCAGGATGGCTCCCCGATAGGTGTAGGGAATCTACCCTGGTCCCACGGCCAACCCTGAACCCTGAGCCAGTCCCACACCTTCTGAACTGTGGATGCTGCCATGCCCACATCTGCCTTACTCACCCACAGTCTCAATAGGGAAGTCAAAGGTGAGCTGAGGGGCCAGTGCAGCTGTGGGCTCACCCTGCAGGTTAACGATCCTCACACAGCCTGCACAGGGAGAGAACTGGTAGGTGGGGGACCCCCTTCCTCACATTGAAAGGACCTCAAAATCAGCACAAGACACCCCAAGATCAAGTTCTCAGCACAAAGGAGACAAATGGCAGGGTCAAAGGGTAGAGAATAAGAGACAAAGACAAGAGATAGAAGACGAGAGATTAGGGGAAAGGAACAAGGCCAGGGCGGGGTGGTGGTGAGCTATTTCTCCCAGGGAGACAAAGGCCTGCCTCTGGATAGAGAGGAGACAGACTTGGCCTATAGGCAAATGGCAGTTTATAAAGGGAAAGGAGAAACCATGTTAGGAAGAGTTGGTTACTCTTGATTGGACATGTTAATTAGGGCAGTCAAAAGGGGGCTTCTGACTGCTGGACTTCCATGATAGCCGCCCCTTGGTGGTCAGCCTCAGGAGGAAATGGCCCAATAAAGGAACAGACCTCGGTGGCTAGCTTTAGGAACGCAATCTAATGGTTTATCAAAGTAGAGGGAATGGGGGAGAAGGGGAAGGCAAAACTTGTCGCTCCATGTTTGCCATGCTCTGGCCTCCTAGAGCCCCCCAACCCTGATCCCAGGCACTCACGTTCAAAGCTGACCAGTACTGTGTCCCTGTCCACCTGGATCACCTGCTGGGCGGAGCCCGGTATCCCCTCTGTGGGCAGAGAAGAGAGGCAAGGCCTGTCTGGTTGAGCTGCCAAGGACTGAGGGGACACGCAGCAGACAGTCCTAAGCCACCAGTCTTCTTCACACCAGCCCTACAGGGCCATACTCAGAACAAGGGACTTGCCTTTAGGCTTATCAGGAGCGAGGATGGGGTTCCAGGGTCCTAGCAGAGCCTACGAAGGATCAGGGGTCAGACAAACTAGGCTGTCAGACTCCGTAAATATGTGACCTAACACAAGTCACTTCCTCTCTGAACTTCATTTTCCTCTTTGGTAACTCAAACATGACAAAGCCTACTTTCAGCGCTGTTGTTAAGAATTACGACCGAGGGGGCTGGAGAGATGGCTCAGTGGTTAAGGCACTGGCTGCTCTTCCCGAGGATGCAGGTTTGATTCCCATCACCTACATAGTGGCTCACAACCCTCTGAAACTCCAAGTCACCCTCTTCTGACCTCCAAGGCATGTATGTGGTATATATACATACATACATACATACATACATGAACACAAAGAATTCGTATTCATAAGTAAAATAAATTTTTTTTTTTTTTTTTTTTTTGGTTTTTTTTTCGAGACAGGGTTTCTCTGTGGCTTTGGAACCTGTCCTGGAACTAGCTCTGTAGACCAGGCTGGTCTCGAGTAAAATAAATTTTAAAAATATTTTTAAAGCAACAGAAAGGGGCTGGAGAGATGGCTCAGAAGTCAAGAGCACTGATTGCTTGCTCTTCCTGAGGTCCCGAGTTCAATTCCCAGCAACCACAAAGTGGCTCACAACTATCTATAGTGAAATCTGATGCCCTCTTCTGGCATGTAGGCAAACATGCAGACAACAGAACACTATACATAGTAAATAAATCTAAAAAAAAAAAAAAAAAGCAAGCCGGGTGTGGTGGTACACACTTTTAATCCCAGCACTTGGAAGGCAAAGGCAAGCGGATCTCTGTGAGTTCGAGGCCAGCCTGGTCTAGAGAGCAAGTGCCAGGACAGGTTCCAAAGCTACAGAGAAAACTTGTCTCAAAAAACAAAAGCAAAGAAGCAGAAAATTTAGGAATGAATCACCTGAGGGGCCCCTGGCACCAGGAACTTTTCCTTCCCTGCCCATTGCCCCAGATGTCCCTATGCTGAGGTATCATCCTTCCCTGCTCAGAGAGGAAGAGTCCCCACCTGGCCAGAGCCCCTCTTCCTGCTGCTGCTGGCTCAGGTTTAAGCACTGGTAGCCAGCTTTTCCTTGGCTACCAAGCTTTTAATCTAAGGAAACCTTTTGATTTAGTTTGGTCTGTCTTTTTTATTATTAATTAATTTATTTTTATTTTATGTGCATTGGTGTTTTGCCTGCATGTATGCCTGTGTGAGGGTGTCAGATCTTGGGAGTTGTAGACAGTTGTGAGCTGCCACATGGGTGCTGAGAATTGTGCCCAGGCTAGTCTAATGAAATCTTTCACAGAAGCCCAGATCAGAGAGCATGATTATAAGAGTCCCATCCCTGCAACACCCAGCTCTGCTGCTCACCAGGCGGGATGAGGATGTCTGGAGTCAGGCCAGCCTCCAGGGGCAAGACATGGAACAGGACTCGGCAGCCAGGTCCCTCAGGCCCCTCGGCACCCACGCACACCTGTGGCAGCTCCTTCCCGTCTAGCACCAGCGGCTCCAGCATCCCTGCCGGGCTGGGCAAAGGGCTGGAAAAGTTCTGGGGGACAGCAGAGAGGCTAGGCTCTGTTTCTCCTGCAGGCATCCTGCCACCCAAGAGCCCTCTGGTCGCCTACCTTCAGCAGCAGGAATTTCTGCAGGGGCTCATACCACTGCAGCAGAAGCAGGCTGGCAGGCAGGGCAGCCAGCAGGAAAGTGCTGCCTGTATAGGGGTTACGGACTGTGGGAGAAGGAGGCTGATGGGCAAGAGCTCGGACTCACTGCACCCCTCCCAGCCCCGTGGCCAGCTCTTACCCACACGACACTGCAGGCAGCCTTTGGTGTCAGGAATCTTGGTGGACAGGGCAAAGCGCCTATAGAAGTGAAAACCAGCATATGTTCTGGGAGCCAACCATGGGCAAGGCCCCCACTGAGCCCTGTGAGGTAGGTGGTCACTGTCATCGTCCTGCTTCACAGATGAGACGCTAGGCTCAGAAAGGCGCAGCAGTGTGCTTGTAAGAGCTGCAAGGGACTGAGGCTCTGGAAACCTCTTTAGCTACTCTGGGAAGGGTTTTTTTTTTTTTTTTTTTTTTTTTTTTTTTTTTTTGGTTTTTCGAGACAGGGTTTCTCTGTAGCTTTGGAGCCTGTCCTGGAACTCGCTCTGTAGACCAGGCTGGTCTCGAACTCACAGAGATCCACCTGCCTCTGCCTCCCGAGTGCTGGGATTAAAGGCGTGCGCCACCATCGCCCGGCCCGGGTTTTGTTTTTTTTAAAGATTATTTTCTTAGCTGGGCAGAGGCAGAGGCAGGTGGATCTCTGTTCAAGGCCAGCATGGTCTACAGAGCGAGTTCCAGGACAGTCATGGCTGTTACACAAAGAAACCTGTCTTGAAAAACCAAACACACAAAAAACCACCACCAACAACAACAAAAAAAAAATTTGTCACAATTTTTTTTTCTTTTTGGTTTTTGGAGACAGGTTTTTGTATAGCTTTGGCTGTCTTGGAACTCACTCTGTAGTCCAGGCTGGCCTCTGCCTTCTGAGTGCTGGGATTAAAGACATGTGCCACCACTGCCCAGCATGGCTCTGCGTGGTTTTAAACAAGTCACTTTACCTCTCTCTGCACCTGTTTCCTCACGGCCATGTAAAGTGGGAAGCAGGAAGACCCAAAGCTGAGGCAGGTCCCCGCTTGAATATACTCAACCCTTTTCAAAGACTGACGAACAAAAACAGACGGGGAAATGTATACTTCAAACAGCAAATGGCCTGCCTTCTGCACCTGCTGGGGCTGAGGGACCTAGGGGGCCAGTGGGTGGCTGTCTTTGGGGGAATCCCCCATGCCCTCAGGGGACTGACCATCTGAGACTGAGGAACTAAGCTGTTAACAGGGCAATCTCCTCCCAGTGACTCCGGTTCGGTCTGTGCGCCTGCCAGGACAGGCCCCTGGGAGGAAGCAGTGTCGGCCTCTCTGCACTGCCCTCTGCCCTCCTCTTCCTCCCCCTCGCTCACCAGCTAGCATCTGGGTAGGTCAGGGGCATATACTTTTGCGTCCCATGTTTCCTCTAAAGAATTCCATTTCTTCCTTCTTTACGTTCAAAGTAGACACAGGCTCAATGCTGCCCAACTTGCCGGGACTCTGGCAAGTCTGTCGCCTAAGGTTGGGGTCAGAATGGAGGCTCAGGAAGCCCAGAGGCCACAGGGAACCACACATAGGTTTAATGTGAGCTCTGTAGCTAAGGTTCTCCTCTAGGTCTCCCCAAAATGCTGCCCCTGGACTGGCATGGCCTGGTCCTAGTGACACTGGAGCCCCTGCCTGGCCACTCTTGGCATTCCAGTTCTCCCAGATGGACTAGGGAGGTCCCACTCAGAGAATTGGCAAGCGTCTTTTGAAATGCAAGTTTTAAGACCAGGTCTCACACTGTAGCATCAAATCTCAGTAATCCTCCTGACTCAACTTCTTGAATGCTGGGATGACAGGCATATTATTTATTTAATGTGGCAAATGTGAATTCAGGCCAGACTCTTACGTCACTCACAGCCGATGACAGCTCTATCCTTCCGTCAGCCTTGACTCCCTTTCCCTTCCCAACACCACCTAGTACCAGGAAATCCTGCTGACTCCACTTGCAAAACAGAACCAGACCAATTTTTACTTTCTTTACTCCAACTGCAGCCCATGCCTCTGTTGCTAGCCACCTGACCACTGCAATGGGCTTCCCACGGCCTCCAACATCCTCCCTCATCCGTTAGTCCTCCCACCAAGACGCAGTGCCAGGCATACCTTACCAGCGGCCTCCACCCTGCTGTGAGGCAAAGCCCAAGGCTTCCCTGCGGACAGACCCTCAAGCAAGCCATTCTCACTTCTGCACTCGGCCCTCGCACTGAGCATCTTTTCTCCTTGGTAACTTCCCCTGTACACCCATAGCGCTCTAACTCCCCTGGAGACAGCCTTTCTCTGTGTAGCCCTGGCTGGCCTGGGTCTCTGGAGACCAGGCTGGCCTCGAACTCAGATATCTGCCTGCCTGTCTCCTGAGTATTGGAATTAAAGGCATGTACTACCAAGCCCGGCCTTTTTTATCTACTTTTTAAAAATATTTATTTATTATGTATACAATATTCTGTCTGTGTGTATGCCTGCAGGCTAGAAGAGGGCACAAGACCCCTCTCTATGTGGTTGCTGGGACTTGAACTCAGGACCTTTGGAAGAGCAGGCAATGCTCTTAACCTCTGAGCCATCTCTCCAGCCCCTTTTATCTACTTTTTAAAAGTGGTGCTGGCACGTGCCTTTGATCCCAGGACTTTACCAGTGAGCTGCAGCTTCCTCAGTCATGGCTCAAACAGCATTTTCTCACTGAAGGCTCTCAGAACGGCCCTTGAAAGTCGTCTCCTTCATTTTGCTCTTCCCCATGGGAAGAGCCATCACTGCCAAAGAGCCTCATTTTTCTAGATCTACCATCTACCTCCTCTCCACAAAAAACGTGGCATAAAGAGAAGGGGAAAGGGTCTCTTCAGTTCACAGATGTGCCTGAGCCCTGCACAATGTCACAACATATGAGAAGGCACTGGCTCCATAGTTAGTGGCTAAAGGGCTGCACCTCAGGCCGCACATTAATGCTGGGTCACTTATCTTCTGCAGGGGGCTCTGCCGCCTGTTCCCAGACCTGGCCATGCTGCTTCTCAAATACTCTTTCTACTGTAGCCCTCTATACGGCCAGTGATTCTGTTTTCAGAGACAGAAACTCAAATAGCTCAGGCTGGCCTCAAACTCAGTATCCGTAGACAAGGATAACCATGAATTCCTGGTTCTCCTGCCCCTACCAGCCATGTGCTGAAATTACAGCCATGCACCAGCATGCCCAGCTGTGTTTTGTTTTTGAGACAAAGTCTCCCAATGTGCCCTGGCTGGCCTAAAACTTGCTATCTTCCTGTGACCGCTGGGATGTCAGGCATGAGCCACCACACCAGCCCAGCTCTTAAACAGTGGGCTGAACCACCTCCAGCAGGAAGCATACTGACCAGTGCACAATAGGATCCTTTGAAACGCTCAACAGCACTGCCATCCATTGGACAGAGTCCAGATCCTAGGCTTGGCAACAGAGTAAGGGTTCACCACCTGTGCGGGGCCCTCAGCCCTCAGGTCAATTACCACCATGGGGGTTCCCTAGGTCTTGCTTTGTGGTTCCACCTGCATACTCTCCCTTGCCCTCACACACTGGAATGTACTCTCTAATTCCGAGCTGTCTCAGCCTCCTGGCTTCCAGAACACTCTCTCCAACCCTGCCCCTGCCCTGAATCAAGCAGTCTGCCATAAATGCCCATGTCCTTTGTTTCTCCAGAGCAGGGCTTCTCTTGAGTCATGTGCAGGCCTGGCACAGGGCCCACTGAACTGCTGGGTGAAGCCCACTGCCCCACCGACTACAGCGGGCTTTCATGCTCACATTCCTCTGCATTTCAACAAGCCAGGAGGACAGGAGGAGAGGCCATTTACTGACCAGGAGGAAACCGCCTCAGGGACGGAAAGTGCCTAGGTGATTAGCTAAGATCCTGGCAGTCTCAGGAGTGGCCAGAGCCCCACCCAATCGGTACTATTCTGGACCTCCACACGCCACACTTGCTGACCTGGGGATGATGCGCTGAGTGATACGGTTGGTAGGGATAGAAAGGGGTGCCTGGTGCTGCAGTCTCCGCTGCTCAAACAGGCCTGGGAGGTCATGTGCCCAGATGTGCGTGGATTTCCCTGAAACAGAAGGGGAAGATCACGCAGGGCTCAGAGGAAGTTTGGGGGAGGGTGCACTGGCTGCCTCTGCACCCTCCTCCTCCTACCTGAGAGTGACAGCAATACGTTGTTCACACAGTAGAGCCAGGAGCAGCGCTGGGAGATGAGCTGGGGCCAAACAGTAGACAGGTGATCAGCACCCAGCACCCCTGTACCTCTGTGCCCCCAAAGCCAAGAGCCCTCACCTTCTCCAGCGTATCCTCATGCAGTTCATGCAGGTTGAGAGTGTAGATGCCTTCCTCGGCCCCTACTACCAGGAACTGGTCTGCAGACGTGGGTATGGGGTCAGAGGCTGCCACATCCCCTGGCCCAAACCTAAGGGTGTCCTAGGCCCCGGCCCACCCACCTCGAGTCACGGGGTGCACCCAAGTGACAGCAGCATGGATCTGCAGGGGGCAGCCATTGAAGACCTTGGAGAAGCAGGCACCCATCTGGGGAGGAAGCAAGTAGCTGGTGAGGGACCGGTGGGAACGTCAGGACAGCAGGGTCTAGGGACACCCTGTGAACACTTACGTGCACTTTGGGGGTGGGAGGAAGGCCATGACAGGATGATCTCTGTGTAGAAGGGAAGGAGTCAGGGCCCAGGTAACACGCTACAGCCTACCTCTCGCCCCTCTGGTATCCTCACCTCAGGATCCTCCTGTTGCTTCAGGGTGGCCCAGGCAGTGGGCAGCAATGGTGGGCTGCCAGGACCAGGCGGAGGTGCAGATGGGGTTCCTGGGCACACAGACCATAGTGACTCCAAGCCCCAGCCCTACCCAGAATTCCTTCTGGCCTGCCAAGCCTGGGCCTCACCTGGGGAGCGGGACTGGGCATTGTCATCAGGTGTTGGCTCAGTATGGGGCAGCCCCAAAAACGGGGCCCGTTTGATGGTTCCCATGGCGTCATCTGGGGAGTCCAGCTCCTGGCAAGAGGATCAGAAATAGCTTGGCCATCAGCAGGTGCCCTGTGATGCACTCTCTGCCCCAAAGCACCCTATGCACAAGGCTTACTTCCCAGTTCCACCCTCTTCCGATCCACACCTGGGGTTCTAAGGCGGGTCGAATAGTCAGGCTCCTGCAGGGAGACAGCAGATGGTATGACGGGGTGTGAGATGAGACTGACCCCCAGGCCTGGGAGGCCTTCTGCATCCTAGGTACGGGCCTCTCACCTTTCCTCCAAGGCCTCCTGGACCGACTGCAGGAGGCTCCTGGGCCAGAGAAAGGGGTCAATGGTCAGTCTTACATAAGACCCAACCTGCCCCACAGCTTCCCCAGTCCTGCTCACTCACCCACTCAGTTCCTCTTTTCCCAGCAGCGTCCATTCCTCCTCCCACTGGAAGAAACCAAGGCAAAGACATCAGGAGAGAGGGGAAGAAAAAGAGAAGGGTATCACAAGATGGCAGGGAATAGCCAGGAATGATCTGGAATGCAAGGCTTACTTAGACTACAAAGAGAGTTCAAGGCCAGCTAGGGTAAGTTAGATAGAGATCCTGTCTCAACAGTAACAGAGAGAGAGAGATAGCAAGAGAGAGCAGACAGACAGACGGAGAATATTCTGGCAACAGACAAAAGACTTGTAACAGACAAAATGACAAGACAGAGAGGGAGACAGTAAGACAGTGGCGCAGAGAGGAGCACTGTGGGATTGGAGAGGAAGAGTAGAGGAAATGGCATGATCCCCTAACAGGCAGACTGAGCAATATTCTCAGTCCTGGGAAACCTAGGCTTTCGAAGTGGGTGGCCTTCCACTTTCCAGTGCTGTCTTAAGGAAAATGGCCTCCAGTCCAGGCCCCCAGCTTCAGACTGGCCCTGACTTGGGATGTCCCACCTGCATCTGCACACCTGACCCCACCCTACACCACCCCCTCCACATAGCCAGTGAGTGCCTCACCGGTTCATTGAGAGGATCCGTCTCCTTCCGGCGAGGGGCGCCAAATTTCACTTGGTGAACTAGGGATCCAGAGTATTGGGTTAGGAGGGGTAAAATATGGACCCCCAAAATAACACCAGATCCATGGGTGCACTTAGCTAGCCCTGTCAGAAGACTTACACTGGATCTCGGAGGGGGTCCTCTCAGCTGGACCATGATGGCCCCGGGAGTGGATGGTATCTGGAAACATATCCTGGGTCTAAGAAAGAACACACACAGCAGACTTGCACCTAGTACTCAGCCCTGCCAGGAACTCTTTCAGGTCTTGACAACCCTCTAAGGTTACTATGAAATAAAACAGCCCTCATTTTACAGATGGGAGAACTGGCACAGAAACGTCAAGAAACTTGCCAAAGGCCACACAGAGAGGAAGATAGCTTAGTCATAGTCAAGGCTGGCTTGGACCCGAAGGCATGCAGTGAGGCCAGACCCGCTCAAGAGAGTCATGGTATGTGGGCCTGACTAGAGTCTCTGTGCTGGAATCCACAAGTCAGAGAGATTCTGATTTACATCACCTGCAGGCCCCTGCCACCCAGGTGGGGCTGACCCAGCTCCCAGTCCTTGAGTTACCTCCAGTTCACAGTCTTCAGGGGAGAGGGTTCCCAGGTGGGGGTCGCTGGCCTTGTCGAGGAGCTGTGTAAGGAGGGCCCGAGGGAGCTGCTGGGTTGTGAATGGGTGCTGGAGGAGCAAGGGTTGATCAAGTTGGCCCCTGCCTTCTAGGTCTTTCCTTTGAGCCTCAAGCTCCCGGGGCCATCCCCTGCCTCCCACCTGCAGAAGCTTCTCAGCTGTGGGCCTCTTCTTGGGGTTCTTGGTTAGGGCCAGCTTGAGGAAGTGGTGGAAATTCTGGGTCCTAGTGGGCACAAAAGTCCCGCCCACCGAGACCCAGGTTAAGCTCTGCACAGAAGCAGCCTGTGAGTTGCCCCAGCCGGGCAGCTGGGACAGTGATACTGTTGCACCATAGCAATGCCTCCATCACAAGCCACCAGCCCCTCCCTCCACGGAGTTCTGGCCCTAGAGGGGAACCAAGCCCGACCCTTGGCAAGAGCTCCCATCCCTGGGCCTTGGCTGGAAAAGAGTATCTCGGCTGTGGGTGAGCCCTCACCAACGTGTCTTGTCTCTCAGCTTGGGTGGTTGGAAGCTGCTCTTCGACATGAGCATCAAGGCCCTAGGGAGTATGTGAGGTCATGGGTCAAGGGTTGGCAGGGCAGGGGTCAGGTAAGGGGCATGTGCTAGGCTGACCTCATGGGGTGCAGGTGGAACAGCGGTGGCTGTAGCTCGCCCAGCTCAATGGCAGTGATGCCCAGGGCCCAGACGTCACACAGCTCATTGTAGCCACCTTTGCGTTCCACAGCAGCGACCTCTGGTGCCATCCTAGAGTCAGGATCACAGATGGGATGACCAGAGCCCTACTTGTGGCCCCTACCCCTACGGGCCAGGGCACCATCTTACCAGTACGGAGTGCCAATGAAAGACCGCCTCTTAGCCACAGATGCTGTCAGCTCACCTGATACCCCAAAGTCCGCTGCAGGAAGAACAGACTCTTACCAGCCCCAGGGCCGCACTTACCTCCCACCCCAGCGCGCAGGCTATATCAGGCAGGGCTTGGGTCCAGCCACAGCTGTCCCAAGCAAGGCCAGGCCCCTCTTCTGAGAGGAGCCACCAACCTTCCATCTCTGAAAACCTGATCCCATGTCAGGTCCCTCCCAACCTAATCTCGGTCAACTATTGGCAGGCAGGTAATATTGCTACATCTCCTAAGTGGGGAAACTGAGACTCGAGTAGTAAGGTGACTGGGATCCATGGTCTCTGAGTCCCTGCTAAACCCTCACCCACATGGCATCCCCAGGGACTGACCCAGCTTGACATCTCCCTGCAGAGTGAGCAGAAGGTTGGCACCCTAGGAGGACACAGAAAGGATTCCATCAGGTGCCTGGCAGCTTCCTCCTCACTTGAACCATGCCCTAGGCTGACCCCTACCTTGATGTCTCGGTGAATTTTGCCCTGAGAATGCAGGTGGTGGAGCCCCTGGGGACAAAGAGGAGTCTTTAAGGACAGCTACTTAGCACTAATCACCTCCCCTGAACCCCTCCTCAGGACTGGGGCCCCCCACCCAAGCCGCTTCCTCCTCCCCTCTCCCCAAACAGGAAGTGACTGAGCCAAGAGGGAAATAGGCTGCTTCCGGCAAAAGAAGTGGGGGCCCCCTCCCCCTTAGGACCCACAGCCCATTCCAAGTTCCCACTCCCCCACTAGCCAGCTGGGTTAGGCCCACACTCCAGAGGATTCCAACGCGGGTGCTGCCTAAGAGCCCAGTACCTTCAGTGCCTCCCGGCAAACATAGGCTATCTGCCGTTCTTCCAGGGGCCCAGTAGCTGAAATGGACAGTGTGAGGGCTGGAGAGAGAGCCTGAGGGATATGTTGACCCTCCCTAGCCACCCTGCGTAGTGGGAAGCAGCAAGCACCACTACAAAAGTGATGTTAGCCACACCACGCTGGGATACTGAGCCCAGAGAAGGACAGCATCTCTCTCAAGGTCACACAGCCAATCAGAAGCAGAGAAGAGCCCAAATTCAGTCTGGAGGATGCTCTCCTGTCCCTTTGTTGGGATGGGGTAAGGCCATGTCCCACGGAGCCTGACTCTCACCGTGGTAAATCTCCTGCAGCGAACCCCCTCCACAGAACTCCATACAGATCCACAACCGGTCATTCCTGGGGGGACAAAGAGCTAGGTCTGGAACACAGCAGAGCACACGAGGGCAGTCTGGAGTAAGAGGGTAAACAACCTCACCTGAGGTAGCTGCCAATATAGGCCACGACATTAGGGTGGCGGCATTCGCGAAGGATGGTGATTTCCTGCTGAAGAGAGCTGATGTCGTCCCCTGGGGAGCACAAGGCATTATGGGGGGGCACACAGGGGTAGCCCAGACTCTGCCCCTATGTGCAAACTGGGCACAGAGTGTTTCTCTACTCGCCTGGCAGGTGCCAGCTCTTAGTCTCTCCTGGGGTCGGCCTCTCTGGGGTCTCGGAAATGTCAACTCTCCGCCCCCGACAGCTCACGCGCCCGCACCCGCCTCCCAGGAGCAGAGGCCCCACCCGGGCCCACACCTGGGTCTAGCTTGACGATCTTCACCGCGGCCAGTTCGGACGTGACGGTGTCACGGGCCTGCGGGGCGCAGGGCAAGAAGCGGGGTGAGGAGGGGGCGGGGCCGGGGCTCCTGCGGCGGGACGCGCAGATGCACCCTCCTCCTGCGCTCCCGCCCGTCCTGCCGCCCCGCACAGCGCACCTTGTAAACGTCGCCATAGGTCCCGGCCCCCACACGCTGCAGCAGCTCAAAGCGATCTCGCGGATCCTGCAGCGATACGTCCCGCAACAGCGCCATGGCCCGGCGCCGGACCGGCCGGCCGGCGCAAGCTGCGGAGCCGGCGCGGAGCGGCGCGGGGCGGGGCGGGAGAGGCGGTAGGGCAGGCAGGGGCAGCACCGAGGCTCGGAGGCCGGAGGGGCGGGGCCAGGCTAGGGCGGGGCCAGACCGGGGATGCCCCTCCGCCCCGCTTGGCCAGGAGGAGGCGCCCTGGCTGCGTGGGGGAAGTCCCCTAGCTATAGGCGGGGCTTAGATCCCCCCCCCCCCCCCCGTTCTCGACGCGTTACAGGTGCATAAAGTTCAAACTCCAAAGGCAGAGAAAAGCGTACGTCTACTCCCTGCCCCATCCCCGACTTCCAGATGAAACACGGACATGTCTTTTTTTTTTTTAACAAAATGTATTTATCTTCCTTGAACTAAAAAATAAATCTATGTACAAAACAGGAAGAGACTGGCCCTCCCCCACCCCGTGCAGATTTCCTCCAGGGACCTCGGGGAGGTTCCCAGAGGGTTGGAAGAGGGCCTGCTCTGTTCTGGGGCCAGTTTGGTCAGGAAGGGGGCGAGGCTCAGTATTCACAGACAAGAGTCGAAGCTCCGTGTCCTGGACTCTGGGGTTAGGGAGGCGAAGAAGCGAAGATTTCCAAATTCAGGCAGCAATATGAAAGTTCTTTGGGATAGGAAACTAGATTCCCAAAGGATGGAACTCTGAAGTGCGGAAATCTACCCCTAGGGACTGAATGGAGTCCTGGGTCTCGGGTTTCCAGGTAGCATCTGTGTTCCTGGGCTAAGGTCACCCTCAGCTTCCAAGTGGGAGGAATGCCGAACTGCTCGGGCTCAAGTAGGGTTCCCGTCACGGGTCAATGAATTTCGGGGGGGTTGGACCTTTAAAGACTGGTCACATGGACCTACAATGAGGTTCCAATTGGCCGGCTGGTGAGAGATGAAACCTATTCTAGAACCGAGCCACAGCCTGAAGGAGCCAACTCAAGGTTCCCCATCACTACAGGGCAGCTCTGGGCCCCCTGGGACGGTGGGCAGAGTCTGGGCTTGAATTAGGGAACTAGGGTGCAGCCTGCTGGGAGTGAGGGCAGGGCCTGGGGCCGGGTCAGGGAATCCCCAACAGTTCAGAGGCCCTTGCGCTGCCGCTTAAGGAAAGAAAGTGTGTAGTCGCTGGGTGTGGACACTTTCTGTTTCTTCATCTGCACTTGCGACTGTGCGGTGAGCTGCAGCTTGATGGCACTCGAGTTGATCTTGGTGGCCACCAATAGCTCCTTCATGCCTTTCATCTTCTCACTCTGGAAAGTAAGCACTGGGCCCTCCGGTGGTGGCGATGCTGCTGGTGCTGGAGCCTGAGCAGCACTGCTGACTTCGGGGCCACGGGCAGTACCTGGGACAATCCCTGGCGTTTTCCGGGGTGGTCCTGAGCCTGCACTTTGCCCAGAGCCCGGGCCCTTGTCCAACGCAGGCTTCTTGGGTGGAGGTGGCTCCTCGGGTTTGGACTCCCGGCGAGGACCGCGCCGCCGGCCTTCTCGGGATTCATCCCCCCATGGCTCTTCAGCCTCTGCCGCCTCTGCTTCACGGCTAACTATGTGCACCTTCTGCCGCACCTAAGCAAGAGTGCAAGTCAAGGGAAAGGTTGTGGGTCACCAGGGGGAAGTCCAGGCTCAGCCCCTGGCTACCCCTCCAGGAGTCCCCTTTCATGGCTACTCACACAGAGAGGCACATGTAATAGTCTCACTTCCCCATGGCTACTGTCACCACCTGTAGTTCCTAGCCCCTGCACAGGGCCCTCTCACCTGTCCCTCGAAGCGGCCAAGGGACTGCACGAGGAAAGTGGCCCAGCCTACATGCAGTACTGGTGTGGGGCTGCCCTCCTCCCATTTGCAGATACCATCATAGAATCGCAGCAGGTGGGCAAAGCACTCTGGGTCCTGGAGGGCAGAACCTTGGCTCTGAGTGCCCTGGACAAGAGGGACAATAGGGAAGAGTTCAGACAGTGTCCAGCCAGGCTCCATCTGGGCAAAGCCCTGGTTTCAGTTAAGGCAAACGCAGGTCAGGACCTTCTTCCTTTTAACAGCTCTTGGTACGCATGCGGGGAGAAGGAGTATACCTTTCCTTGCCTACAGCCTGGCGCAGGTGAGAACCGGGCCAAAGAGATGGACAGCAACCCATTTACCTGAAGACTTCAGCTCTAAAACACCCTCAAGTCCCTCCTAATACAAGCCCAAGATATGAGCTCCAGCAGAAGAGAATCCCCATGCATTCCAATATGCCCAGGAGAAGGGTGACCAATGAAGTCCTGCCCTGCACCTGGGCTTGCTCCCCTGGCCGCTCCTCCCCTGCTTCTAGCAGGCTGGCTGCCTCCTTCAGCAGATTGGGGATGACGTCATTGGCCACTTCAAAGAATTCCTTGTAGATCTCCTCATCCTCCCGGCAGTAGTTGTAGCTGTGAAAACATGTAGGATTCGGGCTGATGGTACCCTCACAATGGGACATTCCACTGACTGGGTGAGAGGCTGGGGGTCCTTGCTCGTCTAGATGATGGTGACTATGTTAGTTCAAGGTAAGATTAAGGATGGGATGTAGGGCTGGACTAGAAATTGGGCAGAGACAGTGGCACCACAGACAAGGGAACTGACTAGAGAACAGAAGAAACTGAACAGAGGAGGGGGAAGACAGGGCAGACGGCTCTGGCAGCCTTGGTTGTGTAGGGGCTGATCAGAGAGGGGACGGGGCTTCAGACAAGGTGTCACTCCTGGATGACTGACTGGAAAGTGACAGAAAGGACAGGCTGGAGGCCCTGGTGGGGGATCCTCACTCTTGGATAACAGTGGCAGTGTCGGCCCAGGCCTGCAGGGCTTCGCGCACATTGCGGTTGCGACAGTGGTAGCCAGCCAGGTACATGTAGGGGTAAATGTGCTCATCTTGGTAGTAGGTCTTGGCTGAGGCAATCCCCTGGAAGATGGAGCAGAGAAACCTCAGCAAGGCAGCCCCCGCTGCCTGGACTAGCACAAATGCCTCATCAGTAATATGCCACAAAAGGAGGGCCCTAAAGAGTCCTCCCTGGCTCCATTTCCTGCTGACCCCTCTACCTGGTGCTCCCCACTCCCTCCCACCTACCTCCATTCCAGGCCTAACCACTAAGGCAAGGGCAGACAACAGGCGTGGTGACCCCACAGAACAAGGCCCAGGAGGGCAGGGAGCACTCACCCTCAGACCTAGGGCAGGTCTCCTCCCCACGTGTTCCTCTACAAAGACTTCCAAGCCCAGCCACCCTCCTCCCACACTGAGCAGGCTGACATCTCTCCTGCAGCGCTACCACAAGCTACATGGCAGGGCAGCTGAAAAATGAGGGCTGGTGGGACAAAGGCCCTGCCAACCCCAGGCTGGGGAACCCAGGGCACTTCTTAAACACACAATTACCCTCACTATACATGTGCCTGATACAACGTAGGGCAGAAAACACCCTCCAGAGCACAAAGGTCTATGTTTTTCACCTATCTCCTCCCAGGCTCCAGAAAGGAGTTGCTGGTTTTTGAGATGCCCTCACCTTGTGATAGAGCGTGAGTGGGTCTGGCCGACCAGGGGTGGGCTCCAGCTCCTCCAGATCTGCCAAGTTCCCTAGTGCCATGGGGTACCTAGGAACAGATAATAGGCCAGGCTGTCACCCAGTCCTCTGGCTCCCCCCAAGGTCTAATCTGACCATATCCCTCTACTGACCTTTCCAGATGTCCTAGGTCATACAGCAGCCAAAGCAGCTTCTAGAGCCCAAAGGAAAGAGGTGTGAGTGAGGAGAAGGGAGCCGCCTACCAGTAGAGTAGGATCTGGAGGCAGTAGTGTCCTTCCACCAGACAAGGCCAGAGTTCAAGATTCAGACCATTCATGAAGCAAAACCCTTCATGTGCCAACCCTACCCTCCCTGTGCACTGAGAAAGGCCAGCCCACTTTACAGAAGGGGGGTGGGGAGCTAGTCTCCTCACCTGCTGCAGCTGTAGCAACTCCAAGGAATCCGTGTGAAGATCAATAGAAGGGTTGATGGCACACACCATGAATGCCACCTCCATCTTGCGGTCACAACGCATGTATGATCCTTTCAGGTACAGCCAGCTCTGGGGAAGACAAAAAAGAAGACATCTCAGGATGTCTCGCCCTGGGCCTGCTCTTGGGCATGACAACTTAATACATGCACAGAGACTGTCGATGGGGTGACAGGAGATGGCCGGGGGAGCAGAGTCCCTCAGATGACTTGGGCTAACAGAACAGGGAAAGGGAAAATACAATACCCGTTCAGCCACGCCAGCATTGACTGTTTGGCCCCTGCGATCTTCATTGCCTTTGCCATGCCAGGTGACCTCAGCTGTCTGCTCCCCATTGGGCCCAAACACCACCCAAGCATGATCCTCAGACAGGGCCAAATGGACATCTCGGAGACCCAGGGCCTGGCAGGCCCCCACCACTGCAAAGGCCACACCCGAGCTGTCCAGTTTAGTGCCTGTAGAGAAGGGGCAGTAATGAGAGCTTTGACCTGGAAGAAGGGAGCACCCCAACACCTCTCAAGTAGTCTGTGTCCAAACCTCACATGCAGGATCCTACCCATCACACTCCCCCTTCTCTTCCATGCTCACAACCTCTCCCTCCTGTTAACCCAACCCCAGCAGGAGACCTTCCTGGATCTCAGCTCCACCCAGCCAAAGCTGTTCCTCCCTTTTTCTACATGGCTACTTCTGTTAACAACGATTTAACCAGGTGTCTTACTGCATACTTATTAGACTATAACAGGGAGAACAAATCCATGACCTTACAACCCCCCCCCAATACACACCCCGTGCCCACGCCCTGACTTATATCCCTGCACTTTTTTTCTGCTAAGCTCAGAAATGGCCTCAGATTCTTGCTCAATACTGTGCACCAGAAGCTGAAGCATTTTGCAAGTCCTTAGCTTTTTTGGGCTCAAGTCTATAATTTCCTTTCCAAATATTTTCATAGGCATCATCTCATTTAATTGTCTCAAATGTATCCATCCCTTTGTCCTACTTCCCCGCTCTGCTGCCACCCTCTTTCCCCATATGTTGGGCTGCCAGATTCCTGTGGGTAATCAGTGGCTGGGCTGGAGGTGCTGAAGGAGTAGAGGGTAATATCTGGTACCAATCGATCAGGTTCCAGTCCCAGCCCTGGCATTCTGACATTAGAACATCATTTCTCCTCTTTGGGATTCTGATTCCACAGCTGCAAAGGAGAAATAATACCTGCCCCACTATACAAGGCTTACTGGTCTCACATGGGCTGTAAACCATATTGTTCACACACCAGACGAGGTAAGCCAACATACATTTGCTCCCCTGACCACCTGTCTAACTCCAACCTGTGATGAAGCTGAAGAGGGACTGGATGTGGGCACGGTCCTTGAAGTAGGAGCGGCTGAGGCTGTTCCATATGACATCGGAGACCTTTTTTACCAGTTCGCGACTGGAAACGCCCCCCTCTCGAGGGTAGAGGGAGAGGTCGACAGCGCCGCGGATCTGGGCGGTGAACCGGGCATAGAGGGCAGCAATGATGGATAGGTCGGCCACCGGAAAATAGGTGAGGCCGCCAGGAGGGTCGGGTGCAGGGCTGGGCTGGAAGGTGAGCTCGGGCACGTTGGTGGGGATGACACGGTTGACAGCCAGGAAATGCTCAACGAAGCCCAGGACCAAAGAGAGGAGCACCAGGTCAGGCTCCTCTCGGCCCAGCTCCGCAGCGAACAGGCGCACCACGTCGTCGATAGAGCGCAGAGGAAACAGCGTCTTCTGGGCGGCCTTCAGCCCCATGGCGGCGGGCGGTGGCCTGCGGGCGAGCCGAGGGAGGGAGGGTCGGGCTCGGCGGGAGAGCCCCCTCCCAGGCTCAGCTAAGGCTCTACCCTCCGCCACAATTCTGCTTCGCCAGCAGCTTCGTCCTGCGCCTACGGGCGGTGGCTCGGTCGCTGAGACCCTTCAACCAAGGCTGTGGGGCCTTCTTGTTCCCTACAATCCCGGGACCCCCAGCCCCGATGAGGCTGCGTCCCAAAGACTTCTGAGGACCCTCAAAGGTCACCCCTCCCAGTCCCTATGACCTCTTCCCGGCCCTCTGGAGCCTGCCCAAAAGGCTAACCCAAACAAGCCTCCCGCAAGTCCCAAGGAGAGTCCTGGCCGCGGTCCCCCGAGCCCACCTCCGCGCTTACATCCCACACAAGGCACCGCGGCGCCCGCCCCTGCAGCCTGCTGGGAAATGAAGTCCCGCGCCTCCTCTGGCCGCACCGCCTGCCGGGAAAGAGGAGTCCTTAATCGCCCCGCCCTCGCCAAGTCGAAAAAGATAAGGTTGTCAAGACCGCAGTGGCTTATGGGAGAAGTAGTCTCGCTGCTCCGGTGCGGGTAGGCTGAGAAACCTCGCTACCTTCCTGAACTCCTCAGCTATTGGTCATTTTATGGTCACGCAACCCAAAGGTTCCCCGGTGCCATCTGGGAGATTGAAGTCCTGGGACTACACACTCTTAAGGCTGCTGCAGTGTGTATTATGGCCAGTTTGCATGATATGAGGGGAATCGGTGCTTTAAGATACCACAAAGGGACTTGCTTTGAAATACTACAAGGGTTCTGGAGACCCGGCTAGGCTGTTCAGAGCACTTGGATTCAAGTCCCAGCACCCACATTGTGGCTCACCGTAAGTTCCAGAGAATCCATGCCCTCCTCTGACCCCCCCCCCCCAAACGCCGACGTGGTGCACAAACAAAAACGTGCAGACAAAACATTGACACCTAAAAGGACTGCAGGGCTGGACAGAGACGGTAGGCTCTTGGTGAGTTCAAAGCCAGTTTGGTGTTCAGGCTAGCCAAGTGTATGATGCAATACCAGCCCTTGGGAGTTAGAGGCGAGTGGGACGGCTCAGCGTTAAGAGCCTTGGCTGCTCTTGCAGATGACCCTGGGTTCCCAGCAGGAACACATCAGCCCACAACTGGATCTTTAACCCAGTTCCAGGGGATCCAGTGTTTGCTGCTGACCTCCGCAGGCTTCAGGCTGGCGCCTTGTGCACACACATGTGTAAAATAAAATTTAGGAGGTGGGAGGAAAGGAGTTCAAGGTCAGTCTTACTTTAGACAGGACCTTGCTTTTTAGTTTAGACTGGCCACACACAGTGCTCCTGCCTCCGCTTCCACTGCACTGGTAGACCACCAGGACACATGCAGAAATTCCTCACCTCCGGAACGTCATCTTTATTATTATTATTATTGGTTTTGGGGTTTTTTTTTTTGACAGGGTTTCTTTGTATAACAGGCCTAGCGGTCCTGGAGCTAACTATTTATACTAGGCTGGCCTCGAACTCACAGAGATCTGCCTGTGTCTGCTTCCTGAGTACTGAGATTAAAGTCGTGCGCCACCCGCCACCTGCCTCATGACTTCATCTTAACTACTGATGTCTGCAATGACTCTGTTCCAACTCCACATTGCACAAAAGGTCATTTAGCTGTTCTGTCTGACAGAATCGGCAAACCAGTCACATCCGAGTCCTGGAAAGAACAAGGGTTAAACACGGGAACCGGTTTTCCCAGACTGCGTTTTCTGTCTTCTGTGGTCAGAGCCTGTCGTCTCCTCTAAATCTTCAACTAACACTAGGTGGCGCTCTGAACCCAGGTTTGCAATGATTTTGCTGTAGGCTTCATGCCATATAAAATAGGTGCTTGGTGGGCAGGGGGTTGGTAGTTTGGGGGCAGTGTAGCCGCTTGTGAGTGGTCCATGCTCCTGAAAGTTACTTCATACAGCTTTTCTTCGTGATACCTCCTAGGCTGTGGGCTAGGATGAAGCTGAATACCTCCTTCCCAGGCACTAGCCCTCAGAAATTCATTGAAGCAGATGGTGAATACAAAATTTCGTACTTTCTATGAAAAACCAATGGGATCCGAAGTAGCTGCTGATGCTCGGGGTGAAGAGCTTTGGTTCGAATTAGTGGTGAGACTGATAAACAAGGTTTTCCCGTGAAGCAAGATGTCTTAGCTGGGAGGTGGTGGTGCACACCTTTAATCCCAGCACTTAAAGAGGCAGAAGCAAGCAGATCTCTGTGAGTTTGAGGCCACCCTGGACTACAGAGCGAGTTCCAGGACAGCCAGGGATACACAGAGAAAGCTTGTCTTGAAAAACAACAAAAAATAATTAATTAATTAAAAAAGAATAACAAATAATTGGTCAGGAAAGAAGGACAAAGGAAAGTTATCTAGGACACCCACTTTTTCCACCTAGCTGAATTTACCAGAATCTTTTCTCAGTCTCTCAAGATCCTCTTTACTTGGGGTGAACACCCCAACAGCTTCCTTTTGTAAACTAACAATTCAGAGTCACACCGAATTATCTTAATTCCTTCTGAGGGCAGCAGCAGCACCTCAATGACTTAACAACATACCATTAGGTGGGCTCATACCTAAAATAATTAATTTTTATTTTATGTGCATTGATGTTTTGCCTGCATGTATGCCTGTGTGAGGGTGTCAGATCTTGGAGTTACAGTTGTGAGCTGCCACGTGGGTGCTGGGGTCCCCTGGAATAGTAGCCAGTGTTCTCAACTACTGAGCCATCTTTCCAGCCCTATCTTTTTAAAACACTTATTTATTTATTAAAGGGACACATGTCACAGCGCACATGTGCTGAGGTCAGACAACAACTTTCAAGACTCAGTTCTCAGGCTGGAGAGATGGTTCTGTGGACCTTGCAGAGGACCCGGTTTCGATCCCCAGCACATATCTGTGGGTTCAGATCAGCCTATAATTATGGTTCGAGGGGATCCAATGTGCTCTGACCTCAGCAGACACCAGGCATACATGCATGTGGTACACAGACATACACACTGGCAAAACACTCACACATCTAAAATAAATACATCTTAAAAAAATGTCTTGGGGCTGTGGGGATGGCTTTGTAACTAAGACCATTTGTTGCATTCTAAGAGGACCAGGTTCAGTCCCCGGCATCCACAGGACCACTCAGAACCATTTCTAAACCCAGATCCAGGGACTGGAGAGATGGCTCAGAGGTTAAGAGCATTGCCTGCTCTTCCAAAGGTCCTGAGTTCAATTCCCAGCAACGACATGGTGGCTCACAACCATCTGTAATGGGGGTCTGGTGCCCTCTCCTGGCCTGCAGGCATACACACAGACAGAATATTGTATACATAATATACATACAATACAGAATATTGTATACATAATAAATAAATATTTAAAATAAATAAATAAATAAACCCAGATCCAGGAGATCCAATGCAACCTCTGGCCTCCAAGAGCACTGAATGTATAAGATATCCATGCAAGCCGGGCGGTGATGGTGCACGCCTTTAATCCCAGCACTTGGAAGGCAGAGGCAGGCGGATCTCTGTGAGTTGGAAACCCTGTCTCGAAAAAGCAAAAAAAAAAAAAAAATATATCCATGTATACACACAGACAAAACATTCATACACATAAAATCAAAAACAATAAATCTTGGGGGCTGGAGAGATGGCTCAGCAGTTAAGAGCACTGGCTGTTCTTCCAGAGGACCCAGGTTCAATTCTCAGCACCCACATGACAGCCAACAACTATCTGTAACTCCACTTCTAGGATCTGATACCTTCACACCAATGCACATAAAATAAAGTTAAGTAAATTATTTTTAAAAAAACAATAATTTTTTTGTAATGAATTGGGGGAAATTGCCAGGCAATGGTGGCGCACACCTTTAATCCCAGCACTTGGGAGGCAGAGGCAGGCGAATCTCTGTGAGTTCAAAGCCAGCCCAGCCTGGTTCACAGAGTTCCAGGACAGCCAGGACAAGCCTCAGGACCTGTGATCCCTGGAACTCATGAAAGGTTGCAGAGGCCTGACTCCAGAGAGTTATCATCTGACTTCCACACCTGCAGTCACATACAAATTGATACACACAGCAAATGCAATTTTTAAAATGTAATTAATTAAGAAAATATTTTAAAATGTAAAAACTTGGAAATGAGATTGCATTTCCAAGGATTTGGCCAGGACAGCAGCCATTTCTCCAATTTGATGAGGGGTGGTTTTAAGTCTGAACTTGCTAGAGGTCTGGACTTCCCTTTGATCTGCCCCACATCTCCACTTGGACCCTCTGTTCCCCAGTGAACAGAAGAAACATTTCCCAGTCCGACAGCATCTGTCATTATCATGTCACCCAAGTCTTACTGGAACCTCTGTGAGGGGGTTTTGTTTTTGTGAGACTGTTGATTTTGTGTGTGTTGCCTGTGTGTCTATGTGTGCACTACATGTGCACACCTGGTGCCCACAGAAATCAGATGAAGGCAACGGATCCCCTGGAACTGGAGTTATGGATGGTCAAGTCACCATTTGACTGTGAAGGACAGGATCTGGGTCTGACTCTCCAGCCCAAACTGCTCAAGCTCTATAATTCTACCGCGCACCTGCAATCTCCTCCCAACCAGATGGTGGGACCCCACCTTCTCCACCCACTTCCCTCCAGCTCCAGCGTTCAGACCTTACCTCCTCTGCCCAGCCCAGTCATGGAAACCCTGGCTAAGAACAAGATACCTGTGAGGCCTTCCCACTTCCACAGAGGATTCCGTGTGAGAACACTGGGCTGCAGAGGCCTTGAGTAGGCCTTAGATCCACTCCTACAGTCTCCGCAGATTCTGCCTTCAAGGTTGCCTTCTGCCAACTGCAAACCTGAACTGTTGGGGCCACTGATGCTGGGATGCCTCCCAGGAGGTGGGAGGGGGAAGGGTGGGTACACAGTAAAAAGAGAATTACCTCTAGGCCTCCATTCCAGCTCGGCAGACCACAGCTGTCAGGTAGCACCACTATGTCTTTTTGGTTTTCAAGACAGAGTTTCTCTGTAGCTTTGGTGCCTGTCCCAGAACTAGCTCTTGTATACCAGGCTGGGCTCAAACTCAAACAGATCCGCCTGCCTCTGCCTCCCGAGTGCTGGGATTAAAGGCGTGCGCCACCACTGCTCAGTCCACTGTGTCTTCCAACGGACAGTCTGGAGCCCTAACCCCGTCTGCTAGGATCTTGGGGTGGTTGCTGGGAACTGAACTCAGAACCTCTAGAAGAGCAGCCAGTGCTCTTAACTGCTGAGTCATCTCTCCAGCTCTAAAAGGTTTATTTTTATGTGTATGGGTGTTTTGCCTGCATGTATGTAAGTGCAGCATGTGCGTTTCTGGTTCCTGGAGGTCAAAAGAGGGTAACAGATCTCTAGAAACTGGAGTTATGGATGTTTGTGAGCCACCATTGAGGTACTTGGAATTGAACCCAGATCTCCTGGAAGGGCAGCCAGTGTTCTTAACCGATGAACCATTTCCTCAGCCCCACTCATCTGACGGGGCTTCAAGGCACAGGCAAGGGGTATGGGAAGACAGCTCAGTTGGTAAAATGCTTCTGTGCAAGCCTGAGAACCTGCCTCATTTCCAGAACACAGATGAGACAGCTGGGCATGGTGGCACATCTCACAATCCCACCTCTTCAGGTTCCCGGGGCACTTTGGCAGACCAGTCACAACTCCAGGACAGGGAGAGATCCCACCTTGAAACCTAACATGGCTAGGTGTTTTGCACACATGTTTAATCCCAACACTTGGGAGTCAGAGGCAGGTGTAGCTCAGTCTTTTTAAGGTGACCCTGTTCTACATAGTGAGTTCCAGGGTAGCCACTAAAGATACATAGTTAAGACCCTGTCTCAAAAATAAAGACATGCAGCCAGGCGCTGGTGGCACAGGTCTTCAATCCCAGTATTTAGGAGGCAGGAGCAGGTGGATCACTGTGAGTTCAAAGCCAGCTTGGTCTTTAGAGCCAAGGCTACACAAAGAAACCCTGTCTTGAAAAACAAACAAAAAATATAAACAGGGGCTGGAGAAATGGCTCAGTGCTTAAGAGTACTGACTGCTCTTCCAGAGGACCCAGGTTCAATTCCCAGCACCCACATGGCAGCTCACAACTGTCTGAAGATCCAGTTGCAGGGGATCTGACACCTTCACATAAAATAAAGTTAAATAAACCATAAAAAATATTTTAAAAAAAATATATAAACAGGGGGCTGGAGAGATGGCTCAGAGGTTAAGAGCACTGACTGCTCTTCCAGAGGTCCTGAGTTCAATTCCCAGCAACCACATGGTGGCTCACAACCATCTGTAATGAGGTCTGGTGCCCTCTTCTGGCCTGCAGACGTACACACAGACAGAATATTGTATGCATAATAAATAAATATTTAAAAAAATATATAAACAACCAAACAACAACAAAAACCGACACACCACCCAAGCTTCACAGCTCCTGAAGAACCGCCCACGTTGTCCCAGTCTTCTTGAGAGCATGCACACACACACAGGCCAGCTTTTAATTGTTCATGGTCCCCGTCTCCTCCTACCTCCCACTCCCATGTTTACACAGCAAGACAAACCCAGATGGGGAGGCCAGCGCTTACAAAGTCGGGTTTATTGGTTTCTTGCTGCATCTCAGAGCATCAGGGTCCATCCCTCCCAGGAATGTGCCATTTAAGGAGATAAATACTTATTTTATTTCCCACACTGTAGCAGGGTGAGGTTTAATAAAAATAGCAATATAATAACAATAATAATGACTGTAATCAATAATAAAATGCCCCCATGTTCCCCTAATACACTTGGTTGAAGCTTCCAAAACAGGACCCTCCTTGCTGGGAGGGACCTAAGTGTGCCTGGAGATATTCAGTGGCCCCCGAAGGGTGTCCATCTCCCACCGAGAAGCCCTTATAAATACCCTCCCATCCCCTCCCTGCCTAGGAACCATTCTTCCCTGGACAGATTAGCTGGCAATACTCCTGCTCAGTCCTAAGCCCCTCCCCAGAGAAAAGTTTCTGGGTCTGGTTTTCCCCTTGCTCGCTTGCCCTCCTAGCACCTCCTGTCTCTCCACCATCCTCCTCTTCATCACCATTTTGTCCTCCTCCCTCCTTAGCTGAGTATGGCTCTCCTGATGGCATCCCTTCCTCTTCTGCTTCCTTTCCTCACCTGTCTCTCACCTCTTTCACCTGCACCATCCCTTCTTCTTTTCTATCCTTTCCCTCTTATCAGAGCTGTATTCCCAGCGCGACCCTGAGCAGAGACCTTGACATGCTCCATCCTGGTCTCAGCTGGGGCCAGGCTACGTAGACAAGACACCAAGGACCTGTCCCTCCCCACTCCTCATACTGACTCCTACCAGCTTCCCAGGGCTTGGCCCTTTGAAGCACAGCTTTGGCACAATCATTCCTGGGCATCAGAGCCATGGCACTCGAAGAAGCCAATGTAGGCCTGTGTGGGAAGCCCAGGAAAAGGGCAGGATGAGGGCAAGGAGTCAGACCCTATTCCTGGGGACCCAGGCACCTCTTACTCTTAGCCCTCTACCCAGGCTCTCCCAGAGTCTGAATTTCAACATGTCCCGGGACCAGCCGGAGTATGGCATCCCACAAGCTCTTGGCTTCCTCACTCCTTCTGTCTTGGGACTGGGGTGGGCACTGCCAGAGGGCATCAGGGGGTGCTCTCTGACTTGGGGTCTGGAGGGAGACTTCGGGGCCGCTCTGAGACCTGGAGGGAATAACAGAAAGTCAGACAGGAAGAAGAACAGGGGACTCTTTGCCAGTGCCTCCCAGAGGTCTCGAAGGACCCTACACTTGGTGTGGTGTTCATCCACTCCACTCCACACTCACTCAGAAACATGCTTTACTCCAGGCAGAACAGGAAACTACCCAGCCACCAGGGCTCCCACAGCTGAACGAGTAAGTAGAGCATGGAAGAAAAATCACAGCGCAAACTCTCCTATAATCCTACACTCAGAAGGGGGAGGCAGGAGAATCATGAGTTCAATGCTAGCCTGAGCTACATGAGACCCTTTTTAAAAGGGGAGAGAAGGCAGGCAGTCTGCTGGCCACAGCATAGGAGTCAAATGGGTAGAGGGGATGCTGGTGGCAGTGCCACCTGACCATGTGGCCAAGACAGTAAGGGTGACAGTGGTGGACAGCCTGGGCACTGAAGGCAGGAAAAGCATTAAAAGGAGTGGAACAGCAGCGATTAAAAACTGAATGCATGAAGAAATGCAGGTTGGGGTTAAGAGGCTTTGTATGACTGGAGCATGGGGGAACAGGGGCAGTTAGGAGGTGTGTGGGGGGGCAATGGGGCCTGGGGGGACAGGGGCAGTTAGGAGGTGTGGGTGGGGGGCCAGTGGGGCTTGGGGGGACAGGGGCAGTTAGGAGGTGTGGGTGGGGGGCCAGTGGGGCCTGGGGGGACAGGGGCAGTTGGGAGGTGTGGATGGGGGGGCCAGTGGGGCCTGGGGGGGACAGGGGCAGTTAGGAGGTGTGGGTGGGGGGCCAGTGGGGCCTGGGGGGACAGGGGCAGTTAGGAGGTGTGGATGGGGGGGGAATGGGGCCTAGGGGGATAGGGGCAGTTAGGAGGTATGGACGGGGGGGGCAGTGGGGCCTGGGGGTACAGGGGCAGTTAGGAGGTGTGGATGGGGGGGCAGTGGGGCCTGGGGGGACAGGGGCAGTTAGGAGGTGTGGATGGGGGAGCCAGTGGGGCCTCCCCAGGTCCTCTCAGCCTTTTCTGACCCCACACAAAACAGAGAGTTCCCATATGAGTTCTTCCCCATCTTTTGGCTGGGTCTCTGTTAAGAATGTAGCTCAGGATAGGCGTGGCAGTTAGGAGTGCCTTTAATTCCAGCAGAAACAGGAGGATCTTTTTTAATTCAAAGCCAGCCTGGTCTACATAGCCAGTTCTAAATAGAGAGGACAGCCAGAACTAAATAGAGAGACCCTGTCTCAAACCGGCCCCCCAAAACAATATAGTCCAATGTCAAAGTATTTGCTTAGCAGATATGTACAGAGCAGATATGTACAGAGCAGATATGTACAAGAGCAGGTATGTACAGAGCAGATATGTACAAGAGCAGGTATGTACAAGAACAGATATGTACAAGAACAGATATGTACAAGAACAGATATGTACAAGAGCAGATATGTACAAGATTCTATTTTGACCTCTAGCACTGACAAAAAATTAAAAAAAAAAAAAAAATATATATATATATTTATCCATCCCCAGGGCTTTAGAAATGGCTCAGTAGGTAGGAATGGTCGAGCAGATAAAAATGACTGCCGCGCAACCTGATGACCTAAGTTTGCACTCCAGAACCAAGGTAAAAAGCCAGATAGAGGCATACACCTGTAATCCCAGCCCGCCCACAATGAGATGGGAAACAGACAGGGTATCAGCTGGAAGCTTTGCACCAACCGGCCTGGAGTACACAGGGCAGAAACAGGCGGAAGACAGACCCAGCTCTTGGAAGCTGCCCTGACTCCATGTGTGGTGTTGCATGTATACATCCGCACTCTCACACACACGTTACACACACCATCTCAAGAGCTGCTGCTATGGGGCCCTCCTCCCATGCATCTGGCACTATGCAGACACCATCACCTCACACAGGGGCCACAGTGACATCTTCATTTTGCAGATGGGACAAGCTCAGAGGGATTGGCCCTGATTGGGAGCACACAGCTAGGGCTTGGAGAGCCAGAGTTGCAGATGGGTCCATGAGTCTCCAGGGGCTGAGGTAAGAATTCTGCAGGCCTTATGTGCTCAGGTGGGTCTCTGCTTTCCTGTCCCAATGCAGAGCTTGGCCAAAGTGTCAGAATTTTGAGTGGGGGTGGGAAAGTTCTACCCACTGGCTCACCTGTATCAGGGATGCTGTAGGACTCAGGGACCCCTGGGGGCAGGACACTGATTCGCTGGACAGAGATGTCCAAGGTTTCCTCTTCACTACTGGAAGGGGTAAGGGGATGGGAGGATAAAAAGCCTGGGTTAGATTTAAGGGCTCTGAAGGAGTGATAACCTGGAGAAGGCATGCAAGCACTGGACGCTGTAAGGATGCCCTTACTGGGGTCTGTCTCTCCAGCGAGGCCATCACCACCCATGGATGCTGGGCGTCGCAATGCCTCTGAGAAGCTGTGCGGCCGCTGCGGTCCAGAGCTGCGAGCACCTCTGCTCTTTTGTTCCTGGAAGAGAACAGTGTCAGGGGAGAGTGCTGAGGGGCTGGGACCAGGAAGCACAGGCCATGGGAACTCAGCTTCTGGCACAGATGCATTGAGGTCCGGGTATCAGAGGGATGAGTCACCTGCCTCAGCAGCCAAGCAATCAACAGAAGTCTGTGATTGGCTCAACCACTACGGGAAGGTTTGTGATTGGCTCTGGAGGACTCACCCTGGCTCTAGGCCTCCCGTCTGTAGGGCCCACGTGTACCAGGTGGTTGAAGTTGGTGGGTGGTGAGATGAACTTGGAGCGCACAAAAGGGTCCTTCAGCATCTCCCTGAAGGCAGAGGGGGTGTAAAGAGCAGGGCAGCAAGTCTCGCCCCGCCCCTATGGGCAGAAAGCTCCGCCCAGCAGCCACAGCACCCACACATGCGCACCTGCGCTGCTGCTGTCGCAGCTCGTCAGACACTCGGAAGAAGAAGCGACGCTTGCTCTTGGTGCGGAACAGCTGGCGCCGGCTGTTGTCAGTGAGGTCGGGAATGTCAAACTCGTCCTTCTCTGTGGAAAATCAGGGAGCTGGGGAGCGGTTCACAAGTCCCAGCCAAGTGGTGGTGCACGAGCTCACACTTGTGCACAGGTGAATGCACCCAGATGTAAACAAGCACACACTTCCTCACCTGCCAACGGGTTCCTGAGGTAGGTCAGGCGGACCTTCTCGGTACCATAGAGGAATAAGGAGCCTTCTGGATTCAGGGGTCTTACCTGAGGCAGAAAGCACAGAGGTCAGGCCACGGTACGCACCCCCATGCCACCCGTGTTGAGGGGACACCTTCACCTTCTTGAGCGGCACAGTCTGTACCCATTCCGCTCTCCTCACATCGAACACATCAACGGAGTTTTCACTGAACACTGTTAGGTAGGGCGCTGTGTAACCTGCAGGTGAGAAACAGCCTGTGTGTACTGTGCAGCCACAGGCAAGCCAGGCACCTCTCAGAGCCTGTCCCCTCTGTCCCACAGGGAGGCCGGCCTCACCCAGCCCTACAGATGAGATAATAGCCAGCACTCACTACATGCCCACACAGCTCA
This sequence comes from Microtus pennsylvanicus, assembly GCF_037038515.1. Lineage (NCBI taxonomy): Eukaryota > Metazoa > Chordata > Mammalia > Rodentia > Cricetidae > Microtus > Microtus pennsylvanicus. The sequence continues at coordinate 89,478,722 of NC_134583.1, read as the reverse complement.
AGGCGCTTGGCATGTCTGTCCTTTAAGTCTCCAGCAGCTCCAAGCAGGAGCAGGTACTACAATCACCTGGATCTGGGACACTACAGATGAGGTCATTGAAATCTCAGAGCAGAGCAATGATCAAGGTCGTACAGCCTGTGAGGAAGGCAGGCCATGGCCAGTGGCAGTCTGGGGCACTCAAGCCCAGGCCTCACACAACAGCCTTTGCTCATAAAGGACAGTCTCCCTCTCTCGCCTCCACCCAGTGAGCGCCGAGTGACCACACCAGGCACGCTCTGCTCCAGTCATCTGTTCGTTCTTCTCAACAAGCACAGCCCCCAGGGCGTGCCTGCCCAGGCTGGCGCTGGGTGAAGGAGCCAACCCTAGCCTGTTCTACAGGCCGCAGTGCACAGAAGCAGTCACGAAGGAAGACAAGACCCAGAACAGAGGTCTGAACCCAGCCGAGAGGTGGCATGAGAAGAGAAGCCAGGGAGCAGTAATGGGAGAGGGGAGGAAAGCAAAGGCATCCTGACGATGGCAGCAATCACGTCACTCATGGAATGGCAGAACTGCTCCAGGCCCGGGCTGTTGAAGTTGGCCAGGTAGAAAATGAAGCCAGAAAGAATAAAGGCAAAAGCTAAAAAGAGGGAGGTCCCTAGGCAAGCCGCTCAGGACAGAAGGGGTGGCAGGACCTCCAGTGCCTGGCCCCACCCTGCTGGGTTCTCTACCGGCCTTACCCCAGCCAGTAGGTGCTGCTGGCCACAGGAGCTCGTGACTTCGTGACTTGCGACCAGCACCATCCACGTAGACACCAGCGGTGGCAAAGAGCAGCAGGAGTTCGCTGAGGCTGAGCTCCACAGCACCCAGCGCCTCACCCAGGCCCCCGCGGGATGCGGGCAGCTCCTCGGGCACCAGGCCAGTCCCCAGCGCTAAAGGTGCAGCCTCATTGAGCAGTGGGTAAAGAGCGAAGGTGCCAGCGGCACCCACACAGAGCCGATCACCCAGCAACCCCAGGCTCTGCACTGGGGCTGGCACTTGTAACTCTCGAATTCGGCGCTGCCAGGGCCCCGGGCCTGGGCCGAGCTGGTAACAGAGCACTTGGCGTTTGACTGCCACACAGAGCACTGGGGTCCGGGCCTGCAGGATGCGCCCAGCTGCCAAAGCCTGGCAACCTCGGGATTCAGGGATTTTGGCACCTGCCACCTCCGCGTTCTCCAGTTCAGCCAGGGCAAAGAGGCGCACACTGGGCCCACGGCCACAGAGCACGACCAGCAGGCCAGCAGCAGAGCTCACGGTCAACCGCTGCACCTTGCGGCAGTCCCCCACCTGGAAGATGTCTGTGAAGTTGGTGGAAGAGAGGAGCATGGGGGTGAGAAGCAGCAGGTGCCCATGGCCAGGCCCACACCCACCCTAGTTCTGCCAGTCCTACCATTGCTATGAAGATGAATCACAAACAGCCCCTCCTCAGTGCCCAGGGCAAGTCGTTCTTTGTCTGAAGAGAGGTCAGAGGTCAGAGTTTGTCCAGTGACACCTTGAGGCAATAGAGCTGGGGACCCCGCACACCGTCCACCCACCCCCACCCTTGTGCCCTTCTTGCTCACAGTTCACACTGGCTGTAATGAGGAAGGGCCTTGGTAACAGGTCAGGGTGAGGCCCTCTACCATGACTGTGGGATCTGGGTAAACCTTACTCTCCCCTTTATAAAGTCAGGACAGCACCTTTCTTACAGAGCTGCTGTGAGGAGAAATGACAGAGGGGAGGGCAAGTGCCAGCAAGCACCCAGCTCTACCAACACCCCCATCTCTGGTTACTGACTGGCCCAGGGAACCCACAGTCTCTGCTACAGCTCCTGATGGGAGAACCTGCAAGCTGGAGCTGGCTCAGGGCCTCAGTAGCAGGAGGAAGCCAGGGACCTCTACTTCCTGCCTCTTTCCCAATCATCAGTTATGGAGGGAGGACCCTTATTGAGGCCCACGCTCCAAACTCAGTGAACCCTATAACAAGCACCCACCCTCTTCCTTGTTCACCCAGCTGCCAGGAAGAAAGTCGAGACAAGGAGCTTCATTTGTGTTTCTGTGGAGCTGGTGTCTTACTTCACGAGCCAGCCCTACAACTCCCTAGGTCACTGGCCCAAGTCGGCATGAATTGGGGGCAATCTTCCTACTTGGTTGCTGGTTTGGTTTTATTGAAACAAGGCCTTACATAGTTCAGGCTACACTCAACCCACTAGATGAGGCTGGCTCTGAACTTCTCATCCTCCTGCTACCGCTTCACTCCCAAGTGCTGCATTTACAGGGGTGTGAGGCACTACTACTGACCTGGGCTGTTTTGTGTATGTGTACATGTGTGTAGACATATGTATGTATGCATGTATGTGCATATACAAATATACATATATAATTTGTAAAGAATTACTTTATTTCGTGTGTGTGTGTGTTTGGCCTGCATGCATGTCTGTGCATCATTTGTGGGCCTGGTGCCAGTGGAGAGCAGAAGGTGGTGCTGGATGCTCTGGAACTGGAGTTATGAACGGCTGTGAACTCCCAAATGGGTGCTGGGAATTGAACCCAGGTCCTCTGGAGGAGCAGCCAGTGCTTTTAACCACTGGGATAGCTCTCCAACCCAGCTTTTTTCTTCTTGTTATTTGTTTATTTTTTTTAAGCTACTTATTAGCTAAGGATGACCCTGAGCTCCTGATCCTTCCACTTTGATCTTACATGTGCTGGGATTATATACACACACCAAGCCATGCCTGGTGTTTTTTTTGTTTTTGTTTGTTTGTTTGTTTTTTTTTGGTTTTTCGAGACAGGGTTTCTCTGTGGTTTTGGAGCCTGTCCTGGAACTAGCTCTTGTAGACCAGGCTGGTCTCGAACTCACAGAGATCCACCTGCCTCTGCCTCCCGAGTGCTGGGATTAAAGGCGTGCGCCATGATCGCCCGGCCCATGCCTGGTGTTTTTGATTTTTTAAGATCTCCATATGTAGCTCAGCTCAAGCTGACTTTGAACTCTGGAGCCTTCTGCCTCAGCCTCCCAGGTCGTCTCTGTTTCTCCCTAAAACTTCTGTTCCTTCCACTTATTTGAGATTCTCTTAGAAAAAGGAGAACCAGCTGGGCATGGTGGTCCTCACCTTTAATCTTAACTCCAGCACCTGGAGGCAAAGGCAAGCAAATCTCTGTGAGTTCAAGGCCAGCTAGGGCTGTGTCGGGAGACCCTGTCTCAACAAAACAATATCAACAAAAGAGAGAACCAGAACCTACAGAAATGAAGTGGCGAGAAGCCAGGCTGTGTAGCCCATGACCCATGGCTCATCACACAAAAACACGGAGGGCTGAACAGCTCTGCATCTGGGACAGGCCTAGGCTTGTGCCTCCCTACTAGCCTGAACTTTTCCGAAGTGACAGTCCTTCATTGCAAGACTTACCAATGACAGCAGCGCAGAGCGTATGAGGCAGCAGTGGCAATCCGTTGTCATAGGCCTCCTTGAGGGTGTACACTGGCCGGGGCCTTGGGCGTGCATCCAGTAGCAACCGCTGCAGCTCACCCAGCACCTGAAGCCAGCGCTCCCTCTCGCCCTCATTCTCTGCCAGCAGCAGCACAGTACACGTGGTTGGTGGCACTGTCAGCTGGGAGGCTGTCACCTGCAGAGAGGGAGTCAGGCTGGAGGGCTATGACCAAGACCCATCCATCTATCCTTCCCTCCTTCCCCTACTGATGTTTGTTAGCTGGTTGTAGTGCTCGGCAGGGAGTAAGCCAGACAGAGTACCAGACAAGCGCACTGATAATTTCAGAACCCAGTGACAGGCACATTAACGGGAAAGATAAGCACTGTGGGGATGCAGAGCAGAATCCTAAAGCAGGCTAAGAGATGAAGGATAACTGCCCAGGGTGTTAGAGAACCTGGCTCCAGGGGACTGGGCATGGAAGGTGCTGGCAACTCTGTGCAGAGGAAGGAGACCAAGGAGGAGTTATACATGAATGCAAGGCACTCTGGGAACTGGAAAGAACAGGTATGACTAGGGCAGGTCGGGACTCAGGGGTGAGGACTGAGTCTGCAGGCTCAGATGTGCGGTAGCTCAAAGGATTGCTTGAGAGTCTCCTGAAGGTACCAGACAGCCATTCAAGGGCCTTAAACCAAGCCGGACGTAGCCTGATTGCTGTGTGGCAAGCTCATGGTGGCATGTGGAGGTGAGGTGGCTGGCAGAGGGACAGTGTTGAGATGCAGCAGTGACCAAGACAGGGCCAGCACGGGAAAGAGGTGGAGGTTGGGCCTATCCTGTCCTGAACACTCACCCTAAAGATGCGTGGCAGGTCCTTGGATTGGGCATGAATGACATCTGAGGCCAAGACAGGGGTAGCTGAGAACTGGGGATCCCTGGGAGGAACAAAGAATACAGGTAAGATTGTACTGTCCCTGAATGAGTCCCTCACCACCTGTGACGTGTCCTGTGTTCCTGCCTGGCACCGACCTCAGATCTAAGGCCTGCAGGAGGACCCCACTGGCCAGGCTTCCCCGAGGGTCAGGAACATCAAACAGCAGCAGGCGGGAGTCACTGAGAGCAGCGTACACGCGCTGCCAGCCCCGGCGAACACCTGACGGTCGCGGCACCTAGTGGGGAGACAGGCATGGAGGGCTGCACAGGTCCTTGGCTCCCATGCCCATCCTCCTCAGCCCTCAGCCACAGCTCACCGAAAGGAAGCCCTCATAGGCAGTGCCTGTGCCTGTTTCGGGGTGCACTCCCAGGGCTGTGCGGAGGAGTTCAGGGGGCACAGGGCAGGGTGGGGCCTGTGGAGCACAGGCTGAATGACAGAAGTAGCCACAGGCTGTGGGGAAATGGAGAGTTGTGGCAGGATAAAGCAGGTCAGGCAGCCCAGAACAAGGCCCTGAGCCTTCTAGACAGTTCCCTCAGGGACAATGACACCTGAATTGTCACCCATTGCCATCAAGTGAGAAAGGAGTAGGGGACAGGTGACTCAGAGGTGTGGGTGCTGCTGGGTCGAGGAACAGTCTGGGTGTGTCACTGGGGGCTGTGGTATAAAAGAGATCCTGAAGGAGAAGGGTTCTTACAGTCACAGCTGAGGCCCTGGCGGCCCAGGCCCAGCATCAGCGAGGTACAGCGGAGACACTTGGTAGGGGATGGGAAACTCCGGGGACGCAGCATGTGTGAGCCGGGCTGTGAAGGGGTACATGCTGTCACCATTCCTGCCAGGGCCTCTGAGCACCTATGCTCCATCCCAAAAGGTAGTTAGCCAAGAGGCTGAGCCAGGTGGCCATGCCAACTCTGAGCCCTATGCACCTTGTCAGAAAACCAGCACCATCACCCTAGACATGGCCTGCAGGGGCAGTGGAAGGGTGAGGGTATCCCAGAGGGATTTTGGGGAAGGGCTGAATGCCCCACCCTCTCCTGCTCCCTGGCCACTGACCTTAGCAGGGGGACCTTCTGCAGGGGTCGTGGTGGCAGCAGGCACTCTGGGGAACACAGTCTGAAGGAAGTGAGTTGGGTAAGTGAGCGACTGAGAAGGGAATGGGCCAGAGCCCACCCCACCGGGATCTCCTGCCTGTTCTCACCCCCATGCGCAGACTGCGGCGGCCCTCTGGCCTCAGCTCTGCTTCTGCTCCAGACCTTGGGGCCTCCCCTAAATTGCCGGGGTCCTTGGCAGAATCCTTCTGAGGATGAGCGAGGATGGAAGGATGTCAGGGCCACCATGCTCCTCACCAGGACTCCTCACTCATGTGCCCCTCTACATGGTTCTTACCTCCGTGTTCCAGAAGGACAGGAGAGGGATGAGAGAGGTGGAGGACTTGGCATCTGTAGACAAGAGTACAAATAACTGAGGTTGTTGTCCTAAGCTTAGGAACCAGGGGTGGGGGTGGACCTCAGTTTCCATCTCAGGGAGATACATAAATGTCCACAGGTGGGGCTTGGGGGAGTCTGGCACACACAGTGCTCATTACGTACTGAGTGACAGATACTGGTGTCGACAGCGATGTGTGGGAAGGACAGATTTCCCTCATATGGGCACCACTGTCATGAATGTCCCTGGCATTCATGAGACTGGTGGGGACTGGCTCCAGAGTAGGCAGGCAATGGGCACTCACCCCCTGTCCCACGAGCTCGAAGTTCTTCCCGTAGCTCAGCCACCTCTTGCTGCAGGGCCTGGCTTTGCTTCTCAGCCTCCTGTAGGCGGCTGGGAGAGGAGGGCAATGCTCACCATAGGCCCCTGCATGGAGCCCGCTCCTCTAGGATCTGCCCATGACCTCACCGTTCCGCCTGCAGCTGGGCTTCCTGCACCTGTGTCAGCCGCTCCTGCAGACCCTGCTTGGCCCGGATCTCAGCTTCCAGTGCTGACTGAAGCTCCAGCCGGGCTGAGGCCTCCATCTTCTGCAGCCTCCGTGCCTTCCACTGGTGGTCCTGACAGTAGCCAAGGACATCTCCATATGATGTTCTCTGGGACTAGCAGCTCGAGACTCCCTCCCTTCCACTAGAGCATACGGCTGTCCAGGCCACTTGGCCAGACCCAAAGACCCCACCCACTCTTCCCGTCCTCAACCGTCAGCATAAACCTTGAACTTGGGGGCTGACAAGGTGGCTCAGCAGGCAAAAGGGTGCTTCCAAGACTGACAACTTAAGTTCAATCCCTGGGGCCGACACGGTAGGAAGAGAGAACCAACCGCACAATCTGTCTTATGCTACGGCTCTTGTGCATCGGGCTCACCAGAGGCCGGGTAGGGAGTGTTTGGGTGCCCACATTTCGCAAGGACTCCAGCTCCTCAGCCATCTTAGTAGCCAGGGCCTGTAGGTAGCCTCTTGAGACTTTCTCATCATTCACCCTGAATGGGAACGGACTGTATGTCACGGTCTGGGTCCGCAGCCATGCCCAGTCCCACCCAGCCCCACAGCACCCACCAGCTAAGGATGTCAGCGATCTGGGCCTCCCAATTGCTCTCAGTCTCCCGCCGTTCACCCTCCAACCGCTGTTTGCTCTGCAGCTCCAGCTCCAGCTCTTCTGCCAGCTGAGGCCGCAGAGGGAAGTGGGCTCAGTCCCCAGGGGCCCTTGCCGGCCCGGCTGTAGACCAACTGCCCAGCCCCTGCCAGTCTCCCCACACATCACCCACCAGTCTAAGCCACATTTCCCTACATGCTTCCCATGAGCCACAATGTGCCCAGCAGCTGGGACCCTGGAGCTCTTCCCTGATCCTCTGGCACCCAGCCTGCCCCTGGCCTGTCCACCCTGCTCACCCGTGCCTGCTCCCGGCTCAGCCGCTGGTTTTCTTCCTGCAGTTGGCACAAAGCCTCCTCTTTCCCAACACTGATCCTGGGGAGAAGGCCAAAGAGATGGAGTTGACGCCCAGCCCAGTGCTGCCCTGTCCTCTCCTGGCTGCTCCTGCCATGTGCTCACCCCTGGCTGCAGGCATGCTCCAGCTGCGCCCTGAGAGCAGCCACCTCCTTCCTGAGTTGGGCCTCTTGAGACTGACGCTCAGCTGATCCCATGCCATTGGTCTCAGGGGCTGCATGGATGGTCTTGACAATGTGGAGAGGGGACAAGGTAGGGGTTTAAGAAGCCATGGCCCACCCCTGGGACTCCAAGAAGAGTCAGGCTAAGAGAGAGTCTCTCTTGCCAAGGGGGAGAAACCTCCATACCTTGGCCTGGGAAGAATCCTTGTCATGGCTTTGTTTATGTTGTCCCTGGAGCCTTGTCACCTCCTGAGTCAGGGTGGCCACCTGGCCTTCCAGCTGTAATGGAGTAACAGCAAGGTAATGCTAACCCTGTCCCTTTAATTCCCTCTGTGTCATTTTGACAAAGACTTACAGTCTCACTCAACAATGGACACAAGTGCCCCAGGTACCCATCTCACCACTAGGCCCTGCTCAGCATACATCAGCCACACAGGGGTGCAAAGGGACTTGGGGTTCCCAATATTTTAAACCCAAATCCTTACTCTCCCTTCCCACTATGGTTACTAACCTCTCTCCGGACCACCCAGGCTTCCTCCAGCTGAGAGTTCAGGGCCTGGATCTGGCTGGTTGTGGCTGCCTCTTTCTCCTGGGCCTCCCACAGCCTCTGTAGGAATTCTTCCTGCCGGTCCTGGGCCTGGCACAGTTCTGCAGCCTGCACCTGCAATGCCGCCTGGACTTCAGTCAGCTCCTGAGGACCAGGGCAAGAAGGACAAGGTCAAGCCAGGGCACTAGAGGCGTGAAGCCCTGAGTCATACCCCCACCTCCTCTGGTGCTCACCTGCTGGAGGCGGTCCTTCTCCCTCTGTAGTTGGGTAGCAGTGCCTGAGCTCCCAGCAGGGAGGCCATCAGTCTGTGAGAAGGAGGCCTTGCTGTCCCTCAGTGTCTCTGTGAGGAACAGTCATTGAGATTTGCACACAGGGCCACCCCCACCTCAGTCAGGCATTCCATTCACAGGATCTCACAGAAGTTTCCCCACAGCCAGCGGGAAGGTCTACTTCCCCCATCACACAGCATACACAGAACAGGAGGCAGCGCTGGGACCCAGAAAGGCCCAGGCTGTTATAAGAACAGGAAAGATACCTGCCAGTCTCTCCTGGTGAATCTGTACTTCCTTCTGCAGCTGCACCAGCTCCTGGGGCTGTAAGGAGCCATTCAGCGCCTCTGGCAGGAGAAGGGCCGCAGGGTGAGTAGCCAGGCCTGCAGCAGGCTACCCCTCACCTTGGCCTGACAGTCTCAGCCTTGCCCAGATGCCTCTCTACCTTGACACTTCTGGCTGAGCTCCACCTTCTCCTGCTCCACATGATGGAGCTTCCACTCTGGGGCAGCCACTAGCTCAGCACGCTTTTCCTCACTGGGGCTGAGAGGAAACAGGGATGGTTAGCAGAAGACCAGCCTCACGGACCAATCACCTATCCATCCAAGAAACAACACCTCACTCCAGACCCAAGCCTGGGCTCTGTGCTGGGGAGAGAAGCACTAGATCACACCCCGCCTTTGGGAGACCTGAACAAGGTAGGTGACCTTGGGTAAGGGACAACACCTGAGCCTGTTTTCTCACCACAGGGAAATGGAAAACCACAAGGCCGGAGCCAGGCAGTAGTGACACCTTTAATCCCAGCAGTCAGGAGGCAGAGGCAGGCATAACTCTGAGTTTGAGGTCATCCTGGTCTACAGAGTGAGTTCCAGAACAGCCCGGACTACACAGAAAAATCCTGTCTCAAAAAAAGGGGCTCTTCAGGGGCCAGCGAGCTGTCTCAGCTGATAAGGGTGCCTGTTGCCAAGCCTGACCACCTGATCCATCCTTGGGAACCGCAAGGTGGAGGGAGAGGCCTGACTTCTGAAAGTCTGCCCTCTACAGCTGCATTGCAGTGCATCATGTCCACACGCGTGCATCATGTCCACACGCCTGCATCATGTCCACACACGTGCATCATGTCCACACAGTGCAACATGTCCACACGCCTGCATCATGTCCACACGCGTGCATCATGTCCACACACGTGCATCATGTCCACACACGTGCATCATGTCCACACACATGCATCATGTCCACACACATGCATCATGTCCACACGCGTGCATCATGTCCACACACATGCATCATGTCCACACACATGCATCATGTCCACACATGTGCATCATGTCCACACGCGTGCATCATGTCCACACGCGTGCATCATGTCCACACACGTGCATCATGTCCACACACATGCATCATGTCCACACACGTGCATCATGTCCACACGCGTGCATCATGTCCACACACATGCATCATGTCCACACGCGTGCATCATGTCCACACACGTGCATCATGTCCACACGCGTGCATCATGTCCACACACATGCATCATGTCCACACACATGCATCATGTCCACACGCGTGCATCATGTCCACACACATGCATCATGTCCACACACGTGCATCATGTCCACACACGTGCATCATGTCCACACACGTGCATCATGTCCACACACATGCATCATGTCCACACACATGCATCATGTCCACACGCGTGCATCATGTCCACACGCGTGCATCATGTCCACACACATGCATCATGTCCACACGCGTGCATCATGTCCACACACGTGCATCATGTCCACACACGTGCATCATGTCCACACACATGCATCATGTCCACACACATGCATCATGTCCACACGCGTGCATCATGTCCACACACATGCATCATGTCCACACACGTGCATCATGTCCACACACGTGCATCATGTCCACACAGTGCAACATGTCCACACGCGTGCATCATGTCCACACGCGTGCATCATGTCCACACACGTGCATCATGTCCACACACGTGCATCATGTCCACACACGTGCATCATGTCCACACGCGTGCATCATGTCCACACGCGTGCATCATGTCCACACGCGTGCATCATGTCCACACACGTGCATCATGTCCACACGCGTGCATCATGTCCACACACATGCATCATGTCCACACGCGTGCATCATGTCCACGCGCGTGCATCATGTCCACAGGCGTGCATCATGTCCACACAGTGCAACATGTCCACACGCGTGCATCATGTCCACACGCGTGCATCATGTCCACACGCGTGCATCATGTCCACACAGTGCAACATGTCCACACGCGTGCATCATGTCCACACGCGTGCATCATGTCCACACGCGTGCATCATGTCCACACGCGTGCATCATGTCCACACAGTGCAACATGTCCACACGCGTGCATCATGTCCACACGCGTGCATCATGTCCACACGCGTGCATCATGTCCACACGCGTGCATCATGTCCACAGGCATACACGAATATCAATCAAACAAACAAATATTAACAAGGGCTCTCAAAAGCAGCTACTAGTGAGCTGAGTCCTTGGTCCACACCCAGTACCCAGCGGCCTGGGGAACTCTGCTGAGGGCATTCCTTCTACCTGTGCCCCTCTTGGCTCTCAGGCCAACCTAAGATATGAGAGTGGGTACTGCTCCCACCCATTTTACAGAGGCCGATGAGGCTGGACAGTAGGGCCCTTCCTAGCCTCGGCAGGGAATCTAGTCCATTTTAACAGTCTGTCCCAGGGGCATAGCCCTGACTTTGATTGACCCCGAGACTAAGCAGTGCCAGTTGCGAGCTGAAGCCAGTTTGTCCCTTCCCTCAGGGCTCTGATAAGCTACAGGCGCTCCCAGCCTCCCAGCAGGTGTGAGGACCAGACTCACCTGCCTAAGGTATAGGTGAAGCCTACAAAGGGCAGGTGGTGGCCTGAGAAGGCCCCATGGGAGGGTGGTGGCAGCGTCTCCTACAGGAGAGGGAAGGAGAGTCAGAGTCACAGACAAGTGAGAACCAGAAGAGCCTCCCGAACTGGGCATTTACTCGGGTGTGTACCTGGGGATTAACACGGCCTGCTCCCCCTCCCCGGCCCCCCAAAAAGGGGCCACAATCCCCATCAGGTTTTGCAAAACAAGGTCTCCTAGAGGCTGCAAGGAGTTTTCTTCCAAACAGCTAGGGCAAAGAGCTTTCAGTTGCTACCATCCACCACGCAGATGAGCCAGCTAAAGTGAGCTACAACTTTCAAGAGCCCCAGGGGTTCAAAGGCCTCACCCCAGCCCTTCCACTGTTGCAGGGAACATATGGAATAGGTTCTCATAGGTCAGGTCAAGCCAAAGCTCTGATGGAGACATGGCACTCACTGGATGGTTGAGGGTATCATCATCGACATCAAAGTTAGAGGTGTCCACAGGCCCACGAAGCTCGGGGATGTAGGGAGCTGTGCTGGTGGCAAGCCTCTCCCAATCCACACCTTCAAAGAAAGGGTGGTTCCGGAAGTCATCCAGTCCACCACGTCCAAGCCGCTCCTCCTGGCGGCACAGCAGCTGTCGGATCAGGTCCTGGGCACTGGCAGGCACATCAGGTACGTCAGAGGGGAACTGGAGGTGGTCCTGCGGGTCACAGAAGAGGGCAGGTCAGGCTGGAAGTCCACCTTGGTCTAACGTTACCTACAATCATACAGTGTGGAGGTACCAGGGCCAGGCAGTCTAACCTCGTGGTTCATGATCTTGCCGTAGGTCTCTACCAGAGATTCAGCATAAAACGGTGTTTCCCCAAAGAGCAGCTCATAGGCACAGACTCCCAGTGACCACCAGTCACACTGTGGGCCATAGTGGCCCTTGCCCTCCTCCATGGCCTGTAGGATCTCAGGAGAGATGTAGTCTGGGGTCCCCACTGCAATTGATGAGTCTACCTGTGGTGAGGGTATTGGTGCCATGAGGCCACGGGACTGGGCCAGGCGCCCCACTCTCCATGTACCCCCTATTGGAACCCAATGCCCCTGCACTTGGCCCGCTGTCCTCAGCTCCTTACCATGCCGTTGTTGTTGAGACGCAGGCAGGAGCCAAAGTCTGCCAAGCGTATGTGGCCATTCATGTCAAGCAGGACGTTGTCAGGCTTGACATCCCTGGGAGGTGGGAGGGTGAAGGGCTTAATGTGTGTGCATATGTTTAGACGTGTGCTCAGGTGCACACCTGCCTATATGCATGCTCACACCTGTGTGTGCACGTGTGCATGTGGGAGTTCCTGAAGGCAGGTGCCAAGGAAGAAAAGGGCAGCCAGACTGAAGGAAAAGGTCCATGGTGCTGATTCTAGGGGCTGTAAAGTGCACTGTAGGGAATGCTGGAGTCAGATGTCCCCACTCCTCTGCCACCATGAACTGGGAGGGACTTGCTCAACTGTAAGATAGGGATGCTGGCAAGCCCTACCGACAGCTTTTGGGAGGAAGACTGGGAGGTGACAGAGGTTGGGGTCCCACCTGTGGACATAGCCCAGCTGGTGCAGTGAGTGGATAGCCAGCACCATCTCAGCCAGATAGAACTGGGCCAGCTCAGGTGGGAGGCGGTCCTCAAAGCGGCTCAGCAGTGTGAGGAGGTCCCCGCCAGCGTAGTAGTCCATCACCAGGTACTGGAAGGCAGTGGGTAGAGCCAAGAGTCAGACTCAGAATGGGGACACCTGTCGACCTCACGGTGTGTCTTAGGGGTTCTGGGAAGACAAGGCTGAGCAATGTCTCTAGCTCTGGCTGTCCTGAAATTCACTGTGTAAACCAGGCTGGCCTTGAACTCACAGAGATTGGCCTGCCTCTTCCTTCCAAGTGCTGGGATTAAAGTACTTCTCAAGGCGGCCAGTGGCCATTTTGCTAAGGAAGGAGGCTCTAGGCACGGAACGGTGAGACAGGCAGGTCTCCACTTCTCAGGGATCCTCACCAGGTACTCCTCATCTTGGAAGGCATAGTGCAGAGCGGTCACCCAGCGGCTGTCCCCCTTCACCAGAACATCTCGCTCCTCCCGGAAACAGGCCGTCTGAAGCAGGTTTGGAAAGCAGCGGTAGAATGGGATCAGCTCCCGGGAACTCACCCTTCTCCAGCCCAGGGAATGGTCTCAAAAGCCCAGAGGCTCTGATCAAAGGAACAGCTCTGCTCAACCCAGGCTGGGCTGGCTCTGAATGAATCCAAGCCCTGGCTTTCTGGTGGTGGGCCTCAGTGTTTCCATAAAAAGATGAGAACTCATCCCACTTCATCTTAAGTAAAGTTTACTGTGACGGGTAGGAGACAGGTGACTATTTATAGTGGCATCCTGTGCCCCGTCCCTTCTTCTGGCAGCACAAACACCTTCCCCTACCCATTTGCAGGGTGCACCTGACCCCAAACTGACCTCAGCCCTCTTCAGCATCTCCCACTTATGCAGCATCTTCATGGCGAAAATCTGGCCACTATCCCTCTGTCTAACCACAGCCACCTGAGGTACCAAGCACGGACAGGATTAGACCACTCCAAGTGCAAGGCCCCTCGTCCCCACCCACCCCAAGACATTCACTTACCTCCCCAAAGGCCCCTCTGCCAATCACCTTCAAGATCTCAAAGTCATCTCTCTGTAGGCGCAGCTCTTTCACTCTTTTTACAAAGGGGCTGGCTGAGGGGACAGAGTGGACTCAGAGCCTCCTCCTTGGGATCTCCCATGAGACTAGGACAGGAATTACTTTCCCAGAGACAGCCCGGCCAAGAGGCAGACCAGAGCCAGGTTTCTTTGGTCATGATCAACAAGCATGGCAAGGGTCCTGCCTCAGAGGATTGCCTCCCTCCAGGCTCTAGGTGACCCCTATCTGAGGCACAGAGGGACTTTGTGGTCCTCCCTAGCCAAGGTCTTGATCCTGGCTGGCCCTAGAGACAATGAGAATACTGCTCCTGTCCCTAGTTCACAGCCTTTGGTCCCTCAAGGCCGGCACAGAGCCTATCTGGGAAACTGGATAGGTGGCATTCTTTGTCCCCAGAAAGGCTTCTCTGCCATTCAGGAGCTGTGGGCCTGGGTCTGGGGGACTCTGTAGGCTCAGAGCAATCTGGTTGGATGGAGGAAAGGGCTGGGGCAGCCTCTGAGGGCAGGGAGGACAGTCTTTGCAGTGCTCCAGAAAGACAGGCTTTGTGTTCCCCAAGTGGGGCCCCTGGGTCAGGAACAGAGGCCAGTGTGCTCAGGTACTCACAAGACGTGAAAACAGGGCCAAAACCTTCACCTGGTGCCCAGTGCCAGCACCTGAGGGCGTGAGCACACAGGATTCCTTCCAGGCTTGACAACTCTGCCACTTGGAGCCCTGCCTCCCTCTCTGGATGGGGCTTTTGCCCAGCCAGGAACCTCCTACTGCATCACAGTCCCCCCTCCCCCGACACTCCACAAGGGCCATGTCCAGCCACTCCCAGGCTCTCCCCAGAACTGGAGTGGCCTTAGGCCAGGGGGGAGGGTGCTGAGTCTTGGGAACTGAGAAAGACAGGGGTGTTCAGGGAGGACTGGTGGTCAGCTATGGTCCAGTGTTTGCCTCAGTTTCCCCCTGCCAGGAGGTAAACTCCCTGGCAGCTGGGCGGGCCTGTGGGTGGGACAGAGAGCTGCTCCACAGGTTTATCAGGCAGAACCCCACAGCGGAGGCGGTTTGGAAACCTCACTACAGAAATTGTCTCTTCCCAGGTTTCCGCACAGAACTGGAGGAGCAGCTACCAGCCTTTTAGGGCTGTCAGAGGTGACCACCAGCCACACAGGCCAAACCTGGTGCCCAGAACCAAGCCTATCCAACCCTCTGGACAAGATGCCTGGTACCTTTTGTCATGCCAGAGGGGGTGGGGGCTCTGGGCAGGAGCAGGGACAAGTTGGGGCAGGAGAGGCATGAGTCACGCCTGGCCTTGGAGTTACCTCGGGAGATGTCAACAGACGTCCCCTATGTTGGGGTCCCAGGGAGAGGTGCCAGAGGCAGGCAGGGAGAAACACACATACACACACACACACAGAGGGGTACGGGTGTCATGGTGGGGTGATGCCAACTCAAACACATACATAACACACAAAAGTCACAGAGAAACAGGGGAAGAGTGCAGAAATGGCAAGTCTGGATGGTAGACCCCTAACCATACCAGGTCCAGCTTTGTGCCTGCCCACAGCTCAGGAGTGCTAGGAACGCTAATCACCTACTAGGCAAACACCCCACCCTCCAGGTTTAATTCCTATGCCTTCCCCCTCAAAGCCTGACCAGGTGTGACCAGGGAACCCCTGTAATGGCACCAGTATCCACACTGGGTTTAGGGTCACCCTAGTCATCCGTTCCCAAGGATTCAGATGAGTCAAATAGAAAAGGGTGCAGATCCACTTCCAATGAGGAAGGCCCCGAATCCCACAAAGGTTGGACTGAGGGTCGTCAGTCCGGGACTGGGGGGAGGAGCCTTGTCTGTAAGGTGAAGTATGATGATTTGTGAGTGTGTGGCAGAGCCAGACAGGTGAGAGGGGTCCCAGAGCAAAGTGCCAATCTCTCGAAGAACGAAGGAGATTGAGAAAGTCTGTGTTTATGTGACACAAAACGGGCGTCCACCTGAATGTGTGTTCTGGGTGGGGCATGAAGTGTGACGTGTGACCAAGGAATCCTGTAGGCGACCGTTGTGGAGGATATGTATTGGCAACATATGTCTGGGGTCTGCAGCTGGGAATGAGTGTGTGTGTGTGTAGTGTACATTGTGTACCTGTCCCTGTGTCTGGGAGTTTGATGTAAGGTGCAGGTGAGTGAGCAGGCTATGGAGTCCGACGGCACGCGTTACAGACAGTGCAAGGAGTTAGTGTGTCTTCAGGAGGAAGTTTCTGGAGGGGGCCATCCCTGGGGAAGAGTCTGGAGAGGTGGAGCTCCAGCTGGCAACCCCCAGCCTCCCTTCCCAGGTGCTCCCCAGACCACTCACCCCAGCTCAGAAACTGCGCCACGTTGCGCTCCCGCCGCAGGGAGGCGCTGCTGAGCTCGTGGTGCAGCCCCAGCAGCAGATCCAGGAGGCCGTCGAGACCCGGGCTGCCACCGGCCTCACCCCGTACCAGCTGCTCCAGCGCACGCAACCGCTGCTCCATAGCTGCGGCTGGAGCCCCGCAACCCGGGCTAGAGCCAAGCCGCCTGCATGCCCCGGCGGTCCGTCCGTCCGGCGGTCCGTCCGTGGTACCGCGGCTCGCTCTGCGCGGCTTCCCCCCACCCTCCCGCCCTCCCCGCTGTCACCTTCCTCCGTCACCACCCGCTTTCCCTCACCTGGCCGCCCGCCCCGCCCTCCAAGCCCGCCCCCGACGGACGGGCAGGTGCGCACCGGCCAATGGGAGCCGTGACTGAAGGTGAAGGTGGGAAGGCGGAGGCGCGCGGGGGCGGGGCCGACCCTCAGCCAGGAAGTGGGAGGGCGGGTCACGAAAAGTAACTCCTGGGCGGAGTTGGAGGGGGTCCGTTGGGGTCGCAAAAGTCCCATCTGATCCCAGTGCCGCCCCAGTCCCAGCCCCATCTACACCCTCATGGGGTCCTAAACTAGACGGGGCATTCCCAGGGCACCGCAACATCCCTCGCGCCCCGGCCAGCGGCCAGTTTCTTAGCCGGGCCAGAGGGGCTAGGGACGGCTGTGGCCCTGGAGCCGGATGGGAGTTGTAGTCCGCTCTCGCCCGGGTTTGCAAGCCGCGCTAAGGCAACACACCCACCTCCCCGCCAGAACTTTCTGATCTTAAATCGTTAAAGCAGAGACGTGTAGTTGAGGTAGGGATGGGCACACTCATTTAGCCTTGGAAGAAAGAAGGCTGAGAGTGAGGGTCTCTGAAACTAGACCCTCGTGTGGACCTAGGTGGTAGGGCTTTTTAAGGCTTTGGCGGGAACAAGGCCAGCGGCCTGACCTGGAATGTGGAGGGCGCGAGAAGACGGAGATGGGCTGAAGGAAGCAAACAGGGAGGAGGTGCTGGCTGTGTCTAGCGAGGGTTCTGATTTCTGGCCAGCTGTGTCCAGCTGTGCTGGTCTCGACCCTACGAGACCGTGGTTCTCTCCAGAATTAGATACCAAACAAAAGGGTGCATGACAGGATCGGGTTCCCAGGGTTGAGGGAGGAAGCCTTCTGAATGTTTGAGGGGCAAATTTAATGGGACACCCCACTCTTATCAAACAGGGGTTGCAGGTCTCTCATTTGATCTCTACAGGGCCCCTTCTCCGTGGGGTCCATAGTTCGAAATGGGGAAAACACGGGCATGTATTTCTTTCCCCAATCAGTCAGGCTGGGAAGGAGACTCAGGGTTCAAACTCAAATCTGGGCAGCCTCGGCACTGCTGCCAAGGGAGGGGGAAGGGCAGGCAAGAGTTTGGATTTATGTTGTTTGTGTTTGTTTTTTATAGGGTCCCAGCTAACCCAAGCCGGTCTGGAACACACTGCGTCGCCAAGAGCTTCTGAGATTGCTGGGTCTCACCTGAGGGATTCTGGGCCTTCCTTTGTGCCGGGCAGCAGTGGAACCCACAGAAGGTATGAAGCCACAAGGCGGCGCCAGAGACCAGGAGAGGCGCGGATGTCTGGTGTAAGCGAGTTCTTATTGGAGAAGTAGGAGGCTGGGACCCGTGCTGGAATGCTGATTCCCTAGCTACAGGGGTCAGTCAAGGCCTCAGGTCTTGGCACACTCTCTGAAGCACTTCCACAAGGCCTTTAACCTCTCTGAAAGCTGAATTATAAGAAAAGCCCATCCCTGAACAGCCTTAAACGCCACACCAGAGAGAAGGGGAAACTGAGTCCAAAACTTAGTGTTGCACTGGTACAAAACTGGGACTCCTATTTGTATTGGATACTTCGACTGGACATGGTGGCTCAGTGCTCCAAAGACAGAGGCAGGCAGATCTCCGAGTTCGAGACCAGCCTGGTCTACATAGGGAGTTCTAGGATAGCCAGGGCTATATAGAAAGACCAGGTGGTAGAAGTGCACATCTTTAATCCCAGCACTCACGAGGCAGAGGCGAGTGGATATTTGTGAGTTCGGGGCCAGCCTGGTCTACAGAGTAAGTAGCAAGTTCCAGGACAGCCTGTGTATGTGATGTTACATACACAGAGAAACCCTGTCTCAAAAAACAACAACAAAACAAAAAATAGAAGAGCCTGTCTCAATAATAATAATAAATAAATAAATAACTGAGCACTCCAGACCTCTCAGGCACTCAGTTCTTTTGGGGTCTGTATTGATATCTTGTTTGATTGTTTTAAAACTCAGTTGCATGTTTCCTGGGTTGGCCTTCAATTCTCCACACTATAAAGCAAAGATTGACTTTGAACTCATTCTTCTGCCTCCACCTCCTCCTATGCACCTGTTTCATAAAGTTTCAGGGAAACAAATCCATCCTAGGGAAGCCCTCAGCCCCCCTGCATTGTTTTTGGTTTTTTGTTTTTTTTTTTGGTTTTTCGAGACAGGGTTTCTCTGTGGCTTTGGAACCTGTCCTGGAACTAGCTCTTGTAGACCAGGCTGGTCTCGAACTCACAGAGATCCGCCTGCCTCTGCCTCCCGAGTGCTGGGATTAAAGGCGTGCGCCACCATCACCCGGCTCTGTATTAAGTTTTGTCTCATCATTTTGGCAAGCTGCTGCTTTCTTGTCTAAGTGGTCCCTACTGCGCATGTCATTGTATCCTCACTGTCAGAAAGCCCTTCAAGGCTCCCTCTCTGCCGGACCCTGCTCTGGCTTCAACAGATGCTCAGACTTGTAGCCCCAACACTCACAAAAGCGCCTAGACCTGGCACCTTTATCCTACTGGTTCTGTTCTCGGATCTCCAGTGAACGAGGCTCCCTGGACCAGAGGCCTGGCTTTGCTCATGGGCAGAGCACTACCCTTGACTCATGGTCCAGCCCAGGAGGATCTGTCAGCCTCAGCCCTAGCAAGTCTGAGCAGTCACGCCATTGTCATTCTGTCTTACTCTGTGGTCACTGCCTCCCAGGAGGCTCAACCAGGTCTGCAGGAGGGACCTGCTATCCTGCAGCTCTCCCTTGCTTCCCAAGCTTCCTTGGTGTGGAGGTGTTGGCACCAGCTCTTGGGAGAGGCCCTGGCAGTAGATAACACCTTAGTCTCTTAAGGAGCTTCTTGGTATTTTAAAGTGGTCACAGATCTCTTATCTCCACCAGACACAGGCATATTATTATCCACCCCCTTCACAGATCAACACAGGGAGGCCAGGAGGCAGTGACAGAGTCCACACCCTGAGTGCCCGGCTTTCCCATTGCCAGCAGCAGCAGAGTACCGTGGGCTCTGGGGCATAAAGAACAATGCAAGCCCTTACCTACCTAGATGGATTTGGTAAATGCTCCTGTAAAAGACCTTGGATGAAGAAAAGGAAGTTATAGCTAGGCAGTGGGGGTGCACGCCTTTAATCCCAGCACTCAGCACTCGGGAGGCAGAGTGGATCTCTGTGAGTTTGAAGCCAGTCTGGTCTACAGGAAGTTGTAAGTTGTCAACATAGAGCTCCAGGCCCAGAGAAACTTCCTTGGAGAGACCCAGAAGGGGAAGGTACTCGGAGCAGGAAGCCTAGGTGTTTCTGCCACCCTCTGAGTCTAGAAAGAACCAGATTCGGAAGAGTGCCTGTGATTTTTGTGGCCACATTTCGGGCTTCTTGAACTTAGGCGTGCAGTTCCCCCTTCTAAAACCCAGACTCACCCTGTGGGAGTGACTGCGTCTCCCAGCCGTGGTTCCAGAAGTTCCCAAAAACTCGGCTTCTGCATTCCAAGAATGGCTGCCTACCCCTCTCTACCCCAGGGCTGGGAACAAGAGGCTGGAGGTCGCATAGATCTGCTTGCTGTGGCTCAGGTATAGCACCTTGGGTGTGGCCTTACCCTCTCTCTGAGCACTTTTTATGTATAAGTGAAGAGGCATCTGCTTGGATACAAAGGAAAATGGGGTGGACTGGGGCTCCTGTTGACCTAACATTTCCGTCTAGGAATAGCTATGGTGCAAGGAAGTCAATATCCCCATCCTCTGCTGTTGAGGGATTGTTTGAAGGCTTCTGTTGGGCCAATGGAGACCCCTCAGATTTTAACCCGCCAGCTCCTACACCGCTTTCCTGCCTGTTACACTGTGGTTATTTCCTGTGTAATGTCCAGTGTTCCAAATGGGTGGACAGATGGTGGTTTCATCATCCAGGGTTTTCTTCCCAAATCCTTCCCTGTGCTGCTCCAGCTCACCACAGGGGCTCCCACGCTCTGCTCAGCAGCAGCCCATGTGGTTTTGCAATTACCAGTCTCTCTGGGTGCACAGGAAGCCAGGCCTGAGCCCCCTTACCTTGCACCCCTGCAGCTCAAGGGCGCCACCCTGTCTAAGCTGCTTCAGGGAAGGGTGGGTCTCCCTGTTTTATTCTGAGTGTTGGGTGGGGTACCATGCTCCCCACATTCCCCACCCTCCTGAATAGCCCTACCCAAGATGCTCAGGGAAGGAAGCTGAGCACAGGTCTCTTTGGAGTCCAAACAGGCTTCCTAGGCACAAGCCAGGCTCAACTCCAGCAAGGAGCAGAGCTGGAATTTAGACAGGCAGCTGTTTGATCAAGACTGCTGTTCCAACGCGGATCGCTGTCGCTGACAACTGATTCATTTACTGCAGTGCTGGGGGATTAAACCCAGTGTCTCATAAGTGCTATGCATACAAACTTTAAAGCGTGTATTGGGCAGATTATTTGTATGTATAGGTGCATGTGTCCTTCCTCAATACCATTCACCTTACATTTTCAGACAGGGTCTCTCATGGGCTTGGCTGGCTGGATATCCCAGCGGTCTGCCTGTCTCCCTAGTACAGGGGTCCCGAGCATCACCACCACACTGGTTTTATGACGGTTCTGGGGATTGAACTCAGATCTTTGTACTTGCCATTAACCCAGCCCAAGCATTGGAGCTTTAATTTTGACAGCAGAGGACAGGAATGGTGGTTGGTTGTCCTTTTACTATTTTAGGTGTATGGGTGTTTTGCCTCCATGTCTATATACCAACTCGAGCAGTGTCCTTGGAAGCCTGAAGACAGTGTTAGATCTGCCAGAACTGGAGTTAGAGTTGTGAGCCCCCACGTGTCAGATCTGGAGCCTCTGGAAGAGCAGCCAGTGCTCTAAATTGCTGAATCCTCTCTCCAACCCCCTTGCCCATTGTCCCCTTACCAGCCCACTGGCCTTGGGCAAGCCCTTTGACCAGGTAGGAAGGATCCTGCAAGAGACCTCAGCAGCACATTGAAGCCCTGGCATGTGCCGCACAGAAGTGGGCCCTGTACCTCTTTGGTCTCGGGTTTGTGTGGTGCTGTGGGTTAGGATGACAGACTGTCCTGAAGGCCTCTTATCCTAGGGTTTGGAAGCAGGGTGGAGAGAATTTGCTTCCTGATAGAGCTTAGCATCTAGGAAACTAGAAAGGAGGCAAGGGCGCAAGGGCCAGCCCTCCGGGTGGACATCTCTCCTTCATTCCTACATGGCCCAGAGTTGTGGAAGCCAAACTTGCTCTCAAGTTCATGGGCAGCAGGTGATGCCTGCCCTTGTTCTGCCTCAACCTTCTATTTCAGTGGGCACCATTTGGGTATCCTCTGGGGAAATCCCTCAGAGGGATGGGCCTGAGTGGACAGAATACCACTAGTCCCCCAGGCAAGGGGAAGGCCTTGTGCCCGTTTTCTTTGGTCCTGACAACTTGAGCAAGCGCAGGGCATCTATCTCTGCAAAGCTGACAGATGGTCGCAAGCTTCTAAAACCTCAGGCGGAGTGACAGCTTTGACTCTCTTGGAGCCTGAGAATAGTGGCAATTAAGGGTGAGGTGGGCTCGGATGCACAAACTGTCTATGCTTTCAAAAGTGTTTCCCTGAGAACCTCCTCAAGAACAGGACCAGAGTTGGTAGGCTTGAGTTTGAATCCTTTTGGCTACCATTGCTACATGTGTTGCCCTGTCCTGGGCCCTTACTGTGTGAAGTAGCAAACCTAGCACAAGGTAGGACCACACTGAGTGTCAAGTCTATGGCGCCTCCCTTGGCCACAGCAGAACCCTGGAGGCAGCTCTGCATCAGAGATAAACACCTGTTTGTCCCAACTGCTGAGCCAACTGCCTGGAGCAGTCTCTCCCCAGCCCTGCTTCCCATCTGCACCCTTCCGGACATGTCACTCCCAATTTGTCATCCTTTCCTCTCTTGTCATAAACAGGTCCCCTATCTGTGACATCAGCTGGCTCGAACCAACCCCACCCAGAACTGTGAATTTGGTCTGCTGTCTTCAGAGCAGGCTGCCACTGTCTCCAAACCTGCCTTAGGGCAAGTCTTTGTTTGAAAGACCCCTCCCAAATCCCAAGCACACTACAGATGATCCCATTAACCAGTCTGTGGCTACAAGGTGGTGGTCAGTGGGTCTCCTGTAATTCTGCTGTCAATCTCTGTTGGTGTTTGAACTCTTGGCCCTCCCTCCAAATCCCAAGTGCCGGGACTATGGATGGGCACCATCAAGTTCAGCTTCCAGAGAGTCTTGTCAGTTTCAACACTGCACAGGTGGGTGGGTGGTCATGGGCTTCTTGCAAAGACTTCCAGGGCGCCTCCATGACCAGGAAAAGACAACGGAGCATGAGAAGCTTTGGCACAATTAAACTTTCTTTAATGCAAGGAACAAAGTCTTTGCTCAGGCAACCCCCCCTCCACACACACACAGGTGAGGACTGAGCCGGCTGGACTTTAGTGAACCTGTGAGGTCATCTCACCTAACTCTCAGCTGAGGCAGGGAGCTAACAGGCTGGAGCTCAGCATCAACAAGGCCCAGAGCAGTGCTGGGGGGTGGTAGGCAGCTCCCTGAAGCCCACCTGCGGTGTGGGATGAGCAGGCTGCAACTGCCCCACCCACCTCAGTAGAAAGCCCACCCTGACAGCCAACCACTGGCCATAGGGTGTGCCCCGTCCCAGAGGCTGCAGTGGGGTGGTTAAAGTGGTCATTTGCTAGCTCTGGCTTCTTACTGATCGGTCTGGGGATCTCAGGACACCCAGACCTCCTTGGCTCAGCAGGGGAGGAGGGAGGAAGGAAACGAGAGGGAAGGGGTTGGGTTTTCCCCTGTCCTGCTACTCAACCACAACACCCAGGCCAGAGCCACAGGCTTCCTCTTACCAGCACCAGACCACCCCAGGTCACAGGGCCCACTGCCCGCCCCGGGCAGCCAGGGGCTCCAGGAAGCTGCCGTGAAGACTGATGAAGTGAGGACATTTCAGAGCACTCAAGAGCAGGAGCTAGGATGGCCTTCCCTCAGCTAGACTACAGAGCCAAGGCCAAGGGGTCTGCTCTGTGCTGGAACTGATGGACGCTAGGGTACAGGAAAGGGAAGACAAAGATCACAGCTTTGAACAAGTGTTGTGGAGTTACTGGAAACCTGGTCAAGTATAAAGAGTCGCTTACAGAACGATGCCTAGCTTATGTGTTTTCCTGGAGGACACCGTCTCTCACCCCTCCAGTCCCCACAAAAGTTAACAGTGGCTGGGTCTTAACCTGTGGCTGCTGTGCTGGCTGGGGTGTCAGAGACGGGGTGTGGAAGCAACAGGAGGGTATGCACCCCAACCACAGCAGAGACCTGAAGCAGCTTCCCCGAGTGCTAGCAGGAAGCGAGTCACTGCCCCATGAATAAACCTCAGGTTGAAAACAAACTGAGGGAGCTGGGGGTCCCCTGTCTACACATGGGTGTGCCAGGGTGGGCTGTGAGGGGTGGATCCCCAGTCACTATGGCTGCCTGGGCAAGGCAGGGCAAAAGGAAAGGCTGAGTGTGGGGCTGCCAGACAGAGGAGGAGGCAAGAAAGAAGGCTGCCTCTAACATTATATATTAAAAATATTCATGGTTCTTGTGCACATCCAAGCATCACCCATGCCTCCCCGCTGAACCCCCAACAGCTTTAAAAGAAAGATGGTGGTTTTCCTATTCAAGAGCTGAGGAAACGCTGCTCAGTCTTTATGGACCTTGAAAGATGGTGACCCTTTCCCTCCCCAAATCTCTGCCCCTCCGGGCTCAGGCCCACATGGGCAGGCAAGGCGCTGGCAGGTAGAAAGTGCCAGGGCCCTGGGGCTTGGGGGGTGTATCAGCACAGCTGTCACTCATGCCTCCGTTTGGAGGGTGGGATGAGATGTGGAGGAAGGTCAGCGGGTAGCTCATGGCCTTCTAACTTGACCTTGATAAGGTGGTTGGCCAGGGCAAACTCCTCATCATCCAGCAGGCCATCCTTGTCCACGTCAGCCAGCTTCCAGATCTTCCCCAGCACGGTGTTCGGCAGCTTGGACTTCACCATCTCCTTCTTGGCGTTGGCACCGGTGATCTTGCCATTGACAGGAGACAGCGTATAGAAGATCTCGTCGTAGGTAGGCTTGTCCTTGCCAACCACCCACTCAACATCATCGATGCCCTCGCCAGCCCCCTCTCCGTAGCCATGCCCAAAGGGCCCATTCATGGTGCCATCAAAAGCCCCTCCCTTCACAGCCTGTGAGGGCATCAGGGACTCCTCTTGGCGCACCATCACCATCAGCCGGGCTATGTCGTTGGCCAGCATATCATCCACTGTATCTAGCAGCTTGGGCTTCAAGGCCTGGAACTTGCTGAAGTCCTGAGTCTGAAGGAGTTCCTGTGAGTGGAGAAGGAGAAAGGAAAGCTTGGACGGGACAGCCTCCCAGACTCCAGCCCACTGGACTGAGTCAGGCTACCTAAGCATGGAGAGTAGGGATCCACTTACTGGCTCAGGCAACTAAGCTAGTGCTGCAGGCCTGGGCTCCACACAGTGAGGATTCCCCAACAGGCATGCCGCACCCCCACGCTGAGTCACCACATTCCCCTCTTCAGTGTCAGTGTCTCGACCTAGGTCAACTCTGACTCGGGTGGGGAACTGGTGACTAACCCAGCTGCTTCCTTTTGTGGTTCCCTCCAGAACCACTGCCCAGCCCCACACAGAGCACTCGGAATGGTCCAGGCTGGCCTGGTGACTGTACCTGCATCTTGCGCAGGCTCGGGAAGTCGCCAGGGGAGATCTGGTGCTCCCGCTCGATTTTCTGGTAGATTTCTCCCAGGTTATTCACCAGCTCTTTCTTCTTGCTCTCTTTCCCAAAGACATTGGGCATCTCCTTCTTGAGGGAGCTGATGATGTAGGCATGGACCTGAGGGGATAGGAAACAGGGGGCATCAGGGACTTGCTTGACACATTGCCCTCTGTGTCTTTGAGGCCTCTCTAGTGCCTGAGGTTCACTCTTTGGGTAGAGGAAAGCAAAAAGGTCAAAGTCAAGCTGAAAGTTGAAGCCACCATCATAAGAATCCAAAGGCCCAGGAATGACACACGATTTTGACAAGGACCATGACAGCTCACTGCCACGGGAATGGAAGCAAGGAAAGGGCACTCCGAACAGAGGACAGATGATGACCTTACAGAGAACTACAATTCAGTTCTGCCTGGTTTTCTCCCTGTGCTGCCCTCCCAATAATACAACATAGTGCAGAGCCACAGAGAGCTGTGTGGGAGCCACTGTCCACCACGCATCTACGCAGTGCTCAGGATTCCCGAGCTGAATCCACTTGAGCAATAAGGCACATGTCACCAGAACAGGTCTGGATGACTCAGGACTAGAAAATTCCATGAAAGCTTTCCTCAGCTCCACTGCTCCCTACGCAGCACAGGGGACAGCCTGGCCAAACCATCCAAACCATCCAAGAGGCGTAGCCTTTCCTGGATCCTGGGGCTTGTGTCTGGGCCTTCCCAGGAAAGCAGGGGTAGGTAGGTCACGCAAAGTCAGTCACAGGTCTGCCTGCACAAGCCAAGAAGTCGCTGTCACTCGAGGGAAAGCAAGCGGCAGGACAGACCTGTGTGGAGCAGCGCTGGAGACTGCAGCCCAAGGAGTTGTACACTGCCGGGAAGCTCCTTTAGGACCCTAGGCAGTCAAGGTGTTTGCATGAGTTCCTTTCTCAGACCTGCTCAGCTCATGAGGAGCTCCTACACACCGAAACATTTGGAGTTCCGGGGATGGGGGGTGGGAGTGGAACCACCTCTGTACCCTCCTGTAGAGAGGATGGGAAATGCCTGTCACTTTGCCAGTCAGGGGACTTGAGTGACAATGGTGGACACTTGACAGTAGTGAGGATAAAGTGTCAGTTCTGGTTGCCCTCGCCAGAAAACCCCCCAAATATTTCACGACTGGCCCTGAGTAGGGTGAATGCCTGGTTTCTAGGGTACAGACACCAGTCTCAGGAGCAAACAGCAACAGGCAGGGCTGGCCGGGAAGCACTTCTCAGGCCCTGGGGTGGCTGCGCCCATGGCCACAGGCACTTGGTGCCTGCCTCTCCTTCTCCATTGACCCCGGTCAGCTGTAAACACCCTACCCTGCGAGATGTCTCCCTGGAGACCGGGTGGCTCACAGAACTGGTCTCTTGAGCCGAGAAGCAACTCCTTTCAAAGGAGGGGTAGGCAAGAACCTACTTTTGCGTTTGAGACAGTGTCTTGTTGTATTATTCAGGCTAATTTTAAACTAAGTGTTCAAGGTATCCTCCTGCCTCAGCCTCCAGATTAGCCTGATAATGGGCTCATCACAGCATCTGCTCAGAGTCCATTTTTGAAAAACTGAACTGTGTGCTGAGAGTCTGAAAGGGACAACGGGAATCCCGCTAACTGTCTGGATAGAGTTGCCATCCCGCCATCTACTCGACACATCAAGTCTTCCTGTTCAAAGGGCTCACTGGAGCTGGAGCCGTCCCTGAACAGCCCTTCCCAGTGACTTATCTAAGGCAACTCAGGAGGCAGAGACTCCTAAGGACTCAAACACCTCAGAAGCTGCTGCTGAGCCTGGGTGTGGCCCACATTCCCACCAAGTGACTGGACTGTAGCATCCAGCACAGTCTGGGCCCCAGATTGGCATCCACCTTTTTTCTAGTTACTTCTAGCTTACACAGCAGTCCCACGGAGTCCTCCTAAGTCCCCTTATCCTACCAGATGGCTCCCCATTCCTCTACTCCACAGAATCCTTTACCTCCCCAACATCACCAGATAACCAAGCTTTCCCTTCAGATGTGCACTGCTCTCCACGAAGTCCCCATCCCTGACAGTCCCCACTGTCCAATGCCGAGCTGGCATACTAGTGCGCAACCAACCCC
Organism: Microtus pennsylvanicus; assembly: GCF_037038515.1. Lineage (NCBI taxonomy): Eukaryota > Metazoa > Chordata > Mammalia > Rodentia > Cricetidae > Microtus > Microtus pennsylvanicus. The sequence goes on along the minus strand of NC_134583.1, from coordinate 89,451,390 downwards.
CAGGGGTTTGCTGGCGTCCACAGGCCAGCACATCCCACTTCCCGTGGCCTCCTTTCTTCTGTAGTAACTTCCTATTTGACATTTCTACTGCGAATGCTTGTTGTTTGCGTTTCTGATCTGGGTGGGGCATACGCCTCAGAAAGAAAGGCTGAGGTGACACAGGTTACAGGCCTTAGGCAAGAGTAGGCCGCACAGCAGGTATGTAGGACACTACTTTCCACACAGGGAATGTGACCCATGTTTGGTAAGCTGAGCCCCAAGTGCCAGTCCCAGAGCCCCTGGGCCTATCTGGTAGCAGCCAATCCCCTCACCCAGCCACAGGGTCTACCTTGGCCAGCCTGGCCCGCTTGATCAGGTCATTGAGCTTCCTAAGGGCAGCATTTCTGGGTAGAGACTGGATGTCTTTGAAGAGGTCCTGCTCCTCTGCCTCGAAGAGCTTCCGGTTGTCAGGGATAAGCAATGGGTGTGACCAGAAGGAGCCAATGTAGACCCGGACCACCTCGGGGGTGTTGATGATCTTCCCCAGCGACCACATGAGAGCCCCGTACACTCTCATCAGCTGCTGGGTCTCAATCTGGTCCGCCTTGTTCAGCACCACACGGATCTTGTCCTCGTGATTTTTGAGGGCCTTGATAACTTCTGAGAACTCGTCTGAGATGTCCAGCTTGTGGGCGTCAAAGAGTAGGATGATGCGGTCCACGCGCTCAGCAAACCACTCGAGGACAGCCGCAAAGTCATAACCTGAGGGAGGAGAGGACTGGCATGGCCCCAAGGTCCAGGCTTCCCTAGCCTTTCTGAGCACTAAGGGGGCCTGGAATTTCTAGGACGGAGGTTATTTTGTAAATTCCTAAATTGCTCTGATCTGAACAGCACAGAAGCCCAAAGGCAGACTCATGGATCTCTCTGCCTCAAAGGGTATTTTTGCCCATATGACATACACAGATGCTCAGGCAAAGCAGGCCACTAAGCTCATGTGACAGCTCAGCACAGAAACACTCAGAGAAAGACTCGCCAGCTGTGCACCTTGAACAGCCATGACACCTGCACCTGCCATCTATCCAGTGTCTAAACACCAGATTCTTGTGCAAGCCACACTTGTTTTTTACAGTGGGGACTGGCAAGCTCAGGTTCCAAACTGGCCCATCACTTGCTTGTATGAATAAAGTTTTATAGAAACAAAGGCACTCATTAACATGTCTATGCCAACTTTTGTCTGTAATAACTCAGTTCAATTGTTGTAACAGAAACCAAAAGGTCTACATAGCTGACAATACCAACTCCCAACCCTCCCAGAAGGTCTACTGACCTGTTTCCAACAAGCCCTCAAAAGTACCACAGACCACTTCCTTTTTCTGTAGGTCTTAAATGCTTCTCTAAACCAAGTTGCTGACCTGGGCAGACTTGGCCTGTATCTTACTCCATGCTGTTTCCCACCCCAATTAAAGTGACCTGAAGCAGGGCAGTGGCGCTGTACAACTTTAATCCCAGCACTATGGCAGAGGCAGGCAGATCTCTGTGAGCTGGGGGGCGGGGGAGTGACCAAGTCATCTATGACCGAGACATAACTGGAATTCCCCTTAATAACAGCACTATTAGCCAGGCATGGTGGTTAGTGCTGGCTATCCGAGAAGGCAGAAGCAGAAAGAGCAAGGTCACGACCCTTAGCTACAGAACAAATTTAAGGTCAGCCTGGGAGAGATGCAACTGTTTCAAACAAAACAAAACAACAAAAAAATGTATGACCTGGGGCCAACAAGATGGTTGAGTGTAAGGCACTGGGCTTGCAAGCCTGCTGATGTGACCCCCTGGGCCCACAGATGGAGGAAGACCAACAGCTCCGAAAGCCGTCCCTCTGCCTCCACAACTGCACTGTGCCATGTGTTCGTGTACACATAAATAAATAAAATTTAGAAATGAAAAAGAATGACTAAGAAACAGTGCATGAGCCTCCTGTGGTTTCCTTCTGTGGACTGGGATGCAGGTGTAGGGGTTAGGTCTGGGCATCACTGTCTGACCTGGCCCAAGGCTGCCACTCTCCACGTAAACTTAGGCCAGTGGCTTCTGGGCTCAGCATTCCATCCTGCCTGACAACTATGTTCCTTCAAATGTCACTCTGCTGCTCCCGGAAGTGAGGACCCCTCAGCTTTCATGGACACTAAAGCAGAGCTGGGAAGACTGGAAACACCTGAGAGCCTATGGGACAGCCTGACCTCTCCAGTGGACCCTGCACACTCTCCTTGGCCCTGGGTTCAGTCTGCCTAATACCCACAGGTTTTCCAGGTCACCCCAGATGTAGGCCAGCCCTCTAAGAACCACTAAGTATTGCCAAGAGCCCGAAAGATAAGCCAGAGAAGCCCCTCATGACAGAAGAGGACACTGACTGCCTGGCTCGGGGGCAAGCTCTCTGGGAAACCACTCCAGCAGCCACACCTTGGGAGGTCTGACGTAAGGCCCCCAGATATGTAGAAGGCATGAAGACAACAGGAGAAGGGCTGTGTTAAGGCACACAACACCCCACCGCCCCATCACAAAGGCCTGTAGACACTGCACCATACAGCTAGGGAGAGAGCATGGGGCCCTGCTCCCTATCCTGTGTGCAAAGCTCCTGGGCTCTGGGGTGATGGCATTTTGGAGGTGCTAGCCTAGACAGGCCAAGCAGAAACAAAGCTCCGCGAAGTCAAATGAACACTCCTGCCACCAGTCCCTTCGGGGCCAGGGAGCCCCTCCCACAATGGGCTATCCAGAAAGAACACAGGCTTTGAAACTGGCAGCATGTTTGCATAGTATGAGGATGGCTCTGGGTTCAATCCCAGGCAATGCCAGAAAACAACTAACAAAAACTAAGCCAGCCCAATGAGACAGCTTGGCCAATAAAGGCACCTGCCACGGGAGCCTGAAGTCTGAGTTTGACCCCTGGGACTCAGATGACAGTAGAGAGAAACTTCTCTACAAGGTTGTCTTCTGGCCTCCACAAGCCCAGCACACAGGAATTTGGAGCAGACTGGTCAGCAGCTTGGGGCTTCCTCACAGGTGGAGGTACCCTGAGCTGCAGTCTGGGCATGGGGAAGGGCTTCTCCTGTGGGTGTCTGGTTGGGTGTCAGAGTTTCAGGTTTCTGTGTACGGCAAGTGCCAGGTCACTTCATGTCAGCGGTCAGCTACTAGTACAGACAGTCAGTTCCAAAGTACAAAGCCCAGGGCACCGTTGCTCCCTGCAGCTGGCTCTCAGAGCAGGGAGGGGACACCTAAGGAGTGAACTGTCAGCAGAAAGCCGGAAGGGAAGGTCTAGAGCAGCAGAACAGTGGAGAAGCAGAGGCCAGGAGAGGTGGCTACTGCCCAGGGCTCTCTGGGCTGTACCCCAGCTGACCCCCGGGGCCTGTGTGAGTTCTAGGAACACAGCACAGCGCTGAAGACACGCTGACTCTGGAACTCTGACTCTCCTGTGACAAAGTCAGGCCTCTGCTCCTTCCTTCCCACTCACTCACTCGGCTTCATCCAAAATTGAAGCTAATTCACACAGTTGGGGCAGCAGCGAGGCCAAATCCCAGTTCCTGGGAACAGGGGCACTATTGGCTTTGGCAAGGCGGCCAGAACCACAGCAGGGATGCTGAGGTCACCTTCCCAAGCCCTACCCAGTATGGTCTCAATCCCTTTCCCCTCCGAGAGGGAACCTAGAAATGGGAGAAATGGGAGGAGCCTCTTTGCCTGCTCCTCTTGCTTGGCCATCACTTCAAGTTGGTTGTGTTTTTGGCTTTTTTTCTTCATTTTCTAGGAGGACAGGGTCTCACTAGGTAGCCCTGGTTGGCCTGGAACTCACTATAAGACCAGGCTAGTCTTCAAATTCAGAGATCCACCTGCCTCTGTCTCTCAAGTACAGGAATTAAGGGCATGAGTCACCATGTCCAGTGCCATTTAAGTCTTTTTCTTTTCTTCTTTTTTTCCAGGTAAAGGGAATTTTTCATTTATTTAATTATTTCTGGAGTTTTAAAACAGAATGTCCTCAAACTAGTAACAATTCTCCTGTCTCAACCCCCTGAGGGTTATGATCATAGGTAAGAGCTACCATGCTTGATTTCCTGTTCACTGTGGAAAAACCACTTCTGGTGGGAGGAGACACTAGGGCTGAGCAAACCTAAAGGGCAGCAGTCACATATCACAGGCAGGTGACTATGCTAGTGCGGGCCACCTGCAGGCTGCTCTGGCATTCTCGAACCCTTAGAGGAGACACCAGTGCAGTGTCAGTGTGAGTTTTTATAACCAACAGTGCCCAGGCCTCACAGCACACTGCCTGGCATGGAGCTCAGGCAGGTGACAAGGGCTGGCAAAGCAATAGGCCTCAGACCCTTTTGATATACCAGGTAGGGTTGCATGTCCCGCCACACACACAGCAGCAAGCCCACAGCATAAAGGGCGCTGTATGCCACTAAGAGAAAAGAAGATCCTACAGGAATTGGGTAGTGGTGGAGCACACCTTTAATCCCAACACTCAAGGAGGCAGAGGCAGGCGGATCTCTGTGAGTTCCAGGACAGCCAAAGATATACAGAGAAACCCTATTTCGAAAAGCCAAATTAATTTTTAAAAAATGCCTTACAAGGAGGGATACACTGCACTGGCTGGAGAGAGTGGACATAGTTTCTACCAGAGACACAGAGCCACAGTCAGAGAGAATGAGCTAGACAGATAAGCAGAGGGACGAGCTTCAGTGGAAACCAGAGCCACCTCAGATAAGGGACAAGTAGCCATGTCAATAAATGAAATAAACCAGCCTAAGAGGACAAGCCCCAACAACCATGGACCCCTCAGAGAGGACGGTGGAACCTGTGCTGGGATGGAGGGCAGTTCTACGGTAGACAGCAATGTGAAGAACCAAACCCACTCAACTGTACCCTGAGAATGTATAAAACAGTACACCTTACATATAGTAGGGACATTTACGAGAGTCAAAAAATAAAGGAAACTGCCCAGCAGTGGCGGTGGCAGCGCAAACCTATAATCCCAGCACTGGGAGGCAGAGGCAGGTGGATCTCCAGGAGTTCAAGGCCAACCAGGTCTACAAAGTGAGTTTCAGGAGGCGCTCCAAAGAGAAACCCTATCTTGAAAAACCAAAAGATAAAAATAAAGAAAATTCAGGTGTGATAAATGCATGCCTATAATCCCAGCACTTGGAAGGTAGAAGCAGGAGAATTAGACATTCAAGGTCATCCTTGGAAAAATATGATATATCCCAGGCTATGTGATATTCTTTTTGTTTTTTTTTGTTTGTTTGTTTTGTTTTGTTTTTTTAAGACAGGGTCTTACTATGTAGTCACCCTAGAATTCATAATGTAGACCAGAGTGGTCTCGAACAGAGATCCTCCTGCCTCTGCCTGCTGAGTGTTGGATTAAGGGCCTGGGCAACACACCTGGCTGACATTCTTCCTTTAAAAACAAAAACAAGGGCTGGAGAGATGGTTCAATGGTTAAGAACACTGACTGTTCTTCCATAGGACCCGGGTTCAAGTCCCAGCATTCACATGGCAGCTAACAACTGACTATAACTCCAGTTCCAGGAGACTGATGCCCTCACACAGACATACATGCAGGCAAAAAAAAAAAAAAAACAAACACAAGATAAGACAGGCATGGTGGTCCACATTATACAATCCTAGCACTCAAGAGGCTGAGTAGGAACATGGCAAGTTTGATGCCATCTAGGGGTGTCTCAAAAAACTAAGACCCAGAGGGGCTGGAGAGATGGCTCACAGGTTAAGAGCACTGGCTGCTCTTCCAAAGGTCCTGAGTTCAATTCCCAGCAACCACATGGTGGCTCACAGCCATCCAAGATGAAATCTGGCGCCCTCTTCCAGCCTGCAGGCATATAGAACACTGTATACATAATACATAAATCTTAAAAAAAAAATAAAACCCAGGGCTAGAGAGATGTTTCAGCAGCTAAGAGCACTAGTTGCTCTTCCAAGGTTCAATTCCCAGAACCCACGTAGCAACTCACAACCATTTGTAACTCTAGTTCAACAGATCCATCAGCTTCTTTAAGAGCACCAGACAGGCATGTGCTGCACAGATATGCATACCGATAACTCACACACAAAGTAATTCTGAGGAAGTGGAGGGAATAGAGCGGAGCAGAGCTGACCTGGAGTAAGTATTGGGGCTGCTGAGGGTGACCCCAAGGCCAGAAAAAGTGCTGTTCCCAATGCCTCCGTAGGTCCTCTGTGTGCAGGGAGCCCAGGTCGCCCCAGGTGCTGCTGGCCCATCTACAAGTCAGCTGACCTTCCTGACAAGAGGGGTCAGAGGTGGGACCCGGGCTGTGATGGAGCACCCCACCCTACAACAGCACTCCCAAACACAGGTAGTTCCACAGCCAGGGAAAGTTGTTTTACACATTCCAAAAACTTGCAGAACATAAAACAATGGAGTGTTTGTCTCCATACACTCTTACTTCCTGTCATTCAAGCTGCATGGGCCTCATGATTTCTCACCACAGAGCTACCTCACAGTTTCCAGCTGCACTGACCCTGGAGACAGGAGCCCAGAGCTGGGGACAAGTGGCACAAAGAGGACTCCTTCTCACGCTCAACTTCTTAAGGAAGGACCACTCCAAATAGCACAGAGGTTAAGCAAGGGGCCCCCACCCCTAAGCATTTGCCGCAGGAAAACAAACGCTCAGGTCCACGTCAAGTCCTGTACACAGATGTTTCTAGTAGCTTGATTCAACTCTGCCTCAAAGCCGGGTGGCCCAGACCTCCTCTAGAGTGAAAGAATAGTGATGAAGAGGGATGCCACCACCCCTCTACAGCAAGGAGCAGCCCAAGGGCTGGGAACATGAGGCTCTAGGATGATTCCATCTCTAGAAACAGTAATTTTTTAACGGCACAAACCCTTGACCTTTGACCTTCTCAAACACATGAATAAATCTCCAAAAGGGCCAGGTTTCATTACAGAAAATGACCACTCTGCCTGATTCCACTTAAGAGACATTTTGGACTGGGCAGTGGTGGCGCACACTTTTAATCCCAGCACTTGGAAGGCAGAGGCAGGCAGATCTCTGTGAATTCGAGGCCAGCCTGGTCTACAAGAGCTAGTTCTAGGACAGGCTCCAAAGCTACAGAGAAACCCTGTCTCAGAGAGAGAGAGAGAGAGAGAGAGAGAGAGAGATTTTGGAAAAGGCAAGCTTAAGCTTAAGCTTACCTAACTCAGAAGAGACGGACTGCACGGGAAGTTTTCCAGTTCAGGAGATGCTCTATATCCTGGTAGCAGGGGGTATGGCTTTGCAAAAAGGGTTAATCTAACACATGCAATGTGGCTCTAAATGCATCTTAAGTGAAAATAATGACAGCACAGCGATGGAGGAAGGGCAGACAGACTCTGTTGAACCCACATTTCAACCCTGAACCTCTTAGACTCAGGAGGCAGTTGTTGGGCCACTGGAGCGGCCACTTGCCCTCTCTGAACCCGCAGCCCCTTCTCTGTAACATGACAGTAAGTTCCCAGCTCCGAGACCACTGGTAAGGCTGGGTGCCGTGCATGCCTGACAGACACCAGCGCTCTGTAAATGTTTGCTCCTATTTATTTCAGGCATTTGCACTGGGCCCAAGAAACGCAGGTCTGATGGATGAGTAGGCAAGGGTAACTTCTAAGGCGTGAAGAATGCTGCGTACCCCAAATATAAACCCAACATTTGCAGGCACTTGGGCCAGCTGCTCCATAGCCCGCCGCCGACTGGCAGCCTGGGAAACAGGTGCCAAGGCCAGCACAGCCTGGTACGACGCCTCCACAGGCAGAGCCGGCGCACCCACACCAGAAGGCGAGGCCAAAGCAGCATGCTTGCCTAGAGAGGGGGAGACAGGAAGGGATGGGGGTTGAAGGCTTTGGGCCCAGTCAGTCCTCAGGGGGCTGTGGAGTTCTGAGGAGAAATCCAGCTGAAGCAGAATTGCCTAAGCTTCCTCTCTGAGACATTACTCAGAAAACAGCAAAGTCTGGGAAACCCTGGGGTTTTTCAGTCTCATTATTAACTGGCTGACATTTGCACACTTAATTGTGTCAGGCATTAGGTAAAAGCCCAGCATACAGAAGTCCCTATCACGGTTACCAACAACCTAAATGACCACGTGTTACAGACACTTGGGTTCCTGCAGTACTAACCTGGGAGCTAAATCTGTGTCGTCCTGTGCGGTAGGCTCTGAAACCAAGAGGGGTTCAGCACTGAGCCTGGCACCAGGCTTCTGGGCAATCCCTGAAAACAGTCTACAAAACATCCTGAGACCAGGCTGGAGAGTGTCTATGGCAAGCATCTCAAGGGATGGTCAACAGGGCAGAACTACCATGGCATAGCCCCACTTCTGGGTCACTGGGCTCCAGGATACATGGATGGGAGTCTGGGCCAAAGGTCCTACCCAATCTCTAGGAACAGAATAGCTTAGGCTGAGCCTGGGAACCACGACAGTGGTAGAAAGGCAAATGAAAACACAGAGAATAATCAGATTGGCCTTGAGGTCTTCCGAGGAGAAGATGAGGTGCTTTTTGGTTTTTGTTTTAAGATTTATTTATTTATTTATGCAGTGTTCTGTCTGCATGCCAGAAAAGGGTACCAGATCATGGTTGTGAGCCACCATGTGGTTGCTGGAAATTGAACTCAGAACCTCTGGAAGAGCTGCCTGTGTTCTTAACCTCTGAGCCGTCTCCCCAGCCCCGCATGAGGAGGTTTCTGGCTGGAGGCAGGGCTCAGAGAGAAGACAGAAGACAGTATAGCTATTCAAAGTCCTCTGTTTCCTGGACTAAGGTCTGGCCATGGTGGCCTATGATTCCAGGAAGCCCAGCCCAGCAATAGCCTCAGAGGGTCTGACCCCACACAGGTACCCCTGCTGACAGATTCTCTGGGCTACTCTGCAGGTGCACAGAGCCCCTCCCAGGTCTGAGTCTGCAGACACTAGCCAGCTGTGTGCCCCTCAGGCTCATCTCTCAGTGCTCCTCAGACAGAGTTCCTCATCAGAAAAACAGTGGCTTCCTCCTCTACACAGTTACAGAGATAACACAGAGGGGCACATAGATAAGACAAGATAGCAAGAAGGCAGACGCCAGGCCAGATGGGACGCCATTTCTATAACCCTAGCTGAAGCCACACTCCCTCTGCTGATAGAATTTTCCTGGGGTCAAGCGAGGTACCAAAGTTACAGCAAAGCTCACAGTCATACAGTGACAATGGCAGGGAGGGCCCTGGCATGCTCCCTGCCACTGCCCACAAAGGACTGACACGGAAAGATCACAGTCCTAGGTACAGTGATTATGTAGTGGTAATGACCCTGGAAGCCAAGGGCATCAGCCCCACTCAGCCCTGGATGCCCTTTGAATCCCTTTATCAGTCACACAAGTGGCACTCAGGAATAAATGGTGCTCCCAAAGGCCACCTTACCCTGCTGACACAAGAGAATGTTATCTCTCAAGCTGCAGCAGATAGGCAATGTCAGGAAGCTGACCCTGAGACCCCAATTATCAGGGGTCCCTAGCAGAGCCAGGGCACCTTGACCCCTTTGGTCTATGCCAGCAATATTTATCATTCTAGATTGAATTTCCTGCACATATGAGGGACCGTGAGGGAAAAGGCAAAAAGTTATGAGGGGCTAGCCGACAGGGTAGGAATGGACCCAAAGGGAGCAGGCAGGGATGATGTGTTTCCCAAGGAACAACTCTGAGGAGAAACACCTGCTTTCCACGGGAACACACTCCCCGGTTCTGATCTCCCCTGCGTACAAGGAGGACTGCTGGGTGGGGTCTCTGAGATATGGCCTCCCTCATCCATAAGCTATGACCACCTTGGAGCCCACACTGACCGCCTCTAAAAAGGGCCACATGATCATCTTGATAATCACCATGAAATGTTCACCTCCAAATATTAACTGGGTAACACTTAAATGGGGACTGCTAGGACTATGGAGGGGGAAAAGGGTTAAAAAAAATTGGTTCCATCTTGGTATTGCACTGCAGAACCCACCTTCAATGGGAGCCTTCTGCAAACAGAGAAGAAACTGGTTGCAGGGACGCATTAGCCACCCGAAGGGCACAGAAAGAACTAGTGTGCCGTGTCACCTACACAGTGTCCTGTCTGTGTACACTAATAGTCTCTTTAGCCCTAACCAAAACGCTGCTGGGGGTGTGGTGTGGCTCAGTGGTAAGAGCAGTGATCTAGCACGCTGGAGACTCTAGATTCAGTCTGCAGCACAGACACAGAGAAAAGCCACATCTCAAAGCATCACTCCGGTGGTTCTCCCCAGACACAGGCAGTTCAGGTCCAGCCGTGTTGCTCTCCTAGCAGGAAAGCAACAGGAAAAGTCGTGTCCCTGTGGCCTCAGTGGCAGGCTGGGGATCCTAGGGCATGATGTCCACGCTGGTCTGCCTGGAGAGTAGGAGGAGGACACTATGCTGAGTGCTGGCTGCCTCTGAGCTCCTTTGAAGGAGCTACTGGGCTACAGGAACCTCTGGCCCTTCCCATTCCGTCCCTCCCTCCAGCCCTGAAGGCCTCACCTCCGCCTAACCAGCAGTGGCATTCTGGCAAGATAAGCCTCTGAGAGTGAGCTATTGTCCCCTATCTGAGGCTGTGTTCTCACCACACAGCAGCCTGCAGGAGTCTGGCTCAGCCGAAAGATAAGCCTGTGGGCCTCAAACAATGGCCACATACCTCCGCCTAAGTGCCGGCTGGACCAGGCTCCTACTGGAGTTTTTCTCTTATTTAAAAGAAGCTTACTTGGATTTTCCAGCTTTACTCTGGCTTTGGGGAAAGAGTTACTTCTGGGTTCCCTTTATGAGCCTACAAGGACAACAAGAACCCCAAATCCTCTCCCCGACTCCTACCACTTTCACCCTGAAGGTCCATGAGCAATGGTGTTCCAGCAAGGAAAGCGCAATGCCAAACATGGTAGGCAATGCCAAACATGGCGGTATACACCTTTAATTCCAGCACTGCAGAAGTAGACACAGGTGCATCTGAGTTCAAGGTCAGCCTGATCTACAGAGTAAGTTCCAGGGCAGCCAGGGCTACTTGTGAGATCCTGTCTCAACATCCCTACCACCCAAAAAAGAAAGAAAAGAGTATTGCTTACCAAGCTTTATCTCTTTGCTCTTTGGTGATGAGAACTGAACCTGGGCCTCATGCATGCAAGGCAAAGGCTCTACCACTGAGCTATATTTTCAGGGGTGTTCATGTGGGGGGACCAGAGGTCACTGCCAGACATCTTCCTTTGTCCATTTTCAGCCTTTTTTTTTTTTTTTTAATGACAGGGTCTCTCACTGAACCTGAAACTTCACTAATTCAGACAGACTACTAGCTGGTCTCTGTTCTCCAGTACTGGGATTACAGGCATCTAAATCATACCAGCTGCACAGACACAAGTCTGTGTGGCGGGCACTTTCCCAACTGAGCTTTCTCCCCACCCCCCGTCTTTTTATTTTGGAACAAGATCTCAATAACTTGCCCTGAGCTCACTCTGCCAGGCAGGCCTGACGCATGTATGTTTTGTCCCATCCCTGAGGAGTTGGGGTCACAGGCTTGTGTCACTTGTTCAGAAGGTGTTCTCCTAAAACAGGTCGACTAGTAATAGCGGTAAGAAAGAAGAAATGTGGCCCCTGCTTTTTTGCAAAGGGTCTCAAAAATCTGTTCCCTTGACCTTCCAAAAGAGTCACTCTCATAAGAATGGATAAGGCTGAAAACTTAACCAGTGTCAGGTATGAGGGTCCACTTGGAATCCTGGCATCTGGGATGCTGAGACAGAGGGATAAAGAATTGAAGGTCAGCCTGTCTCAAAAAAAAAAAAGAAAGAAAGAAAGAAAGAAAGAAAGAAAGAAAGAAAGAAAGAAAGAAAGGGAAATTCAGCTCAACTGGCTGCTTCTAACCCGATCAGAGACAGCCAGCTCACTGCATTGTGGTCTATGCACAGCTCCCACCATGCTGGCTGGGGTCCCTACAACCACAGAAAAGAGGAGGGAACACCACAGCTGCAAGGACAGACAGGCTTGGTTGCAGTGCAGGCTGCTAGCTTCGACGTGCCCCACCTCACGTGCCCCACCTCAGGGCAAGGGCCAAAGGACAGACAAGTAAGTTAATGAAAACAAACTTAACCACAGGTGCTTGTTTGAGCCTGAGAATGGAAGTGACCTCCTGCCTAAGCCTCCCGAATGCTGGGATTAGAGCTGCTACCCAGGCTCTTGTATGTCTTCCAGAGGGTGTGTGTGTGTGTGTGTGTGTGTGTGTGTGTGTGTGTGTGTGTCACGGCATGAATAGACAGGTGAGAGGTGTGTGTGTGTGTGTGTGTGTGTGTGTGTGTGTGTGTGTGTGCGCGCGTGCGCGCGCCACGGCATGAACAGACAGGTCAGAGGATAACTTGTGGGAACTGTATCATGCTTTCCATGATATGGATTCCAGGGATCAAACTCAGGTGGCCTTTACACACTGGGCCATTTTACTGTTTCCTCTTTTTTCCCCCTTTCTCTTTTTCCAGCACTGCTCTTTGACACATACCTTGACTTTTTTTTTCTTTTTTTGCAGTGCTGGGGATTGAGCCCAGGGCCCTGTGCATTCTAGCCCAGTGCTGCCCACTGAGCTACATCTCCTGGGAGGGTATTACATTTCCTCCTTTGTAGCGGCTAACTCTACTTCTGGCCAGCCCTTAATGGCTTCCTGGAAGGTATTCCAACCCAATGGCTGGTGCCTAGCCCTCTGCTAAAGAGCCAGGGTTAAAACAAAGTCAGGCTTGTCCTGAACCAGGACCTCAAGGCAATGTGATAGACAGATCAGAGGATCCCCTAGCCTTGTGATCAGTGTTGGAATACAGCCTGTGAGACAGTTGTCCCCGATGCTCCAGCCCCTCTTTGAGATGGGGGGTCTGCTTTTGTTTTTGAGACAGCCTCAGACTTGCTCTGTAGCCGAGAAGAACCCTTCTTCATGAATTACTGATCTTCTTGCCTCTCTTTCACTCCAAGTGCTGGGAGTCAGACACGTGCCACCACGCTCTGTCTGTGCTGTACTGGGGACTGAACCCAGGGCTTCTGCATGCTAAGCAGGCACTCTACTAACTGAACCCCACCCCCAGCCTCCCAGCCCCTTTCAACCACTCTGGAAAACGTTGTTATCTTTATGTATTATGGAAATAAAGTTTTTTTTTAAAGATTTATTTATTATGTACACAACAGTCTGCCTCCATGTATGCCCGCACGCCAGAGGAGGGCACCAGATCTCATTACAGATGGTTGTGAGCCACCATGTGGTTGCTGGGAATTGAACTCAGGACCTCTGGAAGAGCAGTGGGTGCTCTTAACCACTGAGCCATCTCTCCAGCCCCAGAAATAAAGTTTTATTTCATAAAATAAACAAGCCTAAAAATTTTTAAAAAGCATGGCAAAAGCTGGCCAGAGCTGACACAATGAGACTGACCGAGCACCAGGACCTAGCAGGGAACCTCTGCCCTGGCCCTGGGAGGCCGCTGACCAGCCAGGGCTAAGCAAGTGTAAGCAAATTTCCACCAGCACTCAGGCAGGCCACACACAGTTTCTCCTTCTGCCGAGCTGGCTGAACTAACTAGGAACTGACATGACACCGAGAGGCACAGTGTCCCTATGCAAAAGGGGCAAGGAGGCCAGGGGTCAGCCAACGCTGGCTGGACACGTGGGCACAGGTATCAGGCAATTTCCTGCCACTTTGCTTCACAGCCCAAGGCCCAAGCCTCAACGGGTTCAAAAACACCTGGCCATCCAGCATGGACTGGACTGTGATCTCAGCTGGGCCATTCTCGGCACCTGAGCACAGGAGGCAGCTGTGGCCCCTCGGGTCACCAATGTATAGATGAGGTATGAGGTAAGAAGCCTGTCACCTGAATACATTTTTTTAGAGCCTGGGGCTGGAAGAAACCTGGAAGGCAGCAGGGGCGTGGCTCTCCAGCACAGAGCTGGTTTACCTCGGCTGATGCGCTGCTTCTCGCCAGACAGGATCCCGGGAGTGTCGATGATACTGATGCTGTCCAGGACCGGGTTGGGCAGCTGTGCACACATGAACCTGCAGGGCAGTAAAGCCAGGGAGTCAGAGTGGGGCTGACACTGACTGATCCAGGTCATGGGAGGCTTTTCAGCCTCCCTCCCCCTGCAGAAACTAACTGAGAATGCTAGCAGAAAGGTCTAACTGGAGAACAGCAGGGCTTCCCTCCTTGCCATCTCTTCCCCCCAGGGTTTACGAGTTTAGCTTCTCAGTTGCTGACTTGTTAGCAAAGCTGTATGAGCCCAGACCATGCTTCAGTTCTGAAGGGAAACAGAAGCGTGATACTGAGACTTTGCAATTCCATCCTAAAATTTTCACCCAGGTATGATGGTATACACCTACAATCCCAGCACCTAGGGAACAGAGGCAGGAGGATTGGTGCTAATTAAATTCTAGGCCAGCATGGTCTACATAGGAAGACCAAGGCTCAGTGGGTAGAACACTTGCCACCAAGCCTGACAACCTTAGTTTAGTCCTCAGAACCTACACAGTGGAAGGAGAAGGCTGACCCGCACTACCCACTGATCTTCACAGTGCTGTGACATACAATGCTAACACAGAATAAATAAGTGGAAAGAAATAACACAGCTGGGCATGGTGGCGCACACCGTTAATCTGAGCATGCAGGAGGGAGAGGCAGGCAATCTCTGTAAATTCAAGGCCAGCCTGGTCTAAAAAGAGAGTTTCAGGACAGCCAGGGCTACACAGAGAAACCCTGACTCAAAAAATAAAATAAAATAAAAAATAATAACAACAACAACAACAAAAAACCCAACAGCTTAGCTGAATTCCCAAACACTAAAGAGGAATGGTCTCTTTCTGTGTATGTGTGTGTACATGTGTGTGCAAACACACATGACGGCTAGACTGACCTCAACTGTCTTCCTTTATCATCCTTCTAATTACTGAGACAGAACCTGTTACTGAGCCTGTAGCTCACAGATTCAGCTAGGCTGTCTGGACAGGGGGTCCCCAAAATCCACCCTGGTGTCTACGTGCTCCCCTAACCCCAACCTGGGCTGGATTGCAGGCCTGCAATACGATCTTGTACCCAATGTTTACAGGGGTGCTGGAGCTCTGAGCTCGCCGAGCCATCCCCATCAGCCCCTGGAATGGTCATTTTCTACTGCTGCTGGGGCCAGCTGCTTGTGAAGGGACTGTGATAGGCCACCAGTAGTCAAATGGTGTGGAAGGAGCACAGATACACCATTCTCTCAAAGTCAAAACCAGCCTCAGGAGAGAGGAAGCCACAACAGAGGGAAAACCCTTGATGGGGGCTGAGCTATGGACCTGCGTCCCACGCTGAACTAAGAGTTTAGCAGAGCCGCTATCAGCTGCCTCTAAGGGCTGGGTTCTTTAGTGGACAGAGAAAAGCCTCCTTTAAAAACCTCTCTATAACCCTGTCTCGAAAAACCAAAAAAATAAAAAATAAAAACCTCTCTATTGTCAGCAAAGAAAATAGAGATCCATTAGACCCATTCATTGTCTGCCAGACACAGACTCCAAGCTGCTCCTCCATCAGTGGGGAGCACTGAGGCAGATCAAGTGTCTCCTGTGACCCCACCCCAATGATGATCAGTGTCCCCACAGGCTGGAGGGACAAAGTGAAAGGTACAGTCTCCAAGTGCAGAGACTCTACTGCTGTAAGCCACTGCAGGCCAGACCTAAGTTTCTTCTTGCTTGGGAAGAAACTCCTAGACTCAATGGAGAGTGATGGAGAAAAAAGGGAGTAGAAGTGGAGCTGGCTCTGGGAAGTAGCACACACAAAAGGGCCTAAAAGGAGCCTCTGCAGGTCCAGGAGAACCCGCTACTCTGCAAGGCCTGATAAGTGTATGGCAAGAAAGGCGGGGGCAGTAAAAATGCTTCTCTTGGCAACAAGGATGGAGACTCCAGTTCGTAGGACAAGTGGGTGGGCCCAGTTATGCAAGGAGGAGTCATGACAAACCACTCTTGGGTTTCCTTCACGTCTGCCTCCATCTGTTCTTCTCACTATCTCTGCGGAGCACTCAAGAGAAAGAGGCTAGCAAGTCAAGTTCATGGCTCAATGGGTCCCTTTGAGAGTACCAGGAAAAGCTGTATCAGCCAGAGAAAAGCCCCCTTTGTTGTACCCTCCCTGGCCAGAGGCACCGTGGTCTGAACATCCTGACACAGCTCCTCCGGTCTTGGACTACACCAGCATCTTAGAGACCCTCTGGAATTGGGGTGATGTCAAGAAGGAATTGTAAGTATAGCTCTTGGATCCCCTGGACCCCATGCTATCAAAGCGCCCGTCCTTTGCCAAGGGTTCCTCAGTTGTTCCTTTTTTGGAGACAGTAGTAGTGAGCGCACTAAGCACAAAGAACAAGCCATCAGCATGGCCTTAACTGTGACAATTCACTGGGGCCTGGGCTTCCTGAGTTAATGAACTGGGAGTGGATGGTGTATGAGATCCTACCAGCTCTTCAGCCATGCATTTCCAAGGTGCCAAGTTCCTTGTTTCAAAAGGTCTGCCCTCAAAATGAGGGGAAGACAGGGTGCAGCGGCTGAAATAGGAGTGAAGGCTTCTCTCTTGCACTCCTGAAGAGGAGACCTAAGGCGTAAATGAACTCCTCGCCCAACAGCCAAACTTCTCAACAGAGTCTGAGCCAATGGCCTACCTACATGTGCAGTAAAGTTCAGAAAACCTTAGGGAAATACTCCAAGCTATGATGACCACAGCACTGTATTCATCCAGGCCTGACAAACAAACACCATCACCAGAAAACAAGACAGGCTGAAATTGCCTAGAAGGGACACACGACAACATTAAAGGTCAGGTCCCTGCAGGAGGCAGGCCTGGCAGTGAGCTCGCTCTAGAACAAGCTGGCCCGCCCTGGACGGCTGGACAGTGTCTGTAGAGGAATGTGTTCATACAGGGCGGAGACCTGGAAAGCACGCTCAGATTCTTTCCTAGGCTGTTCCCCCAGGCTGAATGCAGACTTCGAAAGGCACGTAGAGTTACTCCTTGAAAGAGGGAGCACAGAGGGGAGGGTCTCTGAGTCCTGTCGTGCCTTTCATGGGCGGAGGCCAGGATCCCCAGTTGCCTGTACAGAAGTGACCCTGGGTGTTAATGCTCCTCAGACAGGCAGGCCACTGTGACTCATTCATAGCACCTTGAGGAGCTGATTCTCGCCTCACCCCTTAAACCGGTGACACTGAGACTCCTATCAACTCTATAGTGAAATGGAGGAACCTGGTCATTTCATGGGTCTCACTGTTACTGCTCCCTGAAGTCTCTTGAGACAGCACTGACTCATTAAGTTTTTTTGAGACAGGGTAGTCTCAGGGACTCCTGGCTGGCCTAGAATTTACTTAAGTGCTACTTTTAGGAGGGCTATTGAGACTTCCTTATCCCCTGCTTTCAATGGGGGCTGCCCCTCCTACACAGAACCACTGGTCCCTGGGGATATGAAGCAGACACAGCAGCAAAGGGAACATTTAAGTCCTGGGGTTCCACACGACAATTAAAAAACAGACTCAAGTGGACATGGAGGGAGATTAATGAGAATGAACTGGGGGCCTCCAGAATGAGAAATAAGGAGGACAGCAAAGGCTCATCTTCCTACAGTAGCCCCTGGCTCTGGGGTCTGCGGGGGTGGGATGGGGGGCAGTGAGAGTTAAATTGATAACTTGGAAGATTCTGGGGGTGACACAAGCCAGAAGAGTGGCTGATGCCTATTGAGAGTTAAATTGATAACCTGGAAGATTCTGGGGGTGACGAGAGCCAGAAGAGTGGCCGACGCCTATTCCCCGACTCCTGGGTAGTCAATGTCCTTGGGAGTGGTCGCCTCGGGTCCGGCTGGGGCTCTTGGAGACAAAGGCCAGCGGGGCAATGGCTGCGGGGGGCCATGGCGGTCCTCGCGCCCGGAGAGAAGGGGTAGGTACCTGTTGAGGAAGGCGTTGCCGAAGGCGTTGAGCTTGCGAAAGGGGCGCCGCGGGTCGACGACGAGCGCGTTGCCCGGCACCACGCCCTCGGTGGGGCCGTGCATGACCGCGATGAAGGAGTCGGTGGTGGGCTCCGGCCCGATGCGCATCCCCGGGAAGTCCTGCTCGATCAAGTGGCGGATGAAGGTGGTCTTGCCGGTGCTGTACTGGCCGACTAGGAGCACCATGGGTTTGTTGTCGAAGTCAGCGTCCTCCAGCGCGGGCGAGTGGAACTCGTGGAAGCGATAGTGCTCCTCCAGCGGCAGCAGCTTCTGCGCGTACAGCAGCCGCAACCCCTCGGCCACCGTCTGGAAGAGCTCCGGCTCCTTCTTGCGGCGGGCATCCTTGCTCACCCAGCTGAACATGCTGCCGGACACTGAGCAGGCTGCTGCGGGACGGAGCGGCGGCTGAGCGGGACGAGGGCTCGCGGCCGAGGAGGGGCCGGCCGGCCGGCGGAGGGCAGCGGGGCAGGGGGCGGGGCGCGGCCCACAGTGCGCAGGCGCAGGTCGGCGGACACCAATTACGAGAGCGCCCTCTGCAGACAGCCGCGCGAGCCTCGCCCAGCTGCCCCTTTATAGGCGGGAGCCCGGCGCAGCGGGGCCGCCGCCTCGCGGCCGGCCGGAGCGGGGCGGGGAAAGAGGCCTCCAGGCCCTGCCCCACTCGCGTGCCACGTCTTCCCCTGCTTCCCATTGGCTGATTTCAAATCTCGCGAGCCCGTGGCTGCGGTGCCCTGGCAACCGCACCTGTTTTGCTCCGCCCCTCGAGGGGAGGCTCTCGGAAATGCTGCAGTTGGCCGTACCAGAGTCTGGTGCCAAGATGTAGTTAGCCTGAGCATCCTCCAGCGCCGGTGGACTGTGCTCCTCAACCACAGTGCTTCCAACCGGCTCGGAACCCCAAAAGCACCGGGAGCCCGGGCGCTGTCTCTTCCCGCTTCCCTACGCCTCACCCTTTTGTCTTTTAGTGGCTCTGGGGACAGGATAGCGAAAATAGGAAAAGCTGAGAGTAGAGGACAACGGGAAGAGAAAAATCGGCAAGGAAGGAGGAGTGCGGCAGGACTCCGTTCAGGCAGACGAGAGAGGGACACAGCAATGGACACCCGTGACGTGAGCTGGAGGGGAAAGGTCAAGGTCTCACCGAAGAGTTTTGTCCCTGTATTTGGGCTAAAGAAGTTGAGGCTTTCTGGTTACTTGAGTTTTGAGGAAGTGAAATCGGAAATTCCCCTTGTGAGGAAGAGGGGAAATGTTGGGCAACAATGAGATGTGGTGGGAACTTAGGGGAAATCAAAAGCCCAAGAACTTCCGCTTTCCTGTCAGGGACACCACCAGTACCATCTTTTGTTTTGCTCTGTGTCCCAGCCTGCTCACCAGTTGGTGGCTGTTCGACGGGGCTCATACCCCCGCCATCATCCCTGGCCACACCTAGCTCCCCTAGCTGTCTCTGCTGGTGAGACTTTCCAGTGGGTGACATCAGAGATTTGGGGGTTGTGATTGTTAGGTAACCAATATCAGATCACCTAAGGAGGAGCTGAGTGCTGTTGGAGAAGTCTAAAATGAACCTGGAGAGTTGACACACACCCGTGGTCTCAGCTATTTGAAAAGCTGGGGTTTGGAGGATCACTTGAACCCAACAATATGAGGCCAGCCTGGGCAACAGACTCTGTCTTCAAAAAAAAAAAGACAAAATATTATTGATAGGACTAGTCTTCATGGTAAAGCTTTGCTAGCGTACACAAGTCCATGGGGCCCAACTCCAGCACCACTCCAACAAGCAAAAGTCCTGGGAACTTGAAAGCCTTGAGTCCATCATAGCTTTGAGAGACTTGGAAGCCTGAGGGCTGGACAGGGAAGAAATCAGGACGGGAGGAAGAGAGAGAAATGTGTACTGGGGATGGGTCAGGTGGGATCCAGAGAAGGCAAGGTGGAGAGGTTTGGTCGTCCGAGATCATTGCCAGAGGAACAAATTCCAACCTGCTTGCAGGCACAGGGCCCTGACTTCCAGCTTTGGAAGTTTCTGGAGTTTCTCTTTGTGGGGTTGGGGTGGGGGTTGTGAGTGTGCCCTGAGCAAGTCAGAAGACAATTTTCAGAAGTTCTCGCTCTCCGCCATGTGGAGCCTGGGAACCGAACTCAGATCATCACGCTCCTTGACAAGTGGTTTTTTTCCCACTGAGCCGTTACCAACCCTCATTTCGTGAGCATTCTTTTCAGCCATCACTGTAAAGCAAAGAAGCTCTTGGGCACAGACGGGCAGGGCTGTCACCATGGCTGTGTGTCAGCTGGTGACCAGGAGCCTCAGGCAATCCCAGTCCAGACTCTCTCAGCAAGCCTTAGAAGCTCAATGATTTTGACTCCTACACAGCCTAGACGAGGGGTCCACCCCGGAGATGTAATTTCAGGGCTGGTCCAGAGGAGAGCCGGAGGCTGGGGATTCTAAATGAGGTGGTTGTTTAGACATCTGAATAACTTGGCGGTGCTGTCTCCAGCAACACTCACACTGACCGGCCATGGTTTCCATGTCTCCCAAGAGCCCTGTGTACTGAGAAAACCCAGCCCCAGAAAAGTGAAAACACAATGTTCCTGGATTATTTATAACTGAAACGAGATGTTGTGTGTGCTTGCTCGACTTTGTCCCAGGAGCTGAGGGCAGGGGAAGGGGTCCTCACCCTTCCTCTTTCTTTCCTTCCCTTGTTGAGGCTTCCCCAAGGTACTGGCTGCCTTCCTATCCGGAATGTCCCAGATTGTGAAGCTCCCGATTTCCCTCCCAGTTTTGAGAAGAGCACTTTCTGTTTGGTGGGAAGGTATAGAAAGTGAACAAGCAAATTGTGCTTTTGGTTTCTCTGCTATTTGGCCTTCTGCTGTTTGCCTGCGTCTCGGACAGATGGGCAAGATTCAAATATTTTCCTTCTGCCTTACAAACTCTGCCCACTGCCGGTGATAGTGATGCACTTGTGCACACACACACACACACACACACAACACCCTATAAACTGGAAGAGCAGGCATTGCCCCAGCATGCATCTCCCACTTCCTTGCCCTCAGTCTTTTTGGTCCTCTATTGCCTGGTCTAAGAAAGTGATTGCAATATCCCCAAAGACAGATTTTTAAAAGAATTTGTGTATGTGTGTTTTGTCTATATGTATGTCTGCACAAAACATGCATGCCTAGTGTCACTGGGGGCCAGAAGAGGGTATCACATCCCCTGAGACTGGAGTTAAAGGTACTTGTAGGTGCTGGGAATCAAACCCAGGTCCTCTTCAGGAGAAGTCAGTGTTCAACGGCTGAGCTCTCTCTTAAGATCCAACCTCCCCCTTTTTAAAGATGTATTTATTTTTAGCGCATTGGTGTTTTGTCTGCACATATATTTGTGAGGGCACCAGATGCCCCAGAACTGGAACTACAGACCATGGTGAGCTGCCATGTGGGTGCTGGGAATTGAACCCAGGTCCTCTGGAAGAGCAGCCAGTGCTCTTAACTGCAGAGCCATCTCTTCAGCCCCTGCTTCCCCTCTTTTTTGAGGCATGGTCTCACCATGTAGTCCTGGCTGGCCTGGCATTCATCATAGAGATCAGGTTGGCCCCCAGCTCAGAGATTAGTCTATCTCCGCCTCCAGAATGTTGAGATTGAAGGCTTCCTAAAGACAACTTTTGAAGGGGGAGCTTTTCTCCAAATATGGTAAAAGAATTGGACTGGGAAAAGCCCAAAACCCAGGTTTCTCCCTGGCTGGGCAATGGCTCACTCTTTCCACTGAGGAAGTCTGCACAGAAGCACAGACTTTTGCTCCCACAGCTAGGAGGAGATTTGGCAGCGGACCAGTTCTATGAAACTGTAAACAGGCTGGAGAAATGGCTCAGCGGCCAAGAGCACTTGCTGTACACGCATGAGGACCTGAGTTCAAATCCCTAGGCCCACATAAAAAGCCTAAGAGACAGCTCTTGCAGAGGCCCACATTCAATTCCCAACACCTACATGGCAACTCACACCCATCTGTAACTCCAGTTCCAGGGCTTCTGACACCCTCACATAGACAAATACATACAGGCAAAACATCAATGAACATAAAATAATGAAAATAGCTGGGTAGTGGTGATGCAAGCCTTTAATCCCTTAATTTAGGAGGCAGAGACACTACCTAGTGAGTTCCAGGACAGCTAGAGCTACATAGTGAGACCCTGGGGCAGATGTAGGGGGAGGCTGGAGCCCCAGTGCTGTGATGGCAAACACAGGTGGATCTCTGGGGCTTAATGCCTACTGAGCCTAGCTCCAAGGGCAATGAGAGTTCCTGCCTCAAAGGAATAAAATGTTGAGTAGGACATCTGTCCTCTCCAGCTGTTCAGGGACTCGTGTGCCCATATACACTACAAAATCCAACCGATAATCAGGAAGCAGAGGCAGGCGGATCTCTGTGAGTTTGAAGCCAGTTAGAGTTACAAGTCAAAAAAAAAAAAGGGAAGGGGAGGAGTCTGCTCCTCTGCATTCCAGGTTTTTCAGTACTGGCTGGAATCTTGGTTGTTCTTATAGACCAGTAAGGATAAAGTCTGAGGACCAGGGTATGAGGTGACTTGCCTGAAGAAACACAGGCTGACAGAGGCTAGACCTTTGGAATCTGAACTGTTCACTCTGACCCATTCCACCTGCAAGTCCTGCAGTCCAGAGACTCTCGGTAAAGTCCAGGCTGGTGGGGACTCCACCCTGGAGCTCGCCTGCCCCTGCTCCTCAGCATCTTCCACACCAGGCCTGCCCCTGCACCAGTTGACGCCGGAACCAGACATGTGCACATGCAGCCAGCCACGGTGCTTCACAGAGCTGAAGTCTGGACACATCTGAATGCTTTCGCTCAAGTGACAGTTGAGGCTGGGGTAGCTTGGTGGAGCGCTTGCTGCATAGAGCACAGGGTCCTGTACCCAGCAAGGTGTAAACCAGGCAGAAGGTGAAGGTAGGAAGATCAGAAATCAAGGTCACCCTGGCTACACAGGGAATTAAAAGCCAGAATTCATTAGTTAGGATCGTGAAATCCTCTTTTTTTTAAAAAAAAAAAAAATTTATTATGTGTACAGCATTCCTTCCATGTGTGCCCACAAGCCAGAAGGGGGCGCCAGGTCTCATTACAGATGGCTATGAGCCACCATGTGGTTGCTGGGAATTGAACTCAGGACCTCTGGAAGAGCAGTCAGTGCTCTTAACCACTGAGCCATCTCTCCAGCCTGTGAAATCCTCTCTTAAAAAAGGAAAGAAAAACAAAACTAACCCCCCTAAAAACCCTCTGGTAACTGCCAGGCTAAAGAAGACACCTGCTACTGGCTCCAATTATTAGGCCTCTGGCCACTGAAGCAGGAGCAACAGCTGAACCGCCGCAGGATGCAATATGCATTGCCTCAAGGGCACTGGCCAGCCTGGCTACCCTCCTAGCCCTTACGGCAGGACCCCAGGAAGTGGCTTATCATTTGAAATAGGAGGGTCTGGAGAGATGGCTCAGAGGTTAAGAGCACTGACTGCTGTTCCTGAGGTCCTGAGTTCAATTCCCAGAAACCACATGGTGGCTCACAACCATCTATAATGAGATCTGGTGCCTTCTTCTGGTATGCAAACATACATGAAAGGAATGTTGTATACATAATAAATAAATCTAAAAAAAACAGGAGATACTGCCTCATTTGAAATAGGAATATTCTACCATCTACAAAAGAGTGGGGTCAGATAACATAGGAGGATCCCTTTCAGGATCCTGGGGTTCCTTTTAATATGGGTGTCATGGTCCACACCTATGAAGTCGGCCTATAGGAGGCAGAGATTGGAAGATTGTTAAAGACCAGCCTGGGCTATATAGCAAGATTTTGTCTCAAAAAGCAAGCTATACATATGAATTGCAGAGATAGATAGCTTCCCAGCCTGGTGTCAAGTTAGTCCCTCATATGTGAGCATGGCCACTGCCTTCTGAATGTCTCCTCCAGGCACTTTTGAAGGTGGGTCTGGCCTGTGTCTTGAGGGGCTCACAAAGTCAGTCTGTCTTCCTCCTGCATCCCATTGGCTAGTCTTCCTGCAGGAGAGGTGAGATGGTCCCTGAGTGGTCCTTGCGGCTGTCCAGCATGTCTGTGACAGGACAGCTGGCTTACTGTCCCCGTGGTCCAGCAGAGCCTTCCTCTGACGGCATCTTACCCTGAAGTACAGGCAGGGGTGACATTTGAAAGGGACTGAAGGGACATCCTCTCACCAAGGCCATCCCAAAGATGGGTGTAGTGGGACCCTCCCCAGAGTGGAACCCAAGCCGAGGTCTGCTGCTTATCCCTCCCGGTCCTGTCTCCTCCATTCACAGCCGTTCCCAGCAACACTTTCTTGCCCTCTTGATCATCGTGGAAGGCAGAATTGCTACATATCCGCAAGATCCCTTGGCCCTGGGGTGTGCACCCCACCCAAGATTAAACATAGTGTGGATTCTTCCTGGTAGATTGTGTTAGAAGGCCTTCCTTTCCATAAGGCCATTGTCCCTGCAGGCTGATGGACTTACATTAGGGCTTTTCTTTATCTAAAGCATTTCTTTTGTGACAGGATCTCACTGTGCAACCCTGGCTTGTCTGAAACTCACGCTGTAGACCAGGCTGACCTCAAACTCACAGATCCCCTTGCTTCTGCCTCCCCAGTGCTGGGAGTAAAGGCGTGTGTCGCCACCATCAAGTTGTTTTTATATTTTATGTTCATTGGTGTTTTGCCCGCATGTATGTTTGTGTGAGAGTGTCAGAACCCCTGGAACTGGAGTTACAGACAGGTGTGAACTGCCATGTGGGTGCTGGGAATTGAACCTGAGTCCTCTGAAAGTCCTCTCTTTTTTCTTTTTGAAAGAGGACCAATGTCGGATGGTGGCATATGCCTTTCACCCAGCACTTGGGAGGCAGAGGCAGGCAGATCTCAGAGTTCGAGGCCAGACATGGTCAAGTTCCATGACAGCCAGGGCTACATAGTGAGACCCTGTCTCAAAAAACAAACAAAAACCCCAAAAGAACAACAAATTTTACTATGTAGCTAAACTGGCCTAGAATTCATAGTGATTCTGTCTCCGTCTCTGTAATTATGGAATTACAACTATGTATCACCACACCCAACTTTTTGTTTGTTTGTTTGCCGAAGCTTTTGGAGCCTGTCCTGGAAGTAGCTCTACTAGACCAGGCTGGCCTTGAACTCACAGAGGTCCGCCAGCCTCTGCCTCCCGGTTTAACACAGTTTTACAAATTAGCCCAAATTTACCTTGAAACTGCCTAGGCCTCAAGGTGCTTGGATTACACATAGGAGTCTCCATGGATGGCTACCACGAACTTCCAGAGTCTTCCCTCTGGACAGTTGCAGAAAAGAAAGGCACAGACTCAAAACACAAGAACATGTCAGTGTGTATCTGGGAGCAGTGGCTCAGGCCTGTGAACCCAGGTACTTGGGAGGCTGAAGCAGAGAAATCACAAATTCAAGGCTGCCCAGCCTGGGCATCCTGACTCAAAAGTAAGGTCAGTTCAGTGGGCAAAGGCATTTGCTGCACAGACCTGAGGACTTAGGTTCAATCCTAGATCCCATGGTGGAAGGAGAGGATTGACTTCCGAGAGCCATTCTGACTGCCCCGTGAGTGTACACAGTCACACGCGTGTGAGCACACACACGCAGCAAGTAATAGTAATTCCTGAATAAAAACCAAAATTAGGGCTGCAGAGACGATGGCTCAGCAGTTAAGAGCACTTGTTATGTGAGAGCCAAAGTTACATTTGAAGTTTTAGTTACTGTGCCTAAGAGACCCGTGAAGCAAAAACACTTCTGGTCTGCAAGCCCCTTGCCTGAGGACAGCCAGTTTCTGAACTGCTGGAGACAGTTGTCTACGGACGATAACAAGCCATGTGTTTTTCATTTCCCTAAACAAGTTTGACCCGTCGGCTCTGGACGTATTTGATCACAGGGGTGGGAGGTTCACAGACTGGAGGTATGCTTGCCTGCTCTGGC
Source organism: Microtus pennsylvanicus (assembly GCF_037038515.1). Taxonomy (NCBI): domain Eukaryota; kingdom Metazoa; phylum Chordata; class Mammalia; order Rodentia; family Cricetidae; genus Microtus; species Microtus pennsylvanicus. The sequence goes on along the minus strand of NC_134583.1, from coordinate 89,425,466 downwards.
AGAGGGGCTGGATCGATTCCCAGCACCCACATGGCAGCTAAGACCCCTCAGTCACTCCATTTTCCAGGGTATCAGGCACCCTTTCTTGGTTCCTGGGGCATACACACACACACACACACACACACACACACGATATACAGACATACATGCAAGCAAAACATACATATAAATTGATTTTTTTTTTAAAAGTAAATAGGGGGCTGGAGAGATGGCTCAGAGGTTAAGAGCACTGGCTGCTCTTCCAGAGGTCATGAGTTCAATTCCCAGCAACCACATGGTGGCTCACAACCATCTGTACTGAGATCTGGCGCCCTCCTCTGGCGTGCGGGCATACATCAAGGCAGAATGTTGTATACATAATAAATAAATAAATCTTAAAAAAAAAAGTAAATAAAAGGTAAAAAGTAGCGGGCTGGAGAGATGGCTCAGAGGTTAAGGGCACTGCCTGCTCTTCCAAAGGTCCTGAGTTCAATTCCCAGCAACCACATGGTGGCTCACAACCATCTGTAATGGGGTCTGGTCTGCAGGCATACACACAGACAGAATAGTGTGTACGTAATAAATAAATAAATATTTTTTTTAAAAAGGCAAAAAGTAGGCCAGGAATGTTGCTTCATGGCTGGATGCTCATCTAGTACGCAGGAGGCCTTAGGTTCAATGCCTAGTACTGCAAAATTCATAAGGCAGTTGTTTCTTATTGATTTAAAGATAGAGAAGCCTAGAAGAAAAAGAAGTTTCGAGGCTGAGAGGAGCGCCCAGCAGCCATCAGACAAGGAGATGGAGCTGTCCTATCACCACTGCAGTGGCAGGGATGGTGGCTCCCAAGGAGAGTTCTTGTTTCTACTCTCAGCACCATTGAAAAAAAATCAAAGTCCAGGATGTTGAAAAACCAGCATTAAAGATCAGAGAAAGGCCAGTGGGCCGCAGCTGGCCAGGGCGCTCTGCGACATCTGGACGACGGGGACTGTGACTTGAAGAACAGGGTTGCATCAGTGGGGCGGACCTAAATTTGGCAACTTTGTGGTTGTGTAAGGGTATCATTTTTTCTTAGGAGATACATGTTGAAAGATTTCATGGTGAAGGGTCAGGCCCTGTATGCTGGTCTCTGGTAGTTCAGGAAAAAACTGAGAGATCAAGAGGGGAAGCAGATGTTACTTTAGAATACCAGCTGTCCGTGAATCCAAACAAAGGGTCCGTGGGTGTTGATTGTTCTGTTCTTGCAACATTTCGGAAGGTTTCACAATTGCTGAAAAGAAAAACAAAGTGGCCTGAACCCAGGTATCCCCTTCTCCCTACCATGGAGACCCAATTCTGAAGCCCCACTGCTCAGAGCCCTAAGGAGGACAGGTGCCAAATCTGTTTATACTAAAAATGAAAAAGCAATCAATTGGGGGAGGTTGGCACATGCCTCTAATTCCAGCACTTGGGAGGCAGAGACAGGTGGATTTCTGTGAGTTTGAGTTCAGCAGAGTCTACATAGGGAGTTCCAGGACACGCACTAAAGCTACAGAGAAGCCTGTCACAAACCCAATTATTTTTTATTTCATATAACAGAATACTGTTGAGCCCCTAAAAGAGTAAACTAGGGTTCCAGAAACCTCAGGGGAACTTAGCCAGACCCAGTCCTGCCAACTCCCTGTATGTAAACAGTGGTGACCCATTATGTGGTTGTTACATGAGGACCCATTTTCTTTTTTTTTTTTGGTTTTTCGAGACAGGGTTTCTCTGTAGCTTTGGAGCCCATCCTGGAACTCCCTTGGTAGACCAGGCTGGCCTCGAACTCACAGAGATCCGCCTGCCTCTGCCTCATGAGGGCCCATTTTCAAACCCACTCAGTGGAGGACAACATTGTGGCTGGGCACAGTTCAGAGGCGCCAGGAGGGACCCTGGGGAGATGCTGTGCTTGGATTAAGAAATAGCAGCCCCAGAAGAGGCAGATTGCCTTGGGGTACCAAACAGGTCCAGCTCCGTAGCGGTGTCCCTGGCGCCCCCTGGTGGTGGGTCTGAGACGTGAGACCTGCAGAAGAGCACGCTGCCTCCTCCCGGGCTGCCCAGCGTTCTCAGAGCTTTCTGAATGTTTCTGCTCCTGGCCAATTGCCACCTTCAGAGCAGCAAAAGCTGAACTCAAATTCACCGCTCAGGAATCTTTGTTGGTCACATTCGCCCAACTCCTTTCCCACTGGCCCGTTCTTTGCCGTGAGAATGTGAGTTACTTGCGCATGCTCCCAGGATCCTTGGTTAGCTTTGTGGTTCCATGTGTGCCACGATGGCAGTGATGGGGAAGACAACGGCTGGCACCTAAGGATCTCCTGTCCCCAGGCACTATGTCAACCCCACCTTATGATGTCTCTCCCTAAGAATTTCTATTTACGCAGCGGTGAGTCCTCAATAAGCATTTATTAAGCAATTCTTGTGTTAATCTCTGAGTCTATAGGAAGCAAAGACAGTGACTGTCACTCCCAGGGGTTCCCGGATTGTAAAGGAAATAGATGCTGGTGATGAAGTATGCAGAACAGGGTCACTAACAAGTCACCTGGAGTAGGGAAGTGGGCGGGGCAAGTGACTCAGGCAGGTATCCTGGAGGCAGAATGGGAGGGAGCCAGCAAGGGAAGATGTTCATAGGTCCAGGGGCTGCTGGGGAAAGAATGCAGGTCCACAGGGGTCAAGACCCTGGACCAGAGAGAGCTGGGTGTGCTGAGTTGAGATGGTTCCCTGAAGCATTTGAGACTTTTATGAGCTGCGTAGAGACAGATGGAGGTAACCCAGGTGAGGGACCACCTGCCGTTGCCTTCTACCATAAGCCAGCCCCTGGGATGGAGCAAGGGATGGATGGTCCAGTGCCCATCTGTTCAGTCAGGGCACCTCCAGTACCTGCCAGGCCAGGGTGTGGAGCCAGCCCTGAAGATGAGTCAAGGACTGTGTTCGCCACAGGCTGAGACCAGCCAGGGATTAATAAGCAGTCAGAGAAGAGTGATGGGAGAAGCAGACACTGCAGGACCAGGGAAGGTCCCTGAGCCAGGCCTTAGATGTGGTGGATGGGAACCCAGGAGCAGCTGAGACAGTGGCGCCAAAAGTGCTCGGGTCTGTGGAAAGGGGGAGAGAATTCAGGACCCGAGCCATCCGTTTTCTTGACACACTTCACGGTGGTGAGTGGGTGCACACACAGCACAAACCAGCGGTGGGACTCTGAATGCAGTGTTTAGGGAAGCCTCGGGGCCAGGGGACACTTCAAATCAATCCCCTGAAGGATCCTCGGCTGGGAGAGAGCCTGCCTGGCCTGAGCGGGGCTGAAGCGTTAGCACACGCATAGGCAGGTCTGGCGGTGCATGGTTGTAATCTTAGCATTTAGGAGGTAGAGGCAGGAGGATCACAAGTTCTTTGTCAGTCAGGTGGTGGTGGTGCACCTTTGATTCCAGCACTCAGGAGGCAGAGACAGGAGGATCTCTGTCAGTTCAAGGCCAGCCTGGTCTGTAGTGAGTTCCAGAATAGCCAGGACTGTTTCAGAGAAACCCTGTCTGGAAAAAAAAAACAAAAAACAAAAAACCAAAACAACAACAAAAGAAGTTCCTGGTCATACTATCCTATACAGAAAGTGTGAGGCAAGCCTGGGCTGTATGAGACCCTGGCTGAAGAGAAAAGCTTCTGGCTGAGAAGCACCTCATGTTTAACACAAGGGCCTGGCTCCTCCCCTAGCACCTCAAGAACAAGGCAGCAAATGCTCGGGCTGAGCCTGGACAGGGATCAGTAAGAGTGCACCTAGTGCTACAGACAATGGCACATGCCTGTATACCTATAATTCTGACACTTTGCAGAGACAGGTTCAAGGCCAACCTGGTCTACATAGCAAGTTCCTGCCAACAATCAAAGAGTGTGGCAAAGAAGCCGTGGAGGGACAACATGTTTCAAAGGCAGATGCAAGTGAAAATGTGGAAGGAGTGGGGGGTCTTGACCTCGACGTCTTTCTCCCCACCCCCACCCGGCTCCTTCAGGTTCTTTCTTGTGGCTGGCATTGAGGCGAACATACCTGTGACCTATGGAATTGGCAGCCAGAGGAAAAACCAGAGTACTGGCTGTCAATTCATAGGTCAGAGCCCTGTGCACTCCATCTTGGCAGCTGCTGACAGCCTTCAGTCCCAGGCTTGAGGACTGCCGTGTCTCTGCTGGGTGGCTGTGGCTTCTCTTCCTCCGTGGGTACCAGCCTCCACCCCAGATAACAGCAGCCCCACTGGAACCAGTGGGCACTTCCACATGGAGTTGCTGTTACAGGAGGTGGGAGCCACTGTGGTCAGAGCACGGCTGCAGGCACCTCCTTTCTGTCAGGATCCTGGGAAGAGCCCCACAACTGCTGGCCCACCCATGGCCCTCTTGGCTCCAGGTTCACTCATTTTATTGAGGCTTCTTATCATTCACTCAAGGCCCACACCTGGCACCCCATAGGACGCCAACCTTGTTCCTGGGCGAAGTCCAGGCTCAATCCTGGAGCCTCCTCATCAGACCGGGAGTGGCTCGGATTTACAGCTCTCCTGCAGCCTTTGCCCCCAAGGCCCCTTGTTTCCTCCTAAATACACCTGGGGCCCAGTTACTGCTTTTGCCCACCCTCAGGGTGGCAGGCACGGGCAGAGGGAGAGCAAAGGACAACTGGGCTGTAACCTCCAAGGATCTCGAAATGCCACTTTCCTGAGGGTGGAGGGTGGCCCTACCCAGGAAACTGGATACAAGAGTAAAGGAACAGGAGAAAGAAAGAGGGTGAGTGAGGCTGGGGAGCCGCCGAGAGAAAAGCTTGAGGACAGACAGGAAGCAAACAGACAAAACAGACGGGAGGTAGGGAAGGACAGGGACCCCAGGCTGATACTCAGTGGTAGGGTGAAGAGCTTGAGGCTCTGGGTTTAATCATCAGCACAGCAAAAAATAAAATAAAAATTAAAAAAAATACAGGAAGGAGAAGAGTGGACACTGGTACCCAGCCAAGTTCATTGAGTAGTAAGAGCAGGAGTATGGGCAGGCAGTCCCCGGAAGAATGATTCCTCAACAGTCTAAGTTAGCCAAGGCCTGGGAGCTTAACTTCTCTGAAGTACTACCGGCTCCACCTATGCGAGTGGGAGGCCATCTTGCACACTGGTTTGCACTGGTGAGAAGCTGCCTACCCTTCCACCCACTCTGTCCATGTGCGAGGAGCTGGGACCCCTGAGCTGACCCAGGGGTCAGTGAGCTAGCTCATCTGCATTCTCATCCCTTCCAGAGATCCTGGCCCCAGGGTCTGTCCTGCTGGGACTCAGCAGTCTGGAAGGAGAGGGAAGGTTCTGGAGCGCCCCATTTTGGCAGTGGTAGAAAAAGACCCAGACAAGCAGAGGATGCTGCACAAGGTCCCACTGCTGGGCCTTGGGGGAGTCCTGCCCTGTCCTTTGCAGGACAGAGCCCAGCAGCAAATCCCAAGGCCTAGCTAAGCCCAGCCTCCTGCTGCACGAGGCACCAGCACTTCCGGAAGGCAGACATAGCGGCTGTTTAGGAATTCTGTCTTAGTGCTGGGCAGCTCCAGACATCGACACTGCAGCCTGTTACTCACCCAAAGGAGTGACACTGAGGCCACAGAGCCCTAATGGGCTTCCCCCAAAGTCCCCAGGCCCATCTCTTTTCTTGCTCAGAAGGGCTGACGGCTCCGTTCGCAGCAGCTTCCCGGGAGAGCCTGGGAGGTCTTACCTCGCGCTTAGCTGGCCTTCAGGGCACAAGGAGGAAGTGGGGCCACCCGGCCCAGGGCCTTTTGAGCCGTTGGCCCAGCCCTGGTAGTGTTAATGATTACCTCACTGCCATCAATACTGATGGCAGTGGGGTCCGAAGGGCAGCAGACCTGGACTGTGCCCCAGCTGGTGGGGTGGGTCCAGGAAGTGCCAGGGAGACCTTCAGCTACCCAGTGGCAGACCCTGGCCACCCATGGGCTTGTCTCCTCTCAGGTTTCATTGGCTTGAGCTCTCGTCTAGTCTGTTGGGCCCAGCTAACCACAGGCAGTCAAAATGGAGGAGGGAGGGAGGGTAAGGGTCAGGTCTCTATTTAGTACTCAGATCTATGATGGGGCCCAAGAGACCACAGTTAACTTCAGTGGCCACTAGGACCCCCAGTAAAGTGAGGGACCTCTGGTTCCTAACTTGTTCCTCGGCCGCCCCACAGACGACTCACTTCCTGGCAGTGCCACTGAGGGTGGAGTCACTGGTGTGGCTCCCTAGTGAACAAGGAAAGTGGGATGGGGGCAGTGGACGTCTTCTGGAGACCATAGTATAGCCCCCGTGTCTCCCCTTTAAGGCCCGGGCACCCCAAAAGCCTTTTGCTGAAGACGGTGGGAACAGCCTTCTAGAGTGGGACAGTCCTGGGTGCTGTCTCTGCTGGCAGACCAACAGGTGTGGCCTTAGGCCACAATCCAGGGTTTCACAGGGCTGGCCTGGAGCCCAAGGGTAAGGCTGGGCGCTGGGGTCTTACAGGGATAGAACCAAGAAACGGGGCTTTGATATGGGCTCCCAGAGCCATTCCTTCTCTGGGATCGCCAGGCGGCTCCTCCCAGCCTTAGTCTGCAACTGACACTCAGAAGCAGTGCCAGGGTGAGAGGCACCCAGGATAGTTGCTAGGTCGAGCCCAAGTGGGAGAGGCTGGTTCACACCAGTAGAAGGCTGAGGGTGGAGTGTGGTGCCCTCTGGTGGCAGGAAGCAGGTACTGCCTGCAGAGATGGGACCTGGCGGGGCAGGCTGGGGCCTCACAGGCACACAGGACCTGGAAGAGGGGCTGACGGTGGGCAAGTTTATTCCACTTCATGCAGACACTGACCCACACGCTCAGGGATCTTAAAAATACACTGACCCACATGACATCTGTCCCCCACCTCCCCATGAGACACGGAGAGACACTTGGCTGAGTGGGGTCTGCGGGTCCAAAAGCCTCCATCCTCATTCTGGAACAAGGCAGCAGTGTGGGCCCAGGTAGCAGGGAGGAGCAGCGTCCTTTCTCCCCAGACGAAAGTGCACAGACAGGGCAGAGGCCCCAAAGCCGCGAGGCCCCACTCTCACGGCCAATTGGCAACAGGCAGGCTGGGCAGGAATCCTTCACAGTGGCCTAGCTGTGGGTCACAGCAATCAGGAAACCAGGGAGCTGGTGGCACCACTGTGGCTGGCTGGACAGGTGAGCATGTTGGGACAGTGGGTAGATCTTAAGTGCCTGCAGTCAGTCCTGGGTCTCCTCCAAGCGCCACTTGAGAGCGTGGTCCTTGTGGGCATCCGGCAGGATCTGGTTCCGCATGCCCCCAAGCACATTGGATGTGGCTTCTGTTGCTAGGATTATTGGTTTTACCACTGTTGGGGGCAGCTGTCGGATCACACCCCCCACGGCACCCGTCAGTCCCTTCTGTTCATGGCCCCTTGATGCCACATCACAGATGGTCTGGGCTGTATCCAGGATGCCCTGTGGAGGTTAGAGGTCAGTGAGAGAGTGGGGATGGGGCATCTGGGCACGGGACTAGGGTGGTTCTCACCTCTCGGACAGCATCATAAGCCTTGGCCATGCCCTCCCGGAGGTCAGCAGGTTGTTGACCTCTGCGCAGTTTCCGTGAAGAACGCTTGTCTTGTAGGGAGCGGGAGATGGGAGATGCCGGGGACAGGATGTCATACACTGTCTCAGCTGTAGCCTGAGGACAGCAGAGTTGGAGGATGACAGATGGCCAGGCTGGGACCAGACCTCCTTCAGCGTAACTGTTCCCTGTCGAACTCGGCCTACTTCCTCGCCTGCCTTTTCCCATCTCCTATCTCAGAAGACTTCCTTCTGACGATTTCATTTGTTTTATTTATTTATGGTACTGTGTGAATGCAGTGCCCCTAGAAGCCAGAAGGCCCAGGATCCTTTGGAGGAACTGAACTCAGGTCCTCTGCAAGAGCAGCAAGCAGCCTTAACCACCAAGCCATCTCTCCAGCTCTTCAAAAGGCTTCCTTAATGTAAGGGGACATTAGCAAACCTTTCTGGGGCTGGCAAGATGGTTCCAAAGGTCAAGGCATTTACTTTGAGGTGACATGAATTCAACCCCCAACCTCAGAGATCCACACAGTAGAGAGAATTGATTCCACAAAATTGTCTGACCTTCAAAAAACAAGCTAGGGTACACACATAGAGAGTGAGTAAATTCAAAAGGGAAAAAACTTTTTAGGCTTGGTGGGATAGTTCAGTGGTCAAGGTCCTTGATGCTGGAGAAAACTTTCCTGGGGCCTCGCATCCAGGCAGCCCACGGCTGAGACCTGCCTGAGCTGTCTAGTTTTCCAATTAGAGGGCAGCCCCTGTACAGTCCGACCCTAAAAGTCATCAAAACACGCCCGCTGCCCAACCCACCTTCTGCCCACCTACCTCCTGTGTTCTGTCCACTCCCAGCCTTTCCCAACCAAATGAACTAACTTCTCCACTGCAGAGCGTGGAACCCTGCCCTTTCTCCTGATGCAGTGTCCCACATACCCGCAGGCTCACCCAATCCCACCCTGGAGCTCAATCACTACCGGACAACCAGGGCTTTGCTGTGGTGGTGATAGGGTGCGCTCTGGGGCCCAGGACAGCCCAGAACCTGGATGAACCAGAGCCGGTTTCTGCAGCTGCCCCTGTGCAGTCACCTCTCGCATAGAAGTGTGGGCTCTGAGAGAACAGACTTTTGGTCCCACCCCCGGGAGCCACCATGAAACACCATGTCATGTGCCTTTATCTATGCCCAGCCTTTTCAACTGTGAGGAAAGAACCAGGAGCCCGGGGATGAGGGTGTCCCTTTCCTGTCCAGTCCTGCACTCACCTGGATGGCCTGGACCAGCCGGTTGCTCAGTTCCAGAGCAGCAGAGGCTGTGGATGACCCAAAGGAGGCAGCCCCACGCTGCAGCCCCCGAATGAGGCGCCCATCTTTCCTGTACTGTTCAATGGGGAGCCACAGGAGATCCCGGAACCCTTGGACTGTATGTAGGACAGGATTATCAGAGAGAGATGCTAAGACTGCCCTGGCCTCTCTTCCCTGCACAAGGACCCTTACCTCTTTCCCAAACCAGTTTCTTTTTCCTTTTTTTTTTTTTTTTTTTTGGTTTTTCGAGACAGGGTTTCTCTGTGGTTTTGGAGCCTGTCCTGGAACTAGCTCTTGTAGACCAGGCTGGTCTCGAACTCACAGAGATCTGCCTGCTTCTGCCTCCCAAGTGCTGGGATTAAAGACATGTATTCTGTCTTTTAAAAGGGAAAAAGAAAGCCGGGCGATGGTGGCGCACGCCTTTAATCCCAGCACTAGGGAGGCAGAGGCAGAAGGATCTCTGTGAGTTCGAGCCCAGCCTGGTCTACAAGAGCTAGTTCCAGGACAGGCTCAATAGCTACAGAGAAACCCTGTCTTGAACCACCCATGGCCCCAAAAAGAAAGGAAGGAAGGAAGGAAGGAAGGAAGGAAGGAAGGAAGGAAGGAAGGAAGGAAGAGATGGCTCAGGAGGTAGAGGTCCTTGCCACCAGGTCTGCTGACCCGAGGACAACATCCAGGACTCCAAAGGTAGAAGGAACTGTCCCCTGACCTTTGTATGTGCTCTGTGGCAGGTGGCATGCGTGCAACAACCCACAACCACCCCCCCACACACTAAATAAATGGGATTGTTTGAAAAGTGTCGTCTTCCCTTGAAACCCCCTCCCATGTTGGGGAGTTTTTCTTACTTCCCTTCATCTGTTTATTCTGTGAAAAGTACACAAAGCACAGTTCTCAGAGCCAGATACTCACAGAGCTGCACAACTGAGTGCATGGGGCCCACACCTCCCAGCAGGCCAGGCAGCTGATTCTTGCGGATGTCCTGCAGCCATTCATTGAGGGCATAGCCCAGCACCTTGTCCACACCCAGGAGACTGGAAGGGAGAGGCAACAGGGACAAGGTTGGGGCAAGCCACACACTGATAACTCAGGGACAAGTGTGGCTGGGTCCTCCAAGACAAGAGCTGCGAGCACCCCCGGCTGCCCCAGAGTCTTACCCAGCAGTGTGGAGCAACAACAGCCTACTACAAAGGAGAAACTAAGGCCTGAGTAAAGATTTGGCCAAGGCCATATACAACCCGTGAGAAACAGCAGAGGAAGGCTGTGGCCCCCCAGGGGGAGCTGGGGCTCGCCCGTGCCGGCAGCAGAGGAAGGCTGTGGCCCCCCCAGGGGGAGCTGGGGCTCACCCGTGCCGGCAGCAGAGGAAGGCTGTGGCCCCCCCAGGGGGAGCTGGGGCTCACCCGTGCCGGCAGCAGAGGAAGGCTGTGGCCCCCCCAGGGGGAGCTGGGGCTCACCCGTGCCGGCAGCAGAGCCGCTTGAGCTTCAGCTCGGAGCAGTTGAGCTGGGCCAGGCCGATGAGGAGCCCTGTGAAAGTGCCCTGTTGGGAGAGGGGACAGGGGTGTGGTTATGTTTTGGGATACATACTGTGAATCTTGGCCCCAGCCCCTGGACCTACAGCGAGTGGCTCACACAGCCTGCCCGATGGCATCACTCACCACTTGGTCCACGGTGACATGCTTGCCATGGTAATCCAGGCAGATGGGCACCTCGGATGTGAAGCGGAACTCCCTAGAAGGGGAAGAGGGGAAAAGAGAATCTCTGCTCACTGACCTGCTCGGCAGACATCCTGGTCCAGAGCCCTCTTTCCTACCTGAAGTAGATGGGTTGTGGGTCACAGGAGCTGTGGCCACTGCCTGGAGCCTCCTGGGGGCTGCTTGTCTCTGTGCCCTCAGACTGCCCTTCCTGGGGGCTGCTGGGCCGGCTGTGGGTTTCTCGGTGAGCTGGAGGAAAAGAGGTCACAGACCCAGGATGGAACTGGGAATGGTTGGGGCGGCCAGAATCTAGACTCCCCTCCTTGGCCTGGTCCCTCACCCTCAGCTGAAGTGTCCCCTGGGACCATGGGGTTGATGCCAGCTGCTAGACTGGTGAAAAAGTCCTTGAGGAAGAAGAGGGCATCCTGTAGGAAGAATTCTGGGTCAGATTCAGGACCTGGAGATGGGGAGGGGGTCACGCCGGGCTCTGCCCTTGTCCACTACTCACCTGGTCTACATTGAGCCTTAGAGGCATCATGGAGACCCGAAGACAACACTCTGGCCCTCCCAGGCTGCTGGTGGGAGCCACATGCAGTGCCTTGATGGTAAGCTGATGGCGGAGGAGAAACTAAGTCTCTACTGCGCTTTGGGAACTCCATTCCCAGCTGCCATCAACCCTGCCTCCGCCCATGCTGTTCCTGCCACTGAGGCTGGGCTGCTTTGTCCTCTGGACACACAGCACCTTCAGGAGGTCTATGGAAAAGAGGCTGCCCGCATCCAGGCACGCTCACCATGTTAGAATGTGTGCGCCTAGGCAGCCGCTCACTCGTGTGCAGATGAAGGAATTTGTTGATCTTAGAGGTGGCCAGTCGGTCTCTGATCTCCAGCTCTTGAACAATGAGCACTTGTCGGGACAGTGGCCGCTCTTCCAGCTCCTGGCCAGGGTTCCCCCCTGGGGCTGGCTCTTCTGGGTATACTTCATGTTGGAAGCTCACCTGTGGATGGATGAGGCCTGAGTTGGGTCCTGTGGCCCAAGAGGGGGGTCTGGCTGAGGCCCCATCCTGACCCTACCTCAGGCCCATACTTGGCTCATACCACTGCACTCCTGGCCCAACCTGGCCACACAGAACTTGACCAGCCCAAATCCCTCCAACCTCTCCAACCTCTCCAAAGCCTTTGTTCTACTTCAAGTGTGCAGGCCCACCTTGTCAGACATTGCTGAGGCCCATTCTGTCCCTCACTGGTCTCTAAATGCCTTCCTTCTACCAGGACGGCTCCACCCTCTCTAAGCCAGTCTCCACACCAGGGGTGTGTGCTCTACTTCCTGTCCTGGGGGCCTTGACATCCCCTCCACACCTGTCCTTGTTCTTGCTCACTGTATGGTTGAGCCCAGGCCTGATTCATCATCTCCAAACTTCTGTTACAGAGGGTTTTATTCTTTCTGGATGCTTCGGCTCCCACCCGGTCTTCGAGTTACTGCCGGGATGCTCTTCCCTGAACCCTCCCAGCTACTAACATTGCCATGCTTGCTCAACACCAAATGGGCTGCTCTAAGAAACTTGGAATCCCCTGGCCATTAATCCCAGCACTCAGGAGGCAGAGACAGGAGGAGCTCTGTGAGTTCAAGGCCAGCCTGGTTTATAGAGCAAATTCCAGGACACGCTCCCAAAAGCTACAAAGAAAAATCCTGTCTCAAAAGACAAAGCAAAACAAACAAAAGGAACCCCTTAACACCCTTTTGGGCTCATATGACCTGTGGCTTTTGCTATCCAACCCACCCTCTGCAACCCACCATCACCCGCCACTGCCCTGCTCTAGTTGACAGGGCCTCTCTCTCCCCAGAGCCTCACTTCTGTGCTCACCCCCCACTCAGCCTCGCACTCACTTTGCTGAGCTGGATCTCCATGAGGACCTGGTGCTGCCGTCCGACACCGCCTTGGGTCCGCCAGGAGTTCTGGGGCCGGTTGGGACCAGAGGAGCGGGAAGGAGAGACCCTGGGGCCTGTGAAGCCAACTCTTGCTCTGAGAAAAGACACATGGGGACAAGTTAACTCTAACTCTAAGGAAACATCTGCTCTCCTCGACCTCAGCACAGGCCTTTTAGCCTAGGAGAGGAGACTCTCAGGCAAGGAAAAAACTCAAGTTCAGGGTAGAGAGGCGCATGAAGCTTGAGGTTGCCAGCTAGGTTATACCCAGATCCCAATGCCACCAACTGCCACCCACAGGCCTCTAACCTGTAAGTGGGGTGAAGGCCAAAGTCTCTACCCCCATAGAGGTGCCAGATGAAGGACACCTCCCGGAGGACCACACGGCTGCTAGGCACTGGGAAGTGAGCAGGTGCCCGCAGGAGGTCCGTGCTTCCTAGCGGCTGGGAGAAGTGTCCATCCTGCACAACGATGGGGCCCGGGTGCAGCTGCGTCACAATGGGCTCTCCATCTCGGGGCTGCCAGGAAATAGCCAAGTAAAGATGTAAAGAGGTGGCCAACCCCAGCACCTGCCTTTTTTGTCTCCCTCTCCTCCTGGACTACCAGCCAGTGCCTGTGTTGGCTCCTCTTGGCCCTGTCACCTGGACCCTCAATGAGCTTGGACATTCCGTTAGCCCATGTAGTTACACGGTACTCCCATCTGCCAACTGGCCCTCTTCTTCCTCTATCCCCTGTCTGAGTAGGACACTGTGTCTCCTCTTCTGGACTTCCACCTGTTCTTTCAAGCCCAGAGCCAAGGCTGCTTCCTGGCTGCTTCTCCTACCCTGTGAGTTCTTCTATCAGTACTGAGCAACTACCTGAACATCCAGAATCCCCATCCCAACACACACCGCAATGCCAAGGCCAGGGGCGTCAAGGATGCAGAACTCATCACTGTCCAGGGTGTCCCCATCCCCTTCCTCTTCTCTGTCATGCTCCTTTGTCTTATAACAGGACTCCACAGTATGAGAAGTGCCCCCAGGAGGAGACGAAGGGGCCTGGGCCCCACTCCGTTCACCGGGGAACAGATAGACGGAGACAGGAGAGGCCTGAGGAAGGGGGCCACCTATGGGAGAAAGTGGCCAGTGTGAGGAGATGCAGCTGAGGGACCTGAGGGTCTGGTGTCCCTAGAGCACCCTCACCTACCTGGTGACTGGGCCAGCTCCTGCAGGCTGCGCCGCTCAGTATCCAGAAGGGCATCAGTCAGGTCTCGCTGGTTGATGAGGGCTGTCTCCACGGGAGGGCACGAGGGCAGGGAGGCAGGGCTCTCTGAGAGCTGGGCAGGAGAGGGAAAAGGCACGAGTGAGCACTAGGAGGGGTAGCTCCAGGTATCCTCCAATCCAGGCCTTGTGTTTGTATAAAGAGAATGGCCTGGCCGAGCTCTGGTAGCCTATGTGGCCAGGCCTCACCTGTACCTTCTGGCCAGCGATCTCCGTGGGGCTGGGGGGCCGGGGTGGGGGGTGCAGGTCACCAGAGCTGGTTACGTACTGGAGCAGGTTGACCAGCAGGGCGCAGGAGTCGGCACAGCTGTGCACATGCACCACATTGTTGGAGCAGCGCAGCTCGAACAGTGGCTGGCTCTGTAGGCGGTGGGCCATGGCATTGGCACAGGAGCCACCACATGCCAGGCTCCCACCCCACAGGAGCAAAGAGGACCTTTTCTTGTTTGGTCAGCTGACAACTGATGGGGGAACCCATGTTCCAGGGTACCCAGTACCCGCCCACCCCTGCCCCTGACTTCAGCCTAATTATACAGGAACTGCTATCTCACCATGAAGATGAGAAAAACTGGAACCCACAGTGGCTGTCACCCTGGGTCCCACCTCTGCCCTGCCTGCAAGTGCCCTCTGGTGCCCCCAGTGAGTTGGAAGGACACTCACAGTGTTCCCTGGAGGAACACTGGTGGTAGCCTGGCAAGGCAGGGGCATGCACTGTGACCCTCTTGAGGCTCCCGTGACCTCTGGTGCCAGTCACTTACCAGCCTGCCCTCGGTGCTCCCCTTCCAGGTCTTGATTACAAGCTCTAGGAGGTCAATATCCAGGACACAGACGTAATCTGAAGCAGAGGGCAGAAGGTTCTCATGGCCTCCGTCCACCCTGTCCTGCACTACCCACCACGATTGTGTCCAGTACGGTTGTGGGCATGGGTGTGTAAACATGAATGTATGTGTAGCTGAGTACAGGCCAGCAGCTGGGTGTGGCAGGGGATTGTCCCTCAGTGTTGGGGAGCCCACCCTAGGCCCTGCTCACCTCGCCGCAGATCCAGGGTCTCCACCTCACACTTGTCGGACAGGTACAAAGCGGAGTCGTCAAGGATGAACCTGGTGGGGAACAGGGCTGAGAGGGGCCCAGGAGCCACTGCAGGGGGCAGCCCAGTGGTAAATGGGCAGAGGGGTAGGAGGGGTCCTGGAGGTGACTAAGCTAGTGACGGGACCTTGACAGCCTCAGCACTGTCCCTTGACTGTCACCGGGGACCTGGGAAGACCCTGCAGGTTCTCACTCTTACGGGACTTCAGACACTCACTTTCTAATTTTGCATTGGACTTAGACTTCCCAGTGTGGAGGGTCTCCCTTTCCCCACCCCCTACAGCATTATCTGTCTATCCATCTAGTACATCTTAAACACACGACCTGACCCATGTTGAGTACATGGTCTAACCTGAGGTACACATCTTTCTAGTTTTTGAGACAGTCTCACTAAGTTGTCCAGGCAGGACTGGGATCACACACCTTGTCCACCAATACCAAAATTTCATTTTTTTTTTTTTTGAGAGAGGGGGCTTGTGTTTGAGCCTATGCTTTCCTCCTTGCTACCTCCTGCTGGGGTCACAGGCTTATGCCACCATACCCACCTAGCACATTTTTTTAAGCTGTGTAGGCTGGTGATGTAGCTCCTGGTAGCGTAAGCATGAGGCCCTGGGTTAAACTACCATTACCACTAAAACAAAACTTTTTTGTTTGCGGGGAGTTGTTGTCAAGACAAGGTTTCTCTGTGTAACAGCCTTAGTTGTCCTGGAACTCTCTCCATAGAACAGGCTCAGAGATCCACCTGCCTCTGCCTCTCGAGTACTGGGATTAAAGGCATATGCCACCACTGCCCAGCTAAAATAAAAGTTTCAAAACATGTTTTTTAATCTAAAATTTCCCAGGAGGCATTCTACTGTAAGTCTAGGTCTTTCCTTCCTCTGGGCTTGCGGAGCTGCACCCCACGCAGGGCTGCACTTGGCTATGCTCTGTTCCAGCTCTCTATTCTTTTGTATTCTTTTACAACTGCCAGAAGAGATTACAACCCAGGACACTGCGGTTCAAGTCTGATTTTGGATAGAAGAACAAACAACTCACATTCCCGAGGATATGTGAGAATATGGGACACCATCACTCCAAATACAGACAGATGGCTCCAAGAGGCCCTGGGCACACGGGCAGCAGCAAGTCAGCACCGCCCATCGGGGTGTGGGGGACCAGGTCTGGGGTAGCGTGCATACCTGAGCAGGAAGGTAGAGGTGTCCATGACAATGTTACTGGAGAGGGTGAAGGTCTCAGCGGTGATGAGGACTCGCACAGGGAGGTAGAGAGGCCTGAGGGGCAAACGCAGGCTGAAGCGGTTCCTTCCATTGGAGGCTGGCCCCGACCCTACATCCCCAGCCCCCCAGCCCGGGTACCTGTAGTCTACAGCACAGGAGAATAGGTGTGTGTGGAGAACAGTGATGACCGTTGGGGGCATGTAGCCCAGCACAGGATCATCCAGTACATCCAAGAAGTCCAACAGCTACACAGGCAAGGGGGAGGGGTGGGTCGACAAAGAGGACAAAGTGACCTCTTCCTCTAATGCTGGTCTGGCACTCTGCCCATTGCCCACCAGCTGTCCACCATAGCCCTGGTCAGGAGCGCTCTGACCAAGGTAAGCTCCAGTCCAGTATTTTTCTTTTTTTTCTACTTTTGCTTTGTTTTGAGACAGGGTTTCTCTGTGTAACAGCTCTGACTGTCCAGGAACTCACTCAGTAGACCAGACTGGCCTTGGACTCACTGAGATCCGCCTGCCTCTGCCTCCCAAGTATTGGGATTAAAGGAGTGCACCACCACCACTCAGCCAGGCTGTATTTTTCACACTGGCCTTTTTAGCCATGTTTGACCTGCTTGCTCAATCAGAAGTCCAGAGTCACAGGGCCATGTAACTTCCCAGGCACCTTTGCTCACCTGGGAGTGCCAGCTCTGCTCAGGTGGAGCCATGTAGTGGCGCAGAGTGGCTTTGTGCAGCCTTATTGTCACCAAAAACTCCTGGGGAAGGAGGTGCAGTCGGTCAGTCAGGAGGGACGGTGGGCGCCAAGCTCCAGCGTGCACCAAGGAGGCAGTTGCCCAAGCCAAGCGGGCAGCGGGCAACAGAAGAATCCTCACCTTGACATTCTTGTGGGGGTCCAGGTGGATTCGGACAGCTGCAGACAGCATGGGGGGGCCCTGACCCTTGCGGCCCAAGGCTCCCCGCTCAGTCACCCCTTCCTCTGATGGGTAGATGGTGGGAGCCAGCTGAGCCGGAGGAGCAAAGCTGGGGACTTCCAGGTGAGTGGGCAGCAGGTAGTCCTCAATGGCCGCTAAGGAGGAATCCTGTGAGTCCTGATGAGGCCACTGACCACCCTGCTCACAGCCCACAGCCCTGAAAGCTCCCTCCCCCAGCCTGATATATACTCAAGTGGCCCCCAAACCTCGATGGTAGAGTGTTGCCTTTTCAGCTTCCAGGCAGAAGTAGCCAAGCCCTGGTTGGCCACGGTACTGGGTGACACTGAAGATGGTGCCCTGCTCCACGTCTAGCACCAGTTCCCCGTGAGTGACATCCAGCCGCTTCCCTGTCTCGTCCTGCAGATGTGCACATGCGTCACTGCTGCGCCCAGCACTGCTAACACCCAGAGACAGCGGCCTCGTGGGGTCCTAGCCCGAGGCAGCTCCAGTTCCTCCCAGACTTGACTGAGTCTGCCCATGTGCTGCTGGCTGGAGGGACTCTCATGCCTGACATGGAGAAAGGCTGGGAAGTGGCTGACAGCCGTGAGGGTTGATGGGTGATTTGGGTGGGCAGGCAGACTGTGGCAATGGGTGCTGCCAGCCCTCTAAGCTTTCTACAGTCTCGGTTCCTAATGTGATGTTGGCAGGCTTGTGTGGCTGGACAAGAGGAACTCCCTGGAGTTGAGCTGCCTCACCTTAGCGTCACAGAGCGCAGTGACCCGGCCCTTCAGCACTGTCACCAGTGTGGAGAAGGTACTCTGGGCCTGACGATGGGAAGACTCGGGGGCAGGAGTCTGGGGGGCACCTGATGCCATCGAGAAGAACTGGGTGTCCTCTTCATCCGAGTCTGAGTCTGAGTGAACGAGTTGGCGGGGTGGGAAGAGGTAGTGGAGGGCTGGCCCCGCTCTGCCCGTACCTGGACTCCTCCTTCCCGCCTAGCCTAGCCAGCATTCCTCTCATACCCAGCTTGAAGGCTGACTTGCACATCTTGAAGCCCACTGAGCCAGGTGGCCGAGCAGCAGTGGCGGCCGTGGGCAGCAGGTCTGCAGGCTCCCACATGAGCAGGTCATTGTTGATCCTGGTGTGGAGCAGTGACAGCGGGGGGTCAGAGAGGACGGGGCCTTGAGCCTAGCCCAGCCCAGCCTACCCCATGTCTCCACCTGTTGTAGATGCTTTCATAGACCTCCTTGCTGGGCAGGAAGATGTGGGCACTAGGCATGATCACGTCCAGGGTACAGCGAGACATCGCCAACGTCCGGCTCTGGAATGTCCTCATCTCCTCGGGATCTCCAGGGATCACCATCTAGACAGGAGAAGAAAGTCAATCAGGAGACCTGCCTGGGTCTGTGTCTGGCTTCAGAACTGGAGATTCTGGCATCCAGCCAGCCATTCATCTATCCACTGGTGCCCTTTTTTCCTGGGGTGGGGGATGTTCATCTGGACACAGTGCCTAAGCATTCCAAGACTTCATGAATCTCTGTAATCCTCATAATCGCCTTCAACACAGCAACTCCAGAGAAGGAAACACACAGGCCACCAGAGAGCAGACTTAAGAACCTAGGTGGGGGGCTGGAGAGATGGCTCAGAGGTTAAGAGCATTGCCTGCTCTTCCAAAGGTCCTGAGTTCAATTCCCAGCAACCACATGGTGGCTCACAACCATCTGTAATGGGGTCTGGTGCCCTCTTCTGGCCTGCAGGCATATACACAGACACAATACATAATAAATAAATAAATATTTAAAAAAAAAAAAAGAACCCAGGTGGTCTTTCCCCATGCTCTTCACTGCCTTACACTTGGCATCAGTACCCATCAACTCAGAAGAGGATTCTGAGGCTCAAGAGCACACTGGTGTTAGATGGCTGAAGTGGGCAGGGTCCTGATCTTGGTGCCTGAAGGGCCAGCTACTCCTGGTGCCCCCCTCCCTACCCCCGGGCAGGGTGGGTGCATCAGAGTCCCTTGTAACCCAGAACAGGAGATGCTCCCCTCAGCAGTGATCCACAAGTGGCACCCACAGTGGAGAGTCAGGGAGCCTCACCTCCTCGGTTTCGTACATGGTCCTCTTGGAGGAGAAGGGCGAGGGCTCAGGCTGCCGGAGCTCACATGGACTCTCGGTAGACAGCTCTAGGTCCCGGCCTTTCTCAGAGGCTGTCTCCCAGTGTATGCCACTGGACTGGGGGTTCAGGGTCACCACTACCCTGCCAGGACACAGACCTGTTAGTGACCTGCCACAACACCAATAGATCCCTCCTCTTCAGTTGCCCCATCCAGCACCCTACTTACTGAGGTAGGAAGTACTTGGCCCCAGTACTCCTGGGGTCCAGAGCTTTGGAGACTCGCAGGCAGGGGACAGGTGGCTTTTCTCCATCTTCGTAGATTCCTGAAGGGGACAGAGAGCACAGGGTCTCACTGCTGAGATCTTTTCTTTGTAATAACTTATTAGCTTTTATTTCATTTGCATTGGTATTTTCCCTGCATGTATGTCTATGTGAGGTGTCAGATCTTGGAGTTAAGAGACAGTTGCCAGCTGCCATGTGGGTACTGGGAATTGAACCACAGTCCTCTGGAAGAGCAGTTAGTGCTCTTAACCACTGAGCCTGATGACTCTTTTCTTTTCCTTCCCATTGCTGGGTCAAGTCAGTGTCCCTGGGATAAAGGGTCTTCTTGGTCAATGATGGGGTCTGCTCTAACTGTTACCTGGACCATCCTTAATCTCAAACCCAGCTCTCCAAGAGTCCCAGGCCTCTGTTCCAGCTGTACCTAGACACACTTACCTTGTAGGTCTGAGCAGGTTAGTTCCAGGCGGGTGGGAGCTGGGGGGCCAGGCCCACTGTTGAGTTCTGAGCAGAAATGGGGCTCACTCAGCTCCAATCGCAACTGCTCAGCCCGCACAGACTGGCCAGCCCAGGGATCCCGCTCAGGTCGTAGGTCTGGGATGGGGAAGCGTAGCCTCAGGGTGGCCCGGGGTGCAGAGAGTCGAAACACTGTCTGCTGCTCAGTGGCCTGTGGGGGCTCTGTCTGTGGGAGGGCTGGGGTCAGAGCTGTCACAGGGAATTTCAGTGCCTACTCCCCCCACCCGCAGTGCAAAACCAGCAGGCAGCTCACTAGTAGGCCAGTGGGTGGCTCAGGGGGTGTGGTGGTTTGATGTAGCAAGGCAGCAAGTCGGTCCAGGGACCCCAACTCCACGTCAGCTTGGAAGTCGGCTAGGTCTAGTGACAGCTCTGAGTGGCAATGGCAGGCAACAGAACGCCGGGACCGGCTCTAGTTAGGGGTAAGAGCTATGATGAGTGAGGTCAGGGTAGGAAGGGGCTCCCACAAACAAAAAAAAACAGAGGTTTCCCAATGGTGAGAGGGGAGCTGGGGCAGGAGTCATAGCAGGGACAAAGGGGCTTTAAACCCCCACAGGACCACTGTGCTGCCTAGCTCCTTTCTAACCTTTTGAGACAGGACCTCATTAAGTTGACTGGGCTGGCTTTGAACTCAATCTGTCGCTCAGCGCTCAGGCAGGCCCAACTGATCATCTTCCTGCCTCAGCTCCCCAAATGATGGGGCTGTATGCCTGTGCCATTACCCCATCCTGCTGGCTTATACAACACAAGTATTCAGAGGTTCAACAAAGGCTGGGAAGGGGAAATCAGACTACAGTAATAGCAAGATCAGAACAAGGACAGACACGCAAGGGCCCTGAAGAGAGAGGGTAGCTTGGCTGGGGCAGCAGTGGTTACCTTGAGCACCCGGCGCAGGGTCTGTGTGTGACGCAGGTGGGCACAGGGTCGAGAGGAGGCTCGAGAGTCCGAGTGACTGGGGAAGCTCAGGATCTACAGGGGGACACACAAGGTAAACAAGGCCAGGCTGCCCTGAAGCCCATGACCCCAGCCCCTCCTCTGCCCTCACCTCTGTGTACTCTGGCTCTGAGGTGGCTCTGGGCCACAGGCACTCTAGCACCTCCAGCTGCCCAAAGTGCACGTCAGTGCTGCTTGTCCTCCGACCGTGGCCGCCAGCCCGCAGCTCCCAGGACAGCTGCACAGCTGTGCCTGTTAGTCTGTGGGCAAGAATACAAGCTTCAGGGGGAGCTGTGGGCTCTGGGAGTTTCCCGCAGGTTCCTGCCTCAGGCTGTGGTGTGTACCGGACGTGACTGCAAGGGCAGGCCCTTTGGAAGCGTGGCCGGAGGTGGTGGAAGTCTCGGGAGCCGAAGGGGCCATCTTTGGCAGCATCAAACTCAGCAAAAAAGTGAGTGTTGAGGTCTGGTGGTCCTGAAGACGGGGCGGCTGTCTGAAGCAAGGTCAGGGTCACACCTCCCAGGGTCATCTTCAGCAGCGAGTCAGGGCGCATGGTGTCCGCAAGAGGAGTTGGAGTCGGGGTCGGCTTGCCTGGGGGAAGAGAGGCTTCAATAGGGGCTCCTGGGAATTTAAATGGAGTCACTGGTGGCCACTGAGTAGAGGGTTGGAGAAACCCTGGCTAGGCCTGGCATGGTGGCACACACCTTTAATCCCAGCACTCAGAAGGAAGAGTCAGGCAGCCAGGTGGATCTCTGTGAATTCAAATTCAGCCTGGCCTATATAGGGAATTCCAGGCCAGTCAGGGCTACATAAGTGAGACCTTGTCTAGGAGAAGGAGGAGGAAAAGGAAGAAAGAAACTGGCTAAACTGGACAGTGGGGGCCAAGTCACACATGCCTGGAAGGGGTGACACCTAATTCCTCTTGTATGCCAGGCCCTCTGACCAGGCTCAGTCTAGTCCTCTGAAGGCGCTAGAAGGATCACTGGATGTGATAACACACCTATCCCAGTCTTTGACCTACACACTTACCTACTCACTAAGACATCCAGCCTGATCTGCACTATGCCTATGCCCCTTTATAGAAAGGGGAACTGAGTCCAAAGAGCTGGAGTTCCTGGCCCTGAGTTCGCTTCCCAGCAACCACATGGTGGCTCACAGCCATCTATAATAAGATCTGATATCCTTTTCTGGCATGCAAACAGAATGTTCATATATCAAACACAAACTAAATAAATTTAAAAGAAAGGAACAAAGAAAGAAAGAAATCTAGATTGTGCACATTGTCTTAGCAGCTTCCACCGAGTGAGGAGCCTGGAGAACCCCACTGCTGGTGGTCTACAGGCATCAGAGACCTCCTGCATCATCTGTCACCCCGCCACCCCAATGCTCCTTCCACCCTATCTTGACCCTGGAAGAAGTGCCTAAGGGGTCAACTTACCACCTGAGTGGGCCGGGGTAGAGGGCCGGTGGAAGGCCATGTTACTGTGAACAGAGGAGCCCAGGTCTACGCTGTACATGGAGAGCTCAGAGACAGCCGAGGTCACACTGCTCGTGAGGCCAGCCATGGAAAAGAAGAGGTCTGGGGGCGAGGTGAGGGGCAGTCAGGAATAGATAAGCAGGGCCCCCTAGCTCTTGCACGGACATAAAACTGCCCCTTCAATCTGCAAGGGCTTGGTACCCACCAGTGCTGTCCAAACTGAGGGGGTTGGTGATGGGGTGTAGGCTGAGGGACTCCGCTACAGCACCCGCCTGCAGCTGCTGGTTCAGATCCTGCTCAATGAGCCACAGGTCTTCAGCACCCAGTGGGCGGCTCTTGTTTAGCTTGTCAGTCAGGCCTCCTGGGTCTGTAGGAAAGATGTTTCAAAATAGCCTACATGGTCACCCCTAGCTCACCCCACCTGCCACCCAGCGCCCAGCAGCCTCACCTGCAAGGTTGATGGCACTGAGCAGTTCTTGAAGCTGCTGAAGCTGGCATGGGGTCAAGAGCAGGTGCAGGGAGCCCAGCTGTCCTGATACCTCCAACTGAGGACCAAGTGGACAGCCGTGAAGCCCTTAAATGTCACCTAGCCCAAGAACAGCAATCCACCTACCCATACCCTGGGACACGAGATACTAGTTGTAATGCAAAACTTGCTATCAAGCAGCTGCACAGACTTGGCCAACCTGACCTTTCAGTCTCTGCTTTTTCAATTGCCAAGAAGATAGCAATGTCACTCCCCGCTCCCGAGTCCTCACTGCAAGAACTGAAATTAAGCCAGGCAGTGGTAGCACACAAGTCTTTAATCTTAGCACTCAGGAGGCAGAGGCAGGTGTATCTCTGAGTTCAAGACCAGCCTGGTCTAGGACAGCCAGGACTACACATAAAATCCATGCCTCAGAAAACAAACAAACAACAACAACAAAAAGAAAATAAAAAAAGAACTGGAGGACTGGAGAAATGGCTCAGAGGTTAAGAGCACTGGCTGCTCTTCCAGAGGTCCTGAGTTCAATTCTGAGCAACCACATGGTGGCTCACAGCCATCTGTAATGAGGTCTGGTGCCCTCTTCTGGCCAGCAAGCATGCATACAGACAGAACATTGTATACATAATAAATAAATAAATAAATAAACAAATAAATTTAAAGAAAGAAATTAGAAAGAAGTGGAATTATTCTGTAGTCTAGGCTGGACCTGAACCTGGCAGCCTTCTGTCAGGCTCCCAAATGTTGGGATTACAGGTATGAACGGCTATACCTGGTTCCTCCCATTTCTAGCTAGAGGCTAGTCAATCAGTTCAGCACTTCTGGGAATGAATCGAGGATAGGGCAAACTCTCAAGGCCTATGACTCACCTTGGGGCCTGGGAAGGCCTCGTTCTGCTTCAGCTTCACTATCAGCTCCATGTACCCTGTGCAGCTACCAATCTGCAAAGGGGGCTTTGGCGGGTCCAGCTGGGAGGGCAGCTCCTCAAAGTGCAGGCGGACCCCTGTCAGCTGCAGGAGCTTGTGCAGGAAGGCAGGAGGCTGGTGCACGTCCACAGGGGGAGCCTGGCTCGGGTCCCGCACTGCCTCATCACAGTACTCTAGTCTGTGGAGCCAAGGGTCTGGCCTCGTCTAGACATTCCAGGCCAGAAGCTCCCTCTTTAAAACTGTCCTAGGGGCATAGAACTGAGGAGCCTGGCTTCCATCTTGGAAACTCAACTAGCCTTGGCTTCTGAGTGTCAGGGTCCTTGGACTCACAGGGCCTATACCTGCTGGCCCTAGATACCAGTGCAGGCTCTCAGCAGGGCCCACTTACGACTCTCACCAACCCTGCCCTACCCTGCCCTATCCTAGGAGGCTGGCTAGGATTGAGGGCAGAGGCATTTGTCTTTCCTCCTTACCTCTGCACCCGGACCTCCACAGCCACACCACGCTCCACGTCGCCCACTGAATGCTCCACCCTAACCACAGTGTCCAAAAAGGTCACCTTGATCCTCCGAAGCACTGTGGAAGAGTGTCTAGAGTTAGGCAGTACAGGGGGCAGCAAGGTGGAGCTCGTGCTGCTGTCTAGAGCCCCGATCCTGTAGACTGTGGCGGGTCCAAGAACAGACTAGATAGAGCAGGGGCCTGCTCACCAGTCTCAATGGTCTGTGCGAACATTTCCAGTCCCTCCAGGGGCTGTGGTGGTTCTGAGGGTTCAGGCAGCCCTTCACGCAGGCATTCCTGGGCCAGCTGCAGGCTCGTGGTCATGCAGGAGGCCCAGGTCTGAGAGTCTGCAGCCCCTGGTCCTGTGGGAAGAAACAGGGACTGGGGCAGACCTGGGTCATCCCCAGCAGCTTCCCACCCTTGGTCTTGCTCTGCCCTCACCTGGTCCCTGGCGGGGTTGCAGGATAAGCTGGAGGCCTGACACACACACAGTGCAGTGGTCAGTGAGGAGTGCAGACCAGGGGACAGCCACCTCAATGGAACTCACGAAACCTTCCACCAGTTCCAGCGGCGACTCCATTGATCTCAGAACCTCGTTCACAGACTGGGCAAGAGGCAGGTTAAATCAGCTCACTGAAACTCCAGATACGGCTACCCGCCACA
This sequence comes from Microtus pennsylvanicus, assembly GCF_037038515.1. Classification (NCBI taxonomy): domain Eukaryota; kingdom Metazoa; phylum Chordata; class Mammalia; order Rodentia; family Cricetidae; genus Microtus; species Microtus pennsylvanicus. The sequence goes on along the minus strand of NC_134583.1, from coordinate 89,400,658 downwards.
GTCCTGCATAGCCATTGTCTTGGAGAAGTCCTAGGCACCATCATCCTTCTATATGCTCTTTACAAGGCCTTCTCTCTGGCCCCAACCTGTTTTCATCTTACCTTCAAACTGCTCAACCCTTTGGACCAGTTAAAAAGTTTCCTTCTCTGTTAGGTTCAAAACTTCATTTACTGCCGGGTGTGGTAGCTGGCATGCTTTTAATCCCAGCACACAGGCAGGCGTAGGTGAAATCTTCTAGATCTAAGCCAGCCTGGTCTACAGTTGGTTGAGTGCTTGTCTAATGTGCACTAAGTCCTGGCTTCCATCTCCAGCAGAGCGAAACTGGATGTGCTGAGCCTCAACCTGTAATTCTAGCACTCAGGAAGCAGAGGCTGGAAGATCAGGCTGGCCATTTTGAGCTCGAGGCCAGCCTGAGCCACATAATACTCTGAGCACCTTCTATGTGACAACCAGAGGCTGCAGGAGTAGGTAATAAATGCCTTTACCTCCCAGTCTGGCTAAGCCAGCCAGGGTCTCAGAATGCCAAGCACCAGGAAGGGAGAGTACAGCCTGCACCTAACCCAGCAGGGCACACCTGGGATGGGGCAGTTGAGGAGGGAAGAGGAAGCTGCCGGGCAGAGGGAATAGGATGGTGGCCTAGCATAGGCACAAAAACAAGTGGAAGGACCTAGTCAAGGGGGCAGCAGGCAACCCAGGCTCATCCCAGGCAAGCAAAGAGTTCAAGGGTATAAAGTTCAGAAGAGGGATTGACCTGAGGCCACATGGGCCCTGAGTCCTAGACCCACAGTAGAGCATCCCTGCCAACCTGGGAGCTCCTAAGACAGAGGACAGAAATGTCTGTGCTGGGGTTGCGTCCCTGCCAACTGGGGAACTCCTAAGGGCATGAGTCACTGGCCTTCTCCCTATGACCCCAGGTGCTCTGGGTGGTACCAGAGAGGGCCTCAGTAAACACCTGCTGGGCCCATGAATAAACAAACAGAGTCAGAGCCAGGAGGCAAGAGGAGACTGACTCAAAATTTCTCCTCCGTGGATGGGGAAACTGAGGCCTAGGCTTAGTGACTCCAGGTAAAATGGAAACCAAGACTGGGAGCCAGGCCTTGCTTCCCATCTCCACTTAGCCCCAGGCATGTGGTCTCTTTGAAAGGGTCAAGGGAAGTGAAATGCCCGTGCTGTCAGGGGCGGCCAGAAAACAGCCAATGCCATTGATTCCCCAAGAAAGGAGCATTAGAGATGCTGGGATCTCTTGCAGGGCAGCCTAAGAGGCTGAAGTAACAGGCTGGAGGCCTCCTAGACCAGGCCACTAAGAGATGCCACCAACTCTACAACTCAGTATTTGTTCTCAAGGTGTGGCCCACCTCTAGGTCTTTCTGAGTGGAGCTACAAACCCAAAGGCCAGCTTAAAAAAAAAGAAAAGAAAAGGCGCTTCCACATGCCCATTCTACTGCTCTGGAGCTGGAGGGATGACCCCATACCAGTAAAAACTGGAGCCTCTAATTGGTGGCTCTTGGCTACTCCCCAGTCATCCTAGCCGTGACTCAGTGCCCCTCATCTGTCACCTCCAGCCTCCTGCCCCTGATTCCACACCTTAGGCTTCAGACCTTCTAAGCTTCAGCTTCCAGAATCTCATCCCACCCCTACCCCCTTCCCTGCCCGAAGGGAGACCTCAACACCTTTCCTGGAGGGCTGGCCTCCAGGCAGAGAGGCCAGGAATCAAATCCCTCCCAAACCCAAGCTAGGTCCCTCCCACTCTCCCAAAAGCAGGAAGTAGAGAGCAGCAGCAGTCACACGAGGTGTGGATCAACACAGCAGGCAGTGACGCTGTTGTTGACATCCACATCCGGGGGCGATCGCCACTCTTTATGCCCAGGATCATAGGGGTCAGGAGGTCAGGACATTTTCTACAGGTGCCCCTGGCAGGGCTCTCAATAGCCCCCAAAGCCTCCCCTGACTAACTACCTCAATTCCAGCTCTGTCACAAGGAGCAACCCAGTCTCTTGGCTCCCCTCCTTAACTCTCGGGAATCCCCTTTCCCAACCAGCTCCCCCTAACTCCATATGATAATGGTGGCATTCTCTCGGCAAGTGACACCCATCCCCCAGCTTGTTTCTCCCCTTGAGGGGCGAAGACAGGGATTCCTGTCCTAGTTCCTGGTTAAAAAGTTAAGGGCCAGCCAGGGGGCCTGGCGGAGACGGTGGGGACCACTGGCCTCTCCAAACACAGTGCCTGTCCTCCAGCCCAAACCTTCTGCGAAGCGCCTCCGGTGGTCGTGCTCCCTCCCTTCACACCTTCCCGGCGGTGCTGTGCCTCCTCACCCAGGTCTCCAGGTGAATATCCCGCAGGGCAACGCTGCCCTTGTACAGATCCAGGCTGAGCTGGTCTAGGCTGAGGTGCTCCTGAAAGAAGTGACCCAAGTAGTGCTGTAGCAGGTAGCGGCAGACACGCTCTTTCACACAGTTTGACCATGGCCACAGCCATCGTGACATCTCGGGGACCGGCGGGCCCGGGCCGCTTCCTCTAGCCGCCAGCCGGCGACCTCCGTCCGGCTGCGTTGTTCACTAGAGCCCCTGGTTCGCCCCGCCGCTTCTCTCAGCGCCAGGCCGCGCCCCTGGACGCCCAGCCACGCCCCCACGCTCAATGCCATTGGTCATTGTAAAGGGCGAGGCCTGCTGATTGGCCGCGGGAGGCGGAGCCTCGAGGAGCGAAAAAAGGACCGACCGAGTTCCCTGCGAGATAAAGTGCTCCCAATCGTAGTTTACGCTTGCGCGTAAATTCTGCGTAGGAGGACCTTTAACCTCCAAACTACGAGCTGCGGGAAGGCTGTAACCGAAAGGCTACAGTCAGGCCGGGAGGAGTGCGCATGTGCAGACTTGTCCACCTTCTTTAGGTGATTGGGGAGAATTTAAAGGAACACTGACCCCTCTAACTTTGTAGACCGCAGATTAGAGGAGTAAAGTCAGTGCGAATTCTGCAGCGCGCATTTGAGCAACAAATACACATTTGCAGTTTGTAAAACTTTTTTAACCACTTATCTCATTCAGTCTTATTAGCAATTCCCTAAAGAGGAACTATTATTGTTTCCACTTTTTGTTTCTCTGTTTATTGAAACAAGGTTTCTTTGTGTAGTTGGCTGTCCTGGAAGTGTGGGGCTAGCCTCGAACTTAAATATTTGCCTGCCTCTGACTCCCAAAAACTGGGATTAAAGGCGTGTGCCACCACGCCCCCGCTCCCTCAGCAGGTCCCAAAAAATTACTTTTTCCAAAATCTGGCATTTAGATAAAAGAGCCAGCATCCCCTCAAGGACTTAGGAGAGTTCCTACCTGCTGAAAGGAGTCATTCTCCTTATCTCTGGCAACAGGGCCTTGTGGCTTCCAGTAACACGGGCCAAGGTGCCTATTAGCATATCAACCTCTAAACTGGCCTCCGGGCACCCACAGTCCCCACTCACAAGCACGCCTTACTTTACGGAGTCTTCCTTGCTGACCTACCCTGTCCCTTGAACCTCTCTAGCCTAGGGGCTTTGCTTCCCTTCCCCCCCCCCCCAGCTTGGGATTCTTAGATAACCCTGCCATTTTGACCACAGGCTCTCTTGGTCCTCTTTGCCCTCTTGGTTCTCTTTCCTCCCCTTCCCTCCCTTCCCCTTCTCTCCTCTCCTCCCTCTCCTCTCTTCTCTCCGCCCCCCCCCCCTTTCTTTCTCTTGGCCAAGTTCATTCTCTCCCTGCTCTGGCCTCTTCCAGATTCCTCTGACTGTTCTCTTCCTCTCATCTACAATAAAAACTTTCTCCTCAAAATATTTTGGAGTCATCACGTCCTCACTGTCATTCAATTTGCTATTGTTCCATTTTTAGGGCTAGAAAATAGAATTGAAGGTTGCTTAGCCCACCACCAGGAAGATTTCCCCCCCCCCCCCCTTACAAAGGCACGCACAGCAAGAGATTAAAGGATCTTCCCTTCTGTGATCCTTAGGGCCCTCTCTGAAATAATGGCTTTCTATATCTCTAATCCTAAAATCAATAATCCAACTTCCCCCAAAGCAGAGTTCTACTGTTTTCTACAGCCTGAAAGCTAAAAATGACTTCGAAGCTTTTCTGTCCTTTTTTGAGAATGGTCTCACTGTAGATTATTGGCTGGTATGGAAATTACCATACAGATGAGGCTGGCCTCAAACTTGTGGTGATCTTCCTGCCTCTTTGGTGATTTCTGTTCTTAAATGGTTGGGGAGAAATGGAAGAATAACATAGTAAAAAAAGTCTCTCAAAATCACTCCGGTGTTCATACATTATTAGTGGACACAGGCTACTTCACTTGGTAAATACAATCGAGGGCCGCTCTCCTGATACAGTGGCAGACAGAGCTCAGGAACTGAGATCGAGACGGAGGCCTACAACACCTAAAATGTTTATTTTTTAATCATTTAGAGACAAAGTTTAGCCACTTTTCTTCTATGGAGTTGGTCCCCAAACCTTTTCCATAATGGCAGATGTAAAGAACACCCATGAGTAACAGGGATTCTATGTTAGCTTTGCTAGTTTGACTCTCAGTTTGAAGAAGTCTGGCGTGGTAAATCCTGTCTCAAGAAAGGGTTGTGGGGTGTGAAACGTGAACTGCAGAAGTCGCTCAGTTGGTCCAGTTTTTGCCCTTCCTGGGTTCGCTCCCAAACATAACATAACCGAGTATGGTGGTCTGTGCCTTCAATTCCAGAGTCCCAGAGGTGAAGGCAGAGAATCAGGTATTCAAGGCCATCCTCGGCTAGACCACCTCCAGGCTAGCCTGGGCTGCGGGAGACAAACTGGACGTGGGCAGAGACTTCAGGACCTCTGTGAGTTCAAGGCCAGCCTTAGTGAATTACAGAACAACCAAAGATACGCAGAAAAACAAAAACCAAATCAGGCAATGGTGGTGTATGCCTTTAATCCCAGCACTCTGCAGAGCCAGAACAGGCTTCAAAGCTACACAGAGAAACCCTGTCTCGAAAAACAAAACAAAAAAAAGAAAGAAAAAAACTGAGTATGCACCTTTAATCCTTGCACTAGGCAGGCGGAACCAGGCAGATCTCCCTGAAATGGACACCACCCTGCTCTGTAGAGCAAGTTGCAGGATGCAGCTGCATAGAGAAATCCAGTCTTGAAAAAAAAAATAAAACAACAACAAAAAATGAACAAATTTCCTTGAAGCAAGCATGAGCAAAAAATCCTTGCCTGTGACAGACCTGGCTTCCTCTTAGCTCTTGGTGGCCTCAGCAAATCATCTTGAGTGAGGGAGCTCACAGTTTAGGATGGTCTCAAAGGTAGACAAGGTTGGCCTTGAACTCCTAATCTTCTGCAGTGTATGCTGGTAGTTCAGGTGTGCTCGCCAGGCTCACCAGGAGATTCTGTTTTGTTTTACTCATCAGGTGTTGCTTTTTTTTGTTGTTGTTTTTCTGTTTTGTTGTTGTTTGTTTTTAGTACAGGAGATTGAGCTCAGGTCCTTGAGCTAAGCAAACACTCCCACTGAGCTGTGCGCCCACACACACACCTTTCTTATGTTTACTTCTCTCCACCTTTCTGTTAGAGTGGCAGCAGGGCAGCCCATTCTTTAAGTGGAAGGGGCTTCACAGAGTCTCCAAGAGAACTGGGGAACTTTGTAGAGGCCCCACTCAAAGAGACAGATCAATGGGGACAGCTATTATGAAAATATCTGTGGTGTGACTCAGAAGATCTATTTGTCCTTGACAGGCTTGAGCAGCCCCACACTCATCGAATGTTTTTTTAACAAATGATAGGAACAGGTGGACAAAATCCGGGTTAGGAATGGCGTTCAATTGGTAGAGCACTTGTTTAGTGAGCATGCAAGAAGTTCTGGGTTCAAACCTCATAGTTACATGACACGGTGGCACACACCTTTAGTCCCAGCACTCAGGAGCAGAAACAGATCTCAGTGAGTTTGAGGCCAGCCTGGTCTACAAAGTGAGTTCCAGGACAGTCAGGTCTGTTACACAGAGAAAAACCAGAAAAATAAGAAGTTCTGGGTTCAAACCTCATTGTTATGTGATTTGTAATTCCAGCCTGAGAGGTGAGGCAGAAGGGTCAGAAATTCAAGGTCATCCACTCTCTGCAACAAGTATAGGCTACCTGAGACCATTTCTTGGGGGGAAAAATTAACATCTGCAATCCCAGCAACTGGGAGAGAAAGGCAAAAGGATGGCTATAAATTCAAGGCCAGCCTGGGCTAAATAGCTCTAGGTAAGCCTGGGTTATAGAGTGAAAAAATCCCATACTGGTTGTCCTATGCCTTTGATCCCAGAATTTGGGAGGCAGAGGCAAGTGGTACTCTGTGGAAGCTGGGGGAAGCTGGCCTGGGTTACAACAAGAGTTCCAGGAAAACCAAGGCTAAGTAGAGATACCCTATCTTAAACAAACAAACAAACAAACAAGTTGGCTGTGTACAGGACACGGTGGCACACACCTTTAATCCCAGCACTCAGGAGCAGAAACAGATAGATCTCAGTGAGTTTGAGGCCAACCTGGCTTACAAAGTGAGTTCCAGGACAGTCAGGTCTGTTGCACAGAGAAAAACCAGAAAAATAAGCAAACAAATAAGTTGTAAAGAATGGGGCTGGAGAGATGGCTCAGTGGTTAAGAGCATTGCCTGCTCTTCCAAAGGTTCTGAGTTCAATTCCCAGCAACCACATGGTGGCTCACAACCATCTGTAATGAGGTCTGGTGCCCTCTTCTGGCCTGTAGGCATACACACAGACAGAATATTGTATACATAATGAATAAATAAATAAATAAATATTTAAAAAAAAAAGAATGGCCAAAATGTAAAAGGATCACCCACAAAATCTAAGCAGTGAGTTCCAAGACAGCTGGGATAACACAGACACAGCACAACTAGAGAGACGTGCCGGGCGGTGGTGGCGCACGCCTTTAATCCCAGCACTCGGGAGGCAGAGGCAGGCGGATCTCTGTGAGTTCGAGACCAGCTTGATCTACAAGAGCTAGTTCCAGGACAGGCTCCAAAACCACAGAGAAACCCTGTCTGGAAAAACCAAAAAAACAAAAAACAAAAAAACCCCAACAACTAGAGAGATATAAATAAATATAATGAAACTTTGCTAATAAGAGATAGTTGGGTGGTGGTGGCATACCTCTTTAATCCCAGCACTCGAGGGACAGAGACGGGTGAACTTTCTGTGAATTCGAAGCCAGCCTGATCTACAGAGCTAGTTCCAGGACAGGCTCCAAAACTACAGAGAAACCTTGTCTCAAAAACCAAACAAAGAATAAGAAGAGACTTTTCAATTTTCAATCTTTCAATGCCTGTTTGAAATTTAATCCAAATTCCACTTGTAAAGCAAAGGATGCGGCAGCTCAGCAGTGAGCCCCGGTAGTAGCAGGCCCCCTGCCCTATCCCCAGGGCCACTTTGTCCAGTAGCATTACCCCTACCTTGTCCCCACCCTGCCTAGTCAGCCTGGTCTGAAGAACCAGCACAGAGGGTCTGTGGAGGGTCCTAAAGCCAGCTGGTGCCTGATCCTGCTTTGGATGACAGACTGTGCCCCCCATGGGCCAGTCTCCTGTCTGGGCCTCTGGGTCTTGGTCTGGCATAAGAGGCTCTGTGCACTGACCAAGTAGTGGTTTAGAGGTTCCTGTTCTGCCTGGCAGATGAAGAGCAAAGGGACTACTGGCTGGGTCTCCATTTATGCGGTCCTAGATTTCAGCTCAACTGAACTGTTGGCTTCAACCCAGGCTTCTGTTCTTTGTTGCTCCACGGGTGGGCACGCCCTGGGGACATAGGCTTCTGCAGCACTAGGTCAACACCAGGGGACAAAGCTAGGTGGGGCTATCCCAGTTCCCCTGACCCCACTGTCCAGACACATTGCTTTCTCTCCTCCTGTTCAGCATGGACCAGTTAGTCACTTGGGAAAAATTTTGGGGTGAAGACCTCACATCCCACAGTCATTGTAGGGAACAGAGTGTTGGAGTCCTGGTACTATAAAGGGGGTCCAGGTCTGCAGGCTGAGAACTTTTGGCCAGAGTGCCAAACTCTTAGAATATACCTGAGTCTTGGATACCCAGCATTGGTGTTTTTATCAAGAACGCTGACTCTCCAGGGCACATCTTGGAGCCAGAGGAGGTTGCCTTAGGGTGGGGGCAACTCCAGGGTGGTACTTCTGCCCTCATGCTTTGCCATCCCAGGGCTGGCCCTTTAAACTACAGACCATGATGTCACCATAGACAGCAAGTGACAGGAGGGGCACTGCAGGCCCGAAGGATGGACTACATTTCCCAGGACCCTCTCGTGAACCACACCCCTCCCAGCAGGCGCAAAAGCAAAGCAGACGATTAACCACTCCAACGCCGGTTTCAAGAGTTTTTAAAAGTATCTGGCTTCATTCTGGGCCGAGTATGGGCCTCCTTTGGGGTTGGCCTGAGGCATATATAGCCCAGACCAAACTGTGGGCCTGGTACATCATGCTAGGCCTGTGTTCGGCCACAGTTCTGGCATTAGAAGTTTCCAACCCCAGAATCCTCTTCTTTCCCTATACAGTGTTCCTTCCAGAATTCGGGAGTCCAGCTCTGAGCTGGACTCCGTCCCACTGTGCTTGCAGGTTTTAAAAGCCTCAGCTCTGTCCCGGGAGCGCAGAGTGTGTCCCCAGGGTTACCCGTAATGTCTGGTCGCGCCCTTTAAGCAGGGCGCGGACTACATTTCCCAGCAGCCCCTAGGCCTCCCTGACGCAGCCCCCCCAGAGGAGGGGAGGTACGGGCCGGGAGGGGGGGAGGTGACTTGATGTCATCCTGAGCAGCTGGGCGGCGGGTGCCGGTGCGCAGCGAGCCGGGGCTCCCGCTGCGCTGCACCGCGCGGGTCTGAGACGCGAGATAGCTGCCGAGGATCGCGTGCTACTGGGGTCTAGCCCAGAGCCCGCCGAGCGCCCGGCCCCTTCTGGGGCTGAGCTGGGGGCATGCTCCAGCACCCCCAGAGCCCGGGAGCGAACCCAGGAGCGCCGCCGCCCAGCCCCAGCGCCCCGAGCGGCGGAATCGCCGCTAAGGACCCTTGAATCGCCGCCCCCTCCTCCGAGTCGGCCTCTAGGGGTCCGCGACCAAAGTCTGGGTTTCTGAGAAGTGAGTGTGTACCCTACTACCACCATGAGGTTTGGAGATCAGGAAGGAGCGGGATGCAGGGAGAGATGCTAGGGTCTGAAAGGGGGTGCATGAGAACAGGACCCTTATTTTCGTGTGAGTGCACCGGGACGGAAGGCATTAGTGGTGCAGGGGCGTCCCACTGCTCTAAGGAGCTGGAGATACTAAACTGAGTCCCCATCCAGAGTAGAAGCCTAGGCCGTATTTGGGGAGGGGCTACTTTGGAGCTTGGGTCTGGAAGAAGGGAGGGACATACGTGCACTCTTGTTTGGGGGTCTAGCAAGGGGATGAGGGAAAAGAAGTGAGAGGATCGGAGCAGCACACGGGCTGTCTCCGGAAAAGAATCTACCTGCTCTCTGTGTCTCTCCTGCTGACCTTTCTAACCTGACTTCTCAGAAGAGCCAGCGTGGGAACCTGACTGGACTCTTCTGGACCCCCAGGAAAGACTTGAGCCATTGCCTTCCTACCTTGCCTGTCCCCCCCAGGACTGGGCAGTTGCCAAAGGCCCTGGGGGGGTCAGGACTGTGTTTGTGCCCCCCTACAACACGCTGGTCAGGATGGATCCCAGTTAGTGGCCTCACTCAGCTTCCTCAAGACCCACAAGGAGCCCCCCAGGCTCTGAAAGGTTGACTGCTGCTCACTGGCCATGGAGACAAAGCTGCCCCCTGCGAGCACCCCCACAAGCCCCTCCTCCCCAGGGCTGTCTCCGGTGCCCCCCCCAGACAAGGTGGACGGCTTCTCCCGCCGGTCCCTCCGCAGGGCTCGGCCCCGCCGTTCACACAGCTCTTCTCAATTCCGCTATCAGAGCAACCAGCAAGAGCTCACTCCGCTGCCCCTTCTCAAAGGTGAGCTGTTGCTATCTGCCAAGGTACCTGAGCCTAGAAGGAAGCAAGGTAGGGGAGGACCGAGGGGGAAACAGCCGTCAGGTAGAGTTTGGATACCCTTTTAGCCTGGGAATTCCATTGGAACTGACCCCTCAGTCTCCAGCCCTCTGCTGACGCATGGCCTGACTGGCCTGTCATCTCTGGAGGTGGGGCATCTGGAAGTGGTGCCAGGGGCAGGCAAGGGCCAAGGGTGGGGCACACAGCCTACATTTCAGGAGGCTCCTATCAGCGCAGCCAGCTGCCTAGGTCTTGGGGTAGGTGCTTGGCGTGATTCCCTGTGACATAACCCCAACGTCACTCCTGCCCCGCTTTCCACTTCTGGCTGATAAATCCATGTGCCACCCAGGAGTAAGGCAGTGGATGTTTGGGGGAATGACTGTGTATCTAGAGCTTGTGGTCTTGCTTTAAAGTGATGATGTCTCTGATCATGGATTAGAAAAGATGACCACCTTCCTACCCGCATCCTCCCAGGCGTGAAGGATGGCACTAGAATTGTTGCTAGATGTTCCAGAGTTACCCTGGATCGGGGCAGCTGAAACTGCTTGGAAAGTTAGCCTGAGGGATGAGACCCACTCCTGTCCAGAGCCCTGGCGGCTGTGGTCCAGGCTCAGTCTCCCCGTCCCTCCCCGCAGATGTGCCAGCCTCTGAGTTGCATGAGTTGCTGAGCCGGAAACTGGCCCAGTGTGGGGTGATGTTTGACTTCTTGGACTGTGTGGCTGACCTCAAGGGGAAGGAGGTGAAGCGTGCGGCCCTCAACGAACTAGTGGAATGTGTGGGGAGCACCCGGGGTGTCCTCATTGAGCCTGTCTACCCAGACATCATCCGCATGGTAAGCACTGTCCAGCCTCAGGGGACAAGAATCCTATCCATCCACCACTAGGCCCCCTGTGAATTAATGTCTGCTCTTCAGCTTGTCCTCAAGGGCCATGCTTCCATCTCCACTGAGCCCCACTGAGCCCAGCACCCACTCAGGAGTCCCTCTCCCTGCTGTCCCTGCACCTGTGTGAGCTGGGCCTGGGTACCTGTCCTTCGAGCCACTTGTCTCCCCTGGCCTGACTCTGGCATATGAGTTAAACTCTTTGGCCCTAAATGCCTGGGATTTCATTGCTTTCAACTTCACCGTCCCACCACATCCATCTGGAGATGTGGCAAGCCACCCCTGGGTCCCCAGCCCCTGGCTTAAGGTTTTCATGAACTTGGTGTTTAGGTGAGGACTGTCCAGAGGAGTAGGTTGCTTGCTGGGGAGTAGGTCAGTCCAGGAGAACTGGATGAGGAAAGGGTTGGTGGTAAAACTCAATGCATGGCTTCAAGTTTAAGTCCCATGAGCTCTGTGTACTTGAAAAGTACTTGGCCTGGTGCTACATGCCTATAATCCTAGCTACAGAGGAGGCTGAGGCAGGATGGTCACAAGGTCATTGCCTGCCTGGGATATAGAGAACTCTGAGAGTTCCCAAACTTCTCCCTCCAAGGTCTCATCCTTAAAGAACCCTGACTTGCCCCCCTAGATATCAATAAATATCTTTCGGACCCTGCCACCCAGTGAGAACCCTGAATTTGACCCTGAAGAGGATGAGCCCAACCTTGAGCCTTCGTGGCCACATCTACAGGTGTGAAGGGCTGGGGAGCAGGGGTCTGCATTTCAGAGAGGGTTGTGGGGGGAGATTGTATAGATGTATAGATGCTGACTGTTGGCTGCGAGGAAAGTCGATCAGGCTGTAACTAAGTGCACCTTTTGGTCTGTCTCCAACCTCCAGCTGGTATACGAGTTTTTCCTGCGTTTCTTGGAGAGTCCAGACTTCCAGCCCTCTGTGGCCAAGAGATATGTGGATCAAAAGTTTGTCCTGATGGTGACTTGGGGAGCTCAGGCTGGGTGGTACCATATGGCAGGCACAGGCTATCTGGGGGTCATGGGAAAAACAGGGGTTGACCTCTGGACTTACTTACTCTAACCCTGGGTCCTACAGCTGCTGGAGCTATTTGACAGCGAGGACCCTCGGGAACGTGAGTACCTCAAGACCATCTTGCATCGGGTGTATGGCAAGTTCCTGGGTCTCCGGGCCTACATTCGCAAGCAGTGCACCCACATCTTCCTCCGGTGAGTGGCTGCTGCCTCTCAGCAGAGACCTGGGAAGGAGGCAGGGAAGGAGGGACCTGCTGGGACTACCAGGCTGTGTGGGCTATATGTTTACCAAGGTCTGTCTCTGCAATGTAGTACTGATGATACGATGCCTGTGACAGCAGTGGAGAATTGAGTTTTATTTCCATTTTACGGATGAGCAAATAGAGGGCAAGTAAGAATATAGGAAAGCAGAGGTCAGTTGTTTAGGGGGATGAGGGCAGCCCAGTTGAATGTAGGGTCTAGATCTTCTGATCGTATCAGGTCTTCTACAAACGCTACTTAGCACCATATCCGCTGGGTGGTGGGAGCCCCTGTGACCTGGTGGTTGAGACTATGGTTGTGTATTTGAGTTTGGTTCAAGTATTTGGGTGAAATCGGGCAAATCCTTGAAGTTCTCGGCTTGCTTCATTCTTTGAAGTGGGCACAGCGCCTGTGCTGATGCGGGGCCGTTCTCTAGATGAAGCCAGCTGGGGCCTCCAAAGCATCTGGCAGAGCTGCTAGCCTGAGGTGGGGCCTCTGAAACACTAGCTGTTGTTTCTAGTGATAAAACAGAGAAGACGTGCCCTGTTCTCTAGGAGCTCACAGTCCATTAGCTTCCGCACTTATTAACTTGGAGGCGAGTAGCCTTTAGCTGGAGTCTCAGCTTCATCTCTGTAATGGCTTTCATATGCCCTGCCTCCCAGAGGGATTTGGGGAATTACAGTGCTGGGTGGAGGTGTTTGTCATTGCTTTGGTTGACTGCGTGAAGGTTGAAGGTCCTAGGCTGGGTGCCTGCTGGCTGGCTGGGCATCAGGTAAGAACCGCTGGGGACTGGAAGAAATGAGCTGGGACTGACAGTGGCAGAGGCGGCTGGACTGGGAAAGACGTTCTGCCTGTGGGTGAGGACTCAGAGGGGCCTGGTTTGGGGCACCAGAAAGGGTGCACTACTGTGGGTTGGGGAGGGTTGGACAGCTGTGCAGGGTGAGTCAGGCTGGGAGAGCTGGACCTGTCCCAACGCTCCCACCCTCTAGAGTCTTCTCCTCTCCGGCAGGTTCATCTATGAGCTGGAGCACTTCAATGGTGTGGCCGAACTGCTGGAGATCTTAGGAAGGTAATTGCTTTGGCTGGAGTTGGGGTCCCCCCTGTAGGAAGGACTGGGGCCTGTTTGGCTGAGCCCTGCGAGCTGGGGGAGGAGGGGTCTGGTAGGAGTGACTGGGGCCTGATTGGCTGAGTCCTGCTCCCCTCCTCTCCACTCCAAAGCATCATCAATGGCTTTGCGCTGCCCCTGAAGACTGAACACAAGCAGTTTCTGGTTCGAGTCCTGATCCCCTTGCACTCTGTCAAGTCGCTTTCTGTTTTTCATGCCCAGGTGAGCCCCAAACCTATCCCTGAAGTAGCAGCTGCTGCTGACATTCAGGGCTGCCTGTGGGGCTGGGAAGTCAGATTGGCATTCGCTGCATCCTCTTACCCCCGAGTCTCTAATTCAGTCTCCCTCTACTTGAGAGCTGACCTCAGACACCAGCTCTGTGCTGCTGGGCACTCAGGAGCTTGGTGCCTTGAAGTCCAAAGCAGCAGTAAGTGCCCAGTGAACAAGAGTGTGAAGGCAGTAATGAGCAGGTGCCTGGCACGCTGTCCTGGGCAGCTAGTTCTTGGCTCCTCTTCCTTCCTGACCTTGGCTCCCTCTTTCCATCCTGGCCCTGCAGCTGGCATACTGTGTGGTGCAGTTCCTGGAGAAGGATGCCACTTTGACCGAGCATGTGAGTACCTTGGAGGGAAGGTGGGCTCCTCACTCTTCGGGTCTGACTCCTCCTCCACCCTACAGGTTATCCGGGGGCTCCTCAAATACTGGCCTAAAACCTGCACCCAGAAGGAGGTATGAAGGGCTCTCCCAACCCTGAGAGTGGGTGGGAGGGCTCGGCTTCCAGAAGGCAAGCAGGTACATGCTTTAGGGGAATGTGAGCTGCTGCCCTGCCCTCTCCCCAGGTGATGTTCCTGGGGGAGATGGAAGAAATTCTTGATGTCATCGAGCCCTCCCAGTTTGTGAAGATCCAGGAGCCCCTCTTCAAGCAGGTGGCTCGCTGTGTCTCCAGCCCCCATTTCCAGGTATGTGACAAAGGCAAGTGGGTCAGGGCAGGGGCACAGCCTGGCAAAGTTTCAAAGTTAGTCTAACATAGTCTTCTCTCCCCTCAGCTTCTCTTCCAGCCTTAGCAACCTGATAATAGGCAGATGCTGGCCTTAGGGTCACGAGACCTAGGTCCAAACCTCAGATCTGTATTCCACTAGTTGAGAGGCCTTGGGGAATCACTTCTGAGTCTTAAGTGGGTTTCCTTGATCAAAAATGGGGCAACAATAGTCATTTATAGTGTAGTGACAGGAACTCATAGTGGTAAACACAGCAGGGAAACTGAGGCAAAGTGGGCTGCAGGACTGTTGGCCCCTTTCTTTTCTTGGTAACCTTAGATGTCACTGGCCCCACTTTCTGGCCAGAAGGCTCAGTCCCCACGCTAGACTAGACTCACTGTTAGGAGCCATGACCTGGTGGGAGCTGATTCTTCTCACGATGGCTCTGGTGTTTCACTTTGAAAACACCTTGAAGTACAGGAACTCGTTTCCTCCTGACAACAGCTGTGGCGATGGGTATTCTTAGCCCCACTCACACAGCAGACAGCTGAGGCTGAGGAGCTGCATGGCTCACCAAGGCCGCACACGTGCAGTGGGCTCTGGAGGAGTCGGAACTGCGGTGTTGACTGAAGCCATGCTTTCTCTCCTCCATTTGTTTCCTCTTATGGGTTAGATAAGCCCGTGGGATGGGGTGTGGAGGTCGGAGGATCTGGGTTTGGGGGGAAGGCTGAAAGATAGACCATTACCAGGCCCTCTCTCCTGCTTCACTTGTCCAGGTTGCAGAGCGGGCTCTGTATTTCTGGAATAATGAGTACATCCTGAGCCTCATTGAGGACAACTGCCACACTGTGCTGCCTGCGGTATTTGGGACCCTCTACCAAGTGTCCAAGGAGCACTGGAACCCGTGAGTGCCCAAGCCTGCGCCCTTGAAGTCAGGCACCACAGCTAGTCCAGCCCCCAGGGCCATTCCTAGCTGGACAGAGAGCAAATGTCAGGATACCAAAGGGCGGTAAAGGGGCATGGAAATGGGCAGTGTTCAGGGACCAGGGACGAGCAGCATGGTATTTCATTCACCTCCGTAATACCTCTCCTTGGCAATCAGAACCATCGTTTCGCTGATCTACAATGTACTCAAGACTTTCATGGAGATGAATGGGAAGCTGTTTGATGAGCTTACGGCCTCCTACAAGCTGGAGAAACAGCAGTGAGTACGGGGTCAGAGGCTGGCCACCAGGGAGGGACATCAGACCATCCCAGTGTGGGCAGCTTCACCCTGTGACTCCCTGTACCAACAGGGCAGCTCACAGCCTAATTTTTTCTCCTTTCTCTCCTCACCTCCCCTCTAAGCCGAGGTGCCCCATGGAGTCCTAGTCACTTTACAGTGGGGTGGCCATGAGGGAGGTTAGACTGTTGGCAGTCCAGGAGAGGAAGAGTTGCCTCACCCTCTCTCCCCAGGGAGCAGCAGAAGGCCCAGGAACGACAGGAACTATGGCGAGGTTTGGAGGAGCTGCAGCTACGACGGCTACAGGGGACCCAAGGGGCCAAGGAAGCCCCCCTTCCTCGGCCTACACCCCAGGTGGCTGCCAGTGGGGGTCAGAGCTAGACAAATCTAGAAGAGGAGAAGCTAAACCCAGAGCTATCAGCCCTTCCATCCCTCTGCCCAGGGGCCCAGTGAGGTCCACGCCTCCCCGTGGCCTTGCCAGAGTGGTTCTAGGACTCCCTGCCAGCCCCATGGGAACAGCTTTCATGGAGGGGAGACAAGAATGCAAGTTGGTAGTCTTCGCAGCAGAACTCTCAGGCCTTTGTGGCAAGATTCTGGCAAGACTAGACCAGGGCAAGTGTGCAACTGGGAAGCTGCCATCAGGGATCCTCCTCTGCCCTATACAGCTGGGCTCCCATCTCTGCTCCTGGTCTGGGACATGGGCACTCAGCACCTGGCCAGGGCCTTCCTCATTCCCACCATGGGGGCACGGTCTATTTATTCTGCCCAGCTCACCCTCAACAAGACACTGTCCAGGGACATTCTCCTCTCCTCTCCCTTGCCCTGTACTTTCTTGTCCCCTTTTTATTTATTGGGCAGGGGGAGGGGTGAGGGCACAGGCAAGAAGAGATTCACATTGTCCTGGGGTGAGGGGGGGGTTACAGTAATCATGGTCTGCTCCCTTCACCTGGCTAGGGAGCAGACTTAATAAAGAGCGAAACTCAAGCATTGCTTGCTTTATTGAGGGCAGGGGTGAAGGACAGCGTAGCAATGAGACTGCTTATAGACCAGGTAAAAGGAGGTCATAGTCACTGACTCTAAGGAGGGGCAGAGCTGAAGTTGCCCCTGAGCCATTCAGGCACTAGTAGCGGGAGAGGCGGCACATATCACACTGGCAGGCCCTGGCAGTGAAGATCTCAAGCTCCCCCTGCTGGTTCCCCACGCAGTCCAGCCACACCTTCACCTGTTGGAGGAACCCAAATTTGTTCCCATTCCTTCCCACCCCGGGTCCCCATCAGGCCCAGGTCCCTCACCTTTTTTAGCCTGCTAATGGTGCAGCACTGGGAGAGAGAGGTGACGTTGTGTCGGTAGCCACTGGCCACCAGCACGGAGTAGCGGGAAGGGAAGGCGCTGGACTCACAGTGTCCTACACAGGCCTGTGCTACATGGGAGCCCTGGCAGGTGCCATGGCGGTCACTTCGCACTGTTACATTGAAGGCTGGAAGGAGAGGAAAAAGGCTGTGAAGACTGCTGGCTGGGGTCTATCTGCAGCTCTGGGACACCTCTGCTCTTGCCCCAATCCACTCTCCCTAGCAGAGTTACTCACGGTGCAAGTGGCAGCCTGGGATGGCTGCCTCCCGACAACGGCCTTCAATGACTGCCAGGACCAGCAGGCAGAAGAGCAGGACACGCGGTGCCATGGGCATCTGAGAAGGAGTGGGTGGGTGGGGGAGGTCTCTGAAGATGTGCCTCTGCCAACAGGCCGGGCTGCTGGGTCTTCTGACTGGTGAAGTGTGCCTGGGTGGTGCTGTCTGTTCTGCCTGGTTTTGGCGGGAATATATGGGGTGTTTGCCACTCTGCCTGGACCACTCCGAAAGGGTATGAGTGGCCATTTCGGGATGGGACTTTCTATTGTGTGCAGATTTTCCCTGGAATGTCCCATACCATCTGGGTACAAATCTCTTCCCTGCTTCATGTGACCCCCAACCCTCCAGCTCTCCCCGGCTTTAGCAGCTTACCAGCTTCAGCAGAAACAGCAGACTCCCAGTGCCTCCTGCTGGTCTCCAAACTGGTACTGGTTCTCCAGGCTTTTATTTGCAGTGTTTTAGAGCCCCGCCTTCCTGGAGATCGGTTTTCAGGCCCCTCCTAGCCTGAGGCCTCAGCGCAGTCCCACCTGGGGATCACGGTCTGACTCTGTTGACATTTCCCTTTCCCAGAAGGCTGTCTAGGGTAGAGTACTAGAGGAGCTGAGGCAAGCTCAGAAGTGGCCCAGGGTGACCTGGGCAGCTGGGTTCTCTTCCCACCAAGCTTGGGCAGGACTCTTCCCTGATCAACCGTTCTTCGTCTAAAAACTACGACCCTCAGTTCTGTTGTCTAGATGCCTTTTAGTGATGCAAAGTAATGGGATTAAAAAAAATAACCTTTTTTTTTCTTAAAACACAATCTCATGCATTCCAGAAGCAACTTTGAACTTCTGATCCTTCTGCCTCTACCTCCCAAGTCCTGGAATAACAGGCATGAGCCACCACATCCAGTTTATGTTGTTCTGGGGTCAAATCCAGGGCTTTGTGGATGCTAGGGAGGCACTCCACCAAGGGAGTTACCTCCCCATCCCAAGAACAAGATTCTTTTTTTCAAGGGGTGTCCCACGTGTAGGGTCACCTAAGTTGTGCTTGGTGGCAGACTAGGGGTAGGTTCATGTCAGTCTGCCAGTGACGTGTGAATGCTTTCTCCTCATGTGGCCAGCTGCAGAGTGAATTCTGAGCTAGAGTCTCCCTAGTCCCTGGAACAACAGGGAGTAGACTTCAATCTCAGCAAATCGGTGGTGTCCAGCTCTGGTTGTAGAGAGGCTACCTACTAAACAGCACATTCAAATACCCTGCTGTCTATCCGTGGTGGTGAATGACTGACATGCTGAGGGTTGTGGATGCAGTTCAGTGGCAGAGCACTATCCTAGCAGCTTGAGGCTTTGGATTCCATCCATTTTTAGCACCATAAAGAACATTAACAAGCCAGGTGGTGGTGGTGGCAGGCTCAGAAGGCAGAGGCAGGTGGATTTCTGAGTTCAAGGCCAGCCTATTCTACAGAGTGAGTTCTAGGAGGCGCAGAGCTACACAGAGAAAACTGTCTTGGGAAGGATGGACAAATGAAACAAAACAACCCAAACCAAATAAACAAAACAAAAAATCCCAAACCACAATAAAAAAAAAAGCAAAACAAAAGAAACCCAAAACAAAACACAGTAACAAAGACCTCAGCTGAGTTGGAAAGGGCCTAGCTTAGAAAGCCTACAGTTGTTGTAGGAGCTCCTCTCAGCCCACTACCACACTGACCTGGTTCAGAATAGGGCAGTCCACAGCCTGCCAGAACTCAAGGGATACTCGGAGATTTCAAATCCTACCTTTTATTTTCTAGATGAGAAGAAAGGGCCTCAGAGGTCCTTTGGTAAGCTGGTCCCAGTCAGTATGGGCACTCAGGTCTCCAGGCTTTGGAGCTGTGCCCTTCAAGAATAACTTTCAAATTATGTTTGGAATGGTAGGACAAAGGTGTAAATGGAATTTTGGAGGAACTGGTGGTACCATGTTGCTTACCTCCCATCCCTGCATTCTGCTGCCTTTTGGTGTCTTCCTCCCTAGATCCCAGGTCCTTGAGTGCCAGCCCCCTCTCCAGAGCACCCCACTTCTCCCTTTTCCCTGTCAAAGGTAGAGGCAGCCAAGCAGAGGGACTCAGAGGGACCTTAGCATTCTAGCCTTGGGCTTCCTTCCCATCAGGAACCCTGGCATGTGACAAACTGTTTAAAGACCTGAGGTGACAGGGCTCATTACCTACAAGTAATCCATTCTCATATCAGACTTCACTAAAAGTTAAAACACAGATTCGTTTGTTCAGAGCTAAAACGAATTTTCCTAAATGTCCATCCATTATTCTTTTGGTTCCCTGAGGCCACATAAATCCATGATGCTTCTCTCTCTCTCTCTTTTTTTTTTTTTTTTTAGTTTTTCGAGACAGGGTTTCTCTGTAGCTTTGGAACCTGTCCTGGAACTAGCTCTTGTAGACCAGGCTGGCCTCGAACTCACAGAGATCCGCCTGCCTCTGCCCCGAGTGCTGGGATTAAAGGCGTGTGCCACCACCGCCCGGCTCCATGATGCTTCTCTAAATAGCCCTTTGGTTGAAGAGAGGGTTTGGGCACCTTAGCCTTCTCCAGGGCCCTAACTCACACAGGCTTCCAGGTACACTGATGAACTAGTTTGTGTTCTTGTGAAGGCACCAGAAGGATAAGCAGGTGGGGAGCATTTTACATTTAAGGCATTATCCTTTGAGGTCCAACCAAATGAAGAATTCCTTTTTGAGGCAGTGGGACTCAAGCTAGCGAACCTTGTATGACCCTATTCCCTGACCTCTGGTGAAGAACCATAAGAGCTGAGGTCAGGTGAGCATCCCATGTGGTTCACTAAGCAACAACCCATGATCCGGGGAGAAGGTCTGTGAAGGCTTGTCTGGTCTTTCTCATGCTCTGCTTCACCATGTCCAATCAATAATCCATCATGAACAATTATTGTCATTAGAATCCTGCATATTAGAGACAAAAGACTTAAACCTCGGGGCAGTGGAATTCTTAGTGTTTTATTTTTTTTTTAAATTACATTTTATTTTGTGTGAATGTGCAAGTCATGGTACACATATGGAGGTTGAACTCAGGTTATTAGCTTTGAGTACAGTTGCTTTACCTATCAAGCCACCTCGCAGGACCTTAGTGTTGTTTTGTTATTGTAATCGGGAGGGGCGGAGTGCAAGTGCCCACAGAGGCCAGAAGAGGGTGTTGGATCCTGCCGTTTAGAGGTTCCTGAGGACCCCTTGATGTGAGTACTGAGAGCCAAATTCAGGTCTGCCCTCTTAACTAGTGTCTCTCCAGGCCCATCCTTATGAATCCCATGAGGATTCAGTCTGTGCCCTCATCCACATAACCCAGGAATTACAGGAAAAGGATGGTGTGTGGTGGTGCAACTGGGAGCCCAGGACACAGATGGAGCACTTGAAGCCAGCCTAGGCCATTTAACAATAATGCTTGTCTCAAAAATAAACAAGAGAAAAAAGGAAGAAAACGGAAGCAAAGGATGTTTGGTATAGCTCAGGTGGAGTCACTGCAAGAGAAAGTCCTCTTTCCAACCAACCACCGCCACTGCTGTAGTGCCTGGCAGGCTCACTGACTGTTCTTCCTGAAGAAACACCGAAACGGGAAGAGAGTGCTGCAGGAAGGAGAGCAGAGGGGTCTGAGACCGAGAAGGTTGCGTCCCTTCTCCCTGGTTCCCATTAGTGCTTCATTAACTGGGGCATTTTGCTCTGGGGAACCACAGAATGGAAATTCAAGTCTAAAACAGCATTTGAGAAGGTACCCAAATTAGATTATACCCGGAAGGGGGAAATAAAGGAAAAAGAATTGCAATAGGATGGTTGAACTCTAGATAGACAAAGATTGCTCAGTGTTCTCTCCAAAAAGGATTCTGAACACACACCTAGATTCAGAGGGGAGAGTTGGAAGCATTCTGGACTCAAATCATCTGAATGACCCAAGACAGACAGATGTTTCTGTTCAAGCAACATTTGTGAAACAGGCTTGTGAGGGCACCTCAGGGCGGAAAGAGCTTTACACATGGACAGAGAGCACACAGCCCAAGCTCAAAGTGACATCCTGTCTCAACAGGAAGAAACCTGGTGTGATGGTGCACATCTTTAATCTCAGCACTCTGCAGGCAGAGGCAGGAGGATCTCTTAGTTCAAGGACAGCATGGTCTACGTAGTGAGTTGCATGCCAGTCAGGGTTACACAGTGAGACCTTGCCTCAAAAAAAAAAATCAAGCCGGGCGATGGTGGCGCACGCCTTTAATCCCAGCACTCGGGAGGCAGAGGTAGGCGGATCTCTGTGAGTTCGAGACCAGCCTGGTCTACAGAGCTAGTTCCAGGACAGGTTCCAAAGCCACAGAGAAACCCTGTCTCGAAAAACCAAAAAAAAAAAAAAAAAATCAAAAAACCCAACCAACCAACCAACCAACCAAACAAACAAACAAAAAACCCAAAAAAACAAAAAGCCACCACATTCTTTTGAATTAGGGCCCTTGTTTTCTATTTCATTTCCACCATCTATCTTTGATACAACTGAGAAATCTCAGTAAAGTCTTTACTCCTTCTCTAGTCTTTCCCTCCCCAAGACTCAATGAAGCAACTGGACCTACAGACTGCTTTTTAGCTTAAAGGCAAAAAGTAAAAAAGTAAAAAATAAATAAAAATAAAAACAACAACAACAACAACCCTGTTTTACCTTAGAAACCCAAAGAAGCCACTGGATCCTGGTTCTTTGGGTGGTGGTGGGTTGCTATGTTGCAGGGGAGGGACAACCAGCTCTAGCAGGCTATGCTCCAACTTAGAATCTGTAAGGGAAACAGGCAGACAGAGAAGAGACTGGCCCAGAGGCTCCGTGAACTGAAAGAACACAGGGCAGCCTCACACACCAAGATTTATTTAGAGCCAGGTGAAATGTTTGCTCTGACCTTTCCAATTTCATATCAGCTCAGTAAAATTCTGTTTTGTCCCTGTGCATTTTCAAGTCTCAGCCATCCACCAGAGCTGACATGTTTCCACAAGGAACCACAACTTGTTCACATGCTTATCCCCTGCATCTGGCTAAATGCACCCCACTCCAAGTCCTTGTGCTGGGTAACAGATAAGAAAGCTGGAAGGGGGCAGGAGAGATGGCTCACAGGTTAAGAATGCTGACTGTTCTTCCAGAGCTCCTGAGTTCAATTCCCAGCAACCACATGGTGGCTCACAGCCAACTATAATGAGATCTGATGCCCTCTTCTGGCATGTAGGCAGACATGGAAACTAACACTGTATACATAATAAACAAACAAACAAATATTTTTTTTTAAAAAAAGAAAGCTGGATTGGCATGCCTCATTGGGCATTCACAGGCCTGGCAGAGCACCTGTCTATACCTTCACTCTTCTTGTTTTATGCAGCCTGGGTCAGCTATGCAGCGAAGCACTGGATTCTAGAATGGCAGGGGTGCACCTTGCCTGGTTTTGTAAGGCACTGGGGATTGTCCCCAGGGTTCTGTGCAAGTGAGGCGAGAATTTCACCAACTGAGCTCCAGCTCCAGTCTTTGCACCTTCAGTCTTAATGCAGATGCCCCAGGGAAGAGGAGAAAGTACTTCCCAGAAACAGTTCTTCAACCCCACAGAAGAGCAAACCATAGCTCTTCCAACTTCCCTTCGAGCCCTCTCAGTTAGTTAAGAAATGTTTTGGAATTGCTGGACTACTGAGTTCACTGTCAGAAGTAAGGGGAAGCTGGGCACGGTAGCTCGTGCCTATGATCTCAGTGAACAGAAGGCTCAAGAGTTAGAGGCCAGCCTGGGCTCTACCACAAGAGCCAGTCTCAAAGAACAAAACCACCCACCAAACAAGAACCCACCTAAACCTACCCTGTTCCTGGACATCAGAGGCATCAAAAACTGGGGTATCTTGGTATTCTCGCTGGGTTTCTCCTTCCCTGTTCTGTTTAAAAAGGGGAAAAAAGGTTTGAGGGCTCTGTGGTGGAGCAGTTATCATGTCTGCTTTACATGCAGTAGGTCCTGGGTTTGAGCTCCAGGGGACAACAATAAGATCAACCTTTTGATAAGTAGCCTGCATAAAAAATAAAAACCTGAGACCTAAAAAATGCCAAGGATAAAATATTAACTTCATCCTACAAGGTCTGAAATCGGGGGGGGGGGGGCGCTACTGGCTTCTGATGGCCTGGCAGGTGCCTTCTGTAGGACTGCTCTTGTTCACTCCAGCTTCCAATGTAGTCCCTCTAAAATCATGTCTGCAGGAGCTCAGAACAAGCCGCCTGGGCTTGCCTCTCCATCCCTATTGCTGAGCAAATGTCATTCTGGAGACATGTACAGTTCATGGGGCAAGATTATACTCTATCACCATGCACAAAACTCAAGTCCAAATGGATTAAAGACCTCAATATCAGTCCGAACACACTGAACCTAATAGAAGAGAAAGTGGGAAGTACTCTACAACACATGGGCACAGGAGACCACTTCCTACGTATAACTCCAGCAGCACAGACATTAAGGGCCTCATTGAATAAATGGGACCTCCTGAGACTGAGATGATGTGGGAGTGTCATATATCAATCTGTTGATTTCATTGGCTAAGCAATAAAGAAACTGCTAGGCCCATTTGATAGGCCCACCCTTAGGTAGGTGGAGTAAACAGAACAGAATGCCCGGAGGAAGAGGAAGTGAGCTCAGACTCGACAGCTCTGCTCTCGGGAGCAGACGCCTCTGCAGAGAGACGCCATGCCTGCTCCCAGGCAGACACAGGCGATGAAGCTCTGACCTAGAATCTTCCCGGTAAGACTGGTGCTCACAGATTATTAGAGATGGGTTGATCGGTATATCAGAATTAGCCAGTAAGGGCTAGAGCTAAGGGCCAAGCAGTGATTAAAAGAATACAGTGTCTGTGTAATTATTTTGGGGCATAAGCTAGCCGAGCAGGCGGCTGGGGTGCTGGGAATGCAGCGCCGCCGCCGCCCATATTACTACACTGAGAAGCTTCTGTAAAGCAAAGGACACACTGTCACTAAGACAAAAAGGCAACCCACTGACTGGGAGAAGATCTTCACCGACCCCGCAACTGACAAAGGTCTGATCTCCAAAATATATAAAGAACTCAAGAAACTAGACAATAAAAGGCTAATCAACCCAATTATAAAATGGGGCACTGAGCTGAACAGAGAATTCTCAACAGAAGAACTTCATATGGCCAAAAGACACTTAAGGTCATGCTCAACCTCCTTAGCGATCAGGGAAATGCAAATCAAGACAACTTTAAGATACCATCTTACACCTGTCAGAATGGCTAAAATAAAAAACACCAATGATAGCCTTTGCTGGAGAGGTGGTAGAGAAAGGGGTACACTCGTCCATTGCTGGTGGGAATGCAAACTGTGCAACCACTCTGGAAAGCAGTGTGGCGGTTTCTCAGGAAATTCGGGATCAACCTACCCCTGGATCCAGCAATACCAATCTTGGGAATATACCCAAGAGAGGCCCTATCATACAACAAAAGTATATGCTCAACTATGTTCATAGCAGCATTGTTTGTAATAGCCAGAACCTGGAAACAACCTAGATGCTCTTCAATGGAAGAATGGATGAAGAAAGTATGGAATATATACATATTAGAGTATTACTCAGCAGCAAAAAACAAGGACTTCTTGAATTTTGCGTACAAATGGATGGAAATAGAAACACTATCCTGAGTGAGGTAAGCCAGACCCAAAAAGAGGAACATGGGATGTACTCACTCATATTTGGTTTCTAGCCATAAATAAAGCATTGAGCCTATAATTAGTGATCCTAGAGAAGCTAAATAAGAAGGAGAACCCAAAGAAAAACATATAGGCATCCTCCTGAATATTAACCTTCATCAGGCGATGAAAAGAGACAGAGACCCACATTGGAGCACCAGACAGAAATCTCAAGGTCCAAATCAGGAGCAGAAGGAGAGGGAGCACAAGCAAGGAACTCAGGACAGCGAGGGGGTGCACCCACACACTGAGACAATGGGGATGTTCTATCGGGAATTCACCAAGGCCAGCTGGCCTGGGTCTGAAAAAGCATGGGATAAAACCGGACTCGCTGAACATAGAGGACAATGAGGACTACTGAGAACTCAAGAACAATGGCAATGGGTTTTTGATCCTACTGCATGTACTGGCTTAGTGGGAGCCTAGGCAGTTTGGATGCTCACCTTACTAGACCTGGATGGAGGTGGAGGTCCTTGGACTTCCCACAGGTCAGGGAACCCTGATTGCTCTTCGAGCTGATGAGGGAGGGGGACTTGATTGGGGGAGGGGGAGGGAAATGGGAGGCGGTGGCGGGGAGGAGGCAGAAATCCTTAATAAATAAATTTAAAAAAAAAAAGATTATACTACAAGCCAGTTTGATGAGGCCGCTCTACGAGTCTGTAGTGCTATGACTGCGAAATGGGTGGTTGTTGTGAAGGAAGGTTCCGCGGGGAAGTGACATTTGGATGGAGCTCTGATGGATGGATGGGATTTTGTCATAATTGGGGTGAGGAGCTGGTCAGGAAGAGCAGGGCTTTCCGGGAAGAGACATGATGAAAAGGGCACAGTGCCATTACTGAGTAAATACAATCAGCATAGCTAGAGTCAGGCATGGTGGAAGCAGGACAGCTGAACAGCCAGTATAATACAATGCAATCTTATATCTCTCCGTGTGTCACTGCTTGGTAGAAATTCCTTCATCTGTTGGTGAAATTCTTTCATGGTTCCAGGTCTGCATTTCCAGTAAACATTCTGAAGGTCAGAAACACAGGCATACATTTCTTGGGAATATCTGCCAGCTGGCTCGTCCTCACCCAGCATAGCCTGTGCACCTGAGTGCACAGCAGCACATACGCCATTCAGGCTGTGCTTCTGGTGAAGAATTTGTACAGGGTGGCTGGAGAGGCAGAGTCGCAATAAGTCCCGAGGAAGTCATCTCTAATCCCGATTCTCAGCATAACTTTCAAGTCAGAATGGAAGATCTCCCTGAGATGAGCTTCCTCATAAACACTTCAGATGGAGGTCTGCAGTGGGCAGGCCCAGGCTCATATTCCTATATAGAGCTAAAGGGAGGAAGAAAATCATTCTTACCCCCTAGACAGAAAGGAAGGATTTAGAAGGCCTAGGACTAGTTTCATGAAAGCATGAAAGAATAATTCTTTTTTTTCCCTTGAGACAGGGTTTCTTTGTAGCTTTGGAGCCTGTTCTGGAACTTGTTCTGAAGACCAGGTTAGACTTGAACTCATGGAGATCTGCCTGTCTCTGTCTCCTGAGTGCTGGAATTAAAGGGGTGCACCATCACCACCTGGCGAAAGGATAATTCCTATAAATTTAAGAAAACTATGATTTTGGACTTAAATCTTGCTGCAGAGATGACCAAAGAGAGCAGTATCCATGAGGGCTGGATATAAGGGATCAGAGGGCAACAGTCAACTCAGAAGTAAGGAGACTGCTCTTACAAGGGTAGCTTCCCTTGAAGGCACAAGCTGTAAGGGAGGAAAGACAGCTGAGACTGTGGTACCACTGGAGACAGCCAGCGAGTGTCACACCTCGAATGGCACTAAATGTTAAGAGCCAGTTCTGCTTAGAAGTGGGGAACACACTGTGAGCAGTCTGGTCCACATCAGGGCCATTTATCTGTCTCTCCTATCTTTTCGTAGTCTGGGTTTCTAGGTCTGGGACCTGAAAGACCAAAAAGAAAAGGTCTTCTCTTCTTTATTCTTCCCCAAACATCTCTTATGAGACAAGTGTTGTATTCTTCTAAGTTCCCTGCAAACTTTTCAAATGTGTTTAGACATGTGCAACACACTCCCCTCCGCCCCTGTGCTGTATGTGATCCTGTACC
This sequence comes from Microtus pennsylvanicus, assembly GCF_037038515.1. Lineage (NCBI taxonomy): Eukaryota > Metazoa > Chordata > Mammalia > Rodentia > Cricetidae > Microtus > Microtus pennsylvanicus. Next base: position 89,373,772 of record NC_134583.1, on the reverse strand, counting down.
CAAATTTCCCACAAAGGGGTGGGGTGCCAAGCACTGAACCAAGGGAGCAAATTCAATTTTTCCAGCTCAAGTGGCTTGCACTGAGAGTCTCTGTGATTACCTTAATTTAGGAGAAATCCTCTCCCTGGGAACAGAGTCTGTGAAGGAGGCTGTCTTTGGGTGTTGAGTCAAAATCAATAAACATGCTCCTTTTGCTCAGCTTTTCTCTAAGCCCAGAATCAGGTTGAAAAGGTAATTATGTTGAGTAAGAAGCTGTGGGTTCTGTTCTTGCGGGAGATGATGTGTCAAACTAAGAATAGGAAGGTACAGAGGATAGTGCGAGGGAAATGCTCCCGTACAGCAATTATCTCGCTTTGTAGAGAGCTTTGTTCTCCAGAGCTTCATGTACCCTCTTATTCTTTCTCATTTCTCTTTCTGCCACTCCAAAGGCTGGGAGCACAGGAGACAGCTTTCTACCTAAACCTCATGGGCTGTGGGGTTGTGACACAAAACTGGAGCCCCATCTTCTAACCTTCTTCCCAGAGGCAGAAATCTAGATCCCAAGGGCACGGTCAAGTAACTGATAAACTCCTAGAATAAGCAGCCAGGTTTTACATGTGTGTTGGGTGTCTTAGCCCACAGCATGTTAGCAAAATAGTGGACTGGAAATAAAATTGCTTCGTTACCTTTTTAATAATTAATTTTATTTCATGTGCACTGGTGTCAGATCTCCAGGAACTGGAGTTACAGACAGTTGTGAGCTGCCATGTGGGTGCTGGGATTTCAACCTGGGTCCTCTGAAGAGCAGCCAGTGCTCCTAATGCTGAGCCACTCTCCAGCCCCTTGCTTCATTTCTTCACTCAAAAATATTTTAGGTAAATTCCTGTGATCCTGGTGGATGTAAGGCCTATCACTATCTAGCCCATGCTGATCTGTCCAGTAAAAGTTCTGGGTGCACTGGCCTGCAGGCATGAAAAGCATCACACTCTTTCCTCCTGGCCTAAGTTCTTCAAAGGCCTCAACCTGCCCAGGGAACTCTTTCCTCATGCCGCTTTGTATTCACTAGGTACCCAGTGCTTCCTGTACACAGCACAGCTATCTTGTCTGTCTGGTCTAACATTCCTGGCGGCTTTAGAAGCTGACAGCCCAAGTACTTGGCACATGGGAGACACAGAATAGTGTCTTGAATGAATGCACATGGTAGATCCTTGCTCCTTAACTGATTGTGCTATGGGCCTGGGAAGGTGAAGGGGGTGACTAGTAGAGGAAAAAACCGTGAAGCTTTGAAGACAACTATTGAAAAGGAGCTTTACAATGAGGAAGTAGTCAGTATATGAACATTAAAATAAAGGTACAAAAGGTACAAACCCATAAATCAATAAAATCAAACAAAATAAAATCATTGGGACAGCCAGGAGGTGGTGGTGCACACCTTTAATCCCAGGACTCAGGAGGCAGAGGCAGGCAGATCTCTAGTTCCAGGTCAGCCTGGTCTACACAGTGAGTTCCAATATAGTGGAAGCTACAGAGAAACCCGGTTTCAAAAACAACACAAACAAACAAAAAAATCACTGGGACAGCCTGTTACTGTTCTAGAGGCTTTGCTCCATTTTTGTTTGTTTGGTTTTTGTTTGTTTCTTTTTTCTGTTTTTTGAGACAGACAGGGTTTCTCTGTGTAGCTCTGGCTATCCTGGTACTTGCTCTTTAGACCAGGTTGGCCTCGAACTCATCGAGATCCACCTGCCTCTGCTTCCCAAGTGCTGGGATTAAAGGCGTGCTCCACTACTGCCCAGCTGTTCTTACATTTTAATTGATTTACTTTATTTTAAATTATGTGTATGTGTGTGAATATGTACATGTAAGTGAAGTATCGACAGAAGACAGAGGCCTCTGTTGGCAGGAAAGATCCCTCTGGAGCTGGAGGCAGTTGTGAGATACCTAACCTGAATGCTGGGAATTGAACTCATAACCTCTAAAGAGCAGTTTATGATATTAACCACTAACCCATATCTCTAGCCTTTTTAATTACTTTATGGGGGGGGTAGGAACAGAGTCTATGTTGCCCTGGCTGTCCTTGAACTCAGTGATCTGTGTGCTAGAATTAAAGGCATGAGCACTCATGCCCTGGCCTAACAACATTTCCAGTGTCTCTATGTAGATATACGGGTGAGAGGTGCCTGAAGGTGTGCTCGTGTCACTGCGTGCACACAGAAGCCAGAGCACCCTGGATGAGTCAGTTCCTCCTCCCACCATGTGGTCCTCAGGAGAGAGGCAAACGCGTTAGACTTGGCGCAGGTGATTCTGCCAAATGAGCCATCTCACTGGCTATTTGTTTTTGGTTTTTATTAAAAAATTTGGGGCTGGAGAGATGGCTCAGTTGTCAAGAGCTTTGCCTGCTCTTCCAAAGGTCCTGAGTTCAATTCCCAGCAACCACATGGTGGCTCACAACCATTTGTAATGAGATTTGACTGTATACATAATAAATAAATAAATATTTTAAAAAAATTATTTATGTGCGTGTTTGAGTGCTTGCACATGTGTGAAGGTATTCACAGAAGCCAGAAAAGGGTGTTGGATCTCCTGGAGCTGGAGTTACGGGCAGTTGTGAGTTGTCCAACATGGATACTGGGAACTGAACTCAGGTCTTCTGTAAGAGCTGCAAATGCTCCTAAGGGCTGAGCCATCTCCCTCTGTTTGTTTATTTCTTTAAAGACTAGGTCTGGCCTGGAACTCTCTGTGTAGAACAGGAGGATTGTTAACTCAAGAGAATTCAGAACCTGTCAGACTCCTAAATGCCAAGATTAAAGGCATGTGCTACCATGTCTAGCTTCCTCCATTTTTTTCTACAAAATAATTTAAAATTTATTCTTTCACAACTCCATAAATGTAAAATAAATAATATATTTAGATTATCTTTACTCCCCACTCCACTCTCTTACCCTCCTTCCTCTTGTTCTGTAGCCTTTCTTCCCAGGACATCCCCTTCCTCCTGCCATGTTTTTCTTTCCCTAGAACCCACAACTTAATTAGGGTTGCTTGCATGTATATAGGTGTAGGATTATTTACTGGATCATGGGCAGCTTACCAGTAGCTACACACCTGCATAAAACGATTCCCCTGTGTTCCAGTAGTTCATGAACTGCTGGCACCTTAGTTAGGGGCTGAGCGTCATGTGCCCAGTCCATGAAGGAATGATGACTGGCTAGGTCTGGTCCAGGTTTGATTCGGAATCCACTGCTGCTGAAAGACTGAATGACTGACTAGTCAGGCCTGGACGACATCACTTCACGGCACCTGTAGCTTCTATAGCTTCCCTATCTTGTTTCTTTTTAGACAGTGTCTCACTCCACAGACCTGTCTGACCTAAAACTTACAGTGGAGTCAGGCTGGCCTCAAACTTGTAGCCATCTCACTGTCTGCCCGAGCACTGGACTTAAGGTGTGTGCTACTACTTCTTACCAACTTCTAGTGCCCATCTCATCTGCTAAAACTAGACCCACACCAGACTCAGACTCCAGTGTAGACTAAGGCAAAAGTTTTCTACAGTGAGGATTCTATATTGGATTTCACACTCATTCAATACAGACCTATTTTAAATTATAGAACACAAGCAGTTTTTAACTTGAGAAGACAATGTGAAAAGATCCATGGGTATTATACAACCACTTTAGGGATAGACTGTGACAAGGACAGAATAGTTGGATGTCATTAAATCCAAGAATGAGTTTAGTCAGTTCAATCTGTAGCAAGGACCAAGCTGAGCATGTAACAGGAATCTCAGCCTCTAACAAAGGAGCCATCAAGAACCTCACAGCCTCCAACTTGATGCTTACCCTCTGGTTTTTCTTCAGGGGCTTCTGATTACTGAAGGCTTCACTAGAAGTCTCTATCTTGGCCCTGAAGTGGGGGAGGAAAGCCCAGGAAATGTCATTGGCCATGGCAACATTACCACATTCAAGCAAATGTAGTCCAAATGAATATTTCAGCAAGTTGGCTATTTTTATACTACTCCTGGCTGGCAGGGAAAATTGTGTGGCAAAAATTTCTTTGGTTGCTTTAATTCACAATAGAATTCCAATTGGAGACATTTAAGGACATGTTTGAGAAACAAAAAATGTGATTGACAGAGGTATCCGACTATGAAATATTCAGTTGTGCATCAAAACCCAGGGGAGACTTGGGGCCTCATCGCTGTGGGAAAATTAGTTAAATAAAATCAAACCAAGTCTTACACCTCAGATATGCTCACATTCCACATGGCTTGTCACTGACACATCACCTGAACCCACAGGGTCAGCCCCTTCCTAGTTCATATTCACTATGTCTACATCTAAGGGCATTAGGCCCTAGGAGACCTTGGCACAAAAGCACCGTTGGGCTGGGGAGCAAACCATGTCGTGGACTAGTGGACTATTCCAGGTGGCTTCTCTCTGGGATTCCAAGAATGACTAAATTGTCTTATTGACTAATTCTTCCTTTGACAGAGGATCAAAAGTACACAAGTAGCCTCTACAACAGCACCTTCTGCGTGCTGGGATACGCTCAGCATTCCCCCTAACAACTCATGCACACTATGTTTTCTTTTAAGACAAGATCTCACTAGCATCCTTGGCTGGCTTCTTGTAGTAAGTGATTCTACTGCTTCTGCTTCCTGAAGGCTGTGTTTACAAGTGTGCACCACCACACGCACAGTATATTGCATACATTTTATCCAGTTGCTCATGGGATAAAACAGAATTCTATTTTATTTGTTCTAATTCTTTCGAAGTTTTTTGTATGTGCATGTTTATGTATTAACAGTGCTGTTAATACATACACATGTACACTCGTGTGGAGGGCGAAACACAACCTCCAGTGCTCTTTCCCAAGTGTTGTTCGTTTTTTGTTTGAGACAGGGTCTTTTATTGGCCTAGAGCTTGTCCAGTAGGCTAGGTTGACCAGCCAGTGAGCCATAAGTCCACCTGCCTGCATCCTTCCAGCACCTCAGTTATAAACCTGTGCCACCATGCCTAGCAGCCCCCGTGGGCTCTGCGGATTATTCAGGTTCTCAAGCTTGCATGGTAAATACTTTATCCACCATGCTATCTCTTCAGCCTCCTTCTGTTTTTATATAATAGTCTAAGCCTTCCTAAGTTTTGTGCCTTCCACAACATTATTTATTCATTGACTATGTTGAGTTTAGATTTATAGAGCTATGTTTCCTCTTAGCCTTTGTTTGTGTTTTCTTCTTGTCCTCTTTTTTTCTTCTTCTTCTTTTTTTTTTTTTTGAGATAGCGTTTCTGTGTGTAACAGCTCTGTCTATCCTAGAACTCAATTTGTAGACCAGACTGGCTTTGAACTCACAGAGATCCACCTGCCTCTACCTCCTGAGTACTGGAGTTAAAGGGGGGTGCCACCACTGCCTGGCCTGTTTTGATGCCAAGGCCTCACACTTGATAAGCGAGCACTCCTCCAAGCTACAGTCCAGTTCAGCCTCCATTTTGATAAACAGAACAATCTTACATTGATGAGAGACTGTTCAAATTAAATAGAAAATATAAACTTATTCCCTTTCATCAGTTTGCCCTGGGATGGACCAGGTACTGAATAGCCCTGCAAATCAAGCCACTGCCCATGGGCAAATCAACAATAGCAATAGGTGGCAAAGCCTCTCTATACCACTAACCTGTATGGTCTTGGTCTGCTAGGGGAGTTGGGCTCCTCCACAAGTTTTCGTTTCCGCATTATGGTTTCTTCTGCTTTCTTCTCAGCTAGGACCTTCAGGAAGGAAACCAGACTCCTGTGGACCCACATTTTTCTAGAGTGGCTCATGGTTTAGGAAGGCCCAACACAGAGGACTGCCAACCAAAGGCAATTTGTAATACCTCTACTTCAATAAGACATTCTGCCAGAGATATTGCCTCTGAAATCTAGATGGAGACATGGTCTCATATTTACAGTTGGGATGGGATCTGAGCAGCAATTGAGGGACAAAGGCAGAAGAGACAAGAGCATCACTTTTTTTTTTTTTTTTGGTTTTTCGAGACAGGGTTTCTCTGTGGCTTTGGAGCCTGTCCTGGAACTAGCTCTGTAGACCAGGCTGGTCTCGAACTCACAGAGATCCGCCTACCTCTGCCTCCCGAGTGCTGGGATTAAAGGCGTGCGCCACCATCGCCCGGCGAGCATCACTTTTGAGGCAAGAAAGGCAATATTCATTTTATATAGAAATTCAATATTGCTGGGCATGGTGGTGTACAACCTTAATCCCAGCACTCAGGAGGCATGTGAATCTCTGAGTCTACAGAGCAAGTTCCAGGACAGTCAGGACTGCTACACAGAAACTAATCTCAAACAAACAAATTAGCTGGGTGGTGGTGGCGCACGCCTTTAATCCCAGCACTTGGGAGGCAGAGGCAGGAGGATCTCTGTGAGTTTGAGGTCTACAAGAGCTAGTTTCTGGTTTGTTTTTTTTTTTTTTTTGGTTTTTCGAGGCAGGGTTTCTCTGCGGCTTTGGAGCCTGTCCTGGAACTAGCTCTTGTAGACCAGGCTGGTCTCGAACTCACAGAGATCCGCCTGCCTCTGCCTCCCAAGTGCTGGGATTAAAGGCGTGCGCCACCACCGCCCAGCAAGAGCTAGTTTCTGGACAGGCTCAAAGCTACAGAGAAGGGGCTAGAGAAATGGCTCAGCGGTTTAAGAGCACTGACTGCTCTTCCAGAGGACCTGGGTTCAATTCCCAGCACCCACATGGCAGCTCACAACTGTCTGAAAATCCAGTTCCAGGGGATCTGACACCTTCACACCAATGCACATAAAATAAAGATAAATAAATCATAAAAATTAAAAAAAAGCTACAGAGAAACCCTGTCTTGAAAAACAAACAAACAAAAACAAACAAACAAAAAAAGAAAGAACAAACTTACCAACTCAAGAGGACTATCATCTGTTGGCTTTCCTACAATGGAAATTTGAACATCATAATGGATCAAGACTGTCTTATCTGGGTTTCTGAACTTTATTTCTGGGAAATAGATTGAGACAAAACTTCTGCTTGAGCCCTTTCCTCTTCTGCCTGGAACCATTTTCCCTGCATAGTGTCATGAGATTCTGTCCTACCCTCCGGAACAACTGCCACCTTTAAGCTGAAGCGGAGTTGGTTTACCATACTTCATAGTATGCTCTTCAAAAGAGGGCGTGTTTTACTACCTGACAAACTGGGTTGTTCTCCATCTAATTCCCTTGAGGCAGTATCTCTCACTGAATCACAAACTCAGCTTTTCTGATAGGCTGGCCAGCCAGTGAGCTCCCAGGATATGCCAGTTTCTATCAACCCTGCCAAGGTCAGGGTTAGAGGTAAGTGTGGCCTTGGGCAATGGGGATTCAAATTGAGGCTCTTGTGCTTACGTAACAAACATTATCCACTGAATCATCTCTTCAGCCTCCTTTTGTACTTTTAAAATTAAACTAGCAGGTATTTATTTGCTTTTTAGTAAAATAACCATATATCTCTTGGAGATTAACAACTGGGAAATAGTGTTAAGATATCAGAGGCCTGGCATGGCTTTTAATCACCTTACTCAGGAGGCAGAGCAGGTGGATCATTGTGAGTTCGAGGCCAGCCTAGCCTATATAGTGAGCTTCAGGGCAGCTAGGGCTACATAGTGAGACCCTGGATCAGAAAGAAAAACAAAGTGTTTGCATAGGTTTCTCTCACTGAGCTATTCCTCTCCAACCAGACTATGTATTCCCATCCACCAATACTTAATACATACAACCCCTGAAATTAGTGTCTCTTCACCATTTAATGAAAGAGACGCAGGGAGATTAAATAATTTATCATAGTGCCTAAGCCAGGGTATTGAGCCAAGTTTGGAGGAAATGCTTCAGAGCTCTGTTCTGTCAGTTAGAGCCTGGTGGGACAGACAGCTACACGGCACTCAGCTCATCCTCCTGCCTATTCCCTCTTCTACCACTCATTCTCATCACTACTTACCTGTAGGCATATTTCCAGTAAACCATTTCATCTCGACATACAGAGTGAAAACAAATGGGTAGGGTGTCAAGATGATGTCTCCGTGTTTAAACTTCAGGTGGGAAACTCTCTCCCACTTGCTTTTATCTGAGGATGGTGCTAAGGAAACGAGAAAGGGGGACAGCATGTGTTCCTGGTAACGATTGGAAGGCTGAGGCTCTAGCTCTCCTTTCTCTGGTCTCACTGCTTCCACTGAAATCTATGCTGTGACTTGTAGCTCATTAACAGCTGGGAAAAGCCAGATGTGATGTTGCATGCCTCTAATCACAACACTCAGGAGCCCGAGGCAGGAGGATTACTGTGAATTCCATGCTACCCTTGACAATATACTGAGTAGTAGGCCAGTCATGGTTAACTACCTCAAAAACCCAAATGTCAGGCATGGTGTTTTACATAGTGATTTCAAGGCCAGCCTGTGTTCCATGAGATAGGGCCTATCTTAAACACAAACCCACTTTTCTGGGGAAAAATAAGACACCAGGAAGAAAGGATATAGGGAAATACAGTGAAGTGTTCTGTAACAAAGGGCTGCAGGCTGTCCATGTTTGCCAAGACTGCACGGATAGAATCCTGAAAAAGATACTTAAAGTTATTTTAATACTGTTGAAGCTCAGCTAATCTTTCCATTTATAACTTCTACTCTTTTTAAAACATATGATGTTTGTTGTTGCTGGGTTTTTTTTTTTTTGAGGCAGGGTCTTACTGTGTAGCACTCACTGGCCTGCAACTCACTATGTAGACAAGGCTAGCCTCAAACTCACAGAGATCTACCACTATACAGATCAGCCACTATACCCAGATTTATATTATTTTTTAATTAAAAATGTTAAGAGATTGATTGTGGTATCAAAACAAAGAAACAAACAAAAATTGTTTAGAGAGATGGGGCTAGACTTTAGAGAGATGGCTCAGTGGTAAGAGCAGTTGCTATTCTTCCTCAGGACCCAGTTTCAGTTCTCAGCACCCTTCTAGAGGACCCTGGTTTGATTTGCAGCACTCACGTGGCTGCTCACAACCTGTAACTCTAGTTCCAAGGGATGCAACACCCTCTTCTGCCACTGCAAACACTGGGCACATGGGTGTTAGACAGACATGCATGCAGTCAAAACATCCACACACATAAAATAAATAAATACAATTTTTAACAATGAAAGAAAACATATAAAACATGTTTTGCTGCTAGATATGGTGGCACATACCCACAGCACTTGGGAGGCTAAGGCAGAAGGAGGACTATGAATTCATGGTTAACCTAGGCTTTATAGTGAGGACTTGCCTCAAAAAAAATTTTTTAAAAAAATACTATGGATCTGCCAGTGCATCCCAGCACTCGGGAGGCTGAAGCAGGCGGATCTCTGTGAGTTTGAGGCCAGCCTGGTCTAGAGAGCCAGTTTCAGGACAGCTAGGACTGTTACACAGAGAAACCCTGTCTCGAATACTAAAACAAAAACAACAACAAAATTCTTTGTATCTGGGAATGATGGCATATGCCTTTAATCCCAGCACTTGGAAAGCTGAAGCAGGAGAACTACCATTAGTTCCAGGTTAAGTCTGGGCTTCATGACAAATACCAACCTAGCAAGGGCTATTACCAAATAAGACCCTGTCTCAAAAATCAAGAAAAGGGGCTGGAGAAATGGTTCAGGGGTTTAGAGTTCTGACTGTTCTTCCAGAGGAACAGAGTTCCATTCCCATTACCCATATGGTGGCTTACAACCAACTGTAATTCTAGTTCCAAGGGATCCAATGCCCTCTTTTGGCCCTTTTGGGCACATGACATACACACATGGTACACAGATATACATGCAGGCAAAGTATCCATATTCATAAAATAATAATAAACAAAAATTGAAAATAGAGTTGGGGATGCAACTTAGGTGGTAGAGTCATTATTTAATATGCATGAAGTTCTTTTTTTTTAAAAAAATATTTATTTATTTACTTATTATGTATACAATATTCTGTTTGTGTATATGCCTGCAGGCCAGAAGAGGGCACCAGACCTCATTACAGATGGTTGTGAGCCACCATGTGGTTGCCGGGAATTGAACTCAGGACCTTTGGAAGAGCAGGCAATGCTCTTAACCACTGAGCCATCTCTCCAGCCCTTTTTTTTTTTTTTTTTCGAGACAGGGTTTCTCTGTGGTTTTGGAGCCTGTCCTGGAACTAGCTCTTGTATACCAGGCTGGTCTCGAACTCACAGAGATCTGCCTGCCTCTGCCTCCCGAGTGCTGGGATTAAAGTCGTGCGCCACCACTGCCCGGTTTATGCATGAAGTTCTAAATTCAATCTCTAGCACTGTATAAACCAGGTTTAGTGATGTACACCATAATCCCAGGCAGGAGGATCAGAAGTTCAAGGACATTCTCAGATACGTAGGCCAGCCTGGGATTTATGAGACCTTGCTGAAAAAATGAAACACACACGTACTCACCCACAAATTCACGCAAAGGACCAACAGTAGAAGCTCATGCAATCCCAGTACTTGGGATGAAAAGGAAGAAGGATCTCTGAAAGTTCAAAGCCAGTTTGGTCTATACACATTCTAGGCCAGGCAGTAATATATAGGGAGACCATGTGTATAAAGTATAACAAAAACAAAAAAGCAGCTTTTGACCCTTGATATGCACATAAATGTATGCAAATGTTTTCTAGCCTGGATATGTGGCAGGCATTGAACACACAAGTTAACTTTATTTGACAGGTGAAGGGACAGACTGGGATACAGGACCGGGCCCCAGAACTACAACCGGGCCCAATGCTTTCACCAGTTTAGTTTACAAAGCTGTATCCCTGTTCAGTCTTCTTTCTGGAAATCTCTAACAAGCAGAGCTGTGCAGAAAAGGAATGAACATGAACTTGGAACAAAGCAATGGCAAATGTTTCCAATTTAAATGAAGACACAGCCACTTGTCAGTGTATTTACTGCCCAGTTTCCTGAACGTCAAACACCAGGCGGTGGTTGGGATCGTGGCATTCCCAGAGCCCTGGAAGGCAGCAGTCCTCCGGAAGCTCCTCTGTGCCAACTGCCACAACAGAGCTGCCCTGTCTGGGAACCCTCATAGAAACAAACAATAACCAGGCTCAAAGGCGCTCATACTTTAGTGAGAATTGAAAAAAGATACGCTTTAAAATTTCCTGTAGAAAGTGGCTTCTTTGCATGGAGACACCAGTTTACCAGGTGGAGTTTGAGACTCAGTATGAGGGCATAATAGCAGCCTAGATATGGATTCATCCTTGGCTTGAGGAGTAATTACTTTCTTCAGAAGCTGTCTGATTTTTTCCTACCTCCAGCTCCTGGATGACGACTTCCTTGTCCTCTATTTCTTCTTCTCTAGAAGGTAAACAGACAGGTACCATAAGACAGCAACCCCTGTCCAGCATCTGTTTTCTGGTGCTAAAACACTAGATACATTACAGTCTGGTTGACCCATTGCTTGCCTTACATTGGGGTGTGGTTTGAGCATTAGTTACCTCTCCCCCGAGTCTTCCCTGTTAAATTTCCAAGACCTTATATTTCTGTTGTGATGGTTAATAATTTTTTAGAGCATATTTTTAAAAGTCTACTAAATTGGAGGGGCTCAGAGCTCTGAACCTGGCTTTGTAGTACATCCAGTGCAGATATCCTACCACTGAGCTACACGTTAAGCCCACTATTTAGCCGGGCGGTGGTGGCGCATGCCTGTAATCCCAGCACTCGGGAGGCAGAGGCAGGCAGATCTCTGTGAGTTAGAGGCCAGCCTGGTCTACAAAGGGAGTCCCAGGACAGGCTCCAAAGCTACAGAGAAACCCTGTCTCGAAAAACCAAAAAAAAAAAAAAAAAGAAAAAGAAAAAAAAGCCCACTATTTAAATTTATTCGAATTGCCAAGCACTGTGGCAAATGTCTGTAATTCCAGTACCTGAGAGGTGTAGGTAAATGAATCAGGAATTCAAGACTAGACTCAGCTACACAGTAAATGAAGCTGGCCTGAGCTGCAAAAAACCTTGTCTCAAAAACAAAATAGTTTTAACTGGTAAATAGAAATATAAAATTTTATGAGATTTCAGGAGATATTTCTTTGTCTTTCCCTAAGACAGGGTCTCATTGTGGCTCTGGCTATCCATGAACTCACTCTGTAGACCAGGCTGGCCTCAAATTCACAGAGATCTGACTGTTTCTGCTTCCCCAGTGCTGGGATTTAAGAACTATACCATTGCACTAGGCTTCATGATTGTCTCTTAAATTTCTTTAACTTAAATTTTTCTCACATGCATCACATGTGAGAAGTGACCACATATGGGAAGAGGGCATTAGATTTCCTTAGGTTTGAATTACAGTTGATTGTGGGTGCTGGTAATTGAACCCTGGTCTCATGGAAGAGCAGCCAATGCTCTTACCCACTGAGCCATTTCTCTAGTCTCTCATTACTATTTTAAAGTATGTGTGATGGCTATTCTTGGTTGTTAGCTTGACTACATCTGAAATTATCAAAGCCCAAGTGGGTAGGTACACCTGTGAGGAATTTTTCTTAATTAAGTCATTTCAAGTAGGAAGACCCACTTTTAATCCAGATCTTTAGAGGTGGGAAGATATACTTTCATTTGGGCCACACCTTCCACTGTCAGCCTATATAAAGGACATGGAAGAAGGAAGCTTGTTCTCTTTGCCTGCTTACTCTCGTTTTTTGCTGTCAAGTTCATTCCTTTACTGGCATTCCATTGGTAGACAGCCATTGTTGGGCTAGCTGGACCACATCCTGTAAGCCATTCTAACAAATCCTCTTCATTCATATATATAAATGTGTGTGTGTGTCTGTCTGTGTGTATGTGCGCGCACACGCACACACGTGCGCCCAGTTTCATTCCCTAAGCTCCGTTCCTCTAGAGAACACCGATTCAGTACACAGCAAAACAAAAAGCACTAGTCAGGCAGTGGTGGTGCGCACCTTTAATCCCAGCACCCGGGAGGCAAAGGCAGGCAGATCTCTGTGAGTTTGGGGCCAACTTGGTCTATAGAGTGAGCTCCAGGACAGCCTCCAAAGCTACACAGAAAAACCCTGTTCCGAAAAAAACAAAAACAAAAAAAAATCAAACCAAACCAAACCCCAACAACAAAACATGCCCTGAGGAAATGTACTTGTGTGACGCTTTAAGTAACAAACTGAATGAGTTGCTCTTTCCATGCAATAATATTTTACTTGAATAATTAGCTGATAAACAAATTGTCTGCTATTCAGTTCTGTGAGGTTAACATACATTTTCTCAAAAATAAATAAAGCAAGTATGTCAAATCAAGGAAAAGAATTGGCAGTATTTGTTATCAATATTAAGTTTTGGGCTTTCGAGAGAAAATTTTGAAAAAAATTATCTTTTTCCCCCCAAGAAAGGATTCCTCTATTTAATGGCTCTAACTGTCCTAGAACTCTCTTTGTAGACTAGACTGGCTTTAAACTCAGAACTCAGAGATCTACCTGCCTCTGCTTCCCAAGTGCTGAGATTAAAGGTCTGCACCACCACTGCCCGGCTGGGTTCTGGAAATCTTATTCTGATCCTTCGGGAGAGTAATACTCTTAACTGCCACATCATCTCTCAGGCCCTATTTTATGAATATGGGCATTCTGCTTGTATGTATGTCTGTGTACCACATGCATGTGGTACCTGTGGAGGCTAGGCCAGAAGGCCATCAGATCCACTGGAACTAAAGTTGCAGAGAAATCACCACATAGGTTCACTGAATAGAACCCGAATCTGGAAGTCAGTGCTCTTAACTTAATGTGGGATTCCCCTCTGTATGCTGTGAATACCACTGGTTAATAAAGAATCTTCTTTGGGCCTATAGCAGTGCAGAATAGGGCAAGGCGGGAATTCTAAGCAGATAGAGGAGAGAGTAGGCGGAGTCAGAGAGAAGCCATGTAACTGGACAAGAGACAGACGCCTGATGCCAGATGCCAGACAGAACCTTACCAGTAGGCCTCAACCATGTGGCGACACACAGATTAATAGAAATGGGTTAATTTAAGATATAAGAGCTAGAAGTGTGAGCTAATAGGCCAAGCAGTATTGTAATAACACAGTTTCTGTGTGATTATTTCGGGTCTAGGTGACCAGGAAACAAAAGAACAGCCTGCAACTACATTAACTGACAAGTAATTTCTCCAGACCTATTTAAAATTCTCTCTCTCTTTTAATGTTTTGAGACAAGGTCAAGCTGAAAAATATTCTGAGAAATATCTCCTCAAAGCCACATTGACCCTACTTTAGGAAATTCTATCAACAGTGAATATAACAAAGACTAAGCATCTGGGAAGGCCTGACCAGGTGCTATTGCGGTCACTCCCCTGGAGTGAGTTAGGCAAAGATGAGGACCTGGAGGAATTCACTTGCCTGTGCTAGCATGAGCTATCTCCCACCTTTTAAATTACCTGATACTGTCACCATATCTGATTTTGAACTTATACACATTGGGTCCTGCATGAAGGAACCTTGTCTCTGGAAAAGGGTAGGTGAACGGTTTTAAACTCATTGTGTCTTGATGGTAGCCTAAAACAAAGTAGAAATATTAATCAGAAAAAGCTGAAGATGTCTCCTTAAATATAGGAAAGGAAGCCTGTCAATCTGCAGCATCTCTTGAAGGGTAAGTGTTCAACACAGTACCAGTGCCCATGAACCAGGCTCATTCAGCATGGCTACTGATTAGCTGGACCCTTCTCCTCCCTATACAGTGAAGATACATGGTGTGCTGGTCCTACATATATATAAAAGCAAAAAGACAACATTCAAATTTGAATTTTATTACTGTGCTGGTTAGTTATGTTTTTGTTCTGTGTGTGTGTGTTTTGATTGCTTTGTTAACTTGACATGACCTAGAATCATCTGGAAGAGGGAACCTCAACTAAAGAAATGCTTCCTTCAGATTGACCTGTGGGCAAGTCTGTGGGGCATTGTCTTGATTAGTGACTGCTGTGGGAGGACCCAGCCCACTGTGGGAAGTACTACCCCTCCTCAGGTGGCCCTGGGTTGTATGGGAAAGTAGGCTGACCAAGCCAGGGGAGCAATGGTCTCTGCTTCAGTTCCTGCCTTGGCTTTCCCCGATGATGGACTGTAACTCCTCAGCCAAATAGATCCCTTCATCTCCAACTTGCAGTGGTCATGGAGACTTACTGCACTAAGAGAAAGAAAACCAAGACAGCTCACATTTGGCATGAGCTCAGGGATAAAATCAAGGACACTATGATTCCCTAAATTACTAGGGTTTTTCTGTGCCTCCCTTCATTTTATAGTAGAGATAATAAATACTTCAGTCCCTTGGCCTTAATATGTAGAACTCTAAATGATAAGTAGGCCCACAGTTTCCAAGGATCAAGGTTTCCTATATACAACTCCTAGACATTGATTTTAGAAGAAGCAACTGAGATGTAATAAACAGGATAGGCAAAAAAGAGAATTTTTAATCTCAGCCTTAATGTCCCTACTTGGTTTCTGAATGTCTGTCTCTCCTCTCTTCTCTCCATCTTTCCTTTTCCTCTTTAATAGGAAAATTTTCAGACAAGTTCTTACTTTGTAACCCAGGCTGGCTTGAAACAATGTAGCCTATGCTACCTTCAGACTCATGGTAATCCTCCAGCCTCAAGCTTGAGCCTTAGTTTTCTTACAGAGTAACAACTGTTGTTTTTGCTTTTTGAACATTGAGTCCTTTGTAGTTCAGGATGGCCTTCTATACCCTATGTGTCCACCCTGAGACCACCTAAGGATGACCTCGAACTGATCTCAGCCCTCTAACTCCCAAGGGCTGGGACAATAAGAGTTTTTGTTGTTGTTGTATTTGTTTTGAAAATGGGTCTTGGTATGTTACCCGGTCTGGCCCTGTCTTAGTCAGGGTTTCTATTGCTGTGACAAAACACCATGACCAAAAACACAAGTTGGGGAGGAAAGGGTTAATTAGGCTTATACTTAGCATTGCTGTTCATCACTGAAGGGAGTTAGGGCAGGATCCTGGAGGCAGGAGCTGATGCACAGGCCACGGAGGGGTTTGATTACTGCCTTGCTTCCCATGGCTTGTTCAGCCTTTTTTCTTATAGAAACCAGGACTAGCAGCCCAGGAATGACACCACCCACCATGGGCTGGGCCCTCCCCCATTGATCACTAAATGAGAAAATGCCTTACAGGTGGATCTCAAGGAGGCATTTCCTCAGCTGAGGCTCCTTCCTATATGACTCTATAGTTTGTGTCAAACTGACACACAAAACCACATACTAGCAGCCTAGATCTCAAGGGATCTTCCTGCTTCAGCCTTCTGAATAGTTGGGGCTACAGGGTATGTCACATGACCAACTAACAATTACTTTTGCTACACTCTATTCTAAATGCTTAATATGTATTTATCTCACTTGCTACAAGCCTATGCAACAAGTAGTATAAACCTAACATACTAGGAAACTGAAACACTATTGAAGGAGTGTATGTCCATCAACCACTCTGTTAGCCCAACTTATCAAGATAATAAGCATATCTTTTTTTTTTTTTGGTTTTTCGAGACAGGGTTTCTCTGTGGCTTTGGAGCCTGTCCTGGAACTAGCTCTATAGACCAGGCTGGTCTCGAACTCACAGAGATTCGCCTGCCTCTGCCTCCCGAGTGCTGGGCATAAAATCATTTTGTAAGTAGTAAAATATCATATAGATAGTCATAAAAAGAATTTTCTTTTTTCTTATTTTCTCTTTTGGTTATTTGTTCTTTTTTTTAAGATTTATTTATTATGACAACTTTCTGCCTCCATTTATACTCACATGCCAGAGGAGGGCGCCAGATCTCTTTACAGATGGTTTGGAGCCACCATGTGGTTGCTGGGAATTGAACTTAGGACCTCTGGAAGAGCAGACAGTGCTCTTAACCACTGAGCCATCTCTCCAGCCCCTTTTGGTTATTTGAAACAGGATTTCTCTATGCATCACAGAAAAGCCTTGAGCTCATCATTAATCTGGCTAATTAGCCCAGACTTGCCTCTCATTCACAGCAATCCTCCTGCCTCAGTATCCCAGAGTGCTGGAATTACAGGTATGTACCACCACATTCTGTATTATTTTCATTATTTTTTCCTCTATATCATCTTATACCATTTCTATTCATCAGCAGAAAATCTTATATGGCAGAATTATAAAAGCTATGTGCCAAAAGAAAAGGAATTTTCTGAAATTTCCAAAGTTCAAGTTTGAGCTGTCAGTAAGGAGATATTCCAGTGTCTGATCCTGGCTATTTGGGAACAGAATGAGAGGTGGTTGGAACAGGGACTATTTAGACAGAATTTCAGTCAAAACTGAAAAGCAATGGTTGCTATGTGTAGAGTTATCCAAGGGATATGCTATGCATGAGGGGAAAAGCAGTGAACGACCCTTGGACAAGGCACGGCAGGAATCCCAGGTAAAGCTGATCAGTCTGGGTTCCAGGTGATTTTTCTAAGTAGGTAGGGAGGCTTAGGCTGCTGCCTAGGAACTCAGTTATTCAGAGTTGTAGATGCAGCAACTTCCCCACAACCTAAGACATGGGGGCACCTGAGCAAAAGAAAGGACGTTTGCTAAAAATGACTATCCAAAGAGGAACCTTCTTATGCTGCACCACAGCTGGCTGAGAAAAGAAAAACAACTCCCTTCTCGCTGAGGCCTGTTCACCTATTAGTTGCTGGCTGCCTGCTTCAGATACAAACACCACACTAATTACCTCATCTGAAAATGAAGATTAGATAGCATTGTCCTAAACAACCACAGGCAGTAGCGGCTCAGGGGTTCACAGGGCTGTTTTCCACCTCTGACTACTGCAGTCATGGTGACACTAGGTGACAGTAACTATTTTAAGTTGACGGACCCTCACAGAGTAAAGGTTAGACTCTCAGCCCATTTGTAGGTGACTACAAGTCATGATGGAAGAAAGCAAAGAAAAATTACAGGAAGCAAGGCATTGTGCAGAAGACATAAGAGATGAGATCAGGAAACCATAGCTTGAGTTGTTTTTTTCTTTCCCAAATAGGGTCTCACTATGTAGCCCATTCTGGCCTGGAGTTCAGAATCCTCCTGCCACCCAAAGAAAAACATATAGGCATCCTCCTGAATATTAACCTTCATCAGGCGATGAAAGGAGACAGAGACAGAGTCCCACATTGGAGCACCAGACAGAAATCTCAAGGTCCAAATCAGGAGCAGAAGGAGAGGGAGCACGAGCAAGGAACTCAGGACAGCGAGGGGGTGCACCCACACACTGAGACAATGGGGATGTTCTATCGGGAATTCACCAAGGCCAGCTGGCCTGGGTCTGAAAAGGCCTGGGATAAAACCGGACTCGCTGAACATAGCGGACAATGAGGACTACTGAGAACTCAAGAACAATGGCAATGGGTTTTTGATCCTACTGCATGTACTGGCTTTGTGGGAGCCTAGGCAGTTTGGATGCTCACCTTACTAGACCTGGATGGAGGTGGGTGGTCCTTGGACTTCCCACAGGGCAGGGAACCCTGATTGCTCTTTGGGCAGACGAGGGAGGGGGACGGAAATGGGAGGCGGTGGCAGGGAAGAGACAGAAATCTTTAATAAAGAAAGAAAGAAAAACCAAATAAATAAATAAATAAAAAACAAAATCCTTCTGCCTTGGCCTCCCAAATGCTTTAGCAGACTTCTGCTTCATAGAAACCATTAGGCCCTGAGAACTGTAACTCAGCCTCTTCATTTCTTAGTTTCTACCACAGATACAGCGATGATCCTACTTACTCCTAGAATTGCAGGATTAAGTGAAATACTGTTATAAATAACCACCTCATAAACCCCAAGATTTTATACAAGCATCAGCTATTAATGATGGATTTTTTTGTGTATGTGTGTATAGTATACACGAGTGTGTGAGTGGATGCTCCTATCTGTGCAATGTGGAAGCCAGAGCTGGACATGAATCTCTGCCTTCTGCCTCCAGACCAGGTTTCTCACTAACCAGTGATCTCCTGGCATCCTCCTGTCCCAAACCTTCAATGCTGGGGTTACAGGCAAGTGCAGCCTGCCTGGCTTTTTATGTGGGTGTTGAAGATTCAAACTCACACCCCATGACTGCAGAGCAAACACTATTCTCCACTGTCCCCATCCAGACCCTCACTATTGAAGAGGTTTTCTCTTAATGCTTTACAAAAAAAGCAAATTTAAGAGAGCAAAACTGAGGGACTGGAGAGATGGCTCAGTGGTTAAGAGTATTGCCTGCTCTTCCAAAGGTCCTGAGTTCAATTCCCAGCAACCACATGGTGGCTCTCAACCATCTGTAAAGAGGTCTGGCGCCCTCTTCTGGCCTTCAGGCATACAGACAGAATATTGTGTACATAATAAACAAACAAACAAATAAATAAATAAAGCAAAACTGGGTCTGGGTGACGTCTTTAATCCCAGCACTTGGGAGGCAGAGACAGGTGGATCTCTGTGAGTTTGAGGCCAGCCTGATCTATAGAGTGAGTTCCAGGACAGTTAGGGCTGTTACACAGAGAAACCTTGTTTTGAAAAACCACAAAAAAAAGGAAGCAAAAACAAAACAACCCTGCTTAGATTTAACACAGACACACCATCTGACATGAGCTTCCCAAATATTAGATTTAAATGACATCTAAGAAAGATTTTTCAAGGTTTGAATAATTTGTTTAACACAAACATCTGGGTCACTGCACAGAATCTGATGTAGGACTGAAGGCAAATGAGGACAGGAAAAAGTCACCTGGAAGACAACAGTAAGGATGTGCAGTCACTACACACAGCTGGAGGAAAAACGCCTACAACATGAGAGAATAAAGAAGGCCTACATTTATTCAGCACATCTACACAGCAAGCTAACGTGGCAGGCCGCTGCGACCACGAATGAATGTGGACGACAATGTAGCAGAATGTACTAATGTACAAATCCAGCTTTCAGGACTGAGATCAAGGGTTTATGACCACTTCCTCCTCCTTACAAAGTCCTTGGTAGGAGACTCAGAATCTCTGAAAGCCTGTATTTTCAACTAGAGCAGTGGTTCTCAACTGCGGTCACAACCCCTCTGGGAACAGAACAACCCTTTCACAGTGGTCGCATATCATATAATCAAATATTCACATTATGACTCATAACAGTATCAAAATTATACAGTAGCAATGAAAATGATTTTATGGTTGGGAGTCTGTAGCAATTTTTTTTTTTGGTTTTTCAGACAGGGTTTCCCTGTGTAACAGTCCTAGCTGTCCTGGAACTAGCTCTTGTAGACCAGGCTGGCCTCGAACTCACAGAGATCCGCCTGCCTCTGCCTCCTGCGTGCTGGGATTTAAGGCGTGTGCCACCACTGCCTGGCTTTTCATTTGTATTTTTAATAAATAAAGCTTGCCTGAAGTTAAGAGAGTAAAACAGTCACATTGATCAGCCTTACACACCAGGCAGTAATGACACACACCTTTAATTTCAGTAGCCACATTAGTTTGACACAAAAACTGGGCAGGAGTAGTTAGTGCATGCCTTTAATCCCAGCCTTAGAGAGGAATTTAAGATGGGAGGAGACAGCTCTCAGACAAGTCTCATTCTGAGATTCCTAGAGGCAGTATTGCTGTTTCGGACTGAGGTAGGGGTAAGAGCCAGTGGCTGTTTTGCTTTTCTGACATTCAGGTTAAACCCCAATTTCTGTCTCTGGGTTTTTATGAATCGTGCTATAGAGGTCACCACGACAAGAGGACTGTATTAAAGAGTCGTGGCATGAGGAAGGTAGAAAACCACTACCTTCTGCACACAGGACACTTACAGTTCAAAGTATGTAATTTCAGAGGGCATTGGAGGGAAGCAACTTCACCAATGGAGGAAATCTTTCATGGTCACATAGTTCTGTATGGAAACAGGCTGAGGCATGACTGCCAAGAGTAAGATTCCTTTGGTTCACGAAATGTTCGCTACAGCCTACATCTTTCAGTCATTTCATTAAATTATATCCCTGGGCATTTTCTTGAGTCAGGTAATTCTAGGCAAATTCATTCTGGTTCAAATCATCAAGCCAAAATATAAACTTTTCTGATTAGTGCTTATTAAAATTATAATTTGGGGTATGAAGTGTTAAATCGTATTTCTCTTCAAGATGCACTTTCATGAGCTGGGCATGGTGAGTGGTGTTTATCTTTAATCTCAACAGACGCAAGATGATCTCTAGAAGTTTGAGTCCAGGCTTATCTACATAGTGAGTTCCAGGACAGCTAGGGCTACACAGAAAAACCTGTCTAGACAAAACAAAACAAAAACAAGAAGTGTTAAATTGTGTGGTGGTGATGCACTCCTTTAATCCCAACTCTCCAGAGGCAGAGGCAGAGGCAGGTGGATCTCTGAGTTCCAGGTCAGCCTGGTCTACATAGCAAGACCCTGTTTCAAGAAAAAAAAATGTGAGCTGGGCGGTGGTGGCGCACGCCTGTAATCCCAGCACTCGGGAGGCAGAGGCAGGAGGATCTCTGTGAGTTCGAGGCCAGCCTGGTCTACAAAGGGAGTTCCAGGACAGGCTCCAAAGCTACAGAGAAACCCCGTTTCTAAAAACCAAAAAAAAAAAAAAAAAGAAAAGAAAAGAAAGAAAAGAAAAAAAATGTGTTCAGATATAGAACAGGAAAAGACTGATGACCTGGTCCAGATTTCTGGAAATTTCCACATTATTGAGATTATTCTGTTCTTTCACCTGTTTATTCCCACTCTTTCTAGTAAACACAGCCTTTAACATTGGCCTGTGTGATAAAAGTCTTGCCTTTAGAGCTGTGCCAGATTTGGTTTTATTTAGTAGAAAAGGGGAACCTTAACAGTTGCAAAGATATCCTGAAAATCAAATTAAAAGACTTTGGTGGACAACCCTACAAGCCAGGAGTCAAAGTTAAACTCTTTTTTTTTTTTTTTTTTTTTTAAAGTGGCTGGAGAGACAGCCGTGGGTGCTGGGAACCGAACTCTTTATATTTATGGTTGTGAGCCTAGCCTTTAACGGCTGAGCCATCTCTCCAGCCCAAAGTTAAACTCTTAAATTCCTCATTGCACCTGAGTGCATCTTCCACATCTCCCTTAGCCGTACTGAGCGCTAATAGAGACTGGCTCTGCTCAACAGATCCAGGACTGTGTTCCTATTCTGGAAAACACTATTTTCTCATCTCTCTGCCCTGCCCAATGTCAGGCCCCAAAGAGCCGGAACAAATGGCTAACTGTGGTGCCTATTCGCACACCAAAGCGCATGCTGGCATCCTGGCTCCTCTCAGTTCCTCACCCTGCCCTAATCGTCTCCAGCTCATGGGTTTCTCTTTCCCATATAACCCTTCCACTTCGGCCATGCCCTCTCTTGGTCCTTTTGATCCTCTTGCTCTCCCCACCCTCTTCTCTCCTCTCATAGCCTGGTTCAGTCTACTGGTCACGTCTAGTCTACTTTCTCTCCCTGCTCTGGCCTCTTCCAGATGCCTGTGGCTGTACTCTCCCTTACAGCCACAATAAAAGCCTTCCCCTCGACCAGTCATGTCCTCATTTTACACCCCTAGTTCTGAAACCTGTAAGGGTCGCAGATGAGCTCCCTTCCAAGGGGCTTGGCCTCTCCTAACTGAACCAAGCTGCTGATGTGACTCTTCCGATGTATGTACGTGTGGAGCATTTGTTTCTGCTGGCTTCTGCCACCCACCACTGGTGGCCTGTGACATGATGAACAACCTGAGTTAGCACTCTATTGCACTGATTCTCTGCAGCACTCAAGATTCTACCTGTCCCAGGAACCTAAAATCATTTGGATGGAAACTACAGGTAATAGGAGACGCTTTATTTTTGATTATACCAACCGGGCCCACTGCTTAAAGCTACAAACTAGGACATTACAAAAGAACGTGAGGCAGAGTCTGTTGTTTCCAGAGAGCAAGATTGCAAGAGAAAGCTTCTGTTACAATGCTGGGCTATAGGCCCTGTGTCTCTGAGATATATAACTCAAGGGTCTTAGAGGCGGAAGACAGGAAAAAGGAAGTGTGAAAGAAAGCTCCTAAAATATACATCTTTGTTCTTGGCAAGAAACAATGGTAGACTCTGAGGAAATTAAATTAATATGAAAACTGAAGCTGGGTGTGGTGCCTCCTGACTGCAATTCTAGCACTGAGGAAGCTGAAGTAGAAGGCCTGTTGTAAATTCAAAGTCAGCTGGGCTACACAGCAAAACTCTGTCTTAACAAAGAAAAGACAATGAAAGAGAAACTTTTTATATAAGAAAAGAAAATTTCACTCAGGGAATCTGAAATATTTCGGTGAGATTTGGGATATAATAATTGTACTCACAAAGTTTATGAAGATAGATTTGAAAAGGCTTATAGGAAATATAGGCCTATAATCTCGGCTACTCTAGAGGCTGACACAGGTTCCAAGTTCAAGACCTGATGGGGATATAGACTGAGTTCAAGGTCAACCCAGGCAATTTAGTGAAATGTGATCTCAAATTGTAAGTGTATGGAAACAAAGGCTCAGTTGTAGAGGACTTGCTTAGCATGCATAAAACCCCAGGTTCTATTTCTACTACACACACAAAGACAAAAATAGTGGGTCTGCCATGAGGTCATCTGATTTGAACAAAGTTAAGACTAGGCAAGCAGCCATGTATAGTGACACACACTTTTAATCTCACAGTGTTTGTGTTTTGAAAATTTTGTTTGTGGGTGTACATGTGCCACAGCAAACACACTGAGGTCAGAGGTCAGCTCTGCTGAGTGGAACCCCTAGATGAAACTTAGTTATCAGGGTTGGCAGAAGGCACTTTACCCACTGAACTATCTCACTGGCCCTGCTTTAGGGATTTTGGTATCTGGCTGCTAAGATGAAAAGGACGAAACACAAGCGCAGAAGCCGAGCAGCCAGTCAGAATGCTGCTGCCACTCCAGCAGAAAGCTCTGCAGTCCGCAGTGAATAACTGGACTGGAGAAAGGCTTTACCTTCTCGGAAGGGCTGGAAATGGGAATCAGGAATGGCTTTTGGAAACTGGGTAAGCAATGGTGCTTCCTCTTTCCTGAGGACTCTGGAGAAGGGTTCTGTGGTTGTGCTGAAGAGGTAGTGTTCTCCTGTGCAAAGATGGAAATGTAATGGCAGGCATCAGTGTTTCAGTGGCACTTGAAGCTGTCAGGAGGGGGGAGATCATCAGGAAGGACAGAGAAGGGACGAGGGCCTTCCTTATGAAGATGGTTATGGATCATAGAGCCTATGCTAAGTCAGAAAGAAAGCATTGAAGGGCATCATAAAAAACTCTGGCTTCTGCACACACATGTGCCTGCACATCTGTGCACACCCTCATATTAACATGTATAACACACACATACATGATGGTTGATTTTTGCTTTGCTTTGTTGTTTTGACACAGACTCTCTAGTAGCCCTGGCTGGCCTTTATCTGAACCTAAGGATGATCTTGAACTCCTGATTCTCTTGCCTCTACCTTGCAAGTTCTGGAATTACTTCTGTACAGTTTACTGGTTGTAATGTTGGGGAAAAAAAAACTTGTATGGTGTGGTGGTTTGAATGAGAATGGCCTCTATAGGCTCATATATTTGAAGGCTTGATCTGCAGTTGGCAAATTGTTTGAGAAGGTTAAGAAGAATTAGGACATGCAGCCTTACTGGAGTAGGTGTGGCCTTGGAGTAATTGTGTTGTTGTGGGTGGGCTTTGAGATTTCAAAAGCCAACAGTAGGCCCAGTGTATCTTTCTTGGCCTGCTGCCTGTAGATCAGGATGTAGCTCTCTGCTACTTCTCCAGCATCATGCCTGTCTGCCACCATGCTCCCCATCATGAAATTGGACTAACCCTCTGAAAATGTAAGCAAATCCCCAATTAAATGCTTTCCTTTCTAAGAGTTGCCTTGGTCATGGTGTCTCTTCACAGCAATAGAACAGTGATTAAGACAACCTGGAACATAGAAAATGAAAAGGATCAGATTAAGGAGACATCTGTAGTTCCAGACAGAAGTTAATGATCTTTGTGATAAAAATAGCTGAGGCTGAGTGGTGGTGGTTCATGCCTTTAATCCTAGTACTGGGGAGGCAGAGGCAGGTGAATCTCTGAGTTCGAGGCCAGCCTGGTGTACAGAATGAGTTTCAAGACATCTAGGGCTATACAGAGAAACCCTGTCTCAAAAAACAAAACAAACAAACAAACAAACAAAAAAAACCCAACACAGACCTGAAATGTAGAGTGACTTGAAAAATACCCATTCGTGGTTGGTGACCTGACAACGTGAAGGAAATGGAGCAGTCAGGATGACCCCCATGGTCATGTGTCATGTTTCACACCTGCAGCCCAAACACTCACGAGAATGAAGGAGAACTATTAAGTTTGATGGCTGCTTGGGCTCAAGAGTCAGACTCTGTTCTCAAAACAGGAAAGAGCTGAGGAGATGGCTCATGGGTTAAAGTGTTTGCCAAGCAAGTATGAGGACCAGAGTTAGAGTCTCCAGAACCCACGTAAATGCCAGCGGCTTGTAATTCCAGCCTCAGAAGGCGGAGACCGGGGCGCTCAGGTGCAAGCTGACTAGAAAGACTAATTGTATTGACAAGCTCTGTGTTTGCCTGAGACTCCGCCTCAATTAATGAGGTGAAGAGTAATGGAGGTTAATTCCGACATCAATCTCACACCTATTGCACAAGTGAATACACACGCACACCACATACACATGAAAATGGAAAGAGAAAAATAATTGTTAAAAAAAAAAAAAGCAAAGCCGGGCAATGGTGGCGCACGCCTTTAATCCCAGCACTCGGGAGGCAGAGGCAGGTGGATCTCTGTGAGTTCGAGACCAGCCTGGTCTACAGAGCTAGTTCCAGGACAGGCTCCAAAGCCACAGAGAAACCCTGTCTCGAAAAAGCAAAAAAAAAAAAAGCAAACCAAGAGAGATGCCCAGTTACTTGAACACCTAACTGAAGATATAGACATGCCCTCCCTGGGGAAAACAGGGGTCTTGGAAAAGAAGCTCTTTGTTTTTTTCTTTAAATATTATTCTTTTTGCTATCATTTTATTACTTTGTGTGTATGGGTGTTTTGCCTCTGTGTATTTCTCTGCAGCACACTGAGCTTGGTGCCCACAGAGGCCAGAAGAGGACATCAGATCCCCTGGAACTGGAGTTACTAATAGCTGTGACCCTCCCCCAACGGTACTCAGAACCAAACCTGGGGTCCTCTGGAAGAACAGTCTCTGCTCTTAATTGCTGAGCCATCTCTCCAGCCCCAGAGAATAAGTCAGTAGCTCACACTTCTCATCCTACTACTTAGGGGGTAGAGGCAGGAGAATCATTAAGTTCAAGGTCATCCTTAGCTATATGATGAGTTTCAGGCCAATTAGAGCTATAGGAGACCCTGTTCTCCATGAGACTCCAAAACGCAAATGCGTAAAAAAAAAAAACCCAAAATATGTGACTAAGGAAAAGAACAACACCAACAACAAAAAATATGTTGTGACAGGAAGAAGTCTTGTGGATTTTTTTTTCATGGCAATTGATAAACCTGAATTAGGGAGTGGTTATGAACTAGGATGAACACTTTGATTATCTGGAAATTTTTGTGTAGAAGGGTTGCCTGCGGGGAAGCTGGGGACCCTGAAAAGCTGAACAGGTGTCAAGGGCCACATGGCGCGGCCTTAGGAGTGCCAGGGTAGAACAGTCCTCAGTAGCCCTGAAGACAAAGGTTCTCGTCATCTCTGAGCTGGCCACCCTCTGGAGTCAGGGGACCTGGAGGCTGGCTGAGGTGGCGGGAGGCTATTGCTCAAGGCCGCCATTTCCCCCTCACTGCAGCCCAGCCCCCCCCTACCCGCGCCTCCACTTGGAGGCCGGACAGTAGCACAGCCCACTCGACGACACGCACGGGACAGTCTTCAAGCCGCGCAGAGAAGGTGACCTCACGGAGAAGGGATCGCTACAAAGGCTGAGGAGTGGGGCCGGGGCCCAGAAACTTCCCTCAAAGCCGCGCTCCAGGGAGCCCCGACAACGGGGCTGTTACCTCAGCTTGAAGTGCCCAGCTCAGCCACACTTTGTCACTCGCACACCTCAGAAAAGTGGCCACGCTTGAGTTCCCGCTCAGAAACCTTTTCTCAGAGATAGCGCCGATCCCAGACTTCAGACTACGGACTATGCTCTAGTCCATCTCTGAACTCGGCCTCGAGACAAATCGTCTGCGCAAGCGCAGCCTCAGAACTTTCCCGCCAGATCTTCTGCGCATGCGCAGGTTTGAGGCGATTCCACAAAATCTAAAAGCTGTGCAAGCACACACAATTTCCGGGCCTTACATGCAGCCTTATGATCGATCAGAGCATTTATAGTCTCTGAGGTGGCTGCAGGGTGCTGTGAAGGGCTCTTTTTTGGTGTGTGTGTGTGTGTGTGTGTGGGTGTGTGTGGGTGTGTGTGTGTGTGAGGCATTTCTCTTCCTTCCACTATGTGGGTTCTGGGAAGTGAACTCAGGCCATCAGGGTTAGCCTGCGAGTGCCTCTACTGAGCTAGGTCGCAGTCTGCCTTGCTTAGTTTTTACAGGACCACACAAGTCCATAATGGGCCGGACGCCCAGATACGTTTTACTCTGAGGTTTATTCATTAATTACTCCCCCGCCCACCTACTCCATGCTGGGCACGGTCCAGCCAGGTCCACGCCACTTTATGGCATCTACTGTGTGCCGGCGTTGTGCAGAGCGCTGCGGTACACTTTCTTTTAATCCTCGCCATACCCTAAGGCAGGTCTTCCACGTTCCGATTTTAAAGCGCCCAGGGGATGGAAGGATTTACGGAGGCATTTCCTGTTGCCCAGGTTTTGGGTTGTGAATCATTAGGTAATCGGGCATCCACGTGTACGCAGGGCATGCTGGATTGGTGACGACGGGCCTGCCTCTGTGGGAGATGACCCCTGGCCTCATGCTGTCCAAACTCTACATTTCTCTGTTTAATCTGCCATTCTCTGCAGGAAAACCCCCCTCGTTTATTCCACGAATCTCATTTTTGTATTCAGAGCAATTAAGCAGCTACTGGTTTAGGGAACAGGAACTGTTTCATCTACAGAGGACATCAAGGCCTGGGACGTGGCTCAGCTGGTAGAGTGCTTGCCCGCCATGTACAAGGCTCCAGCAGTGCGCACGTGTCCTGAGCTGGAGCTCCCCTGTAATCCTGGCATTCAGCAGTGAAGGGGCAGAAGTTCAAGGTCATCCTCAGGAATTTGAGGACAGCCTGGGTACAGGAGACCCTGCCTCTACAACAACAAACAGAACCAGAAGGCTGGTCATGGTGGTGCACCTCTAACCCCAGAGAGAGAAGCCGATACAGGTAGATCTGAATTCAAGACCAGCCTGCTAGCCCGTCTCTTTGAAGCCTGACCCCAGACTGGTTGGTTCTTTGCTCACAGAGACTCCTGTCCATGGAAAGGGAGAAAGGGCGAAACACCCTGAAGACTTGGGATCCTCTTGGAAGGGGAAGGGTCAAGACAGGGCATGTCTCCTTTAAGAACCCCTGCTGCCTATATAGCTCTTGGGTTCCTAGAGCTGAGGGAGGGGCTACTTAATCAATAGCTTTACTTCCAACCACAACCCTTCCCAGTCCCTCCCCATCTCCCTTTGAGCTTCCCAGGGTCCATTCCTTGCCCAACAACAGCCTTCAGCTCAGGGAAGCCAGTAGGCCAGACTGGAGCCTGGTAGGGTCACTGGGAACAAAGCTGGCTGGCTCGGACAGGCAGTCCTGGGTATGGGGCAAAGCGTCTCCAAGGACAGAGACTGCTATCTCTCTGTGTCAGACTATCTGGGTCACTGTACGTGGGTAAAACCTGCTGGGCACCCAGGTGTGTGATGTAGGGCTTAGAGAAGGGATGGTATGGCCTCCAGCTGATCTGAGGCCCTCTCCAGGTCCTGGCTGCCTTTGTGGGTAGTTGAGTAGTGGAACTGGTTACTGCAGGTGGTGGCTGCATAGAACAGAAGGCAAAAATCCCAGGCAGAATGTGAAATTCCTAAAAAGATGAGCAACGGCCCAGAAATACACACACGCACACACACGCACACACACACAAACACCGCCGCTCACCACCCCATACCAGGAGAAAGCTCTTTGGAAGACTGCTCCTTGCAACAGCTCAGACGTGCCCATGGCACATAGGGCCAGGAGTCTGGCTATACTTGAGCTTCTAAGAAATTTGGGTGTCTCTGCCATGTTCTTCCATGCCAGATAAACACAAGCCTGTGATGGACAGGAAGAAAAGTCTCCGACTGGGGACAGCCACTGGATCTGTGCGACCCAGGGAGACTTCAGCATTCACAGGTTTAAAAAGACAAGGGGCTGTAGACCCTTTACCCGGAAAATCTGCACATAGACTACACGGACACAGTCCTCGGGAATCCTCTTCTGGCTGCTGGACTGGAATTACCCAAAAAGCACAGACAAGCCCTCATCCAGAGGCAGGTCCGAATAGTCTTTCCTGACGTGAGACACCTCTGTGAGACCTGAAACCCCTTCTCCCTCAGCCCTCGTCAGGGGTCCTTTAAGGGCAGCCTCAGCTCTGTCCATGGTTCTGATGGTTAATGACGTCAACCTGGCAGCAAGATGCTCCGTGCTTCTCTCCCCCAAGCCCTTCACTCTTCTATTTTTTTCCTTCCCTTCCTTCCTCTTTGCATGCCTTTTGTTCATGGTGCACATGCTAGGCAAGCATTCTGCCACTGAGTTTGTTTTGAGAGAAGACCTTGTGCAGTAGCCCAGGCTGCTGGCCTCCACCTCCCAAATACAACTGGGCTCATGCTACTGCAATCTTTTCCTTCTCTTTCTTCTTTCTTTGTGTGGATGTTTACATGAATGTGTTTGATTGCCTTTTAAATAAACAAACAAACAAAAAACCCAGAATCTTACATAGCCCATCCTGGTCTCAAACTCATGACTCTTCTGCCTCACCTCCTGTATTACAGAATTATAGCCACATTCTACTCCTAGATCTGGGGAGGGGAGGAATAGACAGATTGTCACTATATAGACCAGGCTAGCTTAGAATTCACAGCAATCCTCCTGCCTCTGCCTCCCAAGTGCCACGAACCACCAAGCCTGGCTTCATTCTTTCTTAAGAGTTAGCATTTAGGCCAGGCAGTGATGGTAGCACACACCTTTAATCCCAGCACTCAGGAGGCCAAGGTGGGCAGAGTTTTGAGTTAGAGGCCAGCCCGATCAACAGAGCGAGTTCCAGGACAGCCAGGGCTACACAGAGAAACCCTGTTTGAAAAAACAAACAACTGAAAGAGAGAGAGAGAGAGAGAGAGAGAGAGAGAGAGAGAGAGAAAGAGAGAGAGAGAGAGAGAGAATAGGAAGGATGAGGAAAATGGGGGGGGGTGCAGGAAAGGAGCCCCCTTCCCAGAGTCTGAACGAAGCTTCTCACCAGCTGAGAAACAAACTTTAGTACAATTAGCATTTCTGTAAGAGCTGCAGAAATAAAGACACCAGGCCTCTGCTTATAGATATTTTCCATTAAAAAAGCAAAGAGTTAAGGCCTGCAAGGTATATGACCTTGGCTGGGCTTTGTTTCTTTTTTTTTTAGACATGTTCTGGGGATCCCAAACAAGGCTATAAGCTTGGTTTACAGTAATGGTACCTTTACATTTTGGTCTTTTAACAATTTATGGGTTTTTGTTTTATTTGTATGGGGTTTATCTTCATGCCTGGTACTCCTGAAGGTCAGAGAGGGTGTCAAATCCCCTGGAATTGAATTTACAGATGGTTGTGACCTACCGTGTGGGTGCTGGGATTCAAACTTGTGTTCTCTGGAATCACCTCTCCAACTGCTTGGTTCCCTTTGTTAACAGTATTGATTTGTCATCCTGTCAGAAACCCTGGGGTCTCATTTGGAGTGCAGAATAGCTCTTTGGAGGTAATAGCTTCAAACACAACCAAAATCCTATGTGTGGTCATCATGAAGACAGTGAAGAGAGCTGCTTTGTGAAGACCGCACCATACTCCGGGGTGGGTCCCTCTTTCTGAATGCCTCTTTCTCCTAGTCCTCACCCTTAAATATGTATTAAAATATCCTTAACACACCTCATTTGGCTTTGTACTAGCTAGTCCTGAAGTTCTTTTCCACAGAGGAGCCAAGGATCAGTCCAACTTTACCTGTTCTGAGGTCTCCAAGAGCTAAGGGAACTCTTGGGCTGTTGACTGGAAACCGGAGCTGTCACTCACAGCCCCTGCTTGTGTTGACATTTGTGACGTTTATCGCATGGTCCTAGACAGCTGTGTACCTTACTCACTCCCACAGTTGTATAGTGTGGCCCACGTAAAATATTCTAGCTTATTCATTTTTAGTTGATAGGGGTTAGGTATTTGGGTTGTTTCCAGTTTTCTTCCATTATGAATATTACTGATTCCCAGCACTCAGGAGGCAGAGGCAGGCGGATCTCTGTGAGTTCGAGACCAGCCTGGTCTACAGAGCTAGTTTCAGGACAGGCTCCAAAGCCACAGAGAAACCCTGTTTTGAAAAAACCGAAAAAAAAAAGGTATTACTGATGCAAGCATTTTTGGTATTTTTGTTATTGTTATTTCCTTTTAGAAACAAACTGGCTTCAAACCCCCTTTACTCTCTATGTAGCTGAGTCTGGCTTTGAACTCCTGATCCTCCTGCCTCTACCTTCTGTCACACCTAAATCTACTTTTATTTTGGGGGTGGTGGTGAACATATATTTCTTATTTTTTTTAAAGATTTATTTATTAATTATATATACGGCATTCTGCTTGCACGTGTCCCTGTAGGCCAGAAGAGGGCACCAGATCTTATTACAGATGGTTGGTAGCCACCATGTGGTTGCTGGGAATTGAACTCAGAACCTCTGGAAGAACAGTCAGTGCTCTTAACCTACCTCTGAGCCATCTTTCCAGCCCTATTTCTTATAGATTTCTATTTTACATATGCAAATATTTATGTTTGCTATATACATATAAACAAAATGGGTTGTAAATGGCTACTTTTTCTTTTTATTTCTATTTTACAGATTTAAAACAAAACGGAACAGAACGAAAACACCTGAATCTGGAATGAGTTGGACCAGAAGCATGAAGACCTATGTTTGGATCCCAGAATCCATATAAACACCCAAGAGCAGTGGTGTGTCAGCCCAGAACTAGCAGTTGGAGAGTGGGAGACAGGCGAATCCCTGAGGCTCATTGGCTAGCTCACTGCAAGGCCTGTCTCAGGATAGACATAGAGAGTGATTGAGCAGATACATGTGCACACACACACGCACAATTAAGCCAGGAAATAGTCAAGCCAAGACTTAACCCCACTCCTGTTTGGCATGGGGCCTGAGCTCTCTGGTAATTATGGTGGATTACCTCCTATAGCAAGGGCTGTTGACAAGTGTCCATGGGACCAGGAATTTAGTTAGAAGGTGCAAAGCAGGCCCTGGGCTCCATCTCAGTACACACACACACACACACACACGATAGTATTTGTGGAATACCATACTTGTGGCTGGCATTGCTGGAGACAAGAAGATGAGAAAACAAGGTGACACATAGGAAGGAAAGCCATAGGTGCTGTTGACAGGCTTTAGAAACCCTAGTCTTGGCTGGGTGGTGGTGGTGCACACCTTTAATCCAAGCACTCAGGAGGCAGGCGGAACTT
Organism: Microtus pennsylvanicus; assembly: GCF_037038515.1. Taxonomy (NCBI): domain Eukaryota; kingdom Metazoa; phylum Chordata; class Mammalia; order Rodentia; family Cricetidae; genus Microtus; species Microtus pennsylvanicus. The sequence continues at coordinate 89,341,193 of NC_134583.1, read as the reverse complement.
GGTGAGTTTGAGGCCAGCCTGGTCTACAGAGCAGGTACCAGGACAGGCTCCAAACCTACACAGAGAAACCCTGTCTTGAGAAACAAAAAAAGAAAAAAGAAAAAGAAAAAGAAACCCTACTCTTCTGGGATCAAAGCCCTGAGTCACCAAGTCTGCATTAAACACTTTATTTTGAATTGCAGATTCCCCTACGCTGACACTCCTGATCCTTCTTCTCTTACCCCCTCACCTCTGCCCTCATCTCACCAAGATGCAAGATTCATGTAGACAGACATTTGCAGGTATTTTGTTCTTATTTTTAGTGCCTTGAATAGTACTTGAATAGCATGCAGTAGCAATCAATTCATAACTGTTCTGGTGTTTTGTTTTGGAGATAGAAGACAGACAGAAGGAAGGAAGGAAGGAAGGAAGGAAGGAAGGAAGGAAGGAAGGAAGGAAGGAAGGAAGGAAGGAAGGAAGGAGGAGAGTACACACATGTGCAAGATGTGCATGCTGAGAGACAGACATGTGAGCTGTGCGTGTGTGCTGGTGCCCATGCGCCACAGATCGCATGTGGAGGTCAGAGGACAGCTTTGAAGTAGTTAGTTCTCTTTCCACCTCAGAACTGGGGACTGATGTAGGCCTGTCATGCTTGCACAGCAGATCATGGCAAACGCTTTACCCACCTGCTCACCTTGCCCCACTTTTGTTGCTGAGACACTTTCACAGGTAGCATAAGCTGGCCTTCAACTTATGTAGTAGACCAGGCTGGCCTTGAACTGAACTTGTGGTGATCCTCCTACCTCTGTCTCTCAAGTTCTGGGATTCTAGGCATGTCAACTAATGGATTTTTTAAAAATTAATTTATTTTATCTTATGTGTGAGAAAAAGAAGAGAGAGCAGGTTGGACTATGAGGTGAAACATATACGGAGCTCGGAGGTCAGCTCCTGGGAGGGGTTCTCTCTTGTCCTCTTTTGAGATCTGGGGAAACCCAACTCAGATTATTAGTTTTGGTCATTACTGCCTCTGCCTACTGAGTTAACTCGCTGACCTTCAAGAAATTGTTCTAAGGTTTTCACTATTTTGTGAGACACAAAATAGTGGCACACACCTCAAATCTCAGCAGTTGGGAGGAATAGGCAGGAGGATCAGAAGATCAAAGCTAGCCTTGGTACATAGAGAGTTTGAGGCCAGATTAAACTACAAGGCCCTCTCTCAAACAAACGTGTGTGTGTGTGTGTGTGTGTGTGTGTGTGTGTGTGTGTGTGTGCGCATGTTAAACCACCTCCACAAACAAGACAACTTACAGTGTTCCGGGGTCTGCTCACTCATCCCATATTATTTCCTCTGTGGGCTGCACAGTCTCATGGCCCACGCTCCAGCTTCATGCTGGTCTTTCCCCTCATTGATGGGACTCTGGTCACATCAGTCTTCTTTCTTGTCTTCAGACACAGTTAACTTGTTCCAACCAAGAATCTTTGCTCATTGCCTGTCCTCTGCTTAGGGCATCCCTAGCCCAAGTTTCTACATAACCAACTCCCTACTACCCAGGACTTGGCCATGAATGTTACCTCCCTAGAGATTCTATTCCTTTAACTCTGATTTTTTTCTTTCCTTTTCTTTTCTCTCTCTCACTTTTTTTTTTGAGGCAGAATCTCATTATGTAGCCCAGGCTGTCTGGAACTTGCTCTGTACACCAGGCTGCCCTCGAACTCACAGAAATCTGCCTGCCTCTGCCTCCCTAGTGCTGCAATTGAAGGCGTGTGCCACTATTACCTGGTCATTCTTAGCTATCTAATTCTACTTTCTGAATTTTTTTGTGAATTGGTGCAGGAGACTGAACCAAAGGGTTCACACATGCTAAGCAGGCACCCTACCGCTAAACTATATCAACAGTTTACTTCCTAGATTTTTGTGTGTATGTTTATGTGTGTGGATATACAGGCATGCACAAATGTGTGTACATGAGTGTGCTTATGTTTGTGGAAGCCAGCGGATAACCTTGGGTATCATTCCTCAAGTACCATGTATCTCCTTCTCTTCCTCCCTTTTCTTCTCCCCCTCCTTCTTTTTCAGAATCTCTGGCTGGTCTGAAATTCACCAAATAGCCTAGGCTAGCTGAAAGCAAGTCCCAGGGATCTGCCAGTCTCTGTCTCCAGGACTGAGATTACAAGCATGTTCTATAATGCACCATTTTTTTTGTTTGTTTAAGGTGATTTCTGCAGATTGAATTTAGGCATTCATGCTTGCAAAGCAAACATTTTACTAACTAATCTATCTTCCCAGACCAATGTTTACTTAAGTTTTTGCAATATTAAGGATGAACCAATGCTTCATGTATGCTAGGCAAGCACTCTGTCATTAAGCCACATCCCCATCCCTTTAATATTTTTAAAAGGTTTATTTTAATTATGTGTATATGTCTGTGGAATATGCACATATAAAGGAAGGTGGCCAAGGAGTTCAGAAGAGGGCATCGGATCCCACTGAGCTGGAATTAACAGGTGGCTATGAGCTGTCTGACATGCTGGAAACCAAACTTGGGTCCTTTGCAAGAACAGTATGGGCTCTTTTTTGTTTTGTTTTGGTTTTTGGAGACAGGGTTTCTCTGTGTAGTTTTGGAGCCTGTCATGGAACTTGCTCTGTAGACCAGGCTGGCCTTGAACTCACAGAGATTCACCTGCCTCTGCCTCTCAGTGCTGGGATTAAAGGCATGCACCACCACTGCCCGGCCCCTTTTTGTATTTTTGATACAACGTTTTGTTATATATTCCCTGACTGGCCTAGAGTTGTCCATGTAGACCAATCTGACTTCAAACTCAGAGATCCACCTAACTTTGCCTCCCCAAGGTCTGGAACTAAAGGTGTGTGTCAGCTTTCCCAATCTGACTTCAAACTCAGAGATCCACCTAACTCTGCCTCCCCCAAGGTCTGGAACTAAAGGTGTGTGTCAGCTTTCCCAATCTGACTTCAAACTCAGAGATCCACCTAACTCTGCCTCCCCCAAGGTCTGGAACTAAAGGTGTGTGTCAGCTTTCCCAATCTGACTTCAAACTCAGAGATCCACCTAATTCTGCCTCCCCCAAGGTCTGGAACTAAAGGTGTGTGTCAGCTTTCCCAATCTGACTTCAAACTCAGAGATCCACCTAACTCTGCCTCCCCCAAGGTCTGGAACTAAAGGTGTGTGTCAGCTTTCCCAGCTCTATAATTTTTTTCTTCAAAAAGTCAAGCGTGGAAGTCGGGTGGGGTGGCGGCGGCACATACCTTTAATCCCAGCACTTACGAGGCAGAGGTAGGTGAGTTTGAGACCAGCGTGGTCTACAGAGCAAGTTCTAGGACAACCAGAAACCCCATTTTGAAAAACCAAAACCAAAACCAAAAAAAAAAAAAAAAAAAAAAAGCAAGCGTTGCTGTAATCCCAGCACTTGGAAGGCAGAAACAGAAAACAGAAAGAGAAAGATTACCTTGAATTCAAGGCCTGTGTGAGCTACAGTATAAGACTGTATCTTTAAAAAAAAACGAAAGGAAGAAGAAAGAGAGGAAGGAGGGAAGGAAGGAAAAAGAACTGTTTGGTGCTACTAAGTTTTGGAGTCATTGTCACATAGCAACAGATCACTAGCACGCCCGTGCTGTCTTCGGAACGTATCACGCCTCCTGGAAAGCTCTGCTAGCTAGCGAGCTGTGTTTGCACATTTGTAGATGCACAGAGAGTGCCTGCTACTCTCAGAGCCCCAGCTTTCCTCCCACTGCTGTGATTCTGTTTATGTTTTTAAGCAAACGTAGGATCAAACTACAATTCAAGTGCTAGATTCTAGTTTTTTTGCTTAAGATGTTGACAACATCGCCTCCTCTCACTTGATCTACAAAGCACTATGGTTCTTCACTGTGTGCAGGGATGATGTGTGGGGTGGGGTGCACCGTGGCACACCTGTAGAGATCCTTGGGATGATGTGTGGGGTGGGGTGCACTGCGGCACACCTGTAGAGACCCTCGGGATGATGTGTGGGGTGGGGTGCGCCATGGCGCACCTGTGGAGACCCAAAGACAACTTTGTGGAGTCAATTCTCTTCTACTTTTATGTGAAGCGCAGCTCATCAGCGCTAAATGGCAAGAAAGTTGTTTTGCCATCTGGCCGGCCCTCCGAAATATTTTCTCTTCTTAGAAACTCTTCATCAGTCACCAAATGAGCAGCAGCCTAAGTGCAGCCCTTTCATATTTGAGCAGAAGATCGAGGGTTGCCCCCTGAGCCCCTTCCAAGCAGCATGTCTGCCCTTCTGCTCAGGGTTTGCAATCAGAGTTCAGGGAAGACGCAGCCATGGTGGCTCATGTCTGTAATCTTAGCGTTTGGGATGCTGAGGCACAGAGACAGATGCGCGTTCAAGGCTAACCTGGACTACATAGTGAATTCCTGGGCAAGTCTGGACCACCCAGTGAGAACCCTGATGACTAACATGCCTGAGCAACTGCATCTCATCTCTACTTTGCTGTCTTGTTTTTGCTTTCAAAGTGTGTGTGTTCACGTGTGTAAGACACACCTTGTTTGAGGCAGATTCTCTTGTTCTCTACTGCGCGTGCGGGGCTAGCTGGCATCACAAGGAGTGCCCGTGGGCTCTCCTGTCTCTGCGTCATTCTGCAGCTGGGGTGACAGGATTACAGCACACGCCCCTGGCCTTGGCTTGAGTACAAGTCTGGAGATTTGAATTGAGTCCTTGGGCTTGTGCCTTACCCCCTGAGCCATCCCCCAGTCACCCATCTTCGTCCCCAGGCCTCTCTTGAGATTCTAGAGCTCTTTCCTTAAAAAAAAAAAAACAAAAAAACCTTATCATGGGCGGAGGACACCTGTGCCACGGCTGATGGAGGACAGCTTTGTAGAATCAACTCTCCTTCCCACCATTCGGGTTCCTGGGCTCCTATCTGATTGCCAGGCTTGCGTGGCAAGCAAGCCTATGCACCGAGCCGTCCATTGGACCTACTCCATCTTTGTGAAGACTCTGAGGTTTCAACAGTTAGTGTGTGGGCTAGAGAGCTGTCTCTGGTTAACCAGAGGTTCCTGCAGAGGATCCAGGTTCAGTGCTGAACGTCCACATGATGATGGCTCACAACCATTTGTAACTCTAGGCCCAGGGAAGCTGATGACCTTTTCTGACCTCCACAGGCACCAAGTGTGTATGTGGTACACAAACATACATGCAGGCAAAACACTCATACACATAATTTTGCTTTCTTTCCTGAGACAGGTTCTCTCCACACAGCCCTGGCTGTCCTGGAACTCAGTATGTAGACCAGGCTGGCCTAAAACTCACAGACTTCCACCTGCCTCTGTCTCCCAGGTATTAGGATTAGAGGAGTATACCACTAGACCCAGTTCACACATATATGTTTCTATATAATATATATTTATATAAAATATATAATCAACAGAGTGTATCCAGTTTCAACAACTCAGAAAAACAGAGGCCTGAGAAACACTTTTTCTCAGCAACACACGCACCAAGATGCGTGTTCTGACCCAGGAGTGAGTCCACTTCCGATACACCGCCCCACTCAGTTCCATGTGTGAAAAACCTGCCGAGCTCGAGGCCCTTTGGAGTGCTGAGAGTGAATGATGGCCCTTTTCAGAGATGATAACCCTGCAGAGCTCCCACCTATGCTCCGAGCTGTCACGGCCAGGTCCCAAGAGTCATGAAGGAGCCACTTTAGGGGAGCCCGAGGGTCACGGGACCTGGTACTGTGCAGGGCTGGGAGAGCCACCAAGGAAAACACAGGTAATATTGCAGCCAGGTTCAAGGCTCTTGCATTTGGCCCTTCCATCGTCTTTTCCTGGAGCCTCTGGTGAGGGAGAGGATGGCTTTGCTTGGTCCACAGGGGTAGGCACTTGGTGACATGAGCAGAAGTGGAGGAGCTGCCTGGGTGCTGAGGCTGTTTCAGGAGCCCAGGGAAGGCAGCCCAGCTCGAGATACAGGCTAGAAATGGACTTTTGCAGAAGAGAGCAGCGGGAAGGCCACGAGGGCGTGTGGGCTTGGGTCCACAGACATCTTCTGCCAATCTGCCAAGGAGCTAGACAGTGCAGGCAAGCGTTCTATGTTCTGTGGACACTCTGGTCCGGGAGCAGTTGGAGTGCTGGAGGAGGATGCCAGACTCCTGTTGGTGGGGTGTTCCAGCCTGAGGGGCTGTGGAGGGACCAGCTGGTCTGGGGGGCTGGGCATGAGAGCATCAAACTTAGAGGAAGACCCCAGCAAGCTGGAGCCACGGGGCGATGCAGACAGTACATGGCTGGGGGATAGCTGGGCTAGAGGAGCCCTCACCATGAGAGGGTCAAAGGGCAGTGAGGGCAGTGGGGAAGGGAGGAGGCCGGGAGCCTCCTGTAAGCATGGACCTGGGGAGAGTTGCTGGGCTGGGGGAGAGGAGCCAGGAGTCTGGAACAGGCCCAACTGTTCCTGGCAGCCACGGTATCCATGGGAGGCAGGTTGTCCTGAGAGTTGCTCAGCCTGGACTGGGCATCCAGAGGGCAGCAGAGCAGGGGAGGAGCCACAGTCCACTTGGCACAGGCGTTCATGCAGATGCAGCGTCCGGCCCCAGCGTGCCAGCTCAGCCTGCAAGACCTGGATCTCCTTCCGAAGGGCGTGGTTGTGCTTCTCCAAGGACTCGTGCTGCTAGAGGAGAAAGGGGGGGGGTGTCAGCATCAGGACCCTGCAGGGTGCTCACTGCTGCAGGCTATGGATAGCCACACAGAACCTCTTGGCTACTCTCTGGCACTCATCATGTCCCCCTATTCCTCATGTCCAGAGCTGGGACCTTGCTCTCTGCCCATTATGGGTCCTCTGAGAAGCACCCCTTCTCATCCAGGATCTCCACCTGGCCTCTCACTAACTGCCCCACTCCCTACTTCCTGTCACTTCATTGGCCCATTCAGGGACTGTGTCTTGTCTGATGGGTTTAAACTGTAGGTTGGGGAGGGGGCACTGTGAGCAAATGAGGTGACAGGAAGACATTGCATATCTTCTATTGTTCTCTGCGCTATATTCCCTTAAGTCTGGATTCTCACCAAACCTGGAGCTGGACATTTTGGTCAGCAGGCTCCTGGGATGTGCCCGTGTCTGCCTCTAGTGCTGCAGTTATGGGCACAGCATTCTAAGACGGCAGTAGAGATTTGAACTTAGGTCCTCATGCTTGCGCAGCAAATGCTCTCACCTAAGTCATATCCTCAGGGCTTTTGAGACAAAGTCTTTCTCTACAGCTCAGGCTAGCCTTGAACTTACTGCAGCCCTCTTTGCCTCAGCCCCCCACATTCTGGAATTACAGGCATGTACCACCACGCTCTCCTATGCCATTAATTATAGATTGAAGTCATTAAAGATTCCCAAGACTCCAGAATCTGCGTGCACTGCTTTGGGCTCAAGGTTTCTCTCTTAATTCCCGTCCTTCTGGAATCTGTGTCTTTCACACAGCTGCTAACTGCTCTGCCTGAACACTTTGACCCCTGCTCCCACGGCACTTTCGATATGGCCTTTACAGGGCAATTTCAGTGCAATTCTTTCCTGGATACAGACAGTCTGCTACAGGCCAGGGCTCAGCCTCCGGGCCCCTGTAAGGCACCAACAAAAGGCTATAAAGTACTCAGAACACCGCTGCATAGGTTGGCAGGTACCCCGAGTCAGCATTTTCTAAGCCCTGTTTGGCTGAGCGATAGGTTCTGAAAACCCACAGGGCAAATCATCAACATGCAACTTTGTTCTGTTCTCAATATAGTTGCATGTAGCCCAGCCTGGCCTTGAACCCTGTGTGTACACATGCCAACGCTGGCCTTGAACTCCTGATCCTCCGGACTCTAGCTTCCAAATCTTAGAATTATAGGCACACACCACCATGCCCAACTCCGCCGTTCTTCTCTTGGATTGGAGACCCATCTGCATAAGTGTGTCATGCAAGGATTGTGCTTCTATTTTTTTTTATCATTTTGGGGGCGTGGCATGTGCCATGACCCAAGTGTGGAGATCAGAGTAAGTGCTCTCTTCCCTCTGCTCAAACTCCCGGGACCAGATTTTTTTACCCACCAAAGCATCTTGCCTCCCTCCTCTCCACATTTGCGCTTCTGAACAGCATTTAAAGTGACAGTAACGGTGAAGACACAGAGAGAATTTGATTTCCATATCTTGTAAGTCCCCCTCGAGGGACACTGTAAAAGGTGCATTTTCAAGGGCATTCTGCAGAATGTGGCATAGGCCATGAACTGGTTCTGAGAGGCCGCAGAGCCACAGCAGCCCCATCTGCACAATGATTTCTACAGATGGGAAGGAGATTTCTTTTTCCCTTTACAGAAATTTAAAGTGCATTTTATTTATGTGTTTGTTTAGTGTGTGTGTGTGTGTGTGTGTGTGTGTGTGTGTGTGTGTGTGTACTTGGGCAGATGCACATCACAGTGCAAGTGTAGGGTCAGAAGACAACTTTCGGGAGGTAGCTCTCTTCCCCCACTGTGTGGGTCTTAGAGATTGAAGTCACGTCCTCTTACCTGTTGAGCCCTCCCTACAGCCCCAGAATGGCTACTTCTATCTAGAGACATATACCAGTCAGTAGAGAGCTCATCTAGCGTAAATGATGTCCTGAGATCACTCCCTCACACCACATAAACTGGGCATGGAGGCCCATGCCCGTAATTCTAGCACCAGAGAGGCAGAGGCAGATCAGTGGTTAAGAGACTGAACTGGTCTTCTAGAGTATCCAAGTTCAGTTGCCAGCACCCATGCCAGGTGGCTTATACCACCTGCAAACCCAGTTCCAGGGTATCTGACATCTCTGTCTCCTGTGGGCACTGCACCTATAAGCACATAGACACATATATACATAATAAAAAATAAATTAAAGCTGGGTGGCGGTGGTGGTGCATGCTTTTAATCCCAGTACTCGGGAGGCAGAGGCAGGCGGATCTCTGAGTTCGAGGCTAGCCTGGTCTACAAGAGCTAGTTCCAGGACAGCTCCAAAGCCACAGAGAAACCCTATCTCGAAAAACCAAAAAAAAAAATTAATTAATTAAAACTAAGTGTGTAGTGCATGTCTTTAATACTAGCACTTGACAAGCAGAAGTAGGCCAGCCTGGTCCACATAGTGAATTCCAGGACAGTCAGGGCTACACAAAGAAACCTTGTCTCTAAATGAATACATGAAATGAAATGAAATGAAAGGTGAGCCAATCCAGTGAGATGGTGCAGCAGGCACAGGCACTTTGTCCACAGCCTAATGGAAGGACAAAACTGACTTCACAAAGTTGTCCTCCGACCTCACATGCAAGCTGTGGTCCATATGCACCCCAAACTCACAAAACAACCAATCAAAATCTAATAAATAAACAAAAGTGGGGGCTGGAGATGTAGCTCAGGGATAGAGAGCAGCTGCCCAGCACCGCATCCTTGATCTGTAGCGGTGCGGCCCAGCATCCAGCTCTCTGGAGAAATGTTGACTGCGTGTGGGTTAAGCCAGTCTGCGGTGCTCCGTCCTCCCACTATGTGCTTCCAGCTCTTTATCCCGATGCTGTCATTTGCTCTACAGTAAACTGTGGAGCCTCCTTTTTTCTGCCTGGCCCTGTCATAGGTGATTGCAAGCAGAATGCAATGGGACAGTTCCCTGTCTGCCTGGCACCTGGACTCAGTGGAGAAGCAATGTGGAGGAGGCAGGGAAGGCTCCCGTGAGGGATAACTGATCTGCTCCCAGGCTAATGACTCAAAGTAACAGTGTGGACAAAGTGTGGCATGGAGGCCGTTGCAAAGGACGGCCTGGTCCGCTCGTGGGCTACTGGGTGATGTTTCTGATATACTCCTTCCTTACCAGGTCATATCCTTACTTTCCCATGACTCCCCAAGAGGTCCCTCCTAGGTGCTGGGCAGATACTGGATCATGTTCTGGACTTTGCAGCCCCCAGAACCAAGAGCTAAATGAAACTCTTCTGGGTCTAGAGCTATGGCTCATTGGTTAAGAGCACTGACTGCTCTTCCAGAGGACCAGGCTCCATTCCCAGCACCTTTATGGGGGCTCACAACCATCTGTAAATCTAATCCTAGGGGATCTGCTGCCCTCTTCTGTCCTCTAGAACATGGCACACATGTGGTGCACAGACATATATGCAGGCAAAATACCCATACCCACACATATAAAATAAAACTAACTCTTAACTAGGTGGTGGTGGTGCACTCCTTTAATCCCAACACTTGGACGGCAGAAGTAGGTGGATCTCTGTGAGTTCGAGGTCAGCCTGGTCTACAGAGTGAGTTCCAGGACAGCCAGGGCTTCACAGAGAAACCTTGTCTTAAAACAAAACAAAACAACAAACAAACAAATAAGATACACTTTTAAAAGAAAGAGAACTCTTTCCTCTGTAAGATACTCAGTCTTTTGAAGCAGAAGAGGGCATCCCTACCTGGTGCAGAGCATCTGCCTTGTCAGTGTGCTTCTGCCGGCTGCGCTGGGCAGCCAGTCGGTTCTTCTGCTTCTTCTTCAGCAGCTTCTGACACTCCTCGGGGTCCTATAAAGCATGAGGCAGAGGGTTCCGGGGTCCTGGCTGCGGCTTGTCTTCTCTACCCTCATCAGCTGTTTGGAAAGCTATCTTTCTCAGGTCTAGTCCTTGAGAATCCTTGTTCTCTCAAAATCTGTTTCCTCCCATGGAAACAACCCCTCTACAATCCCCCTATGACCCCGCTAAAGACACTGCACTCCTTATTGTAAAGCCAACGCTATCCGATGTCCAGCTCACCACTTACATAAATAGGGAGGCTGGGATTCGAACTCAGAACAGAGCAACCTCAAACACACGTTCTCAAAAGCCAGCATTGACTTTTCTGAGTACAATAATCCCAGCAGTACAACAGAGGCACATGGTCCTTCCCCAGCTGTCCACGGAGAGTAGAGGAGAGAAGCTAGGAGTAGACAAACCAGTGAGCTGCCATTTCTATAAGCCAAGGCCAGAGCTCCACAAAGACAGGGTCAGGGCCTGATAAAGTTCCAAGTGCCTGTGCCCACCTCAGTCCCAAAGTGCTGGAATTCACTTACTCAAAAAAGATTTATTTTTAATGTGTGTGTGGTGTGTGTGTATGCAGACAAACGTGTATAGAGAGACCAGAAACACAACCTTAAGTATCATTCATGCTCAGACGTCATCTACTTTAACTTTTAAAATCATATGTGTAAGTGTGTGGTGACAGGTATGTGTGAGAGTGTAGGTACCCGTGGAGGCCAGAAGAGGGCGTTAAATCCCCTGGAGCTGGAGTTACAGGTGGTTTGGTTGTGAGGTGCCCCGTGTAGATTCTGGGAACCAAACTCAGATCTCTCTAAGAGCAGTAGTAAATGCTCCTTGACCGATGAGCCATCTCTTCAACCTCCACTTACTTTTTTTTGTGTGTTTTGTTTTGTTTTTCGAGACAGGGTTTCTCTGGCTTTGGGGCCTGTCCTGGAACTAGCTCTTGTAGACCAGGCTGGTCTCGAACTCACAGAGATCCGCCTGCCTCTGCCTCCCGAGTGCTGGGATTAAAGGCGTGCGCCACCACCGCCCGGCCCTCCACTTACTTTTTGAGGGCGGAGTCTCTCACTGGCCTGGGGTTCACCACCAAGGCTAGGCTACCTGTCATTGCACAGAGATCGGCTGGTGTCACCTTCCCCAGTGCTTGACACCAGACTCTTTAAGTGGATGCTAGGGATCAAACTCAGGTCTTCATGCTTACAAGGCAAGCACTTCATCAACTAAGCCATCTCCCCATCCTTTCAACAAACATTTATTAAGTACCTACTGTGTACCAGGCCCTAAGCTAGGAGGGCACATAAGTGGGAAGAGAAAACCAACCAACCAATAAACAAAGAAAAACAAAACCAGGCAAAATGGCCAGAGGTGGTGGTGCCTGCCTATAATAATAATAATAATATCCCAACAGGAGGATTAGGTCAAGTCCAGGCTGGCTGCAGAGTAAGGCCAGGAAGGCATACATGAGGTCTTTCCTCAAACAAACAATGAAGAAGGTAGGACCTAGCTTAGAAGGGGTCACAGAATTCCATGCTCCCACTGAAATGAGGTGGTTGCCTAGAACGAATGAATGGAGAGTCAGTCTGTCTGGCAGAAAATAGGACTCTAACGACAGCTCTGAGCCTAATCCTGAAGACCATGAAACTTAAGTGGAACTTGAGGCCAAATGCCCTGAGCTGTACCCTGCTCTACCCCAGGCAAGACCCCAGCCACCCTGGCCTAGGACTCCACACGTTCCTTGGTTTGTGGCTACCCAGTGGCTATATCTTCTTCAGGACAAACCGCAGAACCCAGAGGGCCAGAAGAATAGACTAGAGAGGCTGGGGGAAGAGTCTGAGAAAAGAAAGAAGCTGCGATTTGAGGGATTGAGAAGAGAGAAAAAAAAGGTCTGGAAAACAGAGCAGCAAGGTGAGGATAAATGGGACAAGAGAAAGCAGGTCTGCAGAGTCCAGAGAGCCGGGAAGGCTCCGCTCCAACCCCAGGAGGAACTGAACCCGGAGATGGGAGTGTAGAGCCACAGACGTGTGGAGAGGGGACCAGAGCTCCTCACTGCGTCCTCCCTCATCTGTCCCTGGGACCCTTGGCTGTGTCTCTCCAGGTGTTTCTTTCCTAGTCCCCTGTACTCACTGTCCCAGGCAGCAGCGCACCACTCCCACAGAGTTGCATGGCTTAGGCAGGGGGAGCAGATGTTCAGTCGGTCCTGAGTGTCCCCTCAGCAGCTTTGCCCTCCCAATGCCCTCTGGAGGCCCAAGGAAGTGGTGGCTCTTTAAATCCCCAGTGACCACTCCGCCCCCAGCACACCCAGTTTCAGTTTCTCCTAAAGCCACCGGCTGCTCAGAATCCTTGGCTCCTGCTTGCTCACGTGGCTGGAACTTCCTAACATGAACTGCCTTCCGGTTGGCCCCTTCTCTGGAAGAAGGATGGTGGAGGGTAGACAGGAGGAACACCAGGACAGTATCCTGGAAAGGGCTGGCAGGCTACCAGGAGAAACAGGAGGGTGGGGGATGGGGTGTGTGTGTGTGCATGAAGGAGCCCAGGTTCATAGTTCACACAAGAGCTGTGCAGCTTTGAGAAGGTGACTCATCTTCTCTGAACTTCAGTTTCTTCATTTATAAAGGATGTGGTAGGATGGAACACATTCCCAGGCTTGGGGCAGGGTGAGGTCAGCAGGGTGCTTGGGGCAGGGTGTGGTCAGCAGGGTGCTTGCACTACAGAAGCAGGGCCTGACTGTGAGGCCAACCCTGGTTACACAGTAAAAGTCCCCAGGTCCGACAAAGGAGCTTAGGCAGTGCCACCTCTGCAAACTCTCGGAGACCAATGTGGCAGGCATGACTGCAAAAACAGCCAGGACTGGCACAGTGGCGCATACCTTTAAATTCCAGTGCTCAGAAGCAAAGCCAGGAGGGTGTCCGTGAGTTGAAGACTATCTATCAAGTTACAGGGTAGCCAGTACTAAACAACTGAGACCCTGTCTCAATGACGATGGCCAGGCAGTTGTGTCCTACGCCTTTAATCCCAGCACTCGGAGGCAGAGGCAGACAGATCTGAGTTTGAGGCCAGCCTAGTCTACAGAGTGAGTTCCAAGACAGCCAGGGCTACACACAAGAGAAATTCTATCTTAATAAGAAAAAGGAATGATGAAGAAGAATTTTTAATTTTAACTTTATGCCTGTGAATATGTCTGTGTACAACATATGTGCCCAGTATGCTCAGAAGTCCAAAGAGGGCATTAGTTCCCTTTGGCAGTTGTGAGCTGCCAAGAGGGTGTTGGGAATTGGGTCTGGGTCCCCTGGAAAAATAGTCAGTGCTCTTAACCACTGAGACATCTCTAGCCCCCAAAATAAAAATTTCAAAAGAATTCTTAGGTCTAGGTTTTTTTTTTTAAAGGTGCTAAATCTGGGCATGGTGGCAGATGCCGATAATACCAGCAGTCAGGAAATGGAGGCAAGAAGATCAGAAAATCAAGCCCATTTATAGCTACACAGAGAGTCGGAGATTAACCTGAGCTATAAGAGGCAGTGTTTCTTAATAAATAAGTAAATAAATAAAAATAAAAGAGCACTGAAATTGACCAGCAATATCTGCCATGTCATGATTGATTAATGATGTCTGTAATGACCAGGGCTATGGAGCACAACAATCCTTTGTCATCTCTAGAACTGTTTCTGAAGCCAGTCTGGGCTTCATAGTTGGAAGACTTAACTGAGTCCTGGTGCTCTGCCCACCAGGTTTAAGGCCCAGAGATTTTAGTATGCTCATCCCTTTTCTGGAAATGATAAAATAAGTCTTAAACCAGGCGGTGGTGGCACATGCCTTTAATCCCAACATTTGGGAGGCAGAGGCAGGTGGATGGATCTCTGTAGGCAGAAGCTGCTTGTTTGTTGCAGCGATATGCCTCTGTCAATTCTAGAGTTTTGGAAGTTGCTTACAATACACTTCATGTTTACTTAGGTAATATTATATCCTTCTAGAGTCTTTGATGGAGTTGAAGAATATAGTTATAATTATAATTTTCCTTAGTTATGATAAAAGACAAAATAGACATAAATATTATAACTATAATTTTTGCTTGATACCTGTTTTGTTATATGTAATTTTTAATAAATTATTTTAAAATTTAATTTATTATTATTTTATGTTTATTGGTGTGGAACAGGAGTTACGGACAGTTGTGAGCTGCTATGTGAGTGCTGGGAAATGAACTCAGGACCTCTGGAAGAACAGTCAGTGCTCCTAACTGCTGAGCCATCTCTCCAGCCCGTTATATGTAATTTTACTATGTTAAGTTAAAAACTTTCCTTTTTATTTAGACAAAAAAAGGGAGGTGATGTATGCTGTGAATATGTTTTATGGCCTTTGGTTAATAAAGAAGCTGCTTTTGGCCAATGGCTTAACAAAATATAACCAGTCTGGAAAAGGCATATAGAGAGAGTAGGTGAAGTCAGGGAGAAGCCATATAGCTGCCACAGGAGACAGACACCAGACGAAACCTTACCTGTAGGCCATAATCATATGGCAATACACAGATTAATAGAAATGAGTTTAATTTAGGATATAGGAGCTACCCAATAAGAAGCATGAGCTAATAGGCTAAACAGCGTTGTAATAATACAGTTTCTGTGTGATTATTTCTGGTCTGGGTGGCAGGGAACAAACAAGCAGCTTCTGCCAACAGATTTCTGTGAGTTCAAGGCCAACCTGGACTACAGAATAAATTCCAGGACAGGCTCCAAAAGCTACAGAGAGAAATTCTGTCTTGAAAAAAAAAAGACAAAACAACAACAACCACAACAAAAATCTGTCTGAGTTTACAGAGCTATCTGAGGGAAAGAACAGGATGAGGAGAAAGTCCTTCCCCTATCAGAAAGTACTGCCAGGCTAGGTGCAATCCCTCATCTGAGATTTGTAATGAACCTGGAGTCTAAGATCGTTGATGTACGTTCATAATTAAAACTATCTGGGTAGGTGAGATTAGATATGACAGCTGGACCCCGTCACCTTGCTTCTGAGAGCCTTACGTGAGAGGCTGAAATGCGGTACCCCATACAATGAGGCTGCCCATTTCCTGAAATTAGTTTTGTTTCCCAGATATCAGAAGACTAGGGCCGCTAGCTTGAGGCATGCACCTAAGGGACTTATTAAGCCAGTCTGTGAACTTCACTAGGGAACAATCAGGAGGCTCAGGCATGATGTCACACCCCACCCCACCCCACCCCCGCCAAAAAAAAAAAACACCTCTGGGGGAGGCTAGGGCCTAGTGTCCCTACTTCAGCCTCTAGCTCTAACTAGAGTCAGATTCCCTTGACCTTCTAGACCAGCGACTTCTAGTAGAGGGTAGAGTCTGCAAGAGTGTGTCCTCCTGGGAGATAGTACTCCCAGAGGAAGAGGAAAGGAGGTGTTTATGGCTTGATCGCCAGGAAAAGGGAGAGGGTGTGGCAGGCAGGGAGGGGTACGAGGTAATATTTAACCTTAAATGGTCCTGGAAAGCTTCCTTGAGAGGTGAACGGGCTCCCAGGCCAGTGGGGCCACACACTCTGACCCCTCACTCAGAAAGTGCCCTGGTTACCTCACACCAACACAATACTGTAGCCTGAATGGCTTAAGCAATGTTTATTTCCCATAACTTTGGGGGCAGAGAAGTCCAAAGATGCCAGCAGATTTGGCTCCTTCAGAAGGTTGCCGGAGTGTCATTTTGTAGCCCAGGCTAAACTTAAACTAAGGAAAAGCTTTCATCGTAGCCTCCAGAGCACTGGGATTACAGGTGTGTGGCTCCAAATTCCATAGTCCTGTGGTAGTGCTTTTTTGTTTTATTTTGTTTAGCTTTTCTTTTTGTTTCTATTTTTTGAGACAGGGTTTCTCTGTAGCTTTGGAACATGTCCTGGAACTTGCTCTGTAGACCAGGCTGGCCTCAAATTCACAGAAATTCACTGGCCTCTGCCTCCCAAGTGCTGGGATTAAAGGTGTGCACCACCACTGCCCAACAGAAAATCTTGGTTTAAATCTTCCCATTAAATGCACCACTTGGGGGCTGGAAAGATGGCTCAGTGGTTAAGAGCATTGCCTGCTCTTCCAAAGGTCCTGAGTTCAATTCCCGGCAACTACATGGTGGCTCACAACCATCTGTAATGAGGTCTGGTGCCCTCTTCTGGCCTGCAGACATACACACAGACAGAATATTATATACATAATAATAAATAAATAAATAAAAATAATAATAAATGCATCGCTTGTTTAGGCCTGGCCTCCTCAGCCCTTGAAGTGAACAGAAGAGGCCTAACTTCTTTTTTTTATTTTTATTTTTGACTTATTTTTTTAATGATTATTTTTATTTTATATTCATTGGTATTTTGCCTGATGTATGTCTGTGTGGAGGTTTTGGGTCACCTAGAGGTAGAGTTACAGGCAGTTGTACACTGTCATGTAGGTGCTGGGAATTGAACTCAGGACCTCTGAAAGAGAGGCCAGTGCTCTTAACTTCCGAGTCATCTCTCCAGCCTGGGCTGACTTCTCATGAAGAATGAAGGACCTACTGAAAGTGAAGCCACGGCTGCTCACACTCCTGTTCGGGAGGTGGGGGCACAGCTCTGTGGCAGTGCAGCAGGGAAGTTGGTTCTGTGCTTGTCTGGAATCTGTCCTGGACCCATCACCGGACTAAGTTCTGTGTCCCCTCTGGAAAGTGGGCTAATAAGGGTTAGATGAAGTAGGAAGTGTAAAAGCCCTAGAAAATGCACAGCAGACAGTGAGTCAAACTTTCAGGAAATTTTTTTGGGTTTTGCTTTTTTCTAACAGTCTTTTACTTTTTTTGTGGTTATTTTTTTCAGACAGGGTTTCTGTCTAGCCCTGACTGTCCTGAAACTCAATTTGTAGAACTGGCTGGTCTTAAACCAGCCTGCCTCTGCCTCCTGAGTGCTGGGATTAAAGGTGTGTACCAGCACCACCCAGAAGAAAATCATTTTCATATTCTGTGTGTGTGTGAGAGAGATAGACAGAGAGAGACAGAGACAGACAGAGAGACAGAGACAGAGATTCTAGCTAGCCTAAAACTCACTACTTAGAATTTGTGGGTGATCTTCCCACCTTCTGCACAGCCAGAGTTTTTTGGGAGCCACTAGCTCACCAAAAGTGACAGGAGACTTATTAATTATGAAAACTCAGCCTTAGCTTAGACTTATTTTCAACTAGTTTTTATAACTTAAATAAACTTACTTTTTAAATCTACATTCTTCCAAATGCCTGTAACCTCATCTCTATTTTGCCCATGCTGCTTCTTCTACTTCTGGCTAGTGTCCCTGCCTTTCTTCTTCCCAGAGCTCTCTCTGTCCAGAAGTCCTGCCTACCTCCTGCCTGGCTATTGGCCATTTAGCTTTTTATTAAAGCAATCACAGTGACACATCTTCACATAGTGTAAAGGATATTCCACAGCATTTCCCCCTTTTGTCTAAATATAAAGAATATGTTTTAACTCTAACAATAAGAACAATTATCAGGTAAGATTACATTCACAATGTCCAGACCACATGTATTTAGAAAATTTGAAGCCACTATTGTAGCATCTATCCTATCGTAGTGAGTCCAAAGCTATATACTAGTGAAACTGTTTTCTATCATGGTTTGTATTACCAACCTAAAAATATCTTTTTAGACCTTAAAACATTTTCTTAAACAATATATTTCTCAACCTTACAGATTTTACATCTCTTTTGTAGGTTTTTTCCTGAATTTGGAAGAAATGGCTGTAACTATAACTGTCTTGTCTTCAACTCCATTAGAGCCCTGAGAAAGATAAAATATTACTTGAGAGCCGGGTGGCGGTGGTGCACGCCTTTAATCCCAGCACTCGGCCAGCCTGGTCTATAAGAGCTAGTTCCGGGACAGGCACCAAAGCTACAGAGAAATATCTCGAAAAACAAAAACATTATATATATATATATCTTGAATAAAAAGGAAGAGCAGACCAAACAACTTCCAAAACTAAGAACTAAGAAACTACAGAGAAGGCTAACTGTCTCAACATGAAACATCTTATATTATTATAACATTTTAAATGCCATATTCTGTAGGTCTTTGAAGTGTTTGAATATCACCTATCTATCTAATATGTATCTCTGTATGACCTTAAAAACATACCTAAAATGACTATAAGTTTCATTGTTATAAATCACTATTAAACCTGTATTTCTTTATTATCCTAAATAGCTTTCAAGGATTAAACTTTAAAATACATTTTTAAATGAGTGTCATAGATATAATACCTTAAACAAGAGCAGAAACATATATACAGTATAACAGAAATAATTTTAAGTTTGTATCAAATCCATACCAATGTAAAATATTTGAGACTAGTGGTTTGTTTAAAAGTAGACTCAACAATTCACAATTTTATTCTATCATTTCTATACTATATCCCCCTTTCTCCTTTCAGAAATGGATCCCTGAATCTAATCTCATTTGTTTAGCCTTTTCCCTGGCCAGGATCAGTACCACTTTGTAACTAACCACCCTAAAAGATGATAAACATCCATAACCCACTGAATGATCAAAATTCACCCATCATACCTCTTAAGACTTTGGGAATTGTGTTCTCTAGACTGATTCCTGTTGTCTGGGGACAATGGCAACTTTTAGAGATCATGAGAAAATTAGAATCACAGTCAAACCCTGGGAGAGCTAGCTGTAACATTTATTGACCCGTTTCTGTGCAATGGGAAAGCACAAGGTTTATCTGTAGTCCCAGCTAGAACAGGCTTTGAGGCTGGACCATATCAGCCAGCAGCCTTGAAGCTGTTTTGTATGCAGAACTCTGAGAAAACTGCAACAGAGGCTGGAGCACCTGGGTCACCTGTTTTCATTGGTGTCTGATTCCCTTTAGTCCTCTTGTTCTGAAAACACACAAACTTTTAAAGGTAACATACATATCTGCATTAACACAAGTATGGACTATGCACTATACACAAGTCAGCCAAAGATGATATTTTTGTTTATGTTTGAGTAGATAAAATATACATCACTGTCTTGTAGTTTTTCTAGGTTTATTTCCTTATTTCTGTAGCCAGAATTTTCAGGGGATCTCCCTGGATGAAATCTGATTTCTATTAACCTTGAATGAATCCACAACCTTTCATTTCCTATGGAAACAAAAGCATAAAAAACCTCTTCCCCAACGTGAAATATTTTTTACTTCCATTTTGAAGTTAAGACATTTTAAAAATATATAGCTTGGTTTAATTTATCAGTTTCCATAATCCAATGTCTCTAAGCAGCTATTGTTCACTCATCAGCAATCAAAAAATTTAAAGTCAGCCGGGCAGTGGCGCACACCATTAATCTCAGCACCTGGAGGACAGAGGCAGGTGGATCTCTGTGAGTTCAAGGCCAGCCTGGTCTACAAGAGTTAGTTCCAGGACAGGCTCCAAAGCTACAGCAAAACCCTGTCTCGGAAAGAAAAAAAATTTAAGTCAACAAGACACCACACAGGATCCAGACTGTGTATTTTCCATCTTTACAAGGCTTATATCTTTTGTATTATTTTATTCTCTCTTTAAAAAATTCATCTTTTTATTTATAAACTTTTTTTCTATGACTGCCTATAACCATTTTCTTTTCTAAATCTATGAACATTTTTTGAACTCACGATAACCTGTTTAGAGGTTTTTTCCCATCTGGACCTGTCTTTGCTGAACAACTGCAGTGTTCTCTGATCCCATGGGACAAATCTGAAACTGCTATGTTAGCCACCATGCAGGTTAGCTTAGTGCATGGTGCTGGCGCATGGTGCTAGCAGCTGGCTCCAGCTCGCAGCAAGTGCCAAGCCTACCCAAGAGACTGTGGTCACTAAGAAGCCACATTTGACTCTGTTTCAAACTTTTTAAGCTTTCTCAGTCCTTTTGTGGATCTACATGGCCCATGTGTAGTTGGCTTTTCCTTTGGGCTGCCAGCTCACAAAAAAACAGTATGAAGACAGTATTAATTATGAGAACTCGACCTATAGTTTAGGCTTGTTTCTAACTAGCTCTCATAAGTTAAATTAACTCATGCTTTAAAATCTACGTTCTTCCACACACTTGTTTCCTCGTGTCCATTTTGCCCATTTTGTTTCTTCCACGTCCGGCAGGCGACTCTGTCTTTCTTCTTCCCAGATCTCTCTACATCCAAAAGTCCCTGTTATACCTCCTGCCTAGCTATTGGCCAGTTAGCTTTTTATTAAACCAAAAACAATGACACATTTTCACACAGCGTACAGAGATATTCCACAACACTTTTGTCTTTAGTTCTAAGTGATACAGGTTCCCACTATGTTGTCTGTAACTCACTATGTAGGCCAGGCTAGCCTCAGACTCACAGAGATCTGTCTTTCTCTGCTTACTGAGTGCTGAGGCTAAAGGTGTGTACGGCCACATCTAAAACTTAAAAGTGACATCTTTCAACCTACTATAAACAACTTAGTGGTTTACAACTAGGACTAGGGAAGTAGGGGCAGCTGGATCAGAAAGTCAAGGTTATTTTCAGCTACATAGTAAATAAGAATATTTGGCCCTCTTTTTAACATAATTTTTAATTTATCCTTTAGGAACGTCACACCAGACACTCCAGTCCCACTCGTTCTCTAGTCCACTCTTGTAACTCCCCACCCCCTAGAAAAGAAAATAAGTCTAAAAAGCCATCTTGCCAACCCCTCTGGGCCTCCATAGCAGGCTGCCCACAAGAGGCAGCACCTTAGTTGTCCCAGGAAAGGGGAGTCCCCCACATTTTCTCAATAGGTATGACAAACACTTCCAGGCTTTTCTCTCCTTGGTCTGACTTGAGTCTCCTGTTATTACTAATATCCACGAACTGGGCAAGCCAAGGTCCCAAGCTCACTCTGTGCCAGGGGGTGGAGTTAGCCTTTTCTGAACCAAAGGAACTAGGAGTGAGGAAGGGGCAACTCCCAAGACCACCAGGACAATGCTGTCAGAAGAAGGGCTCGTGGATGAGTGGGCCCTGGGTGGGTCCTGCGCTCAGAGCAATCTGTTATGAAGAGTCTAAGCATCTAGGTTGTCTCCCCCCAGTCACTTTGCCAGGGAGGGACAGACTCTGGTTGTTTGAAATGGAGTCTTTTATATACCCCAGGGTAACCACAAATACCCTATATAGCTAAAGATGCCTTGAACTCTTTTTTAAAAAATTTATTATTTTGTTTGCATGTGTATTTTGCTTGCAAATGTATATGTGTACCCTTGCATGCCTGATGCCCAAGAAGGCCAGAAGGAAGCTCCTGGAACTAGGATTACAGATGTTTATGACCCACTGTATGGGTACCGGAAATTTAACCCAGGTCCTCTGGAGGAGCAGCCAGTGCTCTCGGCTACTGAGCTCTATTTCCAGCCCAAGCCTATGAATTCTTGATCCTCCTCCCAAGTGCTGGGAGGCATGTGCCACCTGCCCTTGGGGGGACTTTGATCCCTACCCATCTCTTTCCACTCCTTCCCAGCAGGTATATGGGAAGTAAGGTCTTGAGAGTCACCTATACACAGGAAGGCAAAGGTTTGCCAAAGGGAACCATTCTAGGCCACTGATTGCTACCTGGGACTGGGGAAGCTACTCCTGGGGGACATTACCCAGGAAGAACCACTTTCAGTTTCGGCTTTGTGTGCTAGTGATGAGAACAGGAGGTAGGAATGGGGCAGGAGGCTGGGTCCACGAAGAACAAGACAAGAGCATGTCACAGGCTGGGGACCGCTCAATGCTTGCTGTGCAGACATGGGGACTTGAGTTGGAACCCCACAAGCCACATCTAAAGCAAAACAAAAGTCAAGCAAACAAAAAGCCCCATGGGGCCTGGTTTCACCTATCCAGAAGCCTGCTGGTCACCTAGCTAAGCCTAATGGATGGATTGCAGACTCCAAGAGGACGTCCTAAAAACCAGGTCAAGAGGCTGGAGAGATGGCTCAGGGGCTCCAAGTGTTTACTGCACCTGCAGAGTCCCTGTGCTTGGTTCCCAGCTCCCATGCTGTGTGGCTCACAATCACCTGCAGCCCCAGCTCTAGATCTGAGCCCGCTTCAGGCCTCCACAGGCATCTGCACATACACACACATGGGGAAGGGGGGATGGAGGAGAGACAGAAATCCCAACAAGGTAGAGAGGACTAAGGAAGACACAGAGCTTGACCTCTGTCCTCCACATATAGGACATAGAGGTTCCTAGACACATATAGGAACATGTACACACACACACACACACACACACACACACACACACACACACACACACACAAGAACATGCCGAGACTGACAGAACCTGAGTCTCCTTGGTTTTGCCATTTTGACTTTACTGTCCTCTCCTCTTACTGAGCCTCAGTTTCCCCCAGTTAGAAAGCCAGGAGACTGGATAAACAATTTTTAGAATGCTCTGGTTGTGGTCACCTGTCCACTTGCCTAGCTCTAGTGCTCCCTGGTCCATCTCTACCCTCTTGGCACCATTCAAGGTGCTGGTAGCCAAGGCAGCCTCATGTGTTGGGGCCTGTGAATTGCTGTCCTCTCTGGAATGGGTAGTCTTCGCTCTGCTCCCACCCACCCAACTCTCTGGGTACTTGCTCCTTGACCCTTGATGGCTGCTCTCAAAGGACAAGAGCAAGGGGATGCTGACTTCCTGAGCTCACAAGTGACCACTATCCAGTCGTGATGATAGCACTTGCAAAGGGGGGGTTGGGGGAGGAGTCATTTTATAGACAAGGAAACTGAGGCCCAAAAAAACCAGGCCACAAAGATAATAGGCTTTGGGAGAATCTAGGAGCTGGGGTTCCAACCACCGCCTCCACAGCTGGGTTGTTTACTATTTATACTTCCTGCCCTCCTCCAGAAGTTCACTGCACTTCCTGGACATGTCTGCGGGTAAAGGAAAGCAGAGCTTGGGAGGCAGCAGAGGGCTCTGCAGGGAGGTGATCTTGGGGATGTGTCATCTCTCACTTCCTCTCAACCAGCACCACCCACCACCAGGGAAGGCCTGACGACAGGGGTGAGTGACTCATGGACCTCCAGGTGCAGCCACCTGTCCCTTGGGAGACCTTTTCATTCTGTGGCAATGCTGTACCAAAACTGGATCTCTGGGAGTTCAAGGCCAGCCTGGTCTACAAGAGCTAGTTTCAAGACTGGCTCCATAGCTATAGAGAAACCCTGTCTCGAAAAAAAAAAAAATAAGAAAACAGGCTGGGCACTGGTGGTGCATGCCTTTAATTCCAGCACGTGGGAGGCAGAAGCAGAGGCAGGTGGGTCTCTGTGAGTTTGGGGCCAGTCTGGTTTACAAAGCTAGTTCTAGGACAACCAAGGCCAAACAAAGAAACCTTGTCTTGAAAAAAACAAAAATAAGAACAAAACCAGCAGGTGCTGGAGCGATGCTGCAGCAGTTAAGAAGACTTGCTGCACTTCCAGAGGATGGAGTTTAGTTCCCATCACCGCGCAGGGCAGCTCACAACTGTCTGTAACTCCTGTTCCAGAGGACTCAATACCCTCTTCTGGCTTCCACAGGTACCAGGCATGCACATGGAGCACAGACATACAAAGAGGCAAACACACATAAACACAAGTTCTTAAATTATTATTTATTTTTGTTTTTTTGAGACAGGGTCTATGTGACTCTTGCTATCCTAGAACTCACTCTGTAGACTAAGCTGCTCTCAAACTCACAGAGATCTGTCCGCCTCTGCCTCCCGAGTGCTGGGACTAGAGGTGTGCATCACCACATCCAGTAATTTTTAATGGAGTCATGTTGGGCTTCAAGGTGTTGTGTTTTTGTTTTTTTGTTTTTCGAGACAGGGTTTCTCTGTGGTTTTGGAGCCTGTCCTGGAACTAGCTCTTGTAGACCAGGCTGGTCTCGAACTCACAGAGATCCTCCTGCCTCTGCCTCCCGAGTGCTGGGATTAAAGGCGGGCGCCACCACCGCCCGGCTAAGGTGTTATTATTGTCTTTATTGTTTTTGGATGAGACTGAGTCTCCTGTAGCCTAGACTGTCCTGTCCCTTCCAACTTGCTATGCAGTTGACAATGGCAGAGAACTTATTTATTTTTGGTTTTCTATGCAGCCCAGATTGTTTTGGAACTCAATTGACCCAGACCTCTTGATCTTTCTGCCTGCATTTCCCAACTACTAGAATTAAGGTTTATATCACCATTCCCAACTATTTTAATTAAGATATTGCTAGACTGATTGCTTAACTGTTTATGGTGCTGGAGACTTACCCCTGGGCCCTGTATACACGAGGCAAGCACTCCAAGCTAAAGTCCCAGCCAATATCTACACAAGAACATACAGTTTTAGATATTGGACGGAGAGGCACTGGGAGGCAGGCAGAGGAGGGTAGTGTACTCCAGGCCCAGGTAGGATTAACATGGAGAGAAACAGTAGACCAGGACTGATCCAAGCAACCAAATAGTAAGCACTAGCAGACATGCTTAGGTTCTCAAACTACCAAGGTTAAAAGGAACCTGTGAAGCTGGGCAATCCTGGCACTCAAGTGGCTGTAGCAAGAGGATGGATGGCCAAAGGTCAAGGACAGCCTAGGCTACAAACAAGATCCTGTCTCAAAGAAACAACAGGAGCAGAGGAACCAGCCAGGAGCCGCCCAGCTTTCCAGGTGAACAGAAGCTGTGTGGGTGGAGACTCTCAGGTGGCCAAGTGAGGCCCAGCCAGGCTGGACACCTGAAAACACAGAGCCATTCCCATCACCAGTCATTATGGCCCTTAGGAATCATGAGCAAACAACTGAGACACTGTGACCAAAGTTTTGTTTGTTTCTTTAATAGCTTTCTCTGTTGTTGGGTTTTGATTTTATGATTTCTTTCTCTCCTTCCTTCCTTCCTTCCTTCCTCCTTTTGTTTTTGTTGCTGTTGTGGTTGTTTGGTTTTTCAAGACAGGGTTTCTCTGTGTATCCCTGGCTGTCCTGGAACTCACTCTGTAGACCAGATGTCATTGAACTCAAAAGTGCCAAGATTAGCTGGGAGGTGGTGGCACATGCCCTTAATCCCAGCACTCGAGAGGCAGAGGCTGGTGGATCTCGATGAGTTCGAGGCCAGCCTGGTCTCCAGAGTGAGTTCTAGGACAGCCAAAGCTACACAGAGAAACCCTGTCTCGAAAAACAAAAACAAAACAAAACAAAAAAAGAGTGCTAAAATTAAAAGCACGCACTGCCACCACCCTGGTGTTCTGTTTGTTTGTTTAAAGACAGAGTCTATGTAGCCGTGCCTGTCTTGAAACTCCCTATGTAGACTGGACTGACCTCAAACTCACGGAGATCTGCCTAACTCTGCCTCTCCAGTGCTGGGCCTAAAGACTGGGGCCACCATACCCAGCATGCTTTGTTTGAGACAGGGTCTCACTCTATGTAGTCTAACTTAAGCTGGAACTCACTATGTAGCTCAAGCTGGCCTCAGACTGGTGTCAATCCTCCTGCCTCACTCCTTAGTGCTGGGATTACAGGTATGAGGGTTGTGCGGGATACTGCCCCTCTACCGTCCTGTTCTAAAGGAAGCCACGGGCAACAGATGAAGTGAGCAGGAAAATGGCTGCTGGCCATGTGAGTCTGCGTACGTCCCAACACCTAAGGTCCCTGTGAGGCCTGAGGATGGCATATGCTCACCAGTGACTGGCTGCGGGAGAATAATCACTCCTTGCATCACCTGCAAATGGGACAGGCTGCTGCTTGTGTCGCCCACATGAGGCAGCTGGGCCAAGACCTGTAATGAAGACATCTGAGTGCTCTGACCTGTCTTCTGAAGCACTTGACAGAGTCCTGCGTGGGGCACACGCCCACTGAACAGTCAGGAGCAAACACTGAGGACAGGGTTTGTCTTGGCCATTGGAGACTCCCTCCGAGATGAGCGAGAGTCTTCAAGCAGGCCGGGGCAGAACTAGTCTGTACGCAGTTACCACTTCAATTTTAGGCTGCACATTCTACTTTCCGAGTCTCTGCTATTCAGTGGACAAATGTATATTTGAGTATGCTGCCACCAAGTGCTGGTTGGTGCCTCTGTTATGGGCACGGGACATGGAAAGTAAGACTAGCATCTTGGCCTTACAGAGAGTTCCAAGTTGGCCATGTGGGTGCTGGGAATTGAACTTGGGTCCTCTGGCAGAGCAGACAGTACTCTTACCCACCGAGCCATCTGTCTAGCCCAGCGATTTTCAGTTAAACAGATGTTCTTGAGTCCTAGCAGTTTTCATTTTTGTTCCAGAATAAAAAGTTTGGTTATGGTCACTTGAAGGTGACAGGGGAGTAGAGCGGCTCTTTGGAAGGTGACACCTGCTTTCTTTCTTTCTTTCTTTATTTATTTGTTTATTTATTGTTTTTGGGAAGAAGTCTCACTCTGTCATCCTGCCAGTCCTGGAGTCCTGGTTCAAGCGAGGACTAGCCTCAGCAGGCCAAGTCACTCCCGGCTCAGCAAGCACCAGCCATCGCCTGCAGCACAGGTCACGCTCAGCTGTTTCATTCGCATAAATGGAGCCCTCCCTGCCCAGAGACGCAGAAGTCAGCTTAGGTCACAGTCCACTTCAGGAGCCCCCTCTCTTCAAAGGCAGCTTTCCCAACTGTCGGCATTTGGTTAAATTGTTTTGTCTCGTGTTTTGAGACTAAGTCTAGGATAGCTCTTCACTCTCTAAGTAGCTGAAGATGGACCTTGATCCTGATCCTGCACCCACCTCCATAGTGCCAGGACTGGAGGCATGCATTGCCCACATTCAGCTTGGCTGTAACAATTTGAACGTTTTAATTTCACTATTGTTTTGTTTTTCGAGACAGGGTTTCTCTGTGGCTTTGGAGCCTGTCCTGGAACTAGCTCTTGTAGACCAGACTGGGCTCGAACTCACAGAGATCTGCCTGCCTCTGCCTCCCAAGTGCTGGAAGTGTAGCTCAGTTGGTAGAATGATTCCCTAGTATTCGTGAGGCCCTGTATTCGCTCCCCAGCACTCAATAGGCCTTTACTGGTAGTGGTAAACACTTGCAATCCCAGATTTGGGAAGTAAAGACAAGAGGATCAGGGAGCTCAAGGCCAGCATGGACTACAGGAGGCCTTGTCCCACAAAGCAACAACAAAGGGGGCTGGAGAGATGGTGCATCAGCTAACAGCACTTACTGCTCCATTCCCAGCACCTGCATGGCAGCTGAGGGCTGACCATAATTCCAGATCCAGGGGCTCCCTCTTCTGACCCCCAGGGGCACCAGGCACTCATGCTGCCCAGACAAGCATGGAAGCAAACTTTTATAGACATATAAATGGAACAGCAAATGTAAACAAAAACAAAACAAACCCACAAACAATGGGCAGGACTTAGTGGACCAGTCTATAATCTCGGCACTTGGGAAGTGGGAGGAGGATCCAGAGTTCATCACTTTCCTCAGCTACACAGAAAGTTTAAGGCCAGCCTTGGCTGCCTGAGACCCTGTTTCAACAACTCAAAAAAGATAAGAATGGCCTCAAGGGAAGAGCTGAGAAGAGGCTGACTCTCTGAGCCACTGAGCCAGTTCAGCAGGGAAAAGCACTTGCTGAGAAAGTCTGTGATGAGCTTGCTGCCCGGAACCCACGTGAAGTGAGGAGAGTAAGCTCCACAAAGTTGTCCTCTGACCTCCAGCTGTATGTGCACCCTCCCACACACACAATTTACACACAATAATATTATTTTTTTGGTTTTTCGAGACAATAATATTTTTTTGAGTCAAGAGTCTCACTATATGTAGCCCTGGCTGTCCTGGAACTCCATATACTAACTAGGCTGGCCTCATCTACTTGCCTCTGTTTCCCACAGGCTAGGATTAAAAGTGTGTGCCACCAACTAAGTGGCGGTGCACGCATTTAATCCTAGCACTCAGGAGGCAGTCAGGTGTATTTCTGTGAGTTCGAGACCAGCCTGATCCACAGAGGGAGTTTCAGGACAGCCAAGACTATACACTATAGAACCCTGTCTCAATACAAAAACAAAAAACTAACTCTTCGGCAAGGCCACCTGCTCCATGCCAGCAAGGGGGCTTCAAGTTCTTGTTTTTGTTTGTTTTGTTTTTAATCTGCTTGCTTATTTATTTGGAGACAGGGTCTCTCTACATAGCACTGGCTGTCCTGGAACAAATACAGAGATCCACCCGTCTCTGCCTCCCTGGTGCTGGGATTAAAAGCGTGTGCTATCACCGCCCGGCTAGCCCGTCCAGATCCAAAACAGAGCTTCTTAACCTGATGGCTTCCTAGCCGGGCAATCCTTTGTGCGGGTCTGATCGCTGCACTGCAGGAAGTTTAGAGTTTTAAATGACTGTGACTGTTGTGTCACTGAAACCCAAAGGAGCCCTTACTGCCCGCTCATTTCCAAACGGCCCCTAGAGGGCATCATCACCCTCGACTGAACGCACAATCAGCCATTTCCGACAGAGTCCCAGACCAGGATCAATCCGTTCTCCGTCACTGGCAGAGGAGGATAAAGCAAGTCACAAGAAACGCGGAAACCAGGCCATAGCACGATCCGCGGATGATTCGTCAGACCCTTGTGAAGGAGGTTCGGACACCTGGCTCAGAATCCCTTCGCGGGTTCTCCCTACCCACAGGAGATACTGCTCGAGATGTCAGCTTCGCGTCCCGGCCGAGGCCTCGGAGTCTGAGGCATAGGGGACTTTGCCCTAGTCCCCCCCAACCCTCAGCCATCCGGAAGCGAAGAGTTAACCCAGCAGGCAGCAAGTTCGCCGCCGCGCCGCTAGGGGGCAACGCCCCGCACTCCGACGGTCACGTGGTGTCGAGGGCGGAACCAAGCACCAGACTGGCCAATAGGAACCGGGAGCGGGGTCCCGGGCCTAGAAGAAACGGCAGCCGGGAGGGGGCTACGAGATCATGGGGCTTCTGACCATTCTGAAGAAGATGAAGCAGAAAGAACGAGAACTGCGGCTGCTCATGCTGTATCCTCAGAGCGACCCAGCGGCCGCGAGGGTAGCGGGACCCGCCGGGTGGGCGGGGCCGGGCGCGGGGGCGCGGCCGCCGCGGGTACCCACTGCCGGTGGTGCGTCACGCACGCGGCGCTACCACTGCTCGGCGCGGGGCAGGGGCGGGCCGTACCACTCTGCGGGGCGGGGGGTTGCGTGCTAACGTCCGCCGTTGAGCCTGAAGGCCGGGCCTGGACCGGGGTCTCCAGTGTCATGGGGAGGCGCGGCGTGGTGGTGGTGACTCGGACGTCACGGTCTCTCGGGCTGGCTCGACGTGGGTCCTGCTCCTCCCCAACGCTGACCCCCCTTCCCTTCGTGTGGGCCCGGCTGTTCCCTCCGGGTTGGAATCTCAGGGGCGTGAGGACCGCCCAGGCCTGCGGGTAGGCGTGGACTTGGCCACAGGTCTAACTGTCACTCAGGGCCCCTGCCGACCTTGTGTTGCATCAACTGGCACCTGCATCACCCGCTTTGCGCTTTGCGTTGTGCCTGTCTGCCTGAGCATCTGTGATCCACAAACTGGCAGGGAGAGAAGAAGGAAATTAATGTGCCCTTAGAACTTTACCACTCTTGTCCATTTTAGACAGTTCTGGGAAAGACAGTCATTAGGTTACTATTTATTGATCACCTTCTGTGATTAGGGAAACGAAAAAGCCTTCGTTATGGATGACAGGAGAAAAAAAACAATAAAGCAAATAAAAAGTGTAGTTTGGGTTGAGAAGAATGCAGTCCAGAATGGTCAAAGAGCACATCAAGACAGTAGCTATTGGGCAGAGACTTGAGAGGGTAGAGCCTGGAAAACTTAGCGGACCTGCAAGTGCGAAGGCTCTAGGAGAGGATGAGCCTGGCGTGTTCAAGAGAAGAAGGGGAGAGTGGCTGGAAAGAGGCAGAGCCCATGGGCTGGGAGCACGATGGAGGAAGTGAGGTCATGGAAGTGGGAGGAAATGATAGTAGTGCTGGTAGGACCTGCTGCAGGATTGGAGGAGAATGTGAGGGGGGAACTGAAGCCCCAGTCTCTGGTCTCTGGCCAGAGTAATCAGAACAAGGAGACACTTGCTAAGCTAGAAGGGGAAGGTCCCTGGGAAGACACCAGCCCCGGCTCTGTTTGGGCAGGTGGGTGACAATCGT
This sequence comes from Microtus pennsylvanicus, assembly GCF_037038515.1. Classification (NCBI taxonomy): domain Eukaryota; kingdom Metazoa; phylum Chordata; class Mammalia; order Rodentia; family Cricetidae; genus Microtus; species Microtus pennsylvanicus. The sequence continues at coordinate 89,310,665 of NC_134583.1, read as the reverse complement.
CAGCATAGAAACGACTCTGGGAACCACCTGGGGAGCCCTGAGAACCAGATGTTCAGACACTCGTGGGAGGTCAGATGAGTAGCAGGGATCCAGATGACGTAAAAGTGGCAGTGCTTGGGTGGTGCACAAGATGGCCACCTAGCCACTGGGGAGCAGTAAGGATGAGGGACCCACCTAGCCACTGGGGAGCAGTAAGGATGAGGGACTCACCTAGCCACTGGGGAGCAGTAAGGATGAGGGACCCACCTAGCCACTGGGGAGCAGTAAGGATGAGGGACCCACCTGGCGAGATGAGGCTTGGGAAGCGTCAGGGGAAGAGTAGATGGGCCACTTAGCCACTGGGGAGCAGTAAGGATGAGGGACCCACCTGGTGAGATGAGGCTTGGGAAGCATCAGGGGAAAAGTAGATGCTCAGTAGCTAAGAGCACTTGCTCTCATAGAGAGCAGAGGTTCCGTTCCCAGTATCCACTTGGTGCCTCAGAGCCATGGGTGACCAGTCCAAGGGTCCTCTTCTGGCTTCTGTGGGCACTTCACTCATTTGTTGCATATATATGCATGCAGGCAAAACAATTATACTTAAAACAAGTCGGGCGATGGTGGCGCACGCCTTTAATTCCAGCACTCGGGAGGTAGAGGCAGGTGGATCTCTGTGAGTTCGAGACCAGCCTGGTTTACAGAGCTAGTTCCAGGACAGGCTCCAAAGCCACAGAGAAACCCTGTCTCAAAAAACCAAATAAATAAATAAAAATAAAATACTTAAAACAAAAACAGGCGTGGTACCACACACCTTTAATCCCAGCACTTGGGAGGCAGAGGCAGGCAAATACTGAGGCCAGCCTGGTCTACATAGTGAGTTCTAGGCCAGCCAGGGCTACACAGAGAGAGACCTTGTCTCAAAAACAAAACAGCGGGAAAGGACCAACATAATGTTACATGCCTGTAATTCTAGCACTCAGGAGGCGGAGGCATAGTCTGGAGAATCACCACAAGTTTGATAGCAGTCTCTTTACATAGAGTTACAGATCAGATAGTAAGGCCCTGTCTTTGAAGAAAAGCAGGAGGATAGAGGTTGGTGCAGCCGCATGTAAACACCGGTTCCCAGGAACCGCACCTGAATCACTAGATGGGAGAGGGTGGACATGGGGTGCTGGTGCAGGAGAGATGAGAGTTTGCTAATGAGGAAGACACGGAGAGAGGGACCCATGAGAGGTGGAATGACGTGGGAAAGCACAGGATGACAGCGACCAGCTTCCCAAGCTAAGGTGTGGCCGCAGATGATGAGAGGTACTCTGCTCCCCTCTCACAGATGGGGGTCCCAGGACCTGCATCAGGTGAGCAGGGAGAGGTTCCAAACACAAAGCCTGTTCCTTCCCTCACCCCTCCATTCAGACTGTGGTCACCCCAACTTCTCACCTGCTGTTGAGCTTACCCAATGGTTTGTTTTCTGCAGCAGAGGCTGCGGATCTTTCCAGAAACAGATGAAGGTGGGTCCCACCTCTAGGTGGTGGTTCCTATCTAGAAAGTGGGTCCCACTTCACTTGGTCCTTCAGAAGACTGGGCCCGTCTATTTTGGGCCTCAAGACCACACAGAACCTTATCTGGTACCTAAGGGGAAAGTCACTCCTTTCAGGAATGTCTCTCACTGGTCTCAGGAACCCCAGGTACTCAACTTTCTCCTCTCCTGCTTTACTTAGTCTTTAATTTTTTTAGACTTTTTTCTGTGAGTATTTTACCTATATGTATGTATGTGCATTATGTGATGTGCCTGGTGTCCATAGAGGTCAGTGTTTGGTTGTGAATCACCATGTGGGTGTTGGGAACTGGACCCAGGTCTTCTGCAAGAGCAGCTAGTGCTCTTTACTGATGGCCGTCTCTCCAGCCCCATTGTTTGGTTTCTTTTGCTAGTGTTTAAGTGCATCAGGGCAGAGACTTTTTCCATCAACAACTGAGGGGCTTGACACATAATAGGCACTTAATATTTGTTGCATAAATTATGTTACTTTGAGTAACATAATTATCTTCCACATTTATCTCAAGCCAAGTATGGGCCAGGCATGTGCTCAACTTGCTTCAGTATACAGTAGGAAAATACTAGTCCCTAAGAGGTGTGATGACATCCTCCAGCAGAGCTCAGGGACTTCTCCTTAGCCTATGTGCCCCAGTGGCTTGGACAATGCTGGCAAAACAACCATCCTTAAGAAGTTCAACGGGGAAGATGTGGATACCATCTCCCCAACGCTGGGCTTCAACATCAAAACCCTAGAACACCGGGGGTGAGTAGGGTCACCTGGGAGTGAGTAGGGTCGCTGAGGGCCACGTGGGGCTGGGGGAAGAGACCAGGGGTAAGTAGGGTTGCTGAAGGCCATGTGGGGCTGGGGGTGAATAGGGTCACTGGGGGCCACGTGGGGCTGGGGGAAGGCAGTGGGGACAGGACCAACCTGACCTTCATTGCTCCTTCCTTCCCAGATTCAAACTGAACATCTGGGATGTGGGTGGCCAGAAGTCTCTGCGCTCCTACTGGCGGAACTACTTTGAGAGCACAGATGGCCTCATCTGGGTGGTGGACAGTGCTGACCGCCAGCGCATGCAGGACTGTCAGCGTGAGCTGCAGAGCCTGCTGGTGGAGGAGGTGCGCCCTGGGCTTCCACCTGCAGCCAGGCCAAATATCTGCCACATGGGCTGTGATTCGCCAGATAGTGAAGCGGGTGATCTTTCACTGGGCCCTAGGCAAAGACCTGGACTCCTGTCTCTTTGGTTTTACCCATCATCACCCTGAATTTCAGTCCCATGACTGCAGAAGCTGCCTCAAGACCAGGGCAGGGGCGAAGCTCAGGAAGCCAGTGAAATTTGCATAGAATCTAACCTTGCTATGTGGCTTTGAGAAGACACAACCTCTTTGAGCCTCAGCTGCCACATTCCTCAGATCATAATTAGGCTAATCTTGACATTTGTTGTCTGGACCAAAATACCTTTTTTGTTTTGTTGACACAGGGTTTTACTCTGTGTCTCAGGCTGGCCTCAGCTGGCTGAGGCTGGCCTTGAACTCCTGATCCCCTGACCTCCACTTCCCAAAAAATGGGATTACTGGAGTGTGCTGCCACATCCCATTATTAGCTATTTATTTTGGCAGGGTTGATTTTGGGGGAGCTGGGGTCAGGTTTCCCTAGTAGCCCAGGCTGGCTTCAAATTCTGTATCCTTCTGCCTTAGCCTCCTGAGTGTGAAGATTACAGTTGGGCACCACTAAGCCATGCTCAGGAATTGCCATAAGCTCCAAGTTTTGTTTGGATACTGCCAACTTGAATCATGTTCCCACATTTCAGTTAGTTGAGGCCAAGGCACTTTTGAGAGGGTAAGAGGGAGCTGCTAATGCCTGTGCAGAAACCAACAGGAATGCATAGGAAGGCCAGGCTAACAGACACACGCCACCAGTATGCATGCAACCCCTTCTGGAATAGTGAACAGGTCAGGAGAAGTCACTGTTGTTGAAGGCCCAGCAGGACGAGTTCCAGAAGTTAGATTTCTCTTTGCATCTGGGGAGTTTCAAGTTGCAAGCACACCAAGAAGAAGTAGAGAAAAAGGCCAACAGAGCAGTCTACTGGGAGTACAACTTAAGGATCCACGAACTGAGAGGAGGGGCAGGTGGTCATGTCCCAACATCCTCAGGGCAGCCTCCAGCATGCTTATACTTTCTGCACATGGCCAGAGCTACAGAGGGCTCGGATCCTGTGAACACCACCCTCCCCCTGATTATGGAAGAGGAACCTGAGACATGGAGGGGAGAGATGCTCACTGGGTGGTAGGAACCTGAGACATGGAGGGGAGAGATGCTCACTGGGTGGTAGGAACCTGAGACATGGAGGGGAGAGATGCTCACTGGGTGGTAGCTAGCATCAGCAGCTCTGTCAACTTTGCCTACCCCACCTGGGGCTCCCTGCCCCTGACCCTGCATGCTGACCGCTTGTAGAGAAGGGATCAGGCTGTACTCTAAGCCTCCCGAGTCCCAACCTGTTCTGTTTCCCCAGCGCCTGGCTGGAGCGACCCTTCTCATCTTTGCAAACAAGCAGGACCTGCCTGGAGCCCTGTCCTCTACTGCTATTCAGGAGGTGAGTGGGGCCCTGGTACATGTTCACTGAGTAAAACTGAAAGGTCATTAGTACTTTATTATCTTTAATTTTATTTAGTTTTGGTTTTTTGAAACTGGGTTTCAGCAGCCCTAGCAGGCCTGAGACTTACTAGGAAGGCAAGGACACCCTGAACTGTTGGTCTCCTGCCTCCGCACCGAGAGTACGTAGGATTGAGGTGTGCATGGCAGTGTCAGTGCCTGCAGTGCTGGTCGTTGTTCCCAGAGCCGCGTGCTGCTGGGCGAGCACTTTACTAACTGAGCCACATCCCCAGGCCCGGCCTTTTTTTTATTTACTTCTGAGACAGCGTTTCTGTAGCCTAGGCGGGCCTAGAACATATTATGTAGCCCAGGCTGGTCTCAAACGCAATAGCTGGAACTTCAAGCATACACCTCCATGCCTGGCTAAGACCGAGGCAGGGCACCCAGCATTGCATGAGTAATAAATAGAGTGCAGGGTCCCAGGAGCCAGCCTGCGCAAGTGCTTCCCATTGCGGTGCTCTCTGTGTGGAGGCATTCTTTGTTTATACGACAGTCTCATGAGGGAAAATGCCTATCACCGTGCAAAGGGTGCAGAAGACACAGAAGGTTGAGTCACATAGTGGGTAAATGAACCAGGATTGCGCCTCATGCTGACCTGGCCCTGGGGCCTTAGCTGCACCTTAGCCATTACTCTTAAGGCTTAGAATCTCGATTTTTTGTTTGTTTGAGATGGGTTTCATGTGACACCTCCTGGCTCCACCACCCATGTGCACCACTATCTCTGCTTTAGAATCTTTCTGTCACCTTTTAACCAGCTGTGTGATGTGGAAGGCTATGGAGCCTCTGAGTTTGGATTCCTTCCTTGGTAAAATGGACCACATCATCCCTGGATCAGGAGGCCTTAGCAAGAGACCAATGACCTCTAGTCCTTCCAAAATGCCTGGCTCTGGCAGACACTCAGCAGCCCGTGTTCATTTTATGTCACTGAGGGGTGGCACTGGTGTGCAGCTAGAGTCTCCCATTGTGTGACTGGGAAAGGACAGGCTAAGGCCTGCTGGTTCCACCAGTCCCTTCTGTCCCCAGGCTCTGGACCTGGCCTCCATCCGCAGCCACCACTGGCGCATCCAGGGCTGCAGTGCCGTCACCGGGGAGGACCTGCTGCCTGGTATCGACTGGCTCCTTGATGACATTTCCAGTCGTGTCTTTACTGCCGACTGAGCTTCTCCAGTATCCCCAGCTCACTGTCCAGGCCCCTACCTTCATCAGACACCTGCTTGGGGGGACAGGCACCAACCGGCAAGACTAACACTCCCAACCCTGCCGTGATCTGCTGCTGCTACTGCTGCTCCCCCCGCCCCCAGGCGAAGGCTGTCACCCTGGCTCCCAGAGTGGCCTGCAGCTGCCATGCCAAGAGGAAAGGCTGGACTGGGAGGGATTACTTGCTGCTACCAAGGTCCTGGGTGTCGCCTCTGTCCAGCAGTGAGAATAAAGCACTCCTTTCCCAGTTCTTGGCTGAGCCGTTGTGTATCACCGACTTCAGCCCTCACCTGGAATGCTGGAGTCCAGAGGGACAGAGCAGAGCAGAGGTGTAACTGGTTTAGCAAGGAACGTGCAGACGTGGAAGCTCAAGACAGGCTAGCTGGTTCCATCTGCAAGAGACCAAGCAGGCTTCCTGGAGGTAACATTAAAACAGGGAAGCAAGGAGGAAGAGAAAGGTTTGAGAAGAAGGAGTTGGCAGTTCCCTAGAAGAACACCTGCCTTCAGTATAAATTACAAAAAAACTACTTGTTCCCAGTCCCAGCCTGAGGCTCATGGATAGTTTAAATTCAGTTTCTAGTTTGCCAGTGCAAGCAGAAAAATGTGCAATGGGCAACTTGCACAGCTATAGGAGGACGGGTCAGGCAGAAATTCCTAATAGATTGGGGTCTTCAGAGAATGGGTAGATAAGCATCCCTTCCATGGGGCAAGCTGAGCCTCTGGCAAGGTAAGTGTCTGGCTTAAAGCCTCCTTTCTGGGACCTGAACTCAGCCACCTGGCACCTGCTTCCTGCCACCTCTTGTTTAAGGCCAGATATTGTCATCTTCTGTTGTTGCTCATGCTTGAAATTGAAATGCCTAGGGCAGGAACTGGCTTGTTTGTCCCAGGATCCTGTCTCTCAGGGTCCTGATGCCACCAAGCCCAGTAGACTGTGTCCTTGGGTGTAGGGCAGTTACCTAAAGGAAAGCAATGGATACACTGAACTTGAGCCCCACCCATGCCGCCTGGAGAGACCTGGGTCCTCAGGAAGGAGGAAACACAGGCATCAGAACAGAAATTGGCCTCCAGAATCTGTCTGTCCTTTCTAGACAGACCTTGGGTGGAACTGCTGAATTTGAACAGCTGTCCTCATCCAGGCTAAGCTCTCTCGAGACAGACCCACCTCCTTTTTCCCTTCTCCTCCATCTTCCAAAAATTTTTTTTCTTATTTTAGATGGAGTCTCTCTCTGTAACCCAGCTAGCCTGGAACTCATGATCTTTCTCAGTCTCCCCAATGCTGGGATTTCAAGTTTGTGCCACCATGCTAAGCACAGTTCTCTCAGTGGTGATTAAATTGCACACCATGACATCTAGGAACACACTCTTGGCTCAGGCTCTGGAGACAATCACCCCAGGAGTGATGATAGCCAGAGCGTGGAAAGGAATTGGTCATGATACAACAACAGCAAACAGTCTTATTTGGGTCCGTTTTCTTTTAGATTAGCATGCTCACTGTCCTTAGCCAGAGCAACGTCTGAAAACCTCACCCCCTCCTGTCAAAAACCACAGGAAAAGTTTATGGTAAGTGACAATAAGGGTAGTAAGTCCCTGCTTTCCAAGCTGGCTTGTTATTTAAAAAAGCACTCTGCCCCCAACCTCTGCAGTGTGTGTTTGGGTGTTGAGATAAGGCCTTCAGCTTTATCAGGTGGCAGCCTCTGGCCTTTTCTCCATAACCTGAGGTCTGCACCTTCTAAACCCCATCATGAACAAACACACCCAGGCCCCAGAGACACCCATGGCTCTGCTGCACACTCGGTAATGCTGACAGCACTGCCTGACCCATCTGGACTCTATCTGAGGGAGGTAATGTCAGCACCTGCTAAAATAGGAATAAACCGGTGTCGGGGCATCGTGAGCATTAGGTAAGGTTCAAGTATGGCTGTGATTGGAAGCAATGAGAACGTAAGCATTTAGGCACTAGTGCAATGAAGTCACATGAAGCATGAGTAATAAAAACTCAGAGACAGATATTGGGGTTCAACTTGAAGACAAGAAAAGCAAAGCAGCCAGCTGCTGTCTCTTACCTTGACTTCAGTCCGAAAATGGTGATCCTGCCTCCAGGAAACTCAAAATGAGGCTGAGAGCTGTCTCCTCCCGTTTTACAATCCTCTCTAGTTCTGGGATTAAGGAATTTAAGAAATTAAAAAACCAGCCAGGCAGTGGTGGCACATGCCTTTAATCTCAGCACTCAGGAGGCAGAGGCAGGTAGATCTTTTGTGAGTTCAAGGCCAGCCTGGTCTACAAGAGCTAGTTCCAGGATAGTCACCAAAGTTACAGAGAAATCTTGTCTCTATAAAGAGAAAGAAAGAAAGAAAGAAAGAAAGAAAGAAAGAAAGAAAGAAAGAAAGAAAGAAAGAAAGAAAGAAAGAAAGAAGACACTACTGACTGGTTTCTGTGATAAGCTAGTGTCATTAATGGTATGGGATTAAAGGTGTGTGTCACCACTGCCTGGTCTGTAAGGTTGACCAGTGTGGCTGTTTTACTTTTCTGATCCTCAGACAAGCTTTACTTATTAAAATACAAATGAAATGCCACTACAGTCACCCCAGTGCCAGCCTTCTTGGGCCTTGAGCAAGCAGGGAGAAGTGAATTAGACATAGAGACCAGAAAACAGCAAGGTTATAGTCATCGAGGGACTGAGCAGAGATCAAGTGCTGAAGTAGAACCCACACCTCATAGCCAATGGCAGGAAACATGGGGCACGAAGCAGCTACCACCTTTTCCTGGGGCTTCTGCTGGCATCTGGTGCACCTAGAAGTCTGAACAGGGCCAGAATTACACTGCTGTAGACAAGAGCTTAGCGAGGACAGGGAGAAGACAAGAGCTTCACGCTAGGTGTAGTGGTACACACATGTAATCCTAGCATGTGGGAGTAGAGGCAGGAGGACAGCTACAGAGCCTGAGGCCAGCTGGGGTTAGGTGAGGTCCTCCGTGGGGTGTGTGTGTGTTTAGCATCCTAATTTTATTGTGCTTAGGCCCAAACTCAGAGCTTTGTGCCTGCTAAGCTACTAATCTTTTTTTTTTTTTTCTTGTTTTTCGAGACAGGTTTCTCTAGCTTTTTGGTTCCTGTCCTGGAACTAGCTCTTGTAGACCAGGCTGGCCTCAAACTCACAGAGATCCACCTGCCTCTGCCTCCTGAGTGCTGGGATTAAAGGCGTGCGCCACCACCGCCTGGCTAAGCTACTAATCTTCCATCACCAATTAAAGAAGAGGAGGAAGAACAAAGAAAACAAGAAAATGTGGGAGCCGCTGGGCCCACATTGTGAATCCTGGAGATGAATTCAGGCAGTCAGGCTTTGTAGCAAGCATGCGCTTTCACTGCTGAGGCATCTCACCTGACTCTGTTTGGTTTGGTTGGAGGCAGGAGTGTTGTTTCTGGGGTTTTTGTTAGTTTGAAGATAAAGTCTCAACCAGGTAGTGTGGCACATGCCTTAAATCCCAGCACTTGGGAGGCAGAGGCAGGCAGACTTCTGTGAGTTTGAAGTCAGACTGATCTACAAAGAGAGTTCCAGGACAGCCAGTATTGTTACACAGAGAAACCCTGTCTCAAAAAAATAATCATCATCATCATCATCATCATCATCATCATCATTATTATTGGGTAATAATTACATTCACAATATTTAGTCCATATGTATGTGGCAAATTCAGAGAAAGTACTGTTTATTGAGTTCAAAGTTTTATACCTAAACCATTTTCTGTAATAACTTGTATTTCCTTCCTAAAAATGTCTTTTATACCTAAAAACATCTTTTTTTTCTTACAGAATACAGTATATTTTATTTGACCTAAATTTGCATATTTGAAAGTCCTTTCTTTCTCTTAATCCATATTTTGTTTAAATTTAAAAGTATTCTAAAGGCTGGAGCTATTCACTTAGTGTTAGGGTGCCTTTCTAGCATGCACAGATGTGGGTTTGAACCCCAGCACAACAAGAAAGCAAACAAATATTCTTTAACTTATATTGATCTTATTTTAAATCCAGACTTGCAGAGGGCTCTTTTGACTGCTTCTTATGTGTGGTGAAAATTGTTCTTTTCTTCTGGCAGTTCCTGGGCTCTATTAGCGCCATCTATTAGCGTCTGAAAAAGCCTGGGATAAAACTGGACTCGCTGAACATAGCGGACAATGAGGACTGCTGAGAAGTCAAGAACAATGGCACTGGGTTTTGATCCTACTGCATGTACTGGCTTTGTGGGAGCCTAGGCTGTTTGGATGTTCACCTTACTAGACCTGGAAGGAGGTGGGAGGTCCTTGGACTCCCCACAGGGCAGGGAACCCTGACTGCTCTTCAGGCTGACAGGGGGGAGTTAATTAGGGGAGAGGGAGGGAAATGGGATGGGAGGCAGTTGCAGGGAGGAGACAGAAATCTTTAATAAATAAATAATAATAATAAAAGAAAACCTGATAGCCTTACATTAGAAATAAAAACATCCAGGCTCCAAAGCTACAGAGAAACCCTGTCTCGAAAAAACCAAAAAAAAAAAAAAGAAAGAAAAAAGAAAAAAAAAAAGAAAGAAAGAAATAAAAACATCTTCTTAAACAACTTAAGCTTTTATGTTTTTCAACCTTATAAACTTTATCTCTTATGTAAGTTTTTTTCTGAATTTGGTAACAAGAAATATCATCTAGTCTTCACTCCCCATCAGAGATCCAAGAAGGATATAATATTACCTGAGTAAACAGGAATGCAGCGCAAGCAACTGCTATGAACTATAAAACTATAGAAATGACAGAGACAGTGAGACTGCATGGACAGTCACCCAGGTAACGTTGGGGCATCCATGTCTGGCCTACAGGCCTAGAATATCTGACAAACTTTTTTGTGAAGCAGGGATTTTGTTGTCTTGGCAACGTTCAGCAGTTGCTTATACAATTAGGACAGCACACTGTCAGCAGTCAAAGCAAGAGCAGTTTCTTGCCCAGTGCCTAGCTTTGCCACAATAAAAGCAAACTCCATATGGAGGTTCTTCAATGCCCATTTTTTTTTCCAAGACAGGGTTTCTCTATGTAACAGTCCTAACTGTCCTGGAGCTAGCTCTTGTAGACTAGGCTGGCCTCAACTCACAGAGACCCGCCTGCCTCTGCTTCCTGAGTGGTGGGATTAAAGGTGTGTGCACCACTGCCTGATCCCATCCTCGTATTTTGAAGTAGATTGGTACTGCCAGGAACAGAAGCATCTCACTGTCATGAAAAGCCTTGTTATTAAAATATCATAAATGCCACATTCAGTAGGTCTCTGAAGTATTTGAAGACTATCTAAAATATATCTCTGGGGGCTGGAGAGATGGCTCAGTGGTTATGAGCATTGCCTGCTCTTCCAAAGGTCCTGAGTTCAATTCCCAGCAGCCACATGATGGCTCACAACCATCTGTAGTGATGTCTGGTGCCCTTTTCTGGCCTCCAGGCATACACACAGACAAAAACATTGTATACATAATAAATAAATAAATATTTTTTAAAAAGGTTTTTAAAAAAATAAAATATATCTCTGTGTGAACTTTGAAAACATACCTAATATGACTACAAGTTTGATTGTTATAGATGAACAACTACTAACCTGATTTTCTTAATTATCCTAAAAGGTTCATAATAATAGCTTTCAAGGACTAGAATTTTACATTACATTTTTTTAATGAGCTGCATAGGTACAATATTTTAAACAAGAATAGAAACATACACAGTACAACAAAAACAAACTTGTATTATTATACAAAAATACATGCCAATGTTAATAAAATATTTGAGATTAATAGTTGCTTCTTAGTTAAAAGTAGATTCAATAATCTACCCTTTTAGTCTTTCATTGCTATACCCCCTTTTTCTTTTCAGAAAGAGATCCTTGAATCCAACCTCCCTTGCATAGTTTCCTCCCTTACCATGACCAGTAATAATTTGTAACCAACCCTCCCTAAATGATGACAAACATCCATAACCCACCAAATGACCAAAACCACCCACTCCATCTCTTGGAAATGTGGACATTGTGTTATCTAGACTGCTTCCTATTGTCTGGGGATGACAGCATCTTTAAGGGACCCTGAGAAAATTTGCATAATCGTCAAGTCCTGGGAGAGCTAACTGTATTATTTTTTTGTTTAGTCTTTGTGTGATGGGAAACTATAGAATCGATATGAAGTCCTGGCTGGAATAGTGGATGAAGCTAGACCATTTCAGCTAGAACTTTGAAGTAGTTCTGGATGCAGAATTTTGAGGAAATTGCAAGAGAGTCATTCTGAGGTTGGATCACTGGGCTACTTGTTTTCATTGCTGTCTGGTCCTTTTTTTCTGAAAACACAAACTTTTAAAGGTAACATAAACTTCTGCATTAATACAAGTATAGAATGTGCAATGTGCACAAGTCAGAGAAAGATGATTGTTGTTCTATGTGTGAGCAGGTAAAAGGCATCCGTCAACTTTAGAAGTCCTTTAGGACTGTATAACCAAACCTCTGTCCATGCAATATGAAAGGATGTCATGCAGTAATAAATCATGACAACTCTGTAGCCAACAAGATTTATCATGTCTCATGACATCTCAGAGCTGTTCCCACGTAGAGGGATCAGTATGTATGTCACCTATCCTGTGGTCTTTCTTGTTTTTTTTTATGTCTGTAGTCAAGCTTTTCAGGTCTCCCCCAATCAAATCTGATCTTCATTAATTTTGAAGGGAACCACAACTTTTTGTTTCCTATGGAAACATAGTCATAACTTCTCCCCTAATGCAACATACATTCTGACTTAAATTTTAAAGTTAAGACATTTAAAAAATAAATAGGTAGGTTTAATTTAGCAGTTTCCATAATCCAATGTCTCTCAGCAGCTATTGTTTTTTGTATGCTAACATTTTAAAAATTCAAAGTCGCTGGGTGGTGGCACACGCCTTTAATCCCAGCACTTGGGAGGCAGAGGCAGGCAGATCTCTGTGAGTTCAATACCAGCCTGGTCTTCAAGAGCTAGTTCCAGGACAGGCTCCAAAGCTACAGAGAAACCCTGTCTCAAAAAAACAAAAATAAAAAATTCAAAGTCAACAAAGTTGACAGGGTTGAGGCACCCTGTGTATTTCCCACCTGTGGCTTTTTTATATTAATTTACTCTTCCTTAAAAACTTTATTATTTTTTAACTATTTATTTATTTTTAAATATTTATTTATTTATTATGTATACAATAGTCTGTCTGTGTGTATGTCTGCAGGCCAGAAGAGGGCACCAGACCTCATTACAGATGGTTGTGAGCCACCATGTGGTTGCTGGGAATTGAACTCAGGACCCTTGGAAGAGCAGGCAGTGCTCTTAACCACTGAGCCATCACTCCAGCCCTAACTATTTATTTTTATGACTGTCTATACCCATTTTTTACTGTGTCTGTTTAAAGGTTTTCTAGGTCTGGACCACTTTACTGTGTGCCCGCAGCATTGTCTAACTGCAAGACAAACCTTAAATGGCCACCCAGCCGCCATGCAGCTCTGGTGCCTTGCTCTGCCTGCCCCCCCCCCCCCAGAGCCTCACCTTACCACCCCAGCTCAAGGGCTCTGCTGCACAGCAGGGCCTCCTCTGCTGGCTCAGGCCCTGTGTTATTCTTTTTTAAAAAATGCTGCAAGATCCCCGCGGCAGCAGGCAGCAGAAATGCTGTAGGTCCCAAATGGTGGTAGCCGGCCATGTGGTGGCAGGCAGCGGGCTCTGGGAGCAGCCAGTCCCAGGCAGAAATGGCTGCTGGTCCCAGAGCAGTGGTGGCGGGCCATGTGGCAGCAGGCAGCCGCCCCAGGCAGAGACGGCTGCTGGTCCCCAGCAATGGCTGGTCCCAGGCAGGGAGACACATGGTGGGCGGGCAGAAGACAGAAACATGGATAGGCACAACATGCATGCTAAACTGCCTCTCCGAGAGGAAGCTGAAGATCAGCCTGCCTCAGATGATGGGGAGGGGAATGGGTGTGGCTTGTCTCTTAAAGGGACCAAACCATAACGTTCCCAGGTCTTCCTTATAATAAAAAGCACATCAAGGAAGCAGAAAAGGAAGGGCCCAAGATAGAGGTGGGCAGGTCAGAGGTAATGGGAGTGGGCGTGGCTTGTCCCTTAAAGCGACAGGAAAGCACAACACCCTGTGTGGCTATTCAAGCCCTACACTGGGCACGATATATTGTACTCAGATTTCCTTCTGTCAGCCACCTCACAAATGACCACACAGAGACTTCTTATTAATTATGAAAGCTCACCCTGTAACTTAAGCTTATTCCTAACTAGCTTTTTTTTTTTTCCGAGAAAGGGTTTCTCTGTGCAACAGCCCTAGCTGTCCTGGAATTCGCTTGAATTCCTTCTGTAGCCCAGGCCGGCCTTGAACTCAGAGAGATCCGCCTGGCCTCTGCCTCTGCCTCCCAAGTGCTGGGATTAAAGGCGTGCTCAACCACCGCCCGGCTCACCACCCAGCTTCTAATTTGCTCTTATAACTTAAATTAACCCGTTTATGTTAATCTACATTCTATCAAGCAGTGTTACTCTCTCTTCCATCTTCACCTCCTGTTTCCTCTCCATGCCTCTGGCATCTCCTGCACGTGTGCCTAGATTCTTCCTCCTCTTCCTGTCTCTCCCCAGGAATCCCACCTATACCAACTGCCTAGCTATTGGACATTCAGCCTTTCATTACACCAATCACAGCAATACACCTACACACAGTGTAGAAATATCCTATAACAAGCTGGGCGGTGGTGGCGCACGCCTTTAATCCCAGCACTCGGGAGGCAGAGGCAGGCGGATCTCTGTGAGTTCGAGACCAGCCTGGTCTACAAGAGCTAGTTCCAGGACAGGCTCCAAAAAACCACAGAGAAACCCTGTCTCGAAAAACCAAAAAAAAAAAAAAAAAAAAAAAAAAAAAAAAAAAAAAAGAAGAAGAAGAAGAAAAAATATCCTATAACAGATGCTTGCCAGATCTCAGCATTTGGGAGGTAGAAGGAGAATTAGAAATTCAAGGTTAGGGCTAGAGAGATGGCTCAGTGGTTAAGAGCATTGCCTGTTCTTCCAAAGGTCCTGAGTTCAATTCCCAGCAACCACATGGTGGCTCACAACCATCTGTAAAGAGGTCTGGTGCCCTCTTCTGGCCTTCAGGCATACAGACAAAATATTGTATACATAATAAATAGATAAATATTTTAAAAAAAAAAGAAAAGAAATTCAAGGTTATCCTCAATTACATAGTGAGTTTGAGGCCAACCTGGGTACCTCCCACCTTCCCCAAATATAAAGCAGTTATGGGGAATCCAAACAGCTCTAAACATTGTGACTTCAGTGCCTCTGTCATGATCCAACTTTTTTTTTTAAAGATTTATTTATTATATATACAAGTTCCTTCCATGTGTGCCTGCAGGCCAAAAGAGGGCATGAGATCTCATTATAGATGGTTGTGAGTCACCATGTGGTTGCTGGGAATTGAACTCAGGACCTCTGGAAGAGCAGCCAGTGCTCTTAACCACTGAGCCATCTCTCCAGCCCATGATCCAACTTTTTCAGCATCAGAAAATGTCAATCACCCAGCCAATTGCTCACAGGGATGCAGGGAATTTAACTTGGCTCTTCTGGCACACTTTGAACGCAATGAAAATTGGGTGAGTTAGGCTCTATGGCTGGAACCTGTAGTTCCAGATACTCAGGAGGCTGAGGCAGGAGGATGTTTTCAGGCCAAAAGTTCAGTCTTGGCAACACAGTGGAGACCGTGGCTCAAAATAATTCATAAAATAGCTAGGAGGTGGCTCAAGCCTTTAATCCCAGCACACAGGGAGCAGGAAGCAGAAACAGGCCGAGGTCTGTGAGTTCAAGGCCAGCCTGGTCTACTGAGTGAGTTCCAGGACAGCCAAGGCTACACAGAGAAACCCTATTTCGAAAGGAAAAAAAAAAGAGGCTTAAATGAATGTAAAGAAGAGGAACGGGGCAGAAGTTTCGGAGATCTGTAAGTAGGGTTTATGTTGGGGTGAGGTGGGTTCAATTACACACCAAGATGAGGTCTGCTGGTAAAACCTCCCCAAACAACCAGCCAATTATTCTCTACCTAGATCTGCGCTTTACCAATGACCTAGAACTTGTCAGACACTCCCTTAACCACGCCCCCAGGCCAAGAACAGCTGTGTCACTTGCGACAAGGTCCCTGGACCTGAAGAAGGGCGCAGGCCCGAGCCGGGCCGTGGCAGCTGGCCGAACACACGGAGCGGGGACAGGACGACGCGCAGGAGGAGGAGCTTGCCGCGAGCTCGCTGTCATGTCGCGCCAGGCAAAGGATGACTTCCTGCGGCACTACACCGTCTCAGACCCCAGGACCCACCCCAAAGGCTACACGGAGTACAAAGTAACCGCGCAGGTGAGGTGGGACTCAGCGGGAGACCTCGCCCTTTTAAGCAGCCCAGACCCGTGTGGTGCCTTAAAGGCAAAGAGCTGTAGGGAGGTCGCAGTTGGGCCTGCAAAAATGGGTTTCCCCTTTAAGAGCAGCCTGAGGCAGGAGACGTAAGGTTCCTCACCACCTGGGGCGGGGCTGAGGTCACTTTTAAAGCCGGTGGACGTGGACGTGTACCCCTTGCCGGGCCAGGCTGGCGTCCCCGCCCTACTGCTAAAGCTATCTGGACGCGGTCCTTCCCTAATCACTTGGAGTAACTTTTGGTTATTAGCTCTGTTAGATACATAAAAGCCCCCCCCCTTTTCTTTTCTTTTCTTTTTCCTTTTCTTTCTTTCTTTCTTTCTTTCTTTCTTTCTTTCTTTCTTTCTTTCTTTTTTTTTTTTTTGAGACAGAGTCTCTCTACACAGCCCTGGCTGTCCTGGAACTCACTATGTAGAATAGGGTGGCGTCGAAGACACAGAGAGTGCTGGGATTAGAGGCTCAACCGCTATGCCCGACTATAAAAGCCCTTTCCAAGCGTTCTTTTTTTCATTGAAAAATATGTGTTTGTGTGGTTTAAAAAAGCTCACGCAATCCAAAAGGACTGAAAAAGTCTCCATCTCCACGACTGTCTCAGGAAGTAAATAAAAGCAGAAGTTCGTGTTTGTAACTAATACTTAAAATGAGCACATAGAGAGGGGCATGGTGGAAACTGTAAAAATAAATCATCATGAAAGAATGCCTTTAGAATTTTACCGGGCCTGTAACCATGGAGGCCTCCGGCGGGAGAAGCCGGTGTTCGCTTTCTTGTGCCTCCTTCCAGCTAGGCAACTGTTTTGATTAGTGCACTGGTCAGCTGTTAGGAGGCAAACACATAAAAACTCCCAAGGCGATCTAAGTCAGAATCCTGGGTGTCTGGGGATTGCGCTTCTGCCCAAGAACTTCTTTTTCCTCATGCCAAAAAAAAAAAAAAAAAAAAAAAAACCAAAGTAATTGTCCCTAGGAAGATGTCTGGAGGGAGGAAGGATTCCAAAGCATTTATAACCCTTTCTCACACGTCTCCCCTTAGCTTTTTAGACCTGGTCACAGTGCATTACACATGCATATATTTTTTTCCTTTTTTCAGTGCTAGGGATTGAACCCTGATGCCAGACAAATGTACCATGCGTACCCCTCTCAACTTACCGTGTGGCTGAAGATGATCTGGGCCACACTCTGTGCTGGGATCCTGTGTGCCACCACGCCCTGTTCCTCCTTGTCTTTTGAAGATTTATTTACTTAAATATTTTTCTTTCTTTCTTTTCAAGACAGGATTTCTCTGTGTAACAGTCCTGGCTGTCCTGGAACCCACTTTGTAGACCAGGCCTGCCTCTGCTTCCCGAGTGCTGGGATTAAAAAGCAGATAACATCTGGCTTATTTACTTAAATTTTTAAAAATCTTTTAGTTTTTTTAGTTATATTTTACATATATGGGTGTTTTATCTGCGTGTATATCTGTGCCCTGTGCATGCAGTGCCTGAGGACAGAGAGGGTAGTGGATCCCTGTGGATTGGAATTACAGGCCATTGTGTACCTCCCCCCATGTTGGTGCTGGGAATAAAATTTAGGTCCTTTGGAGAAGCAGCCAGTGTCCTAACCTCTGAGCCATCTCTCCAGCTCCAGATTTATTTATTTACCTTTATTTTCTTTTTTTTTTTTTTTTTTTTTTGGTTTTTTTTTTGGGGGGGGGGTTTCGAGACAGGGTTTCTCTGTGGTTTTGGAGCCTGTCCTGGAACTAGCTCTTGTAGACCAGGCTGGTCTCTGCCTCCTGAGTGCTGGGATTAAAGGCGTGCGCCACCACCGCCCCCTTTATTTTCTATGTATTAGTGTTTTGCCTGCATGTATGTATGTGCACCAAGTACATGTCTGGTGAGCTCAAAGTTTCTAAAGGTATAGACTCTCCTGGAGTTGGAGTTAGAAATGACTTTGATCTGCCATGTGAGTGCTGGGAACCAAACTCAGACCCTCTGCTGGAGCAGCAAATGCATTTAACTGCTGGATCATCTAGCCTGCCCCTTTTCTTTTTTTTCTTAATTGATGCGTATGTTTGTTGAATGCATATCAGAACTCTGTGTGGTTGGCTGTGGAGGTCAGAAGGCACATCAGATCCCGTGGGTGCTCTTCTGGGCACTAAACTCTGGTCCTTGCAAGATCAGGATGTGCTCGTACCTACTGAGCCATCGCTCCAGTCCCCATCCTTAGCCTTTAAATAGGCATCTTAATCATGTCTGACTTGCTGAGGTCTAGAAAACAGAAAGGATGTTTTGAAAACTTATCGATTTCAAACTGTACATTTGCTGTACAACTTCCAGAAACATAACAGTGCACACCAAGTGTTCCTTCTGTCTCAGGCCAATTCACTCTGCCAGAGTGCCCAGCCTAGTGTTGCTTCTGTCTTCATGGGTATGTGACCTCGGGGCTGCTCCCTGAACAAAGAACTGGACCCCAGGACAGACTCTTGTTTCTTTAGAGAAGTGGGGAGCTCTTTGTTTTCTGAATACCAGGACTTGGCCCCAGGAAGGAACTGGAATGGAAGCAGAGAGCTACAGCAGGCTGTCTTGGACTGCCAGCCCCCGAATCATGACACAGAAACTTATTATTAATTACAAAAGCTTGGCCTATAGCTTAGGCTTGTTTCTAACTAGCTCTTAAGACTTAAATTAACCCATTTAGTCGGACGGTAGTGGCACATGCCTTTAATCCCAGTACTCAGGAGGCAGAAGCAGGTGGATCTCTGTGAGTTTGAGGCCAGTCTGGGCTATAGAACAAGTTCCAGGACAGCTAGGGCTGTTATACAGAGAAATCCTGTCTCGAAAAAACAAAAACAAAAAATTTAACCCATTTATATTAATCTATGAGCAGCTGTCACATAGCTTGTGACTTTTACCTCTCCTCTTGCTTGTCCTGGTTCCTCTGCATCCAGTTGGCAACTCCCACTTTCTTTTTTCCAGAGCTCTTTCTGTTCAGAAGTCCCACCTATAACTCCTGCCTCGTATTGGCTGGTTAGCTTTTTATTAAACTAATCACAGTGACACATCCGTAGACAGTGACACATCTGTTCACAGTGTAATCAAATATCTCACTATAGAGAGCCAGGCCTGGTGGCACATGACTTACTCCCAAGCGTTCAAGAGGCAGAAACAGGCAAATCTCCGTGAGTTTGAAGACAACCAAATCTACATAGCAAGTTCAAGGCCTGCCAGACTTACATAGGGAGACTTTGCCCCCCCTTCCAAAAAAGACCAACTTAAAAAAACATAAATTTGGTGGGTGATGGTGGTAGCGAATGCCTTTAAGTCCAGCACTTGGGAGGCAGAGGCAAGTGGATCTCTGAGTTCTAGCCTGGTTGGCAGACTTAGTTCTAAGACACCCACGGGTACACAGGGAAACCCTGACTCAAAAAAAAGAAAAACATAAAGTATGGGGCTATCTAAACAGATGTTGTTTTGTTGTTTTTGGTTTGGTTTTTGGTTTTTTTCGAGACAGGGTTTCTCTGTGTAACAGTTCTGGCTGTCCTAGAACTGGTTTTGTAGACCAGGATGGTCTCGAACTCACATAGATCCATATGCCTCTGCCTCCCAAGTGCTGGGATTAAAGATGTGCACCACCATAGCCCAGCTCCTAGACAGAAATCTAGTATCCTCACATTTCCCAGATGAAGATACAGGTGTATAACAGAAATTTTTCTCAAGAAGCTGAGCATGTAACTCAATGGAAGAGTGCTAACCTAGGTCTCAAGAAATCCTGAGTTCAATCCTTAGTACCAAAAATAAATAATAAAATATCTGAATCTAGTGGTGTAGACCTATAGTCCTGGCACCTAGGAAGCAGTGGTAAAAGTGTTAGGAATATAAGGCCATCCTCTGTTACACAGCCAATGTGAGGCCAGCCTGGGCTACAGGAGACCGTATGTCCAGAAACCAAAAAGAAAACTTACTCAAAACCTTAAATCCAGCTGGACGGTGGTGGCGCACGCCTTTAATCCCAGCACTCGGGAGGCAGAGGCGGGCAGATCTCTGTGAATTCGAGGCCAGCCTGGTCTACAAGAGCTAGTTCCAGGACAGGAACCAAAAAGCTACAGAGAAACCCTGTCTTGAAAATAAAAAAAATAAACAAATAAAAAAAAACACCTTAAATCCAGGATCTCCAGGATTCGGAGGTCTCAGGGCTCCCTCAACTTGGAGGGTAACGCAGGACTGGGTGTCAGGCTCCAGTCTCACCTGGCTCTCGCCTTTCTTTTTTCAGTTCATCTCAAAGAAGGACCCAGAGGACATCAAAGAGGTAAGGCTCCTGGGTATACAGATCCAGCATCACTCAGGGACAGTTGGTAAATTCAAGGACCTGCCTTCTTCCCTGGCCTGTGCTGGAGAGGGTGTGTGCTGTCCTTCTCAGCCCCTAGGACACACTGCGCATGGGAAGGTTACTTTCCATCCATGCTGGCCCAGGTCAAGTCTCACATACCTTACAGGTTGTAGTCTGGAAGCGATACAGTGACTTCCGTAAGCTGCATGGGGACTTGGCCTATACTCACCGCAACCTCTTCCGGCGGCTAGAAGAGTTTCCGGCTTTCCCCCGTGCTCAGGTGTTTGGTGAGTATTGTATCTGAACCCCTGACCCCAGTATGCAGGCAGATTTAGGCAAAGGGGACCTGGACTGGTGGAGGCTGGTGAGTGTGGTCCGCTACCCTGAACAGACTTTTGGAAAACTGGATGGGCTTACTGAGATAATCTTACTGAGATATGGGGAAACTGAGGTCAGAGCAACCTCCCGCTTTTATGTGTTGGGTTGTTAACAATTTCCATGAAGATGAGGCTCAGCGAGGTAGAGGGCTTTTGTCTGAGCCTTAGCCCGTTTTCTGTGCAGTAACAATACCACAGACTGGATGCCTTATTTATACAGAATGGGGGCTTATTTTGATTTATGGCTCTGGTCCAAGGTTCAGAGGCCACATCTGCTGATGGCTCTGTGGCTGGCACAGCCTCAGGGTGTATCACATGGAGAGAGTCAGGGGAGAACACGAGTGCCAGAACCAAGCTAGTTTTTATAGCAAAGAACCAGGAGTTCTTTAACCCATTAATCACCAGAGTTCTCAGACTCATGTGGGTGCTCCTATGCAATGAAGTGAAAAGTTATTGGCAGGTCATGCCAGGCCGAGGAGACCATCATGAGGACTGAGGTGGTGCAGGCCGTGCTCCCAGCACACTGACTGTGGGAGTTAGATTTCTCGGGCTGTAGCTTTTGGGTTTTGTTGTTTTCTTTTGGGTTTTGGTTGTTTGTTTGGTTGGTTGGTTTTTTTGAGACAGGGTTTCTCTTTGTAGCCCTGGCTGTCATGTAACTCCTACTGGGATCAAAGGCCCCACAACACCCAGCTTTTTTTTTCCTGCTTTTTTGAAGCAAGTTCTCAAATGTTGTCCAGGCTAGCCTTGACCTTCTGATGGTCCTCCCATCTCAGCCTCCCAAGTACAGGGTTGACAGGTGTGTGGTCAGTATGCCCAGCAGTGAAACAGCCTTTTGCTTTGTAAGCTTAGGCAAGTTGCCTCCCTTCTCTGAACTTTTCATTTCTCCTGATTACATCTAAGCCTCCTCAAATGATCTATTTTTGTTTGTTTTTTTGCTTGTTTTTGTTTTTCTTTTTTTAAAATATTTATTTATTATGTATACAATATTCTGTCGGTATGCCTGAAGGCCAGAAGAGGGCGCCAGACCTCTTTACAGATGGCTGTGAGCCACCATGAACTCAGGACCTTTGGAAGAGCAGGCAATGCTCTTAACCACTGAGCCATCTCTCCAGCCCCTTGTTTTTGTTTTTCAAAGACTGGGTTTCTCTGTAGCTCTGGAGCCTATCCTGGCACTTGCTCTGTAGACCAGGCTGGTCTCGAACTCACAGAGATTCACCTGTCTCTGCCTCCCGAGTGCTGGGATTAAAGGTGTGCGCCACCACTACCTGGCTCAAAAGGCCTTTCTTGCCAGACATAATAGCACATGCCTTTAATCCCAGCACACAGAAGGCAGCAGTAGGTAGATCTCTGAGTTTGAGGTCTGCATAGCAAGTTCCAGGCTAGCCAGAAGCCAGAGCTATTTAATGAGACATTGTCATTAAAAACAGACAAACTTGCATGCCTTGCCTCCTTGTCTGTGGTATGATACCCTTGAGAACAGGGAATTTGTTTCTCTTGCTAACCTGAAGCCAGCAGAAAGCAAGTGCTCATTACACATCTGGAGAAAGAGTGAACAGGGAGGGTGATGCCTGCAGGAGGAGCGAGAGATTAGTGGGAGAATGGGGAGTCCAGCAGGCTGCTTAGTACTTCTCAGGCAGAGCCAGGACATTGGGCTTCTCCCCAGAAGCCCCATGGTCACTGCTGCTCTCTTGTCCGGGATCTGCAGGGCGGTTTGAAGCCTCCGTGATTGAAGAGAGGCGCAAGGGTGCAGAGGACCTGCTGCGCTTCACAGTACCCATCCCTGCACTCAACAACAGCCCCCAGCTCAAGGAGTTTTTCCGGGTAAATCCATCTGCTCTCCCCACTTCCCTAGCGCCTGCCTGTTCCGCTTCCCTCCCTGGCTGCACCCCTGACTCTTCACCCCTGCTGGACTTTGTCTCCTGCAGGGTGGAGAGGTAACGCGGCCCTCTGAGGTGTCCAGGGACCTGCGCATCCTGCCACCCCCTCTCATCCCCACACCACCTCCTGATGAGCCCCGGCTCCTCCAGCCACTGCCTGCAGAAAGGAGGGGCCAGGAGGAGCTGGATGTACCAGGTATACATCAGGTCCTCCCCATGAGGGAGAAGTATAGGGTGGGCAGTTCTACCACTCTCCTGGGGACACCTCTGGACAGGTCATTTTTTTTTTTGAATTGTGGTTTGCTAATCTGTCAAATACACCCAAACCTAATAGTGGCCTGTCTGTACCCTTGGTTGCTACAAGGATTACTCAAGACAGAGATTCTGTTTTGAGAGCTGAGAAGCAGTAGGTGCAGGCATTAATGTTCCCCTGGTTTCTCCTCAGTGGATCCCCTGCCGTCTAGTCCTGCCCAGGAGGCCTTGGATCTTCTCTTCAGCTGTGGCAGCACTGAGGAAGCATCCAGCTCCCCAGCCCGAGGTCCCCTCTCTGACGCCGAACTTGCCCTTTTTGACCCTTACTCCAAAGAGGGTAAGGAGCAGGTGTTGGGTGTGAGAAGCTAAGGGGCAGGAAGGGAGTACATGCCATCTCTGTAAGCCCCTTGGCATGGCTGCCCTGAAGCCAGGTGGCAGCCTCCATGTCCATGAAAAATATTGAGCAGCTGTGGAGAAAAGAGCTGATCCCTCCTCTCTGAGCAGAACCTGGGTAGCACAGCATCATAGTGTCCTTGCTCATGGGCCTGCTGCGGCTGGCCATGGTAGCACACGCCCTGAATCCCAGCATGCGAGAGACAGAAGCAGAGGCAGGAGGATCTCTATGAATTCGAAGCTGGCACGGTCCACATCACAGTTCAGGTCAGGGAGGGTTACATAGTCTCAACAAGCAAACTAAACACACAGAAAATGGGACCTTGCCCCAGTAAGGTCCTGAAAGGCAGTAGGCACTAGAATTCCCATGGTGACCTGGGGACCATCAGAGTCAGGGTACTGAGCTCCTACTCCAAATCCTAGCAAAGAGACAATGAAGCTTTCCTTACCCTGAAACTCACCCACTTCACGCTGTGACCACAGCGGGGTGTTAGGACGCGACTCAGCTGATAGAGTGCTTGGCTGGCGTGCATGGAGTCCTGGACTCAATGTCTAGTGCACTTTACAGGTCTCTCTGTGTAGCCCAGGCTGTCCTGGGACTCACTCTGTAGACCAGGCTGGCCTGGAGCTCACTCTGTAGACCAGGCTGTCCTGGGACTCACTCTGTAGACCAGGCTGGCCTGGAGCTCACTCTGTAGACCAGGCTGGCCTGGAACTCACTCTGTAGACCAGGCTGGCCTGGAGCTCACTCTGTAGCCCAGGCTGTCCTGGGACTCACTCTGTAGACCAGGCTGGCCTGGAGCTCACTCTGTAGACCAGGCTGGCCTGGGACTCACTCTGTAGCCCAGGCTGGCCTGGAACTCACTCTGTAGACCTGGCTGGCCTGGAGCTCACTCTGTAGACCAGGCTGGCTTCAAATTCAGAGATCCATCTGCCTCTGCCTCCTGAGTGCTGGGATCAAAGGCGCCACCACCACCCAGCTTTTATTTCAAACAAGGGCCTTTAAAATGGCTCTGTGGATAAAGATACGAGCCAACATGCCTAACGACTTGGACTCATGTGGTGAAAGGACAGAACAGATTCCAGTAAGTTGCCCTCCAACCTACACACACATACACACACACACACACACACACACACACACATAAGTGTAATATTTTCTTTAAACATTTCTTTTTTTTACATTTATTTATTTATTTATTTATTTTATGTATGTGAGTATTCTATTGACTTTATGCCAGAAGAGATCAGATCCCATTATAGGTGGTTGTGAGCCACCATGCGGTTGCTGGGAATTGAACTCAGGACCTCTGGAAGAGCAGCCAGTGCTCTTAACTGTTGAGTTATCTCTCCAGCACCATGTAATACTTTTTTTCAATAAAAAAGCTGGCTATGGTGGCACATACCTTTGATCCCAACATTCAGGGAGTTAAAGATAGGCAGATATGTGAACTGAAGATCAGCCTAGTTGCCGGGCGATGGTGGCGCACGCCTTTAATCCCAGCACTCAGGAGGCAGAGGAAGGTGGATCTCTGTGAGTTCGAGGCCAGTCTGGTCTACAAGAGCTAGTTCCAGGACAGGAACCAAAAAGCTACGGAGAAACCCTGTCTCGAAAAATCCCAAAAAAAAAAAAAAAGATCAGCCTAGTCTACATAGCAAATTACAGAAAAGCCAGGCCCACATAGTGAGACCTTGTCTTTAATAAAACAAATAAAAGAGGTGAAGTGGCACATGGCTGGATCCCAGCACTAGACAGGCAGAGGCAGAAAGACCAGAAGCTCAAGGCCATGGGTCAGTAAGTCTCGGGTTGAGAGCACTTGTCTCATGAGCCTGGCAACCTGAGTTCCATCCCCAGAATCCACTTAGGGTGAAAAAAAAAACCCTCCCAAAACTTGTTCCCTGGCCTCTACATGGGTGCCACAGCACACTCATGCCTGCGCTTGCTCGTGTGTGCAACAGCAATGATAAACCAGCCTTTCCAAAAGCTCCTCAGCCAGACCAAGCAAACAGAACGCAACTGGTTTGCTCTACTCAAGTGAATTCTGTATTTCCAGGCTCTGGTCACCTCCAGTGGGGACAGTTTGGTAAACTAATGAACAAAATAAGCTTGGGCTGGACCCTGGGAAAGGCCTGTCTGGCTTGAATCCTTCCTGTTTTATTATAGAGAGTACAGGCACTAGCCCCACCCACACCAGTGAGCTAGCAGCCATGGAGGTACAGTCCAAAAGGCTGGACCAGGAACCCTGGGAGCCAGGAGGACAGGAGAAGGGAGAGGCTGAAGATGGAGAACCTGCCCCAGCTTATCTGAGCCAGGCCACAGAGCTCATCACTCAAGCGCTGCGGAAAGAGAAGGCTGGCGCCTATGCCGCTGCACTCCAAAACTACCAAGATGGGGTGCACATCCTGCTCCAGGGCGTCTCGGGTGAGTATGGCGGTAAGGAAGACGGGGACTGTTGGGAAGATGGCACAGTGGGTAGAGTGCTTGTCGTGCCAGCATGAGGGACTGAATTAGAGTGCCCAGAACCCACACAGAGGCATGCGACAGCATGCTCAGGGACCATGTGTTCCTATGGCAAGGTGGCAGGCAAAGACAGAAACAGCGCTAGTGAGCCTAGCATGTGCAGCAGAGAACAGACATGATGGAAGGAGACCTACATCTGAGGTTCACCACTGACCTCACACATACAAAGTATTTTAAGAAAACAAAGAAGGTCCAGGAGCCTTCATTTCTCACAGAGACCTTGGGCAGAATTTTCTTTCCCTTTTTTTTTTTAAAATATTTATTTATTTATTTATTACGTTTACAATATTCTGTCTGTGCGTATGCCTGCAGGCCAGAAGAGGGCACCAGACCCCATTACAGATGGTTGTGAGCCACCAAGTGGTTGCTGGGAATTGAACTCAGGACCTTTGGAAGAGCAAGCAATGCTCTTAACCTCTGAGCCATCTCTCCAGCCCTTTTCTTTCCCTTTTTAACAGCCACATAAAATGGGAAAGAGCCAGGGCAGGGGGAGGTACATTCTGAAGGGACTGGGCCTTCTGCTCTCTCAGGTGACCCATCCCCTGCCCGCCGGGAAGGTGTGAAGAAGAAGGCAGCTGAGTACCTGAGGCGGGCCGAGACCCTCCAAGCGCACTTGCCTTGAGGGCACCCTTCCTGGGATGTCAACTCCAGCACTGCCAGCCTTCCCTTCTTTCCTTGGGACCCGGTCTTGTTTCCCTGCTCTTGTAACCCAGGGTCGGTATTAACTGGATCAAGTATGAGAAAAGCAAAGACTTCTCAGCTTTGACCTGCCTGCCTCCTTGGAATCAGACTTGAACTTCCGGTCCCGCCAGTCTCTGCTTTATGTGAGTGGCATCTGGGCCACAAATCTGTCAGCTCACCCACCTAGAGCCAGGGTCTGCAGCCTGCAGTCTGCGCCAGACCTGGCCCACTGCCTTTTTTTGTAAGGCCGTCAAGCTACAAGGGTTTTTCCTTTTGTTTTTGTTTTTTTGGTTTTGTTTTTTTGTTAATGGTTGGTTAGAAGGAAAAGGATTCTTGGACCAATTTATAAAATTTAAATGTGTGTGAATAAAAATGAGTCAGAACATGACCAGGTCCCTTTGCTTATACTGTCTATGGTTGAGTTTACATTGTACCAACTGAGTTGAGTAAATTGTGTCTAGAAAATCATGTCTGAGTGTTGTGGTCCACGCCTTTAATCCTGGTACTCGGAAGGTAAGGGCAGGCAGATCTCTACTGAATTCAATCAAAGTCAGTCAGCACGGGCTACAAAGTGAGACCCAGTCTCAAAACAACACGCTTAGCGAGGATATCGCCAGGGAAACAATAAAGACTGACAGGCCCATGGCACTAGTTTGGGTGTTAAAGAGATAATGGAGAGATACGCAAAGCAGGGTTACCTATTTCGAGTGCCCCAAGTCCCAAAAGCTTAAGTTCACTGAATTGCAGATCTGAGGAGGTGTGGCCTCATCACTGGACTGGTGCATCATGGGACGACTTAAGGAGGGGGGCGTGAATGCGAAGGCCAGGCGCGGTGGATTATGGGAGGCGTTACTGAACCCCGCCGAAGCGGGAGAGTTCGTTCGCTGCCAGGCCCGGGAAACCTGGATGAGCGGGGACAGGCCAGCCCCTCTGTGCCCGGCGCGTGTTCCCTGAGCCCACGGCAGCATGCCGCGCCCCGCGTCCGCCGGCCCCGAGATGCTGAGCGTGCGTCGTCTCCCCACAGCCCTGCCATGTCTGGCTGCGAGCTGCCGAGGGGCCTGTGCCCGGACATGTGCCCGGCCTCCGAGCGCGTCCGACGCGAGCGCGAGCGCCGCCTGCACCGGCTGGAGGTGGAGCCGGGAAGCCGTGGGAGCGCGCCCCGAGCCGACCCGCGGCGCGCCGTGAAGGAGTACTGCCGGCCGGCGGCAGGCAAGCCCCGGCCCCCGCCCGGCCTGCTGCGGCCGCCCCCGGTGCTCCTAGCCACCGTGCACTACCTGGCCGCCGAGGTGGCCGGCCGCGCCGACGCGTCGTGCGCGGAGGTGGTGGGCTTCGTGGCCGACCGTCTGCGCGCTGTGCGGCTGGATCTGTCGCTGCAGGGCGTGGGCGACGCGGAAGCGGCGGCGGTGCTGGAGGCCGCGCTGGCCACGCTGCTGGCCGTGGTGGCGCGGCTGCGGCCGGAAGAGGCGCGCGGAGCCGCGGACCCGGTGCTGCTGCAGACGCAGGTCCAGGAGAGCTTCGGCTCGCTGCGGCGCTGCTACGCGAGGGGCGACGCCCCGCACCCCCGCCAGGCCACCTTCCAGGGCCTCTTTCTGCTCTACAATTTGGGTGAGTTGGGGATCCGAGGATTTGGGGGGGGGGAGAAGAGTTCTAGCATCAGTGGCGAGGTGTAGCTTAGGACCGTGGCTGCTTGCATCACTCAGCAATAGCTCCTCCTTGGGAAAGTCAGGTCGGAAGAGCCCTCGAGTCCCGACTTGGGACATCCGACTTGTCAGTCCCAAATTGGGCTATTTCCTCCGTGATAGAGCTGAAGGGAGGTGGACTAGTAATGAGAGAGTTGGCCTAGAAAGCACTTTGAAAACATAAAAACTACTCAGTGGGCTGGCCCATGAATGGATCTGACAGAAGTTGCTAAAAGTCTTTTCTGTGGATGAATTATTTATTAAAAGAAAATCATTTATTAAAGGGCCTGGTGGCAGGCGCCTTTAATCCCAACTCGGAGGCAGGCAGATTCTTTGATTTTATATGTGAATTCAGTATGTTTGGATCATACACACACAGTGACTTTTCTTTTAATATTTATCTATTATGTATATAATGTTCTGTCTGTGTGTATGCCTGCAGGCCAGGAGAGAGCACCAGACTTCATTACAGATGGTTGTGAGCCACCATGTGGTTGCTGGGAATTGAACTCAGGACCTTTGGAAGAGCAGGCAATGCTCTTAACCACTGAGCCACCTCTCCAGCCCCACACAGTGACTTTTTAAAGATTTATTTGTCATGCATAACAGTATGTATACAGTGCACTGCCTGCATTCTGCCTGCAGGCCAGAAGAGGGCGCTAAATCTTATTACAGATGGTTGTGAGCCACTATATGGTTCCTGGGAATTGAACTCAGGACCTCTGGAAGAACAGCCAATGCTCTTAACCACTGAACCATCTCTCCAATCCCCAGGATGGCTCTTAAACTCACTAATTTACAAAAGTGGCCCAAGGTACCAGTGGGCATAATTTCCTGGAAATGAAGAGAGTTGTCTAAAAAAAAAAATGACCTTTCCAGATAGAGAAATGTAACAGCAGCACTCAAAACCCTTCTGATACTACAGCCTAGACAGTGGAAACTAAGGCAGAAAGCTTAGGCTTGGGTCTAGCAGGGTCAGCCTGAGCTCTAGTACAGCCTCAAGTAAGCCTTTATTTTGGCCCTTGCACTGACTGGTTTTGTGTGTCAACTTGACACAGCTAGAGTCATCAGAGAGGAAGGAGCCTCAGTTGAGGAAATGCCTCCATGAGATCAGCTGTAAGGCATTTTCTCATTTAGTGATCAGTGCAGGAGGGCCCAGCTCATTGTGGGTGATGCCCTACCTAGACTGGAGGTCCTGGGTTCTATAAGAAAGCAGGCTGAGCGGCCAGGGGCCCACACCTTTAATTTCCACCACACACGGGAGGCAGAGGTAGGTAGATCGCTGGGAGTATGAGGCTGGTCTGGTCTACAAAGAGAGTTTCAGGACAGCCAGGGCTACACACAGAGAAGCCCTATCTTGAAAAACAGGGAATCTTCAGCTTCAAAATACTGGGGAAGAAAAAAAAAACAAAAAAGAAAGCGGGCTGAGCAGGCCAGTAAGAGCATCGCTACATGGCCTCTGCATCCATCCGCTCCTGCTTGCAAGATCCTGCCCTGGTTTCCTTCAGTGATGAACAGCTATTTGGAAGTATAATCCAAATAAGCCCTCTCCTCCCCATCTTGCGATTGGTCATGGTGTTTTGTCTCAGTAATAGGAACCCTGAAGACAGCCTGTGTCCCCATCTGGAATGTAAAACACTGCCCACTTCCCCTCTGTAAGGATTGCAGCTGAAAGAGGTCTCTTCTTTGAGAGAAGGGTCAGGTGGCTGCATCTCTGTTGGGAGCAGAGAGGAAGTAGGTTAACGTCTCCAGGAGACGTGACTGGAGTTGACAAGTGGGCAGAACCAAGATCTAGAAACGAGCTGGAGGGGGTGGGACGTGAGGTAGGCCTGATCTAGAAAATATTAAGTCTTCTTGTTCCTTTCTGCTTCTTGCTCTCAGGCTCTGTGGAAGCCCTGCAGGAGGTTCTACAGCTGCCTGCCACCCTTCGTGCCTGCCGACCCCTTCAAACTGCCCTGGCTGTTGACGCTGCCTTCCGTGAAGGCAACCATGCCCGGCTGTTTCGCCTGCTTCGCACCTTGCCCTACCTACAGAGCTGCGCGGTGCAGGGACACATTGGCTATTGCCGCCGCAAAGCGCTGGCCCGCCTGTCCCGTGCCCTGAGCACTCCTAAAGGACAGACCTTGCCTTTGGACTTCATAGTACACCTTCTGGCCCTGGATGGACTCCACGAAGCAGAGGATCTGTGTCGGGCCCATGGACTGACCTTAGATAAGGACAGAGTTGTGTTCCTGAGGGGGCGCTACTCTGAGGAGGGACTCCCACCCCCTGGTACCTGCCACACATTAGTGGGAAGCAAGCTGCAGGGGTGCACCCTGGAGGAGGTGGTCATGGCAGAGGAAGACAGGGACGTGCAGAGATCTGGACCTCCAGCTTGAGAGGGTTGGATCTCCACCAAGGATTGGACCAGAGCACCTGGGGCTCTTCTTCATGATTCCCAAACAATAAAAGGATGGCGTTTTACATGAACTTTTTAGACTTCTTTTATTTGAGGGTTGAGAAGGGAGATAGAACATGGAAGAGCAGGGCAAAAAGAAAGGTTAGGCAGTGGCCTCTACACGCTGCTTTGGGCCCGAGTTTCACCCACTACCATGAGCAGGTGTGTTTATCTACAAGAACCCTGGCTGTTGCCCCAAAAGCTTGAGAGTGTTTCCTGACCTCATCAAAGACTGGGACATAATCTAGGTAAACAGGTGTGAGAGGTGCAAGATAAGAGGAGCCCCAAGACACAGGGCTAGGGT
Organism: Microtus pennsylvanicus; assembly: GCF_037038515.1. Lineage (NCBI taxonomy): Eukaryota > Metazoa > Chordata > Mammalia > Rodentia > Cricetidae > Microtus > Microtus pennsylvanicus. Next base: position 89,280,051 of record NC_134583.1, on the reverse strand, counting down.
CAGAGGTCCTCCACGGGTTTCAGGGTGGCTGCTGCTCCCTCCAGTGCCGTTACTACAATGCTAAGCTGCCTGTGTACTTCAGCCCACGCTTCAGATCCAGAGTTGGTGTCCTGGGCCCTAGCACAGGCGTTGGCCAGGCCTGGGAATGTGGCAGCAGAGGCTGTGTTGGGTGCCCAGAGCACATGGCTGAGGAGAAACAGCAAGCTGACGGTCAGTAGGGTTGGCCTGGAACTGCACTATCAGCAGGCAATCATAAAAGCCCCCACCTGCTGTCTAAAAGCAGTGCAGGGAGGGCCTCATCTCAGCATCAGTGAGTGGATTGTTTGTGAGTGAAGCAGGAAGCCTCTTTGGGTGGGATCACTGCTCCACCCCACCTCCCAGGAGCTTTGGCATTGACTCACCTATAGTATGGATTCTCTGGGAAAGCCCTTGGGTTCAGGAACGCCCGTTCCAAGAGCATTAGCTGATCGTTGACCATCCGTACCTGCAAGGGGCTGGAGGGCATGTCGGTCACCCTGCAAGCCAGCAGTCTAGCTGCTAGCTTTATGTGCGTATGCCCCCTCCCAGACACGTGTCCCCTGCTCATGCTCACTCAGGGCTGCTGTTCTGCAGTGCTGAGATGCGCCTGACCAAGGCCGCAGCTGCTGTTTCAAACTCCTTCACTGCGGTCACCAGGGGATCTGTGTGGGGAACATGTGGTTTAGCCCTGTCTAAGGATAGAGGGTTCTCTGAACTTCCGTGTCGGGGTGCGCTTACCCAGGCTGATACCGTGCTGCTCCAGTAGGGTGCCGAGATCCCTCTGAGCAGCATTCAGGAAGCTGTGCAGCGTTTCACTATAGTCACTGACATGGAGGGGCAGGAAGAGGCTGTCACTGAGCCGAAGAAGCACACTAGCAGCAGTCCGGCCCACGGCTTGGTGGCTGCTGAAATCTGGAGGAGACACAAGGCTAGGACTGCATCTTTAGCACCCATCTTTCTTTCCTCAGAATGTCCCCGTCCCCTCCTCACCAGGGTCCAGAAACTTCTTCACGTATTCAAACGTGTCAAAAGCCGTATGGTAGGTAGGGTAGATCCTGGCTGAGGTCTTGCTCTAGAGGAGTAAGGAAGAGGGACCAGGCTGGGGGTGCACCCACATAGGAACGAGGAGGAGCTTGGGGCTGTGAGTCAGATATGGGGATCCCAGCTCCACCACCCAAAGGCCACATAGCCAGGGGGAGAAAGGGCCTTAGTGCATCCACTCGAGCTGCAGGCCAGAGGCACTGCAGCCTCCACCGCAGTCCCCACAATGGGATTCCTTAGTTCCCTAACATGACCTGAGTAGTGCCAGTACTCACGAAAGCTTTCTAAACTCAATTCCGCTAGTCACTGCCATCCTACAACTAGCTGGCAGCAGTGCTTTCTTCCTCCTGAGTAGGACATACCATGACATGGCAGGGCTTTGCAGATGAGGAAGATGGAGCATGTCTGCATCAGTGCAGTCTGATGGGTGGAAACATGCTCAGAGAACCCAAGAAAGTCGGTGTGATGTTGGAATGTAGTTGGCCCCCATAGACTCATATAGAGAGTGGCGCTATTAGGAGGTGTGGCTTTGCTGGAGTAGGTTTAGCCTCACTGAAGGAAGTGTGTCACTGTGGGGGTGAGCCCAACCTACAGTGACACAGTTCACTTCCTGTTGCCTGGAGATCAAGACATAGAACTCTCAGCTCCTTCTCCAGCACCATGTCTGCCTGCGTGCTACCATGCTTCCCACCACGATGACAACAGACTAGACCCTCCCTGAAACTGTAAGCCGCCCCAATCAGATATTTTCCTTTATAAGAATTGCTGTGGCCATGGTGTCTCTTCACAACAATAGGAACCAACTAAGACAGCTGACCTGTGTTGACCAGTATTAATGACTAGTTTTAATGGTCAACTTGACACCATCCGGAATCACCTGGGAAGAGACTAAGGGATTGTCTAGATCAGGAGGGCTTCTGGGCAAGTCTGTGAGTCTTATCTTGATCGCATCCATTGAGATGGGAGGACCTCAAAGGATTACTACCCGTCGAGGTGGGTTATCTCAACGGTAACACCATTCCCTAGGTCAGGGCAGAGAACTGAACTGAGCACCGGTAACCTGCTTGCACTCTTGCTTTCTGCCCTTCCCTGGGAACGAGATGCGCTCCCTGCAGCTCCTGCTGCTGTGGCTTCCTGCTGTAAATGACTGTGACCTAGACTCGGGAGCTGAAATAAACCCTTCCTCCTCAAAGTTGCTTCTGTCGGGGTGTCAGTCATAGAAACAGGAAACAGACTGAGCCAGTCTGTACCAAACCTTCCCCTGAGGTTTGATGCATCTGTACTGGGAGGGAAGTGGTGTTGAAGACTGCTCACCCGGTCATAGGTGTAGGCCAGGTCCATGGAAGAGATGCCCAGGAAGTGGATGAATGAGGCGTAGTCGCTGCCTGCACCCAGTGTACCTAGACTAGAGGAGGGAAGAGAATAGCGTTTGGCGGGTGCTGGGTGGACATGCTGGGCCTATGGTCCTGCTTTTCTGGTTTCTGGGCTCACCTGGGAACCAGCCCATACACTGTACTGCTGCGGTTGGTATATTGGATCCAGTTGTCATAGATACTGAGGCCGCTGCGACCTGGTGCGCTGATCTGGTACAGAGAGAAACATCTGGTGGCTCAGGAAGCCCAGCCACTCTGCCAGACCCCAATCCCCAGATTGACTGTGATCTGGGCTCCAGTCCTGCCCACCCCACATAGATCCACCAACACCCCTTGTACCTCTTTGGTGGCAGAGAAGATGACGCTTTGTACAGGGGGTGTCCCCTGTGCCCGGAGGGTAGCATTGGCTGTGGAAGGAAGCAAGGAGATCCGTTCAGACCTAGCTCCTTCCTGCTCCAGGCCACTCACAGCTGGCAGAGCCTCCCATACCGAACACAGAGATATCCACGTTGATGTAGGCCACCGTGCGCTCCTGCAGCTTGCTGAGGAACTCCTACAGGGTGGGGGAACACCTCGGTCTGTCATGGCCACAACCAAAGACCCCTTCCACCCATTCCTTTGTAGGACTTACTCACCTCTGTGAATTCCGTAGAGCCAATGAGCCCGAATTCCTCTGCCCCCCAGCTGGCGAAGATGATGGATCTACGGGGTCGCCAGGTGCCTGGAGAGAAGAGACCATGAGGAGTCAAAGGTCAGGGAGTAGCTGGGAACATGGAAGGAAGGGAGGAGCTAGAAAATGTGTGCACCCTTCTCTCACCCTTCCAGGAGACAGTCCCCTTTCTAGCCTCCCCCTCTCAACATATTGCCCAAGGTCATAGCCTGTAAGCAGCAGAGCCATGTTCAAATCCAGACAGCTGGCTCTAGAGCCCTGTGGTTTATCCAGTGCCCCACCCTGCCTCCCACAGTCCCCAGCCACCCAGAGACTCCATGCTTGCCCCGCATGGACTCAGCATTCCCTCAGCTCCACGTGCTCCCTGTTTTGTTATTACCTCTGGCTGCAATGGGATTATTTGATCATTATTGTTTGAGTCTTACTTTGTTATTTTCTGAAACAGGGTCATGCTATATAGTTCAGGTGGGCCTAGAACTACTCATGGAGCACAAGTTGGTCTTAAACTCACCATCCCCCTGCCTCCGCCTCCCCAGTGTTAAGATCACTGTTTCTCTGAGGTTGACGTTGAACTTCTAATCCTCCTGCCTCCACTAGAATCAAATCCAGGGCCTCTTGGATGCTAGGCAAGCAGTTTTGCAACTGACCTGCAACCCCAACCCTTATTTATTCATTTACTTATTTCCTTTTGAGATAGGGTCTCACTCTGTGGCCCTGGATGGTCTGAAACCCACTCTGTAGACCAGGCTGGCCTGGAGCTCCCGGCATTCCTGCCTAGGTCTTAAGAGATCTGAGCTTGGGGGCTGGAGAGATGGCTCAGTGGTTAAGAGCACTGACTGCTCTTCCCAGAGGACCCGGGTTCAATTCCCAGCACCCACATGGCAGCTCACAACTGTCTGAAGATCAGTTCAGTTCCAGGGGATCTGACACTTCACACCAATAAATTTAAATAAAGTTAAATAAACCATAAAAATATTTTTTAAAAAAAGAGATCTGAACTTACAGACATAAGCCACCATACCTAACACTCAGCTTTTGGCTTACGGGAAAAAATGGTTATATACACTATGATTACATGTTTGCGGCTACAAATCCCCACACTTTTCCTTGCCAGAGATGTAGAACCTGACTGTAATCAGGCTAGCCCAGACAAGAGCAGCTAAGGGGCTGCTAGAAACGAAGGACCCCAGTGAGACAGGCACAGTGTGGTCCTGGGTCAGACTCCCGAGGTTCTGTGGGTGCCAGTGGGTGTGTGTGCAGTCCAGACGTTAGGGGTGTTGATTGTTTTCTCATTTTCAGAAAGCACGTATCTCCATACTATGTATTAGTGTTCCCTGACAATCTACAGGTGAATCCATTATTTAGATTCTGCTACTTTGAGATATTAAATTATAATCAGTGCATAAGGAAAAGATTAGCCATGCTGAAGTAACCCCTTGGTTTTTTGAGATGAGGTCTCCATGGTAGGGAACTCATCAAGCAGGCTAGACTGGCTGGCCACAGAGCTCCCTGAATCTACCTGTCTCCAGCTCACCACCTGGCCTCAGCTGGTCTCGGCAGTGCTAACAACTCCCCAGTTCATGTCACAAGTGCCTTTTCCAACCTGGACACCCTCAACCTCCTTCCTGCCCTTTCCTCTGATAGCCACTGTCCCTGGCTGCTCAGCTTTCTCCCTTCCTGAGGGATGCTGGTGCTGGAATGTCACCAGAACAGTCAGACTTTCCTTAAAAGGCATGACACCTCCATGGGCAGAGCATAGACGGACCATGTTTACAGCCTGGGGGGCCTGGCTCTACTAGGAGGCTCCTGAAGATGGCTGCATAGATCAGTTATCTGATCCTTGAGCCCTGAGGCTCCCAAGGCCAGGGCTGGTACCCAGGTAATTATGCCCCAGGGTTCATGGCCTGGCTCAGGTGAGCCCTGGAGTTGGGAGGAAACAGAAGTGGGCTGGAAATGACTCTGGGGTTTCTGGAGGAGTTACCAGGAGAAAGGATAGCCTCACCCTTCTTTAGCAAGGTCCCCAGGACTCGGGAGATCTCCAGGAGGACGGCGGTACCAGTGCTGGGGTCCACGGCTCCGTGTACCCAGCTGTCCCGATGGTTTCCATAGATCACATAACGATCTGAGGGGAGGACCAGAGTAGGAGGGGCAGAGAAGGGACAGCAGAGGGCAGGCAGACCAAGGTGGGCTGCAACCACGGCAGGCCCCAGGGGAGCGGCAGGGCTTGGTGCAAACAGGCTCACCAGGCTCCACTGCCCCCCGGATGATGCCCAGGACGTTGGAGGAGTTTCTCAGCTCCAGGCTGTTGTGAACTCTCACTTTCACCTCGCTAGGGGTGGGATAAAGGATATGATTAGAATTTAAGCACTCCCCTGTCCCCCTATCAAATTTAGGAGAAAGTGAGGCCAAGAGAAAGGTGACAGACACCACCAGTCATTTGCCCAGTAGAGACCCAGAAAAGCAGTAAGTAAAGCTGTCCCTCTTTTGGTTGGAAGTATCCTTGGCTTGGGAAGAGGGGACAGACACCTGGTGGCAGGAATGCTCAGATGGGGACATTGGCCAGGAGTGTACTGGCCAGTCAGGGTTCAAAGGGGGCAGTGGCTGGAGTGGGAAGTGGTGGGAGGGGCAGGGAGAACTCATGGGATTTGGTGGGCCACAGTTCTTTCAGTGAGCTTCCCCCAAAGACCAAGCTGTTCTGGAGAGTGCTGGGAGATGGTCATGGAGAGGGAGGAAAGAAAGTCAGGGAAGAGGATGTCAGGGAAGAAGGGAGTTGGGGGTACTGAAGGGAAGAGGGAAACTCCGCCTTACCTGCCTGCTGGGAAGCTCCCGTCCTGCTTGAAGCCAGGCCCCAGATTGTAGTCACAGCCCAGGGCTCCCTTCCAGGAGGCACTGGCAGGGGGTCCAGTGAGGTTGCTGGGGAGGAGAGAATGCCATGAGGGTAAGTTTGGCATCTGCAGGTGTCTGGGGAAGGGCAGAGGACTGGTCACAGGCTCACCAGAGCAGGTCTCTTGCATCCTCAAAGCCAATGGGCTGTGCAGGAATTGGGGGAATTCCCGAGATGTTGTTAATATCCAGGCGGAAAGAAGAGGGGTGAGCTGGAAGGTAGGGAGTCAGAGGGTCCCCAAAATACTCATAGTAGGAGCCTCGCTCCACACCTGAGGGAGGCAGTCCCCAGGAGTTGGGGAAGGTTTCGCTGGGCAAGGTCTTCCCATCATTGATGTCCCCAGGGTCGGTGTATACCAGCACTCCAACCACTCCGTGTTTGGCAGCATTAATGGCCTGCAGAAGGCAGAGGAGACTGTGTGTAAGTGACAGATGGGGACAGGCATGCCCTATGCCGCCTCCTCGATTCTCTACATGGAAATCAGAATTGCTTTGTCTTCCCATGAGCAAGAAAATGCTGGCCCAAGACATTTATGGTAGAACTACTTAGGCTACTGGCGATGTCTGGATGAGAAAATGGGAGCAATCCTTGGATGGAATACTATAAAGAAAGGAATGAGATGTAGCCGGGTGATGGTGGTGCACGCCTTTAATCCCAGCACTCGGGAGGCAGAGGCAGACGGATCTCTGTGAGTTTGAGGCCAGCCTGGTCTACAAGAGCTAGTTCCAGGACAGCCAGGGCTGTTACACAGAGAAACCCCGTATCAAAAAACGAAAAAATAAAAGAAAAGAAAGAATGAGATGTAAGTCATTTTGTGGTGGCAAATGCCTGCAATCCCCGCACTCCAGAAGCATAAACAGGATTGTTGTGCAGTTGAGGCTAGCCTGGACTACAGAATGCAACTCCGTTTCAAGCAGAAAAAAAGAAAAAAAAAGTGTGTACCCTTCATAAGCAGCAGCATTCCCCACATCTAAAATGTGAGCCAAGGAGAGTGTCCATCAGCGTCCACATGAGGAAGAGGTGGTATATAGACTTGGAGACAAGGTCTTATGCAACCCATGCTGACCTCAAACTCTATCCAAGGATGACCTCGAACTTCTGGTCCTGCCTTCACCCCCATCCCTCCAGTGCTGATATTATAGGTTTGTGCTACAGCATTCAGTTCTCTGGGCTGCTGGGAATCCAATTTAGGGCCTTGTGCATGCTCAGCAACCAATTGTACCAACTGAACGGCATCCCAGTCCAACTGTGCGTGTTATTTGGAACCTTGAAACTGGTAGGCTAGGTGAAATAACTCAGTCTGATACAAAAGGCCACGTATTGTAAGTAAGGTGCCTTACAGTACCCAGGAGGCTGAGATAGGCAAATCTCCCTGAGTTCAAGGTCAGCCACTTCTACACAGAGTTCCAGGACAGTCAGGGCTACGTAGAGAAACCCTGCCTCAAAAAAAAAAAAAAAGAAAAAGAAAGAAAGAAATGAAATGTACAATTTTTAATTTTTTAAAATTTGTTTGTGTGTGTGTTTATTTATTCATTTGTTTGTTTGTTTTTGTCTTTTCAAGACAAGGTCTCTGTGTAGCCCTGGCTGTCCCAGAACTCCTCTGTTGACCAGGCTGGCCTTAAACTCAGAGTTCCTTCCTCCTGCCTCTGCTCCCCAGGCCTGGGATTAAAGGCGGGTGTCGACACCACCGCCACTTGTAACTCCGTCACAATGGGATCACGTGCCCTCTTCTAGCCACAGAAGGCACCCACACAACATGAACATACAGGCACTGAGACACAAAAACAAAGAAACGTCTGAAATCCTTTTTCATTAAAAAAAATAAAGAAGTTGGCAGGGCTAGAGAGAGCACTAGCTGCACCAGGCAAAGGAGGCGCAGACCTTTAATCCCCCGGAGACAGAGGCTGGTGGATCTCCTTGAGTTCAAGGCCAGCCTGCTAAACAAAGCAAGATCCAGGACAGCCAAGACTACACAGAGAAACCTTGCCTCAAAAAACAGCAAAAATCAATCAAACAAAAAGACCACTGACTGCTCTTCCAGAGGACCTGGGTTCAGTTTCCAGCACATACATGGTGGTTTATAAACATCTAGAACTCCAGTTTCAGGGGATCTGATGCCCTCTCTGCATTTACATGGGGGGCAAAACACTCATGCGCATCAATTAAAACCAGAAAAGAACTTGGAGTTGAGGCTATCAGAGACCTGAGGAGCAGCGGGAGAAGACATTGTTAAATGGAAGTTCAGTTTCAATAAACAAAAACAAAACAGGCGTGAAGGCGCACTCAGATCTCTGTGAGTTTGAGGCCAGACTGTCTACAAATTTGGTTCCAGGACAGCCAGGGCTGTTACACAGAAAAACCCTGCCCCCTCCCCGCAAAATAAGAGGAAAGATTTATTCTTTGTTTAAATTATGTGTGTGTGTATGTCTGTATTGCACGAGTGCCCGTACCTGAGGAGGCCAGAGGTGCCTGATCCCCCTGGAGCTGAAGTTTCAGATAGTTGTGAGCCCCCTGACTGGGATCTGGGAACTGCACTCAGGCCCTCTGCAAGAGCAGTATGACTTTTAGTAGACAAGTCAGCTCTACAGCCCCTGGAATGTTGGTTGCATTAATGCTAAGGCGCTAAACCTGGACAGCAATGATGGTGCATATTGCCAATGTTCTGAACACACTATAGACTTTAAAATGGTGACAGCCAAACCAGGCGTGGAGGCTCACAACTCTAACCCTAGCACTCAGAAGGCTGAAGCAGGAGGATCACCTTGAGTTGGAGGTAAGCCTGGGCTACATAGTGAGTTCTAGGCTAGCCTGTGCTGTAGCATAAGCTCAATCTTCCCACACATCATTAAAAAAAAAGGGTGAGCGTCGAAGTGAGCATGGTGGTGCACACTTGCAAGCCCAGAACTCGGGAAGCTGAGGCAGAAGGATCGGGAGTTCAAGATTAACCTGAGACACACAGTGAGTTTGAAACTAGATTTGGCTGCGTAGTAAGACTCCAAAACAATGAAAAAGACAAACAAGCAAACAAACAAAAAGGAGACTAACTGTGAGATAACTTGGTTGATAGCCGGCTGCTCCACACCTGTGATACCAGCACTTGGTAGGTGGAGACGGCAGGGTCAGAAGCTCAGGGTTCAAGGCCAGCCCCTGCCACACCAGAAAAAGAAATACTTTCCTCCCCAAGGTGCTTTAGTCCTGGTGTTTATTACAACAGAAACCCTAACTAAGCCTAAGCCTACTAAGCCTAAGCACTTGGGAGACAGAGGCAGGAGGATCTCTGTGAGTTCAAGTCCAGCCTGGTCTATAGAGTGGGTTCCAGGACTAGCTGGGCGGTGGTGGCACACGCCTTTAATCCCAGCACTCCAGAGGCTGAGGCAGGCGAATCTCTGTGAGTTTGAGACCAGCCTGGTCTACAAGAGCTAGTTCCAGGACAGGCTCCAAAGCTACAGAGAAACCCTGTCATGAAGAAAACCACCCCCCCCCCAAAAAAAAAAGAAAGAAAGAAAAAGGAAAAAAGAAAGAACCCCTGACTAGGATAGAATACCTTCCTGAATCACCTGGGGAAGGGGAAAAACAGCAGCTACCCCAGCCTTTTCTTTCTTTCCTTTTTGTTTTTGTGTTCTGGGCGCACGCACACACACATGATCACTTTCTACCTTATTCGTTTGTTTGTTTAGGTTGCTGGCTTTGTTTTGTTTATGTAGTTCTAGCTGTCTTGGAATTCCTACATAGACCAGGTTTGTCTCAAAAGTCGTGCAGATCCTCTGTCTTTGCTGGGATTAAAGGTTCGTGCAGTGCGTGCCACCACACGGGGTTTGTTTGTTTGTTTTTCTGGCCTGGAACTCTCAGAGGTCTTTCTACCTCTGCCTCCCTCCTCAGGGAGTTCAGGCATGTTCCACTTTCACCTCATCTTTTGAGACAGCCTCTCTCTCTGAAACCTAGAGCTCCCCAATTTGACAAGACAACTGCCATCCGGATCCTTTGTGCTGCAGAAAGAAGCCTTCGGATGTGTTGTTAGTGGTCCGTTTTTGTCTAGTTAGCCCTGCCCCCAGACCCAAGAGTACACAGTTGGTAGCAAACACTAACTAGACTCAGGGCCTGAGCTCAGCACCCAGAGAAGGAGCAGACAGTGTAATAGATGAAAAGGAGAGAGCCACAAACATTGCAAGCCTGGAGGTATGGCTGGCCCTGAGCAGGGCGGCCTGACCCTGCTCCAGAATGCCTGCCTGCCTGCCTTTGTCTCTCCTCCCTTCTGGCTGGGGAGGAAATGCCAGTTTTTAAGATGTCTGTCTGCTGCTTTTGCAGGTCACCAGGTCTCTGAATAAAAAACTTAAAGATTCAATTCCTGGGCTGGTAAGAAGGCACAGCACGCAAAAGGTGCTTGCCGCCAAGCCTGATGACCTGAGTTCAAGCCCTGGGGCAAACATAGTGTGTTGGAGAGAACTGACTGCTGCAAGCTGTCTGTTCCCACACACAGGACATTATTCTCTTCAACAAACAAATGTTTTAAAAGGGTTTTTATTTATTTATTTTTGTTTTTTTCGAGACAGGGTTTCTCTGTGGTTTTGGAACCTGTCCTGGAACTAGCTCTTGTAGACCAGGCTGGTCTCGAACTCACAGAGATCCGCCTGCCTCTGCCTCCCGAGTGCTGGGATTAAAGGCGCGCGCCACCACCTCCCGGCTTTAAAAGGGTTTTTAAAATATTTTTTTGACCTTTCTTTTAAAATTTGCCAATTAGCTGGGCAGTGGTGGTACACATTTCATTCCAGCACTTGGGAGGCAGAGGCAGGCAGATCTCTGAGTTCTAGCCCAGCCTGGTCTACAGAGCGAGTTCCAGGACAGCCAGGGCTACACAGAGACCCTGTTGGCCCTTGTGGTGCCAGGCAGCACAGCCCAGGTGTTCAGGGACACCAGTCCACATATGCTCCCGGCTCATCCTCTTTCCTCTCCCAGCACTGCTTCCTCTCTGCCCTTTTCCCCTTGGTGCTCTGTCTGCCCCTGGCCCTTCTCCACCCGGGCGTCTACATGGCGAATGCTACTTACCTTGGCGCCACGCCCCACGCCCCCATAGCGAGTCAGGGCGATGGTGCCTTCAAGCTTGATTCCCTTAGTCTCTAGCTCCTTGAAGTCCTCTTCAGAGCCTTGGTTGGCATAGACGAGGAGGCCCTAATCCCAAGAGAAGAGATCTGTAAGGCCAGCTTGGCCAAAGTCGGGTACATAGGGAGACAAAGATTGAGTAACAATAGCAAGAAATTTTGTTCTCCCCACTCCTCTTATGTACCCCAAAGATGGCTGCCTTCTCTGTCTAGGTGACCTGTTCAAAGTTTTGAGCAGGGACCACTAACTGGCATTTACTGAACGACTGACTGACAGATGGAGGGTAGGGGTAACAGCCGCAGGTGTGAGATCAGTGAAGGGGTTTGGGCTCTGCTTGAAATGCTTCTCAACTGCCTCAGCTTCAGAGTGGGGGGTTCCAGGCTCACCTGTGGGGTACCAGCGGGTGCATAGGCAGCATAAGGTTGCAACACATTGGGCTCCCCCTGCTCCCCGGTCAGATTTTTCTCTCGGGGTACGAAGGAGTGGAGGATGGTTCCATCCGGGCCCACTGTGTGAGAAGGCCTGGTTATAGCTGGGCCCAGCAGCAGCCCTCTCCACCCCGGCATTCCTGGACAGGACCTCACCGACTTCCACGACATTCGGCTGATCCCGGTTGGGGAAGGAGAGCAGGACGTTATACTCATAGGACTTGGCGGAGTCCAAGCCAGTTGCCGTATCCTGCCAGCGCTCCAGCAGCAGGCGCACCAGGGCCTCATCCCGAGGGCTGGAGGCCACATGCGGCTCCTTGGAGAGTTCTCTGCAGGGTGAGCAGGGGAGGGGGAGGGTGTCAGGGGAGGCTTCCAGCTAACAGGGGTTTGGGTGGGCCCACTGCTCACCGAAGGTTCTCTTGGATCCTGCCGGTATCAAGTTGTTCCATTACAAGGTTAAGGATCTCCAGGTCCAAGTCCTGGGAGTCTGAAGTGCTGGGGGCTGGAGGGTCAGTTGCTTTGGGGATAGCAAAGTGGCCCAGAATGATCCCCAGCCCCAAGAGGGCAGCAGCCCCGACAACCGCCCCCAGTATTTTTGCCCAGTGCATCCTGTGGAAACAGCCCAGCAAGCCCTGACTGGGCTTTTTATATGTGGGATGTCGGGCTGGTTAACTATTACTCATGGGTGGTGCTGTTCTTTTGCCCCTGTGAAGAGCCAGGGAACATCCTGCAGTGACAGCCAGAAGCTGACACCCGAATCACATTTTGAATTGTTTACCTGTAAAGGCTCTCGGAAGGAATCAGGACAATGCGGGAACACCACAGCTGACAAAGGGAATGATCCTTCCGAGGTCTCCTTGTGACACAGCACAGCAGGTCTGGGACACACACACACAGGGCCCTGCTGACTGCCCCACTGTGAACCCTGTGACCCTTGTGCCATTCAGCCTCTGACACTGGTGCCTTGATGGCCTGAGCAGACTTTTTAGTTTAAATGATGTCATTTTGCTAGACAAGCCGTGTCATGTTAGACATTCACTTAGCTTCCCTGAGCCCATTTTCCTTGCTAGAAAACGGTGCTGTTGTCTTCATGAAGCAAGACACCATCTGGAGAGATGTTAACAACCCACTGTCAGAGCACAAATGCAGGGAAAGGCTGGCGGGATTTCCAGTTTCTTCCTCTCAGAAGTTCCAGTTTGTGGAAGTGGGACTTGTGAAGGCGAGCCTGTTGCCGAACCTAAACCAGGAAGCCCATATTACTTCAGCAAAACAAAGTTCTCCATCCACAGATGTGGAATTTACACATCATCCTTTTTTTTTTTTCCCCAAAGACAGAATCTCATTCTATAGCCCTAGGAGGCCCACAACTCTCTAGATCAGGCTACTCTCAAATTCACAGACATCTGCCAGCCTCTCCCACTTCTACAAGATTAGAGGCTGCACCACAGGGCTTGCCCTCACTCATCTATCTGCCCCTCCCACCCTTATCTACTCCTCTTACTGCCCCACAGCCCCACCACTTGTCCATCCTTCCCTCCCACCACTTGCCTTCCTCTTCCATCCTTCTTCCCCACTGACCCTTATCTGCCTCTCAACACCCATTTTCCTATCTATTTCCTCCTAGGTTTTTTCAGCTCTAAGCCAGCTTCATGGCAGGTCCTGAGGAAGCAAAGTCCAGCAGGAGAGACAGACAGGCTTGATGACTATCAAGGCCAAGACTGTGGCCTTGGTCTTATCAGAAGATTGTCAATTTGGGGGAACTGGAGGACAGTTGCTTAATTATCTGATAAACTGAATGCCAGAGATTCAGATGACTCCCAGGGTACAGCCACACCCTGTTCTGAAGGATTTAGTTCTTGGAACTTTTGAAGCCACGGGTGGGACACCTAGTCCATAGTGAGTATGCAGCTGTGTTTGAGTCTCAGAGCTTGGTGAACAACATTTCTTTGTGCGACATTTGAGAAATCAACTCAAGCCAGGCATGATGGTACCAGCAATCACAGCCCTCTGGGGTGGAAGCAGGAGGATCAGGAGTTCAAGACCACCCTAGGAAATAGTGAGTTTGAGGCCAGCCCCATGAGACCCTACCAAAAAAACGTTGGTGAAGGAGGTCCTTCTGTCTATGTGTTGCTTTCATTGGTTAATAAAGGACTGCTTTGAGCCTATAGCAGAGCTATAGGGAAACAGAGCTAGACGGGGAAAACTAAACGAAATGTTGGGAAGAAGAGGTAGAGAGAGAAGCCATGGATCTTCCGCCTGAGACAGACACCAGTTAGAATCTTTGCCAGTAAGCCACTGCCACGTGGCAATATACAAATTAATAAAAATGGGTTAAATTAATATGAGTTAGCCAATAAGAAGCTACAGCTAATGGGCCAAGCAATGTTTTAATTAATACAATTTCTGTGTGATTATTTTGGTTCTGGGTGGCCAGGATGAACAAACGGGCCCTCCTCCTACAAATTGGTGCTCCAATGTGTGCTAGCTAAATCCACATAAAACCTGAGAAAGCTTGAAGAGGAATTCTAGTCCAAAAAAGAAAAAAATACAGAGTTTAACACAGCTTCTTGCTGTTTGCTGGTGGCTTGCCGCAGCTCCATTAAGAGAGACTTCCTGATCCAGCCATAGCAGGAAAAAAGCCACAACCATTTTAAAACATGGCTTCCTGGGTTGTGCCATCAGTGCCAACTCTGGCTATGAAGCATTTCAATGGCATTTGTTGGCCCGGGTGTTTGTGTGCCCACTCGGTGTCATCAGGAAAGTAGCAGAGACTATGCCCACTGCTCAGCGTTCCCCACTTGGGCAGGCAGCAGGATCAGGTCTACTAGGCTTGCACAGGTGGGAGAGCAGGGCAGATTCCTGCAGCCATAAACAGAGATGTTTCCAGGCTGCACAGTGCTCTTGCATTGCAGATTTGGCTGTTACTCAGATAAAAAAGGTTTATGTGCTGCACACTCATGCTGCGCGTGGCTCCTGCCTGGCAGCCCCAGAGCTAACACTAGTGGTGCTTCCACCATTTTAAAAGTGGAGAGAGGTGGAGCCAGCATCCAGAGCCACTCCAACCAAGCTGGTTACCATTTAAAAAGCTCTTCATGATAGTAAAGAATTACAGATCATGCAATAAGGACAGATTCAGACATAAAAGAACTCTAAATGGGTCACAGTGTTGGATAAATGTATGTAGGCTTGGAAGAGAGAAGAAAAAGAACATAGAGAGTCATAAAATAAAGTTAATGCTTTTAAAAAGGGGGTAAAGTCTTTAAAGAGACAGAGTACAGATAGTCATAGATTAAAAGGAATAAAGAAAAATAAGCCACATAAAAAATAAAAAATTCACAGAGAGTCTGGATTATGTGTATTATTGTGTTTTCTTTGAATTTTTTGACTATGAAGGAGCTAAGTACAGAGAGGCTTTTCATTGTATGGGCTGCTACGCTAAACCAGCATGGATATTATAAAGGTATCATGACTTTCAAATTTGGGGCTAAGGATATGTTGCTTTGGAAAAGTTCTTCTCTTGTTTCCACAGAAGATGAGAATCTGTGCATTGCTTCCAGACCAAAATGGTTTTATGGACCAAGACCTCCTGAAAGGTTGCCTTGAACACCTTCAAAAATACACCCCTCAAAAAATTACTTCACCCAATAAACAGTAGGAAAAGGTTTGGACAGGACTGTGCCCATATTCCCAAATATTGTTTGTAAATGTTTGTTTACATTTAAAGGTAGATATGCTATAGAGATAAATAATTTGCTTTGGTATGGATCTTGGCTTATTGATACATATTTAAGGTCAATTTTGTTATATGTATTTCTGCTCTAATTAAGGTACTGTGATTGTGTAGCTCATTTAAAAATATAATGTATAATTAAGAAATAAAAGTTAATAGATAATCATCTATAATTGTCAAGCTTGTAGTCGTGTTATTTAGGTTTTCTAGATGTGTAGAGATATATTTCAGTTACATAGGTATTACTCATATCTTTCAGAGACCTTCAGAATATGGCATTTAAATGTTTTAAAAATTTAGGACTTTTCATGACAATGAGACACATCTACTCCTGGCAGCAGCAGGCTACTTCAAGAGGAAAATAGGGATCAAAGAGGCTCCTCATGGAGTTGGTTTGCCATTTGGGCAAGAAACTGCTCTTGCCTGGACTGCTTAGCTGAACATACAGTATCCACAGAGAAATAACTGCTGAAGTTGCCTAAAGATAAGATAATCCTTTGGGATTCCTGCTTCATGAAAGAGTCTGTGAGACATTTTGCGGGATAAAGAAGAAAATGACTGAACTGACTTTGAAATTTCCTGTTTCAGCTGGGCGGTGGTGGCGCACACCTTTAATCCCAGCACTCTGGAGCCAGAGGCAGGCAGATCTCTGTGAGTTTGAGGCCAGCCTGGTCACAGAACAGGCACCAATGCTACAGAGAAACCCTGACTCAAAAAAACAAAAACAAAAACAAAACAAAATTTCCTGCTTCCTGAAAAAAAGTCTGCTGGATACTATGGGCCAGTAGGCTGAAGATGGATGCCCCAACAGTACAGAAGAACTTTGGGTGACTGTCCAGGTAGTGAAATATCTCTGTCAATTCTAGAGTTTTGGAAGTTGCTTGCAACGAACTTCCTGTTTAGTTAGGTAATATTCTATCCTTTTGGAGTCTTTGATGGACTTGAAGAATAGATAGTTGGGGGCTGGAGAGATGGCTCAGCGGTTAAGAGCATTGCCTGCTCTTCCAAAGGTCCTGAGTTCAATTCCCAGCAACCACATGGTGGCTCACAACCATCTGTAATGAGGTCTGGTGCCCTCTTCTGGCCTTCAGGCATACACGCAGAAAGAATATAATAAATAAATAAATAAATAAATATTTAAAAAAAGATAGTTATAGTTATAGTTTTCCTTAATTATGATAAAAGATAAAGTAGATATAAATATTGTAACTGTAGTACTTGCTTGATATCTGTCTTGTTTTATGTAGTTTTGTTATGTTAAAGTTAAAGCCTTCTTTTTTGTTTAAACAGAAAAGGGGAAATGGTGTAAGAGGTCCTTCTGTCTATGTGTTGCTTTTATTGGTTAATAAAGGAACTGCTTTGGGCCTGTGGCAGAGCCGTAGGAGAACAGAGCTAGGTGGGGAAAACTAAACAGAATGCTGGGAGAAAGAAGGCAGAGTCAGGGAGATGCCATGGATCCACGGTCGAAGGTAGATGTGCAGAAATTTTGCTGGTAGGCCATGACCTCATGGTGATATACAGATTAATAGAAAGATATTAAATTAAGATATAAGATTAAATTAAGATATAAGAGTTAGCCGGGCGATGGTGGCGCACACCTTTAATCCCAGCACTCGGGAGGCAGAGGCAGGCGAATCTCTGTGAGTTCGAGACCAGCCTGGTCTACAGAGCTAGTTCCAGGACAGGCTCCAAAGCCACAGAGAAACCCTGTCTCGAAAAACAAAAAAATAACAACAACAAAAAGATGTAAGAGTTAGCCAATAAGAAGCTAGAGCTAATAGCCAAGCAGTGATTTAATTAATACAGTTTCTGTGTTTGGGGGCTCAGCTAGCCAGGCGGCCAGGATGAACAAGCGGGCCCTTCTCCTACAAAAAGTGTTGGGAAGAAGGCTTAGTCAATCAAATGCTTCCATGCAAGTATGAGAACCTGAGTTCATCCCCAGTGTCTCTGTACAAGGCTGGCATGGAGGCGTTTGTTTCTAACCCCAACAGCAGAGTTGGAGGAACAGAGAAGGAATCCTCAGGGTCTGATGGCCAGTCAAGATACCCAAACCGGGGAGTTCCAGCGTCAGTGAAAGACCCTGTCTCAAAGAATAAGATGGGGGTGGGCTGAAGAGTGATTCAGCTTGTAGAGGGCCAGTGAGGTTCAGTTCCTAGAACCAAGTGGCTCACAAGCAGTCAGTCCTAACTCCAGTTCCAGAGGATCTGGTGCCCTCTTCTGGCCTCTGCAGACACCAGCAATCACACGGTGCACAGACATGCAAGCAGGCAAAACATCCACACAAATAAAATAAACCTTCTGTTTTGTTTTTCAAGACAGAGTCTCACTCTAGCTGTCCTGGAACTACCTCTGTAGACTAGGCTGGCCTCCAACTCAGCGATCCCCATGCCTGCCTGCCCCTGCCTCCCAAATGCAGGACTAAAGGCCACCACTGCCCATAAAATGAATAGGTCTTAGCGGGGCAGTGGTGGCGCACGCCTTTAATCCCAGCACTCAGGAGGCAGAGGCAGGCTGATCTCTGTGAGTTCGAGACCAGCCTGGTCTACAAGAGGTAGCTACAGGACAGGCTCCAAAGCCACAGAGAAACCCTGTCTCGACAAACCAAAAAAAAAAAAAAAAAAAAAAGAAAGAAAGAAAAGAAAAGAAAAAGAAAAACCAAAATAAATAAATAGGTCTTTAAAAATAAAGGCAGAGTTGGGCCTTTAATCCCAGCACTTGGAGCTAGAAGCAAGTAGCTCCAAGCTCCAGTTCAGCCTGGTCTACAGAGAGAGATCCAGGCCAGCCAGAGCAGTTGTACAAAGAAACCCTGTCTCGAAAAAACAAACAAACAAATAAATAAATAAAAGTGGTGAGGGATAAGGGAAGATACTGACATTGACCTCTGACCTCTGCACACACATGCGCAAATGTACACAAACACCCGCTGATGCGTCTACAATTCACCACAGGCAAACAAACGGAAAAAACCAGCTCAGGCTGTGGGAATTGTTTAGCATCCACACTTCCATAGATGTTCAGACACCTTGGCACCACAAACCCGGCTCTGAGCATTCTAGACTGTGGGCACTGGTGGAATTTGGCTTTTCCCCCTCCCTTCATCACTGTGGGAGGAGAACCACTGATCGCCTTTCCACCCACGGTGCTCGCTCCTGGCCCAGCCAGGGATCCTTTGTCCTCTTTGCTTCAGCCACCAACAGTGGAAAACAAAACAAACCAAAAAACATCCTGGTTACACTCAGTGCCCGTGTTGTAATGTCACGTGACCTGGGTGAGGATCAGACACAGCAAGTATGACACAGTCTCGAGTTTGGAAATGTCCTTTTAGACCTTAGCAAGCAGCAGGGCTGAGTGGTGAGATCTTATTTGTATAGGTAAAGCTTGCCTGAAGACCCCAGGGTGGAGCTAGCCACTAGCTAACCATTGAGGTCTGGAGGTCTGTACAGACAGACACAGGAAGTGATATGACTGGGCAGAGAGAGGAAGTGATAGGGCGGGAGGAGACAGGAACTCAGTCTCTTTTCGGCTGGGAATTTGAATAACTAAGGTGGCTCTGGTTTTACTTCTTCGTCTCTCTGCTCTCTCAGCATTTCCTCCTATATCTGACTCTGGGCTTTTATTATTAGAACTTGTGCCTTAGGAAGTTATTATTACAAGGGAGAGCAACCTCGACAAAAATACCACTTGGCCAGGGTGGGGCGTGGGGATCAGAACCTATTACAGTTGAACTTGAAGTCATATTAGGTATGTTTTCAAAGTCAAAAATATATTTTAGATAGGTTGTCTTTAAATACTTCAGACATATAAAGAATGTGGCATTTAAACTGTTTTGATAACATAGTTGTTTTTTTTTAATGACAATGAGACATGTCTGCTCCTGGCAGCACCAATCTACTTCAGAGAAGATGATGGGCATTGAAGAAACTCCTCATGTGTGATGAGCCCACAAGGATGAATACAGTAGATGTAGAGCTGACCAATCTGTTGGACTACCTATGGGAAGTATATACAGACACTCCACCTGGAGTAACCCACTTAGAGATACAGGGACACCTGTCCTTTGGATAAGTCACTGTCAGTTCTGTAGAAATCCTGTGGAATCATGGCTTTTCTCCCTTCTATAGTATCCCAGCAGTGTATATAAACCTGACTTTTCCTGTAGGGCAACTGAATACCTCCCCTGACACACACCATGAAGCCATGGTGTGAAAAGAATTCAGTCAAGTCCTCGTTCTTATAGCCAAAAATCTACATAAAAATAGTCCCCCACAAACTTTCTTTATTGACAGTCACTGATAAGAAAGGAGCCTCATACAGGAGGCAATATGTCTCTCTAACAGCAGACTCAGGAAGATGTTATCTACTGGTCTTCTGCTCTGACTTAACAGGCTACTAATATTCTGTATTACCCTTTACCTTGGTTTCTACTAATGTAGGCTCAGGAAATTGAACTGTTTATACAGGAAAATGGCTGTCACTAAAACTAGCTCCAGAGAGAAAAATTCTCACTTGGACAACTTGCTGGAGTCAAGAGCAGGGTCCCCAGAAGAGATTCCTTTTAACTCAACCAGTTAGATGCTAATGCAAATCAAGCCCTTGTAACAGTGCAGATGCATGCTTGATACATTGTTACCACCTATGGGATTGTCTGTGTGTGTGGAAACGGAAAGCGTTGTGGAGAGCACTCTTCTTAGCCTTAGGCTTTGCCTTTACCCTTATGCTTCTATGCATCTTCTCCATTTTTTAAAAAAGTTTCCCCCAAGGAATAAAGATACAGGCAGGAAATTGTGCCTAAGTCAGTCAATTCATTCTAGCCCTCAGATCCCATTCACAAGCTAATTTTCGCTTGTGGTAGAAGCCCTGGTCTGAACCCTGTGCGAGTGCTGAGGCTGGTACTCAGTAGCTTCCCATACACATGTGTTTACTTTCTTTGTTGCAAAGTTTAGCCACTAGGTAAGAAAGTGATAGCTGGGCAGTGGTGGCACATGCCTTTAATCCCAGCACTTGGGAGGCAGAGGCAGGTGGATCTCTGTGAGTTCAAGACCAGACTGGTCTACAAAAGCTAGTTCCAGGAGGCTCCAAAGCTACAGAGAAACCCTATTTCAAAAAACAAAAAAAAAGAAAGTGCTCTTGCCTTGACTGCTGACAGTATGCTGTACAAATTGGACAAGCAGAACATAAAAGAACTG
The DNA here is from genome assembly GCF_037038515.1 of Microtus pennsylvanicus. Lineage (NCBI taxonomy): Eukaryota > Metazoa > Chordata > Mammalia > Rodentia > Cricetidae > Microtus > Microtus pennsylvanicus. Next base: position 89,259,624 of record NC_134583.1, on the reverse strand, counting down.
CCAAACTTTGCCAAGACAAGGTGGGACAGCACTTCAGAATATCCTGCTTCACAGAAAAGTCTGTCAGAGCTGGGCAGTGGTGGCGCATGCCTTTAATCCCAGCACTTGGGAGGCAGAGGCAGGCGGATCTCTGTGAGTTCGAGACCAGCCTGATCTACAAGAGCTAGTTCCAGGACAGGCTCCAAAGCCACAGAGAAACCCTGTCTCGAAAAAAAAAAAAGTCTGTCAGATACCCAAACCTATAGATCATAGATGGATACCCCAATGTTGCAGAGGAACCCTGCTTGACTATCGAGACAGCCATCTGTTTCTTTTTTGTTGTTGTTGTTTGTTTTTGTTTTTCGAGACAGGGTTTCTCTGTAGCTTTGGTGTCCGTCCCGGAACTAGCTCTTGTAGATCGGGCTGGCCTTGAACTCCCAGAGATCCACCTGCCTCAGTCTCCAGAGTGCTGGGATTAAAGGCATGTACCACCACCGCCCGGCTTGTTTCTGTTATTTTTCATATTTTTTGGAAGTTGCTTGCTCATACTTTCTATTTACTCAGTTAATATTATTTCCTTCATGGGTCTTTGAGGGAGTTGACTTTATAGTTATAGTTTTTCTAGTTAACAAATTCAGAAAGGAAATGCACTAAAGAAATGTATATAAGGCTGAAAGACATAAAAAGATAGTTTTGGTAATGTAAGTTAGAATAGAAAGTGAATTAGGTACAACTTTTGGACTCACCAAGATAGGATAGATACAGAGTATTTTCTCTGAATTTGTCAGTTGTTAAAGGACTAGACATTGCTGATGTATTTATTGCCTGTATATATTGTATATAATTATTGCTCTTATTGTATATAGTTTTTCTCAGTTATAACCTTTAATTTTTAGACAAAAAGGGAGAAATATGGTGACACCTTGTTTGTACAAATAAAGCTTGCCTGAGGACCTGAGGGTGGAGTTAGTCACTAGTTAACCATAGAGGTCTGGAGGTCTGTACAGATAGACAGGAAGTGATATGACTGGGCAGAGAGAGGAAGTGATAAAGCAGAAGGAGACCGGAACTCAGTCTCTTTGGCTGTGAAGTTGAGTGGGTGAGGTGGCTCTGGTTTGGCTCCTTTGTCTCTCTGACCTCTCAGCATTTTCTCCTATATCTGACTCCGGCCTTTATTATTAAGACCTATTGGGGCTGGAGAGATGGCTCAGAGGTTAAGAGCATTGACTGTTCTTCCAAAGGTCCTGAGTTCAATTCCTAGTAACCACATGGTGGCTCATAACCATCTGTAATGAGATCTGGTGCCCTCTTCTGGTCTGCAGGCATACACACAGACAGAATATTGTATACATAATAAATATAAAAAAGTAAAAAAAAAAAAAAAGACCTATTAGAACTCTTGCTACAGGGCTGGACCGAGCTCCACTTCCCAGTGATTTCTCTGAGCACAATCAGCAAACCATCTTAAGCTTGTGAGGGTCTTCATCAAATCCTTAAAAGTCCTCCCACTGCCCTGGATGGGCCCACAGTTCTTAGACCTTTTCTTTTCTGCTTTTTTTTTTTTTTTTTGAGACAGGTTTCTCTATGGTTTTGGAGCCTGTCCTGAAACTAGCTCTTGTAGACCAGGCTGGTCTCAAACTCACAGAGATCCGCCTGCCTCTGCCTCCCGAGTGCTGGGATTAAAGGCGTGCGCCACCACCGCCCGGCTTGCTTTTAAAATATTAGTTATGGAGCTGGAGAGATGGATCAGCAGTTAAGAGCACTGGCTGCTCTTCCAGAGGATCTGCGTTCAATTCCCAGCAACCACACAGGAGTTCACAACTGTCTTTAACACCAGTTTCAGGGACCCAGCCAGGACAAGCTCATTAGAGCCTGAGTCTCTGTCGTTTACCCTGAGGCAGTTCCTTGCTCCCATAAAGACCATAGACAGACTACCCAGGTACCACCCAGAAACAGACCATCCAAAGGAAATTCCTAATGTTCCAATCAATGTAGATAGGATCACCTGCCAGTACACACCTGCTAATGTAACTTTCCTGGTTTTTGCCTTTAAATAATGCCCTCTAGGAGGGCGAGTACCTCCTCTTGCCAGCATCACTTGCTTTGAGGAGGTCCCTGCCAGCTTTTATTGTGCCCAAAATAAACCTTGCTTTTGCATTTCAATGAGTCTGTCTCCCTGGTAGTTTTCTTGGGTCCCCATGGACTGGGCATAACAACACAAACATTCATGCAGGCAAAAGACCAATGCACATAAAATAAAAATAAATTTTTTTTTTTTTTTGGTTTTTCGAGACAGGGTTTCTCTGTAGCTTTGGAGCCTGTCCTGGCACTCGCTCTGTAGACCAGGCTGGCCTCAAACTCACAGAGATCCGCCTGCCCCTGTCTCCCAAGTGCTGGGATTAAAGGCGTGTGCCACCACCGCCCAGCAATAAAAATAAATTTTTAAAAAAGCAAATAAGCATGTTTTTAAAAAATAAAATACTAGTTATGTGGATGGAGTGTGTAGACGTACACCTTTAGTTCTAGCACTCAGGACGCAGAGGCAGGCAGGTCTCTGTGAGTTCTAGGACAGCCAGAGAAACCCTGCCTCAAAAAATGAAGACAAAAGCACCACCAACAAAAGCCTAGTTATTTATATTCATGTGTCCATATTACAGCAGAAATACAGAGGTCGGAGTATGGCTTGGTACCGAATCCATTACCCACTGAGCCTTGTTGACAGCTCTCTCTTCTCTTAAACCCATATACCTTCTCCTCATGCAGCATTCAGCTGACGACCTTACTTCCTGTGGGGCCCAGAGTAGCTTGGCCACACTGAGATTCAGTTTGCTGGCAGGCATCACTGAGTTCCGGGAAAAGCTATAAAATGGCACCTCCCAGGCCAGTATCTAAGTACCTGGCATTCCAAACACCCCAATCATCACATGAGATTAGATAAGATCATCAGACGTCCTTGACCCCAGCAGGCACCTATCCCCACCTCTCCCCAAGACACCCCTAGACAAATGTCAGCCAATCAAGGTTTTGAATTCTGAAAATCTTCTCACCTTCAACCTCTCCTATGATATAAACCCTACCCCGCCCGGGCTGGACACTCTCAACTGCTGTGCCGGACAGATGGAGAGTCCAAGCTGGAACTTGAGTAAAGGCTCTTTAATTTTGCATACAGATTCGGTCTTTGTGGGGCGGGGTTTCCTGGGATCTGAGCATAACACTTCCTGGGTCACTGCTCCGCCACTCAATCTCCTAGCCCTGGCCCATCCCCTTGTCCTGTCCTCCGAGTACCGTGACAGAACAAGCAGTCCATGTCCCCATCTGAGGTCAGCCTCCCCACTTAGGCCTGGACCACAGTCCCTCATAACTCAAGGGTGACTCAGCAAGGCTTACTCCCTTCTACAACATATAGGAGGGAGTGTGCACAAACACCTACACATATTTGTCCACACATTTGTGTATATGTATCCAAGCAAACCACATGCACACCCTATGCTTACACACACAGAAAAACAAGCAGAGGCAGATACTCACCCAGAATTCACTAGGATACATCACACGAATCCTCTGACCCCAACAGGAGCCTCTGAAGTGTGCTCTGGCATCAGCTCTGCTACAGATGAAGGGCGTCCAGTCATGGTCCCACAGCCGCAGGAGCCTCAGCTGTGATGGGACCAGAAAGCAGGGGTGAGGCTGCAGCGCCACACTCGCCACAGCACTCTCCCCCGGAGCTGGCACCAGAGGGAGTTCTGTCAGCTCAGTGTCTTCTGGAGGACCAAGAAGTATGGAGGACTGGACATGGTGTTCTGATCTGGGGAAGCCAGTAGGAACTGAGAGGCCCTTGTAAGGCCAGCATGGCTTCCCTGGGTGACTTGGATTTGAAAGAGACTATTAAGATGGTAATGCCTGATGGTGTCAACAGGAGTGGCCATGGGGACATAGTTGAGAACAGCACAAGCTGAAGCAAAGAACCTTAGGGCCAGGAGGACTAGAGACACCTAGACTCCTGTGACTGAGAGCCAGCTGGGGTTCTGTAATTGACTTGATGCCTGGCAGCCTCGGTAGTAACTACGAGCCTGCTTTCCTGGGTTCTCAGGCCTGAGGCCTGTCAAAGGGACCAGGTAAGTCAGGTTACAATGATGTCTACTCTTGATGGAAGTCCTTGGGGTACTCCTTCCCTAGAACCCCTCAAGCTTTCCAATGTTTGTCTTAGTCTATGCACTCCTTGAAAGAGAAAGTCAGGCACAGCCCTCAGGCTGGACTGTTCCTAAATTTCCTCCTGTCCCTTACTAAGCCAGGAAAGGAACTTTTGTCTGCACAACACGACAGTCCGGTTGTGAATTTCTGGAGTTTAGTCCCCGCCCAGAAGGAGACTGAGATATGTTAATAACAGTCATTACAAAAATGAAGTTTTGGTCAGTAAAAGAGGCTTGTTGGGGCTGGAGAGATGGCTCGATGGTTAAGAGCACCACCTCCTCTTCTAAAGGTCCTGAGTTCAATTCCCAGCAACCACATGGTGGCTCACAACCATCTATATTGAGATCTGGTGCCCTCTTCTGGCCTGCAGGCAGAGCACTGAGAATACTGTGTACATAATAAATAAATCAATCTTTTTTTTTAAAAAAAAAAAAGAGGCTTGTTTACATAAACGAGTGATAGAACCCTCAGTTGTTGCTGCAGTGAAATCCTGAGGAAATGCCCTGTGGACCCCTCCTGACCAGCCTGGCAAGAACTTGAAATCACCTCTGGAGACAAACATATTTCTTTTATATCGGAAACTGGTTCCGAGCCGCACAAGCTTGGTTACCCGTGACCCCGTGAAGCGGAAGAGAGAACTCTCCACAGAGGTGTCCTCTGACCTCCACAAGTGTTGTGGCATGTGTGGTGCTCCCCCCTTGTTATTAACTATAATTTAAAAGTTTGCTTCCTTATTAATGCCAATCTAAGGGTCCAGAAGGCATTGGAGCATTTTATTATCTTGCCCAGAATCTGGAGTGTTTAGTCCTCAGTCCTATCAGGCTATACTTCAAGATTAAGATAATCTAAATTGAAAAAATGTTGTGGACACAAGGGAGGTGGGAATAAGTTTTATTACGATAATTGTTTGATTGGAACCTCCATCTCATCCCTTCATGGGCCAGAAAATCCCTTCCTTTTCTCTCTGTCTCCAAACCCCGCCTGCTCAGAGAGCCTCCAAATAAAGGAAAGGTGTCCACATTCCTGGCGACTTCTGCAATTCTCTCCCCTGATGCCACCAGCAACCCAAATTCCCTGCCTAACTGCTTAGCTTTTGACCACACTTGGGCACAAACACAGCTGGTGGCAGACACTTTATCACCCCTTGCCTACAACCTATAAAGTCTCCCTGCTTTTGTTCAGGGGATGCAGCTTCTCTGACCTCCATCTCTGGGACTAGAAAACGTGCCTGGTAGTGGCTTTGCTCAAATAAACTTGTCTTTATATGACGTGGGATTCCCCTCCGTATGCTGTGAATATCATTGGTTAATAAAGGAACTGCATTGGGCCTATAGCAGAGCTATAGGGAAACAGCTCGGCAGGGAAAACTAAACAGAATGCTGGGAGAAAGGAGACTTTCAGAAAGAAGCCATGTAGGGCCACCGGAGCCAGACAGAACTTTAGCTGGTAAGACAGCCATGTGGCAAAATACAGATAAATAGAAATGGGTTAAATTAATATGTAAGAGTTACCCAATAAGAAGCTAGAGCTAATGGGCTAAGCAGTGCTATTTAATTAATACGGTTTTTGTGTACTTATTTTGGGGCTAAGCGGCTGGGAACTAACAAACATCTCTCCTCCAACAAATTGGCACACCAACGTGGCCAACTAAATCCATATATTCCCAAATATTGTTTACATTTAAAGGGGGATATGCTATAGAGATTTGCATTGGTATGGCTCTTGCTTTATGCACACAAATTTAAGGTCAACTTTGTTATACTGTGTATATTGATTTTTGCTCTTGATTAAGGTATTGTGTTTGTGCAGCTCATTTAAAAATGTAATGTATAATTAAGAAATATAGGTTAATAGGTAATCATCTATTTTCTAGATGTACAGAGACGTATTTCAGATAGGTATTCTTCAAATCTTTGAAAGACCACAGAATATGGCATTTAAAATGTTTTAAGAACTTAGGACTTTTCATGACAATGAGACACGTCTGCTCTTGGCAGCACTAATTACTTCAAAAGGAAGATGGGCATCAAAGAGGCTCCTTATGGAGTTTGCTAGCCATTTGGGCAAGAAATTGCTCTTGCCTAGACTGCTTGGTGAACCCACAGAGAAATGACTGCTAAATTTGTCTGTAGGTGAAACCGTCCTTCGGGGTTCCTGCTTCATAAAAGAGTCTACTAGACATTCTTTAGGACACAGAAAAAAGTGACTGACAAAGAGCCAATATAGGCAGTGGGTGCCCAGCCTGGGGTACGCTGCAGGGGTGCCAGGAGCTTTGGCACCAAGACACGGAACAATAACAACAATACCACAGATCGGCCTCCAAGGCAGGAATGGGGGTCTGTCCCAGCTCAGGTGACCTGTTGTACTTACGGACCCCTGTGAGGATTCGGGGACGACTTCTGTGGCTAGCACTGCTGATCCCCTAGCCAGACAGGTTGCCCACTGCCTTAGAGATTCAGAATGCCCTAATTTTCACCAGGGCGTTTTTAGGTTTGATGTGTAGACCTCCTTTTATAAGAACAGTCGGAGCATGCGGTTGGCTGCTCCCTTTCCTTTCATGACATTTGCTCCACGCCCATGCCAGTCCAGCCACTCCCATACGGCCCAGGCTTGCTGAACAGCTGGCCTTAGGAACTCCTGTAGCCGGAGGGTTTCTGTTGCTCTGCCTCTCCAACAGGCGTCAGCGGCAGCAGTGATGTAATATCACTATTTTCCCAAGAAAGTGGGCTTCCTCTAAGAGCAGTATGGGTTAGCAGGCTACGGAAAGACCAGTGAGCTAGAGACAGGTAAGACAGGAGCCTGTCATGTGCTTCTGCACCCCAAGACAGGCCTGGTCTAATTATATTGAAAAGAGGGAGCTGTTGGGGGCTGCACACCCCTGGCCCCTTGACTTTCTTTGCCTGCCTCAGACCCTTTGCCTGCTGGAGTGAACTGAGCAAAATAACTTGTTTACCTGTGCCTGCAGCTGCTCTGAGCACGAGACCTTGATGGCAGGAGAGTGGTTTCTGGTGGGCCGGCAACTGAAAGACCCTGAGAGCTGGAGCGTGGCCAGAGCCTATGTAAACTGCCCCTGAGCACAATAAAGTTGGCGTTCTTGTATCAAGGGTGGCCCGTGGCCCCTGTGTCTGTCTCTGTCTGTGTGTCTTTGTGTTTTTAAGTCTCCAGCCCTTTTCCCAGCTCGCAGACTGACCTGTAGTGGCACGGGTACTACACTTCTGCCTCCTGAGTGCTGGGATTAAAGCTGTGCAACACCACTGCCCCTTCCCTTACAGAAAGCCCTGATCAGGTCCAGTATGCTGGCTGTGTTCAGTTTACTTCTTTCTCCCTGCTGTAGACTCTTGCTGATGTCTCTGGCTGTTTTCTCTCTCTCATCTCCAGTAAAAACCTCTCCTTTAGCTGGGCGGTGGTGGTGCACACCTTTAATCCCAGTGCTCGGGAGGCAGAGGCAGGTAGATCTCTGTAAATTCAAGGCCAGCCTGGTCTACAAAGTGAGTTCCAGGACAGCTAGGGCTGCTACTCAGAGAAATCCTGTCTCGGAAAAAGAAAAAAAAAAGAAAAACAAACAAAAATCTTACAAAACCTTCTCCCTTAACCATGCCATGGAGCAGTCATGGTGTGAGTTTATACAGGTTATCTTTGTTATTTTCCCACCACACAGGCCAGGTTAGCTAGCCTGTGAGCTTCTGGGTTCTTCTGTCTCCACCTCCCACTTCTCCTCAGTGCTGGGAGTATAGCCACTCATGTTATACATCCCACTGTTATGTGGATTCTGGGGATTCAGAACTTGGGTACTCCCGCTTGTGTGACAAGAGTGTCACTCTGAGATTGAGTCCCATCCTATCCCCAGTCCAGCATTGGAGACTGGGAGGTCACATGTGCGCGCGCACACACACACAAACACCTCTCCCTTTAGAGATGGTGGTGGCCCAGGCTGGACAAATACTGAGGCAAAGCCCTCTAGCAGACAGAGCCCAGATCTAAATGCACCTCCAGGCTCTGGGGAGTTTCCACCATCTTTCTGCTTCCTCCCCATGACCTACAGGAGTGGTGGCGTGTTGAAGGGGGAGGTCACAGGTGGGAAGAAGCCCTTCCCAATCTTAGTGTGTGGTGTCTGTCCTCTCAGGATGAAGTAGAGCTCTTCCCTGAACCTACCCCACAACACTCCTTGAGTGAGTCTGAAGGCAGGACTGTTGGGGTTAACAAGGTCCAGAGACCCAGCTCTCTTTGGAGTGCTGGATTCTACCCAGCCAAGTGCCAGGCCTATGGATGCTTGGTTCTGCAACTCAGTGGGGCTCTTTATTGCTGGGGCTTAGAGAGGGGCTGACAACAGACTCCCGAGGAAGAATCCATTCTCTGGCTTCAGGGCTGGCCAGGGCTGGTTGCTGTTGCTGTGAGACACTATCTTCTGGGAACAGGGTAGCTGCTGGCAACGATACGGGAGGTTCAAGGGAGAAGCGCTGGACAGAAGCCCTCTTCAGTTGTTTAAGAGCCAAGGTGTCCTTCTGGGTGTCCTCTGCCTCCTCCCTGGTGACCCCTGTTTCCTCCTGGGTGACCCCTGCTTCCTCTTGGATGTCCTCTGCTTCCTCTTGGGTGTCCTCTGCTTCCTTTTGAGAGACTTCAGCTGTCTCCTGGGAGAGTCTAAAGTCCTTCAGAGTGAGCAGAGTTCCCTCCAGGTTCTTGTACAATGAGGAAGGCTGAGACAAAGGGTTGCAGGGCCTGAGGTGAGTGGCTGGCCAGCAGGACTACCTTCAGCCCCAGGAGCAAAGGGGTGAGACTGAGGGCAGGGAGGAGCCAAGGCAAAAGTCTGGCTCTGGGGCTGAGGGGCTCACCAGGTTTTGTAGCTTCTCTTCAAGGGCCAGGTTGTCCTTTTGGTTAGCGTTCAATGCCTCCTGAAGCCTAGGGTAAAGGACAGGCTCCCTGAGCTCCAAGTTCTTTTCCCAGTCAACCCTTCCATACACAGACTTCCTGCATCAGCTCCGTTAGCTGGAGCCTCCTTAGGAGGCTAAGCTTACCCACATCACTGTCGCAGAAGGAACTGTTCCTTTCATATATCATGTATTAGCTGCCTTGTAGACCAGGCTGGCCTCGAAATCACAGAGATCCGCCTGCCTCTGCCTCTCGAGTGCTGGGATTAAAGGCGTGTGCCACCAACACTCGGCTCTTTCTTTCTTTTTTTGTTTGTTTTCGGTTTTATCTTTTTTTGGTTGTTGTAGAGACAAGGTCTCATTATGTAGCCCTGGCTGGCCTAGAACTCACAAGACTCAAACACACAGAGAACTGCCTGCCTCGGCCTCCTGGTGCTGGGATGGAAAAGTATGGGCCACCATGCCCAGCATTCTCGTTTATTTATTTACTTTAAAAAATGTATGTGCACTGGTATTGAGGGTGTCACATCCCCTGGAAGTTACGTCCTCTGGAAGAGCAGTCAGTAGTACTCTTTTTTTAAATATTTATTTATTTATTATGCATACAATGTTCTGTCTGCATGTATGCCTGAAGGCCAGAAGAGGGCACCAGACCTCACTACAGATGGCTGTGAGCCACCATGTGGTTGCTGGGAATTGAACTCAGGACCTTTGGAAGAGCAGGCAATGCTCATAACCACTGAGCCATCTCTCCAGCCCTAGTCAGTCGTACTCTTAACCACTGAGCCATCCCTTACACCACCCAGCACTTTCTATAAGATCTATTTATTTCTACTGGGCGGTGGTGGCTCAGGCCTTTAATCTCAGCACTCAGGAGGTGGAGGCAGGTGGATCTCTATGAGTTCCAGGATAACCAAGGCTACAGAATGAAACCCTGTCTCAACCCCCCGCCAATTTATTTTTGCTTTTGCTCATTTCTAGTTTATAATTATGAATGTTTTGCCTGCTCCTGTGCCTGGGGCCCTCAGAGACCAGAAGAAGTCGTTATGATGACCCTCTGGGACTAGAGTCATATACAGTTGTGAGCGTCTGTGTGGATGCTGGAATCTACACCTGGGTTCTATTTATTTAGAGACAGGGTTTCTCTGTGTAACAGTTGTAGCTGCCCTGGAACTCACTTTGTAGACCAGGCTGGCCTTGAACTCACTGAGATCCACCTGCCTCTGCCTCCCAAGTGGTAGGATTAAAGGTGTGTGCCACCACCGGCCGGCAATTATTTTTATTTCATTTTAAGTAATTAATTTTGAGCCAGACTCTCACATCACCAGGCTAGCCACCAGCTTACTGTAGAGACAAGGATGACCTTGAACTCTTGACCTTCTACTTCCACCCCACCTGCTGAGATCAGGGCTCGCACCACCACCTTTAGTTTAAAGGATACTAGCTTCCTGAAAGGCAAAAGCTCAACCAGCTTAGCTACATCCTCAACCCTTATTTGTTATTTATTCCTACATGGTCTCATGTAGCCCAGGCTACATCTTCTAGAAGGAATGATGTTGAACCCCTGGTCTTCTTGCTTCCACCTCCAAATGCTGGGGTTGCAGTTGTGTGCCCACACCCAACTCTTCTTTAGCAAGAGACAGGCTGCTCATCACCTAGGCTGGGCCATGAGTCCTCAGGTCTCCATGGGGCAGAGCAGAAGACTGGCCATCTCTTTGAGCTGTGTCAGGGCTGGTTCAGGACTCTATGGCAGCGGGTTGGTGAGTTTATGGATCAGTCCTGCCTAAGAGCTTGGTGCCAGCAGCGTGTGAGTGGGAACCTGGATTGCTCGGATCCATGGTTAAAGAAAGGCAGGAAGCCCTGGAGGAGAGGCATCACTTATACCCACTCCGTTACCAGGCAGAAGTGAGCAGCCCCCAGGCTCCGCTGCCTGACATCACAGAACGGAACCCTCCACAGTCAGCTACCTATATCATTCCTTGACAGCTAAAGGTAAGAATCCTCAACATACTAGACTCCTGCCTCACAGCCAAAGCTGTGGTCAGTAACCAGCGGGACAGATCCTGATCCTGTAGGATACTTTTGCTTGGGAGGTGAGGGCCCTGCTGGCAAGCAAGTTATCTAGAGTGGGACAGAATAAAGACAAAAGAGAACACAGGCAGGGGCTTCAGGGCAAGGGAAGACCCGAAGCCACAGTACCAGCCCAAACCAGAGCTGGCTTCACAGTCCTGTCCTGCAAACTTCACCCCACATGTCCCTGAAGCTCACCTATCGCAGTCCTTCTGCAAATCTTGTATCTCCTTTGAAGTCCTCTTAGGGCCCCAGTCTTCCTCACTCATGAACAGGCTCTCCAGGGTCTCAGTGTCCCTGGGGAGGTGAGAGCAGCCCTCAGGGCCTGAAGGTCAGTTGTTAGTTCCCAGTCTGAGACCCAGCTCCATCAGTCACGTGTGGGCCCTTCCTGTGGTTCAGCCCAAAGCTTAAACCTGGCACAGGTGTGAGAGGGTGTGGCGGTGGGGGGAAGGGGTTGTTCTCCCCCTCCCCCAGGTAATACCCACCCACTCACAGAAACACACCCATGCAGGCAGCCTTACGATGATTCAGCATCTTTGGGCTCAGGAGTGTTGAGGAGTGTGAACAGGAATGTGACAGTGGGTTCCGACTGCAGGTCCATCCTTGACTCCAGAGACGGCTTTGCAGAGAAGGTGACTTGGTGACTGAAGTGACATGAGGCTTCCAACCCACAGGTCTAGTCCTCCCTCCCCTCCTTGCCCTTCCCATCTCTCTGCTTTATAGGGATTTGGTCTCTGTGCCCCTCAGCTTATGGGGAGGAAGCAGTGGAAAGGACAAGGCAAATGAGAATTTTTCTCCTAGGAGGCCCTCTGGCTGGAGAAGAACCCAAGATGGTCCAGCAGCTAGAGGCTGCAGCAAGAGGGAGGAACTTGAGGATCGGGACTACAGGTCTTGGCCCAGGCTAAGAAAGAATTTCTGTAGCCCACCTCTCTCCCTTGCCTTCTGTCTTAGGATCAGCAGTAAATGAGGGAGCCCCCAGGGCTTGCTGTCACCTCCACGCTGGGCTCCCTGGAGTCCCCAGGTTCTTCTAGCTGTGGCTCTGGCTCTGGCTCAGCAGGCTGCATTGCTGCTCTCAAGGCCTGCTTGGGATGGGCACTCAATTTGCCTGTGGAAGACTGAGGGAGACAGACCTGCTTGGTGACCCGCTTACCCCAGAACCCCCAGGCTAGTGTTGTTAGACCATGGTCCAGCCAAGATGGTAAAACCCTCAGCAAATACAATACAGGATGCCCAGTGTTGATGGTTAATATTGTCACCTTGACGATCTAGAATCACCTAGGAGACACAACTCCTGGCATATTGCTGAAGAAATTCCTACGTTGGGTAAATTGAGGAAGACCCACCCTAGATATGGCTGTCACCATTCCAGGGGCTGCTGGGGTCCTAGTCAGGATGAAAAGCAGAAAGAGAACTGAGCACTGGCACTCATCTGGCCCTGCAGCGCCAGGCACCGTGCAAAGGCACCGTGCCCAGACTCCTTAAGCTCCTGTTGCCATGACCTCCCCACCATGTTGGACCACATCCTCAAGCTGTGAGCCAAGATGGCCCTTCCTTATTTGAACTGTGTTTGTTAGGTGTCTTGTTGCACGCGGAGAAAAGTGATCAACACATACAGTTTTCAGTTTTTTAAAAAGTTTATTGCCACTGTGCATCTGTGCACGGTCCTCATGTGGAGGTCAGCAGATGGCTCTCAGGAGCCAGTTCTTCTACCTTTGATGTTAAGGAACAAGCCTGGGTTGCCAGCCTTGTCTAGCAGAGGTTTGTACCCACAGTCATCTCAGGATCCCACAGCCTGGCCATCTGCAGGATGTAAATCCAATTACAACCCCAAAGTGAATACTTTAGGCACAGGTGTAGTCTTAGTACATAGTGGGCAGAGGCAGCTGGGTCAAAAATTTAAGACCAGCCAGGCAGTGGTGGTGCATGACTTTAATCCCAGCACTCAGGAGGTGGAGGCAAGAGACAGAGGTAGATGGATTGCTGGGATCGCCACTAAGTCCACCATTGGTTTTGCTTTTGCTCACCTGCAGCTATGGTAAAATCGCCAGGTGAGAAACAGGACATATGAATTTCAGGTACTGAATTTTTATCATGTAAGTGGTACTGGAGATCAAACCCAAGGGTCCACGTGTGCTAGGCAAGCACTCTATCACATCCCAAACACGACAGCATTGCAGGGAATTCACTTACATAAAACTGTGTGTTTGCTCTTGTCTTTGGGAGTCTGCTGTAGCCCAGGCTGATCTCAACTCATCACACATGGAGCATGGCTCCTGTTCCTCCCACCTCTACCTCCAAGCAGGGACTTCACGTGTACAGCTGGCTGATACCTTGTTTTCTACCCCCACCTCATTTCCTCACTCAGAACTATAGGGGTTATTTCTTTTTAACAGAATTGCAAACCTGTCCCCACTGCCATGTGTTGTAGTGGGGTGAACATTAGAATGAACAGATGTTTTCTAGAAATACTTTGACCTTGGAGAAATCCTTGCAGAAAACAGTGGCTATTTTCCATGATTTGTATGTAGAAGTTTTGCTGAAGGAGATTGACACCATCCTATGACTTTGGTCACAAGACACTGATGTGGGATGTCCTTCTGTATATGTGTTGCTTTTATTGGTGGATGAACAAAGCCGTTTGGTCCAATGAGTTAACAGAGTAAAGCCAAGCAAGAAATCAAAACAGAGCTAGAGAGTAGGTAGAGTCAGGAAGATGATTCTGGAACCTTAGTGGTAGGCCTCATCCTCGTGGTGATACAGATTAGTAGAAATGGGTTAATTTAAGATGTAAGAGTTGGTTAATAAGAAGCCTGAGCTAATGTCAGGAGCCAATTTCCTCCTAAAATTATTGCAGGAACCATCACCATGGGGAGTCTGCAGAGAACCCCACACCCATAATTGTGTTAAGAATCGTTCTATTGACAGAGCCTACCCCACACCCAAATTGGCTGTTAATGGAGAGCTATCTGTTAGCGGAACCCACCCCACATTCCAAACTATCTAGAGAACTAGGTGTGTCAACTCGTGACTTCCTGGCCTAGGTGACCTGACCGAAGGTAACCTCCTGGACCATGTGACCAACATCAACCACGTGGCAAGAGCCCAGGCCCCTGTGCCCATCCCCCAACTCCTTACCCTATATAAGCTGTACCCCATCTCTAATAAACGGAGGCTCTGACAAACCTAGCATGGCCTCCTTCCTCTCTCTCAGCTCATATCTTCCAGATAGTGCCTCTCCGGGACCCTGGAATAACTGACTGCAGGGTGGGTTACAACCCCTAGACTGAGTAGCCCACCCAAAGGCAATCAACAAGCTAATAGGAATACGCCTAAACTACTGGCCAAACACTGCTGTAATTAATATAGTTTGTGTGATTATTCAGGTCTCGGTGCCCGGGAAACTAAAGCAGTCTCCATCTACAAGGCACCTGGGGTGAGGCTCCTGTATCTGTGTATTACAAACGATACATAATAAAGGACTAGAGTCATGGGGGCATGGGACACCCCCTTCAGTAAGACATGTGAATTAGATGAGGAACCTTGGCATGAGGAAATACTTTGTGTAGTTTTCAATACACTTTTGTACAGTTGTTTAGGGTTCAGTTCAGAGACTAGACCTTCCTGCTGCCATACAGGCCTTTAGATTTCATCTTGGAGTTCCTTCTTTCTCCAGCCATCCCCAGCTACATAATGCACCCTGACAGTTGTGCTCTTACCCATGAGTGTTCCTACAAGTTCCTCATCCACTGCCAACTTGTTCTGCCCACTTTTCCTGCTGAGCAAGCATCCCTCTCAGGACCCTGTTCATGGTGGTACTGGTGGGCTTACTCTGAGGGTGTTTCTTACTCAGTGTAGCATGAGATGTCCCATCTATTGGGATGGAAGCAGCAGCATTTCCCCAACTTTTCCCCCTCAGCATTAAGTCTGAAGTTACCTGCCACCCCTGTCTCTTTCTTTACTGCCATAATGGTACCCATGAAATGTATTGGCTGATCTCTCAAGAGCATTAACAGTAAAGAAAACCAATGTCAGGTCCTTACATGCTCCAACTGTTTTGTTTTTTGTTCCACCACCACCACCACCTAGTCAGGGTTTTTCTGTATAGCTTTCACTGTCCTGAAACTCCCTCTCTAGACAAGGCTGTCTATCTCTATCTCTACCTCCCGAGTGCTAGGATTAAAGGCATACACCACCACACCTGGCTTTTTTTTTTTTTCCGAGACTGGGTTTCTCTGTACCTTTGAAACCTGTCCTGGAACTAGCTCCTGTAGACCAGGCTGACCTCAAAATCACAGAGATCCGCCTGCCTGTGCCTCCCGAGTGCTGGGATTAAAGGCTGCACCACCACAGCCCAGCTGTTTTTTTTAGATAGGATTTCCCTAGCTCTATTTGTCCTGGAACTCAGTATGTAACACCAGCTGGTCTCAGACTCAGAGATCTGCCTGCCTTTGCCTTTGTAGTGCTAGGATTAAAGCTGTGTGCTACACAGGTGGCCAGTCTTAAATTACAATATGAAGACACACGGTGAGTCTGCAGCATGATGGTGTGGGCAAAGGAGAGGACCCAGTGCATAGTGCTTGCTGTGCGAGCACGAGGACCTGAGTTCAGACTCCAGCACACACCTTAAAATCAGATGCAGTGGCCTGTATCTGCAACCCTAGAACCAGGGAAGTGCTGGGAGAGGTGGATTGGGGTCTTGTTGGCCAGTTAGTTGAACTGAGATGGTATAGAGAAAATGTAATGGCCTATATTTCACCAGAGGATGAGCTGGAATACTCACACTGCACAACAGCCTTAGCAATCACATCTTTGGTCTGCTGCTCAGAGGTGATCAAAGCCCAGCTGCTGGGCAGCATCTTGGAGGGGCTGTTATATCTGAGCCACAGGCTCCTATGCTGGATGGAACTTTCAGAAAAGAGGAACAGGGCTGGAGTGTGGCCAATTCCATATACCTCCCCTGGGAAAGAGGACTTAGCAGCCCTACCAGATCCAAGTCTTCCCTCCTGGGATAGGGGGGCTTGGGCCTTCATTCCAAGAAGCCCAAGCTCAGAGGAACAGGGATCAGTCAGTCATTAGAGGAAAGTCAGGCTGGTAGAGGAGCAGCCCTGGCATTCAGGGCTTCACACCAGCAGCTCTGTCTTCGACTAAATAGGACAGTTTACAAACAGGTAAAAACTATTTAAAAGTTTATTTACATTAAACCTTTCTCCTTGGGCTGCACATTAGTTCCGCAAAGGCCAGACGGGTTTGTAGTAATGGCAGCAATCAGCAGGGTCCAGCTCAGGGTCCACAGGAACCAGCGAGGACAAATTCTTCAGGTGTGCTCCACCCAAAACCATCCTGGTGTAAGAGTGTGCTTGCTTGCAGTTCTCATTCCCCACAGTTTCTCCTCCCATGAACTTGCAAAAATCCAATGGCGTTTGAAACCGTATCTTCTACCAGAGAGGAGTGGTAGGCAGGAGACACTTCCGCAGAGAGACCACAAGACACGCATTTTAACTCCCAGCAACCCCCTCGGAATGGTCTCATGTGAGAGTGTAATAGTCAAGCTCACGGCCTCCAGTGATGCAGCTGTCTGGATCATGGGCAGTAGCAGTAACACCCAGAGCTTTCTAAGTGTAGTTGCAGAGAACCACATCCTCGAGCTGAGACTGTGGCTCATTAGAAGAAAGAGATGTGGGTGAGGAAAGGATGGTCAAAGAGAGACCACAAACCCTGACTTGGTGGCATCTGGAGCCCACACCATGAAGTATGTCCACTGTGCCCCAAGCATCGGTACCTCATTCATCAATGTGTTAACAACAGAACACAGACACGAACAGTTCCTATGTAATAGTCACATGTGTTTAAAAAAAAAAAAACAAAAAAACACCCAACTATGACTCCCTCTGCCTTTTTCATAACCCAGACTCCATGTCCAGCTCCCCAGCCTGTGAGTTCCCTATCAGACTCTATCTATAGAACGCCTTTACTGGTTGGTGGCCAGACTCCAAGCCACCAGAGGGCAACACCAGAGATAGCCCACAGCTGAACCTGTTTCTGACAGTGCGGGCTCAGAGCAGAATGGCTTCTCATCTCCAACACTGTGGAGGTAGACCATCCAGGGTAACTATAGTTACAATATGACAGGGGGCCAGCAACACCTTTCTGGATAACAAGGCCAATAAAGAGGACCTTACAAGTCCTTTCTACTCAAGGGCAATATGCACAAGGAGAGAGAGGTGAGAGCATGGCCGGGGGTACCCCCACTCTATCTCATTCAATCAGAAGATCAAACTTTTCAGCAGCTTCAAACTCAGCATTCATGGCCATAGCCCACTCATCCAGCTCCGATTTCTGGTGGAAAGAAATGAGGGCACATGAGCAGGGAAGGCAGTCATGTCAGCTAGAGCATGTAACTTAGCCACACCCTCAGGGGCCAGAGCTGATCCTGGCCCCAAACATTCCCTGCCTGTACAGTGCACCTGCAGGAGAGACCCTGCCCCTTACTCACCAGGATCTCTGGCACCTTCTTCTTTCGCTTCTCTTTCACAGCTGGAGGAGAGATACCAGGAAGGGTTGTGTCTGGAACCCAGGGCTTCACAGGTACCTTTGGGACTTCAGTTAACTTTGAACACACAACAGGTGAGACTCCAGGCAAGTCTTCAGGTCCCTCAAAGCCAAAGAAGGACCGGCGACCAGGAGTGGAGGTTGAGGCAGAACTGAGGCTCTCCAGCCGACTGTATGATCGTCTGACTTTCTGGGACATTTCCAAGTCTCTGGTGTCTAGCTCTCCCTCCCCAGAGTTAGAGTCAACATTCTGACCGTACAGCACTGGGGTGCTGGTGGGGGTAACAGGGACACTGCAAGTCTTGAAGAGGTCCTCCTTAGTAGGGACCTTGAGAGGAGGGCTGTTTTCTTTTTCCAAGATAAAAGAGATCTGTATCGGGACAGGAGAGAGAACCCCTGTCAGCTAGGGGATTCAGGAAGGGAAAGACTGCGCAGAAGACAGTTCTGTTTCTTGTGTATTTTATGGGGTTGGGGATGGGACACAGGGTCTTGTGTATGTAAGGCAACTGCTGTGCTGAGGAGCTCCACCCCTAGTCCAGGACAGTTTTCCCCCCCTAAGACAGGGTTTCTCTGTGAAACAGTCCTAGCTGTCCTAGAACTCACTTTGTAGACCAGGCTGGCCTCAAACACAGAGATCCGCCTGCCTCTGCCTCGAAAGTGCTGGGATTAAAGGCGTGCGCCGCTGCCGCCCAGCTCAGGACAGATTTTGAGCAATGAATAGTCATGCAGCACATGCTCATAATGCACAAACCCTGGGGTCTACTCCATTGCTGAGAAGAGAAGCATTACCGCTCCTGAGAAGCCGCACACAAGATTCATTACATTCGCTACACTTGCTGCCACAGTCAATGTACCTGGCATAGAGCCACCTACCTCTCCAGCTGACAAAATCCCAGCATACAGGCTTGATGGCCTCCTGTTTTGCCTGCATCCACGCATCTAATCTCACTCACCCTCTATGGGTCAACACCACATAGCTTCTAAAGCGTTTTCCAAAATGTTCACCTCTATACTGGTGACCTGCCCTACACCAGGGAATGTTTTGGGCACTGGGAATCTATCAGGGAAAACGAAAGCAGCATTGGCATCAGTGCCGCCACTGCCTACTGAAAACACAAGACAGAAAACCAGGGGTAGGCATGTTTAAAAAGCAAAACAAGCCGGGTGCTGGTGGTGCACACCTTTAATCCTAACTGACTAAGGTACACTGCAATACCGTCTCTGTACACACAGGCTACCGTGAAGGCTTTGACCCAAGGCCAATGGAGCCATAGCAAAGCTGGTCAGCAAAAACTTAACCTGACAATGTACTTGAGGCTCATGTGTTTGTCACTATACCCCCACTTTCAGTTTAAACAGGTCCTCCTCAGGGAGGCTGTCCTTCACCTGGGATTCAGATTAGCCCAGACTTTCATTTGTAGCTATTCTGCTATAATACCCTTTTTAATTTCTAGTACAGCAATATCGCTATCTATATTATATAGTAACAGGGGCCTGTTACTAGTTAACTCAGTCATGCCACCCAGATGGGGGAAGTTTCTTGAGGATCGGGGTCACCAGCTGACTAGCTAACTGTGTCAATGCCCAGGGTACAGCAGAACCTTGCACACTGGAGGGTCACTGAACTAATGGACACGAACGTGGCACCTAGTTTTCTGGAGGCCACGACCTAGTAAAAGGACAAATCCAACAACACTCATGCTCTAATACAAGGAAGGAGAGTCCCCAAGGAACATTTCAGCTGGCTGTGGTGGCACATGCCTTCAACTCAGCACTTGAAAGCAGAGGCAGGCGATCTCTGTGAACTGAGGCCAGTTTGGTCTAGAGTGAGTTCCTGAACAGCCAGAGCTACATAGAGAAAGTTAACTCGAAAACAAAGAAGCAGGACCGCCCCGACTATTGAATCCCCATTGTCTGCATCCACAAAGCTACCCAGATTGTATTTTTTGAGGCAGGGTCTCTCTATGTAGACCAGGCTGGCCTTGAATTCAGAAGTCCCCACTTTCACAGTACTTATGTTTAGAGAGGGGAAGATGTCAAATGTGTAAACGAGTATCCTATCAGATGTTGATAAAGATACTTCTAGAGAAATGTGTGAGTGAATTAGTAGTCAGGAAGCTCTCTGGGAAGAGTGTGAGAGGACATTTATACAGTCATTATCTTAGTCGGGGCCCTGCCATCTTAACTCACTTTGTAGACCAGGCTGGCCTCAAACCTGCCTCTGCTTCCCAAGTGCTGAGATTAAAGGCGTGCACCACCACCGCCTGGCTCATTTTTAGAGCATTTTCACTATTTTCCTTAAAAGTTGAGTCATAGCTCAGTGGTGGTGGCCAATGCCTTTAATCCCAGCACTCGGGAGGCAGAGGCAGGCAGAGCTCTTAGGACCAGCCTGGTTTATAGCAACTTCCAGTTCAGGACAACAGGTTATGCAGCGAGACCTAAGGTGAAAATTTATGAAGGTCTCAAGAGGCAAACTGTTCTCAGCTGCCTGGGTACAAGTAGTGCTTAATATGTAGCATATCTAACCTTTCTTTCTTTTTGAGACAGGGTTTCTCTGTGTAGCTTTGGAGCCTGTCCTGGAACTCGCTCTGTAGACCAGACTGACCTCTGCTTCCCAAGTGCTGGGGATTAATGGCGTGCACCGCCACCACCTGGCTGTACCCTTATTTCTAACGTGAACTGGATCCCACACAAATAAGGAGATAGAACTGAACTCACCCTAGGACTCCTTCGAAGCGTGTGGGCAGATGGGACCTGTAGGGATAACATCAAGCCGTCAATCAATAGCTATGCCCAGTTTTGACATCTCACTCCCAAATCCCTCTCTCAGTTCCTCACCTCTACTGCGTGAGCCACGATCTTCTTCAAGACGATGGGCTTTCTGACCGGAGCCACATGAGGTGTCTGAAAAGGGGACGAGAGATTACCATAAGCTTTCCATTAATTCAAAGCCCTCTTGGTCAGAACCTGAGGAATTCGGATCGTACCTTCGGCCAAATTTCAGGAAAGATGTTTGGAAGATCTGAGCCAGATTTCCGCTGGAACTTCTTAGAAGACTTAGTAAGTGGGGTCCTGACTCCTGGAAAGGAAACATGTTTAAGGATAAGCAAAAAAACTTGGTTCGAGTTAAAATAAGACAACAATCAAACGAAGCAAGATGTTTGACGAGTTCGGGAAAGCGGGCGTCTTCCAAGGGGAGCTAAGCTTCGTTCCCCAAACGACGCGGCCCTACCGCTCTCGCGCGCCCTCCGCTCACCCGACCGCTGGGCGGCCCCTCCGGACCGAGTTCGCCGCTCCGACATGCCCACGATCCGGCTCAGTCTCCGCCGCAGTTGCCAACCTACGCTCGCGCCGACCGGGAAGCTTGTGTCCACAAACGTTCAAATTACCCGCCTAAAGAGGAAGGAAGCGGAAGTGACGCAAGAAGGCAGGCCCTTGGACAACCTCTTTGTCGTCAAACGTTTACGCCTTGCGTAAGGCCGAGGCGTGGCCTGGAGGCGCTGTGGCGTCATCAGCGTGCGCCGCACCCGGAAGAGACGTGGCAGCGGAGGGATAATCAGAGCGGCCGGAGCCGAAGGGAGCAGCGATTCAGCTACCGGAGTGGGTCAACACAGTCTCCGACCTTCCACGCTTCCCACCACCCTACGCAACTCGTCGCGACCGGTATCGCGGAGGTTCTCTGAGACCCAGAATGGGGTCTGCCTGATGGGGGCGGGGCCAAGAGGGGGTGGGGTCTTGGGGGCGGGGTTGGTGATTTTGGAGTTCTTGATGGAGAAATCGTCCGCCTAGGGGTTGGGTCGTGATGGAATGAGGGGTCGCCTGTGGTAAGGTCTGTGTAGGGGGCGTGGCTTTCCTCGTACTGAAGCCGTTTGGACTGGTGTGGAACTGGTCTGGGGGATTTAAAAAAGAAACCAACTGGGTTGGTGAGAACAAAGTGGCAGTCATCAGAACCTGGTTTCCTGCTAACTCAGACCGTCTCCCTAGGATCAATCATGGGACTTTGCAAGTGTCCCAAGAGGAAGGTGACAAACCTGTTTTGCTTCGAACACCGAGTCAACGTCTGCGAGCACTGTCTGGTAGCCAATCACGCCAAGGTGGGTCGTTTGGAGCAGTGGCTGAGCAGGGCACTGGGTGGGCAGGCAAGATGGGCTCCTTCCAAATCCATGAGGTACTCTCGCTAGGTTGTAAGCTAACCAAGGGCAAGTTCTCTCTGCTGGGCCTTCATAGGTGTTCAGTTCATGCTCACTGGCTAAACAGAAAAACAAGGCAGGAGCCTGGACACCAGTTGTGCCATCTCTCTCCCACTCCAGTGCATCGTGCAGTCCTACTTGCAGTGGCTACAAGATAGTGACTACAACCCCAACTGCCGCCTGTGCAGCACTCCCCTGGCCAGTCGAGAGACAACCCGTCTTGTCTGCTATGGTGAGGCTTGGGCACTGGGAAGGGGTCTGGGCAGCTCCGGGGTCCAGCTTAGGCACTGGTCTGCTAGCACCCTTCTAGCAGTAAGACAGTGAGTCTCTCAAGCCTGGAGGCTAGAGCCTCAGATCCCGATCCTGTTAGGTGCTTCCCTGCTTTGTAAGCCTAGGCAAGCCTTTTCCTTTCTCCTCTTCCTGCTCTGCCAGTCTTTGAGAGCTGGAGATGACTGTGAGCAAGATTCACTGTTCAGGAACGTTACTGACTCCAAGACTGAACAGAGAGGAAGCGCCTCCCACGTTACAGTTAGAGGGAGTCAGTAGCCACAGCCAAGTGTAAAAGCCTCAGCTTAAGTCTTTCAAGATGCTGGTGCAAAGGGGGAAGCTTTTTACCTTGTTTTCCCATGAAACTGTGTGTATACCCATACAAAGGTGCACTTTAATACTCATGGGAGAGATAGTGGTAACGAGTGTATATGAACACATGTACTGTAGAGTGCATGGTGACATGAATGTATATGAACACGTGTACTGTAGAGTGCATGATGACATGAGTGTATATGAACACGTGTACCGTAGAGTGCATGGTGACATGAATGTATATGAACACATGTACTGTAGAGTGCATGGTGACATGAATGTATATGAACACGTGTACTGTAGAGTGCATGATGACATGAGTGTATATGAACACGTGTACCGTAGAGTGCATGATGACATGAGTGTATATGAACACGTGTACCGTAGAGTGCATGGTGACATGAATGTATATGAACACGTGTACCGTAGAGTGCATGGTGACATGAATGTATATGAACACGTGTACCGTAGAGTACATGGTGACATGAATGTATATGAACACGTGTACTGTAGAGTGCATGATGACATGAATGTATATGAACACGTGTACTGTAGAGTGCATGGTGACATGAATGTATATGAACACGTGTACTGTAGAGTGCATGATGACATGAGGGTGATGGATTCTGAGTATCAGCTGACATGAATGTACAGATGTGTATACCTTACATGAGTGACATCCAGTGTAGGTTGAGGGAATTGTTCTTGGGTTTGCTTATATTTTTATGAGTATGTATATATTTGTGCCTCTGGATATATGTATGAATCTGTGCGTATGTCTGGAAGCTTTCCTGAAAGTATTCTTGTACGTAGTGTTCTCTTTCTTTCTTTCTTTCTTTCTTTCTTTCTTTTTTATCTCACGGGGATGACCTTGACCTCTTGATCCTCCTGCCTTCAACTCCCAAGTGCTAGGTTTATTAGCCCAAGGAGTGTGATGAGTTCAGGCCCAGAGAAGACTCTTTGATATGGTAGATGGCATTTTCTTCCCAGCCACACCTTCTCCTTATGGACTGACCAAGTCTAATCTACTGTGATTTAGTACAATGATATTCACAAGAAGGCTGAATGAAGTCTTAGAGACCAGGGGTGAGGAGAAAAAAGAATGGCCCTGGGTATCCACATATATGCCCATTCATTCCTGCAATGAGCTGGCAGGGGCAGGGCAGGGGGCGTTGTAGGCCTAGGCTAAGAGCCCAGAGTTGTCTTTATCTTTATTTTCCTTCTTATTTCATGGGTCCTAAGATCTCTTCCACTGGGCCTGCATCAATGAACGTGCTGCTCAGCTACCACGAAACACGGCTCCTGCGGGTTACCAGTGCCCCAGCTGTAATGGCCCCATTTTCCCCCCAGCCAACCTAGCTGGCCCTGTGGCTTCAGCGCTGAGAGAAAAGCTAGCCACGGTCAACTGGGCCCGGGCAGGACTGGGCCTTCCTCTGGTGAGAGTTCCTCTGCCTGTCTGGTCATCTGTTTGCCCTGACCCCCACCTGAGCCAGATTGGATGGGTGAGCAGCAGAAGTAGCCAGGCTGCTAACTTAGATTCCTTTCTCCAGATCGATGAGGCGATAAGCCCAGAGCCTGAGCCCCTCAATTCCTCAGACTTCTCTGACTGGTCCAGCTTTAATGGTAAGTGGTGAACTCCATCTGCTATCTGGGCCTTGCCTCCCTGCTCCACTGACAGTTCTTTCTCCATCCACAGCTACCAACCCCCCCGTGCAAGAAGAGATAGACAGCACGTCTGTTGCTCCAGCTTTCTACAGCCAGGTTCCCCACTCCCCTTCTTCCCCAAGCCACCCCGAGCAGCACACCGTCATACACATGGGTGGTACTGAGGCCCCGACACACGGTGAGCTGGGGAATTTCCGCAGTCAGAGAATGGAAAAGTATGGGTGATTTGTGTGGGGAGAGCTCAGGAGCCCCAAGTGGAATGGCTCTTCCTCACTCCAAGGACAGATATTGCCTCCTCACAATTTCCAAGATTGTTGGCTGAGGTTTTCTGTCTCACCAAGTCCCACATCCGTTTAGTCCAAAGAAACACACAGAGGTCTACATTAATGATAAACTGATTAGCCTATTAGGTCAGGCTTCTTATTAATTTCTATAAGTTATATTAGTCTATAATATTTGTCTGTGTTAGCCACGTGGCTTGGCACCTTTTTTGGCAAGGCAGTCACATCTTGCTTGCTCTGTGTCTGGCTTCCTTTCTGGGTGACGACTGCAGACTGAAACTTCCATCTTCCCAGAATTCTCATTGCCCTACCTATACTTCCTGCCTGGCTATTGGCCAATCAGCATTTTATTAAAAATAATATAAGTGACAGGATAAAAGACTATTGTCCCACAGCACAAGATGCTCTGTTAGGTTGGGAGGGCAGGAGATTCTTTATCCCACCTCCACGCATGCCACAGGGCCAGTTTGTCTGAGCCTGTTCATGTTGGTGTTTCTATCCCTATAGCCCCAAGGAAGGTATATGACACACGGGATGATGACCGAACAGCAGGACTCCATGGAGATTGTGATGACGACAAATATCGCCGCCGGCCTGCTCTGGGCTGGCTGGCCCAACTTCTCAGGTACATGGAGACATGCAGGATGAGTGTCAGAAAGGAGAGGCCCCATGGTGGACAATTTACTGACAGTAGGCTTGTTCTGGGCACTGGCAGGATCCAGTGCCAGGGCCACAATGAGGTCCTGGCTGGCAGGCAGGCTTACTATGCATGTCCTTTTCAGGGGCTGTGCCCTTTGAAATTGGACTCTGAGGCCCCGTCCTGCTGTGATGTCACCTGATTTTTATTAGTCTCCTTCATGTTCAAGTTTCCAGGACAATTTGTGTGTTACTGGCTCAAGTTTCATAATAACCCCAGATGATGGCCAGTGCAGGGGAACAGGGGTGATCACTCCCAGTGCACAGATAAGGAAATTAAGGCCTAAAGATAGTGGCTAAGACTTCTCTCTGTGCCAGGGCAGGGTCCTAGGGCCTCACCTGACTTTTGCTCATTCTTCTCAGGAGCAGGGCCGGGTCCCGGAAGCGGCCACTGACTCTGCTCCAGCGGGCAGGGCTCTTGCTCCTGCTGGGGCTGCTGGGCTTCCTGGCACTCCTTGCCCTTATGTCTCGCCTTGGCCGGGCTGCAGCTGACAGTGATCCCAATCTGGACCCACTCATGAACCCTCACATCCGTGTAGGTCCTTCCTGAGCATGTGCTTGTCTGGGCCAGCTTAGGACCCGAAGTCCTGGGGAGAGAAGGTCGGGGAGGCCTGGGGGCTTTTCTCTCTACTCCTTTTCCTCAGTCCTGAGACACTACAATCCCCTGGACCAAGTCAGCTGGAGGCTGAGGCTGCAGGCCAGGTCTGTAGCCCTGTTGGTCGTTTTGGTCTTCACTTGCTGGTTCCTGGGTCTCCAGCCTCCTACTTAACCCTCAACGGAGCAGACAGGTGCAAATAAACAACAGACTTTATTAAAACACCTGAAGCAGCTTTTTCCATCTCCCTTCTCAGCCCTGTCCCCAATCCCCAGGCCTCAGTGGTTCTCCTCTCGGTAATTGATGGCCAGAAACTCCAGGGACATGCGGTTGAAGAACATGACTCCATTGAGTACTGGGTGGAGGAGAGAGCCCATCAGCTCAACAGTTTTATCCCCTCCTTGACACTTCTCAGGGTTTCAAAACTCCCCCTCCTTGTAAGCACACCTCCCCACTCACTCAGGATGATCAGAGCAAAGCAGCGAAGAAACTTGTCACTAGTCATCTCTGCGTAGAGTGACCCCATGGCAGCCCAGCAGATGCTGATCACCTGGGAGAACTGGGAGAGGGGTCCAGTGGGAGAGCGGCCCCTAACGTAGACACTTTCATCAGCCCCTTTGCTTTCCCCAGCCCTCGAGCCCCTCCCCAGACCTACTATCAGGACAACCGTGTATCGGAAGCTCATGCGGTCGTAGTGGTGGCTGACACAGAAGTTGTGAACATCACTAGCAAATACACCCATGTGTAGGAAGAAGAGCATTAATGCAGCTACGGTGAGCATCATGCCTGGAGGGAAGAAGAATACGGCTATTCGGTCCCGCCATCTCATCCTGGTGACAGCCTAGACTCAAGTCAGGCTCAGGAACTGGAGCAAGTGGTTAGTGTCCAGAGACAGCAAAGTCCTGCCATTCTAGGGTATTCTGGCAGAAACAGTAGTGTATTCCAGAGTGAGGGAGGCATTGAAGAGGACAAGGTTCTAGAACATAGCCTGATTCCAACAAACAGAAGAATGTTTCTGAGTATTGAGATGTTCCCTTGTGGAGTGGCAGGCAGAATGAGCTGAACAGCAGGAGCCTGTGGTGTAGGCAAGGGGCAGCAGCCCACACCATTCTGTCCTCCGTACTTCCTGGCAGCTCAGTATTTCCACAGGGGACGTTGTACAGGGGACAGGCAAGGGCTCAGAAAGGTGGAGGAGCACGTCCTAGCTCCACAACAAGGCTTTTGGCTTTGTTTGGTTTTTGGTTTTGTTTTATTTTGTTTTGTTTTAAACACAGGATTTCTTTGCATAGCCCTGACTATCCTGGATTTTGCTCTGTAGACCAGGCTAGCCTCAGAGATCCTCGTGTCTTTAAAATAGCGCTATCTTAAAGGTGCGAGCCACCATGCCGAGCTCGTCCACAGCAGGCTTTAGACAGGTGAGTGGTTAGTGCGTAGATGAGTAGCTAAATGCTTTCCCAATGGAGGGAAGGCTTTGGCCAAATCCCAAGCTTTGGCTCTCTAAACTGAAACACTGGAGTTCATGTCCCTTGTCACCACAGATTTCAATAAGCAGAGACAGGAAATGAATCTAAACTGCCCTTTCTTCAGAGAATCTTCTGGATTGCTACAGACTGATCCACAAATCTGCCTCCCCCCTCCCAGTTCTGGCTACCAGATTTCATAGGGAACCAGAAACAGCAAAATGTAGTCGTCCCTCTGATTGGGTAGTTGGCCTTGTGTCTAAGTTCCACAGTATCTGTACTACTTTTCCTGTCACCTGTGTGCTGTGCTTTGCCTTCCTTGTCTCTGTGCAGTGCTGGTTTGAGCCCTTCCAAGGCCTGTGTATTTTTTTTTGTTTGTTTGTTTTTTGTTTTTCGAGACAGGGTTTCTCTGTGGCTTTGGAGCCTGTCCTGGAACTAGCTCTGTAGACCAGGCTGGTCTTGAACTCACAGAGATCCGCCTGCCTCTGCCTCCCGAGTGCTGGGATTAAAGGGCGTGCGCCACCATCGCCCGGCTAGGCCTGTGTATTTTTATAGCATTAAGTACAAGTAATCTTCTAAAGATTTCATTACTTTTAGTTAATGCTAATTAACTTAGAGTTGATTTTGTTTGTTTGAAACAAGGTCTCAGGGCTGGAGAGATGGCTCAGTGGTTAAGAGCACTGCCTGTTCTTCCAAAGGTCCTGAGTTCAATTCCCAGCAACCACATGGTGGCTCACAACCATCTCTAATGGGGTCTGGTGCCCTCTTCTGGCCTGCAGGCATACACACAGACAGAATATTGTATACATAATAAATAAATAAATAAATAAATAAATAAATATTTTTTTGAGAAAGAAACTAGGTCTCACTAGGCATCTCTGGTTTACTCTGGAACTCATTGTATAGACCAAGATGGCTTCAAACTCACAGAGATCCACCTGCTTGGACCACAGGTGTGTGCCCCTATGCCCCGCCGCATTTATTTCAGTGTATGGTAGGTGGATTTAGAGTGCTCGCATGGCATAGTGCATATAGGACAATTTTCAGGAATCCAGTCTTGAATGCTGAGCCATCTTGACAGCCCTTTTTGTTATTTATTCAGTTTTTGAGACAGTTTTTATATAGGCTAGGTTGGCCTCAAAATTACTATAAGGATGATTTTGACCCCCTCCTAATCTTTGCTCTTGAATGCTGGGACTCTAGGTAGGAACACACCACCGTGCCTGGTGTTTTTCTTTTCTTCATTTTTAAATTTATTTTATTTTTTCTGGATGTATGAGCATTTTGTCTGCATACACATGTGTTCCTGGCTCCCCATGGAGGCCAGAAGAGGACATTGGATCCCCCAGGATTGGAGTTACAGACAGTTGTGAGCCTGGGAACATGGGTCATCAGATAGAGCAAGTACTTTTAATTGCTAAGCCATCACTCCAGCTTAAATTCACCTTCATAAACTATAGCTTCATAGGCTGAAATCTTCATATATACAGTTTCTAAATAACCCAGTGAATAAGAAGTAAAGATACTTTTGGTCCAAGATCTTGTGAATAAATAAATGCTTTGGGGGCTTGTGGGCCATTTAGACTGTGACAAGAGGAGCCATAAATGATAGGTAAAGAAATGGGCACTGGGGCTGGAGAGATGGCTCAGTGGTTAAGAGCACTGGAAGTCCTGAGTTCAATTCCCAGCAACCACATGGTGGCTTACAACCATCTGTAATGAGATCTGGCGCCCTCTTCTGGTGTGCGGGCATACATGGAGGCAGAATGTTGTAAACATCTTTTTTTTTTTTTTAAAGAAATGGGCAGTGAGCACACTCGGGAGGTAGACAGATCTCTGTGAGTTCGAGGCCAGCCTAGTCCTCAGAGTGAGTTCCAGGACAGGCTCCAAAGCTACGCAGAGAAACCCTGTCTCAAAAAACCAAACAACCAAACAAAAAGCGAAAGAAAGTGGTGAAGACTAGGTATTGCTCTTGCAGTTTGGCCCCAGCATTCATGTTGGGAAGCTTACACAAGCTGTGACTACAGCTCCTAGGTATCAGACACACCCTCTTCCGGCCTCCTCAGGCACCTGCATACACATAACTAAAGACAATATGTATTGAGACTGGACAGATCAGATGTCACATAAATTTTAATATTATTTAAAATTTGTGTATTTTGGAGACAGGGTTTCTCTGTGTAGCTCTGGCTTCCTGGTACTTGATCTGTATGTAGACCAGTCTGGCCTCAAACTCAAGAGATCCAAGTGCTGCCTCCCAAGCGCTGGAGTTAAGGGTGTGTGCCACCACCACCGGCTATTACTTTTTTTTTTTTTGATTTTTGAGGCAGGGTTTCTCTGTAGTTTTTGGTTCCTGTCCTGGAACTAGCTCTTGTAGACCAGGCTGGCCTCGAACTCACAGAAATCCACCTGCCTCTGCCTCCCGAGTGCTGGGATTAAAGGTGTACACCACCACCGCCCGGCGGCTATTACTATTTTTGAGACAGGGTTTCTCTAGCTTTGGAGCCTGTCCCGGAACTTGCTCTATAGACCAGGCTGGTCCCAACTCAAAGATCTACTTGCCTCTGCCTCCCAGTGCTGGAATCAATAGCGTGGCATGGCTATTGTTTTTTTTATCTTTTCTTTTCTTTCTTTTTTTTTTAAATATTTATTTATTTATTATGTATACAACATTCTGTCTGTGTGTATGCCTGCAGGCCAGAAGAGGGCACCAGACCCCATACAGATGGTTGTGAGCCACCATGTGGTTGCTGGGAATTGAACTCAGGACCTTTGGAAGAGCAGGCAGTGCTCTTAACCTCTGAGCCATCTCTCCAGCCCCCTCTTTTTTTTTTTTTAATTTTCGAGACAGGGTTTCTCTGTGGCTTTGGACCCTGTCCTGGAACTAGCTCTGTAGACCAGGCTGGCCTCGAACTCACAGAGATCCGCCTGCCTCTGCCTCCCAAGTGCTGGGATTAAAGGCGTGCGCCACCACCGCCCGGCTGGCTATTATTTTTTTAATCGTGGTTTACAGATTAAAATAGATGGTAGTCAGCGTTTGGTCTACAGGACTCCCGGCAGACCACCACCCTATCAGCCCATCCTCGGTAACGTTTACATACATCACTGGTAAAGTCTCATTTTCTTCTATTTAATTCAGCATATTCCAATCTGACCTCGTTCTCTCCTCTCTTGAGAGCTTCGCCTCTGTGAATGCCCGAGTCTTTTGTCTAAATCAGAAATTGAGGAATTATCAATCTCAGCTCCTCACTCAGCACATCTCCCCAGCCACTTCAGGTTTGCAGGGTCTGTTATGAAAGCACCATAGAACAGAGGTTCTCATATTGAGTGTGAGCAGAAACCCCGCAGGACCTTGGGAAACAGTGCCCTAGAGCCACAGTATAGACTACTGAGTGGACACTTCAGATCTTTGCAGACCTCCTGTGAAGCATATTCCCTAATTTTAATGCCCATTCAGTTAATCTAGGCACATATTCCATGAGTCTTTCCTGTCGGGATGCAGGAGTGGGACGCCACGACTTATAGCCGTACACATTCACAGGAGCTAAAAGCTCAGCGAAACCTCTGCACTCCAGAAGCGCAAGGCGGAACTTTAGTCTCACACGTCCTATAACTGCAGAGGAACGTTTCACCTAAAGGACCGCCTGGTTTCAACTACGGTATGGCTCCCGGAAGTGTTTCCCTTCCCCTCCCCAACTTTATCGCCTTTTGCTGCGGTTGGAGCTATGGCGGCAGCGGCAGCTGTGGGGCCCGGGCCCGGGGACTCCCCAGAAGGACCCGAGGCGGACGCTCCGGGGCGTCGGCGGAAGACTCACGGGATGCTGAAGCTTTACTACGGCCTCTCGGAAGGGGAAGCAGCGGGGTATTCTGCGGGGCCCGACTCTCTAGACCCGACAGATCTCAATGGGGCGCACTTCGACCCGGAAGTTTATCTGGACAAGGTGTGTGTGTGCGAAGTGGGGCGGGTCCAGACCCCCAATATACTACTGGACCCTAGGTTATGCCCCGCAGTTAGTTGATGTGGTGAGGGGAGCGAGAGTTCGTAAAAGGAGGACGGCCCTTACTGGGCAATAGGGGCAGATCTGGAGCTAAGCGAGCACTGAACCGGTTAGGACTGACGGGAGGGGGATACAGGGTCTGTGGTCTCGATGCTGACGTTCTGATAGGCCCGGGTCGTGGGCGTGGCCATGTCCTGACAGGCGCTAGACTGGACCTGGTTTAAGATGAGCCTGAAGAGTTTGAAAGCTGACAAATTCCAAACTGGGTCTAATCTAGTAACCCCTGAAGTTTGTCACTTATAGGTTCTATATCTGGGATTCCTAATAAAGGTGGAATCACTGTTGCTAAGGCAAGGCAGGGGGCCATGAATGAACACTAACACTGACTGTTCCTAACTGCTTCTCTAGCTGCGTAGAGAATGTCCTCTGGCCCAGCTGATGGATAGTGAGACGGACATGGTGCGACAGATCCGGGCTCTAGACAGCGACATGCAGACCCTGGTCTATGAGAACTACAACAAGTTCATCTCGGCTACAGGTGATCCCGCTGGGAGACACTCCTTCCAGCCCTTACCTTTCCCCTTTGCTGAGAAAAACGGATCAAAGGAAAGAGACCCAGATCATAATCTTTCCCAACGTCAATCCGCTGTCACCCCCATCCTGGTCTGTGGTTAGACTCTTATGCAAGCAACGGTTACTATGGGAGGGTTGTCCTAATGACCAGAGGAAGGGAGGAAGGATAAAATGAAGTGAGTTTATCAGAAGTGTTTAGGAAGCACTGAGGACTTTCAGTAAATTTTAGTTTTTGCCTTTTTACATTTATTTATCTTGGATATGTGTGTATCAGCTTCCAGGAGTCAGTTCTCTCCAGCATGTGGGTCCCAGGGATTGAACTCAGGTCATCAGGCTTGATGACAGGCACATTTACCTGCTGCTAAACCATCTCACAGGCAATTAATTTTTTTTTTAATTTTATGAGTAGTATCTTTTGTTTCTGGTCAGTCTGCCTCGAGGGTAAACTTGTCGCTCCCGTCCTTTCACTGTCCTCATTCCTTATGATTTAGTAGTGTTTAATTATGTGTGTGGATATGTACGTGTGAGGGCAGGTGTCCTTGGAGGCCAGAGACCAGAGGTGTCAGGTCCCCTGGAGCTGGGTTCCAGTCTCTTGTGAGCTGACTGACATGGGCACTCAGCACTGAACTCAGGTCCTCTCTAAGAGCAGTACACTCCCAGCTGTTGAACTGTCTCTCCAGCCCTAGTGCCTGACTGCTCAGGTCTCCTCCCATTGCCTTCTAGCTTCATTTCAGAAGATACTCTTGAGGTTTGTGTAATAACACTAAAGCGCACTCGGGAAGCAGGCCACAGAGCATGTCACGTCTGGGGGCATGTGTCTTTACAGGTAGTACTGCTCTCCCAGTGTCACAGTGGCGGCTAAGTGACACATCCTCGCTGCTCCTTTATCTGATTTCAAGCAGGTTGATCGAGTAGGTGCTTGTCTGTTAATGCTAGCCTCAAGATGAAGAGAGACAGTGATTTCTGTGCTGAGGAATTTTCCACAGGAATTTTGCCAGTATTACATTTTTTCATTTGTTAGAGTATGTATAGTGTTTGACCTTTATCTGTTGCTTAATAGAGATGACTTGAGTATTTTTTTTAACTTTTTTCTAAGGAAGGGAAAAATCATAAAGTGAGCGTTAGGAGAGCTGAGATGGCTAACCCACAAAGACTGGGCTTGGCAAGATGGCAGAGTTTTACATTTCCTCAAGAAATACACTGGCACTGGCGACTGATGTCTGTGATGCCAGCATTTCAGAGCTGAGGGAGAAGGTTAGCATGAGTCCAAGGCCAGACTGAGCTACAGAGCAGTGGATTTGAAATAGCAGAAGAGCTGGCTGTGGTGAGAGACAGAAGGGTCTATGTGAATGTGATGCCAGCCTGGTCTACCTCTGACTGTGAGGCCAGCCAGAGCTGTGACACAGCTCTTTAAGAAAAGCCCCCCCCCCCCAAAAAAAAAAGAAGGAAAGAAAGAAAGAAAAAGAAACCAGAAGGATGAGCAAACTTGAAGATAGGTCAGTTGAGATGATGTAGTATGAAGGGTAGGAAGTAAAAAAATAAAGTTGAGGGCTGGAGAGATGACTCAGAGGTTAAGAGCACTGGCTGCTCTTCCAGAGGTCCTGAGTTCAATTCACAGCAACCAGATGGTGGCTCACAACCATCTGTAATGAGATCTGGTGCCCTCTTCTGGCCTGCAGGCAGAATGCAGGCAGAACACTGTATACATAATGAATGAAAGAATAAAGAAAAAAAGTTGAACAAAGTGGGCACAACGGAACACCCGCATAATTCAAACAATGAAGAGGTAGAAACAGGAAATTTAAGGCCAGTCTGAGCTTTAAGAGACTCTGTCTCACAACAAAACAAAAATTTCAATAAGTTGTGTGTGGATATGTACCAGAATATCGACTGGAGGTGTACCTCAAGAGTTTGCCCAACATGCAGAAAGTCCTGCATTTGGCTCCCTGTTTTTGCTGTTTCAAGTACCCAGTGGGGATCACTCAGCAGGTAAAGATGCTTGTTGCCATGCCTGACAAGCTGAGTTCAGTCCTTGGGACCCATGTGGCTGAGTAAGAGAACCAACTCCGAAAGGTTGTCCTCCGACCTCCACATGAGAAATGTGGAGTGCACAGCTGCTCACATGTGCACAGCACGCTCTTCCCATTACATAATCACATGAATGAAAAATAAGCTCATGGAAAGATGTTCCATATTGTTATTGATTAAGGACGTGTGGCTTCTCTGCACACCCACTAGTATTGCCATAATTACATAAATAATAATGTTGGTTGGGATGTGGAAGATACAGAGCCCTGATAAAGTAGCAGTGGAAATACAGAGTTGTACCCCCAGTGTAGAAAAGCTTGGCCAGTCCTCAAAAAGCCCACAAAAAAAACAAAACAAAAAAATCTTGGGCAGTAAATCCTATTGAAAATTAATAGACTTCCAAGCCAACAAGGGCTACATAATGAAACCCTGTCTCACAGACAAAACAAAAAGCAAAAGATTGAGACTTTTGGAATATACTCATAATATGGATGCCACAAAGGGAACACGTCCACATAGTCAGTAGCCAGATCAGAAAGCAGCATGCCAATGGCTGGGATGGAGCTCAGTGGTAGAAGACTTGTCTAGCACGTGTGAGACCCAGCCTTGCCAAAGGAGTCTTTTTGTTGTTGTTTCGTTTTTCAAGACAGGGTTTAGAGCTTGTCTTGGAACTCGTTCTGTAGACCAGGCTGGCCTTGAACTCACAGAGACCAGCCTTTGCCTCCTCTGAGTGCTGGGATTAAAGGCATGGGCCACCACCATCCAGCCAAAGGAGTCTTTCTTACCAAACACTGGTCACTTTGTGTTTGTTTGGACAGGGGACAGCTTTTGTTTTCAGTCTGAAGGTTCTATGGCTGTGAAGTCAGCAGCAATGATGGTATCTCAATTTGGTCTCCTTCCTTCCTTCTTTCCTTCCTTTCTTCCTTTTTTCTTTTTGGTCTTTCGAGACAGGGTTTCTCTGTTATAGTCTTGGCTTTCCTGAAACTTTCTCTATAAACCAGGCTGGGCTCAAATTCACAGAGATCGGCCTGCCCCTGCCCCCCCAGTGCTGGGACTAAGGGCGTGTGCCACCACTGCCTGGCTGTGTTGTTGCATTTACACATTGTCTTACTATGTAGTCCTGACCAACCTGAGACTTTAACTGGTAACTTGTCAGGTTGGTGCTGCAGGGCTGGGTTGTCTTAGGACAGCCCTGCTCCCCGCGCTGTTGCTCATGTGTAACTTCTATCTTGCATCTTTATTTTACCACTACCTTCCTTGCTATGGCACCATGAACTCAATAAGAATGGGAAGGACTAGGAAGGTGGAACAGACTAGAGCACGAGCCTGGCATGTGAGAGGCCCTATGGGGGGGGGCAGTGTGAATGCTGTGGTTTGATGGATTGTGTGACTGATGTAAAGAGTTTCCTTTGCTATTGGTGCCAACTTCTTTTTGCAAAAAATTACAAAATCTCTTAATTGCATTATGATTGTTAGCTTTCTGAGTTTTGGTTTTGTTCTTTCTTTTGTTTATTTAAAAAAATATTTTTTTTGTGTGTTTGTGCATGTGTTCTTGTGTGTGTGTGTGTGTGTGTGTGTGTGTGTGTGTGTGTGTGTGTGTGCTCGCGCGCGCGTGCCTGAGTGTATGTCCATGTACCATATGCATGTAGTGTTAGCAGGGGCCAGAAGAGGGCATCAGATTCCTTGGGACTGGAGTTACAGCTGGATGTGAGTTACCGTGTGGGTGCTGGAAATTAAAACCAGGTCCTTTTTAAGAGCCATAGGTGCTTTTATCTGCTAAACCATCTCTCTGGCCCCATGTGTAGACAGATGTTTCTGTCCCACCCAGTCCCACAGCCATTCAGTCCCAAATAAATACACAGAACCTTATATTAATTATAAACTGTTTGGCTTACTGCTCAGGTTTATTACTAATTAGCTCTTACAGCTTAAATTCACCCATAATTCTTGTCTATGTTTAGCCATGTGGCTTGGTACCTTTTCTCACTAAGGCATTCTCATTTTGCTTCCTCTGCATCTGACTGGAGACTGACTCTCTGCCTTTCCTCTTCCTAGAATTCTCTTAGTCTGGTTGTCCCACCTATACTTTCTGCATGGCTACTGGCCAATCAGTGTTTTATTAAACTAATATGAGTGACAAATCTTTATAGGGTACAAGAACATTATTCCACAGCACCATGTTCTTCATGTTTTTAAAGTAAAAAATAGTTGTGAAGGCCAGCAGTAGTGGCTTATGCCTTTAATTTCAGCAGTAAGGGGATCTCTGTGAGTTCGAGGCCAGCCTGGTCTACATAGTGCATTCCAGGTCAGAACTACATATTGAGGCCCTGTCTCAAAACAAACAAACAAACAAACAAAAAGAATAGGTGTTAAACTGGATGTGGTGCTTGAATATAATTCTGGCACTTGGGAGACAAACACAGGCAGATCACAGTACATTGGAGACTTGCTTGGTCTACATAGCAAGTTGCATACCAGCCAGGGCTACGTAGGGAAACCATGTCTCAAAAAGCCAGAATAGAAGTAAATGTTAAGCTTGGGTTAGGGTTGTAGATAGACTGGGTGGTGGGATATAGGAGGTAAGACTTGAGGCTGAGGTTTTAGATAGAGCAGTGTCTGGTGATGGTCAAGAGACGTGGACCAGAGGAGGCAGAGGTAAGAATAGGTGGAGGTAAGTGACCAGTCACTAGGCCAAAGGCACATCTGATTGTCAGTGTCCAGGCTGTGTTCGGAAGACTAGAGCAAGAGGAGACCAAGAGGTGTGACAGTAAGTTTGGCAGCAGAAAGGTGAGATGTGGTCTTCTAAGATGGGATTTGAAGAGGGAGGCACAGACGATCTAGAAGCATTAAGGGCCGAGGGGAAAGGGGTAAAGGGGAAAGAACTTTGGAGAAGATATACCATGTTCTAGAAGTCCAGTGAAAATCTGGGCCATTTGGGAAGGAGGTCTGAGTGGGCAAGCTTCCTGCCTGTCATGCTGCCTGCAGAGGGTGTCCCAGAAGGGAGCAGACAGGTGCTCCCTGCTTTTGCAGAGCCTTTTGTTTTTATTTTATTTTTCAAGATAGGGTCTCTCTGTGTAGCCCTGGCTGTCCTAGAACTCACTCTGTAGACCAGGCTGGCCTCAAACTCACAGAGATGCACCTGCCTCTGCCTCCCGAGTGCTGGGATTAAAGATGTGCACCACCATCGCCTGGCTCAGAGCTTGTGTTCTATTGAATCACAAGAAGTTCCAGCTGGTGTGAAGTGTCTCTTGGCTGTTGTTGGGACGGGAGACATTGGTACCAGAATCCTGTTCCTGGGTTTACTTCTACGGGTCTTCAAAGAGTAGTTCTGTGCATCCGTCATCCTGAGTGGATCAGGGCAGTAAGGTGAAGTGGGAGTTTCTTCTCCATTTGGAGTCCTAGTCAATAATAGCTCCAGGATTATATATATATATATATATATATATATATATATATATATATATATGGAAGGACAAAGGTAGGGAGCCAAGAGGAGCATGCAGCAACCTCTGTCAGTTAAGGGGGTCCTGGAACCCTGAGGTTCACACATGCAGGCTCAGGTCTGGTGGGTACTGATGGTGCCAGGGATCAGTTCCCTTCTAGAACAAAATGGGACCGAAAAGAAAAAAATGGAGAGCAAGTTTGGACAAAACGGAATCAGGGTAGTGAATGGGTGTTTTTAGTTATTTAATTTATTTTTCAACATTTTCCCTCCGATTTTAAGGGGTCTCCCCTTTGCATCAGGGATAGAGGTAAGCAGAGCTTGCTGCACCATCATAATCCTCTTGCTCATACATGCTGTGGCCAAGACCCAAGCCATTTCAGGCAAATCGCTGGTATCAGTGAGAGC
Organism: Microtus pennsylvanicus; assembly: GCF_037038515.1. NCBI lineage: Eukaryota > Metazoa > Chordata > Mammalia > Rodentia > Cricetidae > Microtus > Microtus pennsylvanicus. The sequence continues at coordinate 89,222,052 of NC_134583.1, read as the reverse complement.
CGCACTTTCTGCCTTGGTCATTTCTGTATTTCCGTCTTGGCACTTACCCTTCTAGACACCATTCGGAAGATGAAGAATGATTTCCGGAAGATGGAAGACGAGATGGACCGGCTGGCTACCAACATGGCAGTGATCACCAACTTCAGTGCACGCATCAGCGCCACGCTACAGGACCGCCACGAGCGCATCACCAAGCTAGCAGGTGGGCTCTGGACCCGCCCGACCTGCAGTTTGCTACCCTGAGCTCTGCCGCTCACACACCCTTCCTGTCCCCTAGGGGTGCATGCTCTGCTGCGGAAGCTTCAGTTTCTTTTTGAGCTGCCGTCGCGCCTCACCAAGTGCGTGGAGCTGGGTGCTTACGGGCAGGCTGTGCGTTACCAGGGTCGCGCCAGGGCCGTGCTGCAGCAGTACCAGCACCTTCCCTCCTTCCGTGCCATCCAGGATGACTGCCAGGTCATCACAGCCCGCTTGGCCCAGCAACTGCGGCAGCGCTTCAGGTGTGGTTTCCAGGCCTGGTTCTTGTTCTCCAATCACAACAAGAGTTTCCCCACATTTTGTCTCCCTTGCACCCCACCAGCTGTCTTCATTGCATCTCTGTCCCCACAGGGAAGGTTGCTCGGGTGCCCCGGAGCAGGCTGAGTGTGTGGAGCTGCTGCTGGCCCTGGGTGAGCCGGCTGAGGAGCTGTGCGAGGAGTTCCTGGCCCACGCTCGGGGACGGCTGGAGGAAGAACTGAGGAGCCTGGAGACTGACCTGGGGCCCTCCCCTCCAGCGCCCGACGTGTTAGAGTTCACCGACCGCGGTGGCAATGGCTTTGTGGGTGGCCTCTGCCAGGTGGCAGCGACCTACCAGGAGCTGTTTGCAGCTCAGGGCCCTGCCGGTGCAGAAAAGCTGGCAGCCTTCGCACGGGAGTTGGGTGGCCGCTATTTTGTACTGGTGGAGCGGCGGCTGGCACAGGAGCAGGGCGGCAGTGACAACTCACTGCTGGTACGGGCACTCGATCGCTTCCACCGGCGCCTGCAAGCACCGGGAGCCCTGCTGGCTGCTGCAGGCCTTTCAGAATCTGCCACCGAGATTGTGGAGCGCGTGGCCCGAGAGCGCCTGAGCCACCATCTGCAGGGTCTGAAGGCTGCTTTCCTGAGCTGCCTGACAGATGTTCGCCAGGCCCTGGCGGCACCTCGCCTGGCTGGGAAGGAGGGCCCCAGCCTGGCTGAGTTGCTGGCCAATGTGGCCAGCTCCATCCTGAGCCCCATCAAGGCCTCTCTGGCTTCTGTGCATCTGTTTACCGCCAAGGAAGTGTCCTTCTCCAACAAGCCCTACTTCCGGGTATGTCTCTCTCTAGTCTTTGGTTATTCTTTCTGCAGACTGGCCCTCCCGCACCCTTCTACTAGTGCTTGGGAACTGAGGACAAGTCACAGCCCCACACAGTCCTTTCCCGGCACTCTGGATGTGGATGTAGGTCCACAGGAGAAAATGCCACGCAGCTGGGCTAAAGATAAAAGGGTGCCAGGGACCTGACTCCTGCCAGCCCGACCACCTGCAAGGCAGGGAAGCAGGATGAGGCTATCCTTTGGAGAAGGGTTAGGGCAAAGGGCCAGGAATTGCTCCATGCTCTGGCCTTGCTGAGTCTCCTGCCTAGAGAAAGGACTGGTTATGGATCTGGCCCTCCTTTCACAGGGCGAGTTCTGCAGCCAGGGAGTCCGTGAGGGCCTCATCGTGGGTTTCATCCGCTCCATGTGCCAGACGGCCCAGAGCTTTTGTGACAGCCCTGGAGAAAAGGGAGGTGCCACGCCCCCTGCCCTGCTGCTGCTGCTCTCTCGCCTCTGCCTGGATTATGAGACGGCTACCATCTCCTATATCCTCACGCTCACCGATGAGCAGTTTCTGGTGCAGGTGAAACGGCGCGGGAGCTAATACTGGGAACGCAGGAGGCGGGATAGTCTCTTGTTGCCAGAGCCAGACTGGCAGTCTGCGTCTTCCCAGGATTTGCTCGCTCACCTCCTAACTCCCTAGCACCTATACCATTGTCTTCTGCTCTCCTGGTAGGATCAGTCTCCAGTTACCCCTGTGAGTACCCTGTGTGCAGAGGCCAGAGAGACAGCTCGGCGACTGCTGACGCACTACGTGAAGGTGCAAGGCCTCGTCATATCACAGATGCTCCGCAAGAGTGTGGAGACACGGGACTGGCTCAGCACTCTGGAGCCCCGGAACGTGCGCGCGGTCATGAAGCGCGTGGTAGAGGACACTACAGCTATTGACGTGCAGGTGCTGCTTCAGGCTTGCTGCTGGAGCCCGCATGCATGCAGGGCCCTGGATAGCAGCTCTCTAAGGGCCAAGCAAAGGGGGTCTGACTGTATCTATATTGTGCCACCAGAACCCCCATTTCATACCTATGGGAATGTGGTGGCCCAGAGTCACCCAGAAAGTTGTAGCAGGGATGGACTGAAATTGGGCTTCAGACTAATTTTTGCCCTGCCCTTGTTCCACTCCCCTGATTGTGTAAGTGGTGACCATACCTATGATTCTTCAACTAGTGGGTAAGGGAATTTGCTGCTGCTTGTATCCGATGCTCGCCTTGCAGCGCCTCTTTTCACCACTAGGTGGGGCTCCTGTATGAAGAGGGTGTCCGCAAAGCCCAGAGTAGCGACTCCAGCAAAAGGACCTTCTCTGTATACAGCAGCTCTCGGCAGCAGAGTCGCTATGCGCCTAGCTACACACCCAGGTCAGGCTGGGAGGACTCCTCCCCGAGATAGACAAAAGAGGGAGGGTGTGCAAAATGGGCTCTGACTTCTTCCCTCACCTTCCAGTGCTCCGATGGACACAAACCTCCTGAGCAATATTCAGAAGCTGTTCTCGGAACGCATCGATGTGTTCAGCCCTGTGGAATTCAACAAGGTCTGAACTACCTTCTCGCCTAGATCCCAGGGGGAAGCTTGGCTCCCATAACAGTCCAGAGAGCCCTCATCTGAGCTAACCTGCCACCCTGACCATCTAGTCTCTGTCTCTAGGGCTTCTAGGCAGTCCAGAGCAAAACCACCTTGCCGCTCCAGCCTGGATGCTGACTTCAAGTCTTCTTTGTCTTGTCTCCAAAATAGTCCTGAGTCTTCAGGGGTTCCCCATCACATACTGATCTCTGCCCCACTGTGGCCCAAGCTCAGGGCTATCTTCCTCCATTTTCACTTTGTAGTCAGTGGAGACTGCTGCCCCATCCCTGATCCGACCCCTGTGGCCTATCTGCCCCTGCCCCTCCTGGTGGCAACATTGGATTCTCCCCTGTTCACCTAGGCCCTGGAAATTTCTGTCTTACTTTGTTATTTCCCTAATCTCTGCTCAGAAGTTAGGTGTATGCCCCTCCCCCAAAGTCTGCAGTTACTGAGCTACATCCCTGTGTGCCCACTTGCAGGTGTCGGTGTTGACTGGCATCATTAAGATTAGCCTGAAAACTCTCCTGGAGTGTGTGCGGCTGCGCACCTTTGGGCGCTTCGGGCTGCAGCAGGTGCAGGTGGACTGCCACTTCCTACAGCTCTACTTGTGGCGCTTTGTGGCTGATGAGGAGCTAGTGCACCTGCTGCTAGATGAAGTGGTAGCCTCAGCTGCCCTGCGCTGTCCGGACCCAGTGCCCATGGAACCCAGTGTTGTCGAGGTCATCTGCGAGCGCGGCTAGGCCCTGCCGATGCCGTCACGAGGCAGCCCCATCGTCCTATCCTGTCCTCCCAGCCTGTACCCGGTCCTCACCCCGCTGGCGGGTGTCTGGACCGGTCTAATAAACTTGTGTGTCCTCCTCCTCCCTCTTGCCTGAAGGGGCGGGGCCTGCCAGGGGTGGGGTTTTGACGCCGAAGTTTCTGAGACGACAGCGAGGTCCCGCCTCCCAGCGCTGATTGGCTGCTGTGCTGGGCCCAGGATGGGCAGGGGGCGCGTCCATTTAAATATTGCTGGAAAAGCGCTGTAGCTGTCTCACCTCAGTGTCCTGACAGAAGCTTAACCAGGCCATCAGGATGGGGCCGGATATGTTTCCTTGATCGTTTGTGAACCATCGCTTCCCGACAAAGCAGAGATCATGACTCCTCGTGAGGCCTCCCAGGCCCCACTGGAATTCGGGGGACCATTGGGTAAACGGGAAGATTGGGGGTGGAGGCTGAACCGATGCTACTTAACGAGAGCGGGGTAGGATACGAGCTAGAAAGCTTTTGGGAAATCTGGAGGCAGAAGGGCGGGGTGCGCAGGTGGCAGAATGTCTGCAGAAGAGGATGGGCCGGTGCTGGCAGCCGTATAGCAGGGCGTTGGTGGAATGGGAGACATTTGGAAGAAAAAGCAGGATGGTCTTTGGGAGGACTAATATGAAAATCAAGGTTGGAGTATGGCGTTAGGAACCTGCTAAGCAGGCAGGAGACCCAAAGCGCCTGTGGACTTGGGAGTGCTCTGGGGAGCGATCACGCGACACAGTGGCCCTCTCCTCAGGCGTCACGGCGATGCTGCTCCTGCTACCTGCCACCATGTTCCATCTGCTCCTGGCGGCCCGGTCGGGCCCTGCGCGGCTCCTGGGCCCACCTGCTTACCTGCCTGGGCTGGAGGAGCTGTGGAGCCCACGGGTTTTGCTGCTATTGTTCATCTGGCTCGGTCTGCAGGTGGCGCTCTACCTGCTCCCGGCGCGCAAGGTGTGCGCTCTAACACCGGGGAGGAGGGGACAGGGAGGGCTCTACCAGGGAGAAGCCTTCCCCAACCCTTATACAACCTTCCCTATACCCATAGGTGGCCGAAGGGCTGGAATTAAAGGACAAGAGTCGTCTGCGCTACCCTATTAATGGTGCCTGGGGCTTCCCCATCCCGTCCCTGAGACTGAGTGATACGGGTTGGGGTGGGTTCCGAGTCTAGCCGGAGGTGCTCTGATGACACGCTTCCCTGTGGGAATCTCGCGTTGCTACTCTGCTCCAGGGCACGTCTGTGTGCAGTGTGTGTTGTCTGTGGAATTATGGTGCTACTCTATTTCTGTGTGTGTGCGCGTGTGGTCTGTGGAAGGATGCAACTCCAGGGTTTACTCTGTGCTGTGGTAGCTGTGGACGTATGCAATCCCAGGACTCACTCTGCTGTGGTTCAGGCTTCCAGGCTCTGGTGCTAACAGCCGTGTTGGTGGGGCTGGGGGTGTCAGCCGGGCTGCCCCTGGGAGCACTCCCTGGAATGCTCCTGCCCATGGCTTTTGCGACCACTCTCACCAGCTTCATCTTCAGCCTCCTTCTCTATGCGAAGGCTTTGGCAGCTCCTGTCTCTGCCCTGGCCCCTGGAGGAAACTCAGGTGAGTAGGGTCCAGGTGAGGTAGGGGTGAGAGAGATGAGATTCAGACCAGCCCTTCACTCTCCGTTATTTCCCCCAGGAAATCACATTTATGATTTCTTTCTGGGACGGGAGCTGAACCCTCGCCTTGGTTCCTTTGACTTCAAGTATTTCTGTGAGCTGAGGCCTGGCCTCATCGGCTGGGTATGCTGGGCATGCTGGGTTTAATATGCTGGTCTTGGGCCAGAAGGGCAGGGTGGGCTAGCATTGTTGGGTGGACGGCAATCAACAATATGTTGTTCTGCCATGAAGTCACAGTTTTGCTTTAGTATTAAGACCAAGAGGGGTTTTAATACTAAATCTTAAAAAAAAAAAGCCACTTGGCTACCACACAAAGTCCCTAAACCACAAAACTAAATATATACAGCATGCCAGCGATGACAGATTCTGGGGGGAGGAGGCTGGGAGAGCATGTGGAGCTTTGAATGCCATGGTCAAATACAAACTGACTTCAAAGGCAATGACCAAGGGCTGCTTGAAGGCCAAGGCAGCTAGGTACCTCCAGGGGCTTGTCAGAGTTAACAACTTGTCACTGGTAGCCTTGACAGCACAGCAGCTGTTCTTGGGGTAAGATCATACATCCATGGCCGGTTGGTAGAGAGTCCCAAAGGGACTCAGGCAAGGCCCTGCTTTCACCTGGGAGATCTTACACAGAGGCAGGAGTGCCAAGTACCCTCTATGAATCTGAGTTTGAGTTTGGTCTGGTTTTGAAACAGTTCTCACTAGGATAGCCTAGGCTAGTCTCGAAATCAGGCTGTCCTCTGCTTCTCTCAGCTACTCATGAAACTAGGATTACACCAGGCCTGGTCCACCATGGATCTGGGGATTGACCTGCCCACATACCAGACTCTAAGGTTATTTTCTCACTGGAGAAACAGGATGGAATGAAGTTTTCTTCTAAAATTACTATGAGGACTAGGTGGTGGTGCACACCTTTAATTCCAGCACTCAGGAGGCAGAAGCAGGCAGATCTCTGTGACTTCCAGGCCAGCCTAGTGTACAGTTCCAGGCCAACCAAGGCTACTTATTGAGGCCCCCCTTTTTTTAAATTAGAGGTACCCTTAATGAGAGTACCACGCCAGTATAACCGAAGAAGTTACAGTTACAGTACCCAGTCCACTGAAGCTGCTAAAACAAGGGTGCAAAGGACAGGGTCACGACAAGCAAATCTTAGCTCTGTAAGCATTGTGCTGTTCTTTATTTTTTTTAAATATTTATTTATTTATTATGTATACAATATTCTGTCTGCGTGTATGCCTGCAGGCCAGAAGAGAGCACCAGACCTCATTACAGATGGTTGTGAGCCACCATGTGGTTGCTGGGAATTGAACTCAGGACCTTTGGAAGAGCAGGCAAAGCTCTTAACCTCTGAGCCATCTCTCCAGCCCCCTGTGCTGTTCTTTAAAAAGCAACTCAAGGCAGGCCTATCCCCATTTTCACACGGCAGTGGCAGAGTGAGCTTTAGCAAGGCTGTGTCCTCTGCCCAAGTGCAGTATAGGCAGAGCTTCTGCCTGGATCCCTGTGAGCCGACAGCTGAGAAGGGGAGAGGTTGACACTGTACTCTGATGCTCCCACCCAGAGACAATGGCCCTGTCCCCACCTCCCTCAGGTCATCATTAACCTGGCCCTGCTGATGCAGGAGGCAGAGCTGCGGGGGAGTCCTTCACTGGCCATGTGCCTGGTCAATGGTTTCCAGTTGCTGTATGTGGGGGACGCCCTCTGGTATGAGGTGAGGTGGATTGGGCAGGGGAGGCGAACGGGATCCTGAGCATGTCAACTGGACCAAGCCAGTGTGTCTGGGTCCTGTCCCTGCAGGAGTCTGTCCTTACCACCATGGACATAATACATGATGGATTTGGCTTCATGCTGGCCTTTGGAGACCTAGCCTGGGTACCCTTCACCTACAGCTTGCAGGCCCAGTTCCTGCTCTACCATCCACAGCCTCTGGGGTTGCCCATGGCCTTGCTCATCTGCTTCATTAAGGGTCAGTAGGAGGCCTTCGATCCCCTCCCTCTCATCCTTTATTCACTACTGTTAGGTAGGTCCAGGCGCTGATGTTCCTCTGAAGTGGGAGCCAGCTCCTGGGTATCATAACACAGCCTGGGATTTGGACAGGCTTGTGGTCAGGGCTAGGCAGAAGACTTAGACTTCCACCTCACTTCCTGATCTTACTTTCCCTCAGCTATTGGCTACTACATTTTCCGTGGTGCTAACTCCCAGAAGAACACATTCCGAAAGAATCCGTCTGACCCCAGTGTGGCTGGTGAGCTGGGTCTCCTGGGGATGACAGGTAAGATGAAGCGGCAGGGCTCTGTGGCTCCCTGCTTCATTAGCTGTCTTTCTCCAGGTCTGGAAACCATCCCTACTGCCACAGGGCGGCAGCTGCTGGTGTCTGGATGGTGGGGTATGGTTCGTCACCCCAACTACCTGGGAGACCTCATCATGGCTCTGGCCTGGTCCCTGCCCTGTGGTGAGTGGGTTTGGGACTGGATCAGGTGTGGTGACAGAGGCTGTCTGGTGTACCTAGCAGAGGGATGATCAGGGGCTGGAGATGAACCCTGCCACCCTGTGCGCCATTAGATGTGAAGGCCTGTACAACCTGGGTGCTGGGTCTGATCGTGCAGCCCCTCCCTACAGGGGTATCCCACCTGCTACCCTACTTCTACCTCCTCTACTTTACGGCGCTGCTGGTGCACCGCGAGGCCCGAGATGAGCAGCAGTGCCTCCGCAAGTACGGCCGGGCCTGGCAGGAGTACTGCAAGCGCGTGCCTTACCGAATCCTACCCTACGTCTACTGAAGCAGACCCACCTAGGCAGCAGGCCTGAACACACCTCAAGGGAAGGGCGTGCCCCCCATTCTGCTCCACAGGGGTGACTAGCCTCAGAAGAGGTTTGAAGCAAGGAACCACTGCTTCCACACAGAAATACTTTGACTTGTTGGATAAATGTTTTCAACTTTGTTGTGTTTTTCTTCTATCCTGGGGTCAGAGGTGGAAGACCAGCTGACTAGGGAAAGCTGAAAAGCGGTTTGTGGGTCCAGAGCCTGAGTGGGTGGAAGAACTGGCTTCTCTGAAGTGGACACTTCAGGGGGATGTAGCTCAGTTTCAGAGAGTGGCTTAGTATGCACGAAGCTTCTGGTCGTCAACACTGCAGAGTGACTAACACCTGTAATCCTAGCACAGTCAAGGTGGAGGCAAGCTCAGAAGTTCAAGATCACCCTCAGCTACACAGTAACTCCACGGGAGCCTAGGATAGGGCAGTCTTTGAAGAAAAGAAAGGTACTGCCGCAGGGCGATGGTGGCGCACGCCTTTAATCCCAGCACTCGGGAGGCAGAGGCAGGCGGATCTCTGTGAGTTCGAGACCAGCCTGGTCTACAGAGCTAGTTCCAGGACAGGCTCCAAAAAGCCACAGAGAAACCCTGTCTCGAAAAATCCAAAAAAAAAAAAAAAAAGAAAAAGAAAAAGAAAGGAGGTACTGCCAACATTTGGGCAGACCGGTGACATCTTTATTAATAACACAGACATCCATCTCAGCCAGGGAGCTCCTCAATTAGAGTCCTTGGAGCAGGTGGCACAGGGCCTCCCCAAAGCCGTTCCAGCTCCCCAGTAAGGGTTGCCATCTCCTCAGCTGTGACAGCATGCTCTCGGTGGGCCCTGGCACAGTCTAGAGCCAGTGGTGTGAGGGCAGCTTCATTTTCGTTGGTCCAGGCCAGCAGGAACTGGCACTTCTTCCGAGCCCGGTAAAGGCGATTTCGCTCCTCGCTACCCACAGCCTGTTTTCGGGCACGGCCCAGGGTCTGCGCCAGGTGCCCCAGCGCTCTCAGCGTGTAGCCTTTCTGGTTGACAGGACCCTCGCCCAGCAGAATGCGAGCAACCTCTTGCATAGCACCCCGCGTACCCAGAGGTCCAGGTGGGTGTTCGCCCGCTTCCAGCACGTGGGCCGCAGCCTGCAGAGCTTCCTCCGTAGAGTTAAAGACTTGCTGGGCGCCCAGGGCTCCAGAAACATCGAGGAGCGTGGCACAGAAATCAGAGAGCAGAGCGTCGTCGTCCCCTCCGTGATACAGGGCGAGAGTGTGAGCATAGGCGAACAGCACATTGGGCAGCAGGAAGCGCACGAGCGGCGAGGCCGGGCTGCGGCTCAGACTGGCTAGTGCTGGGATATGGGCGGGCACCGAGGGCGGCCCAGCGGCCGCGGGGTCTTCAGCAAGTGGCACCGCGGTGCCGGCATCATCCGCAGATTCGGGCACGGTGCTCGCAGGGGCGGGCTCCGGCTCCGAAAGATCCCTGCCCGGGGCACGGTCCAACTCCTCCAGAAAACGCGGGCCAACCCCGCGGCCCCACCACCAGGGCCGCCAAGGAGGCAAAAGGCGTCCAGCTTCGCCACGGCTCAGCAGTCGCTCGAACGCCGCCTTCTCAGCCGGCGCCAAGCCTTCCCAGAGTCCAGAAAGGCCGCTCGGCCGCGGGCCGGGCCTCAGGCCTAGTTCCTCGGGCTCATCCTCGGTCTCGCGTTGTTCGCGCAGCCGGCGCAGCGCGCCCGCCAGACGGCTGGGAGAGGCGCTCCGGCCGCGGAGCTCCCGCAGCACCTGGTCGCGGTAGAAGTTCTCGGCGCAGGAGCCATGCGTCCGGTAGCAGCGCAGCGAGCAGTAGGGAGCGTTGCAGCGCGGGCAGGTATAGCGCGCCGGCAGCGCTTCTCCGTCTGGGCAGAAGCCGCAGAGCCCTACGGGCTCCATGGCAACTGGCGCCGCGTGCCGGACACCACACAGCCGCCGCAGTCCCGCCACTTCCGGCGCTTCTTCGGTTATTTCCGCCTTTGTGCGTGGGGCGACGTAGTCGCCTTTCAGCACATTCCCGAGGCTTCTCGGTAACTTCCGGCTCCCGAGTAACCCTTTGGGCATGTGCAGAAGCCGGTCAAGCGCTTCCCAGCACGGTGGCTCGCAGTTATGTCGTTAAACGTTATGTCCAGCTTGTTTCCCGTGATTTTACCAAATTGTGCAAAAATAAAATATCTTTTAAACAAAACCAACCAGCCAACAACAAAAACTCAGGGTCGCCCGGCGGTGGTGGTGCACGTCTTTAATCCCAGTACTCTGGAGGCAGAGGCAGGCGGATCTTTGTGAGTTCGAGGCCAGCCTGGTCTACAAGAACTAGTTCCAGGACACTGAGGGCTGCTACACAGAAAAATCCTGTATCGAAACAAAACAAAACCAAAAAGCAACCCAGAGTTATAGCCGTGAATAGGGACACACGCTCTTTATCCCAGCATCAGGTCACTAGAGGCAGGCTGATTTCTTTGCGTTTGAGGACTACATAGTGAGTTCCGGGATAGTCAGAGCTACATAGTGAGAAAAAAAAAAACCCAAATAATAAAACTCCCCAAGAATTAAATCATAAGCCACTTGGTAACGGATCTGGAGAGAAGATACACACCACATCAACAAATTGAGGCCAGTCTGGGGCTACATGAGACCCTGTCTTAAAAACAATGGGCAACCCGTCCCCAAAGATGTGCTGAAATTTAATCCCCCCCCCTTTTTTTTTTGCTTTCCGGGACAGGGTGTCTCCGTGTTAACAGCCTTGGCTGTAGACCAGGGTGGCCTTGAATTTAGAGGCCTGTCTCTTTCTCCCAAATACTGGGATTAAAGGTGTGTGCGACCACCATCCGGCTTGTTTTTTTTTCCTTCCTGAGACAAAGTTTGTGTAGTCTCGGCTGTCACGGAACTAGACCGTGTTAGCACTTGGAGGCAAAGACAGGCAGATCTGTGAGTTCAAGGTCAGCCTGGTCTACAGAGCAAGTAGCAGAACAGGCCCCAAAGCTACAGAGAAACCATCTTAAAAACCACCACCAAAAACAAAATTTAAATGGAATGGGGAATCCCGCAAGGCAACCTTACTCCAAAGTGGGGTCTGGGTGAACTGGAAGCCCATTGCTCGGGTGGCTGCCAAGCCCCAGCTGTGACTAGGTGATAGGTAAGATCAGGATGTCAATCTAATCAGGAAACACCAATTTGCAAAGCTGAGGGTTCACAGGCTTCTTGTGCTTTGGATTTTATTGATACTACTGCTGGTCCTAAATTCAGTTAAAACCGACTCATCTTCTCCCAAAGCCCTTCCCTCCACAAAACAACAGGATCAAGATGCACTTCCCTAGCCAAAGAGGTCTATTTCTTCCTAAGGCCTTGCAAATGAAGAAAGCAGTAACATGTTTGGACAAAGGGACTTTATTAGACTGCCAGGATCACAATAGGACTTAGGAATTAGCATTGGGGCCCTTCTTCTTGCCAAAGGTGGGCACAACGTTGACAAAGCGACGGTTGTACTGCATCCGTCGCTTGGCCCGGCCTGTCTTCTTCTTCTTCTTCTCCTGCTTGGCTACCTGGGAAAGGGAAGGACTTGTAAGACTCTGGTTGACCTCTCCCATGCCTGGCACCCTTCCCACCAGCTCCTCTCCATCAAAGAATGCAAACAGACAAATCAAAGGCCTTGACTTTGCTGCAACAGGAAAAACAAAGTCCATACACCAACTCTGGCACGCACCTTGGGAGTTTGACCTCTCACTTTTCCAGCACGGGCCAGGGAACCATGAACTTTACCTGTGTAAGGAGAAACGCAGCAGGTAAGAAGCAACGCCCTGCCCAGAACAACTTGCTTACTTACTCTTAGGCTTCTAATGACAAATCTGGGGCCCCAACAAGAAATGAAACCAAGCTGCAGAGGCTGGAGATGGGGTCACAGAACAGCTAACCCAGGTTGGTTCCCATCTCAATGTCACTGTGGCCAGTTTACTTAGTGCTGAGGGTTTGATACTAAAGCAAGGACTCTGTATCCTTAGCTAACATCTACATACAAACAAAGACCAGAGCACTCTGAGAGCCTCATAATCCCGAGTTTGATTATTACTGTCTTTCCTTCTGACACGGTTTCTCTGTACAGCCTTGGCTGTCCTGCCTGTCTCTGCCTCCCAAGATTAAAGGCGTACACGCCTACCACACAACTGGATTCTGATTTTAGTGGGGACACTGAGAACCAGTATGATTAGAGACTGAAATACCTTTTAGAACCAAACCATAGAAGACACAAGTGTACTGCCACAGAAATGAGCTGTCCCATGCTTTAGTTACACGCATCCCATTAGTTCACAGGGAAAAAGCAGTTACCTCCCAGCATGCGGCCAGCTACTTCCAAAGTGGTCAGAGCTTCCACGCCACACTGGCCTAGGGTGGCCTCATCCTCCAGCGGCGAGCCAGCCAGAAGCAGGACTTGATCCTCCGGGGCAATGCCTTCCAGTGAGGTCACATGAGCCTACAGACAAAAACCGAACGATTCAAAGTAGACAAGTTTTAGCTGAGGACCTGGGGATAAAAGAGCAGTTAGGTCGAGTCAAAGGGCTTTATATACTTACTTTGATCTGGGCGACCGTTTCTTGGCCGGTCACCTCGAGGGTGTGTAGTTTCTGGGCGCGTACGAAGAGCTGCATGTTGGCGACTGAAAAAAGAAAGGTTTCTGAGAGAAGGGAATTGGCGTCCCGGAAGGCAGGCGGACGGGAAGCGGTGCGGGCAAGCGCGCCGTCTCACATGCGTTAGGCCGGGCTCGCCAGGGACCTGAACGCGATCGGAGACAAGGCCGCGGAACAGCCCTTGTCCTCTGACTTCCCCGCACCTCTGAGGCCGCAGACGGCCCGCTCCCGAGCGCAACAGGGACAGCTGCCCCCCCCCCCGAGTCTCACCTAACCCGCGGACGCCGAGGCTGCTGCCGCGAAGATGGAGTCAAGAAAGAGGAAGAAGCAGGAGCGCGCACGTCCTCACCGCCTGCTGCGTGGCACGTCACTGGTGCGCGACCGCGCTGTTGCTAGTATTGGTACCGCCCACCGCCGACCTAGCCGGCCCACTTACGCATTACACAGGCGTCTTGCTCTGTGGGCGGAGCGCGCGGGAGGGGGCGGGGCCGAGCCGGTTGCGCGCGCAGATGGCACGCACAGTGGGTCAATCAAAGATGGCAGCGACTGTGTTCCGACCCGCTCTGCGAGACTGGGGGTGCTGCCTCCGGTGGAGCTACGCGCTTCGGCAACTGGTGAGAGTTCGGAGCGGAGGGCAAAAGGCTGCGTGTGAGCCTGTTGCTCATGACAACTCTGATCTCCGCATGCCCTACGAGGCCTAGGTTTTCCTGTATACTCGGGTTGTCTCGAGGGTATGTGCAGTGAGGAGAGGGCCGGTGGCAGAGCCTGGGTAGTCCGGGTTTTGGAATAGGGCTGCTGCATACCTCGAGTTGGTTAGGACCGAGAGCAGCTGCCCGTCCCGGCTCGGTGCCCGATCGGCTCAAGCACCTTATTCGGAGTTAGAGAGTTCCAACACCAACAGAACAAATTGCTGAAGAATACTATATTGATTGATCTTATGATTAATTAGCTTTTCTAAATATGCTGTTTGCTATCTGAGTCCTCTAGAAATCTTGGGATCAGACGTTTGAGCTATTTCTCCAGTCCCTCCCGATACCTTGCACTCTGGAAAAATGTCTGGTGCTTTCCCAGCGCAGGTCTTTTACATACGTTGTTCCTTTTGCCTGTTTCTTTACCTTCTAAAGACCTTCCGTGTTGTGTGAACTAATGGAAAGATGGTTTGTTTTGCTTTAGAGCCAAACCCAGGGGCATCCTGATAACCCCAGCTTTGTGGAGTCTGTGGATGAATACCAGTTTGTGGAGCGTCTGTTCCCCCCCACCAAAATCCCAGAGCCACCAAAGCATAAACATTATCCCACTCCCAGTGGCTGGCAGCCTCCCAGAGGTAAGCTGAGTGATGGGAGGAGTTTGAAGGCTGTAGACCAGGAAGGTCCTTTGCCCCAGCTGAGTCTTTGGACTTCACAGTGGATTTAGGAGTGCTGTTCAGATGTAGGTGGATTAGTATTGTCTCATCCTCAGGGAAGGGCCCAAGAGTAGAAGAACTCTATTTTACTGGGGTGAAGTCTTCCCTTGTAATGAGAAAGCATAGAGAAAGAAGACCTGTGTGTTTGGATTTCTCTTCTTCCAGACCAACTGACCATGTACAATAGAGAATGCAGTTTAGCAAAAGGTAGTCTGTTTGAATTCGGCTTTGCCCTTCATTGTTGGTTTGACTTTAATAGTCATTTAGCTTCTTCTAACCTCAAATTCAACAAAATGAGTGTAATCTGCTCAGCATATAAAACCTTTTCTACAAACTCCAGTGTGTGATTATGCTTATAAAATCCCACTGCCACTTCAAGGTGTAGGCCGGCTGGAGGTGGCGCACGTCTTTAGTCTTTAATCCCAGCACTCGCGAGTCAGAGACATACCAATCTCTGTGAGTTCGAGGCCAGCCCGATCTAGAGAAACCCTGTCTCAAAAAACCAAAACAACAAAAACCCTAGCAAACCAAACCAAAAGAACCCCTTTAATTCCCATCTCTCTGTTACATAATTATTAACCTCATTGGGTTAATAGAAGAGAGTAGTCCTCTAGAGGGAGTTTCCCCTAGGATCAGGGAATAAATACTTTTTTTGTTGTTTTTCTTTTTTCGAGACAGGATTTCTCTGTTGTAGCCTTGGCTGACCTGGAACTCGCTCTGTAGACCAGGCGGGTCTCGATCTCACAGAGATTCATCTGTCTCTGCCTCCTGAGTGCTGGGATTAAAGGTGTGGGCCCCAAACTCAAAGATCCACCACCTTCCCTCTGCTGGGATTAAAGAAATGTGCTACCATATCTGATTTTTTTACCCCCTGAGATAGGGTTTCCCTGTGTAACAGCCTTGGCCGTCCTATAACTCCATTTGTTGACCAGGCTGGCCTTAACTACAGAGATTTACCTACTTCTGCCTCCCGAATGATGGAATTAAAGGCGTGCACCACTTTACCTGGCTTCTGATTTTTCTTTTTGAGACAGTGTCTAATGTGGCCCAGACTAACCTTGAACTACCTGTATATTCTAGGCATGAACAGTCATGCCCAGCGCTTCACTTTTTGAGATTTAAATGGTAGCAGACCTGGGTGGGATTTTAAAGCACTAAGGGGAATATTCCATCCTGGCTATAAACTGAAGGACAGAGGAGATGCCCTGAAGTCAGAAGTAGTTTTCTCCAATAGGACTTAACAACCCTCCGTAGTCAGGTACAGCAGACCTTGTCTGTCTCAAAGCAGACACCACCACCACCACCCCCACCCCCACCCCCCGCCGCCATAACCCTTTGTAGTTTTTGTGAGGGGAAGGGCCTTGGCTTAAGCCTAGGATAAGCTGGCTTCCTATACCGTACTCCTTTACAGATCCCCCTCCCAACTTGCCCTACTTTGTTCGACGATCCCGGATGCATAACATCCCTGTCTACAAGGACATTACACATGGCAACCGACAGATGACCGTGATCCGGAAGGTGGAGGGGAACATCTGGGTAAGTGACTTGGGTCTGTCCTGATCCTTCCAGGCTGGAGGGAAGGAGCCCTGGAATTGGAAACTGTTAACTGGAGTTCTTTCCCCAGGCTCTACAGAAGGACGTGGAAGAGTTTCTGAGCCCACAGCTGGGAAGAACACCCATCACCCAGGTTAATGAGGTGACAGGGACTCTTCGAATCAAGGGCTACTTTGATGAGCAGCTTAAAGCCTGGCTTCTTGAGAAAGGCTTCTGAGATATGCTGATAGCCCCATGGCAGTTCCTCCACAGACTGGCATTCATGGAAGTGGATTTGGAGTCTCTGGAATGGGATTCAAAAGTACCTAAAGAGCTTTGAGATCAGTCCTTGCTTCATAAAGAAGAAAAAGACCTTGGTGTTTACATGTCCACTTGGGGAGAGCTATTCAATGTGGGAGTCCATAAGACACAGTCAAGCTAGCGAGAGACATCAACTGCTGTCTCTTTAAACACTGTGGTGCACTTCTTAAGTGAGCCACTCTGGAGACAGCCACCCAACCCTGTTCTGGGGACATGCATCCTTCATTTTCTGGAGCTTTTGCTGTAAGCCAGACTAGTCTTGGTAGCAAATGTGGAAAACACACAGACAACACAGGACAATGACATGGACTGCAACGGACAAGACAGACAAAAGAATATCTTAGGTTCTGAGTGTGTATAATAGGGTTGGGGACATCACCCTGCTGTCCTGGAATCAGCTTTATAGAAGTTTGAAGACAAGAAAATGAAGTCTTTTCATCCTGCTGTCTCATCTAATATCAGCCATTTGTCCAACTTCACCATTTAATTGGTTAAGCAGCATTCAGATCCTGGCTGCCCTGCTTGAGACTTCAGACCTAAGGTTCTCCATGTGGAAGACGGATGTCTAGTTCCTCAGTGACTTTGGCATCCTCATTCTAGGAGACCACAGATCAGTCATGAGTCTACAGGCTGGGCACGGAAAAGGAGCCTCGCCCTAAGTTACAAGCCCCACCAGTCATTAATGCAAGTTTTTATTTGGCTGTATATACAATTTAAGCTATTAAAATTTGTACAATATTTACAAATTAAATAATCATCTGAAACTGTCTCCAGAAACTCCTGTAACACATAACCAAAAGGAAGAAAGACAGAAGCAGCTAGGCCTTGGCTCCATGGTCCCTGCATGGCCCAGAGCCTGTTCTAAACAGGAAAGTTCAGGTACCAAGCCTCACACCTGCTCTTCCTTCCTGGGGTCAAGCATTCAAATCAAAAAGACAAAAGTAAGCCCAAATCCACTAGGTACAGAAATAGTTCCAATCCTGAACTCGAGTCCCACGGGTTGGAGGTGGCCTGCCTTGGATTGTGGGGAGCAGTGGTTAAGGAGCAGCACACACCCTCAGCCAGGCCCACCAGGCAGTGGCTGCTGGGTGAGATGGGGGGGGGAAAGAGCCTGGGGAGGGGCAGGACAGGGTCCCTCAGTGCTGCCCGCTTGTCCCCCACCCCCAGGCACTCCTTTCCCTGAGTTGTGTGGTTGCCAGTAAGACATGGAAATGCCACAGGGCTTAGGGGGCACAGCCACCACCACAAAGGGGCTTCTGAGATTGGGGTAGAGGAAGGAGACCGGTGTCCATCTAGGCAGGAGGGCAGGGCAGGTTCTGGTCTGTCTTCAGCCCCTCGGATGTACACACTTGAGAACAAGTAATACTGTTCGGCACGGCAGCATGGTCCCACACTCACAAGCAGAGCTTGGAGGGGCTTCACCTTCTTCCCGAAAGCAGAGAGGAGCTTCCCACTGGTTGAGCCTCTACTTCCAAGCCCCCAGCAGAACACAGCACAAGTGATAGAGGAAGGTTAGAGCTGACCAACATCTCCACCTGGCTGCCAGGGCCATCAGGACGGATCAACTATGAACCCAGCCACTTTTACTTGGCCTCAGAGATCCTGCCACTTCTTTCTCAGCTGGGGGTTACTCCCCGGTACAGACAGAGGGAGCTGGCACTTGGTGGCAGGATGTGTTCCAGAGAGGGCCACTCGAGAGCAGGGCCAGGTCTGGGCAGTGTCAGTGGGCAACAGGGGACTCCAGCTTTTGCAGGCGACGCCGGCGGAGTTCTGCAGCGTCAGGCTCTCCGTCCTCAGGAAGCTCCTCTGCAGCGCCCACCAACTCAGGAGCTGGACAGATAGGTCACAAGTGGAACCCAGAGAGTCCTTTATCCTCACCCCTCAAGGTTAACCACACCTACCCGGAGGCTTCTCAGCTTCAGGGGCTGGTGAGGAGGCTCCAGGGGATAGGGCCTCAGAGCTGGGGACGCTGGTGGAGGGGGCAGCAGATACCACTGCAGAGGCAGCCTCTTCAGTGGGGTTGACTGAAGTAGCTGGCCTGGGGGGCCTGGCAAGAGAAGGGACAAAAGAGGCCTTGACCTTGGCATCCTGGGTTAGACAGATCTTCCCACCACCAAACACCACCACCACCATGAGCCTTGCAGGACAAGCTCTAAGGCAAGCTGTCTTTGAATTCTTGTGAAAAGCGGACCTAAATGAACACATGTGGGTTCGAGTCTCAGGTGACTTAGCCCCATGGATTGTAAATCACTTGCCGGCAGAGACAGCTGACCTGTGTCATGTTCTCCTCCGTCTCCACCTAGGGAGCTGGGCACCTTAGAGGGTGTTTAGTGGGTAAGTCGGAGTGCTCAAGCCTTGGACTACAGCTACCTACCAGCCCTTTGCACATGTCACCTATGACTGGGAATTTGGTTTCTCTTCCACCCCTATTCCAACATAAAGCAAGCAAGCAGTGAGATTAGCACTTGAACATGGAAGAGGCTGGCCTGAAGTGACTTTCCACTATCTGCTTCCTGAGGTGATGAGCTGTAGCAGCTAATGTCAGGAATAACCGGAGTTTAGAAAAACGGGACTAAATTCCAAAGTCAGCTCACTAATAAACATCGGCTCTATACAGCTGTGCATGCAAGTCTTTGAAGGAAAGCGCTAGGCATGACCAAGAGCTCCCAGACGCGCCTGTAGATAGGTGGCCCAAGGCAGCAGAATGTATCGCACGGTACAGGGAAGACAAATGTCACAAACTACAGGACCTTTTTTGAGCTCTACTAGAATCTGGCATGCATACCCCAAGGAGGCCAGCACAGTGAGGTACTGGTTGATTTGCAGCATGGCAGCATCCAGTAGCGTGTGTATGTTGCGCAGACTCTGCAGCCGGGCCTCCAGGTGCTGCCGTTCATGGCCCTCCAGCGCCCGCAGCTCCTCTGGGGTCAGGCCGGCAAAGCCCGCAGGGGGCACAGGCATTGGGGGGAAGGCTGGCAGGAGGCAGAGGTTAGTTAGTCTGAGCTACCTGGGCCTGACCTCATTACCCTGAACATCCCAGAGAGTAGCCAACTTACCAAAAGGTGGGGGCAGGGGCATACCCATCCAAGGAGGAGGGAAGGGGAAGCCAGGGGCAGGGGCAGCCTCTGGGCTAGGGGCAGAACCAGATGCTGGGGCAGAGGTACTGGTACCAGCAGCTGTGGTGGTGGCTGTTCCACTGGGCCGAGAAACAGCTGACAAAGCACAAAACAAAAATCAGTCTCCAGGTCTCCAGATGTGGCTCTGCCACTCCCAGCTGCCTTAGCATGCAAAAGGCTCACCTGCACTGGTGGACGGAGGAGCTGCAGCCTCTCCTGAGCTTGGGGGAGGTGGGACTGGTGGAAAGGGACCCATTGGGGGCCACAGTGGGAACATGCCTGGAGGGAAAGGAGGCAGGAGGCCCTGGGGGACTGCGGAGAAAACGGCAGTGAGAAGAGGAGTGAGCGGGAGTTCCTACTCCCAAGCATGATGTGCGGCTAGGAGCTGACTTCCACGCCTACAGGCCCCCAGCTTACCACTGGCCATTTATCTATTTCTCATCTTCTCACCCCTTCCTGCCCAGAATGAGCTTCTGGAGGGCAGACATTTGGGATTCCCCAGCTTTGTCAATACCCAGCCCAAGGCAAGTACCTGAAGGCAGGGAAGGTCATCTGAGGGCAAATGAACTACTTACAGTTGGGAGGCTGTGGCAGCAGTGGTGGAGGATGAGGAGCAGGGGGTGCTCCTTGGTCAGCAGGCTCAGGGGGTGGCGGGGACTGGGCTGGCAAAGATGCCCGCAGAACATCCATACGGCAGGTCGGGCAGGTCTGCTGCCGCTGGAACCAGGAGCGCAGGCAGCTGGGAGCAAGATCAGGCAGTGATGAGCAGGTCCCCATGAGCCTGTGCATATGCAGTCCCCCAGACCCTGTCCCACCTTGTATGGAAGATGTGGTTGCAGGGCAGTCTCTTAGCGCCTGTCACCATTTCCTCTCGGCAGATGATGCAGACGTTGTCCATTGCCTGCAGCTCCTCGGGGGTGGCATCTGGGTACCTGGATAACATGTCAGAGCACATGTCAGGACCAGAACCTGGAGCAAAGTGATCAGGGTGAGTTTGGGAGAGTCGTCAGGATGAGCCCACTTACAGTGTGTTCATGTTGCGGATGGCTCGGCGAGACATGATGGCGTCTGTCACAGCTTTCTTGAACTGCCTGAAGAGACAAGTCCGTGAGTGCAGGCAGGCAGGTGGGGAGAGCAGTCTGGGACAGGGAAGGGACAGGGACGGGACAGGCTGGACCCACCTCATAGCCAGGTACATGGGCCGAATGGCGAAGAGTGGGAAGGTGTGCACCTTGATCATGATGGTCATGAAGGCCATGTACAGCAGGACTTTGATGAAGCCTGGGGAGGAAAGGGAGAGCACGGCTGGCCACAGAGCTGCAGGCACGCAGGATGCTGGCGTGGATCAGGAGAGGCCCCAGCCCCTGTCACCTGTGAACAGCTCCGTGTAGAGCATGTATACAGCCTTATTGTCCCAGGGGTTCTCGCTCTGGAGGTCCACGGAGTGCAGCACATACTTGATGAAGATGGTGAGCACCATGGTCATCAGAATGGCATACTGGAGGGAGGACACGAGGCGCATGTAAGCTCCAGCATCCCCTTGCTCTAGCCATGTACAGCAGGTACCAGTGGTGCCAACACAGGCTTTGGACACAGGTGGGGTCCTCCCAGCCTATGACTAAAGCAACTGGCTCAACCTCTGTTTGCTCATTTGTAAAACAAAGCATCAACTGTCACCTACAACACAGTTCTGTTGATTAGGAAACAGAACTCATGCATACAGTTCAAGGCCTGGCACGTGGTAAGTCCCCAGCAAATGTGAGCTGGGACGCATCTCCTGGGGGATTTACCCAGCAATTTTCTCCTATCTACCCATAGCCAGCTGTGGCACCAGCCTCCGGGAAGGCTTGATAAGGTGCCCAGATCAGCCTTTTTTTGTGCCCTTCTGCAATCATTTAGGAGTGTATGAGGGCAGGAGGAAAAAGATGGCTGCTCCCTGGTGGCCATTATGGGGGTGGAGACACCACAGGTGCTCAGGAAGCCCTTGAAGGGCTGATCACAGTACATGCGGTCCCACCTCAACTTTGCCCCCTCCCAACCTCTCAAACAAGTTTTACCTCAAAGCCAAACACCAGCTGCACAGAAGCCCCCCGGGTGAGGATGCTATGGTAAGCGTGGCTGACGAAGAGGAAGTCCAGGATACCCAGGAGGAACAGAAGAGCTGTGGAGACCCCCAAATGGAGGGAAGTGAGGTTAGCACTTCCTGCTCTAGGAGAGCCCCACCCTCACATCCACCATGGCCACAGGCCCAGCCGTCTACTGAGATGTGTACACCCAAGTGGAATCAGCCCTCTGGGAGCTACTTTTGCCCAGGCAGGGTGTTGGGGCAACCCAGGCCCAGGGGAGAAGGCAGAGAGATGAGGGCCCAGGCAGTTTAGAAGCCCTGGAGTGGAACTGGGTAGAGATTATGCAAATTAACTTCTTAAATTATCTTTCCTGTCCAGCTGTCCCAAAGGGCGACAGGGTTCTGGGGTGCTGGCTCACAGGTTTGGCCTTCTCAGTGGCACCATGCCCCTCCAGCAGCCCCTTCCTCTTCATGAGTCTCACTTACAGACAATGCGGCAGTGGAAAAGCCAGGAGATGTTGGGGCTGCGCTCCATCTGCAGCAGAGCAGAGAGGGACACCGTCAAGATGCTTGGGGTCACCCTATGCCCCCGTCCACCAGCATGGCCCTCAGCCACTCCCAACTCACAAAGTCCACACGGTCCTCAGCCAACCAATGGAAACACTTGAGGAAGAGGAGGAGAGTAAAGAGTGCCACGAAACGAGGACTGAAGTCATCCCGAAAAACAGTGAAGGCCAAACAGGTTTCGGTGACAGCGTACCAGGACCGCTCCAGAAGGTGCTATGGGTTGAGATGGGACGATATGGAACCCAGTCATTCTTTGCCTGGCTCTGGACCCTGTCCTTTGGGGCCACCAACATATTACCTCCATCTCGGCTGCCCTCAGCTGCCCAAAGAACACCTTGCCCATCACTTTGCCCAAGAGGAAGACAAGGACAAAGGCCTGGATGTACAGGACCTAGGAGTGGGGGAAAGCCATAGTTCGAGGTTGTTTTCTGCTTTCTTCAGCCTGGGGCTCATCATTCTGACATGCTCTCAAGTCTCGTCATAGATTATTCCAAGTTAGGCAGCCAATGGCTATGTCTCCCCTACTATGACATATAGCCCTGTCTCTGACCCACACAGACATTGCCTTCCCACCCTGGGCAATCCTCCCTCACTGAGCCCAGAACTCACTGCCATGCTGGGGCTGGACTTGGTCAAATACACCACAGTGGGGTAGAACTGGTGTTTGAGGTAGTAGGCATGAGCCACCACTGCCCCAGTCAGTGCCAGGCTGGCCGCCATCATCACTGCGGTGCGGAACATTGCCCTGGCCCAGAGACCTGCACAAGGAAAATTATATTTGTCATGTCCATGCTGTGCAAACCTAGCACAGTCCCTGGCCGAGTGTCAGAAGTAGGGGTAAACTCTCATTTCGGCCTGACAGCCATTAGATTCAGAACAGGATATACTCCCGATTTCACAAGCAAGAAACAGGGACTCAAGGGTTAAAGGCTCGCACTGATGCAAGGCCTGGAACTTGGGTCAGTCTCATTTCAAATCTAGGGCTCTTTCCACGCTGCCTGCCAAGCCGCCTCCTCTAGGGAGTCAAAGAGGCAAAGCAGCAATGTTGGGAGGAGGGGGGCTCCTGCAGACGACCCTCTGTGGGAGCTGGGATGATAGATAGGCTTTAGAGGCGGGAACGCTGGGCCTGGCTGGGAGAAGGCAAGACGCAGAAGGCGCAGCCTGGGAGGCGGAACCGTCCGTGACAGCTGTGTCAGGGTGGTCAGCGTAGACGCGCGCCCTGCGGGGTACGTCAGTCTGGAACCCTGGCACCCCCCTCCCAGCCCCCCGAGCAGTGTCCACTCCGAGCACCGGAGAAACGGCCGACCAGCAGGGTGCAGCGGCGGGACCGAGAACCACCCGGTCGCCTCGAAGCCGCGCACCTGTGAGCGCTAGGAGTTGCAAACGACTCAGGCGGAGCCCGGCCTCTGGAACAGTGGCCGCGCCGCCGCCTGAGGTCTACAGCCATCTGACAGGCCGAAAACTAGCGGCGGAACGCTGGGGGACGGGCTGATCTCAGTGACCCCAAAGGGCAAGGTCCTGGTCCCCGACCCCCCACCCCAACCACAGCCTGGACCAGACTTCGGCCCACTCACCAGGAGCCCAGCGCCGCGAGCCCGCTCAATCACCGCGACTGCGGCAGCCGCTCCGGTTAACAACACTCCCCACCCCCTGCGAACCGGAACTTCGAGGGTAAGACACCTCACTTCCGGCGGCGCGGGGCGCGGCGGAGTGGACTGTACCAAGTGAGCTTTGCACGTAGCGATCTCGCCGGTGCTTCCGGGCCCGCGCGCACGCAGCCGGGACGAGCAAGAGATGGGGCGCGTGGTCGCGACCAAAAGCCCTGCAGGAAAGGGCTGTCCCCGCCCCCGACACTCTTGTTAGTCACCGTAGTAGGATCACCCTAAAGCCCGGCAAGACTCCAGCTGTCAAAGTGTCTGGAAGCTGGGGTATTCTGCGGGCCGAGCCATTTGGAGGGGGGAGGAGAGCGAGCAAGAACCAGGCTTTACGTCAGGCATAAAAGAAATAAAATGTGTCAGCGCCTCACTCCAGGGACAGGTACGACACGGTGAGCAGTAAAGTGCTTCCTGGGAAAACTGGATGCAGAAAACAGACGTGTCTTCCTAGGTCACCTCCCCAGTGCAGTTTGGGTAGGCGTTGGGTCCCGTGGCTACCGCTGATAGGTTTTGATAAAGTAACGCGGACCAATGAGAAAAAGAATGAAAAAATTCTGGCCTATAGAAAGAGAACAGCAGGTGAGTGGTTGCTAGGGTCCGTAGACTGGGTTGCTCTGGGCTCGGTCCCACCGCAGCCAGCGGCCGACGACGGAGAAAGCGCAGACCATAGGTAGAGGGTCCCTATCCTGCCTGGGGGAACGCTTACCGCGCCCACAAAGGGAGCCGCGCTCGGGTGTGTCCGGACTGACAAGAATCAGAGCTCCAGTTCTTCCGAGGCTTGGATGGAGAGTTCTGTGCGGAGAAGTTGACTTCAGCATCCCAAGCGCTCAATCAGCACGCGTGTTCCTTCCTGGATAGTAGCCACGACCCTCGGTTCTGAGCAGTCCGCTGTTTCAGTCGCAACTTAGGGCTCAGGCAATCACTGTAGTCGCGAACAGAATGGAGACCTAAAGTGTCTACCTTGTGTCCTGAATTATTAACCCATAAAGTCGCTCGTCACCCAAGTTTATCATCTGTGTGTGTGTGTGTGTGTGTGTGTGTGTGTTTGTACACCTCCCGTTTTTAAGGCGGACTCACTGCAGACTCAGAGGCTTAACAAAGCCAATCCTAGGAGTCTTTAGGGTCTGTCTGCCCCTATGTCCCTGTGCTCTTGGTCTCTGCCAGCTTCGCCACCACCCGCTGGTCTTATCGCAGTGTCCTCAACCTTCCTGATGCTATGACCCTTTAATACAGCTCCTCATGTAGTGGTAAACCCAACCATAAAATTATTTCGATACTACTTCATAGCTATAATTTTGCTGTTATGAATCGTAATGTAAATATATGATATGTGACGCTCCATAAGGGTCTCCAGCAACAGGTTGAGAGCCTCTTGCTTACCAATTTAATTTGTAACTAGTCCTAAGTTAGCTCACCCCCCCATACGCCTATCTGTGGCCTTCTATTGGCTCCCTCCAATCCTACAGACTCAGCCCCCCCCATTCTTTTAAATTTTTTGTTTTGTTTGTTTTTGTTTTTCAAGACAGGGTTCCTCTGTGAAGCCCTGGCTGTCCTGGAACTTTTTAGACCAGGCTGGTCTCAAATTCACAGAGAGATCCGTCTGCTTCTGCCTCCTGAGTGCTGGGATTAAAGTCGTGCACCACCACCACCCAGCAACTCCCCTATTCTTTTTTTTTTCAACTCCCCTATTCTTGAAAATCTCCTAAGTTTTTGTGACGACCCCCATATATATATATATATGTGTGTGTGTGTGTGTGTGTGTGTGTGTGTGTATGTATATATATATATATATGTATATATATCTTCCTCTGCCCATCTTTTTATTTAAATGCTGTATCCATGTTGGCCTCTTTTCCAGTGCTCCTATGGATTCAACTTTTTGGGCTCCAATACGGTGAGGTCTCCCATGTTTGGCCTCCAGCTCAGGTCTCTTCAACTTTTGAAATAATTCAGTGAGCAGAGCATCATGGCCAACTCTTATAATCCCAGAAATTGGGGCTAAGGCAGGAAGATCACTAAGTTTGAGGCCAGCCTGGAACTATAGAGTGAGAGCCTATCTCAGAAATAAGTGAGGGCCATCGAGATGGCTGGAGGGTTAAAGCACTTGCTACGCAGACTTGGAGAAGAGACCTGGTCAGTTGTCCTCATCAACTTAGACCATGGAACCCAATATGGACAAGTTCAGCAGAACCGCCATATACGAGCCACCCATGTTTCAGCATTGCCAAGGCATAAATTTCAATATTTCAGTCTAATGACTGGAGCCCAATCCCCAGGACCCATACAATAAAAGAATGGACTCCCTACGTTGTTCTCTGACCTCTACAGCCTTTTAAACTAGCTGCTAATAGTTTGTCCGCTAGGGGGCGCGCTACCCATGTGTATGAGCAAACACATACATACACGTACCTGTAATTCTAGAACAGTGCCAGGAAAGCCATCCAGCCTGTAATTCCAGCTCCCCTTAGAAGCAGAAGCAGGACAGTCAAATGTTCAACGCCTGCCTGAGCAACCTAACGTTAGTGAATTACCTAAACACTGGGAGGTAAGAAATGCTACCGTTACCTAGCATTTGGGAGGAAGAGGCAGGCAATCCCTTGAGTTCAAGGCTAGCCTTGAGTGAGTAGTTCCAGGACAGTCAGGGCTACACAGAGAAACCCTGTTTTGTTTTGTTTTTTTTATCCCAAGTGCTGGGATTAAAGGTGTGCGCCACCACCGCCCGGCTATTTTTTTGTGGGGGAAAGTATATATATTTTTATATTTATTTATTTATTATGTATACAATATTCTGTCTACATGTGTGTCTGCAGGCCAGAAGAGGGCACCAGACCTCATTACAGATGGTTGTGAGCCACCATGTGGTTGCTGGGAATTGAACTCAGGACCTTTGGAAGAGCAGGCAATGCTCTTAACCGCTGAGCCATCTCTCCAGCCCCAAGTATATATTTTTTAAAGGTAAAAATGTACTGGGTGGTGGAAGCAGAGGCAGGGGGATCTCTGTGAGTTTAAGGCCAGTCTGGTCTACAGAGTTAGTTCCAGGACACTCAGGGCTACATAGAGAAACCCTGTCTGGAAAAAACAAAACCAAAACAAAATTAAAAAAATAAGAATGTCAGGTAATCACTAAAACAACAATCCAAAATATTCACTGAAAAACAGCTTCAAACTCCACAAAAGCAAAATGTGACTGAAATCTCAGGTAAAACATACCAATCTACAAGAGTCAAATGTCTCCATGGTCCTTTCCCAATGATAGAGAAAGCAAATAGAACCAAGCAAGGCTTTATTAGGTCCCTGGAACACGAGCAACCTGGTAGGCACAACTGACGTTTATACCATGCTCCAGCCAACAGCAGACTTTATGATTTTGTTGTTTGGTTTTTCAAGGCAGGGTTTCCCTGTAGCTGTGGAGCCTGTCCTGGAACTAGCTCTTGTAGACCAGGCTGGCCTCGAACTTACAGAGATCCACCTGCCTTTGCCTTCCAAGTGCTGGGATTAAAAGCATGCGCCACCACCGCCTGGCGACTCGGCCTTCTTTCTTCAGCTACACACAGGACAGAATACAGGTTTGTATCCAGGACAGTCATATGGTGAGACCCTGTTTAATAAAATAAAAGGCAAAAGAGAGAGAAAATGCTCCACAGCTCAGATGGAGGCATTTTTCCACGTTATGTTATCGTGTGTGTGTGACAGAGAACGACAGACAACCGGTAGACGTCAGCTGTCTCCTGTCACCCGAGTCATAGGATCTGGCTCAGGTCTTCAGACTTGGCTGTGGGCTCCTTCACTGGCTGAGTTTCTGGTTGACTTTGGAGTCATTTTCTCAACTGAGGCTCTCTCTTCCCAAATGACCCTTGACAAAAATCTAAGCACCACAAAAACTGCCCACCAGAACTAGGTAAGACTGTACTGCTACAGATACTGAGTCCCTTGGTTGCACGACGTGGAGAGATCGAGCTGCATCTGAGCTGGAAGTTTCTTCTGCGCTGGTCAGCTCTCGGTCTCAGAACGTGCTGCACATTGCTTGGGCGTAAACCTGTGAACTCCAAGACCAATCAGCCATGCAGGATGTGTGCAGTTGTATAATAGTGGCTTTACTGGTACGGGGTAGCCCATCCGGTCACACTCTGATTGGATTTGAAGTTCACTCTACAGGAGACAGTCTATGCCTGTCATGTAAATATGACCAAAACCCCATAGCAGGGGAAGTCATAGGCCCTGCAGAAACAGGATACTGTTTAGCTAAACTGGGGGCGGGGGATGCAGCAGCATCCACCTGAAATCCCAGCCCACCTACAGTGAGCTGGGAGGCAGAGATGGGAAAATCGTCCATGGCAGAAATAGCAAGAGAGACCTTGTTTAATAAGGTGGGTAATGAATTGCCTGGAGTCTGACACAATCAGGAAGCAGAGGTCAGTAGCTTTCTGGAGGATGAGGAGAATGTCCGCTGGGATTGTCAGTTTCCTGGGCAGAGGTCTCGCCAGGTCTGCTAGAGTTGCTCGGGGGTTGCGCGGCACAGGTGGAGCACAGCTGGCTGTTCTAGAGAAAACAAGAACTAAGCCGGGGTGGTGTAACCTCAACACTCAGGGGGCCGAGACAGAAAGAAACGGAGTCTGAGGCTGGCCTGGGCTACAGAGCAAAACAACACACTCAAACATTCTCGGCAGTACAAGAATCTGGAGCCCCATAGTACAGAGCTGCCAGAGAACCACGTTGGCTCCATCAGAACCACACCCACAGCAGTGGAAGGTGTGAGTCTCACCTAACTGAGGCTGGCTGAGATGTAGAGTCAGGGTTTTAACTCCTTCAGCTGTCCAGGACAGAGCTGGGAGAAGCTGGGACACATGCTGCCCTAACAGGCCTCTGTGACTGGCCAGGAGGAGTCCTGCGTGGCCTGCTCCCAGCTTCCCCTGTCCTCAGGCATGCTCTTTGTATTAACTCTAGCTTGTCCACATCCCCAAACCCCACTTCCCCTTCAGTCTGGTTGTCTTCTCTTAGCCCCTCCCTACCCAAAGTACAGTAACTTGCCTGCCTTCTTCCACTGGCCTGGAAAAACCTTCCTGTACAGCTTCGGGCATTTCCAGCAACGGAGTGAATCCATCCATGTGCTCGGCATTTGACCCAGTGGAAACACAGGCCTGAATGACCAGAAAAACCACTCTGTGTGTGGCCTCCCAGGACAGAGCTCAGAACAACAAAAAATCACCTTCCACGTGCTGTACACAGGAGGATCACAGATTGCCCTGTTGTAGTCAGACTGCGGGCCAGGCACAGTTTTAATCCTCACACCAATCTCATGAGCCAGGTGCTGTTATCAGGCCTGTTTCATAGGCGAGGAAACTAAGGCACGGAAATTCAGCAGTTTGCCCAGGGTTGCCCAGCTAACAGGGAATGGGGTGAGACTCAGTGGCACAGCACTGGCCTAGCATGTGCAAGAGCCTGGATCAGTTCCCGGCACCACAAAGGCAATAATGACAATAAAGCTGGGAGTGGGGACTGCAGAGATGGCTCCTCCACTAAGGGCGCTTAGCTGCTCTTCCAGAGGACCTGGGTGTGGCTCCCTGCACACATAGAACGGCCCACAACCATCCATAACTCCAGTTCCAGAACTGCCCACTTCTGACCTCCAAAGGTGCCAGGCATGTCCATGGTGCACAGACATATAGACGGGCAAAACATTGATACCCAAGAAAGATAAATGAATTTTAAATTTTAGAGCCTAAAAATAACAAGGGTTGTAGATATAGCTGGATTGATGGAGTGCTTGACCAGCATACATGAAGGCCTGGGTTCAGTTCCTAGTGTAGCATAAACCAGCTGTAGTGTGAGAGTACATGCTAGTAATGCCAGCACTCAGAAAGTGGGGCCTAGAGGGTCAGAGTTCAAAGTCATCCTCAGAGAAAAAGAGAGGTCAATGCCAGTCTGTAATCATCAAGATCCTGAAAAACTAGACCAGGCCATGGCAGCGCACGCCTTCAATCCCAGGACTCGGGAAGCAGAAGCAGGTGAATCTCTGTGAGTTCGAGGCCAACCTGGTCTACAGAGTGAGTTCCAGGGCAGTCAGGACTGTCCCGCAGAGAAACCCTGTCTCAAAAAAAACAGAGAGAGAATGAATGAATGAATGAATGAATGAATGAATGAATGAGCAACCTAAGAAATAGCTTCATGACAGATGGTGGTGGTGCACACCTTTAATCCCAGCACTTGGGAGGCAGAAGCAGGTGGTTCTCTGTGAATTTGAGGCCAGCCTAGTCTACACAGTGAGTTCAAGGATAGCAGGGCTGTTTCATAGAGAAACCCTGTCTCGAATACCCCTACCCTAGCAAAAAAACAAAAACAAAACAACAACAACAACAACAAAAAAAAACCTTAGCAGGACTGGAGAGATGGCTCAGTGGTTAAGAAGGGTTGTTCTTCTAGAGGACCCAGGTTCAAGTCCCAGCACCCACATGGGAGCTCACAACTGTCTATAATTCCTGTTCCAAGAGATCTGACATCCTCACACAAACATACTGCATGTATGACAGAACACCATCGTACATAAAATACAAATAAAAACTATTTAAAGGGGACTGGAGAGATGGCTCAGAGCTTCAAAGCACTGACTGATCTTCCAGAGGTCCTGAGTTCAATTCCCAGTGAAAACATGGTGGCTCACAACCACCTGTAATGAGATATGGTGCCCTCTTCTGGCCTGCAGACATACAGGCAGAGAGAACACTGTATACATAATAAATAAATAAATATTTTAAAAAATAGCTTAGCAAATAAAGGGTATTTGCCACCAAGGCGGACAAGCTTTTTGACTCTTGGGACCCACATGGTAGAAGGAGAGAGAGAGAACTAACTCCCCCAAGTTATCCTCCGACCTCCACATGAGACACACACCAAATAAATAAATGTAATAAGTTTTATAAATAAAAAACATAAAGACATAGCAAAGATAAAAATGTAGGACCAGGGAGATGGCTCAGCAGGGTAGGTGCTTGCTGGCCAGGCCGACTCACGGTGGGAGGAGAAAACCCGCTCCATGTCCACCCACCCAGGCCCACCATAGCCAAGCATGTATATACGCAAACACAAATAGAAAAATGTAATAAAAACAAAGCTAATAAAAATATAATAAGCTGGGTGTGGTGTCACACACCTGTAGTTTGAACCCTCAGGCAGCACAAGTGGAAGGGTCAGTTCTAGCTCATCCATAGCTCTCCATGATCTTGAGGCCAGTGTTAGCTGTATAAAACCTGTCTCCCTACCAAAAAAAGAAAAAAAGACAGTAAAAAAGAATAAAAAGATAGGGTGTGTGTAGTTCGGTGGGAGATGACTTTCCTAGCGTACGACAGGATCTGGGCTCAACCTCCAGTACCACAGACATAAGTAAATCCATGCAGGGTGGCCCCGTTCTCACCTCTGCCCTTTGCCACATGACTGCTTTCTCCATCCAAGGACAGACTGCCATTTTATTGATGAGAAAACAGATACTCAGAGACACTAAGAAGCTTAGCTCATTCTCTCTTGTGCCGGAGAGCCGTGGAACTGGGAGACTGTCTAGTTTCTGGTGCCTCAGGGACCTCAGTCAGGGCCCCTGCAAGTTCCTCTCAGACCTGTGGAGAATCTTGGGGCTAAATCATCCCCAGAAGTTTCTGGGCAGAGCTAGGAGACAGTCATTTCAGGCACTCAGCAGTTTGCCTGCGCTAGAGGTTATCAGGCCTGAGTTCCCTTGGGCAGCAGGACAGGGCAGGAAGCTCGTGTGTTTCCCCTGTGTAGCAGACAAGTAGCCCAGCTAGCCAAGCAGGTCTGACCTCTGTGACAGGAAGCAGAATATAGTGGATGCACAGGAACAGGGATTGTGGTATGCCAGACAGGGACAGAAGACGGGAGGGGGGGGGAGCATGACACAGGCCGAGCAGGAAGACACCTTCTGCCTCACCTTCTGCCTCATACATGAGACTATTTGGGGGGGGGGGGTTGTTTGTTTGGTTGGTTAGTTTTTCAAGACAGGGTTTCTCTTGTGTAGCTCCTAGTGAACTGGAATTCAATTTTTTAGACCAGGCTAGCCTCTTATAGGACATTCTTACCTGTATAAGATATTTGAACCTTGCTGGGCTGTAGCGATGCACGCCTTTAATCCTAGCACTCAGGTGGCAGAGGCAGACAGATCTCTGTGAGGTCGAGGCGAGCCTGGTCTACAGAGTGAGTTTCAGGACAGGCTCCAAAGCTAGGACCTCATACATCTGGCCCTCTTATGTAAGAATTCTTCCTTCTTTCTGAATGGGCAGTTTCTCTTTTCCCATTCATTCCCTGGTTCATTCACCTAACCGTCATTCACAAAGTTCCCATAGTACCCTGGACTTTGCTAGTAAGTAGAAAAACAAAACAAACAAAAAATCTGCCTCAGAGCTGGAGAGATGGCTTGGAGGTTAAAAGCACTTACTCCTTCCCCTTCCAGAGGACCCCAGTGAGGCTCCCAGCACCCATATGGTGGCTCGTAACCATCTGTTATAACTCCAGTTCCAGGGGAGCTGACCCCTCTTCTGACCTCTGCAGGCACCGCACACATGTGATATAAAGGCATATGAGCGGACCAACTCATACACATAAAATCAAGTAATAACCATAAACCTGGCCTCCATGGAATTTATGGTCTATAAAAGATAAACAAAGAAATCAGCCGGGAAATACACAGAACAGCAATGACTAAATGCTAAGGGCAGAGAAGCTGAGCTGGGCTGGGAGGGACCAGAAGCAAGGAAAGAAAAGCAGGGCTGGGTAAGGCGGTGTGTGCCTTCAGTGCCAGCATTTGGGAGGTCTCTGTGAGTTGGGCCAGCCTGGTCTACATAGTGAGTTCTAGAACAGACAGGAAACCCCGTCTCAGAAACCAAACCAACAAATGAAGGGAAGCACTTCCATCTCAGCGGCAGGGAAGACAGAAGATAGAGTGTAAACACAGGCAGGGAAAAGCCGTGAGACGCTGATGACAGGAGAACTGGGGATCATTTGCCCCAGACAGCAGGAGTACCGGGCTGGGGATGTAGCCCATTTGGGACATGCGGTGCTTGCTTAGCAGGCACAAAGCCAGGAGTTAATCCTCAGCGTTACATAATTTGGGTGTGGCGGTACATGCACTTAGGAGGTGGACACAGGAGACTCAGGAGACATCCTTGGCTACATAGCAAGTTTGAGGCTAACCTGAGCAACATATAAAACAAAACAAACACTAGGCCCAGAGGAGGAGCAGTTACAACCAACCCACTGATCACATAAATAGTCCTGGTTAAGCTGAAAGACTGTAATGTGTATGTATGGGGTGCTCAGGGGTCAAAGGACAACTCTTGCGGAATAATCATTTTGTGCACTGTGAAGATGTGTTTCTCTCATCTGTTTAATAAAGAGCTAAATGGCAGATAGCTGGACAGAAAGGGGTTAGGCAGGACTTGCAGACAGGGAGAGAGCTCTGTGGGATGAGGGAGGGAGGAGTTGTGGGGAGACACAGGGAGAAGCAAGATAAATTTACCATGCAGATGAAAGGTACCAAGCCATAGATAAAAATTATGGGCTGATTTAAGTTGTAACAGCCAGTTAGGAACAAACCTAAGCTATTGGCCGGCATTTGTAATTTATAAAAAGTCTCTTATGGTCATTTGGGAGCTGGCAGGCGGGACAGGAAAGTCCACTTACAGACAACTTCTAAGAGTATTCTCTTCTTCTCCTAAGTGGGATCCAGGTAGCAAACTTAGGTTGCCAGGTTGGTACCAGGCGCCCTTACCTGATGAGAGTTTTTTTTCTTTTTAATAAACATATCTGTTTGGGGGTAGAAAGATGGATCAGTAGTCAAGCACTGCCTGCTCTTCCAGAGAACTCAGGTTTGATTCCCAGCACCTGCATGGGAGCTCACAACTGTAATTCCAGTCTGAGCAGATCCAGCATCCTGTTCTGGCCTCCAAGGGCACCAAGTGTGCATGTGGTGCACATACATAGATGCAGGCAAAACACTCATACATACAGAATAAAATAGTAATACGTACATACATTCATACATACATACAGAATAAAATAATAATACATACATTCATTTATATATACACACAGAATAAAATAATAATATATACATACATACAGAATAAAATAATAATAATACATACATTCATACATACAGAATAAAATAATAATAATTCATACAAACAGAATGAAATAATAATACAAAAGATTGGTTTATATTTTTATATGATATCTGCATGTGTGTGTGTGCACCATGTGAAGCTAGAAGAGGTCCCCTGGGACTGAATTGGAGCTTGGGTGCTGGGAATCTTCTGTGGGAGCAGCCAGTGCTCTTAGCCACTGAGCCATCTCTCCAGCCCCTCTCCAAAGTCTTCTAATGCTAGTATCTTATATACACAGGGCAATTATCAAAACCAAGTTCTTTACTTTGATTTAAAAAATTAGTCAGGGGAATAGAGAGATGATTCAGGTTAAGAGCTAGTTCCAGGACAGGCCCCAAAGCTACAGAGAAACTCTATCTCGAAAAACAAAACACAACAAAACAAAAAGACCACTGGCTGCTCTTTCAGGGAGCAGGGGTTCGATTCCCAGAACCCGTAAATGTATCCCTCATCCTTCTGGAGGCCAGAAGTCCAGAATCTAGATGTCAACAAGGTCACATGCTTTCTTTTATAGTCTTCTCCCACCCTTGGCTTGCTGCTGTGTAGCACTGGTCTCCTCCTTGTTGGTAACTCAGGAGGTTTTCGTGTGTGCTGTTATCTTTACTCAGTCTTCTCTTAGTGTGTTTATCCCTATCTATTCTTTTCCTGAAGGACTCCATATTGGATTCTGACCTGTTCTGCGCAGGCCCAAGACAGTTTTCTTTATTAGCCAATGGTATTCACAGCATACAGAGGGGAATTCCACATCACTGACCCAAACTTATTAAGATGAATATGAGAAAGAGAAGGGAGAAAAGGATGAATAAAGCCAAGTGTGGCGGTCCATTCCTTTAAACCAAGCACTCAGGAAGCAGAGGCAAAAGGATCTCTGAGTTCCAGTTTGAAGCCATCCTGGTCTACATATCAAGTTATAGGCCAGCCAGTCAAGGTTACATGATGAAACCCTGTCTCAAAAAAATAAAAAAATAAAAAACAATGATTGTGTTTTAATTTGATTGACATGATGTTCATAGTCATCAGTATAAGGACTTCAACACATTGTCCAGGGGGCAGAATTAACCAGCAATAGACAGAAGAAGTTCACAAACTGGTAGTTCTGGATTCTACTTGTAATCCCAGCCTTTAGGAAGCTGGAGCAGGTGAATTGCCATGAGCTCACGACCAGCCTGAACTACATAAGGAGTCCCAAGCTAGTCTGGACTATAGGATGAGCCCGTCACCAAAAAACCAAATTAAGCCAAGTGTGGTGGTGCATGCCTTCAATCCCAGCATTCAGAGAGCAGCCTGGTCTACAAAGTAAGTTCCAGGATAGCCAGGACTATTACACAGAGAAACTCTGTCTCAGGGAGAAAAAATTAAACCAAAACAACACAACAAAACCCACGTTCAATATCATTATCCAACAGAAAAAAGTCTTCTACTGTGTTGGTTTTAGAGATAAGCTCTGCTCTTGAGGCTTGATGACTATTGCCTTAACCTGCTCAGCACCTCGCTGGCCCTATTCATTTATTTATCCTATTCATTTATTTATTTATTTTGTTTGTTTGTTTAGGCAAGATCTTACTGTGTAGCTCAGGCTGACCTTCAAATCAGAATTCTCCTGCCTCAGCTTCCCAAGTGCTAAGATTACAGGTATTACCGCAATTTTCTTTTCTTTTCTTTTTAAAGATTTATTTATTTATATGTAAACAGTGTTCTGTCTATCTGTATGTTTGCTGGCCAGAAGAGGACACCAGATCTCATTACAGATGGTTGTTACTGGGAATTGAACTCGGGACCTCTGGAAGAACAGTTAGTGCTCTTAACCTCTGAGCCATCTCTCCAGCCCCATTACCTCAATTTTCAATACTAAGATTCTTTTTTGCTTGTTTGTTTTGTTTTTCAAGACAAGGTTTTTCTGCGTAGTCCTGACTGTCCTGGAACTCTGTCTGTACACCAGGCTGGCCTCAAACTCACAGAGATCTACCTGCCTCTGCCTTCCAAGTGCTGGGATCAAAGACGTATGCCACCACTGCCTGACTTACCGCTAAGATTCTTGAAATGACAAGATTGGGAAGATGAATGGTTTGAGGCAGGCATAGATGCTCATGTGTCTCTACAGGAGTTTCTTTGGAGGTGATGATTGTCTTGATTGAAATGATGGTTACAGAGATCTATGCAATAAGAAAAATCACAGAAGTAGGCCTGGCATGGTGACATACACCTGTAATCACAGCACTAGAGAGGAAGATGCAGGAGGACTGAGAGTTGGAGGCTAGCCTGAGCTACACAGTGAGACCCTACTCAAAAACAAGCTGGATGCTTGTGCCTTTAATCCCAGTACTCGGGAGGCAGAGGTAGGTGGATCTCTGTGAGTTTGAGGCCAGCCTGGTCTACAAGAGCTAGTTCCAGGACAGGCTCCAAAGCTACAGAGAAACTCTGTCTAGGGGAAGAAAAAAAAACCAGTTGGGAGGGATGGCACACACCTTTATCCAAGATTTTGGGATGCAGAGGCAGGCAGATCTTTATTAGTTACAGGCTTGCCTCTGCTCCTGAGTGTATTAAAGGCTGCACCACTATGCCAGCCGACCCTGTACTAAACAAAAAGTCGGGGGGGGGGGCAGATGGTGGAGAGAAGCAACCCCCACCAAACTAATTTAAATATGTAATTCACAGTGATTCTGGTATTGGCCTGCACCAACAGAAAGAGGCTGTTGTGTGCTGTGGCCCGCCAGGCTTGTGGAGAGGCTTGCTGTTTCCTACCCATAGTGTATAGCAACAGAAAGAGGCTGTTGTGTGCTGTGTGTTGTGTGCTGTGTGTTGTGTGCTGTGTGTTGTGTGCTGTGGCCTGCCAGGCTTGTGGAGAGGCTTGCTGTTTCCTACCCATAGTGTATAGCAAGACACAGGTGAACACAGATGATGGGGGCTCACTGACTCAGCACCTTCCCTGTGTCAGGCTCTTCTATTAAATGTGTGTATACATATACACATGTACCATGGTGTGTGTGCATGTGCGCACTAACACATATGACCCATGGTGTGTATGAGGAGGTCAGAGAGTAACTTGCAGGAGTCAGTTCTGTCCTCCTACCACGTGGGTCCTGGGGATTGAACTCAGGATGTTGGACTTGGCAGCCAGTGCCTTTACCTGCTGAAACTGAAGCTATAGGCCCTATACCAGGCTTTGTTGTGAAATATTAGTTGAAGATGTCTTACATTTGTTTATGCTGTGGAACATTTGTTTAGTGATGCAAAGATGTGTTGCATTCTTTTATGTTGCATTTGTTTAACTCCTTCAACCTGTGTTACTTTGCCTGCCTACAACACCTGATTGGTCTAATAAAGAGCTGAATGACCAATAGCTAGGCAGGAGAAAGGGTAGACGTGGTTGGCAGGCAGAAATCTGGTAAGAGAGAATTGGGAAGCCGGAAAAGGGAGAGAAGAGGACATCAGGGACTAGCCAGCCAGCTACACTGCAAGCCACAGAGTAAGAAGTAAAGGTATACAGAAATAGAAAAAGATAAAAAGGGGCTGGAGAGATGGCTCAGTGGTTAAGAGCATTGCCTGCTCTTCCAAAGGTCCTGAGTTCAATTCCCGGCAACCACATGGTGGCTCACAGCCATCTGTAATGAGGTCTGGCGCCCTCTTCTGGCCTGCAGACATACAGACAGAATATTGTATACATAATAAATAAATATTTAAAAAAGAAAAAGATAAAAACCCAGAAGCAGGGCTGGAGAGATGGCTCAGTGGTTAAGAGCATTGCCTGCTCTTCCAAAGGTCCTGAGTTCAATTCCCGGCAACCACATGGTGGCTCACAACCATCTGTAATGAGGTCTGGTGCCCTCTTCTGGCCTGCAGGCATACACACAGATAAAATACTGTATACATAATAAATAAATATTTGAAAAAAAACCCAGAAGCAAAAGGTAGATGAGATAATTCAAGTTAAGAAAAACTGGCAAGAAAAAAGCCAAGCTAAGACTGGGCGTTCACAAATAAGAAGGAGCCTCCGTGTGTGTGTTTATTTAGGAGCCGGGTGGCAGGCCCTCAAAGAGCCAAAAGAATAAAAACACAACCAACAAGACTTTGTCTAGAAACATCCTTGGATTAGACAACCAGACCCCAGCCAGGATCACCAGGATCCTCTGTGGAGGCTGGGCCTGACAGCCAGGTAGACAGTTGGTTCTCTGTTTGCTGGCTATGTGGTTAGCGGAAAGTTGCTTAACCTCTATGGTTAAAAAAAATTATACTATTGAGTCTTAAGTGGTCCGCCCTAAATGAGACATCTATATAACCCCTTCTAAAACTCAGGGAACGTGGAGGAGGAGAGAGTTGAAAGAATGTCAGGATCCAAAGGACGGGAGTGTAGTGAATGCTGTTCAGGACATGGCGTGGCCGTTACACAGGAACCCAAGGCAGCAGTGGTTGCTTGCACAAGACTGGACCCATTAATGTTTCATCATGGGGCCTGGAGAGACAGCTTAGCAGTTAGAAGCACTTGTTGTTCTTTCAGAAGATCCATAGCTCCAGTTCTGTGGGATCCAACCCCTCCCTCCTGACCTCCGCAGGCACATGGCTAACACGTGGTGCACACACATGCACAAAACACTCAGACACACAAAAGGAAAGTTGCAAAAAAATGATTTTAGTTTCATCATGGATGGGGGAGAGGTTCGTGAGGCCCCACCCATCTCCGTGAAACTGGCAATGGTTAGAGATGGTTAGCAATGGTTAGCAACTGCTGGGGACCATAATCCTCAGTGGCGCAGCTCTAGGAAGCTGCCTTTACTCGGGTAAATAACTCCTCATCCACCCTCAAGCAAGCAACCTGGGGTAAGTAAAATGGGCCACGCACAAAAGACATAAAAGATGGAACAGGGATTGCTGGGAACAAGGGGGCTTGTGGGATAGAGCAGGGGGATCTTCCAGGGGCCCAAGTTTGATTCCTAGGACCCACACTGTGGCTCACAATCATCTGTAATTTCACTGCCAGCGACTCAGCCATCACCTTTTCTAGGCACGGCACACATATGGTGCAAAACACTCATACATAAAATCAAAAGAACAATAATAAAAACGAGGACTGGGTGAGAGAACAATTTGCCTTGCACGCTATCCAAGGCTCTGCAGTCCACTCAGCTTCTTCACTGCACCAAGAGCAAGGAGAGAGAGAGAGACAGAGACAGACAGAGACAGAGACAGAGAGAATATTTCTT
Organism: Microtus pennsylvanicus; assembly: GCF_037038515.1. NCBI lineage: Eukaryota > Metazoa > Chordata > Mammalia > Rodentia > Cricetidae > Microtus > Microtus pennsylvanicus. Next base: position 89,183,256 of record NC_134583.1, on the reverse strand, counting down.
GGATCCAGATGGAAAGAACTAGAGATTCAGGAAGGAGGCCCATAGTGATCCAGAAACTCAGAAGAATCTGCACAGACAGAGAGACAGAGGAACCCAAAGATCTAGTGAGCTCAAGACTGCTCCAAAGCATCTCGGTGAACCAAAACACACCCACCAGCCAAAGCCAGGCCTCATGAGGGAGCTCAGTATCAATACTGCACCAGAAAAGGGGTCTCAGCTCCCTGCAAATCCAATGGCATTTCAGGCTTGAGGACCCCCCCTGGTTGGCTTGCCTTCAGCCTCTCTTATGAGCCTGGAAGGCTTTTATGATTATAATTAATTAACTAATTAAGTTTTTTTTCAAGACAGGACCTCCCTACATAGCCTTGCCTGTTCTGGAACTCATTATTAGACCAGGCTGACCTGGAACTCAGGGATTTGCCTGCCTCTGCTTCCCAAGTGTTAGGATTAAAACTGTGCCACCACGCTCAGCTGGTTTTCCTTTCTCTAAGACCATCTCAAGTAAGTGGAGGGAACAGGAAGTTTTGAGAAGCTCCTGGCTAGTCAATTGTAAGGCAGGAAGGTGACTGGGTTCCTGGTAAGGGGGCAAAGTTATCGGGAATGTTAAGCCACATCCCCTTAACCCCTCCATCCCCACCTACCCCCACCTCACCACCTTCCTCTGGAAGGACCCTGGTTGGTCTAAAGGCAGGTGGATCCACACTAAGGTTTTTTAAAATTGCTAGCCTGGGCCCCAGAGGGGAAGGTTAAGGATCTATGTAGTAAGGCCAGAGATGGAGGAGATTAGGCTATCTGTGTGATTAGGAGGTTAGGCTTCCTTCGGAGGATGGGGCAAGGCTTAGCAAAGCAGCTTGCATGTCTGGGGAAGCCCCTTGGCTTGCTCTAAATCTAAGTATTTGGGGTTTGGGATGTACCTCAGTGGCAGAGTGCTAATTTACCAAGTGCAAGACTCTGGATTCCATTCCCAGCCTCACAAGGGCATGGAGGCTGGGAACTAAATATTAGATACCATTTATTTATTGCGGTCAGAGCAAGGGTTTGCCAACGTGCAAGGGTGAAGGTCAGGGGCCACCTTTAAGGAGTTGCTTCTCTCTTCCCACCCTCTAGGTCCTGTGAACATCAGGCTGCCTGACTGGCCTATGCTGAGTGTGTAAAATTGTTCTCTCTGGTCCTTAGGTTGTGGGGTTTTTTTTAGTTGTTTTTTGCTTTTTTAATTTTTTTTGTCTAAATCTGTCCTTACTGCACCTCTGTCTTTTCTAACCACTAAGTCTTTAAACTGCTAAACAACGTGGCTATGACCAAAGCAACAGTTTTGGCGACTGGCTCTGCCCCGTTACTTGGTTCCTTGAGAGGCTTGTCTTATGGTAGAGGTATGTTTACCGCCAGCCCTAGGAACAATGTTTATAGCTCCAACTCTGTGAAGTTTCTGGATTCATGCCACCACTGAGTAGTATACTACCAGCTGCTCATAGAGTGTTGGCAGCAGGGCCTCCTTACCTCCCCCCTCCCCCAGAGCTGTGTAACAACGCTGGCTGTCCTGGAACTCACTTTATAGACCAGGCTGGCCTCAAACTCATGGAGATCCGTCTGCCTTCCAGTGCTGGGATTAAAGGCATGTGCCACCACCTGGGAGCAGAGCCTCTTGAAAGAGTCATAATGCTGAGTCAGGAAGCCCTCTCTTAAAGGAGCCACACCTCTGCTCACTCCCAGCAAACAGAGCCCGCTAGAGAAAAAGTGGTTGCCAAGGAGCCCAGTTTGACTCTGTTTTTGTGTGTTTAGAATCCTTTTTTAAGTTTGTGATCTTATGTGGAAATTCCGGCTCCATATTGAAGTGCCATATACAGGCGGAAGCTTCCTGTCTTGGATCCACTTGGCCCCAAATGCCCAGCAGCTACTTCCCAAATTACCACACAGATTCTTATATTAATAACAAATGCTCAACCAATAGTTCAGGCTTATTACTAACTAGCTCTTACATCTTGGGTTAACCCATATTCCTTATTTACGCTCTGCCACACGGCAGTACCTTTACAAGCATGGCATGTTCATCTCCTGCTTCCATGGCATCTGGCTGGCATCTCCTGGCTCTGCCCTTCATGTCATCCTGAGTCTGGTTGCCGCCTATGCTTCCTGTCTGGCTACTGGCCAATCAGCATTTTATCAAACCAGCTTGAGGGACAAATCTTTCCAGTGTTCAGAGATTGTCCCACAGCACTCTACTGGCCTCCGGCTCAGATCTGCACACACAGCTCTCCTCAAACCCACACATGTGCTGTGTTGTGCAATTTGTCCTTCACAGAAGCCCTTGAGTTATTCAGGAAGCAAGCATGTGGAATCCATGCTAATAAGGTGACAGGGTCAGGCTCCTCGTTAGAAAGACCCACGTGGGACTGGAGAGAGACCTCAGCAGTTAAAGCGCACTTGCCCAGAAATTGTGAGGACCAGAGTTCGAGTTCTCAAAATCCACATAAATGGTGAGTGGACCTGCTGACTTGCCTGTAATTCCAGCTTCGGAACATGGGGTGGGATCCCCAAAGTAAGTTACCTAGCAAGACTAGCCAACCATTTGGTGAGTTCTGGGTTTGATGGAGAGATGCTGCCTCAATGGGCAAGATGGAAGATTGAGAATGATTCTTTATATCAACCTCGGGCCTACACATGCACACACATATACATACACACACATACATATATACACACTTACACACATGTATATGCTTGCAAACATGCATACCACACCTGTATGAGAATGTGAAAAGATCCATCTAGAGGGTAGGCACTCAGGGGTCTGAAAACACGAATATATATATATGTACGTATATATATATCTGAATACATATATGCCTAAAGGCAGAGCCAGCCAGTCTAGGGCCAGTGAGTCCTGTGGCGTTTGGAGCCCAGGTGCTTCTGGAGCTAGGGTAAGAGCTGGAGACTGTTGTAGAGAGGCAACAACAGGAAAGTCCCAAACTCCCTCAGAGGGTTGGGGAGAAAAGAAAAGAAAACCTAGCTGGTGGGGTGGTGACTCTGGCGGGAGCCTCTGCGAGCAGCTCCAGCGAAAGCCACAGGCGAGCGACTTTTTCGTGAATGTGTGCTCTCCGCTAACTCTGAAAGTTAATGGCGGAACAGCCGCGCCGCTAAAACAGTTTTACATCCACTTACTGTGTGTGCATCACACGTGTGCACCGACACACATGTGGATGTCAGATCCACTAACTGTGCTTCACATATATGCCCAACACAAATGTGTTTACCTCCACTTAGTGTGTGCATCACACGTGTGCACCGACACACATGTGGATGTCAGATCCACTAACTGTGCTTCACATATATGCCCAACACAAATGTGTTTACCTCCACTTACTGTGTACATCACACGTGTGCATGGACACACATGTGGATGTCAGATCCACTAACTGTGCTTCACATATATGCCCAACACAAATGTGTTTACCTCCACTTACTGTGTGCATCACACATGTGCACTGACACACATGTGGATGTCAGATCCACTAACTGTGCTTCACATATATGCCCAACACAAATGTGTTTACCTCCACTTACTGTGTGCATCACACGTGTGCACCGACACACATGTGGATGTCAGATCCACTAACTGTGCTTCACATATATGCCCAACACAAATGTGTTTACCTCCACTTAGTGTGTGCATCACACGTGTGCACTGACACACATGTGTTTATATCCACTTACTGTATATGCATTACACATGTGGATGCCAGATCTATTTGTGTATGGGTCACACATGTGCCACCGACACGCATGTGGAGGTCAGAGGACAGCCGGTAGGAGTCGGTTCTCCCCTTCTACTACGTGTGCCAGGGATCAAATGAGGTTGCTAGTCTTGGTAGCAAGTGCCTTTACTCATTGAGCCTTCTCACAGTTTCACACTCTCTCCTAACACAGCCCAGACATCACCACTGAGGTAGCACAAACTGCTAATCCCAGCATTTGGAGGTGGAGCTAAGAGGATCCGAAGTTCAAGGTCAAACTGAGCTACTAGAAACCTCCCCTCAGAGGAGGAGTTTGGGGACTAAATAGAGGGCTCAGCAGTTAAGAGCACTCACTGGTTGCTCTTCCAGAGGATCCTGGTTAGAATCCCATACCCACATAGCAGCTCATTAACTATCTGTAGCCACAGTTGGGGAACTCAATGCCCTTGTTCCGGTCTCCTCAGGCACCAGGCACGTAAGTGATAGACATATATGAAGGCAAAATATCAAAACATATAAAAAATAGAGTATATTTTATTTGTTTTGTTTTTTTGAGACAGAGTTTCTCTGTGTAGCCCTGACTGTCCTGAAACTAACTCTGTAGACCAGGCTGGTCATCCAATTTAGAGATCCACCTGCCTCTACCTCCCAAGTGTTGGGATTAAAGGTGTGTGCCACCACTTCCTGGCTCAGAAAAAAAGCTGGGCAGTAGTGGTGCAGCACTCAGGAGGCAGTAGCAGGTAGCTCTCTGAGTTCAAGGCCAGCCCTGACTACAGAGCAAGTTCCAGGACATGCTGGACTTCACAGAAAGGACTTGTGTCAAACAAGGTCAAACAATAAAAACCTATCACGTGGCCCCCCACCCTTAAGAGGAGTTCAAAGGAGAGCAGGTGAGACCCAGTTCTCTCCTACCATGTGAATTCCAGGAATTGAACTCAGGGTGTCAGGCCTGGTGGCAGGTACCATTACCCACATAGCTATCTTCCTGCCACCACCTCCCTTTGAGACAGGGTCTTATGCATTCCAGGCTGGATATGAACTCCTTGTATAGCCAGGACAACTTTGAGCTCACAATCCTCCTGCCTCCATCTCTGGTGCTCAGGTAACAACAAGTGTGTACCATTGTAGCCAGCTACCAGAGCATCCTCCAACCATGGCCTCTGATGTCCCCCAGCTTAGCACATCTTCATCTCATTAGCCCACTCAGAGGCGTAAGCTGCACCCCATAGTCTAGAGTTGCATTTGGTACCTTGCCATCTTCCAAGAGCCCAATCTGCCAGGAAGTTCCTGTAGGTCTTCTTAACAGTTTTATTGAGATATCACTGACCCATAACAAACCACATAGATTTAAATGAATAATTTGTTTCAACATGTCATATATCTTGAAACCAACATTATAATCAGGAGAATGAACATGTCACCCCCCACCCACAAACAAACAAACAAACAAACAAAAAAGACGTTTCCTCAAGGCCCTTGATAATGTCTCCCTCTCATTCTTTTCAACCCAATAGTTACCACACCGTGCAATACTCAAGTAGTGTGAATTTTCTAGAATTTTCTCCTGCTGCCTCATGGTTGTTTGAATGAGGATGGTGCCCAGCCATATATGTTTGAATAGTTGGTCCCCAGTTGGTAGAACGGTTTGGGAAGGGTTAGGGGGTGTGGCCTTGTTGGAGGAGGTATGCCACTAGAATGGACTTTGAGGTTTCAAAAGCTCATGGTTTCTCAGCTACTGCGCCTGTGCTATGCTCCCACCATGGTGGTCGTTGACTCACTCTCTAAAACCGTAGCCCTACAAACTGCCCCTTGTCTAAGTTGGTTTGGCCGTGGTGTCTTAGCACGCAATAGAAAAGCCACTAAGACATCTGTCCCTGTTTCCTCCCTCCCTCTCTTCCTTCTGGGGATCAAACCCAAGGCCTCATCTATAGTAGGCTTCTTTTTCTGAGACAGGATCCTGATGCTTCAGACTTGCTATGTAGCTGCAGATGACCTGAATTCCTGATCCTCCTGCCTCCACCTCCCAGGCGGTGGAACACAAGGGACACACCGGTGACCAAGCAGTTTAAATAGTTCTGGGCAGTGACTGGAGCTTCCTGTACCCTCATTGAGCTGCATCCCCAGTCCCATTTATGTAAAGCTTTGTTTTCATTTTATGTGTATGACTGTTTGCATATATGTATGTATGGGCACCATTTGGAGCAGTGCCCACAGAGGCCAGAAGAGGATTTTGGAATCTTGGAACCGGAGTTACAGATGGTTGCAAGTATTCATGTGGGTGCTGGGAACTGAATCACAGTCTTGCAGCCCTTGCGGGTGGACCATGGATTCAAGAAGAATTTGAGTTACATAACAAGATTGTATCTTTTTTTTCCCTAGGGGAGATTTCTAGTGATTTAATCCCAAACTCAGTGTTTGAAAATCTCACTAGTTTGTGGTAAAGATGAGAAAATCAAGGACAAAAGAGTGAGAGGTATCAGAAACTCAATTTTTTTTGAGACAGGGTTTCTCTGTAGCTTTGGAGCCTGTCCTGGAACTCCCTTTGTAGACCAGGCAGGCCTCGAACTCACAGAGATCCGCCTGCCTCTGCCTCCCGAGTGCTGGGATTAAAGGCGTGCACCACCACCGCCCCAGAAACTCAATTTATGCAGACTAAAAGTTTATGCTTATTCTTTTTTCCTACATTTTTAAATTTTATTTATTTTTTATTGTTTTTATTGAGCTATATTTTTTTCTCTGCTCCCCTCCTTCCCCGCCTTTTACCCTCTCCCATGAACCCAATTTATTCCCGAGAGCCTGTCTTTTTCTACTTCCTATGTAGATTAGAAAGACTGTATCTTAAAAACAAAACCCACGATGTTATATTACTGTGCTCAGTTTGTTACAATTGTTGGAGCAATAGATACAATGTTATTAGCTGAAGCCCACAGTTCACCGTCAGGTTCCTCGTGTGGCTGGTTTGTGGGTTTACAGAATCTGTCATCACGCTGTCATGTATCCACCATGACATTGGAATGACATCAGAGAGAGTTGCTTTCCAGCCCTGAAAATGCCGTGTGAGCCACCCAGTCACCCTTCTGTTCCTCCCTTTTGGTAACAACTGATGTCTTTATTTTGTCCCCCCCCCTTTTCCAGGTGTCTAAGATCCCGAATCATTGAAGGTACCATTTTCTAAAGGAGGTCTGCAAGATGGCTCAGTGGATAAAGGCGCTCAATGCCAAGCTTGACAACCTGAGTCTGACCTGGAACACATATGGTGGGAAGGAAAGAACTGACTCCCAAAAGTTGCTGTTTTACACGTGAACACTAATTTCACACACACACACACACACACACACACACACACACACACACACACACACACACACAAGATCACTTTCACATTCGTTTCTTTCACTGGAAGATTTATCCAAGATGTGATAACATCCTCATAGTTCACTTCTTCCTTCCTTTCATTCTTTTTCTCTCTCTCTCTCTCTTTTCTGTCCTGGGCATTGAATCTGGAGCTTGAATGCTAGACAAAGTGGCTGAGCATTGACCTACAGTTCTTTTTGGTTACTTTTTAGACACAGTCTCACTTTATAGCCCTGGCTGGCCTGGAACTTGATAAGTAGACAAGGTTGGCCTTGAACTCTGCCTCTACACCTGAGTATTGGTGGTAAAGGAATGTGTCACTATGTCCAGCCATAGCTTTTTCAGGCAGGGTCTAGCTAAGTTACTCAGTTACTGAATTTCCTCTGTAGCCCATGCAGGCCTCGAACTTGTGATCCTCCAGTTTCAGCTCCCTAAGTGCTGGGAGGATAGGTAACTGATGACATCGTGCCAAGAGCGCCTTCCCTTCTAGTACTGAATTAAAAAAAAAAACCTGAGGATTCCACTGATGCATTAACCACACTGAAGAAATCGAGGGGTGGAGCCAAAAGGCTCTCACCTTTGTTCCTGCGCTGATTCCCCATGTGTGTGACAGTCATGGGTCTTGAAATTGGAACTTCCTTAAGATGGATAGCAACGCCTCAAGTGCCACCAATACCTCGGCCCCTGTAGAGGCCATCCATGTCACCTCGGCATTGAGAAGAGCTTCATGATCACAGTCCCTGTCATTGCTACCACCCAGGAGACTATGAGAACCTGCCTGGGAAACTGCTCTGTGGTGGCCATCACCCTGCACAGCTGACACTGTCAAGGTCACAGTAAAGGTCATTCCTGAATGGAATGAATGCCCTTCCTGTGCCCAACCACAATATCTAGGATCCTACCTGCTGTCAAGAAAAAGTCACAGAGTACAGTGACATCAAGAAGGTGATAAAGAGCCAGGTATGGTGGTACACACCTTCAATCCAGCACTCAGGAGAAGAGGCAGGCAGGTGAGTCTCTGAATTTGAAGACAGCCTGGTCTACAGAGTGAGTTCCAGAACAGCCAGGGCTACATAAAGTGAAACCTTGTCTAAAAAAAAGAAAAGATGGTGAAGCTGTCTTTGGAGATCCCTGAAGGGATTCTGTGCTACCTGGGGACCAGTTTGTCCCCTGCAACTCTTTATTCCAGCTTTCATTCTGAAGCTGGCGTTACCTTCAATGACCACTTTGTCAAGTTCATTTCCTGGTAGGACAATGAATGTGGGTAGAGCACCAAGGTGGTGGCACTTATGGTCCATGTGGCTTCCTATGACTAAGAGTCTCCGGGCCACCAGGTCAAGCAGTATCAGGAGACAAAGATCAACCTTGATCTGCTGGAGAATCCCTGATCCTACTGAGCCACCCAACACACAGAAAATCCCCTTCCTTATCTTACTATACCAAGAATCATTAATAAAGTTCCCTCTCTCCAAAAAGAAAACCCACCACCAGCCAGGCAGTGATAGCACATGCCTTTAATCCCAGCATTTGGGAGGCAGAGGTAGGTGGATCTTTGTGAGTTGGAGACTAGCCTGGTCTACAAGAGTGACTGCCAGGACAGGTTCCAAAGCTACACAGAGAAACTGTCTCAAAAAACAAACAAACAAAAAACAACAAAGAAAGAAAGAAAGAAAGAAAGAAAGAAAGAAAGAAAGAAAGAAAGAAAAAAGACCCCACCACCTCTTTGGTTTGAGCCATACTCTTCTGTCCCTGGATATTTACAGAATTCTTTTACCTGGTTGCCACTTCTTCTCTTGTTCCCTCTAACCCACTCTTTTTTTTTTTTTTTGGATTTTTTGAGACAGGGTTTCTCTGTAGCTTTTGGTTCCTGTCCTGGAAGTAGCTCTTGTAGACCAGGCTGGCCTCGAACTCACAGAGAGATCCGCCTGCCTCTGCCTCCCCTCCCGAGTGCTGGGTCTTTTGTTTTGTTTTTGTTTTTTTGTTTTGTTTTTTTGTTTGTTTTTCAAGACAGGGTTTCTCTGTAGCTTTGGAGCCTGTCCTGGAACCTCTGGTAGAATGAAGTCTAAACTAGCAGAACGTAGTGATAGATCCTATAACACAGCAGTTGGGAGGTGGAGGTGGGATGATTGGGAGCTCAAGGCCAGCCTCAGCTACATGGAATACAAAGCTAGCCTAGGCTACCTGAGACCTCGTGCGGGAGAGATGACTCAACAGTTAAGTGTAATTGCTGCTCTCCTAGACCATCCGAGTTCCCAGCATCCATGTTAGGTCACTCATGACTGCCTGTTTATCATTCCAGCTCCAGAGTCTGAATCCCTTTTTGCCCTCTAGTGGCTATTTGCGTGTATGTGCGCGCACACACACACACAAATAAAAAATATTTTTATTAAATAAAACAAAAAAAAATCTAAGCCCCTGATACTGCCTAGTCCTGCTGTTCTCCCCTCTTTTTTTCCCTGCCTAAACAACACCTGGTGCATCTCAGTTCCTCCACCTGCCTAGGCTTCCTTTTAGGCACACATATACACGTGGGCACATACAACACCCACTTCTGCCATATTCCCCGTGTCTGGTTAGAACCGCTACAGACACCTGCATTAAGTCAGGCTTCAGTCAGAAACGTGTTATGGAGCAACTCCCAATTAACTATGAAGACAGAAGCCCTGCCTCTTCACCATCTTAGGCCCTGTTGAGCACGACGCCCAGATACTGAGTGCCCGTTTAGGGAAAGTCAGATGCAGTCAGCTCTTAACTTTTGGAGTATCATGGAGCCTAGATTCCGGGGAGAGGTAGGCACCGTTTATTCAATGAGTACTTATCCTTACATCTTAGGTAGCCTGCGTCGGCCATGCTGTGACCTCCATAACTAGTAAGAGCCCTGAGCCTGGGGACCGCCCCAGTCCCTCCGCATCCTTGTTTCTCCAACCTTTAGTAGGGCACCAGGTGGAATCTGCGGGCCCCAGGCGGGCCTGCAGTGGTGCTCAGGGTTTCTGCTGCTCTCTCCCAGGTCAGGCAACCCCCATAAAGGCCACACTCCCAGGTGGGTAGACCAAGAGCTTGGGAGAGAATGCCAGAATGCTCACATCTCTCAGCTTCTGGATTCAAGAAACTTCAGGACGCCGCTACACAAAGATTGGCGGCAGTCATTGTCCCTCTTATTCTGCTGCACGGTTGGGGAAATTAAGGGACGGATTTACCTACGGCCATGCAGGGAATGCGCAAAGACCGCTAGGACGGAGTTCTAGACCTGCAGGACTGCGTCTTAAGGTGCGGGGGTGGGGAGCTGGCCCAAGGACAGGCCCGGGGTGGGGCTGCCGTTTGCTTTGCGTCCGGTAGAGGTCCGCTCGCACCCAGCACGGGCGGCTCCAGAGAGCAGCTGCGGCGGCCGGAGGTAATCTCTGCGTCGCGTGGATCGCAGACTGGGCAGGAGGATCGACAGCTGCGACCCAGGAGGCGCGCCGGGGCGCAGGAGGCGGGTCGGTGCTGCGGGGAGTGTGCCACAACCCGGACCGTCCCCAGTACCTTCCCGGAGGGCGACGTGGGGTGGGGCCGGCGGCCCTGCAACTCGAGCTGCGGCCCCAGTTAAAAATACCCCTTGCCCTCCCCTCCCTCTGGCTGGCCGTGCCCTTCTGTCCCAGCCCAACCCTCATCACCCGGACAGGCGCCCGGCTCCTCCCGGGGGACAACTCTGCCTTTTACCAATTTGTCCTCACGCAGAGTTGGCTCAAAGCCTGCCGAGGAAGGGAGGGACCGAGAGACACCCTGAGTAAGAGATAGTAAAAAATGTTGTGTGAGAGATAAGAGAGAGCGTAGAGAGAGCGGGGTAAAAGCCTCAGGAGTAGGTGGAGGACCAAAGAGGGAGGAACCAGGGCCGAGGGGCGGTGGAGGAGGGCGGGGAGGAGCCCTCTTCCTGGTTGGGCCCTGCCCTGAGCTGCCACCAAGGAAGCCAGCAGCAGGGACCGCAGCAATCTCCCAAACTCCCCTCCCCCAGGTAAGGAGTTGGGTGCCCAGACTGCGATTGTCTGACCCAGGCCACTGCTTCTGAGGCTAGGGTGCTGTCGCTGATCGACCCCTGTTCCAGGTCCTCTCGGTGCCTGCCTGAGGGGTTGGGGTCAGGAAGCAGCTCAGCGCAGGCGCTCACCCTGTCGCCAGGAGCTGGGCCGGCGTCCAGTGCTCTGATGTTCAGCCGGTCTCAGGAGCCTGTGGAGGGGCATCAGTGCCTGGAGTATTCAGTTCCTAAGACGCCAAAAAAGGCAAATGAAGTAGATGCTTGGCAACTTTGTGGAGGGGGCTTACAGGCAGAAAACAAGGTCGGAGATTCTACCTGCAGTGGTGATGTGGGCTGGCTTCGCCCTACCTGGATGGCTGGCAAAGAACTGTCAAACCTGGATAATGGGAATAAGGGAAAGGAGAGATGGTGGCCGGGTACATAGAAACTGAGCACCCTTTTCCAGATTTGGGGAGCCTGACAAGGTGGCTGAGAGTCCCAGGATTTGTAAATGGGGCAGTGAAGCAGAGAAACCGTGTCTGGGGAGGAATGGACAGGTCCAGGAAAGCACTAGCAGGCAGGAGTTACATTCTATTTCTGGGAAGGCCTGGGTTTCTAGCAGGCCCATGTGTCCCCCAGGATGGCAGAGGAGTTCATCACACCTGTGTACTGCACCGGGGTATCAGCCCAAGTGCAAAAACAGCGGGCCAAGGACCTGGGCCTGGGCAGCCATGAAAAAGCCATCAAGTACCTGGGCCAGGATTATGAAAAGCTGCGGGCAAGATGCCTGCAGAGTGGGGTCCTCTTCCAAGACGAGGCCTTCCCTCCGGTGACTCACAGCCTGGGCTTCAAAGAATTGGGTCCCAATTCCTCTAAAGCCTACGGCATCAAATGGAAGCGTCCTACGGTAAGAAGGCCACGCTGGGTGGAACTTGGCTCTGCTGATGGTGAGGAGTGGGACCGGGGCCCGTTATTAGTGGTGGTTGGGTGCCAGTTTCTAGGAGGGACTGGCACATGAACAGGACTGTGGGTCTTGTAGGAGCTGCTGTCAAACCCCCAATTCATCGTGGATGGAGCCACCCGAACAGACATCTGCCAGGGAGCACTGGGTAGGCCCCCCGGGCGGGGTTCTGGGTGTTTTTCCCATTGTGGTTCCCCATTCCCGCTCCATTGGGCACTGCCCCAGCTCCTCCCTCCTGCAGGCTCAGACAGGCTCTGGCTATCAGCACGGGTGCTGGTTTGCCCAGATTCCTGGGTCTTTTCTGTAAGCCGAGGGAGATGAAGGGTTCCTCGCCCAGGGAATCCCGGGTTGTCCCCAGCACCCCACCCTCCCCTGAGCAGACCCACAGGGCAAGTCTAATAAGGGTCTTTCTTATCCCAGGGGACTGTTGGCTCCTGGCTGCCATTGCCTCCCTCACCCTCAACGAGACCATTCTACACCGAGTGGTTCCCTACGGCCAGAGCTTTCAGGATGGATATGCTGGCATCTTCCATTTCCAGGTGAAGGGCCCTGCACCCTTCCTGGGGTGGAGGCATAGTTGGTGTTAGGGCCATGTACAGCGATGGCCCACACACTCTGAAGTCGGGATGGCCAGTGCCACACCCCGTGGGGGCAGCCCTCCCTCTGGAAGGTATTTGACCGCTCAATGCCACCTCTGGTCGGTCATGAGTGAATGGTCAGGCAGGTATTTCAGCTGGCTGTCTTCCTAGGTGAGGCCGTGCTTAGGGAAGAGAATGTGTGGAGGAGAAAGGCTGTGCTTTGGCTCACAAAGCGATCTTTTGTTTCACCCAAGCCTCAGTTTCCCCAGATAAAGATGGAATATTCTGCTGGGGAAACCCAAGGGCATCTCCGCGGGTCACTTCTCTCTTTCCCAACCTCCCAACTTTGGCAAGCTCTGACAGAGTCTAGGAGAAAAGAGAGACTTGGGATTTAAAACTCCTTCTCCTGATGTTTCCAACATGGCCTACTTTTCAACTTACATGAACGAATTCTCCAGGAGCCGGTGCTGAGAGAAGTACACCCCAAAAGTCTTAATGGAGGTCTTCCAGCCATGATGACCCCGCCATGCCTGGAGACTCTGTTCCTTCCTTCTGCCTAGTCAGGGCCCCTACCTCACTCTGCCCTGGCCGAGAAGAAATGGCGGGTGTTACTCACTGTGCTGAGATCCCCACACCTCCCCTGCTCTAGCCTACAGGGGCGTAGTCTCCCCACCCTTTTCCCCACCCCCTATCCTTAATTCTCCAGTCTTCTCTCCAGCTTTTGATGGGCCCCCTCAGTACCTCCTCCCAAATCCTTCAAGGGGCTTCTTCTTACCTCACTATTGTAGGCTTCTCCCTGTGACAATTATTGGAGCTCCCGGAAGCTTCTGTTCCTAGACAGTCTGGGTCTGCACCTCACTCTTCTACCCGGGTCCTTCGGCATCTCTGGGGCAAATCCAGTGACCTAGTGAACCAGCCCCGCCCACCTGCGGCGGAGGGTCTGGGCACAACATTTTCAGCCTACATCTCCCTCTGATGCCCATAATCAGGCTTAGACTAGGGAGGCAAGAAGGGGGCAGGGCCTAGGGGCTGTCTTGAAGAACTTCTTGCCCTCGCTCTCTCCATATCCGAAGGGGAGCCTTGTTCAATTTCAGTCTCGAGTTGTCTTAGTTTCTATTGCTCCTTTTCCTGGGTAAGAAAACTGAGGCTCAGACCTAAGGCCATGTAATCATCTCACCATCTCACTATTGTCTAGGAACTATCAAGAAACCAGTCTGTACTTGTTCATTTAAGAATTTTAATTACTTATTATTTTTGCGAGTGTTTGCATGTGTGCACACACGTGTGCCTGTGGTGTGCATGTGTGTTAATGAGGAGTGACGGTGTATATGTATATATGTCTGGTGTGTAAAGGTCAGTTCTCTCATTCCACCATGTGGATCCTGGAACTGAACTCAAATTCTCAGGCTTAGTAGCAAGCACCTTTATTTCCAGAACCATCTCCATGGTCCAAATATGTCTATGTGGAATTGTTGTTTTGTTTTTGAGATCCAGTCTTACTATGTAGCCCTGGCTGTCCTGGAGCTTACTGTGTAGATCAGGTTGTCCTTGAACTCACCTTCTGAGTGCGGAGATTAAAGGTGTGTGTAGTTGTGGCACCTGGGGCTGAGGAGGGCTGACTGACTATATACTCCAGTAGACAAAAGCATGCTTCTACGAATGCATGTGTGTTACACACACACCTGGCATGTGGATCTAGACTCATGCATTTAGTAAGCCCAGCTGGAGCTGAAGCCTGGGGGACCCCAGAGCAGGTGCTCACCTTGCCCCTCCCCCACAGCTGTGGCAGTTTGGGGAGTGGGTGGACGTGGTCGTGGATGACTTGCTGCCCACCAAGGACGGGAAGTTGGTGTTCGTGCACTCTGCCCAGGGCAACGAGTTCTGGAGCGCCCTGCTTGAGAAGGCCTATGCAAAGTGAGTAGGAACCCCAGGGCGCACCATCAGTCTCCAGGGGTGGAAGGGTTGCTCCTGGCTCTCATACCTGGTCTTACCTGCCCCGGAACTGCCCACAGGGTGAATGGCAGCTATGAGGCCCTCTCAGGAGGCTGCACCTCAGAGGCCTTTGAGGATTTTACTGGTGGGGTCACCGAGTGGTACGATCTGCACAAGGCACCCAGCGACCTCTACCAGATCATTCTGAAGGCCCTGGACCGAGGCTCCTTGCTTGGCTGCTCCATTGATGTGAGTGATGTCCATGTTCCTCTGCACAGCCCTGACCTCATCCTCAGCCCAGGCTCAGCCTGAGACACACACCCCTCACCTCACTGTAGGTTGTGGATGCAAAATCAGCTCTACCCACCACCTCCTTCCTATCTTCCACCTTCAAACCTCCGACCTCAGTTGTGCCCCAGACTAGTTCCCTGCTTCCTTCTGCTCCCTTTCCTTATCAGTTTTTTGTTTGTTTGTTTGCTTGCTTGCTTATTTTTTTTGAGACAAGATTTCTATGTAGCTTTGGAGCCCTTTCTGGAACTCAGTCTGTAGACCAGGCTGGCCTCGAACTCACAGAGATCTACTTGCCTCTGCCTCCTCAGTGCTGGGATTAAAGGCCTATGCCACCACCGCCCAACTCAGTTTTTTTATGAATTATTTATTTGCATTTTATATGTATTGTTTTGCCTGTATGTATGTCTATGTGAAGAAGTCAGATTCCCTGGAATTAGAGTTATAGACAGTTGTGAGCCTCCATGTGGGTGCTGGGAATTGAACCCAGGTCCTCTGGATAAGCAGCCAATGCTCTTAACCATTGAACCATCTCTCTAGGCAGAACATACATTAAAATTGGAATGATACAGAGAAGATTAACAAGGCCCTTTTTCATTCTTATTACCTTCTCATGTTCAGAGGCCTTCACAGCCCGAGTGCTTCTGATCTCTGATGAGACCTCTTTCCTACTCTCAGACTTCACCCACTCCTAGCTCCACCCTCTCCTTTCTCCTTGCTTCCCCTCACCAGCCCCACAACTGTTTCCAGACCTCCCTAGTCTGCCCCTGATCACTCCACATCATGGGAAGACTGCATCGTGCAGTCTTCCAGGCCGTCCTTGGCCAAATGCTGCTGTGTGGCCTAACACGAAATCTCGAAAACTTACTTAAAACACTGAGATCTGAAACTCTGGCGTGACTGAGCTATTGCCACGTGTGAACTTTGTGGATGACAACGCCACACTACAATGTCTGAAAGGTTAGCTATGGGGCTGGAGAGATGGCTCAGTGGCTAAGAGCACAGACTGCTCTTAGAGAAGTCCCAAGCTCAGTTCCCAGCACCCACATCAAATAACTCACAACCTCCTTGCGGCTCCCCTCGGGCTCTGAAGCCACTGCCCACTGAAGGTATCTTCACTTGTAAGTGCACGTACCGATGCACAGCCACAACAGAGGAAACTTTCTTTTAAGGGCTGTATGAGTCTGCAAGTTTAGCCCCATTTGAGTCTGTCCTTTTCTTCCCCCCTTGCTTGCCAGCACACTGAGTTCCTCTTAGGGGTGGGCTTGATTCTAAGTGTGTGTATGTGCACACTCACAATGTTGCCAGCCCTAACCCGTAGCGGCATAGTGACGGCCTCGAGGTGGATTGGCCCTGCTCCCCAGGAGGTACAGTGGTCCTGTACTACAATGGAGTGGGCGGGACAGGAGTCCCGGGTAGCTTTTCCCACCAGCCTTTGTGTGGGTGATGTGCCAGGAGGACTGGGTGTGCCTCGTGACCGCTCCAAGCAGGAATGGCGCCTCATCTGATCACAGCGCATGTTTCCTTCTGCAGATCTCCAATATCCGGGATTTGGAGGCTATTACCTTTAAGAACCTGGTGAGGGGCCATGCGTATTCTGTGACGGCTGCCAAGCAGGTATTTCCTGGGTGGGGCCTGCCCTGAGGGTGGTTCCCACTCCCATGCCTTCTTGGCATCTGACCAGGGTTGTGGGAGGTGGTTTCTCCCTTTTGACCTCCTGGGATAACCATTGTGTGGTATACATTGATGCTTATCCCAGTGACTCTAGTTCAATGTACAGCTGCCTCGCAGGGCTGTAAATCCCTAGAGGACTGGCTTTAGGGTATATTGGCTGTTTGGCCCTGGTATGCTGCTGGGTACTAAGCGGGGTGAGGTGGTGAAGAATGTGGCCCAGGAAGAGGTGTCAAAGGGCATAGCAGTGATGTGTACTCTGGGAAACAGGTGAATTACCAGGGCCAGCGGGTGAGCCTAATCCGAATGCGGAACCCCTGGGGCGAAGTGGAATGGAAAGGACCCTGGTGTGATAGGTAAGGGACAGGACAATGGGCACTGGTTGGAGAGATGTGGGGACATCTGGAGAAGTCCCTGACATGTCTGCCTGGACCGCAGCTGGCTGGAAATGGACTCAGGGTTGAGTAGAGGGGTCCCATCTTGTGTACTTCTTTAGGATTTTGCTCTGACAGACCCACCCAGGCTGTGGGAGCTGAGGCAGCCTATGGATATAGCAGGGCATCTGATCTGACCTTGATAAGAGCACCCTGGCTGGCCACGGTGATTTCTGCTTGTAATTCTTGTGCTCAGGAAGCTGAGGCAGGAGGATCACTACAAAGTTGAGGCCAGCCTGGGTTGCACAGAGTGAGTTCCAGCTCAACCTAGGCTCCATGGTCTTTAAGAGGGGAGAAATATGGTACTACATAGTGAGAGCGGTCTCAAAAAGAAGAGGGGGCCCTTGAGTAGGACCTACAAAGACCTCAAGAGGGCTGGTTCTAGAGAAAGGCCCTGACCCGGGCTCTGGAAAACACACCAGGTTGGACAGGACCCAGGGACAGAAGTTAGCTAAGTCAGTGGGGTCCAGCCCTGGCCGTGCCTGCTTCCCACAGCTCCTCAGAGTGGAACAAAGTGGACCCCTATGAGCGAGAGCAGCTGAGGATCAAGATGGAGGATGGGGAGTTCTGGTAAGCAACCCTTTTCTCTACTTGCTCCCCTAAAACCCAGTTCATGATGGGGAACTGTGGTTCACCTCTGCCTTGGGCCCGCAGGATGTCATTCCAAGACTTCATACGTGAGTTCACCAGGCTGGAGATCTGCAACCTCACACCGGATGCTCTTAAGAGCAGTACCCTCCGGAACTGGAATACGACACTATATGAGGGCACCTGGCGCAGAGGGAGCACGGCTGGTGGCTGCAGGAACTTCCCAGGTGACCTGAGCCTGTTCTGTGCCTTGAGGGGTACATCCTTAAATGTCCTTAAGGTACTAAAGGACCCTGCTGAATGCTTAGGGCCTGGGTAAGAACATCTTGTTGTTATCCAGACATCTGCTGGTCACTCCCCTCATTCCCAGCACCCTCCCTCCTGACCCACTGACTTCCTGTCCTCTCACCTTTCCCTCTAACAAGTGGGTGACTGTAGCACGTGGTCAATTGCATTGTCCCGTGCCCCCTCCCTCGGCTCCAGCTCCGCCTGCTCACCACAGAGCATCATGGGCCTTGCCATTCACTACTCAGCCCAGTCTGGGAATACATCTGCCGCTGCACAGGCCTCACTCTCTTGGAATTGACTGATCTTGCGGACTCCCATTTGAATTACTCTACTCTATCATTTTGCACACGCTGTCTGTCTGTCTGTTTCTCTCTCTCTCTCTCTCTCTCTCTCTCTCTCTCTTTCTCTCTCTCATTTTTGGCTTGTTTTGATTTTTTTTTTCTGTGTCAGGGTTTCAGGTAACCCAAGCTAACCTTGAGCTTGCTCTGTAGTCAAGGATGGTCTTGAACTTCTGACCCTCCTGTCTCTACTTCCAGAATGCTGGGATTATAGGTGGCATTACAACACCTGGCTTATGTGGTATTGGGGATGGAACCCAGGCTTTGTGAATGAGAGACAAGCCCTCTACCAATTGAGACACCGCCCAGTCCCCTTACCCAGATATGAATCATCATCTTAATACATAGATTACTTGTTTGTTTCCTAAGACAGGGTTTCTCTGTGTAGCCCTGGCTGTCTGGAATGCACTCTGTAGACCAGGCTAGATTCAAATTTGAAGATTTGCCAGCCTCTGCCTCCTGAGTTTTGGGGCTAAAGCTACAACCACCTGGCTCATTTTAATATATTTTAGAATATTACAATTATTTATTTTATGAGGGTACGTGTGTGCATGTAGAGGGTCAGCTTGCAGGGCTGGTTCTTGCCTTCCATCATGTGGGTCCCGGAGATCTGACTCAGGTAGCCAGACTTGATAACTGCCTTTATCCACTGAGCCGTTCTGCCTGCCCTTGCTGTTTTCATCTTGACCTTGCAAGCATCTAGTTCCCCGCCCTTTCCCTCTCTCTGCTCCTGTCACCCCAGCACAACCACAATCCCAGTTGAACCAAGCTTTCTACTGAGTCGGAACCACAAAATGTGGCTGGAAAAAAACACAAGTAAGGCTGTTTTCCTTGTAAATTCGTAACCACAAGCCTCTAATAAGCAGTTTGCATGGTCCGCACATCCCACTGGGAACTCTCTACTCTCCTTCTCCTCCATCTTCTTTTATTGTCCTCTAGAGACCTGGCATGTCATTGAAGAGACCCCGTCCCCTGTGGCAACTCATTCTTGTTCATTCCAGTGCTTGGGAGGTAGAGACAGAAGGATCAGCAGTTCAAAGCCAGCTTTGAATGTAGAGCAAGTCTGAGGTCAGCCTGGGTGCGTGAGACCCTGTCAGAAAAGAGAGGAAGAGATTGCCCAGCGGCGGTGGCACACACCTTTAATGCCAGCACTCCGCAGACAGGGGCAGGCAGGTCTCCACCCTCTTCTGCTCTGAATTGCCTTGCTGCCATTTCCTTCCTGGCAGCGTTGGCTTCACCAAGTTCATCCCTGTGGTATTCCCTCGAGAAGCTCACCGGTGTTTTTTAGAAGCATTCTTCTCCCCACTTTATTTTTCTTCAAACCTTTAAGCGCTGGTTTCGTGTACCACAGCTGAGCAGCCTGTGCTTTCCTCTGCCAGCCTCTTTATCACCATTGTGCAGTTCCTGTATCTTTTTGGGTATTTCTGGCCCTGGTCCAAGCGTCTGTCAATTACTCACTGATGTAATTGTTATGGATTTATGATATAAATGTTATCAGAAGTCCTGTTATTAGACAAGGTGGATTCCTTCAGGAGTCTCTTTGCTAATTTTTTTAAAGATTTATATTGTAAATTGTATTTATTTTATGTATATGGGTGTTTTGCCTGCATGTATTATCTGTGCACCATATGCATGCTGGTGCCCATGGGCAGAGAGGGCATCAGATGCCTAGAATTGAACTTACAAAAGTTTGTGAGCCACCATGTGGGTGCTGGGACTCTAATTCCATTCTTTGCAAGAGTAGTATGCATATGTAGCTGCTGAGCCATCTCCCTTGCCCCTCCAATCCCAGGACAGAGTCCTGTGACCTAACTTCTCCTAGAACTTCTGAGTCTCCTCCCTTCACCTCTCGGTTTTAATCTTTTTGTTGCTGTTGTTTGTTTTTTTTTAAAGAGAGTTTTTCTGGGCAGGCCTGGCTGAGATGGAAGTCACTCTGTAGACCAGACTGTCCTCACACTCAGAGACCCACCTGCCTCTGTCTCCAAGTGCTGGGACTTACAGAGAATACAGCCACACTTGGTTCTTCTTAAATCTTGCCTTTTGTTTGCTTACAAATTTTAGCATTGGGTTAATAAGTCTTTTTTTTTCTTAAGAAGACTTGAGGGTGCTGGATGGTGGTGGTGCACACCTTTAATCCCACACTCAAGAGGCAGAGGCAGGAGGATCTCTGTGAGTTTGAGGCCAGCCTGGTCTACAAAGCGAGTTCCAGGACAGCTAGGGCTGTTACACAGGGACCCTGTCTCGAAAAAACAAAAAACTTGGGGGCACTGAAGTATAATTCGGTGGTAGAGTGTTTTCTGGAAAGTAAACGGTCCTAGATTCCAGCCCCAGGACTACCTAAAGTAAATAAATGTAATAGTTTATTATTTTTAAGGATTTCTGTTTGGGGCCTTCATGGCCAGCCTCTATCTCATAACTAAAATAAAATTAGATCTTATTTGGAATTCTTATTGGATCTACAGATCAAATTTACATTTTTATATTTTGAGCCTTTCAGTCTCCGAACATGGTATATCTTTACTGTGTGTGTGTATGTGTGTGTGCGCGCGCGCATGTGCGCGCTCGCTCGAGCTCTCATATTTGCAGGCACGCATGTGTGTTCAAATGTTCGCTCATGCGTGTGCAAGTGGAGGTCGGAGGACAGCGTTGGAGGGTCTTCCTCGGCCACCCCCACCTTGTATTTGAGACAGCCTAGGCTGGCTGGCCAGAGAATTCGGAGGTGTCCCTCTGTCCCCTCACCCACTCTGGGAGTAGAAGAGGACAACGCCACACTGGGATTTGTTTCTTTGTTTTCAGTTTTTCAAGATTTTTTTTTTTGAGGCAGGGTTTCAGTGTTTGGCTCTGACTGTCCTAGAACTCGCTGTGTAGACCAGGCTGGCCTCGAACTCACAGAGATCCACCTGTCTCTGCCTCCCCAGTGCTGGGATTAAAGGCGTGCGCCACCACCGCCTGCCATCCTGGGGTTTTTTTAACATGGGTTCTGGAAACTAAACTCATGCTTGCAGGGCAAGAACTTTCCAGATTGAGCTATCTTCCTAGCCCTTTATTATTCTGGCCTTTCATCCCTCTTTGTAGAAGAATATAATTTTTAAAAGGGTGTGTACATCTTTTGAGATCTAGTGCTTGGTGAGCCATCCTTCTACTATAAAAGACTATGTGTGCAGTATCCAACACACTTGTACCAGAAGTGGTTCAGAGTTTATATATTTTTGGCTTTTGACATATTTGTATATGTATATAGTAATATTTTTATTTTTACATTATGCATATGGGTGTTTTGCCTGCATCTATGTCTGTGTACCACATGCATGCCTGGTATATGTGGAGACCAGAAAAGGGCATTGGTTCCCCTGGGACTGGCGTTACAGACAGCTGTGAACTGCCATGTGGGTGCTGGGAATTGAACCCAAATTTCCTAAAAGAACAGCCATCATTTTTAACCACTGCAACAGTTCTCCAGCCCCAAAAATAGCTTTTAAAAATAACATTTATTGAGGCAGGTATTGTGGCGCATGGCTTTAGTCCCAGCACTAGGGAGGCAGAGGTATGAGTTTGAGGCCAGCCTGGTCTACAGAGTGAGTTCCATGACAGCCAAAGCTACACAAAGAAACCCTGTCTCAAAAGAAAAAAAAAAAGCAAAATAAATACATAAACAGATTCTTGCCTCTCAAATGATACTTATGGATACAATAATGCCCAGTTGCCTTTTAAATGTAGTTTGTATCCACACGTCTCTTCTAGATTCTTTGTGGTTTACTAGCTGGTGCCCCACGAATGACAATGCATCTGTGTCATCTTGTCCCACTTTCCCAACTTTCCGTGCGTTTTCCTTCCTTCTACACTGTCTAGAGTAGAGCATATAGGAGCCGCCATTAAGGGATTCCTGATTTGGCTTGTCTTTTCGTTGTTGTTTAATTTTCTAATATTGTATTTACTTTGGCAGGGCGGAGTTCACACACGAGGTCAGAGTACAGCTTGTGGGAGTTGATCTTCTCTTTGCACCCTGTAGGACTTGGGGTGGAAGTCAGACGGTCAGGCTTGGTGGCAGGCACCCGTAGAGGTCTCCCCAGCTCCAGTAATACATATTTGTGCTAGGTGTCACTAGAGCAGACTTGTTGGTGGGGGGCTGGGGAATGAAGGGCTTTGTGGGAGGTTCTGTTGTTGCTCTGTGGTCCTAGAAATCGAATCCAGGGCCTTACACACGCTAAACAAGTGTTCTGCCCAGAACCACATCCCTGCCCCCCCACCACCTTTTTTTTTAAAAGACAGTTTCCATCTTAAAATTCATGGTTGTCCTTTCTCTGCCTCCCAAGTGCGGAAACTGTAAGTCTGCACAGCCATGCGTAGTTTATCAGGTATTGGAGGTGGGACCCAGAGCTTTGTGCCATGGTCCACTAGGAGGCAAGCAGTTTACCAACTAAGCTACATCCCCACCTGATAAAAGGTTTTAGTTTCATATTTTGTGTATGCACGTGGGTGTTTTGCCTGCATGTATGCTTGTGTACTACATGTATACCTGGTGCCGCGGAGGCCAGAATTGGGCAACATATCCTCACAAACTGGAGTTGCAGACATCTGTGAGCCACCTTGTGGAGACACCTTGTGGAGGCTGGGAATCAGACCAGGCCTTTTGGAAGAGCAGCCGGTGCTCTTAACTGCTGAGACATCTCTCCAACCCTTTGAATATTCATGCAACAATTTTCATGAGTGAGCTTTGCCTGTTCATTCTTTGCTCGCCCTGACCACACTGCTGTGGTCCTGCCTTCTCTATTAGAACAGCCTCTTCCTTTGTGTGCTCTAGAAGAGTTTGCATAAGGATAGATGGTTTGTTTGGTAGAAAGTGCAGCTGTTGAACCCGCTTTTTCCTTTTCATGAAAATTAGCTTCTTTAGTTTGCAGTCCTAGGGATGGCAACTTGTGTGTACCGACGAACACTCTGTACTGAGATGCATCCCCAGCAGTCTCCATCCCAATGTTTATGTATTTAACTTCTTCTATCTGCCTATCTATCTATCTATCTATCTATCTATCTATCTATCTATCTATCTATCTATCTATCTGATGTGTGTGAGTATTTTGCTTGCATTTATATCTGTGCACCACATGCATGCCTGGTGCCCTCGGAGGCCAGAATCGAGCAACAGATCCCTTGGAACTGGAGTTACAGACAGTTGTGTGCTTCCAAATGGATGTTGGGAACTGAACCCGGGTCATCTGGAAAAACAGTCAGTGCTCTTAATGAACCTCTCTCCAGCCCCATGGGTGATTTTAAAATAGTCTACTTAATTTTTTCTTTCTTAAAGATTTATTTATTGTACCTTGGGGTTTTGTCTGCATGTATGTCTGTGTGAGGGTGTCAGATCCCCTGGAACTGGAGTTACAGACAGTTGTGAACTGCTATGTGGGTGCTGGCATTAAACCTGGGTCCTTTGGAAGAGCGGCAACTGCTCTTAAACACCTAGCCATCTCTCAGGCACCCCAATTTTTTTAGATTACATTTATTTGTATTTGAAGTGATGGGGTTTCAGGTGTCACTGTGAACACATGAAAGTCAGAGGACAACTTTACGGAGGTCAGTTTTCTCCTTCCACCATGTGTCTCCTAGGGATCAAACTCAGGTCGTCAGACTTGGCAGCCACCACCGTTACCCACGGGCCCATCGCACGGCCTTCGCATGTTAATACTTATCTCCATTCATTTGCTTTATCTTCCCTTCCCTCCTTCCCTCCATTCTTCCTTCCTTCCCTCCCTCCATCCTTCCTTCCCTCCCTCCCTCCCTTCTTTCTTTCTTTCTTTCTTTCTTTCTTTCTTTCTTTCTTTTTTGTTTTTTTTCAGACAGGGTTTCTTTGTGTAGCCTTGGCTGTCCTAGAACTGGCTCTGTAGTCTAGGCTGGCTTTGAATTGACAGAGATCTGTCTGCCTTTGCTTCCTGAGTGCTGGGATTTAAAGGTGTGGGCCACCATCACCCAGCTAGACAGGTTCTTACTTGGTAGTCCAGGTTAGCCTGAAATTCACAGTAACTCTCCTGCCTAGTAAGCTTTTTCCCACTGTGCATTTAAATGTCTCAAGAACATGCCTAATGCATCTTGTTTTGTTTCATTGAGACACAGGGTCTCATGTAACCCAGGACAGCCTTGAGCTGGTTGCGTAGCTGAGGATGCCTTGGACTTTTTCTTTTTTCTTTATTTTGTTTGTTTGTTTTGTTTTGTTTTTTGAGACAGAGTTTCTCTGTGTAGCTTTGGAGCCTGTCCTGGAACTCATTTTGTAGACCAGGCTGGTCTTGAACTCACAGAGATCCGCCTGCCTCTGCCTCCCGAGTGCTGGGATAGAAGGTGATCGCCACCACTGCCCTGAGGGCCTTGGACTTCTTATCTTCCTGACTCTACTTCTAAGTGCTGGAATTACAGCTGCCAGGTTTCGCTTTCCTTTTATGCTTTGTTGCGGTTGTTAGTCTTTTAAATGCTGAGGCTGGCTTCTAGAGGCTCACATAGGTGACACAGTGCTCTGCCACTGAGCCCAGCCCTATCAACACCCTGTGCCCAGCTGCTCTTCTAAACAAGGCAGAGATTTTAGAGCACCTTCCTTGGCTTGCCCTCCCCTCTATGACATGGCATTTTAATGCTAAACCATTTTTGCTTGCCGTAAATTAAATGCTATGGTCACATGAGCTTGGATTGTCTGGGGATAATGATGGTCATCACATTCTCCCCCTGTCATCTGTTCATAGTCTTTACTTAAAATGTCTATTAAAAGTTTTTTCTGGGCTAGGGAGATGGCTCACTGCTCTTCCAGGAGACTCTGTTTGTTTCCCATACCTCCATCAGTGACTCACAATTGTCTGTGCCTCCAACTCGCGGGGATCTAACGCCCTCTTCTGCTGTCTGTGGGTACTGCACTCACATGCACATACTCACCAACACATGCATACAAAACTAAAATCAATCAACAGGGCTGGAGAGCCGGCTCTGTTCTTCCAGAGATCATAAGTTCAATTCCCAGCAACCACATGGTGGCTCAAAACCACCTACAGTGGGATCTGATGCCCTCTTCTGGCATCAAGTGGACATGCAGACAGAGCACTTAAACCTAAAAATATATATATTTGTGTGTGTACCTGTGTGCTACTATGCCCAACTTGGATGGCTGAGTGATCTAAGACTCAACGCTTCTTGTAAAGGCACCAAGGAAGCCAGGCACTGGCTACTCCTTGGAGGCTCAGCTTTGCTGCCACTATCCCAAGCCGATTGCAGCTTGCGTCTCATTTTAGAACCCAGGGCCTTGAGCACACCAGTGTGCACTGAGTTACAATAAATCCTGCAGCTCTTCCAGTTTACTTTCTGAAGCACTGATTAGTCTTACCAACAGAAACCCAGAATCAGATATCAAGGTAAATGTTGAAAGATCAGAGAAGCAAAGGAGAGGCCACAGTCAATTCTTACCTCTTTGGCTCCTCTGACCGAAAGGGACCGAGATCCTGTCTCCCTAGTGCTGGGATCAAAGGTGCGAGCCACCACCTCTCCTGGCTCTGTTTCTCTGTTAGACTGGTTCAATCTCTGTAGCCCAGGGTGACCTTGAACTCCTGATCTTCCTGCTTCCTCTTCCCAAATGCTGGGATTAAAGGTGTGAGCCACCACCGTCTGGTCTACACTATGGTAAACTGGTGGCTAGCTCTGCCCCCTGATCTCCAGACAAGCTTTATTTGTCAGAACACAAACAAAATATCTCACAACACTTTTCTTTGTAGTAATTCTGATAATTCACCCACTTCAGCTTCTGAAAGACAAGCCCTGACAGGCAGAGGCACTGTCCTGCCCATCTCTCCTGTTTTTAAGTCAGGGGCCATGTAGAACCGCAGTGTTGAACAAGTTTATGAGTGAGTAGACACGGAATGTGCGGACGAGGCTTGGGAAGCCATCCGCCCTGCCTGCCTCTGAGCCTCCTCTCTTCCTGCAGCTACCTTCTGGGTGAACCCACAGTTCAAGATCCAGTTGGAGGAGGTGGATGACGAAGATGACTATGACAGGCGCGAGTCGGGCTGCAGCTTCTTGTTGGCGCTCATGCAGAAGAACCGCCGCAGGGAGCGGCGCTTTGGCCGGGACATGGAGACCATTGGTTTTGCTGTGTATGAGGTTAGCCTGAAGGGTGGGCTCACCTCCTCCCACTGCGGGAAGCATCTGCGGAAGTGGTTGGTCCAGGAAAGGAGGGTCACCATTCTTCTAGAATGTGGAGAAGAGGGAGCTGGGCTGATTTTTTGTGTGCCACACCTTCTGGTATCAGACTATGGGCTCAGCTTTTGGAGCTTTCTGTGGAGCAAGGATGCGAGCAGAGGCCTATGGAGTTGGTGGGGAGAGTCTGCTTTACCGGAAGAGGCTATTCTAGGCCCTACTCGGTGCCTCCCCTGCATCTTTTTGTTGCTAGTGTTGTTTTGTTTTTGTTTTTTGGGGCAGGGTTTCTTGCTTAGCCATGGTTGTCCTAGAACTCACTCTGTAAGACAAGCTGGCCTCAAACTCAGAGATCCTCCTGTCTCTGCCTCCTGAGTGTTAGAATTGAAAGTGTGTACCACAGGACAGGCTCAGTGGTTAAGAACACTGTCTGCTCTTCCAGAGGTCCTGAGTTCAATTCCCAATAACCACGTGGTGATTCACAACCATCTATAGTAGGATCTGATGCCCTCTTCTGCCATAAAGGCATGCAGATAGAGCACTCATATACATAAAATAAATTAATTTTCAAAAATGTGTGCACTATCACTGCCCAACTTCCCTTGGTTTTTTGTTTTGCTTTGTTTTGTTTTGTTTTTCTTTTCTTTTCTTTTTGTTGAGACACAGGGTTTCTCTGTGTAACAGTCCTGGCTGTCCTGGAACTTGCTTTGTAGATCAGTCAGTCTGGCCTTGAACTCATTGTCTCCCAAGTGCTGGGATTAAAGGCATATGCCACCACCAGCAGCCTTTCCCTGCTTCTTATTCTGCAGCTCAAGATAGAGATGGAAACTTCTAGATCTTCCTTATCAGGGCAGAGGGAGGCCACAGCGTTGGCCTCCACCCAGAAGCCCTCGCAGCAGATGTCCCTGGGCTTTGTCACACTGAGATTGGTCACCTGGCAGCTGTTTCAAGGAGCAGAGGCCCAGGAGGTCACAGGGACAGAGACTTCTTCCTTGTCCTTCCACTGGGAGGATAGGTCTGAGTCACCACTGGCCTGTTTCCTGTCCTCTAGGCTCCCTCCCTGAGAACTCAGGACCTCTATCAGATATGTCTGCCCTAGCTTCCTGGGCAAATACGCATTATTCTCTCTGTCTCTCTTGCAGGTCCCACGGGAGGTAGGTGTGGCTCTCTTTCTACTTGGTTCATCAGCCTGCCCGAACTCACCAGCCTGATGGGGCCCGGAGGGGAGGAGCAAGGTTGAAGTCAGCCCTACCCACACCCCACATCCAGCTTCTGGAGATATCACCTTGTTTGTCACTGCCTGAAAAATGCTACCCCACCCCCAGTTCTTGTCATCAAGTAGGCCAGTCATTGCACTCCTGGGGGCAGGTAGCAAAGAGTGGATTTGAACCCTGATCCTCAGTCTCCATTCAGCATGCACACAGGCCAAGTTCTCTGTGTCTCGCTGCTCGTACTGAGGAAGTGCTAATCAGGCCTTGGGGTGGGGGGCTAGGAGGTGTGCCACTGGCTGAACAGTTGCTGCAGCCCTGGACCTCGGGTTTTGTATGCAGATGTGGCACTTCCCAGCTGTGCATGGGGGCACACGCCTGTAATTCCAGCACTTGGGAGGTAAAGGCAGGAGAATCAGGAGATCAATGTCACCCTTGATTATAAAGAGATGTCAGGGCCAGCCTAGGCTACATAAGGCCCTATTTTATTATGTGTGTGGAATAGAGAGCATTTCCTCTGGGGCTATCAAGACGGTCAGCAAAGGGCCACTGTCAGGTTTCATGCGAGGCACGACACAGGGAAAGTGCCAATGAGTGACAATGGCGGCAGAACTTACACGGCCTCTTAGGTTTGTCAGTCCTGGATGTGACCCTAGGATCTCACACGTGCTAGGCAAGCACCGAACCGCTGGGCTACATGCCCAGCCTGCATCAGGTTTTAAACTTTTTTATTGTGTGTGTGTGTGTAGAGAGAGGGTGTGTGTGTGCACGAACCACATCATGAGTGTAGAAATAAGAGGAGCTCTTTGTGGAGCTGGGCTCTCCCCTTCATCCTTTCCATAGCATCCCAGGATGGGACTCAGGCCACCAGGCCTGTGCAGCAGGTATCTTTACCTGTGGAGCCATCTCGACATCCTGGCGTCGTAGTATTGTTGAGTCCCTTATCTGCAGTCAAGGGCACTCATATTTTCTTTTTATTGTTTCATTTTATTTATTATTTATTTACTTTTGAGATAGGGTTTTATGTAGCCTAGGCTGGCCTTAAACTTGCTTTGTAGCTGAGGGTGACCTTGAATTCCTGGGATTGCAGGCCCATATCTGATTTAATGCCGTTCTGGAGATCAAAGTCAGAGACTGGAATATCTCAGTAGGTAAAGGCACTTGACCCCAGGCCTGAGGAGCCTAGTTTGATCCCCGAACCTACGTGGTGAGAGGAGAGGACAGACTCCAAGTTTTCCTCTGACCTCCACTCATACGTGGGCGTTCAGGCATCCCCTCCCACAACCACAGTAAATAAATGTAAAGATGCTGGGGAGGTCTTGTACCGCTGGTGCCCTGTACCCCTGGTGCCCTGTACCACTGGTGCCCTGTACCACTGGTCCGCATCTCCAGCTGAGGCACCCAAGTTTTGCAGAGGGTGAGTAACTTATCAGGGTCTCGCAGGCTGGGTACCATGACTTAGCAAGCTGCTTCTCACAGACTGGGCTCTGGACTGCAGGCCTGGACCAGTATCCAAGGGTAGCCTGGGCTCTGGACTGCGGGCCTGGACCAGTATCCAAGGGTAGCCTGGGCTCTGGACTGCGGGCCTGGACCAGTATCCAAGGGTAGCCTGGGCTCTGGACTGCGGGCCTGGACCAGTATCCAAGGGTAGCCTGGGCTCTGGACTGCGGGCCTGGACCAGTATCCAAGGGTAGCCTGGGCTCTGGACTGCGGGCCTGGACCAGTATCCGAGGGCAGCCTGAGCGGGCACTGCAGTCCCCTGCTTGCTTCCTTCCTCCTGCCAGCTGGTGGGTCAGCCTGTGCACTTGAAGCGGGACTTTTTCCTGGCCAACTCCTCTCGGGCCCGGTCAGAGACCTTCATCAACCTCCGAGAGGTCAGCAGCCGCATCCGCCTGCCACCGGGGGAGTATGTGGTCGTGCCCTCCACCTTCGAGCCCAACAAGGAGGGTGACTTTGTGTTGCGTTTCTTCTCAGAGAAGAGAGCTGGGACCCAGTGAGTAGTAGATTCCCATCCCCCCACCTCTCCATTTCCCCATCTCTCCACTGCCTCTGCCCCAGGCCCTCTGACTGACCTTCTCTACTCTGCAGGGAGCTAGATGAGCAGATCCAGGCCAACCTCCCTGATGAGGTATGTGGTCCCCTTATTTCCCCCAGGTTCATGATGGGATTTGGGTTCTGCTGGCAGGGCAGACTCCCTTCTGATAGAAGTCCTTAAAACAATACTAGCTAGTCCCTTGTTTGCCCAGCACTTCACAGTTTGCAAGGAACCTGTAATGATGATAGTAGGCAGTTCTTATGCTACGACTGTGTATCTTGTTTCTTCTCCATAACTACTTCATCTGCGTTCTTCATGATATCACCCTCTGAATGGGAAACACAAGTTCAGAGAGGCTGATGAGTTAGCCTAGTTCACACAGCAGAGACTCCAGCCCAAACTTTTCAGCGCTCACTGACTTGTACCCATCATTTAGGCTACAAGAGTCCTAGACAGAAGGCAGATCCCATTTTACAGGTTAGAAAAGTGAGGCTCAGAGAGGTGGAGTGACTTGTAACTGTGAGGTCCCACCCCACCTCCAGCGGCCATTCCTGCAGGCAAGGGCCAGGCCATACCATCCCTGACCTAGTCTCTCCATTTTGGGTACAGAGAGTGCTCTCTGAAGAGGAGATCGACGACACCTTCAAAACCTTGTTCAGCAAGCTGGCAGGGGAGGTATGTCAGGGCCTGGAAGGGGGTGGTAGGATGGGAACCCGTGTGTGAAGGGGGAGAACCCAGTAGATGCCGTATTTCCTCTTCCCTAGGACATGGAGATCAGCGTCAAGGAGCTGCAGACCATCTTGAACAGGATAATCAGCAAACGTGAGGATGTCCAAATGACTGTCCCCACCCCGTGTCCTCCCCAACTCATCCCAGTCGTCATGGAACTAAACTGCACACCTTGGTCTAGGTGGCTGTCAGGCCTTCCACTGTCTGGCTCCACTCGCTACCATTCCTATCCCAGGCTTCTTACTAACCCTGCTCCGCCCCATCTGCTCCCTTGAGCTTTGTGACTTTAGGGAGGACAGACAGCCCATAGCAGGGCCAGCCACAGGTGCTCAGTGCTGATGGAAAGGCAAGGGTGCAGCCTCCAGGCCAGGCCACAGGTCTTGGAACGAAGAGTAAGACTAAATTCCAGGCTCTGGTGTGTGTGGACAAAAGCAGCGACCCTGACTTGCTCTTCCCTTCTGGCCTTGGCTGCTGCATGTTGGCATGAGCCTGTTCTAGCTGCCCGTGGTTTGCTGTGCCAGGCCTCTGTCTACATACCTCCCTCTGGCCAGCATCTCCCTGGTCCTACCCTGCTGGCAAAGCTTGTTTACCCTCCCAAGCCCACAGTCAGCACCTGCTGGCTCCTCTTCTACCTAATTTCTTGTATGTCTGCCCAGTACTTCCTTCCTTTCATTCGGGGCCAGTTGGTTCCTGAGGCCCAGGAATGCTCTGTGGTTTCTCAGGAGGGCAGCACTGCACCCCATAGTTTGCTGGTCTCAGTGCCCGTGGGCTGGAGCCTCCCTCTCACTGATCAGTGTAGGGCTCCTGGCAGGACCAGTTCTGCAAGACCTCTGAATTGAGCCCTGGGACTGGGTTCTTCTCAATCTCTGTCATCTCTCATGGCAGATAAGGACATCGGGTGCCCTGCTCTATCATTCTCTGTCTGTGCCCTCGAGACAGGGTCCCTCACTGGGCGTAGGACCAGGCTGGCAGCAATTGCAAGCCCTAGCAATCTTCCTCCCTCTGTCCCCAATGGCTCTGGGGTTACATACTCTGTGTCCATCTGTCGCTGTGTGTGTGTGTGTGTGTGTGTGTGTATGAGGAAGGGATATGGGGGTTGTGGGTTTGTAAGTTTTTATTATATATTTTTTATATAAATGTTTGCCTGCACACATGTAAATGAACCGCATCCCCTGATCTGGAGTTACGAGTGGCTGTGGAGCCATCGTGTGGGTGCTGGGACGTAAACCCAGGTCCTCTGCAAGAGCAGCCAGTATGCTTAATCACTAAGCCATCTTTCCAGCCATCTTCTTTTCTCTTCCTTTCTTTTCTTTTTTAGATAGGGTCTATATATCTGAGGCTGGCCTCGAACTCCTTATCCTCTGTTCTCCTTCCAACTGCCATGGTTACAGGCCTGCACCGCCATGCTTGATGTATATGATGGGGATCAAACCCAGGGCTTAACGGCTGCCAGGCAAGCACCCTCCCAACTGAGTGGCATTCTCCGACCTGTTTGTTTGTTTCAGACAAAGACCTGCGGACCGATGGCTTCAGCCTGGAGTCATGTCGCAGCATGGTGAACCTCATGGATGTATCCTTCCATCTGCTCGTGTCTCCTGTGGGGTTTGAGGTTGAGGAAGATGCTGCGTAACTGTCCTAGGAACCGCTGAGAAGCTTGGGTGGAGCTGGAAGGGTGTGGATGTGGTGAGGTCTCGTGCTCAAATACCTTCTTAGATATCTCCAGGAAGGGAGAGTGAGGCACAGGTCTTCTGGGAGATGGAGAAGACCTCAGCCCTAAGGCTGGTACCATCTCTGCACCTCTCTGCATCCCAGTTAACTATACCCAACACATAGAACCCCGGCCACAGGCTGCAGATGGCCGCTCTGTCTCTCCCCTCACGGCCAGGCTCCCTTCTCCCCAGCTACCCCCCTTACACATCTGCTCTAAATTGTACAGTTTCCATCTTAACATCTGTCAAGCGTGATGGCAATGGGAAGCTGGGCCTGGTGGAATTCAACATCCTGTGGAACCGCATCCGAAATTACCTGGTATGTGGTCCCTGGCTGGATTCTCCTGCCCTGCTGTGGCCTCAGTCATGGTGTGGCCAGGCCTGGCAGCAGGCATCCCTCAGACCTCCTTTCCCACCCAAGCCCACCCATCTCAGCGAATGAGACCTTCCTGGCCGTTGCCCTCCTCCCTTCCTTTCCCTGGGCAGCAGGTAGCCCTGAAGAGCTGCTGACTCACCAGGTCCACACCCTTTCCTCTCCACCCAGACCATTTTCCGGAAGTTTGACCTGGACAAGTCCGGCAGCATGAGCGCCTATGAGATGAGGATGGCCATTGAGGCCGCAGGTGAGGGCCGAGGCTGGTGGCCCCGCGCTCCTGAGCCCCAGGGCTGCCTCCTGGGGATGATGCTCTGGTTACCTAACTGGCTACTCCATCTGTCCCTCCTTTACCTCTCCTTACCAAGAACAAGGGGTTTTTAATTAATTGTGCCTGTGCATTTGTTTGTGGTTTGCATTGTTTATTTATGTTCACGTGTGTATGTGCATACATGGAAGCCAGAGGTTGACCTCCATTGCTCTTACTGAGACAGGGTCTCTCGCTGAAACTGGGTCTCGCAGATTAAGCTAGTTCAGTCATCCAACTTTCGTGCAATCTGCCTTCCAAGTGAATGTTGGGATTGCTGGCCGACTACCACACCCCCTGGTTTTTATGTGGATTCTAGGGTCCAAGCTCTGGACCGAGAGTTTTCATGGCAAGTGCTTTATCCGTGGCCACCAAACAGAGCCCTTTCTTACAGCCCCAATGTGAAGAAGTAATTCTCAGAGGGAGAGCGACTGAGTTCAGGACATATAACCAGGCAGGCAGAGAGAGGATGTTGGGTATCAGCTCCAAGCTCCGGGGAGATAGGTGCAGGACTCTCCCACCCTGGCCTGTGTAAAAACAAGTCTAGAGTGTTTTACCCAAATGCGGCCAGATGCCTAGGTCTTTTGCAGCCAGCTCCCGATTTCCTGGAGTGACCTGGTGGTATGCACCCTTCCCTAAGACCTGGTCCTCACTTGCCCAGCCCCTCACCGCTTTACCCAAGAGGTCTTTCCAGAGAGGGATGACCCTGTGTATCCTGCCCAGAACAACTCCTCCACTACCCTCTCTGGCTGCATCTGCTCCGGCCGGCCCTCATTCGCTCTTCTTCCTCTGCCCAGGCTTCAAGCTTAACAAGAAGCTGCATGAACTCATCATCACCCGCTACTCAGAGCCTGACCTGGCTGTGGACTTTGACAACTTCGTGTGTTGCCTCGTACGACTAGAGACCATGTTCCGTGAGTGTCCCTAACTGACCTACTCTCTCACAGTGCCTGCAATGTGTCCTCGTGATCCAGTGGGAGAGATGGGGAGGGGGGCAGATAGGGTGGAGGCTGAGGAGGGAACAGGGACTTATCCATAGGTACTAGGTGTATGAAGTGTGGGCAGAGGAGGGCCTAAGGAGGCCTCTTTGGGCAGGAAGCTTCATGGCTCTAAGGGACAATAGCTTGGGGTACATGGGAGGTAGGAGACAGTCTTGCTGGGTATTAATTGGCTGGTGTTCCAGACTTAACACATCTTTTTCTTGAACACAGGGTTTTTCAAAGCTCTCGACACAGACCTGGATGGTGTTGTGACCTTTGATCTATTTAAGGTGAGATGACTGTTCGTGTTCACCTGTTCCTTCCTGGGCAGGCGTCCATAGCCTTGGAACCAGATCTCAGATATGAGTCCTAGTCCTGGAAGCCTTGGATCAGGGGCCTTGGGGACCAGGGGAGGGATGAAGAACAGGAGGCTAGGCCCCCAGATGTGGGAATCAGCAGACTGGTCTCCTGGACTAGAGAAGTAAGAAAGCTCCCCCTGCTGGGCGTGGTGGTGCACGTCTCTAATCCCTACACTGAGGCAAAGGCACACCTGCCTGAGTTCGAGGCCAGCCTGGCTTACAGAGTTAGTTCCAGGATAGCCAGGGTTACACAGAGAAACCCTGTCTTTAAAAAAGAAAAGAAAAAAAGCACCCCTATCAGCAGAGGGTCCCCCAAAAAGGGGATGAGGTGCGGGTGGTGATGGCTGAGCCCTGGGGCTGGACCCTGGGCTCTGGGAAGGGTGAAGAAGGAAGCTGAAGGAGCCATGCTGCCCTTCTGCGGCTCCTGGTAACCTGTCCATCTGGCCCTTACAGTGGTTACAGCTGACGATGTTTGCATGAAGAGGGATTCGACTCCCATTGCCCGTGTTCTTCCTTTCCTCTTCTGCCAACCCACGCCTTCCTGCCATGCCAGACCAGACCACATCAGCTGCAAGTGCCTTCCTTGGAACAGGAAGCCACCTTTGTCCTCCTGTCCTTTCTCCTCCCCACTACCTCTATTCAACTGCTCTGGGCAGAGTCATGGGCCCCTCCCTACCTCTGTGGCCAAAGGCTCAGAATGGACAACCCTGGACCCTGCTCATGGCTAAGACCAGGAAGGCAGCTCCTTGCTTATTCCTTCCTCTGGGGCAGGAGCAGGCACCCCTGCCCCCACCCACACTAGTGTCTGGATGTGTGTTCTCCCTAATCTGTAGAGGCTATAACCCTTGCCATCCCCTAGACTGCAGACTTTATAACCACTAGCTAGCTCACACGGTCTGCATCTGGGTTCTGAAGACCTCTCCCCACGAGGGAGCTCCACAGCCAGGATCACCTGTGCCTTCCTATGCAACAGCCAAAATCCCCTCTGCAAACCAAACCACTCCTCTCCTGCCCCATTGCCCACCAGGAACTTCCTGGCTTAGCGGGTGCTCAGGCCCTCCCTTCCTCCCCTCCTCCCTTTTTTTATATTGGTCATTTTCAAGGGAACGTTTGAGGGGTTAGTGCACTGATTACGGAGGAGCAGGCACTGAGGGCGGGGTAGGGCGGTCCCTTGTTTCAGTGCAGTGGAAAAATAAAAGTAAGGGTGCACATCCGTCTCTGCGTGTTATCCTCCCAAACCTTGATGGTACCAGCAGGCCAGGGCTTAGAGACAGTCGTTAGCGGCATGCCCACTTTGGCTGGAGACTGGGCAGACGGCTGTGGCTACCCTGAGATGTTGAGAAGGGCTGAGTTACAAAGACGTGGGCTGGCCGGCTCTATTGACAATCCAGTGTGGGCGGCTTTTCTGGTTTTGCGTGCCCTCCTCTTCTGCCAGTGTCAGCAAGGAAACAAAACCTCTACTGAGCACAGAGCTGCCCCACCAGGAAGCTGGGACAGGCATGTTGTCTCCCTCCTGGGCCACACTGGATCAGCCACAGCTTATATAAGCTGTTCTGACTCTGTGTCTCTGCTTGCCAGGAACATGAGTGGGTGGGACTGGAGGATGAAAACGAGTCACCGGCTAGGACAAAGGCTGCAGGCAGCCAGTGGAGCCCGAAGGATCCAGGGCCGTGTATTTGGTAGAGAGTTTGTCTAGATAGAGGTAGGAGAATTAGAAGGTTATTCTCAACTACATAGGGAGTTCCAGGCCACCCTGGGCTATATGAGACCCTGTCTTGAGAAGAGGAAAAGAGAGAGAGAAAGTAAGAAGGCAGGAAACAAGGAAGCAAGGAAGGAGGGACCAGCTGGGTGGTGGTGGCGCACACTTTTAATCCCAGCACTCAGGAAGCAAAGGCAGGAGGATCTTAGTGAGTGTGAGGTCAGCTCGGTCTACAAAGTGAGTTCCAGGGCAGCAAGGACTGTTATACAGAGAAACCCTGTCTCAAAAAAACTAAACAAAACCAAAAAATGTGAGGGACCAGGAAATGAGGACTTCCCACAAGACTGCCATATAGAAATAGAACTGAGACTTTTTCTTAAGATTTATTTATTTATTACGTATACAGTGTTCTGCCTACATGCATGCATGCCAGAAGAGGGCATCAGATTTCATTATAGATGGTTGTGAGCCATCATGTGGTTGATGAAGTGGGTGCTGGTGAATTGAACTCAGGCCCTCTAGATGAGCAAGCAGTGCTCTTAACCTCTGAGCCATCTCTCCGGTCCCAGAGATACTTTTGATAATCAGGACAGTGTCCCGAGCTTGCAGTTTGCCAGTTACCTACTCACACAGAGCCCACAGGCCTAGTCTGTACTGGCCTCCTCTCCAGCAGGGAACTGCTTTGTGAGGAAGGTTCTGGAAGGAGGAGGGGTGGATGATGTCCTGGACTCAACCCTTTGGCCTTCTCTAGAGTAACTTTAATTTGTTGTGGTGATTGGCCAGTGAGTGGGAATCTGAGGGCATCCCGACCCCAAGCAAAGGCTGTACCATGCTTCTTGGTTGCCCTATTTGGATTTGTTTGGTTTTATTTTGTTGTGTTGTATTTGGATTATTTTTTTACTTAAAAAATAAATTTGGCAATCTTTGGATGTCAGTGTGGCGATTTCTCAGAAAATTAGGAAACAACCTTCCTCAAGACCCAGTAATACCACTTTTGGGTATATATCCAAAGGATGCTCAATCATGCCACAAGAACATGTGCTCAACTATGTTCATAACAGCTTTGTTTGTCATAGCCAAAACCTGGAAACAACCTAAATGTTCCTTGACTGAAAAATGGATAAGGAAAACGTGGTACATTTACACAATGGAGTACTACACAGCAGAAGAAAAAAAAAACATCTTGAATTTTGCAGGAAAATGGATGGAGCTAGAAAACATTATTTTGAGTGAGGTAACCCAGTCACAGAAAGACAATTATCACATGTACTCACTCATAGGTGGTTTTTAAACATAAAGCAAAGAAAGCCAGCCTACAAATCACAATCCCAGAGAACTTAGACAACAATGAA
Source organism: Microtus pennsylvanicus (assembly GCF_037038515.1). Lineage (NCBI taxonomy): Eukaryota > Metazoa > Chordata > Mammalia > Rodentia > Cricetidae > Microtus > Microtus pennsylvanicus. The sequence continues at coordinate 89,146,194 of NC_134583.1, read as the reverse complement.
GACACTAAGAGAGACTTACATAGATCTAATCTACATGGGAAGTAGAAAAAGACAAGATCTCCTGAGTAAATTGGGACCATGGGGACCTTGGGGGAGGGTTGAAGTGGGGAGGAGAGAGACAGGGAGGGGAGCGGAGAAAAATGTCGAGCTCAGTAAAAATCAATTAAAAGAAAAAAAAAAGAAATTCAAGAGCCAGGTACACACCCTTTAATCCCAGCACATGGGAAACAGAGGCAGGTGGATTTCCGAGTTCCAGGCCAGCCTGGTCTGTAAGAGTTTCAGGACAGCTAGGGCTACACAGAGAAACTGTCTCGAAAAACAAACAAACCAGTGTGTGGTACCAGGGCCATCTTTCTTTTTCTTTTTTTAAAAAAATTTATTTATTTATTAAGGATTTCTGCCTCCTCCCCGCCACCACCTCCCATTTCCTTCCCCCTCCCCCGATCAAGACCCCCTCCCTCATCAGCTCGAAGAGCAATCAGGGTTCCCTGACCTTGGGAAGCCCAAGGACCGCCCACCTCCATCCAGGTCTAGTAAGGTGAGCATCCAAACTGCCTAGGCTCCCCCAAAGCCAGTACGTGCAGTAGGATCAAAAACCCACTGCCATTGTTCTTGAGTTCTCAGTATTCCTCATTGTCCGCTATGTTCAGCTAGTCCGGATTTATCCCATGCTTTTTCAGACCCAGGCCAGCTGTGGGCCATCTTTCTTTTTTTTTTTAATTTTTATTTATTTTTATTTTTCTAAATCTTTTTTTATTGAGAAAATGAGAAAAAAAAATAAGTTTCCACCTCCTCCCAGCCTCCCATTTCCCTCCCCCTCCTCCCACCCTTCTCCCTCTCCCCCCACTCCTTTCCCCCTCCCTCTCCAGTCCAAAGAGCAGTCAGGGTTCCCTGCCCTGTGGTAAGTCCTAGGTCCTCCCCCCTCCGTCCATATCTAGGAAGGTGAACATCCAAACTGGCTAGGCTCCCACAAAGCCAGCACATTACGTAGGATCAAAACCCCTTGCCATTGTCCTTGGCGTCTCATCAGCTCTCATTGTTCGCCATGTTCAGAGAGTCCAGTTTTATCCCACGCTTTTTCAGTCACAGTCCAGCTGGCCTTGGTGAGCTCCCAATAGATCAGCTCCACTGTCTCAGTGGGTGGGTGCACCCCTCGTGGTCCCAACTTCTTTGCTCTTGTTCTCCCTCCTTCTGCTCCTCATTGGGACCTTGGGAGCTCAGTCCAGTGCTCCAGTGTGGGTCTCTGTCTCTATCTCCATCCATCACCAGATGAAGGTTCTATGATGATATGCAAGATATTCGTCAGTATTGCTATAGGATAGGGTCATTTCAGGTTCCCTATCCCCAGCTGCCCAAGGAATTAACTGGGGACCTCGGCTTGGGCACCTGGGAGCCACTCTAGGTTCAAATCTCTTGCCAACCCTAAGGTGGCTCCCTTAACTACGAATTGTACTTCCGTGCTCCCCTATCCAACCTTCCTTTATCCCAATCTTCCTTTTTCCCCAAGTTCCCCCCTTCCTCCCCTTCTCCCTTTTCTCTCCCCATCTCCCCTTACCCCCATCCCACCCCACCCCCAAGATCTCAATTTTCTCCCCGGCAACTTTGTCTACTTCCCATAGCCAAGAGGATATCTATATGTTTTTCCTTTGGTTCACCTTCTTACTTAGCTTCTTTAGGATCACCAGTTGTAGGCTCCGTGTCCCTTATTTATGGCTAGAAACCAATTATGAGTGAGTACATCCCATATTCATCTTTTTGGGTCTGGGTTACCTCACTCAGGATAGTGTTTTCTATTTCCATCCATTTGCATGCAAAATTCGAGAAGTCATTGTTTTTTACCGCAGCATAGTACTCTAATGTGTAGATATTCCACACTTTCTTCATCCATTCTTCCATTGAAGGGCATCTAGGTTGTTTCCAGGTTCTGGCTATTACAAATAATACTGCTATGAACATAGTTGAACAAATGCTCTTGTCATATGATAGGGCATCTCTTGGGTATATTCCCAGGCATGGTATTGCTGGGTCCAGGGGTAGGTTGATCCCAAATTTCCTGAGAAACCGAAACACTGATTTCCAAAGTGGTTGCACAAGATTGCATTCCCACCAGCAATGGATGAGGGTACCCCTTCCTCCACAGCCTCTCCAGCAAAGGCTATCATTGGAGTTTTTTATTTTAGCCATTCTGACAGGTGTAAGATGATATCTCAAAGTTGTTTTGATTTGCATTTCCCTGATCGCTAAGGAGGTTGAGCATGACCTTAAGTGTCTTTTGGCCATTTGAACTTCCTCTGCTGAGAATTCTCTGTTCAGATCAGTGCCCCATTTTTTAATTGGGTTAATTAGCATTTTAAAGTCTAGTTTCCTGAGTTCTCTATATATTTTGGAGATCAGACCTTTGTCTGTTGTGGGGTTGGTGAAGATCTTCTCCCAGTCAGTAGGTTGCCTTTTTGTCTTGGTGACAGTGTCCTTTGCTTTACAGAAGCTTCTCAGTTTTAGTAGGTCCCATTTATTCAATGTTGCCCTTAATGTCTGAGCTGTTGGGGTTACACATAGGAAGTGATCTCCTGTGTGGGCCATCTTTCTTAAGTGGGTTTAAATGCAGGGCTTTATGAGTGTAAGGTAAGTGAGCTTACTTACCCTGACTCAGCCATCGCCCCAGTGCCCAGCCCTTGGTAACAGAGGGAGAAAGGGCCTGGAGGAGGGGCCCGCCTGCAGATGTGGGGACACAGACCTCCTGCGAGGTGTAATTGGATCCCTCTGAGCTGCAGGGTTGAGGGCCTGTGTGGTCCTAACCCCTGGCCTGATCCTCCACCTCCCAGTCCCCTCCCCTGCCTTTTTACATAAGGCCTGGGCACACAGGACCTTGGGTAGAGCCCTTGCCATGGCCTTCACAGACCTGCTGGATGCTCTGGGGGGCGTAGGTCGCTTCCAGTTTGTCTATACAGCCTTGCTGCTGCTTCCCTGCGGGCTGCTGGCCTGCCACACCTTCCTGCAGAACTTCACAGCGGCGGCACCCCCTCACTACTGCCAGCATCTTGCCAACAACACAGAAACTACCACCAATGACTCAGAGGCCTGGCTGAGGGCCACCATACCCCTGAACCAGCATGGGGTTCCTGAGCCATGCCGGCGCTACACAGAGCCCCAGTGGGCCCTTCTGAAGTCCAACACCTCCTCCCACGGAGTGGCCACAGAGGACTGCAAGGATGGTTGGGTCTATGACCGGAGCATCTTCCCCTCTACCATCGTGATGGAGGTCAGAGGTGGGCGGGTGGCCTGGGGCAGGGAGGGTGCTGCCTAGGGTCATAGATTAGCATTATTCTCTCCCTAATAGTGGGACCTGGTATGTGAATCCCGCACCCTCCGTGACCTGGCTCAGTCCATCTACATGTCTGGGGTGCTGGTAGGAGCTGCCTTGTTTGGTGGCCTTGCAGACCGGTGAGTGTTTGGGAGAGATTCTAGTCACCTAGGAAAGCCCTCACATTCATCTGCGTTCCTTTTCTTTCTCTTCTTCCTTTCTTCCCTTTTCTTTTTGTGTGTATATGTGTGTATATAAACATAGTAAGTTTGTGTATGTATCTGTGAGCATTTCTTCCTTCCTCCCTTCCTTTTTTTTTTCTTGTTTTTCAAGACAGGGTGTCTCTGTGTAGCCTGGAAACTCACTCTGTAGACCAGGCTGGCCTTGAACTCACAGACATCCGCCTGCCTCTGCCTATCAAGTGCAGGGATTAAAGGCATGTACCACCACCACTCAGTGAGATTTTTCTTTTAATTTTTTTGAATTTCTGATCTTTCTGCCTCCATTTCCCAATGCTGGGATTACAGGCATAGGCCTCAGGGTCTTTTCAAAATCTCTACCTTTCCCCAACCTGGACTAAATCTCTCAGTCTCTGGTTTTCTTCTACATGTCCCTCTATTCCTGACCAGCCTTGGCCACCAGCATTGGGGTCCTGGCAGTTGTATGAGCTATTTACTAGGGTGGCTTTGACTGGGCATCTCATCTTCCCCTTGATTGCTTTGGTGTTTCTGCCAAGGCAGAAGGGTCAGGCACAGGTTTTGCTCCCTTGGGGTCATCTGGCCAGTTTGGGATTCCCTAATCCCTCTCTTTGGGCTCAGGTTGGGTCGCAAGGCTCCGCTGGTTTGGTCGTACCTGCAGCTGGCAGTTTCCGGGGCTGCCACAGCTTACGTTGGCTCCTTCAGTGCCTATTGTGTCTTCCGGTTCCTAATGGGCATGACCTTCTCTGGCATCATCCTCAACTCCCTCTCCCTGGGTGAGTCCAATTCAGGTGGGACCCAGAGAGGCTGGGGTCAGGAGGAGGGGGAATTGCAGCCATCATAGGACATCTTTGTTAATTTTGGGGGTGAGGGGTAATTCTCATCCAGAAACCTCAACTCAAAACCCCACGCAGGGGCCTGGATTTGGAAGACCTGGGTTGGCAGATTGTGACCATGGTAGCAATGGCAATGGACCCTGGTGGCCTATCTGGTTCTGAGTTTCAGTTTACTAATCCGTGAGCTGCAAGGGTCAGGTTGATTTAATCTGAGTGTTACTCAACAATAACCACTAATTGTCTACAATGTGCCAGGCTTAGGAGGGGTCACACAGGTGACTGGGACACAGGGCCGTGAGATAGGATGATCTCCAAGGGAGCCAGGTATGGTGGCTCACACACGTAATCCTAGCACTTGGGAAATGGAAGCAGGAGGATCAGGAGTTCAAGGTCATCCTCAGTTACACAGCAAGTTTGAGTCTGTAAATAAGTAGGGGTGGGGGTGGGGGTGGGGGGCTCATACAATCAATGATCCTATTCTGGAACCCAAATGCCAACTTTAGGGCAGGGTGCCAAGGTGCATGAATATAATCCCAGCTCTCAGGAGGTAGAGGCAGGAGGATCACACATTTGAGGCTAGCCTGGTCTACAAAGTGAGTTCCAGGCTAATCAAAAAGTACAGAAGGTGAGACCCTGTCTATAATAAAGAAATAGTCAGGCAGTGGTGACGTATGCCTTTAATCCCAGCACTCAAGAGGCAGAGACAAGCAGATCTCTGAGTTCCAAAGATAGCTTGGTCTACAGAGAGAGTCCCAGGATAGTCAAGGCTACACAGAGAAACCCTGTCTCAAAAAACTGGAAAAGGAAGGAAGGAAGGAAAGAAGGAAGGAAGGAAGGAAGGAAGGAAGGAAGGAAGGAAGGAAAGAAGGAAGGAAATGGTTCCGAGGACTACAGAGAGCCCTGAGGCTCTATGGCTTTAGGGAAGGTGGGCTTGCTAGTCTGCAAAGGCTGGTTATTTCTTAGCTCCATGGTAGAGATTTTAACTCCTGGGTGCTAAACAAATAGGAGTGTCCCCCTTCAGTGATAAGTAATAAACTGGAGCCTGTAGGTGGTCCTGGTGGAAGGCATCATGGGAGCCCACCCTGGACACAGAGCTGCCACCAGTGTGTGTCTCTTAGACCACTTGGTTTGCTTCTGAAGGCGTCATCAGCCTCAGGAAGGGCCACTACCTTCACTGTCCATAGACAGATGGGCCTTTGACTTCAGGGAGGGAGGGAGGTCTTGGGCTTAGAGAACCAGGTGTGGAGATCAGGATCCCTTTTCTGCTTCTTTCAGAACAGCATTTGAGTATTGGAAGATGCTAAGCATATATTGGGACCTCAGTAATCCAGTCCCACCCACCTCCTTCTAGAAGGGCAGGTGTACAGTCATGGCTTAGAGCAGGTACCTGGGGTCCTTAAGTCCATTTCATACTAGAATGGCCTCTCTACCACACAAATGTTTGCATTCTCATGTGCACATGCACTTGAACACACACACACACACACGAGGAGGGGACATGCCAATAGAGGTCCCACACTCCGTCTCAGGACCCCCAACCTTACAAGGAAGCCATTGTGGAGTCTGATGTCCTGTAATAACCCACCACAGGCCACTCTTAGAGTATTGTCTAGGTAAATCTTGGTGTGGGGTTTAAGTTGCCGCAGTCTTGAGGAAGGGACAGGTGAACTGAACAGCTGTGTGGCAGATGAGGCACTTAAGTTGGCTGTCTTTCTTCCACAGTTGTAGAGTGGATGCCAACCAGGGGCCGGACGGTGGCTGGCATCTTGCTGGGCTTCTCCTTCACCTTGGGCCAGCTTATCCTGGCTGGCGTGGCCTACCTGATCCGTCCCTGGCGGTGGCTACAGTTTGCTGTTTCTGCTCCTTTCCTGGTCTTTTTCCTCTATTCTTGGTATGTCCATCAGAGAAGGGGATGGGTGGGTATGTGCATCTGTGTGGCTGAACCACAACATGGCTTTTTTTTTTTTTGGTTGTTTGAGACAGTTTTTCTTTTCTTTTTTTTTTTTTTAGTTTTTTTTTTTTTTAGTTTTTCGAGACAGGGTTTCTCTGTAGCTTTGGAGCCTGTCCTGGCACTAGCTCTTGTAGACCAGGCTGGCCTTGAACTCACAGAGATCCACCTGCCTCTGCCTCCGAATGCTGGGATTAAAGGCGTGCGCCACCGCCGCCTGGCCAAGACAGTTTTTCTGTATTGCTTTGGAACCTGTCCTGGAACTTGCTCTATAGACCAGGCTGGCCTCAAACTCACAGAAATCCACCTGCCTTTGCCTCCCAAGTTCTGGGATTAAAGGTATGAGCTACCACCACCGGACTCTGACATGGCTTCTTGATAGGACAGAGTGTGCCGTGTCTGTGATGTACTGGACACAGAGAACAGAGTGTCATGAAGGTCACAGGGGTCCTGGTACTCATGGATAGTAATAAATAAATAAATAAATAAATAGATTTAGGGAATCTTTGGGAAACCTCTGTCCTTGGCATAGAGCTCTGGAACACACAAAATGATCTTGCCTGTATCAGTTCCACTATATTTTATGACACACCCATGACATTTGGTAAGAGCAAAACTGAGGTACAGCCCAGAGAGGGACCATGGTTTTTTTCAAGGTCACACAGTGACCGATATTCAATACCAAGTATATCTTAGTTTTGATAGACTCTTCAGTGATTCTCTGCATGATAACCTTTCTTAAAAATAGGAAAATAGGTGGGCAAGATAGCTTAGCAGGTAAAGGCACTTGTCTTCAAGTTTAACAACCCGAGTACAGTTTCTGGGACCCACCTACATAGTGGAATTTAAAAAAAATATTAAGGAGAGAGTATTGTGTTAGGTGTAGTGGTTGCACACCTGGTTCTCCAGCACTTTGGAGGCAGAGCCTGAAGGACCAGGAGTTTGAGGCCAGCCTGGGCTATCTAGGGAGAACCTGTCTCCAAAACAAAACAACAAAGGGACTTTGGTGGCACATCCTGGGCATGAAGCAGGGGCCATGCCACCTGCCTTTAGGGTCTGGTAGAAGGCAATGAAGGTATGTTGGGACTGCAGGTGGGAATGATCCTTCTGTGTTCCAGGTGGCTTCCAGAGTCATCCCGATGGCTCCTCCTTCATGGCAAGTCTCAACAAGCTGTGCAGAACCTTCGGAAGGTGGCCATGATAAACGGCAGGAAGGAGGAAGGGGAAAGGCTGACTACAGAGGTAAGCAGCTGTGTGGGTGGAAGGCTGGGGTAGGTTTTCATGGTAGTAGCTTCTGGTTACACTGGGACTTGTCAGTTACCCCGGACTTACCTGCCTGCCGTCCCAATGCAGAACCTGGTGAGGCTCAGGGCAGACAGAGAATGAAGTGTTGAGTATGGGGGCTGGGGAGGTGGCTTAGTGGATAAAGTATTTATTGTACAAGCATGAGAACCCCAGCTGAATCCCTAGCATGCTCAGGGGAAAAGAAGTCAGGTATGGTGGTATACCCAGAAGTTAGGTGCTATACCCAGAGCTGAAGTGGGGAGGGGGGGAGCAGGGACTTGCGTGCCAGCTGGCCTAGCTGAAAGGGTAAGTTCCAGGTTCAGTGACAAGACCTTAAACTTTTTTAAAAAAAAAATTTAAGAAATACACACATAGCCGGTCATGGTGGCACTCACCCTTAGTCCCAGCACTTGGGAGGTAGAGGCAGGCAGATCCTTAGTTCAAAGCCACCCTGTCCTACAAAGCGAGTTCCAGGACAGCCAGGGATACATAGTGAAACTCTGCCTCAGGGGAAAAAGAGAAAGAAAGAAATGTACTGTGCACACAAAGCACACACCAGAAGTGGTTGTCAACATTTGCCCTCCCACGCCTCCCACATGTGAGTGCACAAACACATGAACACACTCATACACCACACACATGAGGAGGCGGAGGAAGAGGAGGAAGAAAATCCAGATTGGGGCCAGTGAGACAGCACAGTGGATTAAGTACTTGCTGGTGACCTGAGCTGAAGCCTCAGAACCCACACGAAGGAAGGAGAGACCTGGCTCTCACAGCTGTCCTCTGACCTCCACACATGCTGGTAAACGGAACAAAAAGACTGCAAAAAAGAGAAAGAAATAGACACTGAGATGTGGATAGACCCTGTAATTTGCCTTTGAGCACACGGAGAGTTGTCCTGGAGATGGAAGCTAGGCCTTGCACGTGCTAATCCAGTGCTGAAACAGCTAATTTCAGTCAGCTGCTTTTAACCACTCCATGACCCTATCGTGAAGTTACAGGAATTGAGTGTGTCTCTAGCACCTCAGAACCTCGGGATTGTTGGGGTACATGTTGCAGCCCCCATCTCAAAATCGTGCAAACAGTCTCTAAGGACCATCAGTTCCTCAGTGGAGAGGATAAGGCCAGATATCATCCCAAGAAACACAACTGAAGTTCTGTTTTCCACTGATAAGGTGTCCCCAGCAGGAAAATTGGGGTGCCATAGCCCTCAATGCCCCTCCCTGATCAGACATTCCTCATCCAGGTGGTGAGCTCCTACATCCAGAGTGAGTTCTCAAGTGTCCGTACTTCCAACTCCATCTTGGACCTCTTCCGAACCCCGGCCATCAGAAAGGTCACATGCTGTCTCATGGCTATCTGGTAGGTGATGAGCTCATACCCAAGACTTTGTCCTAAGATGGGAGCACACTTTCTGCTCTCATTGGCAAACAGTCCTGGTACAATGAGCAGGTGAGTGTGTGAATTCAATCTCAAGTCACACCCTTTCAGCACCAGGTCCTCAGGGCTGGGGAGATGACTCAGGGATGAAGAGCACTTGCTCTACAAGTGTGAGGACCTGAGTTCAGATCCCCAGTACCCGTGTGAAAAGCTGAGCATGGCCAGGTGTGCCTGTAACATTGAATATAAGCAGATCCTGAGAACTAGCCTAGCTAAGCTGAGCTTCAGGTTCCGGTCTAAGGGAATAAAGCATCAGAAGATAGAGGAGGGCACCCAGTGACCTCTGGCCTTTATATTTGTACACATGGGTTAGCACATTGGCACAGACAGGTGCATACATAAGCAAAGGACACACACACACAAAGGTCATCCCCAGGGGCTCGAGAGATGGCCCAGCAGTTTAGAGTACTTGCTGTTTTTGCAGAGGACCCTGGCTCAATTGCCAACACCTACATGGTGGCTCAAAACCATCTGTAAATGCAATTCCAGAGGATCTGCCCCTGTGGAATCTCCATGTGAGTTATTTGGGAACTGGTGGGTGGGAAAGGAAAGTCCGCCAACATCTGCCAACCAGACAGATGTGAAGCACATGCGTACATGCCGGCAGGACATCCATACTTAAAAATATTGTTTTAAATTAAGGTTACAGCTGGGTGCTGATGGCACATAGCTTTGATCCCAATACTCAGGAGGCAGGGGCAGATGAATCTCTCTCTCCCTCTCTCTGTGAGCTCCAGGACAGCCAGGGTTACACAGAGAAACCCTGTCTCTGAAGGTTCCACCTAGCACCTGGTACTCTGTGGAAGCACTGACTGGCAGCATAGATGAGACATTACATTGGTCTAGGGTGTCCACATTTGAGCAGAATCTTACCTGCACACATGTGCACATAAACTCACACAGATACACACATACATGCACAAATAAAAGTAAACAAAACTTTAAAAATTAATAAAATAGCAAATAAAAACAAACAATTTAACATATAAATTTGTAATTAATTTTTTTTATAATTTAACAAATAAATTTTCGAAAGGGGGTCTCAGAATGTAGCCCAGTCCTGAGCACTTGCCCAGCATGTACAAGCTGCTAGGGTCAATCCCCAGATGAAACAAAACAACAAGCCAGGCAGTCTCATTTATTACACGAACTGGGAGGGCAAGGCGAAAAAAGATGAATATCTTTGCCCCTCTCCTCCACATTCTCTGGACATTAAATATTTCAAGCTGACATTTATGAGGCGGGGAGATAGACAATGATTGATTTCCAATTGCAGTTTGGTCCTTGTGAGTCTCAAAGTCGAGATATGCCAAGAACTTTCAGTGTTTTTGACCCCTGACTCCTGACATTTTGTTACCTGATTTGGGATGTGTCGCTTGGGCTCTGGGAATGCAGAGGTGTCTCCCACTCTGGAGGTGGAGAGAACTTGATGATCTGACTCTGGGCTGTGAGGGAGACTTGGTGACCCCAAGACCTCCCTGAGGTGTGTTGTGACATCCCCCACATCCCCAGCTGAGCCTGCCCTCTGGTGTCCAGACATTTCCTCACCTTCCTCTTCCTGCCGGAAAGACACAAACTACCAACTCCAAACTCAGAAGTTGAAAACTCTCTTTTAGATCCTTCTAGAGAAAATTAGCAATGGCCCGTTCTTGTTAAGAGGCAGCAATCCACAGCTCAGGCAGAGGTGGGGCCTTGGGTCTTGCTTGCAAGATTCTCCAACCATCCCAACCCCCTTGAAGCCTCCCAGCTTCAATTTATTAATTTCAGTTTATACAGAAAATCTTGGCTGTTTCAGGGCTCTCCTGAAGCCCTGGAGCCTCACTAGGCCACATCTGGGTCCAATTACATCATTTCTGGAGTGTGGAGAGAGGCCCCCTAGGCTCAGCTGGGGCGGGGCAGGACTCCTAGGGTCCCAGGAGGACTGGGAGGATGAAAAGGGAGCTAAGAATTGGTCAGCTTGTGCACACATGTATGCATATACACTTATATTCCTACAAAAATAGATTAACACTCTGTTCTGCTACTAGTTTTTACTTTAAATAACATTTAAAAAATCATATCTGAAATACCTTTTATTGTTAAGCAAAGCCATGGAAAATATGGTAGATTTGTAGTAAATATTTGATAAGCCGTAGAATAACGCGTGAACAAAGGAAGGAACGTGAGAGCTTTGTCAGGTACAGGGACGTCAGACAGAAAGGAAAACGCCTATCTAGTCCGTTCCCGCTGTGCTGGGATCCAGCTTGACGTGACTGCAGCCATCCTGACTGTGGCCCCGTTTGCGGCCACCCCTCCAGTTCCCCAGCGCGCATCTAAACTTAGTGGGGTGAACAAACTTGATTGGGTAGTCAGTCATGCATTTAGTGCCAAGCGCTGAGCCAAGGACTGCTCCTTACCTGACAGTTGATACAAGAATGTTTTTTGAGACTGTCCGAGTACATCCCAATTGGCCCTGATCCATTTTGGCATGGATTAGGGGAAAAAAAGAGAAAACTTAAACTCTTCCTCTTGCCCCTGGGCACCAAGACATGCTTCCATCCGCAGGTCCAGAATAACCTGAAGCCTGCCAATCCTGGACTAGTCTGTCTTTTGGCACCTTCTATTCTTGGTAGCCAATTCTCAAACACCAGGTATTTCCAGAACATTGCCAATATCTGCCCCACCTGGATGGCGCTCCAAGTCTCTGTGGGAAGACCATTTCGAGAACAAAGCCACCCCTTATAGTCCCTGCTAGCTGTGCCAACCACATGCCCTCAGGAACATGAAAATGAACCTGGTGGCTTTTTCCTGGTTGGTCTTTGGCTTTCTCAAAGGCTACTATGACCAGGCTCCACTCACTTCCCCTGCAGGCTGAAGTGCTGGCCCGAGGCCGCTGGGTCCCCACACGGCTCTCACAAGGCTGAGCTGAAGGAGTCTGTCTAGCTCAGCGCTTTGGCAGAGTCTTGGTGGAAGAATTCATTTGACAGAGTTGCGCTCTCTGCAGCTGTAGGCTGGATGTCTCTGCTGACCATCTCAATTCCAAGAGACCACCTACATTCCTGGCCAGGTGACAGTCTCCATTTCAGTGGAGACTCTCACAGCAGATTGCTCTCTGCCTGGGTGAAGAGGCACACCCGTAGACTCAGTGTGGGTGGAAGTGGAAACATAAGAATCAGGGCCTTTGAACAATAAAAAGTTCAAGTCCAGCTTGGGCTATATGAGACCTGATCTCATAAAACTGAAAGAAAAAATGTGTCTTAGGCTCTGGATCTCTAGCTCTCTGCCACTGACCTAGGCCCAGGCTTAAAGGACTTGTGTGATTGGATCACCGCATTATCTTCAAGTCAACTGACATTAGACCCTCATCACACAGGCAAAATCCTTTCAAAACAACTCTTAACATTGGTGTTTGGATGACTAGGAGAGGCTTTGTGTTAACCCTGGCCAGGAATAAGGTGGACCACGTTAGACTTATGCCCATCCAGTCACCATTTTTGTCGTTTTGGTTGGCTGTTTAAGATGGGGGTCTCTCTCTGTAGCCCAGGTAGGCATTGAGCTCTGGATTTTGTTGTCTTGGCCTCTTCGGTGCTGGTATTACAGGTGCATGCCACTCTTGCCTTGCTTTGAAAGCACACACCAAAATGTGCATGGCTTAGCTTGATGGATTTTCATGTTTGATCCGGAAACAGAACACAACTAGGTACTTGGCTCTTGCCTATAATCCCAGAACTTGGGAGGCCGAGGGAGGAAGACTGCTGTGATATTTAAGCCAGCCTGGGCTACACGGTGAGTTCCAGGCCAGCTTGAGCTATGTTTCTAGACCCTGTCAGAGAGAGGAGGGGGAGGGGAGATCCTGTCTCAGAAAACAAGGTGGCAATACTAAATGATAGCTCCACAGGTCAAAACACTCACGCAACAACCTGACATCCATCCTGGCAAACCCAAAGCAGGAGGAGGGAACTGACTCCCCAAAAGCTATCCTCCTGTAGGGATAAGTCCCGCCCCTTAGGGGGCGTGTTCGCCTCGGGCTAATGTTTGCCTATAAATTTGGCAAGCGTGCTCCCAGCTGTCCCTTTCTGCTTTCCTGGTCTCCGCGGGAACAGTGGTTCTGTAAGTCTATTTCGCCATTAAAGCTATATATATTTTTACAATCTGTCTGCATTCGTTTACGCCGGTACATTTTGGCGTCCAACGTGGGCTATTTTGCCCCTGACTCAAGCAGGTAGCCCACTAGCTAACACAGCACCCTCCCGGGTGCTGTTTTTTAGTTCGTGACTCCGGCCCCAGTGCCGAGTCTGAGACATACTCGGCCACACAGGCCCATTCTGCCTGCCTTGGCTAAGTTTGCAGCGGAACCCCACTGCCTGAATTAGCAGAAGCTCAAGTACCGGCGGTTTTGCAACAAAAGCTGCCACAGCGGCAGATTTGGTCTGATACAAAGTGACTTGGCTGGGCAGTGGTGGCGCACGCCTTTGGTACCAGCACTTGGGAGGCAAAGGCAGGCAGACCTCTGTGAGTTTGAGGCCGGCCAGGCAGTGGTAGCGCACGCCTTTATCTCCCACACCTGGAAAGCAGAGGCAGCAAGATCTCTGAGTTAGAGGCCGGCCTAGTCTATGGAGAGAGTTCCAGGACAGCCAGGGCTACACAGAGAAGCCCTGTCTTGAGAAAAAAAGCAAAAAGGGGGAAAAAAGAAAAAAGACTTCATCCTCCGACCTCCACACGTGTACAGATGCACAGACTATAACAAAAATTAATTAATAAAATGAAGACAACAGGGAGAGTGGTTGAGGAAGGTACCACACACAGGAGTACATATGCACACACATGCCACACAGTCACACACACAAACAAACAAAGGTAAGCTTTTGAGACAGGGTCTCCCTGTGTAACCCAGGCTGGCCTTGGCCTTCCGAGTGTTGGGACTACAGGCCTGGGCTGGCCTGAACGATGCTCCTGTGTTATGTAACATGTGCCTGTCTTCTATCTTTATTCTTTAGTACAGTTTTAGTGCCAGCCCTGAAGTTACACTAACAGTGGAAACCAAACTTAGTCCAGAGGTCAGAGCCTGAGCTCAGAGGAGAGGGTGGGGAGAAAGAGATGTAGTGGAAAGTGCCCCAAAGTCAGGCTTAGGGGACCGGAAGATGCTGCTGGAGGTCAGGGGATTTGAGCTCTCCAAGAGGAGGATTCCCGGTCACACAGCCTGCATCTCCTGCCTTGAGTTTCAGCGGAGTGGGCCATTCTGCTGCCTTTCCCAGGTTCTCTAACTCCGTGGCTTACTATGGCCTGGCCATGGACCTGCAGAAGTTTGGGCTCAGCATCTACCTGGTACAGGCCCTGTTTGGGATCATCGACATCCCAGCCATGCTGGTCGCCACTACCACCATGATTTATGTGGGACGCCGGGCCACAGTGGCCTCCTTCCTCATCCTAGCCGGGCTCATGGTCATCGCCAACATGTTTGTGCCTGAGGGTGAGTCATCACGTCTGCCCCATGGGAACCACACAGACACGGACTCCAGGAACAGCGGAAGTCCCTCTGGAGCCTGACCAGCAGCACATCTGTTATTCTAGCCCTTGGAGGGCTGAGGCAGGGGGATCATCAGCTCTAGGCCAGACTGGAACGAAAAGGAAACTTAAGCCACCATGCCAAAGAAGAATTGGTATAGTTGATGGAGCTGGTTTGGGTGTAGGTGATTCAGGTATCCCCACACACACATGATCTCAGGATGCATGCCAGCTAACACCAACCTAAAGCTGGCACCACAGTTTCTTTGAGCACCTAATGTGGGACATTTGAGTCAGGGTTTGCAATTCATAAAAGCGTCAGGACAAACATGCTAATGACATAATAGAAATGCTACATGAGCCGCAAACACTGCACTAGTGACATATGCCCACCCAACAACACATCTGCACAACCGTGCAAAGCAGGCCTAGTATGTCCCTTGCTGGCAGGATAGAGAAGCTGGGAGAAGGGCGGTCACTCTGACTAGGTCACCTACCTGGATCAGGCCTAAGGTCTGAACCAAAGCATGACTTCAAACCTTGTCTTGTCTCCACGGCAGCCACAGTGACAGATGCAAATAAACGAGGAAGCAGAGGTCAGATGGGGCAAAAAAACGGGACTTTGGAATCCCATGCAGAGACCTACCCACCTCTGCCTTCCAAGGACTGGGATTAAAGGCATCAGCTCATGGCTTTTTCTTTCTTTTTTTTAAAAATATTTATTTATTTATTATGTATACGATATTCTGTCTGTATGTCTGCAGGCCAGAAGAGGGCACCAGACCTCATTACAGATGGTTGTGAGCCACCATGTGGTTGCTGGGAATTGAACTCAGGACCTTTGGAAGAGCAGGCAATGCTCTTAACCACTGAGTCATCTCTCCAGCCCCCCATGGCTTTTTCTTGTAGCTCTGCCTTTGCCCTGAGCTTTACCCACTGGTCCTCTTCCCAATCCCAAGGTCCCCCAACCTTCCATCATACCCTTACTCCAGCCTCCGCTCCCCACAGCTCCACCTTCCTCTTTGCCTCTTTAGATCTACAGACCCTGCGGACAGTGCAGGCAGCACTGGGCAAAGGCTGTCTGGCCAGCTCCTTCATCTGCGTGTACCTGTTCACAGGGGAGCTCTATCCCACGGAGATCAGGTGGGTATGAGGAATGGCGCCCAGGCAGGGGTCTACTCTCCTCTCCGACACCCACAAGGTCTGACTTTCTAGGGGCCCAGACCCAGCTGCTGATAGATCTGCACTTCCCACAGGCAGATGGGAATGGGCTTTGCCTCTGTCAATGCCCGCCTTGGAGGCTTGGCAGCTCCCCTGGTCACCACACTTGGTGAGATCAGCCCCGTCCTTCCGCCTGTGTCCTTTGGTGCCACTTCAGTCTTGGCTGGAATGGCCGTTGCCTGCTTCTTGACTGAGACCCGAAACGTGCCGCTGGTGGAAACCATCGCAGCAATGGAAAGAAGGTGAGTGCCCTCCGGCATGGCATAGAGCAGGGTCAGATGGTTACCCTTAACCAGACCCCTGGAAGTCAGAGGAATCTTCTAAGACTGTGCACAAAATCCCACCTCTGCCTCCCTCTACAATGGCTTCCTCCCCACCAGAATAGGTCCAATGATGAAGAAAAAGAGAAAGACTAGAGTTAGACCAGGAGACATAGGAAGAGGGGTTGGAGGGGCTCAGGAGGCAACACAGTGGTAGTTTGCTTGCCCAAAACACAGGAAACCCCAGAATCGCGTAAACCAGGTATGGTAGCACACACCATGAATCCCAGCACTCAGGAGGCAGTCTGGTCTAAATAGTGAATTCCAAGTCAACCACAGATACCTAATGAGACCCTGTTTCAAACAGACAAAACAAAAATTGAAAAAAAAATTGAACATTGAGATTTTTCTAAAAATGAAACCTGTCGGGAAGAGCGGGCAGAGGAATGGGCAAGCGGGCAAGTCAGCAAACGACTGAAACAGAAGTTCCTATTTGCCTTTGAGCAGAGTCAAAGAAGGCCGATCCAAAAGAGACACAGAACGTAAGAGCGAAGAAATTTCTCTTCAGCAGCTGGGGGCTTCTCCCCTCAAAGAAACCATTTAAGCTGCCAAGAGCCTGGCACTGAGCTGGCTAGAGCTCAGCCTGTGCTGGCAGGGAGCGTGAGTGTCCAGGTCCCCCTAGAGGACCCTGGTGCAGAACTCCACACAGAGCCAGAGGACATCATGGACTTTCCTGCAGACCCACACCCAAGCCCAACCAGACCACGGAAGCCGCGTGCGGGGACTGAAGGAAAGCCTGCTGTCTGTCGCAATAAGGGCCACTTTTCAAATCCACCAGAGATGCTGGGTCTTTGCACGGTCACAGTGACATCAGCACTCTGTGGTTTTCCTGGGCAATTTTCTCTACTCCCCTGCAAAATTCCAGAACTGCTTCCCTTCTTTAGAGAGTATGATCAGTCCTTTTGGCTTTATGGGAGAAAAGCTCATTTTTCCTGGGACCGTGGTGGAGGGATGGGTGGTGTCTCCACAGGGTGGGTCTTCATGCCAACAGGGGGCCCTGCAGCTGGTGGACTAGCTGATGAGCCAACAGTGAGGCAAGCGTCAGGAATGCATGGACATTCGCCCGTTATTTACAGCCAGAACAACAGCACTTTGTAGAAGTTAGATCTGGCCCAGTTTCCCAGAAGTCATAAAAGGAAGGGGTTAGCAGATTAGACCAACAAATAAGATTCCTTCCAGGTTCTATGGGTCAGGAACTCATAAGATCCTCATGACACCCTCTGGTTCAGGGACTTCTCTGAGCCTGCTGGCTTCTCATTGACCAGAACTGCTTCATAGTGGCTGCTAACTCCAATTCCTCTGGTGCCCTCTTCTGGCCTCTTCAAACACTGCACTCTGCCTGCCTGTCTGTCTCTGTCTCTGTCTCTGTCTCTCTCTCTCTCTCTCTCTCTCACACACACACACATACACACGCAACTAAAATTTTTAAATCACTCTGGGCGGTGGTGGCGCACGCCTTTAATCCCAGCACTAGGGAGGCAGAGGCAGGTGGATCTCTGTGAGTTTGAGGCCAGCCTGGGCTACTGCAGATCCAGTCTCAAAACTAAAAAAGAAACAGTGTGGAAGCCAGATGTGGTGGTGCATGCTCACAGGCTCCACTGTCTGAGCACACCTGTAATCCCAGCACTTGAGGAGCCTGAGGTACGAGAATTACAGGTTTCAGGCCAACATGGGCTACATAGTGATTTCCTGTGTCAAACATAAAAATAAAGAAATCTGCTGTTTTCCAATTGCTTTTCACCTAGTCAATATGCTAGAAAGGCTTATGCTCAATTTCTTCAGCACATTATACAACACAAGTCATTTTATTTAATCCAACATATTCAGAATATTATCACTTAAACATGTTACCAGTACAAGTTTTTTTGGAGATAGGATCTTTCCATATAAGTCCTGGATGACCTAGAACTTGCCACGTAGAAGAAGCTGGCCTTGAACTCAGAGATCCACCTGCCTCTGCCTCTCAAGTACTGGGATTAAGGACGTGTGCCACAGCCCGGTTTTATTGTTGTTCTTTTGTTACACTCAAAGTCAAGCATGGGTACTATTCCATTTTGATGGAGAGAGTGGCACAGGGGGGTGTGTAGCTGTATCTTTGACTCGTTGGTTCGTTTCATTTTTTGTGGGCACTCTGAGGTCTGCCAGCAGCCTTTACCCTCAATTTCATACTTACCTGACAAACTAAGATACTGACGTGTGGGTCAGATGACCTATCCAGGGTCAGAAAGGACTCAAACCCAATAGAAGGGCAGGGGGTGCAAATCTGTGCCAAGGTGGGGGAGACTCTCCCCTGGCTAGGGGACACTAAGCCAGTTCCCCTGACCAGTCAGCTTCCCCAGCTGGTGTGCAGCTGCTGACGGTCTGGCAGGAACCAGGTGTCAGGGCAGAACAGGGAGTGTTCCGACAGAAAAATACCAGTCCAAATGTGAGCAGGATGCAAGCCCAGTGGGAACGAAGGTGAGGAAGAAGAGGCCTCAGGGCCAGGCGAGATGACCTGGGGAAAATGTTGAGAGATGAGACGGGAAAGGAGGAGCTGGAACATTCCGGGAAGGTACAGGGAGGGACAGCTCGACAGCTGTGGAGAGGGAGAATTGGAGAGGAGCCCACTAGGAGGGTTGGAGCTGATGGGTCACACGTGAATTTGTCAGAGGCTACAGTGGCCTCAACAGGGAGTGAGCTTGTAGGGGCTGGGGACGTGGCTTAGTCACAGTGTGCTCCCTTGGAGTAAAGATGACAGATGCAAAGCCGAGTGGAGAGCATGCTTGGTGACCTCAGCTGCTGCACCCATCCCTCCTAGTTCCTACCTACCTCCAACTCAGGCCTACCTCAGGGCCACAGAGGGTAGGGCCACAAAGTTATGGCTTCCTTCCTTCCTCCTTCTCTCTCTCCCTTCCTCCCTCCCTTGTACTTTTTCCATGTGGTGGAGGCATAGGCCTTTAATCCCAGCACCCAGGAGGCAGAGGCAGGCAGATTCTGTGACTTCTAGGCTGGCCCAGTCTACAGAGCCAGTTCCAGAACATCCAAGGCCACACAAAGGGACCTATGCCAAAAAACCAAACCAAATCAAACAAAATAAAAACAACACACTAAGCCGGGCGGCGGTGGCACACACCTTTAATCCCAGCACTTGGGAGGCAGAGGCAGGTGGATCTCTGGGAGATCGAAGCCAGCCTGGTCTACAAGAGCTAGTTCCGGGACGGGCACCAAAGCTACAGAGAAACCCTGTCTCAAAGAAAAAAAAACCCACACTACTTTTACTAGGCAAGGTGGTGCACAATTTTAATCCCAGCACTTAGGAGGCAGAGGCAAGTGGAGTGGATATCTGAGTTCAAGACCAGCCTGGTCTACAGAGTGAATTCCAGGACAGTCAGAGCTACACAGAGAAACCTTGTTTTGAGGGCTGGAGAGATGGCTCAGTGGTTAAGAGCATTGTCTGCTCTTCCAAAGGTCCTGAGTTCAATTCCCAGCAACCACATGGTGGCTCACAACCATCTGTAATGAGGTCTGGTGCCGTCTTCTGACCTGCAGACATACACACAGAATATTGTATCCATAATGAATAAATAAATATTAAAAAAAAGAAACCTTGTTTTGAAACAAAACAAAACACTACTTTGGGGGCTACAGAGATGGCTCAGCATTTTAAGAGACTTGCTGCTCTTGCAAGGACCCAGGTTCAATTCCCAGCATCTATGTGGTGGCTTGCAACTGTCCTTAACTCCAGCTCCAGTGGAACAAACGCCCCCTTCTGGCCTCCTCAGCATCAGGCATGAACACAGTACACAGACATACATGAAAGCAAAACACTCATATGCATAAAATAATAAGAGTCAAAAGAACCATTTTGTTTATCCATTCATTTTTGAGACAGGGTCTCTTGAAGCCCAGGCTGATGTTGAACTCCTTATGTAGCTAAGGATATCTTCTGGTCCTCCTGCCTTCATTCCCAAGTACTGGGATTACAAATGTGCCAACATCTTTGTTCATCAGATGCTGGGGGTCAAACCCAAGGCTTGCTAAGCAAGCACTCTTCCACTTGAGCTACAACCCTCATCTCTATGAACAACTGCTAATTGGTCCAAGGTTCATGACCTCTCATTATCAAGAAAGACTTGGTGGCAGTGGTTGCTCATGTCTTTAATCCCAGCACTCAGGTGGCAGAGGCAGGTGGATCTCTGTGAGTTCGATGCCAGCCTGGACCATATAGTGACTTCCAGGACAGTAGGACTGTTTTACAGAGAAACCCTATCTCGAAAGAAACAAAAAAGTCTTAAGTCTTAGGTATCAGGTGTGCAGAAGCCCTGGCACTAACCCAGCTGCTGTGCTATCTGCCGCCAGTGCTTTGGCTGCTGGTGTGAACAATCAGTAAGGCTTTGTTTTTCTGTTCAAGTCTTAGACTGTGACCCAGGGTGGCCACAAACTCCTGACAACTACCTGCCTGAGCCTCTCAAATGTGGGGATTGCAGATACGAGCCACCATGCCCAGTTCAGTAAGACTTTTTTTTAAAAGAAGTTTATTTACTTTTGTTTCAAGACAGGGTTTCACTGTGTAGCCCTGGCTGTCCTGGAACTTGCTCTGTAGACCAGGCTGGCCTCAAACCTGGAGATCTACCTGCCTCTGCCTCCCGAGTGCTGGGGCTAGAGGTGTGCCAAGGGTGTTTGTGAGCACCTGATGTGCATGTAGGAGCCTGCGGAGGCCAGTCCCCTGGAGCTGGAGTGACTGGTGGTCCTGAGCCACCACATGAGCTCTGGAACCAAACCCAGGTGTTTTTCTGTTTGTTTGTTGAGACCGAGTCTCTCTATACAGTCTTGGCTGGAACTTGCAGAGATCTCCTATCATGGTCTCAAAGTAATGGGATTACAGGTGTGTGCTACCAGATCCAGCTTCAAACTGCTTGCACTTTCTTTGGTTTTTGGTTTTGGTTTTTCGAGACAGGGTTTTTCTGTGTACCTTTGGAGCCTGTCCTGGAACTCACTACGTAGCCCAGGCTGGCCTTGAACTCACAAAGATCCACCGGCCTCTGCTTCCTGAGTGCTGGAATTAAAGGTGTGTGCCAGGGCTGGAGAGATGGCTCAGTGGTTAAGAGCATTGCCTGCTCTTTTTTTTTTTTTTAAATATTTATTTATTATGTATACAACACTCTGTCTGTGTGTATGCCTGCAGGCCAGAAGAGGGCACAAGATCTCACCACAGATGGTTGTGAGCCACCATGCGGTTGCTGGGAATTGAACTCAGGACCTTTGGAAGAGCAGTCAATGCTCCCAACCCCCGAGCCATCTCTCCAGCCCCCTTGCCTGTTCTTTCAAAGGTCCTGAGTTCAATTCCCAGCAACCACGTGGTGGCTCACAACCATCTGTAATGAAGTCTGGTGCCCTCTTCTGGCCTTTAAGCATACACACAGACAGAATATTGTATATGTAATAAATAATTAATTAATTAATTAAAGGTGTGTGCCACCACCCACTGCCATCATCACGCTGTTTTCTTAAAGGGTTGTCAGGGCTCAATTCCATTCTTAGCGCATGGTGACACAGGTCACTTGACTAAGCCAAACCAAGGCAGATTTTGGTTAAAAAAAATTAGGAAATGTTTCAGGGGGAGAATGCACTCCTCATTTTACAGACCAAGTCAGCGGTTCTCAACACGACCCCTTTGGGGATTCCAACGGTCTTTTCACAGGGGTCGTTTATCAGATATTCTGCACATCAGATATTTACATTACGATTCATAGACAAATGAAGAGGGACACTGGAACTGAATAAAGAATACGAACTGGACACCTTACAAACTATAAATTTGGGAAAAAGACAAATAAATGACTCGTTCCTCCCTGGTCACTTCTGAATGTATGACCAACGCCTTTTGTTGACCAAACGAGGGACTTTTGCTTTCGATGCTGTTTTCAGTTCTGCAGGAGATACAGGCTGCTTGTCTACCTCTGCCTCTACCACGCCCTCCTCACCGGGATGACCACCTCTCCCTGCCGTCACCGCTGAAGAAATCCTCACCTCCTAGCAACTGCCTTGATGCTGTGCTTGCTCTAAAGCCTGCATGAGCCCTAACTGCTCACTTTACAGTCTTGCTCCCCTCACCCATGTCAGACTGTGATACAGCAGTCACCATGCTACCACAGGTGCCCTCCTGTGCCAGACTACTGCTCCTGTACTGGGCTGACGTCGATGGACTATGGATCCTGCCAGCATCTGCATAAAGGACAGGCGAATGGCAAAATGGCAGACTAAGCTGTGCCAGGCAGAGCCGAAAATGAGGGCGAAGCTTGCCTGAGGCACAAGGCTGGCGGTCCAAGCTGAGCAGGCACACAAGACTGAAGGTAAGCGGAAGGCGGGGGGCAGCACTGGTGGACAGGAAGCAAATGATCTAGGCCAGTAGCCTCCCTTCAGAGATGGCGGCCCGACCAGAAAGCTGAACTTATGGCTTTGATACAAGCTCTACAGATGGCAGAGAAAACGTCTATACTAACAGCAGGTATGCTTTTACCCTCACCTGTATACACAAAGCAATATATATTTGCAGAAATTTTGAGCCTCCAGGAGGCCACACATTTGCCAAAGAAGATAGCCATCATACATTGACCAAGATTGAGACACCCAATATGATGGCTAAGAAGATCATAAAAAAAAAAAAAAAAAGATCATCCTAAGGTTGGGGATGCCCAAGATAATCATGTCCCATAATAGACCTGCCTTTGTTGCCCAGGTAAGTTAGGATGTGGCCAAGATATTGGGGATCAATTGGAAATTAAGCTTACCAACCCCAAAGCTCAGGTCAGATAGATAAGATAAATAAAATTCTAAAAAAACAAATTGACATAATTGGCCCTGGAGACCAGCAAAAATGACTGGACAGACCTCCCTCCCTCCTGTCCTGTTCTGGGTTCAAAACACCCCGGCATCGTTGCCACTAGTTCTGCTGCCTGGCTAGTTAGCTGCCGCTCATGTATTTGCTGAGAATGGCTGACCTTGATGATGGAATCCTGAGCTCAAGGCTTGCACAGGGCAGGCACATCTGCTATAAGATGGGCTTACATCACCTTTAAGGCTCTTCTTTCCTAAAGTCAGAAACCCACAGGGCTCTGCTCATTTTTTAATGTCTTTTAAAGCACAATATCACACAACAGAAGCAAAAGGCAATTCTGTTCTCTTCCTCCTCTGCGTGTCTGGGACAGATTGACAGGAATTATTTTGTACTGTTTAAGACTTTTCCAGATCAGACCGTTTTGTGCAGATAACTGCAGAGATAAGCAAACACACCTAAAGCCTCCTTACCTCTTGACAGGTTTTGTTCTTCTAAAGCC
This sequence comes from Microtus pennsylvanicus, assembly GCF_037038515.1. Lineage (NCBI taxonomy): Eukaryota > Metazoa > Chordata > Mammalia > Rodentia > Cricetidae > Microtus > Microtus pennsylvanicus. The sequence continues at coordinate 89,122,847 of NC_134583.1, read as the reverse complement.
TGGGTATTTATGTCCTCATTGGCTGTCCTCTGGCTTTAGGGCTTTTTGTTTTGTTTTAAACATTTGTCATCCTGTATTGCATTTTCTCTCATTGTTTGTTAAAGTTCTCACAATGGACACAACCCTGTACATTTGGATAAAGCTGATGCTACAGGATACAATGGAAACCCGTAAATGCCATATGGTGCCAGCTGGACCAAAACTGACCTCTCCGGCACATTCTCTGGAGTTGAGGATCAACACTCCCGGTGTCTACAGTAAAAGAGATTTGTCTTCATAATACTGAACTTGTCTCTTATGAAAAGGCATGTGTTTCTTAGGGCTGAGTTAAGCTCTTTGTAGTCAATAGACTATTATTGCCACAATGTTGGGTGCTATTCTCGGGTCTACAGTGGTTCACAATGTCTACCATATAGTTACTTTCAAGCCTCATTCAGACAATTTTGCCAAGAGCTATTCTGCACACCCTAGAGGTGTTCTACTATTTTCTCAACAAGGATAGTTTAAAGGATGGTTTATAAACCGCCTGGTACAATTTATAAAAGACAGACTTTCAGCTATCCAAACCTTGGTCCTCACTCAGCAATATCATCAGCTTAAACAATATGATCCAGAACATGTTAAGAATGCCCGCTAGTTGAATAAATGATTTTATTCAAATTCACAAAAAGAAATGGGGGGATGAAAGACCCCTACCTAGCAGCATTAAGTTAGCAGCAGCAATAACGCTATTTTACAAGGCTTAAAGTTTGAGTAGTATAACTAAAAGCTAAGACAGGGGAGTTTAATTTAGAGACAAGGGCTGTGGTCAGCTTAGGGGCAGGGGCGCTGAGCAAGGCAAGATATCTCTGGTCAACCATCCGGACTGTCAGCAGGGGACTCGGGGTCCAAAGGAAGAATGGCACCCTAGATAGGCCAGAATAGCATGTATATCTGATTTCTTGGAAACCACAAAATTGTACTCAGTTTGAACCCGAGCCTTGTTTGAATTGCCCAATCAGAACCCTGTAACTATGCATCTCGCTTCTGTTCCCACGCTTCTGCTTCCCTACCCTATAAAAAACCCACTGTTCCAACCTGAAGGTGCGCAAGTCCTCCGAAAGACTTGTTGCCCGCAGGTACCTGTGTTAACTCAATAAACCTCTTGCTGTTGCAGCCGTATGAGTGGCCTCGCTGTTCTTTGGGAGGGTCTCCCCAGACTGAAAGGCAGCCCACCTTGGGGGTCTTTCAATAACAGTAGCAAAATTACAGTTATGAAGTAGCAACGAAATAATTTTATGGTTGGGGATACCACAACATGAGGAACTGTATTAGAGGGTCGCAGCTTTACAAAGGTTGAGAACCACTGCCCTAAGTGCCCTTCAGTGATCCGCCCTCTGGTTGCCCACTTCTAAATTTCGGCCTGGAAATCCTTACTAGTCAGTTTTTCACCCCGATCCACAAAAATGTCACAGGCTCAGAAAAACAGGCCTGTCCCTGTGGATGACAATCACAGCAGCTATAACAACCGCATTCCCTACGAAAGCCCCTGTTCGACCAGGATCAACCAAGGCACAGCAGGATGGAGACGCTGGGGTGGAGTGGGAAGGAGCCAAGGCGCTCTGCGTGCTCAGCACAGCAAGATTCAGCCCCAGCAAGATACGGCCGAACAGCGCCTCCTGTCCAGGAAAAAAAGGACAAACAAGCATCGCTGAGCTTCGCAAAACAGGCGACTCCTGAAACACTCTACCGCAGTGCAAGGTCGGGAATCTCCATTTCCGCGCGAAAAGGACAGCGGACGCTTACTGCGCAGCCGCAATGGGACGGACCGGCGCGTGCACGCGGAGGGCGGGGCTGACCCGGTCCTCGCGCAAGCGCGCGCCGGCCAAAGCATTTGGCGGGTTTTTTCTGACTGAGACGCTAAGCAGCAGCTTCGGAAGTAAGTTTTCTCTCCGGAGCTAGACCTTTCGAGTTTTCTTTTTGTTGACGTGTTTCTTTGTGACCTGGTGGCTGGGGGCTTTTGGGGACCCGCGTCCCTGTTACCTTCGCCCAAAGCGAAAGGACAAGCCTCTGCTGAGCAGACTTGAACTGAGGTAGGAGCTGAGGCGCCGGCCCCCGCGCCGGGGCACCCGCCGGGACACCATGGCCGTGTCCACCCAGCAGCTGGCGGAGGAGCTCCAGATCTTCGGCCTGGACTGCGAGGACGCTCTAATGGAGAAACGTGAGTCCCAGACCGAGAGGGTCCCTTCCAAGTTCCATATGCTCGGGTCCTGGTGAAACGACAGGTGACATTGCCAAAAGGAGACCCTGGAACCATTAGCAGCTCACAGCTCATTATCTGTCGCTCGTGGCTTTTCTCATCAGAGTTGTTTTTCAAAGACAGAGTTTGCTTCTGTAGCCCTGGCTGTCCTAGAACTTACTGTGTAGACCACTGGGCTGTCCGGCCTCGGATTTTCAAAGATCACCCGCCTCTGCTTCCCGAGTGCTGCGGGATTAAAGTGTGCCCCACCATGCCTCGGTCAGTGTAGTTTCAGCGATCTGTGTAAATAGGAGCTCCTCGAGGTAGATCCCTAATACGTTATTTTCGTTTTGGAAGAAACTTCAGGGGGCTTCTTGACTCTATAGATGGAGGAACACAGGCAAGGAGAATGAATTGTTTAAGCTGTGTGCCAATCCCTGTCTCTTGCTCTGGAGTCCGTGCCTCACCATGCTGGTCCCTAGAGTCCACTGGGGAAGACCTCAATCACACATCTCAGTGAGTCGGCTTCAGAACAGCACTCCGTGTACCCTCACCCGAGCCACCCGTCAGCACTTTGAACTTCTGGTTTTGGGAACTAAGACCACAGTGTAAACGGACTTGCCTCTTATCCCAGCACTTGGGAGACTGAGGCGGGAGGGTCTTAGAGAATGCAAGACCAGTTAGGGCTGGACACTGAGCTCCTGTCTGCTTTGCTTTTAAAGGTTAAAAAAAAAAAGCACAAGCTAGTGTGTGACACACTTCTTTCGTGGAAACTGAAATATTCCAAGACCTTGTGAGGACTTAAAACGAATCTGTTCTTGCTTTTTAAAAATTTCTTGAGACGGGGCCTCTTTTTATAGCCCAGGCTGGCCTCAAACTAGCAGAGATCCACCTGCCTCTGCCTCCTGAGTGCTGGGATTATTTATGTGAATGAGTGTGTGTCTGTGTGTGTGTGTGTGTACACACATACACAGCTACACCGAATGTATGCTGAGCCCTCAAAAGCCAGAAGAGGGAGTTGGCTTCTGGAGCTAGAGTTAGTGCCGCTCGCTCATACGCGTGTCGGGAGTACATACTACATACTGGCTGTAGCTTCCCTGCCACCACTCCTGGGTGGCCCACTTCTCAGCCTTTAAAGATTCATTTTCGCTGGGCAGTGGTGGTATGTGCCTGGCCTCTAAGGCTGAGGCCGGCAGATCTCTGAGTTCAGGGCCAACCTGGTCTACAAGAACTAGTTCCAGGACAGGCTCCAAAGCTACAGAGAAACCCTGTCTCAAAACAACAACAACAAAAATTTCATTTTCATGTGAATGTCCAGAACTCAGTCAGAATCGCTTCCTGCTGCCTACATCACTCCCGTGTAACACTCTTAGTCCTCTTGGGTCACTCTTAATCTGACTGGTTAGCCTCTGTGCTTTCTTGTTCTGTCTTCACCCCGGTAGTGAGCTTCCTGTGAACAAGAACAAGTCTTCTTGTTCGCTGCTGTGTTCCCAGGGCCTGCGAATAGGCAGTAACTGGATAACAGGAGATTACTTCGCCTCAATATGAAAGCAAAAAGAAGTAAACAAGGGGGCTGGAGAGAAGGCTCAGAGGTTAAGAGCACTGGCTGCTCTTCCAGAGGTCCTGAGTTCAGTTCCCAGCAATCACATGGTGGCTCACAACCATCTGTAATGAGATTTGCTGCCCTCTTCTGTCTCTTGCCGGTAGAACGCTATATACATAATACATAAGTAAATCTTAGAAAGAAAAGACACGAGCTAGGTTTTACCTTGCCCGATTTCTCTCCCCGCAGTGGCAGAGCTGTGTGTTCTGTACAGACAGACTGAGGAGGGAATGGTTAGCGAGCTCATTGCCTTCTGCACCAGCACGGGGAAAGTGTGCCTTACTCCAGAGATCCTGAGCTCTTTTGAACACGAGGTAAGAGCAAATGTGAGTTAACTGATGGCATTCTGCTGCCTGAAGGTGTGCACTCTAGGAAGAGATGCAGGCTCGGGTCGCTGGGTCTTTTACTTCCTTTCTTCCCTCTGTTACTTTCTATCATAGTGTCTTTTCAGTTCTGTGCATTTATTTATGTTGTGTGTGTGCATGTGTATGTGTATGCACACCTTGCTACAGGACTTAGAGGACAGCTATGAAAAATTAGTTGTCGCCAGATGGTGGTAGCTCACATCTTTAATACTAGAGAGGCAAGCAGATCTCTGAGTTTGAGGCCTGGTCCGGGACAGCCAGAGCTACATAGTGAGACCCTGTCTGAAAATGAAGAAAGAAAAGTTGATTCTCTCCTTCTACTAAGTGGGTTTTGGGATTCAGATTCAGCTCAGCATTGACCATTAGGCTTAGCAGAAGTGTCTTTGCCCATGTCACTTACTATTTTTGAGCCTTGGTATTTTTCCTCCTGTCCAGTTCTGATAACCTGTGTTTTTAATATGATTGTTGCAAAAATTGTTGCAAAAATTGATGGCAGGTGTGAAAGAGAATTATTACTAGGATTATATGTTGTCAGCAGACAGTTATTAGAGAAGCTTTTTAATTTTTTTGTTTGTTTGTTTTTGTTTGTTTTTTTCGAGACAGGGTTTCTCTGTGGTTTTGGAGCCTGTCCTGGAACTAGCTCTTGTAGACCAGGCTGAAGCTTTTTAATTTTTATTTACTTTTATTATTATTCTAATATGTGTATGTGTGCATGAGTGCAGGTGCCTGCAGAGGCAGATCCCCGGACCCGGAGTTACAGGCAGTTGTGAGCTGAGTGTGTGTACCAATCCTGATCCTACTTTCTCCCAAATGCTAGCATGATAGGCATGATCCACCATGAGCCTGTCATCTTTTTGTTTTAGAGACAGTGTCTCACACTCTGTGGGTCAAGCTGACCTTGAACTCACAGACCCACCTGTGTCTGCCTCCCAGTGTTGGGATTAAAGCTGTGCACTAACATGCTACTGAACACTTTTTGGAGTAGTTTATCTTTGACTCTGTGAGAATGGGCTGATACTGGAATTGAACCCAGGGCCTCTTGCTTGCCTGGCAAGTGCTCTACCACCTGAGCTATATCTCTATTTTTTTCTGCTTACATTTGGAATGCCTGTTACTTCTTCAAATAGGAAATGCCCTTCCTATTATCAGACTATGGAATAATATATTCACCATCTGCTTTTATTCTATTCTCAGGTTCTAAACAAAAAATTATCGAAAGCCTGGCACAGTGCCTCCAAAGACAGTGGCCATGCAGGAGCCAGAGACATTGTTTCTATACAAGAGCTGTATCCTTTTATGCAGAAGGCCTTTGCACTAAGCCACATATATGTATTTTGTAATTTCTCAACAGTTGTATATATAATTTAAAAACAAATTTTTAAAAATACCTAACTTTCAGTTTCTTTCTGTAAAAAATATTTATTTATTTATTTATTTATTTATTATGTATACAATATTCTGCATGTGTGTATGTCTGCAGGCCAGAAGAGGGCACCAGACCTCATTACAGATGGTTGTGAGCCACCATGTGGTTGCCAGGAATTGAACTCAGGACCTTTGGAAGAGCAGGCAATGCTCTTAATCACTGAGCCATCTCTCCAGTCCAACTTTCAGTTTCTCAACTAATCTCATTTAATTGCTCTCCTTGACTAGTGTTTTCAGGATTGAAGCGGAGGAAGAAGAGGAGACCCTTCTGAACTCTTACACCACACCCTCTAAGGTGAGCATGTGATGTCAGGAAACTGCATTCTACAAGTAACATTCTTAAAAACATATCACAAAGCTGGGCTTGGTGGTGCACACCTTTAAACCCAGCACTTGGAAGGCGGAGGCAGGTAGATCTCTGTGATTTCTAGGACAGCCTGGTCTCACCAGAGAAAGTAAGTTCACAGAATTTCCCTACTAAGGTTCACAGTCTGAACAACAGGTGTGAGGATATGTCCACCTCGGTCCACCTTGGTCCCATCTGCCACTCCTGCCACCTTGGTTTTCTTGTTCATCTTCAGGCATACAAACATACACTCACCTCGTGGCCTCTTGCCAGGGGCAGCTAGCCTGTCTAAAGTAGCAGCTTCCTTCCTCTCCCTCTTCTGTATCCATTCTCTTGCTTTATCTTTCGCTGTGGACCGGAATTTTGTTCTATCACTCCATTACAGAAGCTCCCAGATCACAGATGCTGCTTCATTCACTGTTCTTTCCCCAGGGCCTGGCCCATGACAGCTGCAGAATTCATGTGTTAGAGGAATCTATTTGGAAAATAGCTAGAGAAAATGTATCAAAACCCCAAAGTCATGTTTATCCTTTGTCTTACTCATTCTTCCTGGTGAAACATCTCCTGAGAACGGGGAGTGTGGCCCGGGGGTACATGTTTAACGTGTGCAAGGCCTGGAGTCCATTCCCAGCAATTCCCTAAATACCTAAGGAAATTATCCAAATCATGGAAAAAGCTATATGCATGATGAGGTGCATCATAGCATTATTTATAATCATAAGAAAATAAAAATAACCTGTAATCTAGCAGTAGAGAAGGAGGCAGAGAAATTAGTTATGAATTCAATCATAGAACAGGACTAAGGATTGTACCAGTGTAGGAGGATGCATATAGAATTTAAAAATGAGTGTATAAAATGCTGTAAGTTTTCTTTGTTTGTTTATATATTTATTTCGTTTTTTTGAGACAGGGTTTCTCTGTGGCTTTGGAGCCTGTCCTGGAACTAGCTCTTGTAGACCAGGCTGGCCTCGAACTCACAGAGATCCACCTGCCTCTGCTTCCCAAGTGCTGGGATTAAAGGCGTGCGCCACCACCGCCTGGCTTTATAAGCTTTATTTTTAAATTAGGGTAATTTTTTGTTGAGGCAGGGTTTTGCTGTGTAGCCCTACCTGGCTAAAATAACCATTCCTTAGTTGTATCTTAATATCTTTTAACTTCATGTATAAATTAAAATAGTTGCTCTGGCTGAGCAGTTATGGGACATACGTTTAATCCCAGCACTCAGGAGGCAGAGGCAGGCAGATCTTTGTGAGTTTGAGGCCAACCTGGTCTATAAAGCAAGTTCCAGTACAGCCGGGGCTGTTACACACTGAGAAATCCTGTCTCAAATAAATAAATAAATAAACAAACAAACAAACAAATAAATAAATAAATAACAAATAGTTGCCCTAGCCAGACAGTGGTATACACACTTTGAATTCCAGGGAGGCAGAGTAGCAGCATCTCTGAATTCAAGGTAGTCTTGTTTACATAATGAGTTCTGGGACAGTCAGGACTATCCAGAGAGACACTGTCCAAAAAAACCCAAGATATTTTAGAGGAGCTTGCAGTGTATGTGTATGGTTATTTTAGAGGACCGGTGGGAGGGCTCAGTGAGCAGAGACACTTTCAGCGCGAGCCTGGTGACCTGACCCACCAAAAGGTGGATGGAAAGAAGCAGCTCCACAGCATTGGAGCTGCACTTACACCCGGGCACCCGTGCGCACTCTCCGATAATAAGTACAAATGGAAAAAATAACTTAAAACCTAGTTTGTAAGCCAGGTGTGGGGACTCACGTCAGTAATCCTAGCACTTGTGAGAAGGGGGCAGGCAGGTCAGGAGCCGAAGGATAGCCTCAGCCACACTGGGTTCAAGACCACTGTGGGCTTTAATACCTGAGACAATCTCAGACAGAAACAACCCAGAGGCTGGAGAGCTGTCTCCTTAGTTACACGATCTCGCTGTTCTAGCAGAGGACCCAAGTTCTGTTCTCAGCACCCACATCAGGCAGTTCACAGCTGTGTGTAACTCCAGCTCCAGGGGTCCCTCCCAGGCACCTTCACCTGCATGCACATGCTAACATACACATAAATAAAATAAAATCTTTAAATAAATAAAACCACCAATATTTAAAAGTTAATTTTTGATGCAGTTTCTGTGTTTTTGAGTCAGGGTCTCACTCTGTAGCCCAGGCTGACCTGGAAGTTGCATAACCTCTGCAGTACAGCTTCCCAAAGCTAGGATTTCAAGTATGAGCCATCATGCCTGTCTTAGTGATGGTTCTGAGTCTGTTCTCACGTTGGGTCCCATAGACTACCAGTTGATACTTGATGATGGCATTTCCTTAAATGACCAGCAGGAAGAGCCCTTGAGACAGAAAAGTTCCTGCGTATGAACCGTAGCCCTTGGGCTGGGCTTGACATTTGTCTCCCGGTCAACACCCCATTATCCAAGGTCTTGGGAATGAGGTCCTGTGATTGGTTTTCATCCTTTTCCCTGCACTTATCTTTGACTTCTTACTGGTGAGAGCAAAAAGAAAAAAAAGTAGTGGAAGAGAGAGAAGAAATGAAAAAAAAAAGGAAAAAAAAAACCAGATGTCACCATTAGTGAGGTGTTCGCTGACTACTCTCTCCAAGTATGAGCTCAACTACCTTATCTGCCTGGAGTTATTCCAGGCTTTAATTTGGAAAATGTGTGGTAGACTGGGCCAAAAGAAGTGTAACAGAGTCCCATCCCCTCTCCGGAGAATGTGTGCACGCAGGTCAGAGTCATGCATTCCCAAACTCTGGCCTTTTCTCAAAGCATAGAGCCCATGGGGATGGAGATGTGCATGCCGGTTGACAGGTCAGGTGGCTGGGCTGGCCATCTCCTTTGGGAAATGTTTGCATTCTTTTCATGACAGCCTTCAGAGTGCAGATAGTGTCCTGGTGGGTGTTGGGTTACTGTTGAGGGTTTATGTGATCACTGCTGGAGACGGCTCCGGAGGATCCTGGGCCACTCTGTCCTTTTCGAGGAACTGCAGCAGCTCTCCACTTAATTAGCAACCTGGAGCCAGAGTGACGGATGTCGTTTGTTCATCTTGTTTCTAGGGTCCTCATAAGAGAACTAGCAGCACCCCAGAAACCCCCCTAGTGAAAAGGAGTATCTCTACTCGTAGCCCACATCAGCTTCTCTCTCCATCAAGTTTCTCCCCGAGGTATGTATCATAATTGATCCAAGTGTAGAGAAAGCCGTGCCTTTCTCTGCAGACAAGGCAAACTGCAAGTAACTTATTAACCGCCCAAGAAGTAGGCCGTCTCTGCAAACTAGCTGGAAAGCCTGTGGTTCTCCGCCTGTGGAAAGTTACTGTTTTGTTTAGTAATTACGGAAACTTGCTTTCCACCCACTTCTCTAGGGCTCATTTCCTAGATGGGGAACTGATATCTCCTATTGAAAACAGCCTGGCTATTCAGAAACTCAGGCATCTGGTGCGTCTGGTCAGTCAAGGCAAATAGGCTCTCACCTGCTCCTACTCGTTTGCGTTTACTTGGGTTTCTTCTTGTAATCTGAAGTATTTTTTAAAGGAAAAGTATGTGCCTTTGTCCACAGCATTGCATAACCTGTTCATCCCGTGCTCAGGTGACAGCTCGTTTTGGAGCGTTTTCTCATCGCTACACCTTTGCCTTCACAGGCTCAGTTGATACTTCCTCATGGCTGCCACCACTGTCCAGAAATGTGCAGAGATCACGTGTGACTCTGAAATCCATAAGTGATAGGTCTCCATTAGAGAAGCCCACGGACGAGTGCTCGGTTGAGGAGACGTGATTATAGGGCTCTCCCATCAGGATGGGGCTCAGGAACAGCATGTCAGCCATTTAGGGAACTACCAGCCTCTGGGTCCTTCTAAACTAACCAGAGTATAGGTTTCTCTGTTCTCTCACTTTAGAGAGTCAGTAACGGACTGGAGAGACTGGCTGCTCTTGCAGGGAACACAGGCTTGGTTCTGAGCCTCCACATTGTTTCTCCAGTTCCATGGATCCACGAGCTCTCTGCCTCTGCAAATACCAGGCACGCAGATGGTGCACGTAGAATACAGATCTTAAAAAACGGGCAGTGACTGAATGCTCTGTGGCCATTGACTATGGGTGGTTATTGGATCCTCAAGGACAGTTCGGTTTCACTGTGGTCCACCTGGTCTGGGGAGATCTCAAAAGTTCCCAAAGTCAACTTGCTAGACTTAAAACAGGCACCTCTGAAACCTACGGAGGCTCAAATAGTTGTTGCAGAGCCCTGGTGGGCGTTAGCCTCTCTAAGCAGGAAGGTCTTTAAATCTATGTTTGTGGCTGTCCCCTGTGAGCATCTGATGGTGCTGGAGGGCTGCTGTGACGCATGCCCCTTCGGGTGGAGCCCTGAGGAACTGGTCACTTCCCCGCGTGATCATTTGTTTACTGTACACTTAAGAAAGCTGACATCAGAGACTCGTTTTGTAATTCGTGAAAGCAGCCTGTAAATTATGTAGGTAGAGGCAGCCCTGGAGATAAAGGTAATGAGCCGAGCTGTATGCACCTTGGGAAGTGAGTTCCTACAGAGTTAGTGTGCCAAGTGTAGTGTGTTTCTAGACCTTTCCGTAAGCAGTGTTCAGAAGCTTCCAAGCAGATTACCAGCCTCCAAGTATTTGTGATTTACCAGTCAGAGTGGATACAGAACTGGCCAGTGCAGCCTTGGAGTGAGGGTAAGGGGTGCTTGCTCCCTTTTAACCGTTCGTTCATTTGGTTGAACTTTATTTTAGTGTCATTTGTTCTTTGAACTAACTGTACTGGGAGGTTTTTATTTGCTTGCTTATTTATTTATTTATTTATTCATTCATTTATTTATTTTTGAGTTAGGGTCTTATGTAGTTTAGGCTGGCCTCAGACTTGGCTGAGATTGGCTGTGAGGTCCCGATCCTGCCTTGGATTTCTGAGCGCTAGGATTGCAGATGTGTGCCACCATGCCTGGATTCAGCTGTACATAGGTTTTGTATTTGCTCAGCAATCTCTGACCCATTCTCTGTTTCAGGATCAAATGATGGGTTGGTAACCGTGGGTGACTCACAAGAAGAAAGGAAAATAGTTGAAACTTGCCTGTGCCGTCAATTCAGAGTACCTTTTGTTTTGCTTCATTTGGTTTTTATATGTTTTTGTCTTTAAACTTTTGTATTCTGGTGTTCCTCGGGGCCTCATTCCCGGAATTCCTGAAAGGTCAGAGTACTCGTGGCCCCTCCACGTTGATTAGATCTTTAAGACAGTTTGCTTTTTCTCCAGGCCTCCCAGCCTCGCCTCCTCACGTTCCTTTCTCAGGTAGCTACACAATAATAATCCACTAATCCATTCTGTTCCCCGCAGTGCTACCCCTTCCCAGAAATACAGCTCCAGAACCAACCGAGGAGAAGTGGTCACCACCTTTGGCTCAGTACAGGGTGTGTCCTGGTCTGGGAGAGGAGGCTCTGGAAGTGTCAACCTGAAGGTCATAGGGGACCCAGAGCCACTCACAAGCAGCTACAAATCCATGTTTCAGAAGCTCTCAGATATTCGTGAAGGTAACTGGTTTCCTCTCGGATGGTTGAGGGGGTTTAAAGCCAATGGGAGGACTGAGAGAAGTGAAGTAACAAAGCCTGGCTCAGCTGGTAGAATAGCTCCCTCGTGGCTTTTGATTCCAGAAGTTGGTCAGTGTTCCTCTGGCTGCTCTTTCAGTGATGGGGAAGGAAGGACGCTGGGTGATGCCGCTGTGAAGGAGTTTGGCTCTTGAGTTGTGAACACTTGCCACTGCTTCCTTGAAAACCAAATAAGTAATCATGTCAGAAGATGACCTGAGGTTCAGACTGGACAGATGTTCATGTTCCTCCATCCTGTAGGATGACTGTGATCCTGGACGGTGTGCTCTGTCTTTTCATGCCGAGAGAATTTCTTACTGACAGCACCCTGTCGCCTTTGGATTGCAGTTCTGACCTGTAAGATAGAAGAGCTTGGCAGTGAACTGAAGGAGCATTACAAGATTGAGGCTTTTACTCCTCTTCTAGAACCAGCACAGGTAAGAGCCATCTGAAGAGGTCTCACTAATTACCACTACTCTTAATTCCTGATGAAACCATGCTGGCTTTGAACTGAAAAACCTGCCAGCGTCTGCCTCGAGTGCATGTGCCACCACATCCGTCTCAGACTATTACGACTCTCGGAAGTCAGTGAAGAGGCTCTTCTCCCCTCACCAGTGTTCTAGTTCATCAGCCTTGGTTGGCTGTGGTGAAAACAGGTCCCTCTAAAAAAATACACGTGATCCCCGCCTGTGTCGCCAGACTTCCTTTCCTACCTCGTGGACCTTGTTTTCTCATTGCTGGAGGACATTGCCTCTGGAGAGCTCCTGCCTATAGAAGTGTCTGGGTTTGCCAAGTGAGAGCAGGAGGCTGGAAATTCTCATTGCCTGGACGATTCCTCTGGTTGAGCACTGACGCAGATCGGCAGCTGCCTCTGGCATCTAGAGTGACATCATGCCTTAGTTCTAGTGCGGGTGCTTTCTCTGGAGCATTGCTAGTCTAAGAGATGTGTCCTAAATAATCCCTGACTGAGTGTGCCTTTGTCCTCTGTTTGCTTCCAGAGAAAAGCAACCATACATAAGATTTTGTTCTTAGCCGGGCGATGGTAATGCACACTTTTACTCCCAGCACTCAGGAGGCAGAGGCAGGTGGAACTCTGAGTTTGAGGCCAGCCTGGTCTACAAAGCTAGTTCCAAGACAGCCAGGACTGTTACACAGAGAAACCCTGTCTTGAAAAAAAGAAAAGGAAGAAAAATCTTTGTCCTGTAGGAAGTTTTGGAGAAATTGACAGGAAGTTTGGGGGTAGGGCCGCACATGAGGGAAAGATTAGATGTACTGAGTTTGCTCCCAAGAGTGGAAGCCCTACACAGGAAGCCGTTAGAGATTTCAGTTCCGTCTATGAAGAGCTTCCTGTGGAAGTGGTAAAGTGATGTCCCACATGGTATCTGGGTATTTGGGAGCCCAAGGCAGGAGGATTGAGAGTTAAAGATAGACTGACTGTGTTGTGTAGCAAAACCCTGGAAGCAGGAACATGCATGTACCAAGAGGTACTCTAGCATGGCTGAGGATTTGGCTCTGGAGCCAACTTCTAGCCTTCGGTCCAGGCTTCACTATTGTTGATCTTAATGAAGTTAATTATATGGCCCCACCACTTGTTCCTGGGTGTTGCCGTAGCTACGGTGGTCGTGAGGATTGAATGAGTTAATACATATCAGCTGAGAACAGTGTGTGGCAGACTCAGTGAATGTGATCTATTAATAGCTGTGGTTTGCCAAAAGTGCTGTGGGCCGCAGGGCTTGGGATTCCTCAGACTGGGGATGCTCACATTCAGGCAGCCTCTCTGAGCACACCTGGTAGGCAGGAGGCGGACTAGACACCCCTGAAGGGTCCTTCCACTTTTAATGGTGATTCTGGGATCACCCCCCAAAACATTCCATTTGGGGTCTCGCTGTACCGTCATTCTTATGTTCTCTCTTTTGTTGGTAGGAGCCTGTCATCCTGCTGGGCCAGATTGGATGTGACAGCAATGGGAAGCTGAACAGCAAGTCAGTGATTCTCGAGGGAGACCGGGAACACTCCTCAGGCACTCAGATTCCAGTGGATCTGTCTGATCTCAAGGAATATTCTCTCTTTCCTGGGCAGGTGAGACTGTGGAGCCTCTGGGATGCAGACCTGAGAGCTTGGTTTCCATATCTGTTGCTATGAGATTGGGTTGTATAGGGCCACTGTCTTAGGAACTGTTTTTTCCTCTCCTTGGTCCAACCTTGGCCCTGGGTCCAACTGCTCGGGTTCAGATCCCAGCTCCACCTGAGGTGCGTGGCTGTGGGTAAGGTACTTGACCTCGAAGCCAGGAAGTCTTCATCCACAAAATGAAATACAGATTCTTACTTTCTGGGATTGTTGTGAGAATCAGGCCGTTTGTGCAGAGCGTAACTGTGACTGATAGAGCCCCTTCGCTTATTCTCTCGAAAATGCCAGGATCATAATTACCAGAGGTAGTGTATCTCAGACCTCTCGTTTATCTCTCCTAGTCAGCAGTCTTGTGTTTCTTGTCTTTCAGGTTGTAATTATGGAAGGATTCAACACCACTGGTAGGAGACTTACTGCCACCAAACTCTATGAGGTACAGGATGGGCCCTCTGCCACTCCACGTTTGCTCCAGGCTCGGTATATGTAGTTCTGTTAGAAGAAACTAGTCTTTTTCGGTCTCTGAATGTTTGGTAGTAGTTTTTGTTTCTAGACTTGGAACTCACCTCCAGGCTGTGACTTAGCGAACTGTTTAGAGAGCCCAGCGGCAGGTGTTTTAGACCATGAGGTCACACGTGTTTGTATCATCATAGTGCCGGTGCAGCTATCGGCCACGCATAAACAAATGACTCTGGGGAAGTCCCACCAAAACTTTATTTACAAAAACCGCTGCAGTTGCTGGGCAGGGTGGCACATGCCCTTAATCCCAGCACTTGGTAAATAGAGGCAGGTGATCTCTGAGTGAGGCCAGTCTGGTCTACAGAGTGAGTTCCAGCACAGTCAAAGATACGCAAAGAAACACTGTCTCGAAAAACAAAAAACAAACAAACAAAAAATAATGGCTGCAGTCAAGTTTGGCTTCAAGCTGTAGCTTACTTATCTCTGCTCTCAACTAAGGTCCCTTACAGATTTCCATAGGATCTCAGGAAAAGTAGTGAACTCCCTTCTTCCACCCATACCCAGCATGCCAGTGACATAGCCACCCACTTTGCATGGGATGGCTAAGTGTTTTGTGTTTTCTCATTGCCTGGTCTGCTTAGTCATGGTGAGCTAGAAAAGTGGCGGAATCTGGGCTCTACCTGTGATTCCCAAGAGCAAGGCAGAGATATGTCCTCTCCTTGCTTCTCACAGTCCTCCCACTGCACCTGCAAACACTCAGAGCCATCCATTACCAAAGCAATGGCAGGAACAAGACCTCAGCTGAGCTCTTTCTGTTCCAGGGTGTGCCGCTTCCATTCTATCAGCCCACTGAAGAGGATGGAGGTAAGTTTCGGTTCAAATTTTTTCTTGCCAATAATGGGGGTGATAGGCAAAGTCCTAGACAAAGTTGCCCAGGCTCAAGGAAACAACAGAAGCTGTGTGGGAAAGGCATGCAGAACAGTAAGACCATAGCTAATCAGTGGCCTTACAGGCCTTTTCTGCAAGAGCCACCAGGGGGTCCGAACCTCCTGAGCACTGACAGTGGCATTATCTGGGCTCTGGTAAACACCTGTAACCTGGATGCTAGCAGGCATGTGAAGGTACTTGGAAAGGGGAAATGATATACACATTATAACTCAAGCTGGGTGTCCCTGATGGAATCCTGGAGGAGAAAGGGACACTGTTAGAAAACCTGGTTTAGTCAGCAGTTAACATACTGTTAATCCCAGCAAATGTGCTGTATTGTAAGAAATGTTCATGTTAGGGGGCTCTGGGAAAAGACAGAATTCTGTGCTCTCTTTGCAAGTTTGTGCAATTCTATCATCATTCCACAATAAGGGTGTCATTGAAGGAATAGTTTCTGGCCAGGCATGCTAGTGCACGCCTTTAATCCCAGCACCGAGAGGCAGAAGCAGGTAGGTTCTTGCATTCAAGTCTAGCCTGGTCTACATAGGGAGTTCCAGGCCAGCCAAGGCTACATAGCATGACTCTTATCTTTTTTTTAAAAAAAAAAAAGAAAGAAAGAAAGAAAGAAAGAAAGAAAGAAAAAAAGAAGGGCCAGTTGGTGGTGGCACACACCTTTAATCCCAGCACTCTGGAGGCAAAGGCAGCAGACCTCTGAGATCAAGGCTAGCCTAGCCTACAGGGTGAGTTCCAGGATAGCCAGGGCTACACAGAGAAACTCTGTCTTGGGGGGAAGAATTGTAGAACAAGTGACCTGGATGGGAAAAGCAAGATAATAAAAAATATTTGTGAGCCGGACAGTGGTGATGCATGCCTTTAATCCCAACATTTGGGAGGCAGAGGTAGAGGCTGGCCTGGTCTACAGAGCGATTTCCAGGACAGGCATCAAAGCTACAGAGAAACCCTGTCTGAAAAACACCTAAAAAATAAAAAATAATTTTTTTTCAAGTTAACAAACTTTGTTTTAAAATTCCCATAAACTGGGGTGGCGGTGTTGCTGGGTCGATAACATGTGTGCAGCATATATGAGGCTCTGGCTTCCATCCCCCGCTGCCACAAATGAAAAAGAAGATGGGAGCTGGAGAGATGGCTGAGTGGTTAGGAGCAGTAGCTGCTCTTCCAGAGGACCTGAGTTCAATTCGCAGCACCCACATGATGACTCACAGCCATCTCTAGTGGGATTTGTTGCCTTGTTCTGTCTGATGTCATCGTCTCTCATGTAGGCATACGTGCCAATAGAGCCAATAAATCTTTTTTTAAAAAAAAAAAAAGAGGAGGGGCTGGAGAGATGGCTCAGTGGTTAAGAGCATTGCCTGCTCTTCCAAAGGTCCCGAGTTCAATTCCCAGCAACCACATGGTGGCTCACAACCATCTGTAATGAGATCTGGTGCCCTCTTCTGGCCTGCAGACGTACACACAGACAGAATATTTTATACATAATAAATAAATAAATAAATAAATAAATAAATATTTTTTAAAAAAAAAAAAAAGAGGGGAAAGGAAAGTATTTCTAAACACTTTTGTAAGCAGAGTAGAACAAACACCAGTAAAGATTTTCAATACATGCCAGTGCTGGCATATTGCCAGAACCCCACATACGCTGATGGCCTGGGAAGTCTTTCTTGAGATGTCATGGAATCAAAAACTATCTGTGTGGGGGATAAAGGTAGGTTCTTCCTGGTCTCAGACCTGAGGCAGCCTGAATATCACTTCCGTGATTCCATGGGGCCTGTGAATATGTTCCTGTACATGATCTGAGTGACGTGGTAGTGTGCACCATTAGTCTTAGTACTTAGGAAGCAGAGGCAGGCAGATCTTTGTATGTTCAAGTCAAGCCTGGGCCTCATAATGAATCTTTTGGATGAGATTATACAGGTGGGTTGAGTGCAACCACATGGGTCCTTATGCACATGGATGGCAGAAGGATCAGAGTCAAGAGGACAGAAACCTCAGACCACTGGCTTTAGCCTCAGATCTGTCAGAGCCCTGCTGACACCGTGTGCTGCGGTGACCAGAGCTGTAGACAGTAAATTGCTTTAGCTTCCAAATTTGGAGTAAAGCATTTTTTAATTTTTATTGTTATAAGATTTATTTTTGTTTGTTTGCTTTTATGTGCGTTGTGTATGGGTATGTTCACTTGTGAGTGCAGGTACCTATGGAGGCCAGAAGAGGGTGTCGGGTCCCCAGGGCAACAGTTATAGGCAGTTGTGAGCGGCCTGATGTGGATTCTGTGAACTGAACTTGGATCCCCAAGAACAATAGCAAGCACTCTTAACTGCTGAGCCATCTCTCAATTCCTAAAATAATTTCTTACAGAACCAGTATGAAAGTAATTGCTACATATTAGAAAATTTGAGGGATTTTGGGGGGTTGTTGTATAAGCTACAGGAGCTAGCTCAGACTGACTTTAAAAACTCAAATCCAGATAGTTCTTGGGCTAGACAGGGACTGGAAACCCAAGCTTGGGGTGGGGGGCACAAGCCTAGCAGCTTTAGTGTCCAGGTAGCATGAGAATCCAGCAGAGTCGTCCAGTGTCTGGCCCTCCAACAGCCTGCCCTTCTGAACCCACATTCTCCCACTGCACTGAACCCCCAGATGGTCCTAACTTCTGTACAGTGTGAGCACTTGTCACCTTGATGGATTCTTCCTCGCTGACACTCTGCTCACACTGCCCAGTTTTTACTTGGTTCAGTGTCCCTGGGGAGGGATGAGAGCCTCAGCTTCAGTCCTCAGACCTGCACTCATGGGACCTGATGTGCATTTTCCTCCAGTGGCCGGCCCTTCATTATCTCTCTACCAATATCAGTTTTCTTCTTTCTCCTCATGACCTTGCAATGCCTTCTGTCTCAGATTTTGAGAAAACTATGGTTTTAGTTGCCTGTGGGCCTTATACCACTTCTGACAGCATCACATACGACCCCCTGCTTGATCTGATCACCATCATCAACCATGACCGGCCAGATGTCTGTATCCTGGTAGGTCCTTGGGTAGTGGTGTGCAGGGAGGCTGTAGGGTGGGAATGAATCGGCCTTGGAAAGGGTTGTAATGCTATTCTAAGTTCTTAAGAAACATTGATCTGTCTCATTTTACAAAGACGTTTTATTTTTAACTCTTTCCTTATTTTTGGTGTTTTTTGTTGTCGTTTTGTTTTGAGACGGGGTCTCACTACATAGCCCTGACTGGCCTGGAACTCACTATGTAGACCAGTCTGGTCTCAAACTCTCAGAGATCTGCCTGTCTTTGCCTCTCAAGTGCTGGAATTTTTTCTCAGTCTGTACCTCTGGAGGTACATGCGTAATCCATAGCCGTGACTAAGTCCAAAGGGCCAGCAGTATTGTCTTCTCTGGTTTTACAGCAGTCTTGCTCTGTCTTGGTACTCTGATCCACATCTAATCTCTTTTTATGGCTAAGATACTACTGGTAACGTAGTGGTCTGTTGTTCTTGCTAGGTGTGAAAAAAAAAAAACAGAAGAGAGCCCAGTGTCATTTGGGGCAACCACAGGGATTATAGGGCCCTGGGAAGCCCCCTGAGGGAATAGAATTCAGATGCTCCTTGGTCCATCTGTCACCTTCCCAGGCTCTCCAGGCAACCTTGAAGGGACAGGTGGACCAGGGCTGGGAACTGCTTTTAGACAGTTTGTCTAAAAGCCTTTGCAGACATGGAAGATTCTGATTTGTTCTTTGGTGCTTTTGTTTCCCTACCTCTGCTCCTTTGCAGTTTGGACCTTTCCTGGATGCTAAACACGAGCAGGTGGAGGTAAGTGCCTGGGGAGGGGAGTGGAGGGGAAAGGGATGAGTGCCTGCACTCTACCGAGACTCTTGCAGTTTCCTCTTTTGGAGTTTATCTACGTCTGCAGAAGGCTTACATCAACCCTGTGGCTAACGAGGAAAATATTGTCCCTGGCTGTATTCATTAACTACTTTGAATTTGAAGACACTGTTGCACTGGTACATAAAACCATCTAGAAGCCAGGGAGGGAGTTGGAAAAATAGGTGGTTCTTTTGTCTACCCCAAGTCACTACTTAGATGCAAAAATAGTAACAAAAGCAGATGGGCTTCAGCCGTAGGTCTGGCTGTCTGGTCTCAGTGCCTATGAAACTGACATACTAGCCTCTTCACGCAAGAGGCAGGTTCTGTGGAATCCTTTATTTGGCCATTGCCCAAGCTCACGGCTCATGTCATAGGTCCTCTAATACGTAAACCACAGTTCTTCCTAGGACCTTGGTCTAGAGCCTGGGCCTCCTGCCCTTTGTTTGCTGGGTATTTCACCTCCATAAACAAGATTTCAGTGCAGGCTTCATCCTCGACTGTTCCGTGCACATGCAAGAGAATTAATTATTCCCTTATCTAGACTCAGCTTCTTGCAGATGGACAGCCCACCCCACTCCCGTTTTTTGTTTGTTTGCGATAGCATCTTACCCTAGAACTGAGCTGACTTGGAATTCAGTCTGTCCTGGGCTGGCCTGGAGCTCACAGCAGTGCTGGGGTTACAGAGCATGAGCCCCCGTGCCTGGCTCCATCTTCCTCATCGTCACATCTCTGTCCACTCCATGCTCCTGGGGTCATCCTGCAAGCCTTGGCACTTCTCCAAGTGCAGTTCCTTTCCTTTCTTGCAGAACTGTCGGCTGACAAGCCCATTTGAAGACGTTTTCAAGCAGTGCCTGAGAACCGTTATCGAAGGAACAAGAAGGTCAGTGTTCCAGATGGAGGGCAGACCTGGAGCTTTCTAGGTTCTTCCAGGACATGCCAGTAGGAAACTGAAGCTGCTTGGACCATGTTTGTTCCCATCCTTTCTGTCCTTTTGGACTTAGAGATCAGACAGAGCCCTTGAACTCCTGTGCTCAGTGGGTAAACAGGCCTCTTTGTAAGTCAGATAAACAAACTTGGAAGGACAAACTTCACACACTTTCATCCTTCGGTCTTTCTCTTTACTTCCTTTTCTCACTTCCCCTTGTGTAAACTGTTACTCCATGGGAATATTCCCAGGGTGGTTTGGGGAAGAATTTGATTGGCAGTGAAATTCTGAGAGGCCCCAAGTCTCTCATTGCATGAAGGGAATGTTTTGGGGTAAGCCCAACTTTCTTCCCTGAGTCAGTGCTTCCCAATGGTGGCGGATGGCCGCCAAGGGCTAGAGACTCCAGTGAGGGTGAATCCTGAATCCTCAACCTAGCTCCGAAGACAGGCAGGACTGCAAGGCCACAGCACTGACATAAGTGCTGTGGTTCTAGTGTGTGCGGGCCTCCCGATCCCAGGAAGGGTTTAGAGCTAGCTGCAGAGAGTCATCAGGGAGCTGGCCCCTCGGCCAAGTCAGAAAGAAAATGTCGTAGTGGACAGTCTCTGGGGATTTGCTGCCTGTTGCTGAACTCATAATAAACAAACATTCCTGAGGCTGAGATTTAAAAACAGACCTGTAACAAAGGTGGTTTTTAAAGGTCTTCCTTCCGCCTTCTGTCCTGAGAACAGATCCCAGGTTGATTAGTTGTAATACAACCTTGTGCTGGCATCAGGCCTGGAGCCAGGAGACTTGAGCCCTCAGCTGCTTCCATTCCCCTCCCTTCTTGAATGGAGGGTTGCATATACCTTCCCTCTTCTCACAGGTTTGCTAGGGCCTCAGCTGAGTTCATAAAAACCAGGGAAATGCCGAAGTCCTCAAGAGATAAACCCCCAGCCTCCCAAAGCAGGGACAAGCACTGAAGCAGCACCCAGCACTGACTGGTGCTTCCAACATGAGTTTGGGTTCTGATTTTGGTTCCTCATCCCATATGCTATTGATAGCAGTGATACAAACAAAGAATAGACCAAGCATTGTTACCCTGGGAGCCAGTACCCAGCACCACCAGGCACTTTCATCTGTGGCTAGTGTGAGCTGCAAAGCAGGACGCAGCCCCACCCTGCCAGAGCTTTATATAAATGGTGCTAGGTCAGAAATGCAGAGCACCATGCAGAACTCGGCAGATGTGAGTGAGGCCCTTGTAGCAGCAGAATGCCCTGATGCACCTCTCTGCTCAAGAGACAGCAATGAGACACTCCCACCATCTGATGTATGAAGTTGTGCAATACTGCACATAGTTGGAATTTTCTTCCTGGCCCCTCCCCCTATAGCCAGCTCCAAGCCTTGAGCAGAGGCTGCTTCCTCCTTAACCGTTGCTCTTCTGAAGCCAGTCCTGAACAGCAGTCTGATCCCATGAGGACAAACAGCTTAGCCTCAGTCCTTTGTACCTTCAGACTTCCACTCCTGGAGACCTGGAACATAATTTCAGCTCACTCTCTGGCTTGTTCACCAGACTCTAGCACCCACATGGTGGACTTGGACAATGGCAGCGAACTTGGTGTCCGAGAGACTGAATGATATGCAAAGTACCTTTCCAAGATTATGATGCCCAATTACAATGGACCAGTTCCCAGTGTCTGGTCATATGTTCAAAGTCCCTGTGCAGGGTTGGAAAGGTGGCTCAGCAGTTAACAACTATTGCCTTAGCCGGTGGTGGTGGCACAGGCCTTTAATCCCAGCATTTGGAAGGTGGAGGTAGGTGGATCTCTGAGTTCGAGGCCAGCCTGGTCTACAGAGAGAGTTCAGGACAGCCAGGGCTGTTACACAGAGAAACCCTGTCTCGAAAAAACAAAAAAAGAAAGGAAAAGGAAGTATTGCTGCTGTTACAGAGGGCTAGAGGTTGGCTCCCAGCACCCACATCAAGCTGCTCGCAACCCCCTGTAACTCCAGCTCTGGGGATCTATATCTGTCCCACGGTTTAAGCACAAGAAGGAAGCGACTACAAGCGAGAGCTGTTGGCCGGTGCCAGGCGAGAGCTGTTGGCCGGTACCAGGCTTGCCCTCACAGCAGTTGATGCCTGCTTGGTTTACAGTGGCCCTTCTGCCAAGGATAGACAAGGGAGCCAAAGAGCAGGTTTGCCCTTTTCTCTTTTGTGTGGTTGTAGAAACAGTTGGCTCTTGGAACCACAGCTTTTTTTCTCCGCTCCATGTTGTAACCCTAGAGCTCTCCTGTCCCCATCAAAGGAACAGCTGCCTCTGCTGTTGCTGTGCGGTATTTCTTTGACATTAATTTGCTGAGGAGTAGAAACAGTGTGGCTTCCTGATATGAGTGGGAAAGTGAGTGTCTTCAGTGTCCAGGAGACCTGGCCCTTTGCTGCCTGAATGGTTTGGTTTGAAGGGCAGCCTTGGGACCTGACCTCACTTGTTTGACCTGAGTCGTGTCTGCAGAGAACTGTATTGTCCACAGGCCACCTAGACCTGTAGAGTGGAGTAAAGCTTAAGCTCAGTCCCAGTCCCGAGACTTCCTCCTTAACAGGGTCTCACTCTGTAGTCAGGCTCGCCTTAAACTCTGGTCAGCCCTCTCTGGCCTCCCCAGGGCTGGAGCTGCTAGTGTGTGCCGTCCATGCCCAGCTCTAGATCTCAGTCCCCTCCCCCCCTTTTCCTACCAGACAAGAGTTCTCCTCTGTAGTGGGAAGCCACATAAAGCAAGGGACTGTGTGTCCTGAGCTATATGGACCAGCCCCAGTTGGACATGTGTATGTGACAGCAAATTGCTTTTCCCTCGCAGGGGCCCTGGGAGACAGTGTCTGCTCAGAGTAGAATGCCATCCAGGTCTTCTTGGAGGGCTGCTGGATGAAAGACATGCTTACACCTTTAACCTGTGGCCCAGTTCTGCTGACTCACCTCTTGTCCCTCTTGTGCTTGTGTTTTGACAAAGCAGCTCCGGCTCCCACCTTATCTTTGTCCCATCTCTGAGGGACGTGCATCACGAACCAGTATACCCACAGCCACCTTTTACCTTCTCGGAGCTGCCTCGAGAGGACAAAAAGGTACCAGTGCCTCCTCTGGCCAGTGAGCAACAGTGGGGTGAAGACGGCCCTGTGGGTGAGGGGAGAGAGTCCCAGCTGTGGGGAAGCTCTCTCTAGCTGTTGTATGCAGATGTTCATGTCAGCGGCTTCTCATTTCAGCGAGTGCAGTTTGTGTCAGAGCCCTGCAGCCTCTCCATAAATGGAGTGATGTTTGGCTTGACATCCACAGACCTGCTGTTCCACATCGGGGCCGAGGAGATCTGTAGGTAAGAAACATTTCTTGTCAGCCATAGACAGCTGGCTCCTGACATCACCAAGACACCACCCCCCACCACATTATGCCACTTGACAGCCTTGTCAAGAAGTCCTGAGAGCCACACTTTATACCAAAATCTTAGGCCTTTTCTTTTCTGCTAAAGGTAGCAGTCAGATAAATGTATTTGTTACTGTCACAAGTTTGCCATGTCTGAGACCCCAAAGAACCAAGTCTGTTGTGTCTACATGAAACACTAGGTGATGGAATCCATATTTTTGGCTCCAGTCTCTTTTTCTTTACCATCTCGTTTGTGACCTGAGTGCTCAAGTGTCCTCTGTAGACTTACCCTGGATTTATCAGTGATTGTGGGGCCCTAGAGAACCAGGCACTGCCGGACCTGGTGTCTAGGCTAGGCAGTCGGTTCTTCCATCAAACCTTCCTTGCCAGGAGAGGGATGAGCTGAAGTTCAGTGGGTGTGCCCTTTGGCTGTGGTGTGGTCTTTCTGGTTGCCTGGCTGTGTGTGGCTTCATGGTGTAGAGACTGTGTCCTCTTGTACAAGGTGGTTCAGCTCCAGCGCCGAGGCCTCCTATATCCTGATTCCTAGGATTCTTCTTTCCCTCTAAGGCCCGTGCCCTGCTGCCCTGTCCTGCAAAAGAGCCAGCTGCTTGCAGTGTGTCTCTGAGCTTCCCCCATAACTGTGTCCTTGCTGTTTAGCTTCTCTCTGGTTGGCTTGAGTCCTCGGGTCCTCCCTGAAGAGGACTGACAGAGAAACCTGGTTCTGCCCTTCTTTCTAGCTCTTCTGGGACTTCAGACAGATTCAGCCGAATCCTCAAGCATATCCTGACACAGAGAAGGTGAGCGTGCCAGCCCATAAACATGGGCAGTGTGGAGACTGGGTTCCTGCATTGACTGCTACTAGAGTCTCTTTCATCTCTGCAGCTATTACCCACTCTACCCGCCCCACGAGGACATGGCCATAGACTACGAGAATTTCTATACCTACGCCCAGCTGCTGGTCACCCCTGATGTCTTCATAGTGCCATCGGAGCTGAGGTACTTTGTGAAGGTAGGTTTGAACTGACTTTTTTGCACACATCAGAACCTGACTTTTCCTTCCAGATTACCTAGCACTTGCTTGACCTGGGCCTGCTTAATGGGACAGTATCCGCTTGGGGCCAGCACAAGGGCTGATTGTTGGGGTCATGGGGTGACAAATAGTCTAAGCGTGGAATGAAGCAGGAACAAGCCACACGTGCCCACCTGAGTAGAGCCTAGGTGTCAAGGAGTAAGGACTTTAGGCCCTGTCAAGGTGACCTGGGAAGATGTTGCTGCCTGCCTGCCTGTCTTTCCCTGAGTTCTGATCTGACCTCCCCGTGAGCTCAGCTAGCAGTACCTTGAAGAAGCTCTTGATCTGAGCCGCACACTCAGCTGCCTCAGGCTGGAGTCCCTGGCAGGGAGTCCACACACCAGCTGGGTCCAGTCCAGTCTTAAACAGCGGTTTGTCCGCTTCTCCAGGGAAGGGGTCTTTGAGGCTAGGTCTGTGCAGCCCGGGACATCCTGGGGCTCTCACTTTCCTGCCTCGGCCTCTTGAGTGCTGAGATTACAGCGTGACGCTCACTCAACTCCTAAGTCTTTCTTCATGTGGAAGAACAAAACTGTTGGGATCAGTTTCTTCCCCAAGCATAGGAACTCCTTATGTGCCAGGTCTTGGCGTTCTCTGTTTTGCCCTAGAGAGTCTCTAGTTACAAGTGAACACATTTGCCTTTGTTTCTGTTTTCTAAATCTCGGTGTAAGATTCTGACGATGTCACACCCAGTTGAGAGCTTCTGAACCCAGTGTTCTTTCTTTCCCAGGACATCCTTGGCTGTGTCTGTATGAATCCTGGACGACTCACCAAAGGACAAGTGGGTGGCACCTTTGGCCGCCTCTACCTCAGGAGGCAGCCCGGGGCCACGGACAGTAAGGGCAGGCAGGGCCTGAGTGTGGCTGCACAGGTCGTCAGAATCTGAGTCTTCAGCCTAGGTCGTGTGGCGTCACGGACACCGAGAGCCCAGGTACGACCTCTGATGACCAGACTATTGGAGCACCTGACACTGACAGGGACAGGACTGCAGGGCTGGTCCCCTGTGCCGTGGGGCCTAGATCTGAGTCATGCATCTCACCTCGCTTCTTGCTTCACAAGGGACGTAGGGTGTCGAGAAGTGAACCATCTATGGAGACAGCCTGCCCAGAAAGGCAGGAAAACTTCATGATTTTCTGTATAAATCAAACACAGCGTTTGGAGCAATAAATATAAATTTTTAGTATAACTGATTTTAATCTTTCTTCTACTTTTTTTTTTTTTCCTGAGTAGTGTCCTAGGAATGTTGTCTTCTTGACCTATGTCCAGAGAAGGCAGAGCTTTGGTCACACTGGGCTCCATCCAGCCCCTTGGAACTCTCCCAGCCCTACCCTGCATCCTCCCAAAGTCCCCAGACTACAGTTGCTGAGGAAGAAACTTGGCTTTGGCTACAGAACTGGGCTGCAGAGCAAGCAGCTGGCAACCTGCCTGACTCTCCCTGTGCCTCGTCTCATATACCGTGTCTCACACGCTTGCTGTGGTCTCAGCCCCACCTCTCCATCTGGAGGAGGCAGCCCTGGTGAGCTCTTCTGTAGCTGTAGTCTCCAGTCAGTCCGCCACTCTATCGGGTCCAGCCGTAGCCTTGCCTGTAACCAGAGCTCTCGGGTAAGGACATCAGCGTGCAGAGAGTTAAACTCGGCACAGGTTTCAGTCCCACATAAGCAGGCTGGCCTCCTTTGTATACCAAAGGCAAGGTAGGAGCACCCAAGCTGCCAGGCCCTAGGAAGTGTGAGGGGTAGCAGCTTTGAGTGACAGAAATAGGGGACCTGACAAAGCAGCCTGTGCTCCTCACCTCTGATGGAGGAGGCATCAGGGAACAGTTTGCCCACCATGAGAACTTCTTTCCACCTTTTGTGAAAGTGCATGGGAGGCTGTTTTTAATCCCAGCATGAGGAAGGCAGAGGCAAGCGGATCTCTTTGAGTTTGAGACCAGCCTGGTCTACATAGTCATGTTCCAAAAAGAGTACCTTCAAGGAAAGACTTAGAAACAATCCTCAACTTGGGGAGGCGATAGCCCTTGTCCTCTGGCTTCTAAACAGGAAACTTTGGGTTTTTTTTTATGGAATTTCTCTGTGTATCCCTGGCTGTCCAGGAACTCGCTCTGTAGACCAGGCTAGCCTCAAACTCAGAGATCTTTCTGCCTCTGCCTCCCAAGTTCTGCAATTAAAAGTATACATCACCACGCCTGGCCCCAGGAAATATTTAATGGTCTACATTACGTCAGCCTCAGAAGTGGTATGTATGGCACAAGAGCTTTGTGTCTTAAGCAAGCCAAACATCAGCTCTCAGGCTGCCCCTCCCTCGCCTTAGAAACAGGGCCTGGGAAGATGAAACCATCAGGGCCACGATAAACAAGCTCTAGCTACATCCTGGGAGCTGCAGCACTTAGCAATTGTCTTTTGCTTCTGATGGCTTTGGGGAATAGTAGTGCCCTGCCCCTATCTGTCCCACAATGAACAGGCCCTGCCTTTCCAGACTTGGGAAGGTTCGGAGGCTTAGGTAGAGTTGGAGACTTAGCAGTGGGAGGTTGCAAGTCAGTTCGAGACGAGAGGCCCAAAGGCAATGGAAAGAGAAATCAAAGGCTCCTTGCCACTAGACTTGTGTGGAAGCCTACTGTTGCCCGGATACTAGTCAAATGGGCTGGAGATGATCTGGACGGTGTTTAAGACCCAAACAAAAAGGAGGTTGTGAACTTAGAGCAGTTAGGTTTGGCAGCCATGCCTCTGCCACCAGAAGGTTCCTTTTTACTCTTATCAGGAAGTTGGTGCCAAATGAGTGCCAACTCACTTCCTTGGTCCTCACTTCAGCTGCATGGCCAGTCTCCCGCTGCATGTCGTCCATAGCGCTCACTATGCCTGCCTGTGATCTTGGAACTGAAGTACTGGTGATAGAGGACCCCATCTGCCTTCCCATTTCCTTTGGTGGGATCTCCCCCAGTTGTGATCTCCAGTGTGCCCTTGACACCAGAGCTCAGGGGACAGATAGATGGCTCTGAAGAAACAGTTCTGCCTCCTACCCAAAGGCATTTTCTTCGCTTCTTGAGGGAAACCGCCACCCTCTCTCCTTTCAGGCATGGCTGCCCTTTAGGAGTCCCTTTTCTGGGAGGGGAGGGCAGAGCAACTGAGGGGAACAAAAGCCCCTCATAGTGCCCATTCGTGGGAACTTAGTTGAGTGCCAGGAGCAAAGCTAAGGAATTGGAACCATGAGGGGCACCCAAGGGCAGGACGACTGGGCCAACGCCAAGATGCTGGTCCTCAGATCCTTCCATTCTGTCCTGTTTTCGAGGGTCACCCTGAGTGTAGGTTTCCTTCCCTTGGCCCCGGGCCAGGCAGAACCACTTGACATATTGCACACACACACATCCGACTTCTCCCTCCACCCAGAACTGCTCATTCTTCCACATAAGGAGTGGGTCTGCCGGGCAGTGGTGGTATACGCCTTTAATCCCAGCACTTGGGAGGCAGAGTCAGGCGGATCTCTGGGAGTTCGAGGCCAGCCTGGTCTACAAGAGCTAGTTCCAGGACAGGCTCCAAAGCTACAGAGAAACCCTGTCTCGAAAAACCAAAACAAAGGAGTGGGTCTAACACTTTTAGTTGTTTTTTTTTCTTTCAAGACAGGGTTTCTCTGTGGCTTTGGAGCCTGTCCTGGAACTAGCTCTTGTAGACCAGGCTGGCCTCGAACTCCCAGAGATCCGCCTGCCTCTGCCTCCCGAGTGCTGGGATTAAAGGCATGCGCCACCACCGCCCAGCTTAACACTTTTAAAAATTGCTTTTTAGAATATATGGCAATATATAGCAAACCTTTATTTGTTTTTTAATGCTTTATTTTTATTTGATGTGCATTGATGTTTTGCTTGCATGTATGTGTGTATGAGGGTGTCAGATCTGGAACTGAAATAACAGGCAGCCATGAGCTGCCATGTGAATACTGGGAATTGAACCCAAGTTCTCTGGAAGAGCCTTCTCTCCAGCCCTATGAAGGGTTTTTTTTTTTAATGCAAAAGGATTTATTTTGATGATTTATAAAAGAAACATCACATGGCAACTCAACCTATAATTACACATTTAAAAATAAATGTATATAAATGTATATACACCGTGTTACATTAACCAAGTGTTAATTGAAATGTTACAGATAAGTGTTGAACAGGTACAAGAGAACATAAGGCAGGTTTTCCATGCTTAGGTACTTCTTACAGTATGTCCAACAACCAGAGACCCTGGGCGGCAGAAGCTGCCGGAAGCTGGCTTCAGGGAGCATGAGAAAGGGGATTCACCAGCTTCACATGCTGTGCCCCACATGGCGTTTGTAAAGACCATTTATTTTATGTGTATGTACGCGCGCGCGCGCGCGTGTGTGTGTGTGTGTGTGTGTGTGTATGTATGTGTGTGTGTGTGTATGTGTGTGTGTGTGTGTGTGTATGTATGTGTGTGTATGTGTGTGTGTGTATGTGTGTGTGTGTGTGTGTGTGTGTGTGTGTGTGTGTGTCATGCACAGGCTTGCAGGAACCTGGGGCAGTCAGAAGAGGGAAAAGATCTGGAATTACAGATGATTGTGAGCTTCTTTGGGATTGGTTGGTTTGGGATTTTCTTGAGACAAAGTCTTCCTTTGTATCTCAAGCTGGGACTGCAAATGATGCCCATATATATTCTTTTTGAAAAACCCAAATTGAAGTTTGTTACATATCCCAATAACAACTCTTTTAGTTTTAAAACTAAGGCGCTGGACTGGCCAGGCATGGCGGCACGATGGCGTGCCGCTGTAAGGCTAGCTGGAGAAGGCCAGCCTCGCTGCACAGAGCGGAAAGGACCGTCTAAGGAAATGTATAAAGCTCCCGGGGCTGGGATCTGAGTCGTGAATCTGTCTTCTTATCTGTGGCACGCACTGGTGCGCTTAGCTGCTCCACTAGGGTGACTTAAGAGGAGTCCTGGGAACCAGCCCACCGCTGTGCCTGGGAGAAGAAGAGAAGGGAGGAATATTGGCGTACCAGGAGCTGATCCGGTGGGATCTGGGCCTGGGAAGAGTGGCTTAGTGGTCACTATTCTAAATTCAGTTCTAGGAGCCTGACAGGGGTTGGGGGGTCATGCTATATGTAGATCCAGCCATAAAGGAAGCCGTTGGCAACATTTGAACTTAAAAGTTACGGGGCAAAGGTCAAGGTTGGATGGGCATGGTAGGTATGGGCAGATGCAAGGTTCTGACTGGGAACCTCCAAGAGGAAGGACAGACATCCACGATGTCTGTCAGCTGTGCTCAGGCAACTGGCCACCTCTCACACACCCACGATGGCTCTGTTCACCGTGGGAAGACCTTGGAAATGCCTAGGGTCGTAGAGTAGACTACCCTCAGACCAGGCTGGGCCACAGCCAGCTCCACATTCCCATCCCCACCCTCCTCCAGCCCCAGGCTCCTCTCAGCCCAGAGCCTTCCTGACAGCTGAGGGCCTGCAGCTGCCCCGCTAAAGGCCCATCAGAGGTCTCAAGGACAGCTGCTGCCCCTGACCCCACTGGCCATGGTTCCCGGACACTACTCTTTACAGCCCAGCCAGCCCTGTCTCCACTGCTCACTCCACTCCCTTGGTCATGCCCAGGGGTTCCAGGGCTGTCCCAGCACACAACAGGAGCACAGCCATGGTAGAGAGCATCAGCAACAAGAGCAGTCCCCAGCCTCAGTGCTATTCAGAGAAGGCTTTTCCACCCAGCAGGAACAATATTAGAAAAGGAGGACTCCCCTCAGGCCCATTTGTCCAGCCTATTCTGACAGCTCACTTACCAGAGAGGGGCCAGAGGTGACCTCTCACAGGACAGAGATGGAGAACCGTCATCCCTGACTCCCAGCAGGTTTCTCCTGAAATCCGCCATTCCCATGAGTGCCTGAGGCCCCCCTAGAACATTTCTGGTAACAGAAGTTGCCCCTAGGGATATGTGTCACAGGGCTTGGAGTCACCCCCCCCCCCAGTCCTGTTCAAACTCAAGATATAGCTGATGCTGGCATTAACTCCTGGTCCTCCTACCTCCTGAGTACTGGGATTACACGGGTGTTTATTCAGTGCTGGGGCTCGAACCCAGAGCCTCACTCATGCTAGACAAACACTGCCAAGTGAGCTCCATCGCCAGCTTTCATTTTGTTAACATTTATTTATTTATTTTTGTGTGCGCCACGGCATGCATTTGGAGGTCAAGAGGACAGCCTGGGAGAGTTGGTTCTCTCCCATCAAGTGGGTTCTGGGTATTGAGTTCAAGTCACCAAGCTTTCTAGGCAGTGCCTTTCCTAGCTGAGACATCTTACCACCTTTTGTCTAAGATTTATGAATGCCGGGCAGTGGTAGCCAGGACTATTACACAGAGAAACCCTACCTTAAAACAATTATTTTAAATTTATGTATGGGGGCTATGTGCATGTGAGTGCAGGTACCCTAGAAGGCCAGAGGCGTCAGATCACCCTGGAGCTGAACCATCTGAATGTGGATGCTGAGAACTGTACTCTGAAAGACAACAGGTCCTCTGGGCCACTGAGCCACCTCTCCAGCCCCATCCCGTTCCTGCCACTTAATTCCTGAAGTGCTCCATAGCCTCTCACTTATGCTATTCACTCCTGATTCCCAAGGACCAGGAGGGTCTTGTTCACAGGTGTCTCTCAGTTCTGACAGAGTGCATAGCACACCCTCTCGAGTGTCTTGCACCACTAGGCTTGGCTGGAATGAAGTTCAAGTCGGTGCATATCCAAACCACAGCAAACAGTCTGCAGAATATAATGCCAACAGGAAACAACAGAGGCCCCACAGAAAATGGCTTAACCCATCCCCTTGAGTCATCCACCCCCAACAGTGGGTCCTGCCCTCCCTGTGACTCCCATCTTTGCTTGCAAGATTTGGGGGCTCAACTTGTCTAAATATTTAGCATTTGTGTGAAGCAGATGGGCAGGGCTTGGCTCGCTCGGCAGCTCTGGGAGTGACTCTGAAAGTGGGTAATGCACAATCTCTGGG
The DNA here is from genome assembly GCF_037038515.1 of Microtus pennsylvanicus. Lineage (NCBI taxonomy): Eukaryota > Metazoa > Chordata > Mammalia > Rodentia > Cricetidae > Microtus > Microtus pennsylvanicus. The sequence continues at coordinate 89,091,571 of NC_134583.1, read as the reverse complement.
AGAAGTCCGCGCGACAGAAACTGATGCTCGAAGCTCGTGAGTGTTGAGCCACATGAAAAGATACCTTGTTGAAAGATAATCTAAATAAAAAAGAGATGTGAGTCTGGATTGGGCATGGGAATGCAACCTGTCATCCCAGCTTTTAGGAGGCAGAGGCAGGAGAATTGATAGAAATTCAAAGCCAGACCACATAGGGAGTTTCTTAGTTACCAGTTCTGTTGCAGCAGCAGTGAAAAGTGTTGACCAAAAAGCAAGTTGTGGAGGAAAGGGTTTATTTGGATTACATTTCCACGTTGCTGTTTATCAATGAAGGAAGCCAGGACAGGAACTCAAACAGGCCAGGCCTGAAAGCAGTAGCTGATGCAGAGGCCATGGAGGAAGAGCTTCTTGGCGTGCTCAGTCTCCCTCCCTTCCTCCCTTCCTCCCTTCCTCCCTTCCTCCCTTCCTCCCTTCCTCCCTTCCTCCCTTCCTCCCTTCCTCCCTTCCTCCCTTCCTCCCTTCCTCCCTTCCTTCCTTCCTTCCTTCCTTCCTTCCTTCCTTCCTTCCTTCCTTTATTTGAGGCAGAGTTTCTCTGTGTAATAGCTGTGACTGGCTGTCCTGGAACTCGCTCAATAGACCAAGCTGGCCTCAAATACACAGGGATCTGCCTGTTTCTGTCTCTCAAGTGCTGGGATTAAAGACATGTGCCACCACTGCCTGGCCAGCCTGCTTTCTTAGGACCACCCATTGTGCCCAGCCCAGGGATGGGTCCACTCACAATGGGCTAGGCCCTCCTCCATCAATCACTAACTAGAAAAATCCATACAGCTGGATCTTATGGAGGCGTTTTTCCAATTGAGGTTCCCTCCTTTCAGACAATTTCAGCTTGTGTCAAGTTGATATAAAACTAGCCAGCACAGTGAGTTTGAAACCAGCCAGAGCTACAGAATGAGACCCTTCAAAAAGAAGGGCTGGAGAAATGGCTCAGTGGTTAAGAGCACTGGCAACTCTTCCAAAGGTCCTGAGTTCGATTCCCAGCAACCACATGGGGGCTCACAACCGTCTGTAATGAGATCTCGTGCCCTCTTCTGGTGTACAGGCATACATGCAGGTAGAACACTATACATAATAAACAAATAAAAACACTGGATAGTGGTGGCTCACGCCTTTAACCCCCGCACTTGGGAGGCAGAGACAGGCAGCTCTCAGTGAGTTTGAGGCCAACCTGGTCCTCAAAGTGAGTTCCAGGACATCCAGAGCTAAACAGAGACACCCTATCTCTAAACAAACAAAACAAAACAAAAAAAGATTAACCCTGTCTTGAAAAAACAAAACAAACAAAAAGATTATTCTGATTGTGTCTGTCTTAATTAGGGTTTCTATTGCTGTGAAGAGACACCATGACTGCAGCAACCCATATAAAAGAAAACATTTTCAGTCCATTATCGTCATGGTGGAAAGCTTGTCAGCTTGCAGGCAGACATAGTGCTGGAGAAGGAGCTGAGAGTTCTGCATCTGGATCTTCAGGCGACAGGAAAAAACTGAAACACACTTCCTCCAACAAGGCCACACCTCCTCATAGTGCCACTCCCTATGGACTTCTGGGGATCATTTTTGCTCAAACTACCACAGTGGCATACCTCTGTAGGACCCTTGTCTTCACTGCTTTCAGCAACTGTTACGACTATCTCTGGCCTTACTCAGCAACGAGCCTTTCCTTCTCAGTGGCAAGTGACAGAAACCATACCAAAACCCCCCCAAAACTGGAATTTGTTAGCTAATGTAATGGAAAATGCTTTGGGTATGGCTGGGACCAGGACACAAGCAATACCATAGATTTGTTTTCTTGGTTCTGTTTTCTTTATTTGGAGGAGCAGTTGGGGCAGGCTTTGAATAGTCCAGGCTGACCCTGAACTCCTGATCCTCCTGCTTCCACTTCCCGAGTACTGGAATTATAAGTGTGCATCAACACGGGCAGTCTTCTGCTTTCTCGAGTTGCTCTTATTCTCCAGCAGGCTTTTCCTTAGGGTTGCAAAGCTGGTCACCAGCATCCCCTTTGGAACCCTCACAGTCCCAGGAAGTTCCCAAGATCCTGTTTACTGTTAAACACCATTTCTGCCCCTGAACTATTGCTATGGCTCAGACTGGCCAAGCAAGCCTCAAACCCACTTTTAGAGTTTGAGGTGTGGGGTCCATCACCCTGGAGACTGCAGAGTTGGGAGGGACGGACAGGCTGTACAAAGAGCCCATCTCACCCTAGTTTGCTTTCTGTTGCTGTCATAAAGCAACCCGGGGAGGAAAGGGTTTATTTCAGCTATACTTCCGGTCACGATCTATAGCTGAGGGAAGTCAGGGAAGGAACTCAAGAAGCCACAGAGGAATACAGCCCAGTCCCACCTGCTGAGGGATGGTGTCACTCAACCAATAGTCATGACAGTCTGATCTGAGCAATTCCTGAACTGACGTTTCCTCTAGGAATTCTAGGTTGCATCAAGTTAACAAAGTAGCCGGTACGTCCTCTTACCTGCCCCCTTCTACGCCCCGCTCTGTGGTGCACCTCACCTCACTGTCACAGCCTGTGTGAACCTAGTCCTCTTGGTCTTAATCTCCCCAGGCATGGAATGTTCTTTCTTTTCTCTGCCTAGCAAACCCCAACTCATCCATTAATACCTGCTCACATGTCCCCCCTTCCTTGAAGTCTTTGTTTCTCCACCCCTGGCAGCAAATCCATCTTTGTAGTTCTTCAAGATTCTTTTTTTTTTTTTTTTTTTGGTTTTTCGAGACAGGGTTTCTCTGTGGTTTTGGAGCCTGTCCTGGAACTAGCTCTGTAGACCAGGCTGGTCTCGAACTCACAGAGATCCGCCTGCCTCTGTCTCCCGAGTGAAGATTTTTTTTTTTTTTTAATGATCATTGGTGTTTTACTTGCATGTGTGTCCATGTGAGGGTGCTGGAACCCCTGGAACTGGAGTTACAGATAGGTGTGTGTGCTATGTGGGTGCTGGGAATTAAACCCAGGTCCTCTGGAAGAGCAACTGGTGCTCTTCTTCTTCTTTATTATGTATATAGTTTTGTTTGTTTGTTTTCGAGATAAGCTTTCACTGTAGTTTTGGTGCCTGTCCTGGAACTAGCTCTTGTAGACCAGGCTGGTCTCGAACTCACAGAGATCTGCCTGCCTCTGCCTCCCAAGTGCTGGGATTAAAGGCATGCGCCACCACCGCTGGGCTGTATATAGTTTTCTGCCTGCATGTATCTCCTGAAGACCAGAAAAGGACACCAGATGTCATTACAGATGGTTGTGAGCCACCATGTGGTTGCTGGGAATTGAACTCAGGTCCTCTGGAAGAACAGCCGGTGCTCTTAACCTTGCTGAGCCATCTCCAGGCCCTGTGGTTCTTTGTAGTGTGTGTGTGTGTGTGTGTGTGTGTGTGTGTGTGTGTGTGTGTGTGTGTTTGTGTATGTGTTTTCATGGTATACATGTATGTGGAAGTCAGAGGATAGCTTTTGAAAGTTGGTTGGTTCTTCCACCATCTACCCTGTGTGTTCTAGGTATTGAACTCAGGTTGTGAGACTCGGTGGCAAGCACCTTTATTCTCTGAACTGTATTATAGGGCTCTCTCTTTTGTTCTTTTGATTGCCAGCCATTGACTAAGTCTTCCTGGTGGTGATTGAGAACTTGATGCTGTCCTGGGGACTTTGTGACATCACATCCATGCTGATTTAGAATTGCTGTTCTTTCATGATGGGTTGTTTGTTCCAGAAGTTGGCATAGCTTGCCCACTGTGTCTTCTCTAGTCCAGCAGGTCTTGAGGTAAAGATCGCTTGTAGAAATGGCTTTTTGGGCCAGCCATGGTGGCTCATACCTTACCAGCACTCTGGAGGCAGAGGCAAGCAGATCTCTGTGAGTTTGACGCCAGAGCCTGGTCTACACAGTGAGTTGATGGACACCCAGGGCTATGTAGAGAGACCCTGTCTCAAAATACAAACAAACAAGCAAAGTCTTTTTAGTTTGGCATGTTGGCACACACCTGCAATACCTCAGGGACAGAGGAAGGAGGATTCAGAGTTTGGGAACAGCCTGAGACGGAGAAGGCTTTCATGGTAATGACAAGGGACCTAGGAAGTCCTGGGCATGGGAAGTCCTGAGGGCAGGCTCTGCTCATTGTGTAATTTATTTCCTAGTCTAGTGACAGCCATGGGGCCCACATACTTCTGGGAGGAAGTGCCTGGGCTTGTCCCTACTAGGACAGAACTGTCACCACTCTGGAAAACCCCATGGCCCTGAGCTAGAGGCCAAAACGCAAACCTAAAGGAAAGTCCCCCTACCACCTAGTTCCCAAGGGTAGAAGCCATCATCTGGGGGTGACTCTGTGGATGACTGCTCATCTGGAACCCCAGCTTTGAATGGCCGAGTTCTCCAAAATGGGGTGAAAAGGGAGGAGGGGAGGGCAGGGCTTGGCAGGAGTCCTGGGCAGGAAGGAAGCACTAACAATCAAGGAAAAAACACAGCCAAGGCTTGGGTTGGGCTCAGGTCACAGGCACCGCAGGCACCCCTGAGCTGGGACTTCAAGGCTCCCAGGGGTGGACACAGCTCCTTCACCACCCCCAATACCCTGTGTTGACCTAGGAGGGGAGCTCGCACACCTCGTGAGACCTCCATCACTCTCTCCCAGCATCTTCTCTCGATGCCCCTGTTATCTCCGTCATCCCACCAACCTCTCAGGATCCTCTATTCCCAAGGGGCAGAGAGCTGGCTGCAGCCCATGGAGAGGAGAGGGACTCCAGCCTTTGGGAGTGGGGGACTTTTGGCTGTACTCTCCAGGGCCCATCAGGTCAAGGTCCAAGATGAGGGCAATTTCCAGGAAGAAGTGGCCGGGAAGGGAAGGAAGGTCTGAGTCAGTCTCTGTGTGGTCATCTCCGTGGGGGAGGAAGCTGTAGGGCTGGACCTAGTGGGCCCATCCTAGGTCAGGGAGGCTGTGAGCTGAGAGGAAAACCGAAACCCCTCTTCTAGTGTACCCGTCTGTGCCTTCTTGGGACCACAGTGTCCAAGAGCCATCCCAATGGACACATTCCATATCCCAACTTGGATGTCCAACTGGAACACAGGGTCCAGGCTGGGAGCTGTAGACACTTCTCTGAGTGTCTGACAGAAGTGCAAGCCACCCAGGCTGTCCCCAAAGAAGTAGACTACTCCTAGCCTGAGGAGTTGTGTAAAAAGCCAGTTTAGTAACTGAAATCTTATTTATTTTTCTTTTGTTTTGAGACAGGGTATCATTCTGTAGACCTGACTGGTCTGGAACTTAACATGTGCCTCAGGTTAGCTTAGAAATCATGGCAATCCTCCTGTCTCAACCTTGTGAGTATTGGAATTATAGGCACATACCACAGTACCCAACCAGAAATTCCATTCTATAAATGATTAACTGTGAGACTGCAGATGGCAATGCCAGGTATGTGCGTACAATCCCACCCTCTGGGGGGTCTCCTCAGGCCAGGTATGTGCGCACAATCCTACCCTCTGGGGGTCTCCTCAGGCCAGGTATGTGCGCACAATCCCACTCTCCTCTGGGGGTCTCCTCAGGGACTCTGTCTAGCCTGCTCATAAATGGAGGAAAAGCTAAGCTGTCCTCCTCCTGCAATTGCACAGGGCAGAACCCGGGTCAGACCATCCTGGTGCAGCCTGGGTGGGTCGTTGTCTCGCTCAGGATAACAGCAAGAGCCAAGGCGCCATCCAAGCAGCACGGACAGCCGGCGCTGGATGCTTTTCCCATCCAGGGTGACCGAAAACAATTCCCAGAGCACAGGTGGCAGCTTCGGTCTGGTCTGCTGTTCTCTACATACGCCCTCCAGTCCCGACCCCCCTCTCACCCCGCCACAGACACTACCCTAAAGAGCCCTGGGCTGCTCGCTGGCAGTGCAGCGCTGTGGAGGAGAGCTTAGACACCCCCAACCCTCCACTCCTGTTACTTCCTGCTTTGTTGCCAGCTCTGGTCCTGGAGGCTGGAATGTCTGAGAACATCTGGATGCCAGCTGGCATCTGGTGAGGGTCCTTATACTGTTTCATCCCCTGGCAGGAGGCAGAAGAGAGAGAGGGTAGGTGGGGAGAGGGAGAGAGAAAGTGGGCTTGCATCCTCCAGCCCTTTGGTGCTGGCACTGAGCCTTTCGTGGACTTAGAGCACTATGATCTAAACAGCCCCCAGCGGGTCCCACCTCCAACATCTGCCTTTCGGGGAATATACTCATAATATAGCCTTCACCCGTATGTCAGTGTGGTCCAGGTTCCTTTCCAGGACTCTCCTCAGTTTTCCACCAAGCCATCCAGGCCGATCCTGACCTGTCCTGGGACACTGAGCAAGGAGTAGAGCCAGCTGAAGATTAAATCCTGCCACCTTCAATAGTAGGACTAGGGAGGCAGAGGCAGGAGGATCTCTGTGAGTTTGGCCTGGTCTACAGAGTGAGTTCCAAGCCAGTCAGGGCTACGTAGTAAGACAAGTAAGACACTGTCTCAAAAAACAAACAAAACAACACAAAACAAAAATCCAAAACTTCCTTTTTATTCATTTCCCAATGATACGGGAACAAATTAACACACAAGCTTGGTGGCTTAAAAGCCTACAGACCGGGCTGGAGGGACGGCTCTAGTGGTTAGGGTGCAAGCTGCTGAAGCCATCCCAACATGGCTCCTGGAGCCGACATCAGCTGATGTCAGCAAATGACAGGTGATTCACAGCACCTGTAGCAAGGCCTTCTGCATGCCTCAGGGGCCACCTGCACACACCCCACACAGAAGCAGACATATACACTAATTTAAAGCAACACTGCCACACAAATTCCTTACCATGTGGTGGAGGTCAGAAGTCCTATGAAATTAAAGTCAAGATGTCTGGAAGCTCTGGGAGAGTCTGTCCTTGTCTTCTCCAGCTGTTAGGATGCTCAGAGCTGCTTGGTTTGTGGGTTCTTCTTTTCCTCTAAAAATAGCACCAGAGTATCTTTCGGGCTGGCCCTTCCTTCCATTATAGATAGATTGATTGGCGTGTGTAGCAGTCAGACGAAAACCTGTGGGCATGGGTGCTCTTCTTCCACCATGAGAGTTCAGGAGCTCCAACGCAGGTCGTCAGGCTTGGGGACAGAGTGCTTAAGTCCAGCAGGATCAGAAGCTCAACCATCTCATACCCACCCCATGTTTGACTGTTTCGACAGAGGGTCTCACCATGTAGCCCAGACTGGCCTCTGCTTCCCCAGGCATGTGCTGCCAGGCCTAGTGTGGCCCTTCTTTAATTGTTTTTTTCAAGACAGGGTTTCTCTGTGGCTTTGGAGCCTGTCCTGGAACTAGCTCTTGTAGACCAGGCTGGTCTCGAACTCACAGAGATCCGCCTGCCTCTGCCTCCCGAGTGCTGGGATTAAAGGCGTGCGCCACCATCGCCCGGCTCCTTCTTTAATTTTTTGTCTTTTCTAATTTTTAAGGGCCCTTGTAATTAAACTGGCCCACTCAGGTAATAGAGCATAATCTTTATTTCTTTAAAAAATGACATTAATGGCAGAGGCAGGTCAATTTCTAAGTTCAAGGACATCCAAGGCTATGTAGAGAGACACTGTCTCAAAACAAATAAAAAAATGAAAAAAAACAAAACAAATAGAAACCCAGCAACAACAAGAAATTACATTAAGTCAGGTGTAGTGGCATATGCCTCTAATCCCAGCACTTGGGAGGCAGAGGCAGGTGGATCTCCATGAGTTTGATACAGTCTTGGTCCAAATAGTGAGTTCCATACCAGCCAGAGCTATACAGTGAGATTCTGTCTCAAAAAATAAATTACATTGTGTTTTTGTGGAGGTAGGGGCATGCATGTTTGCTGTGGTTGTATGTGGCCAGAGAACATTTAATAGTTCTCTCCTTCTTCCACCATGAAAGCCCCAGAAATCAAACTCAGATTGTGAGCCTTGACTGCAAACACGCTTAGCTGCTGAATCCTCACTCATAATGACCCTCTTATTTAGTTATTTTTGGTTTTTTGAGACAGTGTTTCTCTGTAGCTTTGGAGCCTGTCCTGGAACTAGCTCTTGTAGACCAGGCTGGCCTCAAAATCACAGAGATCTGCGTGCCTCTGCCTCCTGAGTGCTGGGATGAAAAGCGTGCGCCACCACTGCCTGGCTGACCCTCTTTTATTTTGGGACTTGAATTAACTATATGGATGGGAAGAATAATAGTGAACTCCTGATCCTCCTGCCTCAGTCCTCTGAGCGCTGGGATCACAGACGTACACCAGCCATCCTGTTTACGGAGCGCTGAGGACAGAAGCCAGGGCCTCATGTGCTACCTAAGTACTCTGTGAACTAAAGTGTATTCCTAAGCCAGGGTAATCTCTATGTTAAAATCCCCCGAGCAGGGCATGGTGGTTTCCATCTATAGTCCCAGCTCTTTGGGAGGTTGAGGAAGGAGGACTGGTTGAGCCCAGGTTTCTGCTTATCACAATCCCCCAGGTACTCAAAATTCCCTTCCCACATAACAATCAGTCATAGGTTCCAGAGGTTAAAATGGGGAGATCTTGATCTAGGGATGCATGCATGTGTGAGTGTGAGGGCGTGTGAGTGTGTGTATGCATACATGCATATGTGACTGGTGATTAAACAGGGACTAACACACAGGGAAACACACCGAGCCCCTCAGAGCTGTATTTCCTAACCCAGATTACTGACATCTTTAAGGATGCATGACTCATAGTTCTTCCCATTCTGCCCTCCCCCCTGGCTTGGCTGACACATTCGCTCACCCCAGCATCCTCCCCTCCTGTACACACATCCCATTTCTTCAGTGGCTGTCTGGAAGCCAAGCATCCTGGCTCCTCTCTTCCCCCCTTTCTCTTTTGCCTCACTCCTCTTCGCACTTAACCACCTGGATTGGGATCGCCCTGTGCCTTGTACCTTGAATTTCTTGAGTCCCCATCTCTCACCTTCCCTAACCACAAGTAGACACCCAACGAAGTTATTCCACTTACTCATAGAACGGAGCAATAACAAGTTTTCCTCGGTCTTTCTCAGCAACCTTAGAACCTGCCCTTCAATAACTGTCTCTGATCCTGTGTGACTGTATAAATGAACGAATCATTGTAGGAGCTCAAACCCACGTCGGAAATAACCTAGCAGGACAGCAAACACAGGCGTGCCCAGTCTCTCTCTGTCTTTCTCGGTCTGTCTGTTTCTGGTTTTCTCCGTGCTGCCCCCTCCCCGAATCTTTCTCTCTCCCTCCTTCCATCGCTCTCTCTCCTAGGTTAGGCAAACTCTTTAAAGCTCTGCTAAGTTTGGAAGGCGCCTGCAAAGCCCGATTCATTCCGGTAGAGTCACACTCGTGCGGACGTCTCCCGGGTCACAATCCTTCCGGCAAGGAAACCCATCCAAGGACGCTCAGAGATTTCTCAAGAATTCGCTCTTCCGGCCTTTGCTGGCCCAGTGCTTCTAGCCTAAAATTTTGACTCCAACGTGCACAGCTGGCGTCCTGGTAGCCACCACTGCTACTCCTCGGCGAATGCCCCAGCTCCTGGAGGCTAAGGCTCTGGAATCTTGCAGCGAGTCTGCAGAACAGAGAACTTGGGTGGTGCCGCGGTGGGCGGGGATGTGTGGGAGGGGGCTGGAAAAGGGCCACTCTGGATTGGCTTCTAGTGCTGGGGGCGGGGCTTCGGGTCTGAGGTCCGCATTGTAAGTTCCCAGGCCCTCCCTGGTGCTCTATCCCGGCCGCGCAGCTCCGCGGCTTTGCCCGCGCGCCTCAAGGTGAGTCTAGACTGAGGTTTCTCAGGCCTCTGGTGGCTTCTTGGAGAGTCCATCCAGGGTGGTGCTCGGTTCTGGTCCAGGTCAGGCCCCTTACCAGGCGCCTGGGTCCCCGCCCCCTACCCATGACCTCCCACAGCGCCCAGGGCGCTGCGCTGTCAGTCTTGCAGCTCCTATCTTTACCAGTGTTCTATGCTGGAGCCTCGAGACCAGGGCGCATCCTTCCTCTGCCCGTGTCCCCGCCTGGGCTGGAGGCCGTATTTTTAGCGGCTGGTGAGGTGTCCTCCTATCTTTAGCTGCAATGTTACTGAAACGGATCTGGGCTGCGCCAGGCAGCGCTTGGCTGGGGAGCTGGAGGGGTCGGCGCGGGAACGCGAGCCAGGGTTGAGCAGCCGGGCTCGCTGGAGGGCGGGGGCCTGCACGTCCGAAACCTGGCGGCACGCCAAGCAGACACTGGGACCTCGCCCAGGCCGGGAAGCTCAGGCAAGGCCCCTCCTAGAGCTCGGGGACCGGGACAAGGTCCCCCAGTCTTCGCACTTCCACCCTCACCGTGGCCTGACTGTGCGACCCAGAGAAAAAGCCCTATGGGTGATACACCTCGGGTAGTGGAGCGTGCAGCTCCGCGGTGGGCGTCAGCCTGGAGCCGGTGTGCTCAGTGGGACCCTAGAATGCTGGACGATAGCGGGGGGGCGCGCGCCACCTAGCGACCACGGGTCCTATCGCTTCTCTGCGCTGGGACCCAGGGAGACCGCTGCGGGAGAACCAACTTCTGAGGTGGCCCTGTCAGGGCTGGCAAAAGGAAACCCACGCCTGGGGGCTGAGTAGGGTTCGGTTTTTGTTCTTGTTGCAACCCAGGAGAGCCGAAGGGTTTGAGAAAGGACCTGCAGATATTTGCTGAATGTCCTTTGATGGTGACAGTGGACTCATCTATTTCTGCAGAGCCTCTTGTTTCCAGTATAGCAAAGGGTTAGCCCATTTTAAGATGAGGAAGGTGAGTCCAGTCCCGGAGAGGTCACAGAGTTCCAGGTGGAATTAAGATTCCAAACTATTCCTTTTGGCCTGGCAAGATGTCTCAGCGGAAGTAGCTTGCTGAGCAAGCTTGGGGATGAGTTCCATCTGCGAAACATGTAAAGATGGAAGAAGAGAACTGACTCCACAAAGTTACCCTCTGACCTACACACACACACACACACACACACACACACACGTCATAGTACATATGAGCTTGTGTGTGAGCTTGCATGCACGTACACACACATACGTCGTGCGTATATTCACGATAACAATAAATGCAACTTTTTGTTTGCTTGTCTTTTAGAGGCAGTATTTTAGTTCTTAGGGGCAGGCAGATTTCTAAGTTCGACTGGCCTGGTCTACAGAGTGAGTACCCGGGCAGCCAGGACAACCTGTTCTGTAGAGAAATCCTGTCTGAAAAAAAAGAAAACAAACAAACAAAAATCTTTTACTGCATTTAAGAGTAGGGACAAAAATCACGTCTGGAGCTGGGCATGCTAGCACACTTTTTTTTTTCCTTTTGGTTTTTTGGATGTTTGAGGGGGTCTCCCTTTGTAAACTATGGCTGTCCTGGAACTCACTATGCAAACTAAGCTGGCCTCGAACTCACAGAGAGCTGCCTGCCTTTGCCTCCCAAGTGCTAGAATTAAACATTCATCACCATGCCCAGCTGGGTGGCACACTTCTAATCCTGGCACTTGGGAAGCAGAAGCAGATCTCTGAGAGTTTGAGGCCAGCCTAGTCTACAGAATGTGACAAAAAGAGGGGAAAAAATCATTAGTTCTGAAGTGTGTATGGAGGGAGGGGAATTTCCGGGAACATCCAGAGTGAGCAGAGCTAAATATTCTCCATGGCCAGAGGGGATCTGCCTCCAGGAAGTTATTTCCTCTGAGGGAGGCCCAGGGTTGCTGTCCAGGGCAACCCACAGAGCTGGGATGGCTCCCATCTGCTCCTCCGGTTGTTGGAGGAGGCTCCTCCTGGCAGCCTTCCTCCAATCAGAGTTCCTTCCAGCTCTGAACACTGGCAAGTCCGGGAAGTGGCAGCCAAGGGATATGACTACATAGAGGAAGCTGCAGACTTGATAGTTTTTCTCTCCTGTTCCCCATCCATATCACCACGGGGCCAGTTCACTGCCTTGAAGCCACATGGCCAGCCTTGGTACCAGTGCCTTTCCTTGCTAGTTGGATGAGGCTCCACTCGGTGGCTATCTAGGACAGTAGCGACACCTACCACACTGTGGCTTTAGAGTGTGAGGAACCCCATGGCAGGCTGGAGCCTCCACTCCTGTGGTTGTTAGATCTTCTAGTCAGGATTGCTCGTGGTCATTCCCAGCTTTCTCCTGGGTGGCTGATGCTAGCCCCACCCTTCCCTTTAGCCTCTGTTCTCCTCACATCTGGATTTGGGTGGGTACATCTGGCTCAGAGTGAGACAGCTGTCAGGGACTCCCAGTTTGCTGTGGAAACACCCAAGCTGTCTTGGAGCTCTAGTGTGATGGAGTGAGCGTGGGGGAAGGACCTGGCCCAGGCTCTAGGCAGATCTCACCAATTGGCCCAGCTCGCCCTCAGTGGAAAGGAAGCAGTAGTTACCCCATTGCTACACAGCAGCAAACCGGACAGATCAGATGTGTTCACAGGGTCAACCAGTGATGGAATTCGAAGACCTGGGGTGTGTCTTCTTCCGACAGCTCCTCTAGAATTAGCTGGAATCTACCATGAAGTTCATTCTCTTGTCTCCTGTTGGCTGCAGGTGCTCAGAGGCCAGAGATGTCCAGCCTCCATGGTTCAGCCTAGGGTGTCCGGCCTCGGGGTGGGGTTTCCTGAGCAAGGGCCTGTGCTGAGATGGGGGCAGTTAGGACTCTGCCCTGCCTGCATCCGGCTGCCTTCTTTCCTGCCCTTCCTGATCACCCACAGCCTACCCAGGATGGAGACTGAAGCAGAGGAAACAGGGGGTGCTACCTTTACTCAGGTGTGGGCTGGCCTAGAGGAGGCTTAGTGGAAGAAGACAGGCTTCTCTGGCTTTAATCCTGGCCCTGCTGCTGACTGCAATGTGATCTTGGACATGTTGACTCCAGGGGGATCACGCAAAGATGGGGACATACCACCAAAGTCTAATAAACCAGAAGCAAACTTTATTCCAGAAACAAGATTCCAGGAAAACCAGAAGCAAAGTTAAAAATAAAACAATAAAAAATAAAAACACTGCGGGGCACAGAAGCTTATCAGTAGCTAAGACCACAGTCAGAGATGGTGCTTGTTTGTTAGGCTGTGGCCAAAGGCTGGTTTCTGAACCAGCCTTTTATAGTTAGGGCACCAAGCATTAGGTCTGAACAAAGGATTTTTACAGTCTTGCCCCTACCCGTGGGTCAGTCAACGTAGACCCTAAGGAGGGGAGTGAGTTCTAATGTCAATGGGCAGCTATCATGAAATATGTTTCAGAGTAGATTACAGCTAGAGTCAATAATTACAAGAAAACGGATGTCTTTAGCAATTAGAAAAGGGACTTCTAGTAATACCAGAAGGTTAATAGATTAGAATTAATTGGTTCTTAGGGGACTGGAGAGATGGCTCAGAGGTTAAGAGCACCGATTGTTCTTCCAGAGGTCCTGAGTTCAATTCCCAGCAACCACATGGTGGCTCACAACCATCTGTAATGAGATCTGGTGCCCTCTTCTGGCCTGCAGGCATCCATGCAGTCACAACACTGTAAACAAAATAAATAAATCTTAAAAAAATTAATTGATGGAGCTGGAGAGATGGCTTGGCGGTTAAGAGCATTGCCTGCTCTTCCAAAGGTCCTGAGTTCAATTCCCAGCAACCACATGGTGGCTCACAACCATCTGTAATGAGGTCTGGTGCCCTCTTCTGGCCTGCAGACATACATGTAGACAGAATATTGTATACATAATTAATTGGTTCTTAGACAAGGAACTTAAAAGATAGCAGAAACCTCAGAAAGCTCAGATTCAGACTGCCATACTTCACATCCTCCAGTGTCAGAGCTCATTACTTAGAGGTGTTTGTCCTGTCCTGTCTCTCTGGTACCTCAGGCAGTGTATACTGGAGCCCCATGCCTCCTCTTTGATGGTGCCAGTTTCCCATAACGGAGACAGTGCTTAACCCAGAGGTTACTTATCTCTGTCTCCTAAAGGTTAACTCAGTTCATATCTGTCGTTCATCCAGAATGACCAAGACACTGCTCTCAGAAGCTCCGGCCTTGTATATAGAACAGCCAGTTGTGAAATGGAATGACCTAGGCTGATGGAGGCTTCTTAAGCGTCTGAGAAAACAGCTCACTGTGAATGACTGAGCCTCGATCTGCTGAGAAAGCTGCTGACAGTCTGTTCTCATTCTCCTAGACTTAGAACTTTATATTTATTTCTACATTCTTATTTTTGGAATCTTCATTTTTATTTTCTTATTCTTGGACTCTTCAGACAAATTTCTTGCCTTTTGCACTGGATTCTGCATTTGGAGTCAAATGAGTCAGGCTCTCCACACAGCAACCCCACCAAGGGACTGGAGGGTATACAGTGAACGGGTGCACCTGCTCTGCTTCTGCTTCCTGCGTTGTTAAACCAGTGTTGCGCCTACACAGGGTGCCTTTTTCCTATCTTAAAGATTGTTCTGTTTCCCTGGCCGGAGAAATAACCCAGGCTTAGTGAGAAACTGATGGCTGAGTACAGCTCTGTTTCTTGGGGTTTTATTATTTGTGTTGTGTTTTTAGACAGCACCTCAAAAAAAGAAAAACTGCATTTTTATAAAACTGGAAAAGTGCTCACTGTAACAGCACATGCTAAATCAGAACAACACAGAGGTGGCTGTGCGGCCTCTGTGCAAGGATGACGGTTTGTGCTTTTAGAGACAGGGTTCTTCTGTGCAGCCCAGGTCATCCCGAAATTCTCTTGTAGACCAGGCTGGCCTCAGAGATCTGTCTGCCTCTGCCTCCCGAGTGCTGAGATTTAAAGGTGTGTACTACCACCACTCAGCTTTTTTTTTTAAAGAGTTTTTATGTATATAAGTATTTTACCTATACGTGTTTGTGTATTCATTAATGCATGATTTTTTTTTTAAGAATCTGCCACTTACCTTCAGTCCCAACACTCAGAAGACAAATACAGACAAATCTCTCAGAGTTCCAGGCCAGACAAGGTGAGATTCAGTCCCCCCAAAAAATGTCTGAACAAGAGAGGAAAAGTCAGCCTGAAATTATAACATCACTGGCATTTAGGCCAACACCCCTTCACACACATGTAGATTGTCCATGTGTACTTTAGTATGCCAATGGGCAAAGCTATAGGTCATCTGCTGGGGACACTTTTCCCTCCAAAGCAGGCAACACATACCACCACTCTTCTGACCAGTATGACGACCTGATTCTTTCTCATTTCTCATGTTAAGAGAGAATCCTAAACAGACTGGCATATATGGAGTGTGGATGGCAGGGGCATTGGTAGTCCATGCTTTTAATAAATGGTACCCTCTCAGGCTCGAGAGATGGCTCAGTGATTAAACACTTGTTGCTTTTGCAGAGGTTGGGTTCCCAGCACCCACAGGGCGGCTCACAACCAACTCTAACTCCAGTTCTAGGCATCTGATGTTCCCTTTTACCGCTGCAGACACCAGCCTTGCCCACGGCGCACTCACATACTCACAGCCAACTCTCACATACGTAAATAAATCTGAAAAACTTAGCGGCGTCCTTTTGAACGTTTCCACATTTTGTCTGTCTCTTTCTGTAGTATCTTGCTTTCTGCAAGCATCCAGCTGTGTCTGATCTTTCTCATTTGTTTCCGTCTGTTTCTCCTGCTGCGCATGCACTCTGCCAGGAGCTACGTGGCAGTGGCAGCCCCGAGTTTTAATGTTCAAATGGGGATCATAGGAGGGTTGTGATAACATGTTTGCAAAGCTCTCAGAATACCACTCCAAAAAGTATTATATACCCTGCCTCATCTCTCTGTGCTGGGGCTGGGAGGAGGGGCTGGGAGGAAGGTCAGACAGGAACTCCAGACTCGACCTCTGCTTCTGACCTGAGGGAGGAGGAAAGGGAAACCTCCAAGTGGGAAGTGGCGGATTATGAGGCATTGGTCATTCAGCTGCTGGCTGGATGCCTGTGTTCCCAGCACTGAACCAGGCCTGGGTGGGAAAGGCAGTTTCGAAACTCTCCATCCTCAGTTGAGTAGGGAGTTGAGACCAGTGGTGAGACTCACATACAATGGGGCACTTCTTGTGTGGCAGAACATAGCTGATGGAGGTCAGGGATAAGCGTGAATACCAGGCAGGAGCAGTAAGTAGAGCGAGAGATCGGGGCTGGAGTTTGTAGGTGTCTAAGGACCTAGCATCAAGATTCAGGGACTCCATTCCTCCTCAGATGTGGGAGGGCTGCTGTAGTGCACACTTTTAATCTCAGCACTCAGAAGGCAAAGGTGGGTGGATCTCTCTGAGTTCCAGATCAACTTAGTTTACATAGTGAGTGCTAGATCAACCAGGGCTACACAGGGAACGCTGCATAAAAACAAAAAAGAGGGGGCAGTGGTGTAGCCCACGTCTTTAATCCCCGCTCTCAGGAGGCAGAAATAGTTGAATCTCTGAGTTTGAGGCCATCCTGGTCTGCAGAGAGGGTTCCAGGACAGTCAAGACTACACAGAGGATCCTGTCTCGAAAAACCAAAATAAATAAATAATCAAAAAAAAAAAAAGACCCTCATTACATATCCCAGGCTGACATCAAAGTCACAGAGATCTGCCTTCCTTGAGTTAGGATTAAGGTGTGATCTACCAAGCCCCATGTGTTGACTTTTAAAGTTTGTTTTATTATTGTTGTGTGTTTATGAGTGTGGACACACGCCACAGCTGCTTGAGGAGGTCAGAGAACAATTCTCAGGACTCCGTTCTCTCCAGCTGTGGGTTCCGCAGACCAAGCACAGGTCGACGGTTTGTACAGCGAGTGCTTTCACGCACTCCGCCATCTTGTCTACCTCTGCCTCCTTTATTATTTTTTCTCCATTTTTTTTTTGTGTATGTATGTGTGTATGTTTCTGTTTTTAAAGACAAGGTTTCTCTGTGTAGTCCTGGTTGCCCTGGAACTCACTCTGTAGACCAGGCTGGCCTCAAACTCACAGAGGCCTGCTTACCTCTGCCTCCTGAGTGTTGGGATTAAAAGCGTGAGCCGCCACCACCCAGCTGTTTTTCTCCATTTTTTGAGATGGGGGCCTGATGAATCTGAGGCTGATTTCACAGCCAGAAATTGGTATGTAGCCAGGGATAACCTTGAACTTCTTGTCTCAAGGGCTAGGACACTGGCTGTACCGCCATGCATGTATTTATCCATGCATGTATTTATGGGGTTCTGGGGACTGAACCAGGGCTTCCTACATGCTAGGCAGTCACTATAACTAAGCTACATCCCCAGCTCTTTTTTGTTGTGTTTTGTTTTGAGGCGGGTTCTCACATAGCCTAGGCCGGCCTTGAACTCCTGACCTTCCATCTGTGTCTCCTAAGTGTTTGGAATTATTGGCACGCCCCTCACCTAGACAGTTGCTTTGTGTGTTGTCCTCCCGCCCTGATTCATGTGCTCTTTCATTTCAGCTTCTCAACCTCGGACTAAGGAAAGAATTTTAGAACAAGAACAAACCATATCGCTGCTGCTGAGACCTCACCTTTCTGCCTGCAGCTCTGCAGAAGGACTTCCATCCCTTTGAGAAGAAAGTGGGATAGTCACACTCCCTGTCTTCATTGGCCTTTAACCTAACTTCTAATTCCCTGAGCCAACTTTGATCACATTTACCATCTAATCTTTAGTGTTGGCAAGTGTGGACATCTGAACACCGCCCTCTGGAGCCAGTGTTTTGGGCTGAGGGTGTTGGGAGGGTACTGAGGACTGAGCAGCCAGGGCTGTGTGCTGAAGTCACCATGTCCACCAAGGTCCCCATTTATTTGAAACGTGGTAGCCGCAAAGGCAAGAAGGAAAAGCTTCGGGACCTGCTGTCCTCAGACATGATTAGCCCACCACTTGGGGACTTCCGTCACACTATTCACATTGGCAGTGGTGGGGGTGATGACATGTTTGGGGACATCTCCTTCCTGCAGGGCAAGTTCCACCTCCTTCCAGGAACGGCAGTGGAGGAGGCCGAGGAGGATGGCAGCTTCGACCTTCCCTTCCAGTTCACTCGCACTGCCACTGTGTGTGGGCGGCCACTCCCTGACGGACTGTCACCTCTGCTCAAAAATGCCATCTCCCTCCCTGTCATCGGTGGTCCCCAGGCTCTCACCCTGCCCACAGCCCAGGCTCCACCTAAGCCTCCTCGCCTGCACCTGGAGTCACCACAATCTTCTCCAAAGTCCTCCCCGCAGGAGGCAGGAAATGTGGACATCTGGAGGATCCCGGAGGCCAGCTCCCCCCACAATGGCATGAGTCCGGAGCCAGAGGCTGAAGAGCCTTTCCTGTCCCATGCCAGCTCCCTGCTGTCTCTGCACGTGGACCTGGGGCCATCTATCCTGGATGATGTCCTCCAGATCATGGATCAGGACCTGGGCCACGTGCAGATCCCCACATAGGACCCTTGCTGACCAGACAGGTCACCGAGGCTGTGGTGACGCCTAGAGACATCTATGGACATGGCTCTGACCTAGGAGTCAGCGTCCCAGATCCCACCCGTGGGTGCTGGTCAGTGACTGTGTTTTGAGCCTTTTCTTTCCTTCCCTCCTCCCAATGGACAGAGGACATCTTTGCTTCCCTCTAACAACATCCGCAGGGGACCATGTCAGATTTGCCCCAGACATTCCTGAGCCTCTTAGGTCATCTGGAGCCCCACTTCCCTCTCTGAAATGGACTCTACCCCTTTTCCACTGCCCTCCACCCCAGCATCATCGGATACCCACAAATCTGTCTTTGTACCCTGGCCTGGGAACACGTTGTCCGTAACCAGACATGGTATGCCTTGTGTCCTGTCCCATCCCTTCTCCACATGACCAGGGGATTCTGGTTGCAATAAAACATGCTGCTGGTGGTGGCTGAGCATCCTGTCCCCTTATCCCAGGCTTCCTTCCAAAGGTGGGCCAGTCTCCATAAACAAGCTCACATGAGAGAAGTCCCACCCCAGAAGATTTCATAGAGCCTGGGCCTCCCCTTCAGGGCTTGTGCTTAAGTCTGTACCCACAGTGAAAATGAAGCAAGAATAGTCAGTATTGTTACTTTGTTGCTATGACAAAATGTCTGATGAAGCCTGGCGGTGGTGGTGGTGGTGGTGCACGCCTTTAATCCCAGCACTCGGGAGGCAGAGGCAGGCGGATCTCTGTGAGTTTGAGGCCAGCCTGGTCTACAAAGGGAGTTCCAGGACAGGCTTTAAAGCTATAGAGAAACACTGTCTAGAAAAAACAAAAAAAAAATGCCTGATGAAAACAGCATCAGGGAAGGGTTATCTGGGCTCACAGGTCCCAGGTACAGTACTGTCCATCATGAGAGCAGGAGCTTGAGGCAGCTGGCCACCTGTGTCCATAGTCAGGAAGTGAAACACAGTGAATGAGGGTGCTTTGATCACTTTCTCTTTTATTCAGTCTGGGACCCCAGCCCATTGGGTGGTGCTGCCCACATTTAGGGGACCCCAGCCCACTGGGTAGTGCCGCCCACATTTAGGGGACCCCAGCCCACTGGGTGGTGCTGCCCACATTTAGAGGACCCCAGTCCATTGGGTGGTGCTGCCCACATTTAGGGGTCCGTTTTTTTTTCACTGTCATTAACTAGATCTAAAATCTCCTTCACAGACAGCTCCCTGTTTCCATGATGAGTCTGACTTTATTAAGTTGACCACCAAGATTAACTACCACACAAACCAAGTATCAATGGTGGATACTGGACATTGATTTAGGTGTTTGGCAGGGATGGGCTGGAAGGGGCTGGAGAGATAGCTCAGTAGATAAGAATGTTGCTTGTGCCACGCAGTGGTGGTACACAGCGCCTTTAATCCCAGAACTTGGGAGGCAGAGGTAGGTGGATGGATCTTTGTGAGTTGGAGGCCAGCCTGGTCTACAGGGCAAGTTTCAGGAAGGGTCCAAAGCTAGAGAAACAGAAACAAAGAAAGGAAGGAAGGAGGGAGGGAGGGAAGGGAGGGAGGGAGGGAAAGAAAAAAGAAAGAAAATGTTGGTTTTTTGGGGGGATTTTTTTTTTTGGTTTTTTTGTTTTTGTTTTTGTTTTTGTTTTTTTGGTTTTTCGAGAAAGGGTTTCTCTGTAGCTTTGAGCCTGTATGTCCTGGAACTAGCTCTTGTAGACCAGGCTGATCTCAAACTCACAGAGATCCACCTGCCTCTGTCTCCCGAGTGCTGGGATTAAAGGCTGGGATTAAAGTGCTGGCTGTTCTTATAGAGGACCTGGGTTCAGTTTATGTGGATTAAACCGAGGACTTCTTGCATGCTAGCTTGGCACTCTACCAACTGAGCTACATCTTTGCCCTTCAGTTAATGCTATAACATGGTTCTTACATTGCAAAAGATTGAGATGAACCAGTAAGAGAATGGACACAGGAATAGACAGAAATTCTGTACTTGGGAGTGGGTGTGATAATCAGACTTCACGTTTTCTAACAAAAAGAGAGATGCAATATACAATCAACCCTGTGCATCATGGGTTCTATAATCATGAATTTGGCAACCATGGGTACAATATAGTTTTAAAAATTACAGGCCAGGCTGTGGTGCCACATGCCTTTAATCCAAGCACTCAGGAGGCAGAGGCGGGCGGATCTCTGTGAGTTCGAGGCCAGCCTGGTCTACAAGAGCTAGTTCCAGGAAAGGCTCCAAGGCTACAGAGAAACCCTGTCTCTAAAAAACAAACAAAAAAAATTAGAGGGGACTAGAAATATGGCTCAGATGTTAAGAGAATTGGCTGCTCTTCCAGAGGGCCAGGTCAATTCCCAGAGCCCACAGGGCAGTTCACAATCAGCTGTGACTTCAGTTCTAGATCTGATGCTCTTCTTCTGGCCTCCCCCTGGCACCAAGCACACATGTGGTGCATACCTGCAAACAAAACGAAGTTTAAAAATTAAAAAAAAAATGCACCTGAGGGCTGGTGAGATCTTGGGGGTCAAAGCACCTGAAGTTGGTGAGATCTCAGGGTCAAGGCACCTGAGGGCTGGTGAGATCTCGGGGGTCAAAGCACCTGAGGGCTGGTGAGATTTCAGGGTTAAGGCACCTGAGGGCTGGTGAGATCTCGGGGTTCAAAGCACCTGAGGGCTGGTGAGATCTTGGGGGTCAAGGCACCTGAGGGCTGGTGAGATCTCAGGGTCAAAGCACCTGAGGGCTGGTGAGATCTCAGGGTCAAAGCACCTGAAGTTGGTGAGATCTCAGGGTTAAGGCACCTGAGGGCTGGTGAGATCTCAGGGTCAAGGCACCTGAGGGCTGGTGAGATCTCAGGGTTAGGCACCTGAGGGCTGGTGAGATCTCGGGGGTCAAAGCACCTGAGGGCTGGTGAGATCTCAGGGTTAAGGTACCTGAGGGCTGGTGAGATCTCAGGGTTAAGGCACTGAGGGCTGGTGAGATCTCTCTCAGAGGTTAAGGCTATTGCTGCTCTTCTAGAGGACACATATGGAATACACTTATATACACACACAATTTTTTTCTTTGCTTTTTTTTAAGACAGGGTTTCTCTGTATAGTTTTGAAACCTGCCCTGAAACTTGCTCTATAGACCAAGCTGGACTTGAACTCAAAGATCCTCCTGCCTCTGCCACTTGAGTGCTAGAATTAAAGGCATACACCACCACCACCCATCTTGAGACTCTGTCTCCCAAACCAAAACAAAAACAAAAATTTACAAAGACCATAGTGTCACTTGACATTGTTGGCTGTCCAATAATTCCTCTTTGCACTTTGGAACTTTATTTTGATTACAGTATTTGAGGGACATGGTACCTAGACAAACTAAAGAGGGAAGGTCCTAGACCAGGCAATGGTAGCACACGCCTTTAATCCCAGCACTTGGGAGGCAGAGGCAGGTGGATCTCAGTGAGTGTGAGGCCAGCCTGGTCTACAAAACAAGTTGCAGGACAGCCTGGACTGTTACACAGAGAAACCCTGCTCTGAAAAACAAAAACAAAACAAAACAAAAAATGGAAAAGAAAAAAAGGGAAAGGTCCTTCCTTCTACCTCTAGCTACCTCGATGTAAGGAGATGCCTTAACTCGATGAGTCAAAGCCTTGGACAACCACTCTGATATGGCAGCCCCACATGTGGCTGGTGTATGACACAGACTTGGGAACCCCAGACAATAGTGTCCTCTTCAGGTGGCTCCTCTAGCCTCAGCTGAGGTCTAGAGTGAGGCTGGATGACTAAGGAGGTAAGGAAGGTGCCTTTTTTTGCTGCCTTCCCCTCAACAGAAGAGAGGCTGCAGTGCTTCCTCAAGCGCAACAGCCCTTAGCTCCCTGCACTCTGTACCATCATAGGCTCTGCAGGGCCTGCCGCTGACACTTCATGGATCTAGTAGTCACATGGAAGCTTCGGGGTCCCATTGAGTCAGGGTGCCTATAGTAGGTCTGCTGTAGGAATTCCTGCAGCCGGTAGCCTTTAAATTACCTACCTACTTGGGCGAGGCCTCTTATACCAGTTATGCCAATGTAAAGTGCACCTTTGGCCTCTTTTCCGGTTGCTGTTCTCCATTCAGCAGAGGATTGTGACTTGTGAGTCTACCCCTAAATAAATATCCCTCTATTATTCTCAGTTCTGAGCTAGTGTGGGATTTCTTTTACGCATCCTTCTTCATCTGGCGCCCCACATGGATTCAGACTCCCCACCTACAGGGTGGACAGCCTGAGGGCCTAACCAGTCCACAGCCCCGAAAGTCTTCCCAACCCTGCTTGCTTGGCTTGATTTTACCTAAGCAATTTTTTTTTTTTTGGTAAAACCCCTGCCACAGCAAAGCTAACTGTGTCCAGCAACTTGCAAATTTCCCAAGCTCGCGAACATCCCCCCCACACACACACACTGCTGTGTTTCTTGCCTTGTAGCATCTCTTGTGCAGCTTCCAGTTTGTGCTCCCTGACCGAAAGTGCTGGGCTCATTGCTCCATGTATGGAATTGATTTAATTGCTTTTAATTTGTCAAGCAAAGCATATTTCTCAGTATTTAACCAGTACCAATTAAATTAAAGCGGCTCAGGACCGTTCCTGTTGCCACTGGTTCCATCACTGCTAGTTGTGACTCTGCAATCATGACACCTGCTGGACAATAAAGATTATTACACCTAAAACAATTTACCGGATCTCATAACAGGTAATTAATAAATCAATATGGCAGACTACATTAACATTGAAACATTTAGTAACTTTTCTTTGCTAATACTATGGATTGTATTCTGCAAGGCTTATATGGTTATGGTGATACATCATTTAATACATATTGAGACTCATGTTTTTTCTTCATATTATATCCTTAAGAAAGAATGTGGCACTTTTAGAAATGATACAGTCTTTACAGACTAATAATGAACAGTTAGTTGACAGGATTAATACCATCGAAAATCAAAATTTACCTGAAAAAATTAATACTATTGAAGAGGGTAACATTAATTTGACAGACAGAATTGAACCCATGTCTAAGGGTATTAAGAAATCTGAAAGAATTCATACTGTTGAATTTGACAATCAAAATTTGTTAAAAAGTTATAATAGGTTAGCAGATAGAGTACGTCTCAGGAAGGCAATCTGCACATTATCCAAATAATGTCCAAGGATGAGATGTTCTCTTTAAAGGAAAAACTTCAGACCTTGAATCACATGTGCAGAATGAGGACCAGAGGCTAGATGCCTCAGTGAAATCACTAGAAATATATACAGGCCAGGAGATGAAGGCTTTACAAAAAACAGTAGTAAAAGGATTTGAAATGATTGAGGAAATTATTGGAGCTGATGAACAGGGAAAGAAGGCACAAGGACAGGATTTAACATTGCCAATACCTGTCAGAGATGATTTATCTAGGGTTTTAGCTTCCTACCCTGTAATCAACTCTAAAAAAGCATCAAGTTCTAAAGGCCCCTGTTGAGGAAGCTGCGGGTTGCATTCCTGCTACCCTGCTCCCAGCTGCCTGGCTAGCTTATGCCCCGAAATAACAACACACAAACTGTATTCATTTAAACACTGCCTGGCCCATTATATCTAGCCTCTTCTAGGCTAATTCTCATGTATTAATTTAGCCCATTTCTAATAATCTGTGTAGCACCACAAGGTGCGCTTACCGGGAAAGATTCAGCATGTCTGACCTGGCAGCTTGCTTCATCTGTCTGGCTCTGAGAGGAGCTGCATGATTTCTAAGCTCACTTCCTCTTCCTCCCAGCATTCTGTTCTGTTTACTCCGCCTATCTAAATTCTGCCCTATCAGATGGGCCAAGGCAGTTTCTTTATTAGCCAATGACCTTCCTCTATCAGGCCCCAAAGGATCCAAAGAAGGTAGATGGATACCTATATGAATAATCTAAAAGAAATTAAGCAAGCTGTCGTATAACTTATGGCTTGCATTCTGCATTTGTTAGGGAGATGATAAAGACAGGGGATTCTAGCATTAAGGCAACACCACATGGCTGGCTTCAGTTAGTTTCAGTAGTCCTGGATGACAGGCCTTAACTGATGTTTAAATGTTATTTAAGGAAAGAGGCTAAAATTTTAGAACAACAGTGAAAAGCAAAAGGACTTGAGACTTCCCAAGATCAAATTCTTGGAGAGGGCACTTATGCTGACCCACAGGATCAAGCTCTTTACGATGAAAAAAATCTTGTCCCTATGCCACAAATCAGCCTTAAATGCTTGGGACAGGATTCAAGAACTAGAAAAATGAATTGAATCATATGCCAGGGTTAAACAGGGACAGAGAGAACACTTTAGTGACTTTTTACAAAGATTAACTAAGGCTTTACAAATAGGAGTAACAGAACCAGATGTTAGATGAATACTTATTGAATCTCTAGCTTTTGAAAATGCCAAATTAGAATACAAAAAGATACTTGGGCCTTTAAAGGTTAGATCAGTACCTATGGATGAATGGATCCTGCATACAATGAACATTGAGACATTTGACTATAATACTGAATCTTGGGTAGGAGAAGAAATTTCCAAAGGAATGAGGAGACATCAAAATGCCAGATGTTTTAATTGTGGTAGATAGGACAACTGATAAGGAATTGTAGACAAGAAATTCCTAGGAATAATATCTCCTCTGGGAATGGCAAGAATAGGAGGACTCAGCCTTCAGGTATATGTAGGTGTGGCAAAGGCTGACATTGAACCAATGAATGCAGATCAACAAAAGACAGACAAGGCAACCCGATACCATCAGGGAACTCCTTGAGGGGCCTCCCACAGGCTCCCAAGCCAAAAATGGCTCAGTCATTACCAGTCACTGTGGAGGACATGTCTCACCAGGAAAATTAAAAAATCCAGAGCCTTCTGTAAAAGACCATAATGTTCTGGGTGATGGCATAAACATGGAGGATAAATCAAAAATTCCAATAGGAAATGTATATTCTGGCAGACTTCTATAAATGATCAAAGACCAAAGTTAAGAGTGTATATAAACGGCATTGTAAATGTTGGTTTGATAGACACAGGCGTGTATGTGAGTATCATTACTCCAAAATCTTGGCATACAAATTGGCCTCTTCAAGAGAAAGATGTTCAATTACTAGGAATTGGAACCCTATCTCAAGTTAAACAAAGCATAAGATGGGTTAACTGCATAGGGCCAGAAGGTCAGAAAGGGAAGCTGAGGCTATATATGGCTAATATTGCAATAAATTTACAGGGTTGTGACCTGCTGCAGCAATGAAATACCTAGACTAACATTCCTGCAGTCCCAGGAACTCATAATTCTGGGAAGGATATTATGCGGTACTATACACAAAGGTCACCAGACATTCAGGCTGTACAAGAACATAAAGCAACTAGCAAACTTTTAGAGGTACCAACAGCTCTAACTTTAAAATGGTTAACTGAGAAACCAATATGAGTTAAGCAATAGCCTCTAACTGAAGAAAAGCTTCAGGCTTTAGAACAATTGGTACAGGAGCAACTAGAAGCTCACCATATTGAAGAATTAACCAGCCTTTGGAATTCTCCTGTATTTGTTGTTATAAAGAAATCTGATAAGCAGAGAATTGTGACATATCTAAGAGCTGTCAACAAGGCAATTCAACCTATGGGCCCCCTACAATCTGGAATTCCTCAGCCTTCTCTATTACCAAAAGGATGACCTCCTATAGTTATTGATTTGACAGACTGTTTCTTCACTATACCTTTACAAGAAAAGGATAGAGAAAAATTTGCCTTCACAGTGCCTACTTATAATAACCCTCAGCCTGCTAGGAGATATCAATGGACCGTCTTCCCACAGGGAATGTTCGATAGCCTCACTCTGTGCCAATACTTTGTCAGTCAGCCATTGGAAATAATACTTAAGCAATTTCCTAAGTCTATAACTTACCATTACATGGATGGCATTTTGCTATCTGATTCAAACAGAAAGAATGTTTGAAGAAGTAAAAACATTTTGCCAAAATGGGGATTACAAATTGCTCCTGAAAAAATACAAAGAGGAGATTCTGTCAATTACCTAGGTTACAGAATAGGTTTACAGAAAATTAGAACACAAAAGGCACAATTAGGAGAGAGCAGTTGCAGACTCAATGACTTTGTGTTCTGTACTGTCTTGTTTCTAAGGCTCTTTTCTTACTGAGCGTTTTTGTTCCTACCAGACCTTTTGAAACAGCTCATACCAAAGTCACAATGGCTTTTGCTTCAGTAGTTTTAGAGACCTGCTATCTGTCCACATGTGCCTGCCAACCTGTATGGATCACTGTTACCTCCCTGTACTACTACAGCTGCAATTCTCTCTTCCCTTGTCTTAGCTAGGGTTTCTATTGCTGTGACAAAACACCATGACCAAAAAGCAAGTTGGGAAGTGTTCATTACTGACAGAAGTTAGGACAGGAACTTATACAGGGCAGGATCCTGGAAGCAGGAGCTGATACAGAAGCCGCGGAGGGGAACTGCTTACTGCCTTGCTTCACATGGCTTGCACAGCCTGCCCCCTTATAGAACCCAGCCCAGGGATGGCACCATCCACCATGGGCTAGGCTTGGTAGGGAACGCTTCAGTCCATCCCAAGAAAGTACCTATAAACACTAAGAGATATTTGTATCCAAATTTTCCAGACTTGATTTCAGTAAAGTCTACTTCCTAGTATGTACCTGGTTAAGTCCCTCGCTGACGGCCCCTGGGTTGGAGGGGGTGCTCACCACATTTGTCAGCTGCCATGCCTCGCATTGTGTCACTATCTGCTCGATAGTCTGGCTACCATCTTCAATTTTGACCTGGGCCCTTCGTGACAAGTCCTGCATTCTCTGTGTTCCCAGAGGAACGGTGAGGAACAGTGTATTTTTTTAAGTATCTCGTATCCCAGTCTTTGGGGGAGGATTACTCGCCTACCGGCTGTTTTTCCTCTGTTCACTGGACCGTGGGGAGAGTGTGTATCCAGCTCGATCTTCAGGTGTGGACTTGAGGATTTGTGGCAGGCCCCTGGCTCCTGGGTCAGTTAGAGTCACCATAGTCTTTGGAGCTGAAGCCACCTCTTTTGCTGTTTTACTGGCCAGGCTGTTTCCCAACTGTATAGTTCTGGAGCCTTTTTAACATCCGGGGAAGTGTATTATTGACAACTTTGTGTCCCCCATAATGCTTGTAGGCGATAAAGGATATCCTGTTTATTTTTAATAATTTTTCCTTCTGCTGTCAGCAACCCCCTCTTCCTGGTAGATAGCCCTGTGGATGTGGGCTGTGGCAAAGGCATACCTGCTGTCTGTGTAGATGTTTAGCTTTTTGCCTTTCCCCATCTGTAACAGCCTTTGTATGGGCTATTAACTGCCTTTCGTGCCAAGGTCCTCTGTGGTAGGGGTTCAGCCCATATTGCCTCTGTAGTCGTTGTTACTGTGGCCCCCGCATACCTTCGTCCTTTCTGCACATAACCGCTGCCACCTGTGAACCAGGTGACCTCCGCATCTGGGATGGGAACATCCTTCAGGGCGGGTCTGATGCTGTGGGCCTGAGCCAGTATCCCAGAGCAACCGTGTAGCGGTGCCTCTAAGTCCGGATCTGGCAGTCAGGTGGCCAGGTTTAGGAGAGTTGGAACATGGAAGGTTATTCGGGTAGGGTTAAGCAGTAGTGCCTAGTAGTGGGTCATTCAGGCATCGCTCAGCCACCCGTCTAGGGGTTGCTTCAGCACTCCTTCCAATGCATGGTAGGTCACAATAGCCACATTTTGACCCAGCATTAGTTTGTCTGCATCTTTCACCAACAGGGCCACTGCAGCTATGATACGGAGGAGGCATAAGGGCCACACAGCTGCTACTGGGTCCAGGTTTTTTTGTGTTTGTTTGTTTTGGTTTTGGTTTTGTTTTTGACAAATAGGCTACTGGTCGCCTCCAAGACCCCATAGTTTGGGCGAGCACTCCCTTTGCTATCCCCTTGCTCTCATCTGCAAACAGGAGAAAGGGTTTACTCACATCCCACCACCCTCAGAAATTCTCTAACTTGTTTGGCCAGCTTGGGGTTTGGGATCTTTAGCAGTCTCTTCATGGGCCTCAGACAACCATTTCTGCCCTTCCTTAAGAACATATCACAAATAGGTTACGTGTCGCTGACAGCTCTGAGCCTTCTCTACTGATGCACTTCCTCACGACAGTCCGGCGGGCACACAGGCACTGACCAGCCAAGCCACTGGTGGAGACTGGAGGTGTGTGAGCTACGTGGTAAATATTCAGTCTCCGTGATAAATGGCCCAGCGATGACCGGACCTGGCTGGTGGCTAGTCCTTTGCTGTCAGCTCTGCATGTTCTCCCAGAGCCCACAGTTACAGCTTTGTTGGGATTGCTTCTCTTGTAGTCTACATCAGCTTTGACTGAATGAAGCTCAAACAATGTGAAACTTTAAAACTCAAGACTTCACAGATTATAGTAGAAAAAGAAATGGCCTCAACTTGGTCTTACCTGAGTGACCCAGGTTGTTTTTGCTTCAGATACAGCTGTTTCGTTAGTTGTGCTACAAAGAATTATTTTCTGAGAATCTTAAACTTAGAACGTTCAAACTCAGTAGATGATGTAAAGACAGATAAACATCTCAGTATCCTTCTATCAGGTCCCTCAGACTCTCAGGCCTTTTCTACTATTTGCTATTTACACTACTGGTAACACAACTAGTTAATTTTGTTTTGATGCAGCTTTATGAAACATCTCAAATTGAAATTATTTTCTGTAAATAATTTCTGGGTACCTCTCTGACCTTTCCTACCCAACTCTCCCTCCTTGCGAGTCAGCTAGGTAGGACACTGGTGCTCTGTCTAGCCATCTCCGTAGCCTCTTCACCTACCTTTCTGACCAGACCCCCTTTCTGAGGCTCCTCCAGACAGCGGCAGAGCGCGCGAACTTCTCCCGTTGCGCATGCGCCCTAGGCGCCCTAGGAGCCCTAGGCTCGTTCCCCAGCTCGCGCTTTCGTGGGCCACTGCGTGCGCGCGCACCCTCGGATTGCGCCTGCGCAGAGGGTCGAGGACTGAGTGCCCCGAAGTAGGCTTAGCGCCTGCGCGTTGCGGGTTTCGGGGCCTCCGGCCTGAGAGAGGAGCAGGGAAGATGGCGGCTGTGGTGGAGAATGTAGTGAAGCTGTGAGTGGTCTTTTTTTTTTTTTTTCTTTTCCTCTCTCCCGGACCAGAGGTCTTGTAAAGGGGCCCTGGAGTAGAGAGGGAGGTGCGGGAAGAGACAAGACAGAGAGGAACACATGCCCGGGAAGTCCTTGCTGTGCGACTCCGGGTCGGGAGGGCAACAGAAGACTCCAGAGAAGACGCTGGGCTTCTTTGGGAAACTTGTGGAGGCCGGGAGGGGGGCACATGGGAGCCCCCGGCGGGCGTCCTCCTCGTGGCCCGAGCCCCGAGCAGAGCTACGGGCTGCGAGCGAGAGGCTCCCGGTTCCCGGCCCCTCTCCGCAGCCGCCGTCAGTTTCGCGGAGCCAGCGGAGGCCGGGCGGCCCCTGGGGAGGTCGCGGTCCCTTCCCCGCCCACCGCCCTCCCTGGGGCTCCCGGCTCCTGCTGGAACCCGAAGACTAGCAGTCCGGTGACGTTAACCAGGAAATCCTGGTTACCTGAAGCTAAAAGTGTTCTCGGAAAGAACTGGTTCAAGAGTAGGTACAGAAGGAAAGAACTTCGGGGAGTGGGGACCTAGACCGGAACCCGATGGCCTCTGAGTCCGCAGGAGCCCCGAGGTGGGCGTTCTCTGTACCCTAGATGCCATTGTGCGGGTACCTTTCGAGCAGAGCCGAAGTTAACGGTTGTTGGGAAACACTGGGAATGGGGACTGGCCTGTTAGCCGCTTCCTGTGAGTTAAAGATGTTTGGGGTTTTGGTGCGCCTCATCCTCCTTCCTCCTTGAAGAAGAATCCGAGCGCGCTTTGGAATGGGATGGTTAATGCCTGTTAGACTTAAGAATGACCTTCTCTTCCTTTAATGGCCATGTTGGGCGTGATATAAGGTAAAAAAACTGAAGTGTTCGGCTGTCCAGTCAAGGCTTTTGGGTTCTGGATGACAAAGTAAAGGTTTGGGAACTGTTCTGGGGGACTTTCACAGCTTCTCATCTGTCTTTGTGGTGGGCTGAGTTCCCGTCATCCCAAGAGCCTCCCCTTAAGGTTAAGCTGCTTCTCCCCCGCTGCTTGGAAGCTCCTTTCTTCGAAAATGCTTTCCCACTTCCATTAAGCTAAGTGCCTTCTCTTGTGGCTTTTTTTTTTAACTTGCTTTTGGCTTTATCCTGATGCCTCTTTCAACCGCCCCTCCTCCCAGCACTATTTTTTTTTTTTCTGCTCTGCCCACTAGAGTTTTCCCAGCTCTCTTCAGGCTGACATTCCCCTCGAGTTAGAAATGAGACTGTCTCTGTAACATTTTGATAGTTCTCCTTCTGGACTCAGATGTTAGTTCTGTGTGACCCTGCCTTTTTCTTTGTTGACGCCCCCCTATTCCAGTGGGAGGGTGGGGCTTAACACACGTTCTCTTTGAAAAAAGAATCCCAGCTTTTTCCTGGGACTCCGGCTGTTGTAGAGGAATGTGCTTGCCTAGGTTTTGAGAATTACATGTTGATGGAGCTCTTCGCATTCAAAGATGGTCTTCCAGAAAATAGTGCTGCCAGCCCATTGATGTGGTGTTTTAAGTGCTGGCTGCCCATTCCTCTTCAGCCAGCCACTGGTTCCTGAGTGTCAATGAGGAACTTCTTCCAGTTAAAGTGTAGAAGGTTAGACCACCACTATTATGTGCCTCCTCCTCAGAACTTCCCCTCACAAGGGGGGGGGGTTTGTTCTGACCCTGAAAAAATGCTTTTCTGGTGTGTGCTCCCCCCCCCCTTTCTTTTTTTTTTTTTAATGTTTTTTGAGGCAGGGTTTCTCTGTAGCAGCTCTGACTGACCTAGAGCTCACTCTGTAGACTAGGCTGGCCTCGAACTCACAGAGATCCACCTGCCTCTCCCTCCTGAGTGCTGGGATTAAAGGCATGTGCCACCACCACCCGGCCCTTTTTTGGTACCTTTTTTGATTATAGTGTGCTTAAGTCTTCTGGCAGCTTACATCACACATTGAAGGCAAGACCACTAGCTCATCTTTTCTTTCATTTTGTCCTGTGAGAAGACTTTGCAATTTTAATGATCTATTTTTCTCAGATATGATGTCATTGAAATAGTCTTTATAATGGACTTATTAGGATAAATACTAGTCAAAAATAACCATGGCTGCTAAGTAGTTTTAAAACTTAATGAGTTAGGTAAATAGAATTAAGTCCTTAGGTCCATAGAATAACAGAAGCTTGAAATTTTTTTTGACACAAGAGCCTTGAATGTGTAAAGTGTATTTTCCTCTTTTGCTCTCTTCTCACACACACACACACACACACACACACACACACGTTTTATTTCTGGCCATCTTACTTATAGACCACTTGTTTCACCTTCTGGAGTTGCATCTAACCTGCAAGAGCCCTGACTGGGACAGCTCAGTCGTTTTTCCGAGCCTTCTTCAGCCTCCCTGCTCTGGCTTTACAGCCTCCGGCCCACGGAGCTGGTCCTTGCTTCCGTTTGACTTCCAGTGTCAGTATCAATTCCCATCAGCAGAAACAAAGGCGCTGCTGCACTCGGCCTTGTTTATCCAATTTTTCTGTGTGGAAGGACGTGGCTGCCTCCTAAAGGCGAGCAAATGGGAGGCTGCTCTCTGCGCTGTGCTCTCCAACACATTCGTACCTTAATTACAGTCATTACTGCTCATTGACTCGAGTCGGGCTGTACTTGTGCTGCTGTTTGTGGTGTGTGTCCTTTTCACATGCTGGGAACAAGCTGAGCTATGCATGGGTCTCTTGTGGCTGTTCAGTGAGAGTCCCCATCAGATCTACATCAGGGCTTGCTGACATAGCTTTGGTTGTAGGGATCAGCCACAAAGACCTACTCCCTCCTGCATTTCATGTCTCTTTACCGTCTCCATCAGAATCCTGGTAGGTCAGAGCTCAGCTCGTCTAACTGCCCCAGTCTGTAGGAGAAGAATGGAGTCCCAAACAGGTTAATTGCATGTCTGTGTCCATTGGTAACTGTAGCCAAGCCAGTCTTTTCACTCTCAAATCCATTCTGATGTGAACTAGACATCTTCGTGGGTAATGGGGATGCTGTGGGAAAGATGTCTCCTCTGCCCTCAGTATGTCTTTATCTTTTTGTTTGTTTGTTTGATTTTTTGTGTTTTTGTTTGTTTGTTTCTGTTTTTCAAGACAGGGTTTCTCTGTGTAACAGCCCTAGCTATCCTGGAACTAGTAGCTCTTATAGATCAGGCTGGCCTCACACTCACAGAGATCCGCCTGTCTCTGCCTCCTGGAGTTGCATCTAACCTGCAAGAGCCTGAGTGCTGGGATTAAAGGCATGGGCCACCACCGCCCAGCCCCAATATGTCCTTCTTTAAGGTTGATTGAAGGCTAGGGATATAACTCAGTTGAGTGAGTTGGTAGAGTACTTGCTTAGTATACAAGTGATCCTGGTTTTAGTCCCTAGCTCCAAATAAAACTGGATGTGGTGGTGTATATCTGTAACCTTAGCACTGGGCAGATCGAGGCAGGAAGATCAGAAATTTAAGGTCATCATGGACTGCACACTAGGTTTGAGTCCAGTATAAACTATACAAATCTCTACTTTAAAAAAAAAATTAAACATTTGGCTGGGATATAGTGGTAGAATACGCCTAGCATTTGGGAAATCCTAAGTTTGAACCCCAAAATAACAATGGAAAGGTCAGGTGATAAATACAAATCCTTAGAGTTAATTGACTCCCTTACCAAAGCAGTGTTGGTCATTGAACATGCTTGCAGTTTGCTATTTTCTTAAAGTACTTAGGGAATCCCCTTCGGCTTTCAGATTTGATCTTCCAGGGTCAGAAAATTCTGGGTGTCAGCTGCATGGCAGTTAGGAAGGGCCTGAGGTGGGCCTTTTAGTGTAAACAAACTTTCTGTTAGTGCTGGAGCTTTGTAAAAGCTTTGGGGTTTCTCTTCCTGGAGTGCTGCAGATTCTTGCTCTCCTATGGACCCATGGATGGTCATATCCTGTGACTCCTTTCGGCACTGTGCTCTTCTTAGCCCCTAGTTACCTTTGAATTGTTTTTATGTACAAACAAAGATTTTATTATGTATACAATACAGGGCACCAGATCTCATTGTAGATGGTTGTGAGCCACCATGTGGTTGCTGGGAATTGAACTCAGGACCTCTGGAAGAACAGTCAGTGTCCTTAACCTCTGAGCCATCTCTCCAGCCCCCAAACATTTACATTTTTTAAAATTTATTCTATTATATGAGTGTTTTGCCTGTCTGCATGTGTACGGCATGTGTGTCTAGTATCCTCAGAGCTCAGGAAAAGAAATTAGATCCCCTATAACTGGAATCGTAACTGGAGTTAATGGATGGTTGTGAACCACTGTATGAATGCTGGGAAGCAAATTCAGGTCCTCTGCAAGAACAGTGTTCTTAACTTCTGAGCCATCTCTTTTTTCTTTCCTTTCTTCCTTTTTTTTTTTTTTTAAAAAAAGAAATTGTTGCACCATATGACTCTGGCTGGCCTAGAACTTGCTCTGTAGACTGGCCTCAAACTCAGAGATCCTCCTGCTTCTACTTCCTGAACACTGGGGTTGTATTTTTGTTTTGTTTTGCTTTATGTTTCACGTAGTTCAGGCTGTCCTTGAACTTGCTAACTAGCTGAGGATGACTTCTACGTACACCTCTATGTGCTGCAATTACAGGTGTGTGCCACCATACATGGCTAGTTGGGTTTTGAGGCAAAGTTTTGCTAATCAGCTCAACTGGCCTTGAAGTCAGATAATATTTTTGCCTAAGTCTATTAGAGGTCTGTACCGCCATGTAGTAAGAGCTTCATTCTTTTTTTTAAAAAAATATTTATTTATTTATTATGTATACAATGTTCTGTCTGTGTGTATGCCTGAAGGCCAGAAGAGGGCACCAGACCCCATTACAGATGGTTGTGAGCCACCATGTGGTTGCTGGGAATTGAACTCAGGACCTTTGGAAGAGCAGGCAATGCTCTTAACCTCTGAGCCATCTCTCCAGCCCAAGAGCTTCATTCTTTAGAACCGAATAAATAACATTTTGTGGGATGGATCTAGTTTACTAGAAATCTGTGTAAGTCTTTTGGATCTTCTCCATTTGTTAGAGTCTGCAGCTCAGGATACTGATGTTAAGAGAAGTAACATGTTAACTAGCATGAGTTACACATGAAAACCACAGAATGAAAAATTCACTTTTTCCCTATTCCTCCCTCCCCCAATACTGGGGATTGAATCCAGAGCCTTGTGAGGGCTGACAAGCACTTTACCAGAGAGTTTTTTCCTCTATCCTTTTTCACTCTGTGTGGTTTAAGATTTAAGTTTGACTTGGGGGCCTGAGGCAGAGGGATTTTCAGGAGTTTAATACCTGGACTGTAGAATGAGAGACCTTGTCTCAAAGCAAAACAAATATTTTCAAAGGCTTACATCTTATTCTATACGTGATAAAATCATGTGTTGCTCACAGTGATTGTTTATTATGTGGGGTCTGTGACCCAGCTCATGGTAACTTGTCTTTCCTTGTGTGGTGGCTTAGTGAAGGGTTCTTTGTGTCTCTTGAGGCAGAAAAGGAGATGAATAACAGAAAAGAGAGTCTCCCAGACTCCTGAGCCTTCTAGAGAAGCAGTTGACAGGAAGGAGGATGACCTGAGACCCACACCTCTGTGTCTTACCTTCCTGCAGCCTTGGGGAGCAGTACTACAAAGATGCCATGGAACAGTGCCACAATTACAATGCCCGCCTCTGTGCTGAGCGCAGTGTGCGCCTGCCTTTCTTGGACTCCCAGACCGGAGTAGCCCAGAGCAATTGTTATATCTGGATGGAAAAGCGACACCGTGGACCAGGTAAGGTTGGAGGCATGAGGAAAGTAACTCAGGAGCATGAGGAAGTGTCTTTTTTCACCTAGGAGATAGGGTAGTGTGAAGTCCTCTGCTGCTCACACCAGTAGATCAATATGGTCTCAGGATAAGTGGGGAGGAGGAAGCAGCACCTTTGTTTTCTGGTCTCGCAAGTGTAGGTAGATTTTTCTTTGGGACACCAGCTCACAAAACTAACATGGAGACTTATTAATTATAAAAACTCAGCCTTAGCTTACACTTGTTTCTAACTAGTTCTTAAAATTTAAATTAGCCCCTATCTTTTAATCTGCATTCTTTTACATAGCCCAGTAACCTTTACTCTGTCCTGCCCATCCTGCCTTCTTCTCAGAATCCTCTCTCTGTCCAGAAGTCCTGCTTACCGCCTACCTAGCTATTGTCTGTTTAGCTTTTTATTAAACCAATCACAGTGACAATCTTCACAGTGTAAAGGAATATAGGACAACACCAAAGCAAGTATGGTCTTCCTGGCACTTAAGTTCACATCTGTTTGTCTTT
Source organism: Microtus pennsylvanicus (assembly GCF_037038515.1). Classification (NCBI taxonomy): domain Eukaryota; kingdom Metazoa; phylum Chordata; class Mammalia; order Rodentia; family Cricetidae; genus Microtus; species Microtus pennsylvanicus. The sequence continues at coordinate 89,055,817 of NC_134583.1, read as the reverse complement.
TCTGTTAAATAGCCCACCCACCCCAGACTCACGTGTTCAGTATTACTCCTTTGCTCTAGAGCACAACAGAGTTCTCATCCACAGAACATTTGCTATCATTTTCTGGGGCTGGATTACAGTTTGTTGTTTTTTTCCTTCCACAGGACTGGCCTCTGGACAGTTGTATTCCTACCCTGCCCGGCGCTGGCGGAAAAAGCGTCGAGCCCACCCACCTGAGGATCCCAGGCTTTCCTTTCCGTCTATTAAACCAGGTAAGGGCTGGAGATGTTAAAACTCAGCTGCTGGAGTGCTCGCTCAGCATGCGCAAGTTTGATCTCCAGCATAAACTGAACATGGCTACATAATCACAGCTTTGATGATGTTGAGGCAGGAGGATCAGAAATTCAAGGTCATTTTCTGCTACGTGGGAGTTTGAGGCCAGCCTGGGCTACCTGAGAGCTTCAAAATTAGAAACATGAAATTAGCACTGGGGAGGCAGAGACAGGTGGATCTTTGTAGTTTGAGGCCAGCCTGGTCTACAGAGTAAATTCCAGGACAGCCAAGGCTACACAGAGAAACTCTGTCTTGGAAAAACAAAGCAAAACAAACATGAAATTATCTCAAAATAATATAAGCTGGAAAGATGGCCCAGTGCTTCTTGTATAAACACAAAGCCCTAAATTCTAATCTGTCGTTCATATGAAAAATGTGCTTTCGAGCTGGAGAGATGGCTCAGAGGTTAAGAACATGCCTGCTCTTCCAAAGGTCCTGAGTTCAATTCCCAGCAACCACATGGTGGCTCACAACCATCTGTAATAGGGTCTGGTGCCCTCTTCTGGCCTGTAGGCATACACACAGACAGAATATTGTATACATAATAAACAAATAAATATTAATTAAAAAACCTGGTGTGGCCAATCTGTTTCTGTAATCCCAAAACTATAGAGTACAGAGCTTGGGCTTACTAGCAGCCAGCCTAACTCAAGGTTCGGTGAGAAACTCCAAGGACTAAGGCAGAGTGTGATTGAGCAGGACACCCAACGTCCTTTTCCAACATGTGTACCCATGCAGACATATACCACACACATGCGCACAAAGCTAAGTAAATAAAATAATCAATCAAGAGTGAGTAAATAAACCAAGTAAGGGGCCCACTTCCTAAGCAGGACCATGGTCTATTGCATGGGAAGTGGTTTGCTGATCACTTGCTAGTCCCAGGCTCTGTGTTAGCTCTTGCCCATACTAAAGTAAATGAGGTATGATTTCATCCTTCAAAGAACTCGCTGTCTTAGAAGAAATAGGTAAGTAGTTGTAATCCAGTCCTGGCTGAACCAAGATATATTAGTTCCTGTAAAACAGCAGTTAGTGGCTGACTTTGACTTGGCCCCATATCGTGTAGGCTCTGCGTTAGCCTTTCTGAGCTTGCTTCATCCTGATTTGTTTCAGACACGGACCAGAGCCTGAAGAAAGAGGGGCTTATCTCTCAGGATGGCAGCAGTTTAGAGGCTCTGTTGCGTACTGACCCCCTGGAGAAGCGAGGCGCTCCAGATCCCCGTGTTGATGATGACAGCCTGGGAGAGTTTCCGGTCACCAACAGTCGAGCGCGGAAGGTCTATTATCTCTATGGCTAGAGGATTTTAATAAGGACCAGCCTCCTCTTTATGGGTGGAGAGGGTGCACCCAGTTAGCAGAATTGACAGAACCATGGTAGAACACCTGCTTGGTGCTGTGTAAACCATAGCACAAAAGATAGAAACAGAAGCTGAGGCTGCCCTGTGGCTGTGCTGGCCCCCGGCCCTGCTGCCTGCTCTTTGACACTCTTTTCCCCTCTCAGTAGAGGCTCACTCACTCATTCTCTTCTACACGAAGATTTTGCAAGAGACTTTAGGTGTCTGGTGTTACATAGGTGAAGCACACCTGCTTCCCAACTATCAGCTGGGAAGTTAATGCTAAGTTTAAAGATGAGAAGAGCTACAGAGAAGCCAGGTACTGTGCTAAGTGTTTTTCATATGCTTCCTTCTGTACAGCCGTGTGAGGTAGGTCCTGTGGTTCCTAGTTCACGGACAGGAAGGCAGACGCAAAGCAGTTAAAACTTCGCTCAGGGTCACACAAGTAAGCAGCAAAGCTCACTTAAACTAGGACATGGGTATTAAAGCAGAGCAGGCAGAACAAGGCATGGCTGCCTGGGGTACCAGGGAGAGCTCTGGAAACAGATGGGAGAAAGCAACTTGAGGCTCAGAGGAAAGAAAGCACTAAAGGCAGCAGGAGTGGGATTGCAAGGCGAAGAATGATTATGGGTGAGGTTAAACCCCAGAGAAGCTTCAGAGTAATTCAGGTGGCTAATTCTACGTCATGAGGGAGCTTTTGGATGTGTTTGATTTCTGCTCATTCAAATCTTCTGGTACACTCAGCGGATCCTTGAACCTGATGACTTCCTAGATGACCTTGATGATGAAGACTATGAAGAAGATACTCCAAAGCGTCGGGGGAAGGGGAAATCCAAGGTGTGCTGCCTGAAAGTTGTAGCCCTGGAGGTCCAGGCTTTATTTCTTGTGGTTGCCTTGCTATTCTGGCCTAGACACCTTAGTAATGGCATTGTCTTTTTGCTGTTGTCAGAGTAAGGGTGTGAGCAGTGCCCGGAAGAAACTGGATGCTTCCATCCTAGAGGACCGGGATAAGCCCTATGCCTGTGACAGTGAGTGCCTCCTAAGGGGTGGGTAGTTCTTCCTTGGACCCAACCCCTGCTCTGGATGTGAGAGTAAGGGGGCCATGTTCTTGCATTGGATGATAAAAATAAGCCTGGGTTCTTGTCCTGCCTGCCAACCTCTGAGAAGCCCTGGCCTTTGCTTCACAGTGGGTGGGACCTGCATGCTCTGGGAGAGATTTCTGTGGCTCCTGGGGTGGGAGGATGAGGGAACTCAACGGCAGACAGGGTTGGCCTCACAGTGGGCAGCATCCAGATCTGCTGACCCATCAAGGCAGGGCACAGGGGGCCAGCCCTGAGGGTCAGTGTCTGTCCTCTTTCCCTTTGCTTTGGCTCACCCTACTTCCGTGGCCTCCAGCCTGTAGCGCTGCTGCTGGGGTTCTCTCTCACTCTGTTTTCCTGCTGCTGCTGCTGCTGCTGCCCTGTCTCAAATGTACCAAGGCCTTCTTCTCATGACTTTTCTTTCTGTCTTTCAGATAGTTTCAAACAAAAGCATACCTCGAAAGCGCCCCAGAGAGGTAGCTCTCTCAACTTTTCAGACTTGTGGTTTTCCTGTCCCTTTCCCCTCTTCCCTTGTTCCTCCTGCCTTTCTCATTTCCTGTGATGCTAGCTTTGGAATCTCTGCAACGGTATGACGGAAGTGCTGTGGAACCTCGATTGTGCTCCACTCTCCGAGTCCTAGCAGCTGTCTTTATAATTGCCTGTCTCCCTTAGACTTACTTCTATAGCCATTTGGCCTAGTATGTGGGGTAGCTCCAAAGTCTTAACAGAAACCCATTATGAAAGATTCATCTGATGCTCCCCAAAACAGACACCAGGTGGTCAGCTAATGTTCCCACCATCATACCCTCACCTCCTCCCATCCTCATTCCTTCCTGCTGGCCCCCTTGCCCCTCTTGGTGTCATCATTCAAGATAAGATACCATGAATATTTCCTTGCTGGTTGGCAGGGGCTGGGCAGAACACTAGTATGGGAGTGTATTTCAGATTCTTTGGGGACAGTTATCCTGACTGCTCAGTTGGTAGGTGTTCCCCCAGAGACCCACCCTCAGCCCTTTGCCTATTCTTTTTGCTGCATGATATACATGGGAAGGCATGAGTGCGCCACATGTGCACAGAAGTCTGACGTCTTGTTACTTTCCCCCTTTCCTATAAGGAAGACCATAGAACTTTCCCGACCTGGAGCTCCCAGACAGTTGCTCTTCCCAGAACAAGTGTTGCAACATGGGCTGAATCTTTCCAAAAGCCAACATGAAAAATATTTGTAGCTGTGGGATTGTGATGTAGGGAGGGAGGAGAATCCTGGAAACTGGAGAGGTCCAGTGCCTGCTGCTCTTGGCTAAGGGGAAGCAGCCATCTTAAGGTTTTTCCCGGATTAGAGATGCTGGGGACAGGTGTTTTCCATAGGCCTCAGGTGTTGCTCAGCTTGTCAGAGTCAGTAGCACTTTCACGTCCTAACATTGCTCTGCAATCTTCTTCACCCAGTTTGTGGAAAACGCTACAAGAACCGACCTGGCCTCAGTTACCACTATGCCCATTCCCACCTGGCTGAGGAGGAAGGAGAGGACAAAGAAGACTCTCAGCCACCCACTCCTGTTTCCCAGAGGTCTGAGGAGCAAAAATGTAAGCTGAGGTCAGGGTGGGCAAACAGGAGAGGTGCCAGCCTAGTTATAGAGACCCCCTTGTAGGGAATGTGGGGTGGGTAACCCAGGGTTCCCTTAAGCATCATCAAAATTCCTTTCTTTCCTCCCCACCCCGTAGCCAAAAAAGGACCTGATGGTTTAGCCCTGCCCAACAACTACTGTGACTTCTGCCTGGGGGACTCAAAAATCAACAAGAAGACAGGACAGCCTGAGGAGCTGGTGTCCTGTTCTGACTGTGGCCGCTCAGGTACTCCATTCTCAAAGAGCAGGCTACACTCAGTGCCCAAGAAGCTCTTGGCCTGCTTACTTCAGTGCTGTCAGGCAGGCAGCCTCTCTTAGCCCTTCCCCACCCCGTTTTCCAGCCTCCTGTTTGACTCCCCTCCCCCACAGGGCACCCGTCCTGCCTGCAGTTCACCCCTGTGATGATGGCAGCTGTGAAGACCTACCGCTGGCAGTGCATCGAGTGCAAGTGCTGCAACCTCTGCGGCACTTCGGAGAATGACGTGCGTGCCGCCCCTCAGCCGCCCGGCTCTCCTCAGCCTACTCCAAAGCAAGCTTTCTGTCAGAGCAAGCAAGGGCCTCCCAGATGTTCTCCCCTAACTACCCCTGGGAACTTTACACTTGTTTAAAAAAAATCTGTTTCCTGAGCACTAACAGTCAGTGTTCTTGGCTCGCAGGTCACTAAATAAGACAGAGAAGACCGTGCTTTCGTAGAATCTGTGTACTTGGGGGTAACAGAGTTGTATAGGATATGATATGCCTTGGAGAAAATGAAACTAGTGATGAGCCAAAGAGTTAACTGGATACTGGTAGAGGTTTCTAGTTAGATTTGCTTTTGAAGGAAATGAGGTTGGTGTTGGAGTTTTGATAATGCAAAGAGCAGTCCAAGAAGGTATGGAGTAAGTGTATTTCCAATAGCTAGTGCAGAAACCTCAAGGTGGGCAGGCTGACGGTAATGAGACCATTGCTACGTACTAGATCTTCTGTGTAGGGGGAGGTGGATCAGAGAGGTGGGTATTGTTTGATCTATGGGGTCTTGGGTCCTTTTATGTACTTTGCCACTGAGCTCCCCTCCCCCCCGTGATTGGACCTTGGGGATGTTGTCAGAGGCTGCCTTTTATTAGGGGAGTGATATGTTCTGTCATATATTTTCAGACAGCTTTGTAAAGAAGAGATTGTAGGGAAATAGTAGTCTTTGTGATCAGTTGAGATGGGCAGATCCTATATCTGGATGTTCTTAGCAGCTACCGTCCCTCTAGGAAGTGGCAGCAGTGTCATAAGTTAGGTACATAAACCGTTGGATCCCTGTTCTTTTTCCTTGCCTTCTGTAGGATCAGCTGCTTTTCTGTGATGACTGTGACCGTGGCTACCACATGTACTGTCTCACCCCATCCATGTCTGAGCCTCCTGAAGGTAAGTGGCCCAGATCTACTCAAAATATTTTATCCCAGAAGGATCCGTAACACCCAAAAAAACATTGACAGTGAAATTTGTGACTTGTTATAGATCTGTAATTGTGTGGGTTTCAGCGTTCATATACCCATAGATTCATATACAGAATAGATTTCATAATAAAGTGATATGTTGTGGATTAAAAAAATTAGTAACTCAGACAATCACCTGAATTGTAAATACTGAGAGTTTCTGACAACACTGAAAGCAAGGTTTAGTTCAGTACATTTTGTTGTTTTTGTTTATTTTGTTTGTTGTTTTTGTTTTTGAGACAGGGTTTCTCTATGTAGCCCTGGCTGTCCTGCAACTTTCTTTATAGTCCAGGCTGGTCTCGAACTCACAGAGATCCGCCTGCCTCTGCCTCCCAAGTGCTGGGATTAAAGATGTGCATCACCGCTGCCCAGCACAGCATTTTAGTTTGAAGAATTTAATGTTTGCATTTTGTCATTAGTGATACTTAGAGATACAGAAAATTCCCAACATGAAAAAGAACTATGCTGAGCAGAGAACAGTTACCACGAGAAAATTGTCTTCTTCCTTCGGGTCGTCCAGAAATTCAGTTGGCAGTTTATCTGACCTGACACCTCTGGTGTTGCTCTCCCTCTCTGATGGATTGCTTCTTTCCTCTCTTCCCCATTTGTTTTGCTTGTTTTCATTCCTTTGGGTTTGTTTGGGTTTTTTTTTTTTTTGGTTTTTTGGGGGTTTTTTTTTGTTTGTTTGTTTGTTTTGTTTTGTTTTTGTTTTTTTGTAGTAGAGATAGAACCCATGGCCTTGTACATATTGGCCAAATGCCTTCCCACTGAGCTATATCCTTCTCTTCAACTCTTTTTTTTCTAAGATTTATTTATTTATTATGTATGCTTGCATGTCAGAAGAGCAGAAGAGGGCACCAGATCTCATTACAGATGGCTGTGAGCCACCATGTGGTTGCTGGGAATTGAACTCAGGACCTCTAGAAGAACAGTCAGTGTTCTTAACCTCTGAGCCATCTCTCCAGCCCCTCTCTCTCCAACTCTTAAAAAGAAAATTGAGAATGCTATTGCAGTTGAGCCATAGTGCTTGTGTAGAGGTCAGAGGACAACATTAACATTTGGAAGTCAGGTCTGCTTTCACCCTGAGTTCTGGGGATCAAACTCCAGTCCTCAGGCTCTAACCCTCTCACTGTTCCCACACTTGTATTTTTTTGAGATAGAGTCTCACTAAGTTGCCTGAGCTAGTCTTGAGCTAGCTCTGTAGCCCGGGTAGCCCTTGAACTCGCAGTCCTCCCGTTTCAGCCTCTAGAGCAGCTGGGTTAGTTTTAGTGGAACCGTGTGTCTTTGGGGAACTAATAAAAGATATTTCCTCTGGAGTACTGTCCTAACAACATACATAATTTATGCTTATGAATTTTAAACATTAAGAACTAGTTTTGTCCTGGGCAGTGGTGGCGCACGCCTTTAATCTCATCACTGGGAGGCAGAAACAGGTGGATCTCGGTGAGTTCAAGACCAGCCTGGTCTACAAAGCGAGTTAGTTCCAGGACAGCTAAGACTGTTACACAGAAAAACCCTGTTTTGAAAAAACCAGAACAAAACAAAACTTGTGTCTTGGCTGGCAAGATGGCTCAACAGGTAAAGGCATTTGTAACCAAGCCTGGACAACCTAAGTTCAACCCCAAAAACATGGTGCAAGGATAGAACTGATTTTCACATGCATGGTATGGCGCATCCCACCCCATCAGTAAATAAATGCAGTGAGATACAAATACACAAAACACTCATGTCTGCCCAGACTGTCCTTTGAGTCCCAGGGCCACTGAGGAGACAGGATATTCTGAGCATCTGTTTGGGCACTGTCCTCCCACTTAGTATTACCTTTATCTCCATAGATGTTTATTTTTTGTTTTTAAGATGCATTTATTAGTCTATGTATCAGTATTTTGTCTGCATATGTGTCACTGCACTACATAAGTGCCTGGTGCCCTTGGAGGTCAGGAGTGAGCGTCAGATCCCCTGTAACTGGAATTACAGATGGTTGTGAGCCTCCATGTGGGTGCTGGGAGCTGAAGCCAGATCCTCTTAACTTTTGAGCAGTTTCTCCAGTTCCAGTTTTCATAGTTTTGAAGACCAAGAAATTCTTGATAGCTATGAAGCTACAGCTGCAGAACTTACCCTGTCCTGCCTGGGGAGAGGTGTGAAGAGTGGGAAGACAGCAGATGGGGATCTGGTAATAGGATCCACCCTGACCCCTCTACTTCTCTGTAGGAAGCTGGAGCTGCCACCTGTGTCTGGATCTGCTGAAGGAGAAAGCATCCATCTACCAGAACCAGAACTCCTCCTGATGTGCCATCCAGCTCCTCACACATCTAAGGCTGTTGCTCTCCTCTACCTTGGTTTTCATGCCCCTCCTCTTCTTTCATTCTGGTAGTCCTGCCAACCTGCCTTTGGCAACATTGCAGGGAGGTGGCAACTCTTGACTGCCTCTGGCCCCACGCCCTCAGGGAGTAAGGAGCAGCACGCTGCCCCAGGGCTGACCTGTGGGCCCAACTTCTCTCTGCTCTCCAAGAAGTGCATTCACTCTGCTTGCCTTGGGCCCAAGTCCCTGGTAATCACAGGGTTCAAATGGGGTCCTCTGAGGAGGAATATGAGAGCAGCTCACTTGTCTCAGGCCTAGCCTAGCCCCCCACCTCGGGTTTCCAAAAGCCCTAGGGGTAAGCTAGGCCTGGCTTTTGCTGGGAGCAGCTGGAGTGATCAGGCTGAAGTGGCACTTGTTAGGACCTTTTCATACCCCTTGTTCTGCTTCACTTTGCCTCTGCCAAAGCAGTCCTATGTCCTCTGTTTTGCTTCATGGGTCCTGTGCTCGAAATGGGATGATCTCAGACACCGTCTAGCTCTGTCCTGTCCTTCCCAGTCCCAGAGACAAGCAGCTGCACCTGTTCTTCCTGCGCTTGGCTGACTCATCCACATTTCCCATCCTCAGAACTTCGTGTCTTCTGCCTCCTTCCTTATTCCCTTTGGTTTTGTGGGGAGAGGGACAATGTCAGTGGCTGTGCCAGCAGCTTGGGGGCCACAAGGAGAAGTTGGATAATGTGCCTGTTTTTTAACTCGATAAAAAAGCCTACCTCCAAAATCCCCTTTTCATTCTTCTTGGACCTGGACATTCAGCGTCCTGCCCTTAACTGAATTAGGAGCCTCTGCCTCCTGCCTGTGTATCCTGGCTCTTGGGTCACAGGGAGGTCCCCATTCCTTGCACGCTAGCTAGCAGCTGGTAAAGTCTTCACACCCTGATTTTTCTGTTTCCTGCTTAGTGGCACTGACATTAAGTAGGAGGGGACAGTCCATGCCAGAACACTCTGGAATGGCCTTCCTCCTAGGCTTGTGGGCAGGCCCTAACTGTTGTTTTCTGCAAAGTTGAGGCCCCCCTCCTCCCATCTTTAGTTCCTGTATTCAAATCATTAGTAAAAATAAACATTTTTACACAGAGCACTCTGACGGATGGTTTGTCTCCTGACTGGTTGTTGAAAAGCCATTTCATTTCACTTCAGATTTACTTTCTTTAATTACAGTGGGTTTTTGAAAAATTGAAACAACTTTTTCTCTTAAAATCAAAATTTTTACTGAGCTCCGCCATAAAATTTTGTTTTGATATAAATTTAAGTTTACAACAATTTATTGTTATTTTTAAAAGCTGTTAATACAAAAATTGAGTTAAAATCAACTTTAGCACCCTTATTTCTGTGCTTTGGCTGGTTAGAAGATATGTAGTTGGAGGTGTGGTGAACCTATGGCATTGTGATGTAGATGTTTAAAGTGGGCCCAGAAGCTTGTTCGTGGTATAAATTCAAAGGAATTATCTGGGCGGTGGTGAACACTTTTAATCCTAGAACTCAAGAAGCAGAGGCAGGTGGATCTCTGTGAGTTTGAGGCCAGCCTGATCTACAAAGCAGGTTCCAGGATAGCCAGGGCTATTATGTAGAGAAACCCTCTCTTCAAACAAAAGTCACAGGATTAAACCAGAGAGAGGTGGTAGCTCAGCAGGGAAGAGGAGTGCTCACTGCCTTTGCAGAGGACCAAGTTCAGTTCCTTACAGCTTAAAACCACCACGTAACTAACTCTAGTTCCAGGTGATCTGATTCCTTTGGCCGGGTTGGTCACCGGCACTCACGTGCATATTGCCCACCCATCCACAGCTACGTACATGGAACTAGTAATGTCATCATGGGACAAGAAAGCTTTTGGACAAAAGATGAGGGCAGCCAGGAGGACAGTAATCTCAGTCTTCTCATCGGATGGACCTTCTCATTGCCTGCAGTACTGCCGAGCCAGAGCAGGGATCCAGGACCAGAACTGTCCAAAGTGTAGCTTCTCAGCATTCCCAGGGTGTTTATATGCCGACAGTAAGTTGCTCCAGTCCAACTAAGTACTTTGATATTACATAATGGATCTTGTATAAGCTCAGGAGTATATACTGACTTTGTAAAACTTAACATGAGTTGACAGTGTTAGCACAGACTTTTAGTCCCAGTGTTTCAGAGAGGCAGAGGCAGGTGGATCTTGAGCTCAAGGCTAGACTGCTACAGAGAGAATTTCAGGACAGCCAGGCTACATAGGGTGACCCTATTTTAAGAAAAATGTACAGGTATGTGCACCTCAGTGCAGAGATCATGACGAAGGAATCAGATCCCCTGGAATGGAATTACAAGCAATTTTGAGCCACTGAAATGGGTGCTGGGAACTGAACTGTGATCTTTGTGGGATTGTTTTGGTTGGTTGATTTTGTTTTGAGTGTTTCGCCTACATGTATGTCTGTGTACCAAGTACACGAGATAGCCTCGATTGGAGTTAAACATGGCTTTAAGTCACCATATAGGTTCTGGTAATCAAATCCAAATCCTTTGGAAGAGCAGTCAATGCTCTTAACTGCTGAGCTATGTCACCAACCTGGGTTTTAGATTCTGTAACTGGGAGCTGGCTCAGCCAATAAAAGTACTTGCCATGTAATCCTGACCATGTGAATTCTGTCCCGGCATCCCAGATAAGATGCTGGATGCTGTGTTGTGTGTCCGTTATCTCAGTACTAGAGGGACATGGGAAGTGGAGATAGAATCTGCGGAAAGCTTAATATCCAACTGGGTTGGAGTATGCCACACTGCAAAACCCTACCTCAACAAGGAAAGAAAACTCCCGCCGGGCGGTGGTTGCTCGTGCCTTTAAATTCAGCACTCAGGAGGCAGAGGCAGGCGGATCTCGTGAGTTTGATGCCAGCCTGGTCTACAAGAGCTAGTTACAGGACAGGCTCCAAAGCTACAGAGAAACCCTATTTCAAAAAAAAAGAATATCTGAAAGGTTGTCCCCTAATTTCCACACCAGTACCATGGCATGTGTGGGAAAAAGCATGCACACACATATTTGATACTGTTTTTTGTTTTTGAGTTTTTGCCATGTAGCCTAGGATGTCTTCAAACTTGTGATCCTGCCTCATCCTCCTTGAGTTCTGGTATTACAAGCATGAATCTCATGCCTGGCTTTTTTTTAAAGATTTTTTTTTTTATTAAGTATGCAGTGTTCTGTCTGCATGTATGCCTGCACACCAGAAGAGGGCACCAGATCTCATTACAGATGGTTGTGATCCATCATGTGGTTGCTGAGAACTGAACTCAGGACCTCTGGAAGAGCAGCCTGTGTTCTTAACCTCTGAGCCATCCCTCCAGTACCTACCCCTTCTTTTTTCTTAAAGATTCTGTTAAATACTTAATGTGTCACCAGAAGTGTCCTCAGATTTTTATGGTACATCCTGAGGTCATTGTTGCCGATAGAAAAGCTGAGCCCTGTGCTGCTTCTGCATTTGGTAGATTGGCAGAGTGCTGTGGACTCTGAGGAGATAGGCACTGCCTGTCCTCTAAGTAGGGCAGGAGTAGAGGGAGTCAGGCAACTGAGGGCCAAAAAAGGAAAAAAAATCTTCAAGTGAGACCACTGAAATAGACTTCATCAGAGACACTTGAAGAGACTGAAAGTGGGGTCCTGGCTGTTTAAGGGACAGGGAGGCTAAGATGTCTACACTTAATTCAGGAAAAATATTACAATGGAGGGAAATGACTGGTATAGGAACTTAGATCTTGCCATGAGGCACCAAAACTGGTAAAAATGTGTCCTTTTTCGCCCCCTCAGGTCTGGCGGCCAGCGTTTTGTAGCTGGTTGGTGAGCCCGAAGGTCAGCCAGCGCTGTCCATGGTAACTAGGTTTTGTGGCGTAAAGCTTACATCCGTTCGTTTTCTTATTTCATCGTGTTTCCAAAACAACTCCAGGAAGGCCGGTATACCTGCTTGGTACCCAGTGGGAATGGCGTCGAAGCCACCTGGGTCACCGCCTTGGGACGCCGGTCGCCTAGAATCAGGCACTAAGGCCGAGTCCTCCCGCCAGACCCTCGCTCGGGCTCCCGCCCTTTACCGCGGGAAGCTCCTCCCACAGAAGGCCGACGAACCGCCACTCCTCGGCGTCCAATGAAATACAGCCGGAGGCGGGACAAGTGAAACTAATGGCCAATCAAACTTGCCAAGGCGGAGCTGCCGAGGGGCCGAGCCGCGGTTTTCCCAGCCTTGAGAGAGCCCGGCGCGGGCAGCGCGCGCAGGTCCGTGTTGTGCGCGCGCCCGCCGCCCGTGCTGCTCCCCTGGAGCGCTCTGCCCTTGGGGTCGCGGCACCCGTCCCTCTCTGGTTTTGCTGTAGCCTAGCACACCGAGGCCCGGGAGCCGGGCTGGGGCAGGGACGGGAGCCGCGGGACAGCGCCTGGAGGTGGGTGCGGATCGGGAGGCCGGGCTGGCGGGCGGACGGGCTGGGTCGACGCCTGGGTCGGGCTATCCGACTCACCCCGGGTCGAGGCGGGGCGCGCCGGGGCGCAGAGGCCAGCTCTGGGGCTGCCTGCTCCCGACCGCTGCTCCCTGCTCCCTGATATCCCTCCAGACTGCCTACCACCCGGGAGGAGACACTCCTCCCCCTTTGCTGCCGGTAGCCTCCTCACCCTGTCGCCCTTTGTCGCCTTGGCACCTTCACTCTCTCCCCTTCCCTTCAGGCTGCTCTATTGGCCAGTCTTACCACCCCGCCTCGCCAGCACCAGATTAGACGAGCGCCTTCAGACCCCATCCATCTGGCTTTGTCGTCTGTACCATCTCACCTGTCCACATCAACTCTGTCCATTCAGTCTGCCATCCGCCTCCACTCAACGTCGTCATCACAATTTAAGCCAGGCCCTCCTCCCCATCTCCTCTCAGGGGTTTCCTTCCTGGCCACCCTGAATGTCCTGTACACCTGCCTCACTCAGCCTTAGCCTCAGGCCTTGCTGTCATTGCTCCTTTGTTGTCTCTCAAGCTGTCCCCTGACCTCTAGTCACCCTTTTACCTCATCAACGCCAAACCCTAGCCCAGAATTCCCGCTGCCCCTGACCAGAGATACCCTGCCAGCTCTGTTCTGCCAGTCTTTAGGATGAGGCCTAGCCTACTCCATCAGCCTGACCATCCCCTTTCTATCCAGCTGGTCTGCTCTGTTCCCACTGATTACTGTGGCCTCATCTGTCCTGTGCTCTTCTGTCCCTCCTGCCCTCGGCCTATGGGACCTTCTCCTACTTTTCTTCCCCAGCAGGTGCCCTGGCAGAGTCATGGAGCTGAGCACCAAAAAGAAACTTCACGCCCTGTCCCTGGCTGAGAAAATCCAGGTGCTGGAACTCCTGGATGAGTCCAAGATGTCCCAGTCAGAGGTGGCCCGGCGCTTCCAGGTCTCCCAGCCCCAGATCTCACGTATCTGCAAGAATAAGGAGAAGCTCCTGGCAGACTGGTGTAGTGGCACAGCCAACCATGAGCGCAAGCGGAAGCGCGAATCCAAATACAGTGGGATTGATGAGGCTCTACTCTGCTGGTACCACATCGCCCGAGCCAAGGCCTGGGATGTCACAGGGCCCATGCTGCTCCACAAGGCCAAGGAGCTAGCCGATATCATGGGCCAGGATTTTGTGCCCAGCATTGGTTGGCTGGTCCGCTGGAAACGCCGCAACAATGTGGGCTTTGGGGCTCGCCAGGTCCTTGTTCCTCTGTTCCCTCCTGAACCACCTCCCCCAGGGCTTCCGTCCCAGGCCCAGCCACCACTTTCCCTTAAAGACTTCTCACCAGAAGATGTTTTTGGCTGTGCCGAAGTGCCCTTGTTGTACCGGGCAGTGCCTGGCAGAGTGTTTGCATGTGATCGCTTGCAGGTACTGCTGTGTGCCAACAGCAGAGGCACAGAAAAGCGAAGGGTATTTGTGGGTGGGCTTCAGGCTGCCCCAAGATGCTTCTTTGGAGTCAACAGTGAGGCACTACCTGCCTTTTATCACCCTGACCTAGCCATCCCCTGGTCAGAGTGGCTGGCACAGTTTGACCAGGACATGGGACAGCAGGGCCGACAGGTAGCCTTGCTGCTGGCTGCCGGAGTATTGGAGGAATGGGCCAACCTTCCTGGACTCCACCACGTGCGACTCCTGCCTCTCTCAGCCTCCAGCACCACCCCTTCCCTGCCTGGCTCTGTGGTTTTGGCCTTTAAGGCCCATTACCGTCACCGTCTGATGAGCAAACTGGCTGCCATGCGGAGCAGGAGAGAGGGCACCTCACTGGCTGAAGCGAGGGCCAGCCTCACAGTGTTAGATGCTCTGCATATGGTGGCAGCGGCTTGGGCCAAGGTGCCACCTCAGCTTATTCTGAGCAGCTTCATTCAGGAAGGGCTCACTCCAGGCAAAACACCGCCGTCTCTGGACAAAGACACAGAGATGGCTCTGCTCCCTAGAGGACTGAGTCAGGAGGAGTTTGCCCACTTTGTGGACCTGGAGGATGAGGACCCAGGCCCTGGGGTGTGCAAAGAGGAGACTGGTACTGAAGACAGTGGGAGGGTGGATGAGGGCTTTGAGTCCCTGCCCACCAAAGCTGATGCCCTCAGGGCACTGTGCACCTTGAGGAGGTGGCTCGAATGTAACAGCACCTCTCCAGAGCTCTTTGAAAAATTTTACGACTGTGAGGTGGAGGTGGAGCAGCTCTGCTGTCTGTGAGGAAGCATGGTGGCCTGCAGAATTGCCCTCTCCTGTTTCCCATGGAAACGCCTCTCCAGAGGCAGACTGGCTCTTTCCTGTGGAAATAACGTGTGGAGGGTGTAGAAGGGAAGAGAGCGGGGACACAGAGTCGAAGGTCAGCGTAAAAGTTATTCAAGCCCAGACCCTGGAGTCTCTACAGATGGGGTCTCAAGAGGGGAGATCTGGGCTGTGGAGATTCTAGGCGAGCCCTGCAGAGGGTTAGTCTAGAAAGGCCGGAAGTGAGAAAGGTGGACTTCTTGACAGGTGGTCCCAACCCTTAAATTTTGTGTCAAAACCAAGTCTGCTTCTGGAAATAAAGCTTTTAACCAGAAAGGTCAGGGTGTGGATTTTCTTTTTTCTTTCTTTTTTTTTTTTTTTTTTTTTTTTTTTGGTTTTTCGAGACAGGGTTTCTCTGTGGCTTTGGAACCTGTCCTGGAACTAGCTCTGTAGACCAGGCTGGTCTCGAACTCACAGAGATACGCCTGCCTCTGCCTCCCGAGTGCTGGGATTAAAGGCGTGCGCCACCACCGCCCGGCTTCTTTTTTCTTTCTTTTTGAAATGGGGACTCACGTAGTCTGGGCTGACCTTGAACTTGCTGTGTAACTGAAGATATTTTGAATGTCTTAATCTGCTTGCCTCCCACTCCCAAGTGCCAAGATTAAAGGGATTTGTCGCTGTTAGACCCCAACTCTGGGATGCTAACTCCTCAGGAGGGTCGCCCCAAGAAATCACTCACCAGTCCGGTTGATACAAAAGGAAGTTTATTCTCATTTGTGCAAACGGGCTCCTCAGCCAGGCAAGGGAGAGAAGCCCCGACTAGCTATTACAGGCTACTTTTAAAGGCAAAAAACCACATGTTCAGGGAGGTGGGTACAGTGGGTTGTTTGTCAAACACAGGGATTGGCTCATTTTAAGGCATTTACTATGATTGGTTATGTCAAAGGCAAGACAGGCAAAAGACAGGGAAGCACCTGCAGGCTGTTGGAAAACACCTAACGTTCTAGTCAACAGGCAGGGTGGGGTCAAAACATGTTTTCTTCAGCCACCATACCCTGATTTATGTGATTGGGGATGAAGCTCAACCCAGGGTTTTGTGCATGCTGAGCTAGTACTGTACCAACCGAGGCACACCCGGTTTCTCAAGGCATGGTTTACCTGACAAAAAGGTGAAATCTTCCTGTCAGGAAGACTCCTTCACACGTGGACCCTCTTCATGGGCACGCTTATGAGAAGGAAAGTTGATCAAGACATTTGGCAGCTCTTACCATTCCGCGTCAGATCGTGTGCGGTGCGGTGGCCGGAGGCAGGCAAGAGAAGTAAGGCCCGGAATGGTCGGTCATTCATTATCATTTCTCATCCGTTTGTTCATTTTACCACAGTTCTTTTCATCAAGGCCTCCTATGTGACAAGATTGCAAAGGTGACGTCTTTGCTAAGCAGGACCAGAAAGGCGAGGGCAGATTCCTGCGGAGTACTTTGGCCCCAAAGCTGAGTGAAACCCAGCAGGGGTGAGCTGGTTTTGTTGTTTGTGTATGGGTGTTGTTTTGTTTTTGAGACAGGGTCTCACTCTGTAGACCAGGCTGGCCTTAAACTGGAGTGTTAGGATTAAAGATGTGTGCCCCCATGCCCAACCTTGTTTCTTTTTTAAATGTACTTGTGGGGGGGATGAGTGCACAAACATGCACGCACATGCTACCATGCATGTCTGGAGAGCAGAGGCCAGCTCTGTGGAGTTGCTTCTCTCCTTTCACCTTTCTGTGGGTTCTGGGACTCAGACTCAGGTCTCTGGGCTTTTGTGACAAGTGCTTTTCCCTCCTGACCCATCTCATATGCCCAGGGGTGAGTTTCGATACGTAGACTGCTGAAGAGAGAAAAGTGGGAAGTATGGCAGGCCTAAAATGGAGTGAGGGGACACCCCTGAGTATGGAATTCGTGGAGGTAAGATGCTCTGAGAGCCCCCAGTGACCCTGTCTCAACAGTGGCTGGCCATGGGTGTTCACAGTGTGACATTCTAGTGGGTCACTTAACTGAGGGCCATTTGAGGTCTAGTACTCTGACCAGGTCACTCTTTATACTGAAAACTTGTTTATATTGGCAGACACCCTGTGGCTCTTATCTGCTTCGTGTCTAGTTTATCAGTCACTGGCACTAGGAGCGGGCTGTCTGCTCCCTGTGAGTGGGGAGGACATACGCTGGGGTGTCGTGTAAGAGAACAGGGTGCATATCAGTTCATTCATTCAGTCCTGGCGATGAAACCACGACCATAAGCCCTTGTGCTTTTGACTTTTTTTTTTTTAATGATTAGAGAGTTTGCCCAGCATAGTTGGTACCTTTAGTCTTAGCACTTGGGAAGCAGAGGCAGGTGGGCCTTTGTGAGTTCGAGGCCAGTCTGGTCTACAAAGCGAGTTCCAGGACAGCCAGGACTGTTGCACAGATCAATCCTGTCTTGAAAAACTAAAACAGGGGTGAAGAGGTGGCTCAAATGTTAAGAGCACTGACTGCTCTTCCAGAGGTCCTGAGTTCAATTCCCAGCAACCACATGTAATGAGATCTGGTGCCTTCTGGTGAGCAAGCATACATGCAGACAGAACATTGTGTGCATAATAAATAAATAAGTAAATAGATAAATCTTAAGAAAAACAAAAAACTGGGAGTTTTGTTAAGTTTTTTAGGTTTATTATTTTTACATTGGGTAAACAGTACCCAATAATCCAAGACCTCCAAGTGTGCCATGCAACGGATGGAAAACTTCCTCAGAAAAATAACTCTATAAATCATAAAAAGCGATCACACACATACAAAAAAAGCTGGGCAGTGGTGGTACACATCTTTAATCCCGTCACTGGGATTAAAGGCAGAAGCAGGTGGATCTTTGTGAGTTCGAGACCAGCCTAGTCTACAGAGTGAGTTCCAGGATAGCCAAGGCTACACAGAGAAACTCTATCTTGAAAAACTAAAATAAATAAATAAAAATCAATTACTGTTCTGAACTATGACTTCTTCCAGATCTAGGTACAGAGTGAGAGAGAAACAGCTGTTACACCCTCATGTTTGCCCTCGACACAGACTACTAGACCCCCTCCACAGCTCACCACAGCCATCATTTAATTTCTCTCAGAATTAGTAGTGTTGAAAACATTTAAAACCCCTGCTCCCTTTTGTTTGAGCCGGACTAGCCGTGAGCTCTCCGTCCTGCTAGAGTCAGAATGGTGGAGTACGGGTGCGCACCACTTTGCCCCGCTCTTTTGTTTGGTGTGTTGATCAATTGTAGTTTTTGTTCTTCAAGATAGGGTCTCACCGTGTAGCTCTGGGTGGGCTGACACTCACTATGTAAACCATGCTGGCCTCGAACTCACAGAGATTCTCCTGCCTCTGCCTCCCAGATGTTGTGATTAAAGGTGTGCAACCCTGGCCCAGCAGCTCCTTGTCCAGCTCTTTCTGGCTCTGTCTTTTTTGGGAGAAATGTCTATTCAGAGCCAGGTGTGACACCCTGTCTCAAAGAAAGGAAGGAGAGAGACAGCTATATATATTTAGGCTCTCTGCTCATTTCCATCATGTTTGTTATGTCTGTGTTGGGGAAATCACCCTGGGATTAAACCTGAGGAACACTATCGTGTAGTTGCTTCTTCTGGGCACGAGGGGGCAGGAAGAAGACTCAGTGTTAGCTTCTCAGAGACAGGCTCCAGGGCACAAGAATATGGGTCCCAGTTCTCTGGGAAGCCAGACTTTACTGTCTGTGAGGGAGAAGCAATTTTTCTTTCCTTTTCTTGGTGACTGGAGGTTTTTCCAGTCCGCTTTTTTACTGGTGAAGCCCTTTGGGGATCTTGCTCACTTTCTGAGTCTTGGATGCGGTCTGGGAACTCAAGGTGTAGTGCGTCGTTCCCAGGTTCTCTCCACAAGGTTCTGTGTGTCCCCGGTGGTGGATTCAGCATTCATCTTAGGAGGCAGCCTCAGCCCCACATCCTGGCCTCACAGCCTCTATTTCTGGGATCGTGGGAAGTTTCTTCATTCTTTATCAGTTAGCAAGGCTTTCGGCTGTTTGTAATAATTATCTGAAATCTTGTTGCTTATAGAAAATAGTGCCATTAGAGTACTGGTCTTCCAGAGAGGGAATTAGGAAAACCAGTTTTTGTTCATTAATTCATTCACTCATTTTGTTAAAACTTTTTTTTTTTCTGAGACAGGGTCGCTTACCTAGCCGAGAACAACCTTGAACTTCTGATTTTGCCTCTACATACCTAGTGCTAGGATTACAGTATAAAGTCACCATGCCCCAGGTATGTGATACTGGCAATCAATCCAGGGCTTTAATGTGCACACAAGCACTCTACCACCTGAGCTGCATCCCTAGACTCTCAAAACCATCTCCTGGGGCTGGAGAGATGGCTCAGTGGTTAAGAGCATTGCCTGCTCTTCCAAAGGTCCCGAGTTCAATTCCCAGCAACCACATGGTGGCTCACAAGCATCTGTAATGAGGTCTGGTGCCCTCTTCTGGCCTGCAGACATACACACAGACAGAATATCGTATACATAATAAATATTAAAAAAAAAAAACAAAAAAACAACCCATCTCCTGGACAACCCTCTTTGCAGCTCTAGTTTTAATGACAAGCAATTAGGGGTGGAGTCTCTGCTCCATGGAGTTCATGGGCTAGAGAGACAGAATACAATCGGAATCACAGAAGACACTCAGAGGTGAACATGTACTTACAGACCGAAGAAAATCAGTGACATGAGAAACATGTCCAGTGGTCCTCGCTCACACCCACAGCTTCCTCTGAGAACTTACCCTCCAAAAGCCTTCCGAGTCAGAAACTGAAGTTAGACTCCACAAGCTGTACTTGAACAAACCCTCCAGGCACTTCTGAACCATCCCACAGGCCAAGGAAACTAAAAGACATCTCAAAGAGCCTAGAGCTGAAAGAAGGGGAGGTACACCTCAGAGAGAAGAACGTGTGCCAATGTCTTGTGGTGGGAGAGGGCCACATGTGTTTAGCAGAAGTAGGTTAAGACATTCATCAAGAACAAATGTCGACCGGGCAGTGGTGGCACATGCCTTTAATCCCAGCACTTGGGAGGCAGAGATAGGTAGTCTGAGTGACTTCCAGAACAGCCAGGACTGTTACTGTTACACAGAGAAACTCTGTCTTGGGGGAAAAAAATGAGTAAATAGAGCCTTCCCTAATGGGGACTCTCTGAGTTATGAGAAGTCATGAAAGAGTAAACTGACTATTCTATTTATTTATGGTTTTTGAGACAAGATAGTCCTGCTGTTCTGGAACTGCTTTGTTGACCAGTCTGACCTTGAACTGGGAGATCTGCCTGCCTCTGCCCCCTGAGTGCTGAAATTAAAGGCCATTGACAAGCTCTCGTCCAGTTTTTTTTTTGTTTTGTTTTTTGTGTTTTGGGTTTGTTTGTTTGTTTGTTTGTTTGAGACTGGATTTCTCAGTAGCTATGGAGCCAGTCCTGGAATTCACTCTGTAGACCAGGCTGGCCTCAAACTCAGAGATCCACCTGCCTCTGCCTCCTGACTGCTGGAATTAAAGGCATGTGCCACCACCACCACCCGGCTCATCCAGTTTTTTTAAAATATTTTCGTTATTATTTTATGTGTATGGGTGTTTTGCCCCCAAGTATAGATATGTACCATGTACATGCAATGCCCACAGAAGCCAGAAGAGGATTTAACAGATGGTTGTGAGCTGCCCTGTGGGTGCTGGGATTTGAATCTGGGTCCTCTGGAAGAGCAGCCAGTGATCTTAATCACTGAGCCATCTTTCCAGCCCCTCAGACAGTTTTAATATCTAATTTAACAATTGAGGTAAATAAGAAGACAAATGTAAAAAAAGAAAGAAAGAAAGAAAGAAAGAAAGAAAGAAAGAAAGAAAGAAAGAAAGAAAGAAAGAGAAGAAGACAAATGTAAGGAGATGTGGGCCAGGCAGAGACAGCCTGGAGAGGAGCCAGGGCATGGACAGCCGTGTATGTGGTGGGAGCAGAGATGGGAGGGGATCATCAGCATGTCAGCAAACAAAACTTTATTGCATGTATCTGTTCAAGAGACAGGAATACAACCTTACTACAAGACTCTCAGAGACAATGACTCAGGAGCGAGACAACTAACCATGAAGCCCTGCACACAAGAGCTGTGGTTGAGGTAGGAGGAGGGCTGAGGTTCTTGGGTACCCCACAGGGCTGGAAGGACCCTAGAGACAGCTCTGCCTGTGTCTCAGAGGAGAGTAGGCCACTGGAGGGACAATAACTACACCCCATTGAGCACTCCTGGGACATGAGGGACCACAGCAGGAAGTGACCAAGAGAGAGGACCACCTAGTGGGCCAGGAGAGCCAGGAGCTAGAGACCTGGGTTTCCCTGAAGATGATGGAAACCCTGAAGGCTTCTGGACACGAGGAGGCAAAGGTCATTCTCCCGTCCAGGGGAATGGTTTGAACCCCTGCCTGGGTGGCGCCAAGACAGTGACTGATCCCTGAGAGCTCTCTTCAGAGGGGCAGTTGTGACATGGTGGCCTGGCTGACTTGTATGTGGCTTGTGCCCCTGCTTTCTGGAAAGAGGTGAGCTGGAGATGGGTGTGTCTTGGAGTCCGTTCACTGCCAGCTTCATTGGTTTCTTGCCAGTTGACTCCTTAACTCTGGGTGATGCATGTCACCTCTTGCTTTTGAACCTGCTAGCTGGGTTCTTTAGCTTGATTTTCCAAGTTACTATCTATCCGCCGTGCTCCTGTTGTAGACTTGCTGGCACGGCCTGGCCAGGCTCATCTCCACAAGCTCAGCAGATATTCATAGCTAAGGAAGGTAACGGCGTTGACAGGAAAGGCACGGGCACTATTGAGGGTCATGCCTTTGAAAAAGACCCGTATTCCTTCCTGCCGGAAGCTGCTTGCCATACAGTGCAGCATCCCCCGGTATTTTCTCCCCTTCAGCCCGTCCATCTGCATCCGGGACTTGATCACATCAAAAGGCGTGGCTGTGATCCAGGAGGCTATGCCAGCAAAGCCGCCAGCCACCAGTACTGTGGTTGAGCCTGGAGCAGAGGAAGCCAGGGTGGAGTCAGACTGGAACAGAGCATCTCCCCAGCCTTAGTTCCCTCCCTAGCCTGCTGGACCCCCACCCCACCCCACTTACTGGGATTCTGGCCTTCTGGTGTGTACTGGCGACATAGCCCTTCATAGGTGACAAAGTACATTCCCAACGTAGGGGTGTCCCTCAGCACTAGGGCCCAGGATCCTCTGAACAGTCCCTGGGGTCCCTCTTCTCTCAAGATGGAGGCTGCACAGTGCACAGGCCCCCGGTATCGGGGTTCAGAGCTCCCTATCTTCATCCTCGGCTCTGTCTGGTTTTGTAGACGGACTTTGATGAGGTCGAAAGGAGCCAGGCAGTAGGCCTATGAAGAAAGACATGGAGGGGACTGGGTGGAGTTTAAGCTTGGGAAAATCTGCTAATAATCACAATAGGGCAGAGGCTCCTGCTGCCAGCTCCTAGCCTCCCACGTACACGGCTGGGTTTGGCCAAGTATCTGGCTGCCGTTGAGAACAGACTGCCTCTCTTATTATCAGGCCTGAGAGGCTCCGCACTGGCCCCTCCTCCTAAGATAGCAGGCGCAGGTGCCCAAGGACAAGTGGGAGTGGGCTGGTCCCTGGGCTCCCTGATTCCAGGGAGGAGCCCATGTTTGCAGTGGCTGGGGCTCCATGAGGGTTCATTCTGTAAGCAAAACACTGAGGAGCTGACTGCACGTACTGGCT
Source organism: Microtus pennsylvanicus (assembly GCF_037038515.1). NCBI lineage: Eukaryota > Metazoa > Chordata > Mammalia > Rodentia > Cricetidae > Microtus > Microtus pennsylvanicus. Next base: position 89,033,225 of record NC_134583.1, on the reverse strand, counting down.
TTGTGGGAGCCTAGGCAGTTTGGATGCTCACTTTGCTAGACCTGGATGGAGGTGGGTGGTCCTTGGACTTCCCACGGGGGGCAGGGAACCCTGATAGCTCTATGGGCTGACAAGGGAGGGGAACTTGACTGGGAGAGGGGGAGGGAAATGAGAGGCGGTGGCGGGGAAGAGACAGAAATCTTTAATAAATAAATAAACGGGAAAAAAAAAGAAAATCAAAACCAACACACACACACACACAAAAAAAACAGTGAGGAGCTGATGCTGTAGGTGGGGGTCACCTCGTTGGCATTTTTCTAAAACAGACCCAACATCAGAGACTCCCCCTCTTCCGTAGCACACCTCTCTAAGGCCACAAAGCAGCCCTCCCTGCCTCTGACCAAAAAGGCCCTAGAGCCCTTAGCCAGGACACAGACCTGGAGTAGACTGGACTGGGCTGGGAAGATGTGGAGAGGAGGAGGTCACCATACTGACGAGGTGTCAGGGGTGTAGCTGTTAAGCAGCTAGCTGGCCAGGGAGACACATGCCTTCAACCTCAGCATTTCAGGAAGCAGAGGCAGAGGCAGGCAGATTTCTGTAAGCTAAAGCCCAGCCTGGTCTACACAGTAAATTCCAGGCCAGCAAGAGCTACACAGTGAGATCCTGTCTCCAGACAAACAAGAGAAGCTACTGAAGCTCAGGGGAGGTTCTAGCTGGCTGTGCTGGGCTCATACCTGTGACCCCAGAGGCTTCAGTGAAGACTACAAGAGTTCAAGACTAGCCTGGTCTGCATAGTGAGTTCCAGGTTGGTGTGGGCTACAGCAGAATGAAACTCAGTCAATAAACGAGTCACAGGGCTGGAGAGATGGGACTCGGCGGTTAAAAGCACTGGCTACTCCTCCAGAGGATGTAGAGTCAGTTCCCAGAACCCACACGCGGCTCTGTGTAACCATCTGTAACTCCAGTTGCAGGGGATCCAACACTGCTCGGTAGGTACCAGGGCTGTACATGGCACACATGCATGCACTCAGGCAAGAGCATCCGTACACATAAGAGATTTAAAAACATTCATTAAAAAAAAACTAACCAGCGTTGGAGAGGAGACTCGGTGGGTAAGAGTGTATACTGTCTGCCCAGAGGACCTGAGTCTGCATCCTGAGTCCATATAGGGCAGCCCCTAACTGCCTGTAACTCCAACTCCAGGGAATCATATACCTTCTTCGAGCTTCCACGGGCAGAATTTAAGTTTGATTTTAGGACTAAAGTCTTTTTTTAAAAATCAAAGAACATCATTTGCGGTGTCACGGAGGTGCAGGCAGGGTCCTAGCGGGAACTGACTTGCCCCGGCTGTGAGTTTGCTGTCTGACTAGAAGCACATGAGCTCCGTGTTCAGCCCTAGACCTGGTTGGTATTAGAGAGACTAGTGGTGGGCTTTAGCAGGGACAGGGCACACTGCATGCTTCTGCCTCCGTGGAAGGTGGAGGCCCTTTGTAAACTGGGGCTGAGGCTCCTCCCGGGGCCTGTCATCAGGGCTGAGCCGAGCCCTCAGCGGGGTGGGCTCCTGACCTGGAGCTCCAGAGATGACACAGGGACTCTTGTGGGGTGTGACCCATGGAACCTAAAGGATTCTTAGCCAGAGAGGCTTCAGCAAGGCCACAAGCAATGTTTGTGCCACCAGAAGCTGTCAGCACCTGCCCCTTCCTCCCACTTCCTTACTGGTACATAACTGGCTTCGAAACCCTGTTGACAGATGTCCCAGGAAACGCTGGCTTCTAGCAGGTTCCTAGACCAAGTCACCACTTATGGTCCTAACAGTCCCTGGTTCTGCTTTTCAGAGAGATGAGGAAAAAGTGATTGAGAAGTGGCACCTGGCTGGGCCTAAGTCAGGCCACTTTATCAAGGGACTTTGGTCTCGTACTGTTTTTGAGGGGTACAGGCCTCCAGGCTTTAGAAATATATGGGCACATATCTGTATAATAAGGAACATAAAGCCTTGTTTGGTGGCATGTAACACTAATTCCAGAGTCTGGGGAAGAGGCTAGGGGACTGTTATAAATTGGAGGATCGTCTAATCTACAGAGTGAATTACAGGCCCACTAGGGCTACATAGCAAGACCCTGTTTCAAGAACACTAAACTAGAGGGGCTTGAGAGATGGTTCCGTGGTTAAGAAAACTCACTGCTCTTGCAAAGGCCTGGGGCTGAGTTCCCAGGACCCACATGGTAGCTCACAACCATCTGTAGTTACTTTTGTTCAAGGAGATTCAATACCTTTTGTGGGCCTCTGCAGGCACTGCACACACATGGTGCTCATACATATATGTAAGCAAAGCACTCATACACATAAAAAATAAATAAATCATTTAAAAAAATAAAAGGGTGGCCAGGCGGTGGCGCACACCGTTAATTCCAGCACCTGGGAGGCAGAGACAGGTAGGATCTCAGTGAGTTCGAGGCCAGCCAGGTCTACAAAGTGAGTTCCTGGACAGCTATGACTATTACACAGAGAAACCCTGTTCTGAAAAACCAAACCGACCAAACAAATAAATAATAAATAGATGAAGCCAGGGGTGGGGATAGTGCTTGCCTTTAATCCCAGCACTCAGGAGGCAGAGGCAGGTGGATCTCTGATATTGAGGCCAGCCTGGTCTCTGTACAGAGCGAGTACCAGGACAGCCAGGGCTGTTTGTTACATAGAGAAACCCTGTCTCAAAACAAAACTCACAAACAAACAAACAAGGAAAGGCGGTGGGGGAGGAGGGAGAAAGGAGCCAGGCATCTCTGGGCCTCTTTAATCATTAACCCCTGCCGTGCACACCCCGGCTTCGTCCTCTCATCTTGCTCTCTGCCCCTTGAAGTATCAGTGGCATCAGGGCAGGTACCCATTAGAAGGTTACCTAGGAGCCCATCTGGGTGTAGGCTTGAACTGGCACCTGTCCCTTTGTCCCTTTCTGCTCAGACACTCCCTTTAGCTCAGGTCCCCTCTAGGGCCTGGAAGCTCTTTTAGTCTCCATCCCCCCCCCCCCAGAGAAGCCATGCCAGTGTGCTAAGAGCAAAGACCAAAACAGACGATGGGGGTGACACACAGTGATTGGCTGAGGTCTGTGACTTGTGGCCTCAGGCCGGGCTCAGAGATTATGGCTATCCTTGTACTTCAGGCCAAAGCCTGGCTGAGCAGGTGGAATGGACTAGGACCACTTTAGGGTTACTTAAAGGGTAAAACTCAGCTCTGCTGGGGAATGACAGTTCCCCGGGGTCAAAGGTCACCATGCTGCATAGTCTCCCCACAACTCTAGGGCTAGGAGACCCTTCTGAAGGTAGACAAGCCTGAAAGAAGGCATTGGTCGCTTCTGCCTAGCATCGTCTTTGCCCTCCCCCACCCTCTGCTTTTTGTTCCCCTGGTCTCTGTGACCTTCCACTTCCAAGCCTGCAGGCTGGCAAGGCACAACATGGCTAGGTCAATTAGCAGTGGCTACAAGTACCCCTTAGGAAGGCCTTATCAGGCACTGCTGGGAGACCCGTGTGTGTGTGTGTGTGTGTGTGTGTGTGTGTGTGTGTGTGTGTAAGGCTCAGATCCATCACTGTGTCGCTTGAACGTGTGTACTCATACATGACCCTCTCACCTGCAGGACACCCCCAGTACAACCTGCTATGAAGATGTTTGTGTAGCTGGGTGGCTGGGCCCTCCGCTCCTGGTGGGAGGTGGCTGTGAGGGCCAGCAGGGTGTTGCTGTACACGCCAAACAGGACGGAGTTGACCAGGGCTACACTGGCAATGGGGAAGCTCATTCCTTTGAAGAAGCCCAGGACCTGCAGAGCAATATCATGGCATCGTAAGAGGCATGGTGGGCCTCCCTTGTCCCACTTCCTGTTCTGGCCAGGCCTCTGCTATCTGTACATCACTTCTGCTCAAGTCCTGTCCCAGGCAGACAGAGCAGGTGAAGAAGGCTGCGAGGACCTCACTCTGCTTTGGGGATGCTAAGTGACTGCCAGGCAGGAAACAGTCACTCGCACCCGGAAGAAGTAGGCTACCTACCGACTCATGGCGGTAAGTCTTGAGTATGCAGTCCACGATGCCCCGGTATGTGTTCTGGGTCTGTAAGCGCACCTGGATGGAAAGTACTGGGTATGTGAGGAAATGGGCAAGCCAGGGCTGCTCCCACAGCCACAGCCAGGTCGCCCACGCAGTAGACGCTGGCAGACACACAAGTGAGCCAACCCAATTAGCTGGGCTCTTAGCCAGGTTCCTGCCAGACCATCGGTTCCCTCCGCTACACTTACCTTTATAGTGTCAAATGGGTGCCCCAGGACCAGCCCCACGGCTCCTGCGGTGACAAGAAGGTGCTGTGAATACTCAGCCTTAATGGGGGGGGGGGGGCTCGGACCTGCCCAACTTAATGTGCCAGATTTGTTGATTCCCCATAGGAGCCCTAATCTGTTGGGAGGAGTGGATGGAGGGTGGGCTGTGGGGGAGGGAGGAAGCAGGAGGAGGGGCCGGAGGGAAAACTGGCTGGGATGTAAAATGAAAAGAAGGTGCGCTAAGAGTAAGAACTCTGTGCCAAATCTAAGAAGCAAGTCTCTACTGGAGGAAAGAGGGATCAGTTAGGAGCAGGAAGGCCGGGTATGCTTAGACACCCACAACCACATTCTTGGGGCTCCACTGAGATCCCAACTGCCCTGCCCTACCCCACCCCACCACACCTGATATTGGGCCACCAAAGAGCTGGGGAATAGGTGGCACACCCTTGACCTCACCTGAGGCCCACACACACACACACACACAATAGGGAAGAACCACCTGTAATACTGTCCTCTAGGTCGTGACCCCTTTGGGGTAACATATCAGACATTTACATTACATTCATAACAGTAACAGAATTACAGTTATGAAGTAGCAACAACAGTAATTTTAAGGTTGGGGGTCGGAGCATGAGGGAGGTCGAGAGCCGCTGCCCTAGAGGAGTGGCTGCCATTCCCAACTGTGTGAGCTGTACTCTGCCTTCCTCTCAGAGTTCTGTGGCCTTGGATGAGAACAGGCCCTGCTGGCCCCTTCCTCTGGCCTTCTATCTGTCTTACCAGTGCAGAGCGGGGTGGGGGGTGGGGGGCTTAGAGTCCTGCCGGCCCCAGGGGAGAAAGCCACCCACAATCTAGTCTTATTCTCCACAGAAAAATGCTGTTTCTGGGGCCTGGGGTGCAGCACCAGGAGCACATCCATGGTGTCCTTTCTCAAGGCGGAGGAGTGCCACCCATTGCCAGGTGGGGCAGATTTCCAAAGGGGAAGTCAGGACAGCTGGTGAGATCAAAGGTGAATGTGTTCTGGGTCCCTTACACTGGTCTGGGAGAAGGGGTTTGGGGGAGGTTCCCTGGTTGTCAGGTCCTTAGTGGTCTCTGGCAGCATGGCCTTGGGATGCAGAAGCAGTCTCTCCTTGTCTTCTTTCCCCTCTGCTTCCTTGGCTATTCCCAGAAGGCTCTGGAAACAGCTAGCTACTGGGTGCTCCAAGGGAACAACTCCTCTTGACAACCCTTCCTCCCCACAACCCACCCTTAAGGGTGAGAAGATAGAAAGAAGAAGAAGGTCTCACCGGAGATCCAGCCAGCCACAAACTCCTCCACAGGCATTGTGTAGGCTCGGGTGGGAACTGCTGCTCCGGGCCGGGCCGCAGAGAAGCAGAGAAGACTGTTGCAAGTGAAATCCCCACCCCCTTTCCGAACCCGATAACCTCCCACTAATGTTTAACCCTGGCTGGAGGGTGAGAAGTGGCCCAGTGCCCAGACCTCAGACAACCATTAGCAAGAGGGAGCCAACTTCAGTGACCCTGAGCTTGGAAGAGACCAGCCAAGTATGGAATCTCTAGGGCCAGGTTGACAGAGCAAGCCTGAGTCCTGTCCCTGGACAGTGACAACCTTGCTGTGTGACACTGAGGCCTAGCTTGGTGAGCCTCTGCAAGGCTGGCTGCCTTATTGAGTAAGGAGCAAGGCCCTGCCTGAGCAGCCTATCCAGAGCAAATTCTCATTCATCCCCTCGGAGCACAAGCCTCACCTACCCTCACCAGCTGAGAGGCTATGTGAAGTCAGACAGTGGCCACCAGGTGGCAGTCCCAGGCTACAGTGGCCTGTGGCAGCCGCCTGAGCCTAGGGCAGGATGAGAACAATCCGAAAAAGAGAGGCCCCTGCCCCCAGAAGTGACTCACCAGGCCCTGAAGCCTGTTTGTCCGCTCTCTCCAGAGTTGTTTACAGCCGTGAGTAAGAACCGCAGCCTCCTCTACCCCAGGGGGAAGAACAATGGGCTTTTGACTGGGCAAAGACCAGAGCTACACTGCGTCAAAACCAAAATTCTGCTCTCCTGCCCTCTGGCCCCTGCCGTCAGCTGATGGAGCAGGGAGGCCCTCACCAGATGCCAGAGGCTAGATTTTTTTTTTTAACTTTCTTGTCTCTAAACTGCAACAAACACATTTCCTTTCTTTAAAAATTAAAAAGAAAGTGGCTAAATCGCTTCTGTTCTGTCCGAGCCCTCACAGTACCGCCCTTCTCTGACCTCATGTCCTGCTTCCTGCTTTGCTGAACAGGCTCTCAGCCTCGAGGCCCTAAAGCCGACTTGGCTTCGTCTTCCTGGACATCCTCTCTCTGGACTTCTTTAAACTGCGGCTGAAACATCACCTCAGGGAGCACCCACAGCCATCTCGTGGACAATTGAAATCGCCCCGAAGTCTGCACCCCTCCCTCCCAGCGTCTTCCTCGCCTTTCTCCTGGTGCTTGTCATGGACCTGTTACATGCAGCTTGCAGGTTGTCCGTGTAGTCAAGGACCTGTGGCGGCTTTATCCACTGACATGCTTAATGGATTAGAGAGTGTGGCAGAATAACACGGTAAACGCTAATAGGTGATGAATGGAGGAACGGTGGCCAGAAGAAGGAAAAGTGCAAGGCCGTCGGCGGAAGAGTGGGCAGAAACAGTGTGATGCTGTACGCAATGGAGTTAAGGCGTAAAGAACAATAAGATGACATCATTTGCAAGAACTAGAGATCGATCGTCATGAGAAACAAAACAAGCCGACCGCAGAGAGACCATTGTTACGTTTTCCTTCATGTGCAGAATCTAAAATTAAAAATAGGCCAGGCAGTGCTAGTGCACGCCTTTAATCCCAGCACTCGGGAGGCAGAGGCCGGCGGATCTCTGTGAGTTCGAGGCCAGCCTGGGCTACAAGAGCTAGTTCCAGGACAGGCTCCAAAGCCACAGAGAAACCCTGTCTCGAAAAAACCAAAAAAAAAAAAAAAAGGAAAAAAAAGAAAAAAAAAGAAAAACCAAAATAAATAAATTAATTAATTAATTTAATTAAAAATAACTAGACTGGGCAGTGGTGGTGTACGCCTTTAATCCCAGCTCTGGGAGGCAGAGGCAGGCAGATCTCTGTGAGTTCAAGGCCAGCCTGGTTTACAGAGTGAGTTTCAGGACAGCCAGGGCAACACAGAGAAACCCTGTTTCAAAAAACAAAACAAACCTTACAATGTTTAAGATTTATCTGATGTGTATGAGTGTTTTCCCTACATGTATGTGTTTGTGCCACATACTTGCCTAGTACCTGTGGAGATTACAAGAAGACATAAGATTCCCTGGAGCTGGTATTAAGGTTGGTTATGGTCTAACATGTGGGTGCTGAGACCCAGGACCTCTGCAAGAGCAGTAAATGCTGAGTTCTAGGCCAGCCTGGTGTTCAAAGAGAGTTCCAAGACAGCCACAACCACACAGAAGAAAAAAAAGCGGTAAATGCTTTTGCTTGTACCATTTCTCCAGCCTCAGTATTCATTCATCCATTTATTTATTTATCTGGTTTTTTTGTTTTCTTGGTTTTTTTTTTTTTTTTGAGACAGGGTTTCTCTGTAGCTTTGGAGTCTGTTCTGGAACTAGCTCTTGTAGACCAGGCTGGCCTCGAACTCACAGAGATCCGCCTGCCTCTGCCTCCCGAGTGCCGGGATTAAAGGCATGCTCCACCACTGCCCGGCTCATTTGTTTGCTTTTATGTGTGCATGTTTGTGTGCCTGAGTACACACATGTCCCACCTGTGTGCATGAGCCCTCAGAGGTCAGAAGAGGTCAAGTCTTCTGTTAGAGATGCAGTGACAGGGGGCTGTGAGCTCCCACGTGTGGGCTTGAAACAGAATCCGGATCTTCTTCAAGAACAGCCAGTGCTGTTAACCAGAGTCATCCCTCGAGGCCCATTAAAACAAAAACCGAATTAACTCTGTGTTTCTGAGACAAAGAGCAAGAGCGTGCACACTTGTACCACAGCGCCCATATGGAGGTCAAAGGACAGCTTTCGGGAGTAGGTTCGCACCTTCCGCTCCGTTAAGCAGGTCTCTCTTGTTTCTGCTGCTGCAGCATGGTCCGCCAGCTTTCAGGTGAGTCTCTTCCCTCCACCTGGCATCTGGCCATAGAAGGGTGTTGATACAGATGCCTGACATCACCTCAGCTCGGGTTGTCGGGAGTGCAATCAGCACTCAGGAAGCTGTCTCCCCAGCTCCAGAATCTAGAATAAATGTGTGTACACATAACACACATGCACACGTGCCCATCCACACAGGACAGGAGACGATGGGGGAAGAAGTCCAGAAAGTGTGAGAGCAAGAGGCAGTAACGGAGCAGGGGAGAAAGACAAAATGTTCCACATTTTCTCTCACGTGTAGCTCAGGATTAGAGTGCTTGCTTCACAGGCAGGAGGCCCTGGGTTTAACTCACATAAACACATACACGCACACATGCAGAGACGCATACATGCGTGGGCGCGCGCACACACACACAAAGTTTATTTTAAAGTACCCAGCACATAAATGGTAGCTACTAATCCTCTTGGTTCCAGTCACAGAACCCATAAGGCATATTCATGAGATACACAGGAAAGGGGTTGGCCCACGTCCCACATACGGTAGGTAAGCAGAGACTAAAGACCTTCCCCTCTCTGCCTACAGTGATTTGTGTCTCCTGGAGCAGTATTGTGGCCTTCTGTAATATTTATTGCTGTTATTTTGTGGATTTTTTTGGGGGGGCAGTCTCATATGGCCCAGGCAGACTTTGGGCTAGCTATGTGGCCAAGTATGGCCTTGAACTCCTGCTGATCCTCCTGCCTCCACCACCCAAGTGTTAGGAATACAGGCCTTTGTCACCATGGTTAGCCTGCCTACTTTAGCTTTGTTTGGCCGGTTTTTGGTTTTTCTCTGTATAGCTCTTAACTGGAAATCAGACATCTGTCTGCCTCTGTCTCCCTCTGCTGGGATTAAAAGCTTATGTGCCATCAAGTTTGGCCCTAAATGAAAAGCTCAGTAAAACAAAAACAACACTGGAGACCAGCCAGGAGCTCACCCTGCTTCTCAGCAAGGAAACCAGGTGACAACGAGAACTCAAGTCCTGGTCCTGATCCTCACGCCACTGTTGCCTCCAGAACAATCTCTGGTTCCTGTGACTCGAGTAGGGCCCATGGACTTGTTTTTCTCCATACATTCCAGTCCACAGACAGGCACGCGCGCACACACACTTGCGCGCACACACACACACACACACACACACACACACACACACACACACACGCTGGTTTGTCAGACTTGGGGGCTAGGTGACTTTGCGTTTATCTCTTCGGGACCACCATGCCTCTAGCTCTTGGAGGTTATGGGTCTAAGACAGCCAGACTTATGTGACCGTACCCTCGAAGCACAGCAAGTCCCATATTTTAAACGCACATACATAATTTGAGGGTGAAAGGGATTGTCGAGAGTCGTTCAGTCCAACCTTCTCACACTACAGGTGAAAAACAGATCTGGAGAGCCCTGAGGGCTCCTGCCCAAGGCCAAGAGTCAGTGGTCCTTAGGGGTTGAAAAGGTGCTTCAGGACAGACCCGGGAGGACACCACCTACTGCCCAACTCAGCGGTGGTCCCAAGGAAGCATCTCCATTTCATAACAGGGCCTGGTCAAGTCACAGGGAGAGGTAGCAGCACAGTTTGCTTCCTCATCCTTGGTTTTCATCCTATCACATATCAAGGGTCTTGTGAATGGGGCAGCACGGGTCATTAAAGTAGCTGGCTGTGCGGGACACAACAAGGACCAATGGGGCTGGAGAGATGGCTTAGAGGTTAAGAACACTAGTTGCTTTTCCAGAGGTCCTGAGTTCAATTCTCAGCAACCACATTCATTTGTAATGATATCTGGAATGCAGGCATACATACATGCAGACAGAACGTTGTATACATATTAAATAAATCTTTGAAAAATTAGAAATCTTAGGAAAAAAAACGGAAACAAAACAACGGCCATAACTAGTTCGGGGTCGTGCCAAGTGCTTTCAGATGTGCCCAACACACCGGGCTGGGGCTGGCGGGTGGGAGAGGCCGACGGTCGGAGCGAGTGAGCGCGCGTGCGCCGAGGCTTCGGGCTCCTATTGGTTCCCATGGTCGGAGAGGCGAGGCCTCGGCCCGAACTTCCTCCCACGGTAGCTTCCGCGGCTCAAAGCCTGCGTACCGACCCTCAGCGGGAGCCTGGGACCCCCACCGGCGGGCGTGGTGGTGGGGCCACTGGAGGCCTGAATCGGGTGGCGTTCTGGGGTGAGGAAGCGAGCTCTGCGACTCTGCGAAGTGAGAGCGCGGTCACTCCCTGCCCGGGTCCCCGCCCTGGACGGGGGCGCGCCTTGACTTGCCTGGACATCCCTTGCAAGCGACCTCCGACCCCTGCACCTGACGGTCACCGACCTGACCCAGCACCACCCCGACCTGCACTCGGCCGAGGGTCACTCCCCACTTTCAGCCGATACAATTGATCACTGTACCTAGATTGAGACTTGTAGACCGAGCTCGGGACCCCTTTGCTTCTTGGATGAAAGCTTGAGACCAACTGCCCAGGATCCCCGTTAAATGCTCTCTGTCGTTCCTATTACAGATGGATGGGGCAGAAGGTAGCACGGGGCAGCTGGGCCCAGCGGAGCGATCCCACCGAAGCAGCGTTTCCTCTGTGGGAACCCGAGGTAGGTCTCTACCCTTTTTTCATATCTTCTGTACTTTTTGGTCCTAGCTCTGGGGACGTGGCTCCCGTTTGTCTTCGTTTTCAGCAAGTTAATGTTATAGTCAGTAGAAAATACGATGTGTTAAGGTGTGGCAAATTCACAGAAGTCAAAGGACCTAGCTGGGCTCTGTCACCAGCTTAGTGACCAAGCCATCCTCTTGTTGAGTCTTCTTCCATCTGTATAAAGGCCTGTGTTCAAATGAAGACAAGTGGAAATTGACACCACACTCTTTGTTCCATTTCGTTCTCACAAGCAGTCTTTTGAAAGCGAGGATTTGCTTCCTCTTTTATTGGAAGGCAGTTTGGCCCCAGAGAGCTTGTTAGGTCCCAGACTCCTGGAGCAGGCCAAAAGGATCATGAACTTGAGCCTTCAGGGCCCCGTTTTCCTGCCTATAAAATGGATCTGACCGCAGTCTCCTGGAGGAGACTTGTTTGATCTCTCAAAGTAGCTGTTGGAGCAGAAGACATAGAATGTAAAGAGTGTCTGGGCCGTGTTAGCTATGTGCCATCCTAAGCACGGTCACAGTCTTCATCGGGTTGGTTGGCGGCCCTTTGAGGAAGGGGTGTTAACTGTTTTTACAGATTTACAACTGACAGGGAGCCCCACCGTAGTCAGCCAATAAGCAGAGAGCAGGCAAGGATTACAAGCTGAGAATCTGAGCACCCGAGCTCAGTGTTCCTTTACTGGGCCTGTGGTTCGGGAATAGGGATTTGAACCTGGCCACCCTGGCAAGCGTCTTCCACTGGCTCTAGGCTCCAGATGGGAATCCAGTTTGTTCTGAGGGAACACTTGGCTATTTGAGTTGTTTGTTTTTTCCTACTGTACTTAAAGCTATCTGCAAAAGCCACAGTATTGATCCTTAGAGTTTTGAAGAGTCCCAACGAAGCTGAGACCTGGCCCCTGCTGTAACCTGGGGTGGCCTTGGAAATTGTCATTGCCCTCTTAGACCCAGACAGAGTCAGAAGGTCACTAGTTGGCTTTGCTCCCAGCCTGATAGGGAAATGTGACCTCAGAATGAACTACCCCATCCTCCTTCCCCACCTGAGAAACATTGACAATACAGCAGTATTTGATGCTGCCGAGGAAGGGAGGTGGTTTTCATGGCAAGCCTTAGGGGGTGAGGTGGGGCTGGTACCTGGGCCACAGTTCTGGGTAATTTGAGGTCTCAAAAAGCCCTTAAAGGCAGCACTTTTATTTATTTATTTATTTGGTTTTTCAAGACAGGGTCTCTCTGTGTAACAGTTCTGGCTGCCCTGGAATTCGCTTTGTAGAACAGGCTGGCCTTAAACTCAAAGATCCGCCTACCTCTGCCTCTGGGATTAAAAGTGTGTGCTACTACTGCCTGGTTTATTTATTTATTTGTAGAATACTGGGTCTCGCTATGTAGTCCAGGCTATCCTAAAACTTGAACCCCCCCCCAGCTGTAGCCTCCTGAGTCCTGGGACTACAGGTTCATGCCCCTATACCTGGCCATGAGTGTCAGGGATCTTTTTTTTTGGGGGGGGTTGGTTTTTCGAGACAGGGTTTCTCTGCAGCTTTGGAGCCTGTCCTGGAACTAGCTCTGTAGACCAGGCTGGTCTCGAACTCACAGAGATCCGCCTGCCTCTGCCTCCCGAGTGCTGGGATTAAAGGCGTGCGCCACCACCGCCCGGCGGTTCAAGGGATCTTGAGGGGATAAGTCAGCGTAGCCTGGGTCATGGTGAGGGGCAGAGAGATGGTGGTGGAGAACGCCTTACTGGCCTGGGGGTGGGCCTCAACTGACCCTGTCTGACTCCCGTTCCAGCGGCTGATGTGCTGGTGTACCTGGCTGATGACACAGTAGTGCCCCTGGCCGTGGAGAACCTGTCCTCCGTCAGTGCCCATGAGCTGCACCGCGCAGTCCATGAAGTCCTGCAGCTTCCAGATGTGGCCCTGGAGGCCTTTGCGCTCTGGCTCGTTTCCCCTCTTCTGGGTAAGTGGGAACTGGGGCAGACAGAGGGCTTAGCTATCAGAACCTGTCAGGGAAAGATGGGACCTGGTGTGTCCCAGAGCCCAGAGGGGTTTCTGGATCCTTTGTCGCTGCCTTTTCTCTTGTGCTGATGCAGCGCTGATGGAGCCCCTGCTTATAGAGCCTGCACTCTGAGCCACACCCTGGAAGTGTGAGTTCAGTGTTTCCCCGTGGCTCAGGTCTGCGCTGCAGTGTGAGGTCCTCAGATCTGAAGCACTAGGCTGGTGGGTGTCAGGTCCGAGGCAGACAACAGTGCCAAACCTCTGTACCGCTGGCAGTAGGGAAGAGTGTGGACGTGGCTCAGGAAGTAGTCCTGGACAGGGACACCTTTGCTTAGGTGTGGGGCTGCGAAAGAAGAGGAACATGGCCTTCTGCAAGAGGCCCTGCCCTACCTGGCTTATGGCTCCATGACCACATTTTCTGCCCTTGTAGGCTGGGGCCCAAAGTGGGATGGGAATGGAGACAGGATTTTATAGACGCTCAGGCAGATGAATAAGTCCCTCATTGTGGTCCCTGAGCCTGTTGACGTGGAAGGAAAGGGACTCAAGGAAGGTCATTGTCATCATTTTGGGAAGTAGATCAGTGCTGGCATGAGGCATGTTTTCTGAGCTTAAATTTTCCATCGAGGGCTGGCAAGATGGCGCAGTGGGTAACAGCACTGCCGCTAAGCCTGGTACCCTAGTATGACCCTTGGAACCTGTGTCATGGAAGGAGAGAACAAGTCCCTGCAGGTCGTTCTCTGACTTCCACATTCGTGGCCACACATGTGCACACAATAATAATTAATGATAATGATAATAACAATTTTTTAAGTTGAGCATATACCAAAGTATGTTTTTAAAAAGTTCCCTTTAGTAGTAGATACTTGCCTAGCGTGTGCAAGGCCCTTGGTTCAGTCCCCAGTGTTGACAAAAACAAAAAAGAGTGGCTTTTCCCTTGTTGTGGAGGAAGGGGGCACTTGGTCTCAAGAATTTGAATGGGACAGCCTAGGTCGGGGCCCCAGGGATCAGAATTGGTACCTTCCTCTCCTGGAGTCCCTAGGGTTTCTGCCTCTATCCTGTGGGAGGAGCTCCATCCCCCATCCTTGCTCCTCCCTGCCCACCAGCTTCCTGCAGTTGTCTTCCCAGGCTCACACCCACCCTCTTCCTGCTGTCCCAGCCCCTCCTTTGCCCTCTGAGCTGCTGGTTAGGCCTGTGGGCCCCTTGGCTGTGTGGAAAGCTGGGGATAGCAGGTCCTAGTGGGCGGCCCTATTCTGCCGCGAGAGCAGCCAGCTCCAACTCTTATTTTGTTCATCCTGCTCCCTCCCTCACACCCCGCCCACCAGTGACTAGAGCTGAATGCAGGCCTGTGTGGCGCCACTGTCCAGGAGAGTGCCTGCGGCTGCACACTTACCACCTCCGTTCTTCCCAGGCTGGGGTGGGCGGCCAAAAGGCTACTTCAGAGCAGAGCAGTGACCTGCCTCCCCAGCTATGAGTGCCTGTGAGGCAGAGGCCGTCAGGCTCCTCATTTTGCTGTGTTTGGCCTTCTCCCCATGTCTACATGGAACTGGCGCCAGGATGATGTCTGCGAGGAAAGACAGTCCACTTCAGAAGTCAGACTGTGGTGTTGAGATAGCCCTGTTCTGATGGCGGGATCTCTGGGACATGGGAGGGAAGTCGGGAGGAACACAGCCCGGTCCCCAGGTCTACTGTCCCACTCTGGATTTTCTCAGTGCTGGGACGGACAGGGACTCAGACCCAGGGGGTTCTGCATTGGAGGACTGAGAGGACACCCTTACCCTTGAGTCAGCTGTACACTGAAGGGAGGTTTGGGGAACTAAGTCTGTCCCATGTCGCTGCGGATGGTGTGTGGCCCTGGGCAATTGCCATCCCTTGTGGGTTGCAGGTGAAATGAGTGATCTTGTTGCCCCATAGCCCCATCTTGTGGACAGTGGGAGAATGGGGAGGTGGAGGAGATGAAGGCTGTGGACCCTCTCTGGGAAAGCTGAGTCAGAAATAGGACATGAAGGGTTTGGAGCTAGATGCAGAGTTTGGATGGGGAAGGCTCAAAGCAAGAAGGCCGCTTGGAAGCTGGGGCTGCTACTTGGTCAAGATCATGGCTCAGAAGGAAGGTCCAAGTGGTCAAAGAAGCTTTAGCATCTGGCTGGGTGGCAGGACAGAGTGCTCAGCCGTCAGTGGGGAAAGAGACAGCCAGAGGGAGAGCGTCCGTGTCTGGCAAGCATGTGGTGGCATCCTCACCAGACATCTTCGCACACCCCTGAGTGAGCCCAGCACTACCTCACCTCTCAGTTAACATCTCAGGACCCCAGCACCGAGTTCCCAGGGCCCCAGTGTACAAGTTGAATCTCATCTGCTCTGGTTTGAGACAGGTGGCTAACCCAGCCTGGTTCTCTCCGAGTAGAATGGAGATCTGGGTTGCCCCAGGGCGAATACATTTAAATCATTTGACGTGACTTTGGGCCTGCTCAGTGATTGTTGGATGTGTCTGTCCTCATTGTTGGTGGACAGCATGATGGGTGGATAGGACCCACTGGCCTGGTCCGCAGCTTCATGGCTGTCTCCTTTCTTGCCTTGCAGAAGTGCAGCTGAAACCCAAGCACCAGCCCTACAAGCTGGGCCGCCAGTGGCCGGAGCTGCTGCTGCGTTTCACGGATGCCACAGATGACGATGTGGCCATGGGTCAGTATTGCTGGGGCAGGGGCTCCATCTTTCCCTATGGGTCAGTGTTGCTGGGGCAGGGGCTCCATCTTTCCCTATGGGTCAGTGTTGCTGGGGCAGGGGCTCCATCTTCCCTGTGGGTCAGTGTTGCTGGGGCAGGGGCTCCATCTTCCCTATGGGTCAGTGTTGCTGGGGCAGGGGCTCCATCTTCCCTATGGGTCAGTGTCGCTGGGGCAGGGCTCCATCTTCCCAGCAGTCTGCCAGCCACACCTGACAGAGAACTTAAGGGGCATCTGAGGGGGGGGCGTTGTGAATAGAGTTGCACTGTGTGTTTACTCTCTGGTCAGCACCCCCCCATTCAGGAGGGCTCTCTCCAGGGATAAAAACAAGGTTGGGAGCTGGGGTGGGGCCATTTAGGGCAGGGCAAGGTGGGCTTCATAATGCAAGGGGACCAGGCACTGACTCGAGCTTCTCTCCCCAGATGAGCCTTCCCTTCAGTTTCGAAGGAATGTATTTTTCCCAAAGCGCCGAGAGCTCCAGGTAAGGTGTGCCCAGAGCCCAGTGCCCCCAACCCCTAGATACGTAGACAGTCGTGCCTTGCCCAGTTCCTCTGAGCCATCGTCTTCATGCCACACCGGCCTGCAGATCCATGATGAGGAGGTCTTGCGGCTCTTCTATGAGGAAGCCAAGGGCAACGTGCTGACTGCTCGGTACCCTTGTGACCTGGAGGACTGTGAGGTGCTGGGTGCCCTCGTGTGCCGTGTGCAGCTTGGGCCCTATCAGCCTGGCCAGCCTGCTGCCTGCACTCTGAGGTAAGGACAGTGAGACCTGAGATGGGCACCGGTGGGAAATACGCTCTGCAGGATTCTACCTGCAAGTAGTTCTAGGTCCCGCAAGGTGCAGCAGTCCTGAAGCCAGGCATCTGGTGCACGCATGCTCACTGGGTGGCCTTGGTGAGAGGTCTCCACTTCTCTGAGCTCCCTTTTCCTCGGTCTGTGGGCAGTGGATACACACACGAAGTGAGTGTCTAAGGCATCCTCAGGCAAGGGATGTGCACGTGCAGATGGAGCCTGTCTCTAGCGAAGTCTGGAGGGAGTGGTGCCTTTGTTCATTGATGTCACAGTCAGGAAGTAACCTGTGACACACACAAACACACACACACACCTGCACAGTAACCGGTAACAGTTCAGCTAAACTCCAAACAGCAAGAATAGAATCCTGTTTTCCAGACACTCACCAAGCCGCTTCCTACTTCTGGTTGTCTCTAGAAAGACAAGAGTTGAGTCTGCCATGATAGCAGACCAGGTCGTTCTCTGCCTCCACAGAATTTGAAATAATTCCAGGGACAAGGTCTACTTCAGACCTGTGATCACTTGGGAGGCTGAGACAGGATGGCCTGAGTTCCGGGCCAGCAAGGGCTAGCTTCAGACCTGTGATCATTTGGGAGGCTGAGACAGGATGGCCTGAGTTCCAGGCCAGCAAGGGCTAGCTTCAGACCTGTGATCACTTGGGAGGCTGAGACAGGATGGCCTGAGTTCCAGGCCAGCAAGGGCTAGCTTCAGACCTGTGATCACTTGGGAGGCTGAGACAGGATGGCCTGGGATAAGAGTTGTGAGTCAGGCATAGTGCCTTATTCTCATAATTACCATAGACACTCGGGAAGTGGAAGCAGCATGATCAGGCGTTCAAGGCCAGCCTGGGCTACATGAAACCCTGTTAAGACAAACAACAACCATGACAAAGTCTGGTGACTAGTAAACTTCCATTCTGACCAATTTCTAATCAGGGTTCCTTGTTCCCCCAATCCTGCAATGGGTAAGTCAGCAAAGCGAGACCTTGTGCTGATACTGTTTGGAGCCTGGCAGGACTATCCTGGGTTCAAAGCCCCGTGAAGGCCTACAGCTGAGCTGTCTAAGGCTGGTGGCCATGCATGGCATCCTGGACCTCAAGATGGGCAAGTCTGTTTTTCTTGTGCCCGAGAAGAAGCCCAGCTCCAGGGCTGGAGAGATGGCTCAGTGGTTAAGAGCACTGACTGCTCTTCCAGAGGTCCTGAGTTCAATTCCTAGCAACTATATGGTGGCTCAAACCAGATCTCATTTATAATCTATAATGAGATCTGATGCCCTCTTCTGGCGTGCAGGTACACATGCAGACAGAGCACTCATACCTGAAAAACACCACACACACGCACACACACACACACACATACACACAAAGAAGCCCAGCTCCGCTCATTTGCACAGGAAGTTCCTTTGCTCACTCATGTGACATGCAAGTCCAGATGGCCAGGGTGTCCTGGGCTGAGCTCAGCTGTGTCCAGAACCCTGTGCTCCTCATTGTCAGTGAGCTCTTGTCTTCTTGGCTCAGCGTGTTATTTCCTTGTGGCCAGGTGGCTGTGGCAGCTGTGTTGCAGAGGAGAGGTGCCACTCTCCTTACCCAGCTGGAGCCCCCAGCCTGGCTCTCATGACACATAGCTTATGCCAGGCCCACCCGGAGGAAGGAAGTACAGGGGCTAGGCCACTGCTGGGCTGCAGCTGTGTCGCCCGTGAATCCCACTGTGAGCCTGCACACACCTGAGAGCTGAGAATAGGCATTTTCTATGACACATGGAGCTGTTGTTCAAAAAATAAAAAAGGACTTGGGGTGACTGGGACACAGATGGTGAAATGGGCACAGCTGGAGTCCCCTCTGCACCTGGGACTCGGCTAACAGGTTCCTTCCTGGCCTTGCCTTCTCTTCCTTTGGAGCAGCGCCCCTCCCCATGGCCTGGGCATTTAGATTCCAAATGCCCAGGTCTCCTCTCTGGAGAGGGTGACACTGGGGAGGTTTACAAAGTTATGAGGACTATGTTGGGCACTCTGTGCCCGTGGGGTCAATGGTTCTGTTGTAGCAGGGCCTGGACCCACAACTCTGGATGTAGCCAGTTCTCTGCCAGCAGGAGCCGAGGTGACGTGAGGCGTAAAATGGCCATACTTACACCAAGAGCCTTCCTGCCTCATGTTCCTGTTTTCCGAGTGGGTGGGACTTTTTCCACCAAAAAATGACGTGGATAGTCTGGTACGTGGTGCTGGCTAGTTTTATGTCAACTTGACCCAAGCTGACATCTGAGAGGAAGGAACCTCAATAGAGAAAATGCTTCCAGAAGGCTGGACTATAGGCAAGCTGATAGTGTGGACCTGGGACCAAGCTATGACCCTCCCCTGCCCCCAGAGTGAGCCTGGAAGCTGTAGCTGTGTGAGGAAGATGCCCTGTTTTCCGTGAGTCTGTGATGATACGGTTGGTGTTTAGTCATTCTTTGCTGAACAGGACACTGAGAGGCTGTCAGTAGTTAGGGTTCCAGCCGCTGTGAGGAAACACCATGGCCAAAAGCAGCTTGGGGAGGAAAGCATTTGCTTGGCTTATATTAACCCGAATCACCGTCCACTGAGAAAACCAAGGCAGGAACTCAAACCAGGTGGGTATGGCTGATGCCGAGGCCATGGAGGGTGCTGCCTGCTGGTTTCCTTTCATGGCTTGCTCAGTCTGCTTTCTTTGTTTTTTTCTAGACAGGGTTTCTCTGTGTAGCCCTGACTGTCCTCGAACTCATTCTGTAGACCAGGCTGGCCTCAAACTCACAGAGGTCCATCTGCCTCTGCCTCCTGAGTGCTGGGATTAAAGGTGTGCACTACACCTAGCTTCAGTCTGCTTTCTTTCCTTTCTTTTTTTTTTTTAAAGATTTATTTATTTATTATGTACACAGTGTTCAGCCTCCATGTATGCCTGCAGGTCAGAAGAGGGCATCAGACCTCATTACAGATGGTTGTGAGCCACCATGTGGTTGCTGGGAATTGAACTCAGGACCTCCGGAAGAGCAGTCAGTGCTCTTAACCTCTGAGCCATCTCTCCAGCCCCTTCAGTCTGCTTTCTTATGAAACCCAGGAGCACCAGCCCAAGGGTGGCCCCACTCACAGTGGGCTTGGGTCTCCCCAATCAGTCACTAAGAAAATGTCCTAGACTGGCCACAGCTGGATCTTATGGAGGCATTTCCTCAATCGGGTTCCCTCTTCTCAGGTGATTCTAGCTGGGTCACATTGACACAAAGCTAGCAGCTCAGAGTGTCCCATGTTCCTATCTTTTGGGTAGAAAAAGTCCCATTCGCTCGGGAAACTATTGTCCAGCTTCAGAACACGGCGTCGCTCCGCCACCTGCTCCAGCCAAACTCTTCTCTTCCCCTGCCCTCTCTGGTTTCCCATCCCTACCTGAGCACCTCCTAAGCCTTCTGTTCTCCCCCCCACCCCGGCCCTGAGAGTCATCAGACCTCATTTGGTGGGAAAGGGGTTCTCCGTAGTGCCCAGCGTGCAGTGGGTGTTAAAATGTTTGTCTCCTTCCCTCTTGAGTGAAGATTGGTCCTGGTGACGCCCTGTCTGTGTCTCTGCCAGCTTAGAGTGTTCTCTTCAGTTTCCTGGGTGAACAGATGGTGCTGACAGGGAAGGAGAGAGCAGGAGCTGAGTGTGGCCTTAGATGGTAACCCTCACCTGTTCCTATGGGACTTCCTCCCAAGTCCTGGGCCCAGGCTTGCAGAGCCTTTGTATTTTAGTGTAAGGGACCTGTTACTAGGAAAAGGGTGGCACCTCTGTCCCTCCTCCTTTGATAGGCAGGTGCCCTTGCTGGTCTCAGTGTCCTGTGGGGGCCCCAGTCAGACCACACCGTGCCTGCTGCTCTGGGCTCCCTCCTGCTTAGAGCATGTCCCTCCATGGCTTAGAAGTTGTTATGAGTTCCCTTCTTCTGGAACCCCATTTTTCTCTTAGGAAGAGCATCCCACCCCCAGCTCAATAGTAGGCCTTGCATATCAGGTGGGGTTGGCCCTGAGCCAGGCTGAGCAGGCCACTGCTGGGTGGGGACAGTGGGGAATCTCTAGTTCAGGACCTCTGTCACCCTGCTGTGTTGTGGGGTGTTTGTACACTGTGTGAAGATACATCACTGTGATTGGTTAAATAAAGATCAGAATGGCTAGTAGCTAGGCAGAAGTTATTAGGCGGGGCTTCTGAGCAGCGGGGGTGGGGGGGATGAAGTAGGATGCCAGTTAGAGAAGATGCCTGTTGGATGCCTGACTGATGATTGCACATGACCTAGGCTTGAGTCAGACGCCAAGGAGATATGGAGGGAGTCGGACATACAGAATGAAAGAAAGGTTAAAAAAAAAAAAGGTAAAAAGCCACGTGGTAAAACAGATTAATAGAAGCAGGTTAAGTTACAAGAGCTAGTGGGACAAGCCTAAGCTAAGGCCGAGCTTTCACAATTAATAAGAAGTCTCGTGTGGTTATCTGGGAGCTGGTGTACAAAGAAAGACTTGGCCATGCTGCTACACAGCAGAGGACCTTGATGCGGTCATGCCTTGAAGGTTCCTCAGCCCTGCCACCTGCCAAGCCTTGCCCACCCTGTGAGCGAGGTACTCACACCCTGAAGACCTCAGCCACCCAGGAAGGGCCATTCTTACCCCATTTTCCTTCCCCTGCAGGGAGAAGTTGGACTCCTTCCTCCCTGCCCACCTCTGCAAGCGAGGCCATGGCCTCTTTGCTGCCTTTCGGGGCCGCGGGGCCAAGACTGGGCCAGGTGAGCAAGGCCTGCTGAATGCCTACCGCCAGGTAAAAGAAGCAACAGGGAGTGAGAGTGAGCATGAGGCCGCCCTGGGCTCCCACTATCGCGCCTACCTCCTCAAGTGCCATGAGCTGCCCTTCTACGGGTAAGTGGTGCATCTCGGGAGCTCCTGTCCCCTCTTCAGTGTCCTCCAGACCGCCCCCAGGCTTGACAGGGTGGCAGCAGGAGAGCCCACTGTGCTCCAGTGGCACCGTCCTTCTTTTGAAGAGCTGGCTTGCCGCACTTCCTCCCATCTCTAGCCGGCATTCCTTCCTCTGTCCTCCCCGCCACAGCCCTCTTTGGCCTCGCTGGTTGCCCTTTCAGCTAGTGCTCTCGCTCCCACAGTGTAACAAATAATCTCTCTTGCTGGCCACGCCCCACACAGTGAACACGCTGCCCTTTGAGTGGGAAACCAGGGGTAGGGAACCACTTGCTGTAGCGTCCAGAAGAGCAGAGGAGGTGGGAACAGTAGTCTAGACGCAGATGGTTTTCCAAAGGAGCCTGTTGTGTTGGCCAGTTGTCATGTGCTGGGACCCAGGCTTCAGTGGAGCAGGCTCCTTAGGTGGGAAACTGGTTTGGGATGTGCCAGCTGGAAGCTGCCAGTAGAGAAGATGCCTGCCGGATGCCTGACAGATGATTACACATGGGCATTTGGGTTCCTGGCTGGACTGTTTCAAATCTGGAGCCCTCAGAAATGGCCAGAGGGAATGGTGCGGGGGGGGGGGTATCCAGGCAGGAGTGTCTCTCCATGCCAGGAGCCATGTGCTGCAGCATTCAGGGTTTCGTTCTTGTGCCCTGTCGAGCGCATCTGCTGTGAACTGGCCTCTGCCTGCTGGAAGTGGGAGAGTCGGGCAGGATGAGAAGAGGGTTAGGAACAGCGAGTATGCGCCAGGTGGAGACGCACACCTTTAATCCTAGCACTCGGGAGGCAGAGGCAGGCTGATCTGTGAGTTCGAGGCCAGCCTAATCTACAGAGCAAGTTCCAGGATAGCCCAGGCTACACAGAGAAACTCTGTCTCAAAAAAGAAGCAGCGAGTGTGCCTAGCTTTTATGGAGTTTTACTGGACAATGGAGTAGGAGATGTAGCCCTAGCAGGGACAAACAATGTGGTTTTTATAATGGATGAGGTGACATTTTGTGTGTGTGTGTGTCCCTGTGCATATGCTCACTAATGGACAGTCCAGTAGTGTGTGAAGTTAATGGAAGCTGGAAGAGGGGGTGCACTTACCTTTAGTCCCCTCCTGCATGGAGAGAGCTGACTTTGCCTTGGGCTTTGTCTTAGGCAAGTGCAAGAGGCAAGGGTGAGCCTTAAAATGGTGAAATCCTGGCCTATCATAGAGGAGACAGCAGCAAGGCATCTTACCACCCTGAAACTACCTCACTTTGCCCTTTAGTCCTAAGCCCAGATGCCACCATCCTAGGCAGCCCAGACTTCCTGAATGCACCAGCAGGTCCCTCCTGCTAAAGGACTTTGCCATGGACAGAGCAGCAGGCTTAACCTTACGCCTCACCTGAGGCACCAAGGCTCCTTGGGGTCCCTGAGGCACCTGGCTCTATCTTTCCTGGGTTTGTCCTTTCCTTCTGCCCGCAGGGCCCACCCTGTGTTATAGCCCCCAGGTCCTCCTTCCCCTGTTCAATCAAGTGTTACCATCCCGGAGTTTCTACCCTCCATCCCCCCGGGGCAGGCTTTTGTTTACCCCTCAGTCACCCAAACAACTCAAGCTTCCGAGTGCCCAGAGTAGTCTCCTGTGTGTGACACGAGTGCCTTTCAGGTGTGCCTTCTTCCATGGTGAGGTCGACAAGCCGGCCCAAGGCTTCTTGCATCGTGGTGGGCGCAAACCAGTTACCGTGGCCATCAGTCTGGAGGGTGTGCATGTCATCGACAGCAAGGAGAAGGTACCACCCCAATCAGCCCTTAGGGTGGGACTGAACTGTCCTTAGTGGGGAGAAAGGAGCTCACCTAGGTCACAGGCGTCTGAGGAACAGTACTGAGTAGACAGTGTGGGTGACTCTGCCTTCCGCGGATATCCCTGGAGTCGTGCTCATGCATTGAGTCTGTTCTGAGCCATGCCGAGGGGTGGCAGCTGGGACTGGGACCGAGTGGGTAGTGTCTAGGAGCTCCCTGGTTTGGTGTCTGCCTTACCTCGGGCTCACCCTGTAAACAGGATTGTGCACAGCCCTCCCTATGCAGCGGTTGCCAGTACCTGTCCCTGGCATGCCAGTCCCAGCTGTCCTCAGGGCAAAACCCTTGGCCTGGCTGATTCCCTAACTGTCAGGGGCCTGACTGCTGGGGGGAAGCACTGAAGAGTACGGATTCCTGGCTTTGTCCAGATAGAGATGCAGAATTAGCGTGAGGGTCTGGGACTCCAGTCGGTGGTAGCAGTCTGGCCTTGTATATACCTAAGGCTCTGAGTTCAGTCCTCAGCGCCACAACAAACAAGGATAAATACCCTTCAGCCCAACAGAGGGAGGAAGGGGCAGGCGATCCTGTGAGCCTGAGGCTAGCCGGGACTTCATAGTGAGACCCTCTCAGAAAGGAAAATAAATCAGTATGGAGAGGCAAGCGCCCAGGCTGTGTCTCCTTCAGGCAGAGCCTGATGGGGATCCAGCAGGAAGTGGAATTTAATAAGCCGTGTCCTTGTTCCCCAGCATGTGCTGCTGGGGCTGCGCTTCCAGGAGCTGTCATGGGACCACACTTCCCCCGAGGAGGAGGAGCCTGTGCTGTGGCTAGAGTTCGATGGTGACAATGACGGCACACCTGTCAACAAGCTCCTGAGGATCTACTCCAAGCAGGTACTTAGACAGAGGCTGGGTCCGGGTCCCCAGCGCACCCCAAACCACGGGAGCTCTCAGGTGTCCGGGAAGGAGCATGGAGTGCTGCCCAGGGCCTGGGAAGAGGGTGTCTGGCTTCAGTTGGCCTGAGCAGCTCTGGTGAGCCCTACACCTGCTCTGGGATCACACACCAGGGGGGTGACAGCTGCAGGCTGTCCCTCGAGGGCCAGCTCATGCTGTCTGCACAGCCATGCCTTCCCTGTCACAGAAGCCCCTGAGAGGACAGCTGAGGAGCAGGTGCAGAAGGACAAGGCCCTGAGGAGATGGAGCTAGTCTTTCCATCCGCCGCCCATGCTTCTCCCCCTCCCCCGGCCATGTCAGAGCTGTCCGTGCTGTGAGCCTCTCTGGGGACTGTTCGTGGCCCCGCTTTCTTCTTTTAGCACGAAAAACACATGTCCTCTCCTTTGATCTTCCGAACAGTTGAATGCCCAGATAGCTACTGAGCAGCAAATAGGAACACAAGTTGTATTGGGCCCTTCACTGTGTAATGTGGCAACCATCGAGAGTGGGGGCTTTTCACTAAACATCATGCTTTTGGATTCGCCCATATTGTGAGGATGACCTTGAACTTCTGATCCTCTGGCCTCTGCCTCCTGAGTGCTGGAACTGCAATTGCAGTGTGAACCACCATGCCCTGTTTATGTGGTGCTGAGGAATGAGGCCAGGGCTTCATGCATGTTAGGAAAGCTTTCTCTGAGTTGAGCCACATCTCCAGCCCTAGTTGTTTTTGTTTTTTTTTAAAATATTTATTTATTTAGTATGTATACAATGTTCTATCTGAGTGTATGCCTGCAGGCCAGAAGAGGGCACCAGACCTCATTACAGATGGTTGTGAGCCACCATGTGGTTGCTGGGAATTGAACTCAGGACCTTTGAAAGAACAGGCAATGCTCTTAACCGCTGAGCCATCTCTCCGGCCCCCTAGTTGTTTTTTAAGACAAGTTCTCACTGTGTGGCCCTAGAGCCTAGTATATAGGCCATCTTGGCCTCAGAGTTGGGCTCCCAAATGCTAGGATTACTGGTGTGTGGTACCACACCCAAAGTCATTTGTTGGCTATAAAGAGTTTTTGATATACAGGTCAAGATTGTGTTGTGCTTATGGATAGCCAGTTGTTCCGTTTCTGTGGGATTCTTCTTGCTAAGTCATTTATGTGATGTCGTATGTATGCAGGGCCCTTGGAGGCCAGCTAGAGTTACAGGAAGTTGTGGCTTGCCTGACCTAAGCACTGGTAACTGAGCTTGGATCCTCTGGAGAGCAGCAAAGGCTCTTAACCTCTGAGCCCTCTCTGCAGCCCTGGGTGTGGTTTGTGTTGTTGTTTTCCGGATTCCCTGGTCTAAGCCATTGGTTTGTATGTATCATTCACTAGTAACCACAGTAGGTCGGGAGCCAAGCTCCGTAGAAGCTGGCCATCCCTTAGCTGAAATGCTTGGTACCAGGCACGGTGGTTCACCCTGCAGACCCGGGCAGGAGGCTCGGGGAGTGAGTGCTAGTGGCACAGTATTAACCCGCATCTAGATCCCAGGCTCCCACATGAAAAGGCAAATGTCATCTGCACTTGTAAACCCCTCAGTCCTGTGGTGAGATGGGAGGGAGACAGGAGAATCTCCTAGAAACTCATGGGCCAGCTAGATGGGGTACTTGGCAAAGCTAAAGAAACAAGAGATTCTTCCTCAAGCAAGGTGGAAAAGAAGGATTAACTCCCAAACATTGCACACATGAACACAAATAAGTTTTTGTTTTTTGTTTTTTTTTAATGAAAGAAGGAAAGAATGAAACAGTGGCCGGAGAAACGGCTCAGGGTTAAGGCTTGGGACTGGGGTCAGTTTGCACTCCCCCACATGGCCCCTCATAGTTGCCTTTAGCTCCAGTTCCAGGGGACCCAACACACTCCTGACCGCCTTGCTTACCAGGCACACACATGGTACATGTATACATGTAGACAGAACACTCATAAAGTAATAATAAACCTTTTTAGAAAGAGAAGAGAGTGCCCGATTTCAGAGTTTCTTCTCTTTGCCGTGTTTACACATGCTTTTATCAGTTGGGCATTCCTTATTTGGAGTTCTGAAATGCTTAGCAAGCTATTTGAAGCCAGGTGGCACACACCTGTAATCCAATCCAGCCGGCAGCCGAGGTGCGAAGATAATGAGGTCAAGGCCGGTATGGGGTCTCTAGCGAGTCCTACCTCAGAAGGAAGGAAGGGAAGAAGTGCTATGGATTTGTTACTCAAAAATCCCACAGCCTGCACTTCTGGCAGCTTCGTGACAGCTCTTGAGGGTTTTCTGTGTGGCTAGTTATGTTGTCTGAACGGGGACAGCCTGGTCTCACCTCCCGATCTGCGTGCTTGTCACACTTCAGTCTTTGTCCTTGACAAGAGTTCAGTGACAGTCAGGACAGTGGTAGATAGGTGTCTCTGGCCTTCCCCTGACCCAAGGGAAAACATAGTCCCCCTCAGCAATGTGGGTTTAGCTCAGAGCTTCCTAGATGCCTTCGACGGTTAGGGAAATTCCCTTCTACTCCCACTGGCCAAGTTCTATGCCGTGACTGTTGGTGTGACTCATAAGAGGATGTGTTGTAATGGCTGAGCTTTTCCTTAGGCACGTTAGGACAGGACATGCAGAGACTGAGGCCTAAGGTCTAGGAGCTTGTCTACTCTCCTCTTGCTCCCCAGGCCAGGCTAGGCTGCTGTGCAGGCCTCAGGCAACACTGGACAGGTGGCAGGGGCTAGACCAGTGTCAATGGTGTCAACTTGCAGGCTTCTGATTCAGTTCAGGTCTCTGCTTCTCAGATGCACCAGTAAGCAACAAGCTGTCCACCCCCTGCGCAGGGCCAGGCACACAGTAGGTGCTCAGAGACCCCATTTCCACCCCCTGTGCAGGGCCAGGCACACAGTAGGTGCTCAGAGACCCCATTTCCACCCCCTGTGCAGGGCCAGGTACACAGTAGGTGCTCAGAGACCCCATTTCCACCCCCTGTGCAGGGCCAGGCACACAATAGGTGCTAAGCGAGCATGTTGCCCAATAAAGATGCTACCTCTGTGACGAGCAGAGCCCTAGGCCAGCTGTCATGGCGCCTAGCTTGCTGTTCCCCCACTGTAGCTGTTGTGTAAAGAGGCGTTTGTTTCCAGATTTCCAGACACCTGAGGTGTCACATTAAAACTGCTCAGGAGCCACCCCAGCCAGTGACCTCACTCTCGTCCTTAGGCCAAAAGTGTCTTCAGCTTTGTTCACTCAGACAGCTCCACCCCCATCTGTGGCAGATTTCTAGAAGCCCAGTCTTCTCACAGCCTCCTGAGCCGTGCATTCTGACTAGCACCTCCTTTCTAGACCTTACCTCTGAAGTCACATCAGAGACATCTTCCCTGCCCTCTGCTCCTTAGATATAGATACCCTGCCTTTTCTCTCCTCCCTTCCTCTGCCCCCCCCACCAGGAAGCAGTGGTGTGTGTGTTTATGGCTGTGTGTCTGTACTGTGTCCCTCAACAGTTGCTGCTCTTGGCCTCACACCAGCCCTTCTCCCTTCCCAGGCTGAGCTGATGAGTGGTCTCATTGAGTATTGCATTGAGCTGAGCCAGGCTGCTGAGTCCACTCTGCCCCAGGAGAGCACATCTGGTCCTCAGGAAGCTCCCAGCCCCTCTCCACCTCCCACTCAGCGCCCCAAGCTACGGAGGCAGGGAAGCGTGGTGTGTAGCCGGCTTCAGCATCTCTCCACCATCGACTATGTGGAAGACGGTAAGTGGTGTGTGTGATAGCACACACGGTGTGTACACAGCACGCACATGCACACATGCCTCGGGGCCTCGGCCCTCAGGGACGTTTCCTCTCTGACCCATCTTATTGCTTCACTGACAAACATGTCCGTTATAGCATCTTCTGGGACATGGAAAACAGGAAGGAAACTCTTCATGCCTTTTGTTTCATTTTTGGGTCATTTTTCTTTGTTTTAGTTTTTTGAAACAAGTTTTTTCTGTAGCTTTGGAGCCTGTCCTGGAACTTGCTCTGTGTACCTGGCTGGCCTCGAACTCACAGAGATCTACCTGCCTCTGCCTCCCGTGTGCTGGGATTAAAGGCGTGCAGCTTTAGTTTCATTTTTTAATTATTTTATAAGTGTTTGTCTGCATGTGTGTCTGTGTACAACTTGGTTGGTTGTCTGGTGCCGAAGAGGCCGGAAGGGGGAATCATATCCCTTGGAACTGGAGTTACAGATGGTTGTGAGCTGCCATGGCAGTGCTGGGAATTGAACTCAGATTCTCTGGAAGAGCAGC
This sequence comes from Microtus pennsylvanicus, assembly GCF_037038515.1. NCBI lineage: Eukaryota > Metazoa > Chordata > Mammalia > Rodentia > Cricetidae > Microtus > Microtus pennsylvanicus. The sequence goes on along the minus strand of NC_134583.1, from coordinate 89,004,852 downwards.
CAGAGCTCTTAATATTTGAGCCATCTTTCTGCCCCCAGCATTTATTTATTTAGAGATTTATTTGTTATGTATACAACATTCAGCCTCCACGTATGCCTGTACACCAAAAGAGGGCACCATTATCACGCTACAGATGGTTGTGGGCCACCATGTGGTTGTGGGAATTGAACTCAGCACCTCTGGAAGAGCAGCCAGTGCTCTTAACCACTGAGCCATCTCTCCAGCCCCTATTTCTTTTAATTTTAGTATATCACGTACTAGCTTCACTGTAGCTCGTGCTGACCCAGAACTTGAAATTGTCCGCGGACACCCTGGCCCTATGTAATTGTCGCTTTCGTGTGGCCTGGGTGCGTGAAAGGTGCTAGCTGAGCATGTTGGGAAGGCCTGTTGTCGGAACTGCATGTTTTCCTCACGAGTTGATGGGGTTAGGATGTGAACAGGCACACCAAGGTGTCATTGTCATCTGTTGGCTTCCGAAAGTCACTCGGCAGAGCCGGTCTGGAGTCCTCCCTCTGTCTGGGATTGGCGAGAGTGGCCATGGTTCCCTATCCTGCCACTGCTGATGGAGTCTGGGATGGAGATGGGCTCTGAGTGACGACAGCTTCAGGGGAAGTGGTTCAGTGTCCAGAAGGAGCTGGCCTGGTGGAAGCGGAGCCCAGACTCCGCACCCAGCCCCTCCTCTCAGCCTGTCTCTCTCACCCTCACAGGCAAGGGGATCAAGCGGGTAAAACCAAAGCGCACCACATCCTTCTTCAGCCGACAGCTCTCCACCAGCCAGGGCAGCTACACTGTGGTACAGCCCACTGACAACAGCCTGGAGCAGAGCTGAGGGAAGCCATGCCTGACGTCTGGGCGCCCCAGACCTGAACAGGCACTGCCCCAGGCAGGACCAAGCCACACTAGTCCAGAGGCTGTGGGCCCGGGGCTGTGCTGTACACGGCCTGCTGGAAAAGTGATGAAGAAGCCTTCCCTGAGCCTGACGTGAAGAGCTGGCCTGCAGCACTTTCTACAGCTTCCTCCTCCTGAACTCCAGGCCCAGCAGCTGCCTGAGACCCCAGCTGCCCCTCCTGCTTTTCCTGAAGGGACTGCTGGCAGTTCCGGTGGCAGGGGACTGAAGTTGGAGCTCAGGACCTGCCAGTTCAGTGTTTGCCTTGGTCTCCGGGACCCTGGTGGCCTTATCTTGTTTTCCTTCTGTTGACATTCCATCCACACAGCCTCTCGAGGGTGAGTGGGACTGGAGGAAGGCTCTGCAGGTGGAGGCTGAGCAGACAGGCTGCCTTCCTGTGGCCTGTATTGCCTGCCTCTGGGCTGGATTGTGGCTGTCCTCGGGACTGGCTCCGCACGGGAAAAGCCCTTTCACCTCCCTGGACTTGAATGGCTCTGTCCCACACCTGCCAACCCTGTTTTCCTGCGATCTGGGTCTCAGGGTGTTAGACTTTGTCTTGTCTTGTCTGCTTTGAGTGGTTAAAGCCTGGGACCTGCAATTCCAGCAGTTCCCTTGCTAGTGTCAGCACTGCGCTTTGGGCTCCCTGAGGCCTGCACACTAGCGCAAGCCTTTTCTCCTATGGATGCTGTAAAGGGGCCCAGCTCTGCTCCCTTTCTGTTCTAGAGAGGAGCTGGTCCAGGGAGGGGTGCTTTCCAGACCCTTAGGCCCCTCCATGGTATGCGGCTCTTAGTACTTCCTGGGAGTTCCCACAGGGTTTCAGAGACAGAACTTTGTCTTCTCGGTGGAAAGCCACAGAAATGCAGCCCTTCATACTTTTCTAAGCGGAGGAGCTCACCTGCCCAGTGAGCTCCAGCGGTCACCTGCCCAGTGAGCTCCAGCGGTCACCTGCCCAGTGAGCTCCAGCGGTCACCTGCCCAGTGAGCTCCAGTGGTCTCTGCAGCAGAGAAGGGAACGGCTGCCTTGGCTTTTGGAATGTCTGTCTGTAGGGTCGTGTCACCTCCACTGTAGTCGATCCTCTTGGAGTCATGTGCCTTCCCAGAGCTACCAGCCACACACGACAACAGTCTTGGTCATCTCGACTGCTGTGGATGGCTCCAGGTGTGCTGCGTGAGGGGCCAGGACGTGTGTGTGTGTGCACACACAAACTATGCATTTCCTTAAGCATCACTTGTGCCTTAATCTTCTGGGACAGTGTGACTAAATGTCCCGAGTGCCCTCAGACTTTCCTTTCACTTGACTTATAATTAAAATCAGTGCCTACCACACTTTGGAATGGTTTGTTGTATGGAATAGCCAGAGTGTCCTAGCTGATGTGCCTAGACTATAGTCTCAGGACTTCACCCCAGTAAAGTCTCATCTGGTATCTCCTGGGTATTGCTGGGTCCCCACAGCCCCCTAGGGAGAGGCGGTGAGAAGGCATGAGGTCAACGACATAGACATTGTGAGTTGGGTAAACGACAAACAGTAGACTCGTTTATTTAGCAATGGGGAAAGCCTTATACCCTCAGCACCCAGGCATTCTAATCCATTGACTTCATGTGCTCGCTCATTGGCTAGGCACAATCAGGACCTCTGACAGCACCTGGTGGACTCACCTCTCGGCCTGGTAGGCCTTAACTTCCTACATATCCACCTTTTTTTATTTATTACATGGGCACTCAGTAGGCACCTTTTTGGGGTGACTCCTGCCATAGTCCTAGTCATGGTGGCTTCATATGTTCCAGGGTAGGGGCATGAGGATTAGAAACATTAGGTAGGAAACACAGAGACACAGCATAGTGCCGGGAGGGCAACTCAGTCCTCACCCGTGTTTATTTTCATACGCTTTTATACCCCAATACAAAAGGGGGGAGAAAGTAAAAGACTGCTTTAACATGACACAAAGGACAACCAGAACAGTTACTTACTTGCTCCAGTACTTGCAACATAAAGCCATTAATTCCTTTTTTTTAAATATTTATTTATTTATTTATTTATTATGTATACAATATTCTGTGTGTATGCCTGAAGGCCAGAAGAGGGCACCAGACCCCATTACAGATGGTTGTGAGCCACCATGTGGTTGCTGGGAATTGAACTCAGGACCTTTGGAAGAGCAGGCAATGCTCTTAACCACTGAGCCATCTCTCCAGCCCAAGCCATTAATTCCTAAGTAAACTATCTGGTGTTTGGGGCAGTGAACCCACCCTAGACAAAGTATCCTGCAGGCAGCTACTCCCTAATCAAGCCTCCTATTTGAAAAGAAGGAGCAGAAGTATGCTTGAAGTCTCTGACCTTTGGTAAGGGTGGAACAGATTTACCTCCATGGGCCATCTTAATGTCCAAATTTAATCCGAGAACACCAGTTGTCAACAACTTTGAAAGATCAAAAATAAGCTCAAACTCTCTGACCTTCAGACAAAGTGGAATAGGCTTACATTTTTGGATCTCCACAAAGAGCCTTTTTATATATATTATGCCAAACTTTTTCTAAAAAAAAAAATGAGTCAAAGGCCATAACTTCTACCCTTAATAAATGAGTTTGTTTGTGGAGGGGACAATGAAAGCAAGAAAGGGGAGTATATACATTACCCATCCTGGGTTTTTCCCTCCTAGGTGGAAGCAGGACCCATACTGGCATCGTGGCAGTCTGAGGAAACACAAGTATAGCCTCACCCATGGGTTAGCGAGGGTTGGCAGAGACACCCAGTTCTTGTAGGCCATGTTGAGCCTCTTGTCATCAAAACTGAGAAAGGCCGGGCGATGGTGGCGCACGCCTTTAATCCCAGCACTCGGGAGGCAGAGGCAGGCGGATCTCTGTGAGTTCGAGACCAGCCTGGTCTACAAGAGCTAGTTCCAGAACAGGCTCCAAAGCCACAGAGAAACCCTGTCTCGAAAAAACAAAAAACAAAAAAACAAAAAACAAAAAAAACCCAAAAAACTGAGAAAGTTCATGTGGAAAGGACATGTTGAGAATCTCTCCTATCTACCCTCTAGCAAGATAGTTCTGGCCCACAGCTTCTTAAGAGCTCTGTTGGTCTCTCCACGATGCTTGTCCCTGCAGATTGCAGGGGATGCCAGTGGTATGGGAAATCTGCCAGATCCCCAGAAAGTTATTGAATTGTTGAGAGTCACAGGCACCCCCATAACTACCATGGCCAACGTATGGGCCTTGATAGCATGAGCAACTTTCTCCCCAGAAAGGGTGAGGGCATAAATAAAGGAGGAGCGGGTATCCATCATTACATGAACATATTTAAGATTGCCAAAGGAGGCATAGTGGGTAACATCCATCTGCCAGATGGCGTTAAGTAACAAACCCCAGGGATCAACCCCTGCGCATTGAAGCGGTCCTAAGGGGGCAAGAGGGGCTCGGATGGCACACGCCTGGACAAATGTTTACATTGAGAGACTTTGGAAGAAGTCTGCAGATTCCATGGAGACAGATGGAGCTGCTGCTGCTGAGCCTGGCTTGCTCTAGGAGATCCATACTGGCTGCTCATACGATGGTATCTGAGTCGATAATCCGGGTAATTTGGAATTAGATCTAATATGTGACAGGTACCAGGGCTCAGTCCTCTGATTTAAGACATCCTGTATGAGCAACATAGTGCTGGTAATGGGGGTCTGTGAGTCTTTGACCTGAGAAAAAGCCAGCACACAAACTGGCTACCAGCAATGATGCCAACAGCTCAGTCTGGCACTCAACTAGAAACCTGAGAAAGGCCCATAGCTCACCCAGTTGAATGGAACCAGGGTTAGGGATAACATAGGTAACATCTTTGGAGCCAGGATACTGGATAAGAACACTGAATCTGTTTTTGTTGGAATGTAAAAAGGCCAGGTGCGTGAGGGATGAGTGTGGAGGAGGGGCTGCATGGGGCTCTCTCTTTATTGAAAGTGCAGGGAGTCCTGCTAAGATCTTGGTTTTGGGCAAGTGATTGTCAATAGTTCCTGTGAATTCTGTAAATTTCCTGGAGATAGAGTCTGCACCAAAGGGACTGGGTGGTTTTTTCTTTGTTTATTTTTGGTTTTGTTTATTTTGTTTTTGTTTGGTTTGGTTTGGTTTTTCAAGACAGGGTTTCTCTGTGTATGTAACTTTAGAGTCTATCCTGGAACTCACTCTGTAGACCAGATTGGCCTCAAAAATCTGCCTGCCTCTGCCTCCCGACTACTGGGATTAAAGGTGTGCACCACCACTGCCCAGTGGGTATTCTTTAAAGAAAAAGTGAAGACAAGTTTGTCTGACTCTCACCCGTATGTTCTCCGTGCCAGCATTCATGCCTTAAGGCCAAGTTGGAAGAATTGATCAAACTTAGAGGTGACTTTGCACAGATCAGAATGTGCTCAATGTATCCATAGCAGGAGCCTAAATTGCGATAATGCTCTCCAAATGTCCCTGGGTGTCCAGAGGAACATTGCCAATAAGGGTCATGGTGTTGCAGGCTGGGGGTAGCTAGAAGGGCCACAACCTTGTGTAGTAGATCTCTAGCCTCGTGAGTGAGCCTAACCTTGGTGGATGGGCAGGCGGGCCTCCAACAGTGAAAGGAGGTGTCTCTTCTCAATTGGTGATGGGCAGAAAGGCTTTAAGCAAATTAACTGTGCCACATAACTGTTGTAATTCTGAGGATGAGTATAATTCCTTCATTTCCAGTGTAAAGACATAGGGCGGACCGCTTGGCGATGGAAAAGCCTAAAGAGGTAGAGAGGGCACCATTTGAACTTTATCTGGCACCACCATCAGATGTAATGACAGAGATCTTTTTAACATTTTCCCGGCAATTCTTTGCAGATAGAAGTTTAATTATGAAAGCTCAGCCGACATCTTAGGCTTATTTCTGACTAGCTCTTATAACTTAAGTTCTATTCATTTATGTGCTGGCTCGAGGCTTGCTACCTCATCTATATGTCATGCTTTCTTCGTCTCTCCTTGTGACTCTGACCTTCTTTCCAGCATCCTCTGGAAATCATTGGCCATTCAGATCTTTATTAAGCCAACCAGAGTGACAGATCTTCACAGTGTACAAAAAGATTCTTTCATAACACAGGATCTTACTATGTGGTCCTGGATGGCCCGGAATCATGCAGATCAGACTACCCCCAAACTCAGAGCAGCCAGTACCTACCTCCCCGTGCTGGGATTAGAGGTGTGTGCCACCACACCCAGCAACAGTGCACTCTGCTGTCCATGACCAGGCTGTCACACCTGTCCCGCTCCCTATGCCGGGCTGGCTGGACTGCCTGCCTTACACGGGTGCTAGTAACCAGGTGAGGAGAATCTGGCCATGTGGAGTGTCTGGCCCATGGTTGCCTCAGACCCTTCACAGAACCTTGGTAGAGTTTGGCTCCAGCCCAGTTCAATTCAATGTCTGCCCAAGGATCTAATTTAGGTCTCTGATTGTTCCATGGTATGAGTGCAAAATTGTCTCCCATAAGCACTGGCAGCACACAAGACCTTGAAGCTCTCTCCGCCCACAGCTCACCTGCCCGCCTACTTGACAGCAGGGCAGACAGCTTTATGCCCCACCTTGTCCTACACCAGCTCAGCTGACGGCAGTGGAGGTAGAAGGACACCCGATGAGAGGCTGGAAGCTAGAGGTGGCTCACCCTGAGGGTGTGGAAACCAGAGCCATTCCAGGCACCCTCGAGGTAGCCAAAGAGGACTTGGGGAGGCCCCTACATGGGAAATGATTCCAGTGGTGGCCAGTTCCCTCACGAGTGTTCAGACCAGGCCACTGCTTCACATACTGTTGCTTATCAGGTGTTGTCCAGCAGAAGGAGAGCGCAGCCAGGCTGTGATGGTACATGCATTAAATCCCAGCACTCGGGAGGCAGAGACAGATGGATCTCTGTGAGTTCAAGGCCAGCCTGGTCTACAAGAGCTAGTTCCAAGACAGGCTCCAAAGCTACAGAGAAACCCTATCTTGAAAAAACAAAAAATAAAAAAAGAAAGAAAAGAAAAGTTGGGAAGAGGAGGGCAGAGGTGATTCCCCCCTCCCCCCAGTGCCTTGAAGAAAGCCTACAACCAAGTTGTCCAAGGGGGTATCAGTTAACTTTTTGTTGTTTTGTTTTTTGCTTGTTTGTTTTGTTTCTCTGTAGCTTTGGAGCCTGTCCTGGAACTAGCTCTTGTAGATTAGGCTGGCCTCGAACTCACAGAGATCTGCCTGCCTCTGCCTCCCAAATGCTGGGATTAAGGTCTATCAGTTAACTTTTTAGAGGAAGTGGGTGGAGGTGGGATACAGATCACCAGGAAAACACAGGGCACCACTGACAAATGAGGTAGCCGCATCCAACACAGGACACATAGGTAGAGACACCAGAACAGACCAGTGACCAACACAGGACACATAGGTAGAGACACCAGAACAGACCAGTGACCAACACAGGACACATAGAGACACCAGAACAGACCAGTGACCAATACAGGACACATAGGTAGAGACACCAGAACAGACCAGTGGCCAACACAGGACACATAGGTAGAGACACCAGAACAGACCAGTGACCAACACAGGACACATAGAGACACCAGAACAGACCAGTGACCAATACAGGACACATAGGTAGAGACACCAGAACAGACCAGTGGCCAACACAGGACACATAGGTAGAGACACCAGAACAGACCAGTGACCAACACAGAACACATAGAGAAACCAGAACAGACCACTGGCCAACACAGGGCACATAGAGACACCAGAACAGACCAGTGACCAACACAGGACACATAGGTAGCGACACCAGAACAGACCAGTGACCAACACAGGACACCAGAAAAAGACTTGTGGCCAACACAGGCTTCCAAGGACATCTGTCCCTCCCCAAGCTCAGCTCCAAGGTAAGTGGAACAGAGAGATGACAAGGAAAGCCTGGCTTTGACCTGGAACAAGGCACAAGCCTGGACCCAGGGGAAGAGATTTCAGGACAGATTCCCACTGCCTATCCTTGTTTCTGGCTGGGAAGCCCTTCAGAAGTCCTTGGCACTTCCACCCTGTGCAAACCCATCCACGTTTCAGAGGACACAGGTGGGTAACCCAGATACATCCAGAATTGAGATACAGGGCTGAGCCTGGGTCTCACAGGTTCCGCTCAGTGCCAACGGATGGATGAACCCTTTTTTTCTGCCCTCAGAGGAACAGCAGGCTCAGCTGTGACCAGCAGAGGGCGGCTGAGCTCTCCCTTTCTCTCTGCTGGGCCTCAGGCATCATGAGCCAGCATTTCTGGCTTAGGCCAGTCCAAGTGGCCTGCAACAGCACTGTGCCTCCTGGTACAGAACCCTTACTCGAGTACACACTCTGACTCTAGTGTTGGGGTCTGCGAGAGGTCCCCCAAAGACTGTCAGCCACTGTGCAATCAGCAAGAGCATTTTTATCATATCACATGCGTGTGGGGTGGCACACATCTCTATAAAATGGTGACAACCTAGAAAGGAATGTGTAAGCCCCTTTTAAGCACAGCTACAGGAATTTTAAAAGCAGTGTGACCGTTATACTTAGGATTGGCTTACACGAGTGGCAATCATATTAGCACATTTCTAATTGGACAGGGCTAGCAGGGGTGGGCCAAGGCTATGGCTTTTCCATTCTTGGGCAAATCTGGACAAGTCCTTACTTGTTATTGTGTGTGTGTGTGTGTGTGTGTGTGTGTGTGTGTGTGTGTGTGTGTGTGTGTGTGTGATGGAGCTTCGCCCAGGCCTAGTAAATTTAAGAACCGAGGCCTAGTTCTTAACTGAGTTATTAGGGGCCTGCCATGATTTTTGCCTGGCCCTCTCTAGAACCCAGATTCTGCTCTGGAACCTGCTTGCTTTTCTGTACAATGAGAACTCAGTCAAATATGTAAAGCCAATAGGACTGTTTGGGGAAATCCAGAGGTGAGCAGACCCCGGGTATAATCACCTCCCCTGTGCTCCACCCCGTTCCCACCGGAGCTGCTGGCTCAGGTCACTGCCCACCCACCCACTCCTCACCTTCCAGTTTCCCGGCCTCAGCCCTGTAAGTCAGGAGGCCTCTTCCCGCCCCAGCCCTGCTCACTCAGCCCCGCTCACTGAGCCCTCCAGCTGTTTCACTTCTTACTAAGGCCAGGGGTCAAATGGAGGGCCTTGTGAATCCTGGTAGGCATTCTACTACTGAGAAATTCCCTTGATCCCAAATTTAAATTATTTTACATAAATATGATTTACAATAGACTAAAGTCCCAACGCTAGGACTTCTCTGTCTCCTCACCTGCCATTTGGGAGGTGGTGTCAGTGAGGACAACTGACAGCCTCAGCCAGTGACTACAGGCCTCCTATACATCTCAAGATGAGCAGAAGGATTTTCTCTGCCTGCTGTGCAGCTGGTGGAAGCCCTGGCTCTGAGACTGTTCACGGGTGACACTCAGACCAAAGCAGGGTTGCAGAAGGCTCACGGACAGTCTAGCGTACCTGTGTCCGTGCCTGTGGTCCCTATGGTGGCAAGCACATCCTGGGCTGAGACCATTCCCATCTTAGAGTGACCTGCGGCACGCAGCTGGTCCAGGAGAAGGAGGAAGGAAGGGCAAGACAGCAGATGGCCCCAGAGGAACTTGCTGCCAGGGTTTATGGGGTGTGGACTTGGGGAGGAGGCTGGGAGAGGGTACACAAGGCAAATTGAGAAACCTAAGAAAGCCAGGAGGTAAACACTGGAGGGCCATGGAGGGTGGGGGAAGTTACTGGAGGCCCAGGGTACAAAGCCTATGGACTGGGTCCCCCGATTCCATCTGGAGGGGCTGAGAAAGGAGGACCCAGTGACAGAAAGGTAGCGGGAAAAGGCTCAGGAAGGGAGTACCAAGAGGCCTGGAGCCCAAGAACCTAGCAGGAAGCCAGGTTTAAGTGCTCGGGATTGTAGGAATGTATGTGGGACGGGCCAGGAACACAGTCCAAAGAGCTCTGAGTGTCTGGGGCTGACATCATCTAAGTTACTTTCTGCAAGGCATGGCAGGAAGCCTAGCTGAAAGCGGTGCCAACCCCCGAGGCTGGCAAGGGCTTCTGTGATGAGGAGTCCACAGAGCCCCACATGCCCAGGAAAGGCAGGGTCCCACACCTGAGCAGCCTCCTGCTGTCTGAGGACCCCTTCCCTCCTTCCTGCCTTTAGATCTGAGGGGACCAAGAAAACAGGAACCAAGCAGGAGGGTCTCCCTTGCCTTGCAAACCTGAACAACAGAACCAAAAACCCAACCCCTCGACCTCCAGTGACCACTCCCTCAAATCCCTTCTGCTTACATTTGATCCTCAAAGCGCCCCTCTCCCAAAGTCACCCGAGCCACCCCAGTCTTTGAGCTCCGGACCAGCAGGGCCTGCCACATCATGGGGCTCAGCTGACCTGAGGTCCTTGTTTGAGTCAGTCAACAAATATTTACAGGCCCCAGAGTGACCTTTAGAGAACAAACTGTGAAGTCACTCACTTGGGAACTACCTCCTGCCAGAGCTCCTGTGGGCTCAGCGATCTAGAGTACACAGGGCAGAAACCCCTCCCCCACAGGTCAAGTTCATGGGGGACGGATTTAGAGCTAGGGCCAAGATGCTCCCTGAGAGGTGACTTTGTGGCCCTGGCCTGCGCGAGTGGAGGATAAAGGTGGACAGGGTGACACTGGGTGAGACCTGTTTCCATAAAAACAATATGCTTCCGGGTTTGTGGAATATGGGGGGAGCCGAGCCCCACACCACCGCCCAGTCATACAGGAGACAGAGCCTAGGTCCTTTGCTCAGGCAGCTGCAAGGCCAGGAGATCGGTTGAGGCAGGCTTCCTGCCAGCACACGGTGACCGTGCAGTTTCCTGATCCGCAGGCACGGTTCAGGGCTCCGTGTGAAAAAGCCCAGGCTGAGGAGGTCTCTGGCACCAGGAAAAGTCCAAGGGAACCCGAGCCTACAGCCCAGGAACTGGATCCCAGGAGGATGGCGGGGCGGGGCGGGGCGGGGGGCGGCTGGAGTTCCGGAATACCCCTGTGGGGACAGCGGTGCTGCCCTGGCCTTTGGGGCACACCTGGAACTGCTTGGTTCTTTCCCACTAGTCCAAAACTTTTTGTAGAAAATCCCGCGTCCCTTCCCTGAGTTGTGCCTGTGTTTGCAATCAAAAGGGCTAAGCTGACTCCCGAAGAAGAAAGAGGCCAATGGGAACTGCCATAGCCTTGAGAAAGGCTTGGGTGTCACGAAAAGAACCCCTTTTTGCTCCTTCCCCTCTAACCCAGAATTCCCGTAGCTGGCTGGGAAGGCCCTCGGTAAAGCCACCCGCAGAAATAGGGCGGACTCAGCAGGAGGGCACCACTCAACCCCACCCACAGGCTTGTTTACCACAGTCTCCAGAACAGCCTGTTTTCAACTGGGGAAATTGGCTGGCTGCGGCTGTGGCTGTGGCTGCCCCGCCCTTGTCCTTCAGCATGGTGGAGGTCATCTCCACAGAGGAAGCTCGCAGAACCCTAGCTGTCCCACTAAGAAAGGATGGTCACAGCCCTGGCCCCCAAGGCCCCCTCACCTCTCCCCTCAAATACATTCTCGTCCCAAGAAAAACTGTCCTTGTAAACCAGGAGCCCCTGAACCTGCCACTGCCCTTGGAGACTGGGGATAGTCGCTGGACCTCTCCTGTTTATTTGTGGCCAAGCAACCTGGCGTTTATAACCCTGGTTTGTGACACCAATTAGTCCTAGACTACACATTCAAAAATAAGTCTTAAAGATTGTTCCTGGGACGGAGTGTGTGAGGGACATTTAGAGACCAGAGGTAAAGAAGACATCGTGGGCTCTGGAAATGGCTGAACAAATCACCTCAGAGACAGAGCTGTCCCACAGCCTGGGCCTGCAAAGCCGCGGGGAAGCCTCTCCCACTGGTTTCCAACCGCCTCCCAGCTTTCTAGAACACTTTGTCAAGCAACTCCCTGATCTTTAAGGCAGTCGCCACCCCCCATCACCCACGCTTGGAAATGCTGCCAGGATGAAGCAGAGGAGACAAAGGCAGACATGGTGGGAAAGTTGCAGCACTAGAAAGGTTGAGGCAGGAGGATTGTCGTGATTTCCAGGCTAGTATAGGCAACAATGTCTGAAATTAAGAAAAAAAGGGGGGGGGGGAAATAAATCAATAAAAGACTGATAGGAAAGTCCTTGGGGAAGGGCTCTGGTGGCCCGGAGCAGGCTCAGCAGGCACAGGAGACGTTACAAGCCAGCACTTGCCACATAATCTCCCTCTGTGCTGCTGGTCATGTGAGGGTCACCGGTTTTCCGGGAACAGGGAGTGCAGTCTAGGCCCAGCCACGCCGGCGGATTCCATCTGCCGGAGGCAGAACATTCTCCGCCCTGGTTTTCCCCTCCCGGTTGTCAAGGGAGCCTGTTGTCACAGGGTGGTTTTGTTTGTAGCGTGGGTGGTGAGCCTGGGAGGAGACTTCCGGGCAGTTATTCTGCCAACTGCCTTTTTTTTTCGGTTTACTTGAATTGTCCTTCCAGTTTTTTTGGGGGGGGGGTTGGGAGAGTGGGGGGTAGGGGACACCAGAGCCGAGGAGATAGCTCAGGCTGTGTCTGGTGCCCCTCACTGGCACGGGAGGTGACAATTCCCTTTTTCAAAAGCCTCACTAAACCCCCATCTCTCCCTGCTCAGCTTTGGGAAAGGCGCTAAGGTTTGCGGGCAAGGTCTGCTTTTGAACCTGGGCTGGTCCCCACCCCAAGTGGACAACCAGCCTGCACCCACTGTGGTCTTCAACCCCACTGCCTGGACTCCACTACAGGTCATAAACTGTCGCAGAATACAGCTTAAAAAATAATTTTTCTCACCATCCCACACCCAAAGGAAGATGATTTGCGGAATGTCCTGCAATCATACACATTATAAACACACGCTCATTCTGTGTGTGTTCCGAACAAAACCCCTGCTTTTACAGCAGCTCGCAACCTCCTTTCTCCCCCCCCCCCATACAATAACTACCTCAGAAGCAAATTAAGCACCCAACCTAGCTGCTGGGCTAGTTCCTCCTCCCACCCCCCACCCCCGCCTTGCTGGCGCCTGCGCTGACGTCACCGTCACCGGCCGAGCAGGAGGTGACAACGCCCGAGGAGTCACGCGCCCCGGCCCCGCCCCACCCCCTCGCCACCGCAGAGATCCCTCCGCCACCCAGTGGAATTTTCCAGGCGCTCTGCCGGATCTTCTTTCGGGCCTCTGCGGGGCGTGGTGACCTGAGGTGACCTGTATTTTTCCTTCTGCCCTGCCAGCCAGTTTGGCCCCCGCCGATGCGACCCTCTGGCAGCAGTCAGGCCTGCCTTGGGGTGGGCAGCAAAGGAGACTTGTCCCTGATGCAGTCCCCTCCCGAATATCTTCACACACGTCCTCCATCCCGTGACGCACTGCTCAGGAAAGGATCATGGAACAATCAGAGGGAGTGGCCGTCGATGGAGGCCATGACCCGCCCCTCGTGGGCTCCTCTGACTAGGTGGAGGGGGGAACTTTTTTTTAAGTGTCCGTGGAGGAATCGTTCCGTTGAGCAATGACCGGGTGACGCGACCCAAGGCTATAAAAGCAAAAGTTGTGGCCCTTGTCAGCAGGAGTTAGTGACAAGGAGGGCTGCCATCTGGGCTTAGCAGCGGGGAGGAAGTGGCTAGTTCAGGGCTCAGATGAGAGAGATGGCAGAGCTAGAGGCAGACACTAGCATGGGGGTGGGAGAAGGAAAATTTGCCATTAAAGAGACTAGATTTGGGGACAGTGGTCGTGTGGACGGCAGCTTCCAAAGCGCCTTCAACAATCCACACAGGGGCAGCATCCTGCAAGACCAGACTGGCCCTGCGGTCTGTAGCAGTGGGGGAACCTGATCTCCAGGAGGTCACAACTCTCACAGGGGCCTACATGGACCCAGTGTTCCAGCTCTAGTGGCAGAGCAGGAGATGTAGACGGGTGGACTCGGGCCCTTGAGGCCCTGGATCTCCTGAAGATAGGCGTGGGGGTCAGCTTTGAACTTGACAATGCCAGCAGACCCTTTTTTTCCAGATAGGGGTTGTGAACCCGCCTGGGGATGAGGCCCGTCCTCTGGACCGTGGACTCAGCTTCACGGGGCTGAGAGCTCTGGCTCCGGGTGGTATGTAATTTGGGCTTGGCCTCACAGCACCTAGTTCTGGGTGCGAGGGGTGGCCTGAGGAGTTGTTTTTAAGATCTGCTAGGTGGGGCCACGTTGACCACAGCTTTATCTTTCAGGTGGCAGTTTCCCTCTGGACTTTCCCTAGGTTCCCTGGCTCTCTCTTCTGTGAACTCCCTCCTCCCCTTCTCCCTCTAACTCTGAGGTTACAGGTTCCCTTAACCTTGTCTCTCGGTCATCTGGTAAGCCTGGGGAAGGTAGAGAGTCGGTGTTGGCGACTTGGACTCGGTATTTTGGTACTACTGGGGAAAGTGGAGGACACCCTGACTTGGGAGGGGAGGATGGGATCACAGCCATGGTTTTGGTCACCCGAATGAATGCCTCATGGACGTGGTTTATTACTGTAGTGTTCATCATGGCAAGCAGATGGCACCAGGAGAAATGGAACCCCTGCAGTGCAGGAGGGCAGACCCTGGAGGAGACAGCGACCTAAGCTGATGCCCACAGTGAATTCCAGAGCTTAGGAGTCCTGCACTGCCATGTGTCCAGGCCTTACTCAGGAAGTCCTGTGTTTGGAAGGCCTTCGTCTTAAGTGGTTCGGCCTTTGGGGGTGGGGACAGGCAGACCCTTCCAGCTGGAGGGGCTGTCGCCTATGAATGTTCCGGATGAATGTCTTGTTCTGGGAGCGTCATTCTCCGGATGCATGAATGCCAGCCAGCACCCTCCTTCCTGGGGGTAGAGGCATTCAGCTGCTGCATCTTCTAAATCAAGGCTCCAGTCTTTAGTTCTGTGCTACGAACTTGGCTTCGAGAAGATTGCTTAAGGTGTAGAACACTTTTAACTTTGACGCCCTCAACGCGGCCCGGTTCCTTGTAGATGGTGTTTGCAGGAGGAGCCCTGTGACCCCGCCCACCTTCCCTGCTTCTGCAGCCTGCGCACCTCTGCATTGGTCAGAGGCCTTCTTAAGTGTGATAAACTTTGGGTATTGGGGAAAGCTGTTCAATTTCGAATGGAAGAGTATTAGCTGATTATTAAAACGGATGGGGGTGTCGTGTTTAAAGAGTATGGGAGGGTACAAGTTGGCTGCAAGTTCTGTTGGGATATGTATATGGCATGTCTACTTTGGACATTGAGATGGCATCTGGGAATATATTCTGTGGGTTTGGTTTTGGTACTGGGTGATAAGCAGGTGCTACCTACTGAGTGACCACTGTTATTGCTCCTTTTCATTTCTGACTTGGGGCCTGGCAGCCTATACCAGGCTGGCCTTGGCTCTCAACACCGCTGGGATTAGGGGTGTCATCTAAAACTTCCAGCCTAAACTTTTTAAAGCTTTACTGGATCAGGCAGGCTTCAGAGGTGGGATTGCTGGAGGGAGCAGGACTCAGCTTGGCATTGGTGTCTTGGCCAGAAGCTTGGTGAGGGATTGGGGTGCTGGCAAGGGATGTGGCTTGATGGGAGTGACAACTGGGGAACCATAGCTCACACTGAAAGTCGCTGGTAAATCCTTACTGTGGGTGAATTGAGGGGCAGTAACGGTTGCTTGGAAAATATCAGAATCAGGAGGAAAAGCAAAATTGATTTGCTCTGCTGTTGAATGGAAGATGGTATCAAACTCAAGAATGCCCAAGCACATGCCAGCCTGTGGAGAGGGTTTGTGAATTACTACATTGTGGGCTCTTAAAGGCATTGGCCTTTGTGCCGGAGGTTGACAGATTCTGCTGGGTTTATGATTCAAATCCTTTCATACTGTGTGGTTAAATTCTAATGCTATTATATCTAAAGGATTTAATTTGCAAGTCATGCCTTATACAACACTAAAGGAATTTAATTTGCAAGTCATGCCTTATACAACACTACAGGAATTTAATGTGCAATCCATGCCTTATGAAACATACTGAATTTCTGGGAGTGGCCAGGAGACAACAGGTGTTGCTTACTTGACTAACAAATCAGTCATTGTGACAGGGAACATGGGCTTGCACGTGCTGTGAAATTACTGTGACGTTTAGTAGGAAATTTGATCTGCGTATCTTTGCCAAGGCTGCTATGAAAACATGGTGTGTTTAGCTTGAATGGTGCTCCCAGCCATCCTGAGCAGAGGGGAAACTGTCAAATGAGTTTGGGGAAATAAAGGTCAAACTGGGGGTTGCAAGGGACGTCTTACTTGGATAATGGTCTGTAAACGTTGAAAACCTGGGTGTACAGTGGCAGTCTGGCTTTTTGTGTTGTCTTTTCCCAATCCTGTTACCTCGGGACTTTGTCTTCGGGTTGGTTATTTGTGTGCTGTGTTTTATTTGTGTTTTAAAGTCATGGTGTGACCAGGGAATGACACTGGGACAGCAGAGTGTTGGTCACCTTGGAATGGGAAATGGGGGAGCTGTAGCGGCGATCACAGCACCTCTTTGTTCTAATCATCTTTCTCCTTTACAGCAAAATAAAGGTTTGAGATTGAAACACCTTAGAATCCTTGTGTCACTGTTACATTCTCGACCTCTGTTGCTTTGCATAACGAAGTTTCTGTCTGCACAGAGTTCCAGGCCTAGACTTAGAGCTCTGTGAGGGAGCCAGTGAGAACAGGTCACCTTCCCCCTGGGAGAACTGGTCTTAGCAGCCTGCCAGCTGGGAGGGAAGGGCTGCTCACTGTTGGGCACTGGTAAGGGAGTGTTCTGAACATGATCCAGAGCATTTCCAGGTTGTATTTTAAAAGGTATTTCACATCTTCACTCTTGGAAGCTGGTGTGGGCTTGATTTGGGCAATTTATAAGTCCCATCTGCCTGGGGAATTGGACTTCATTTATCTTCAGGTACGTGACTAAAGTCACCGTGGGAAGGGTGTGGGCAGAAGCCCTTGGAATCCAGGGAGTGTGTCTTGCCTGTAAACATTGAAAATAGGAGCCAGCCTGTATACATGAATAGGCCTATGGAGTCTCACTACAACTGGAAAATGGCTCAGGCAGATTTTGAGCTTAGGACATTACCATGTAGGACTGGAACCTGGTGGCTACAGTGAACTGTTGTCTATGTAAGGATGAGTCTTGAACTGGAGTGGGGTGAGGACCAAACACAGGATAACTCCTTCTCCTGGTCTCTCCACCCTTTCTAGGCTGGTCTGTCCTAGCCTCTTCTGGCTTCTTACCTGGTTTCTACACCTCCATCCCCTTTCCAGAACTCTGGTTTTTAGACCGTTAAATGGTTCTATGTGTTTTGTGGCAGTGGGCGGGTAAGGCTTTCATCCCCAGCTAATCAGAAGAGGTACAGAGAAAGGATAACCTCAGGCTGAGCTATCCAGTGTGCAGACTTGGAGGGCTGTTGGTTTGAATTTTGTTATCTGAGAGCCCAGGTTGGTATGAAACTCTGCAATCTTCCTCAGCCTTCCAAATGTTGGAGATGCAGACATGAGCCACACTATCCTACAAGACTGGTCTTTGCCCTGGGGTCCTGGGTTATTGGTTGCCCAGATAAGTCTGGGTATAGGCTTGTTTTTTGAACTCCCAGAGGAAGCAGTTGACCTGGAGTTCAGTAGTTCTGAGGCTGATCCTGTATGAATGAAAAGCAAAGGTTGTGTTGGGTTTGTTTTCTACACAGTGACTTAAGATGTGGCCTGTTATAGAAAGACCTGACACCTGCCGTTCAGTTTGTCTTATGATTGTAAGAGACCTGTGGTCATTGCCATGGGCTGCAGAAGCATTAGTCCCTGGTGGTGTCCATGTCTTAGCTGCTGTTACTGAAGGAAGGAATGTGGGTTCTTCCAAATATCTAATATTTGTATATTCATCTCAATATGGTTGCAAACTGGGATTGTCAAGGAAAAGAAAACTAACAACCAAAACAAGAAAGATATTCCCATGGGTTCATGGGCCCTCCCTTGGACAGAATGCCCTCACATCTCTCTTCGCATACTGCTCGAGGATGAAGAGGATTTACTGTAAATCTCGCATATGGGGAAAAGCTCATTTATGTTCCATTAACAAGCGTTACTGGCATTTGTTTCGGATTTTTCTTTTCCTGGGCGTCAGCTATATGTGCACTTTACACAAAAAGTTGGATTGTACTTAAACCCTGTCCTGCAGCGTGTCTTCTGTGATGCATAGTGAAAGCCTTGTCTTGATGACCAAAGCACCGAATGCTCCATTGCCTGACTGGACGTAAGCGACCTCATCTAAACGTTGGTGAATGAGGGGAGGTCAGAGGATGAATTTCAGGAGTTGGTTGCCACTAGCACAGCAGTCGCTTTCCCTGGGCAGGCTCACCCCTCTGCCTTCAGGTATTTTCCTTTAGGAAATGGTTGGCGTTGGAGCCCAAGCTTTATCCAATCTGAGATACCCAGGTCAGTTTCTAGAAGGAAATGACTGTCAGTCCTAACTTCAGTTCGTATTGCTCCGTTACTGTCCAGAGGGATTTTTTGAGTTACTTTCTGTGAAGTTGGTGTGTGTGTGTGTGTGTGTGCGCCGAGTGGCGTGACTGGCTAGTGTGCATGGGTGCCTTATGAACCCAGCTTCCTCTGTGTGCATCACTTGCTCTCACAGCTCTCATCAGGAGGTTATTTCAGTGGATTGATCCATTGCTTGTTACTTTCTAACATTTTTGTGGTGTGATACAAACGGTGTAAGTGTACAGTTTAGTGTGTTACACAGATTAAATTGATCAACTGACCTCCAGACCTTGCAAAACCTGAGACTACCCGCCAGGTGGGCTCTCTTTCCAGTCCCTTTCCTTCCACTTTGTTTCTTTGAATGACAGTTCTGGGTCCCACATGTATGTGGAACCACCCAGTGTTTAAATTTTATTACATTTATCTTCAGTGTGTAGGCACATGTGTGGAGGTCAGAGGACAGTCAGCAGGAGCCGGTTCCCTCCTGGTTGTTTCTGCCTCCCAGTATGCATCTTGACTGGTTGTTTTGATCACACAGTATCTGTGCAGTTCATCTTGGTGTGTGATTTTCTTTGCTTCCATACTTGGCCTTGCTCCTACCCTGGGCCTGTTGCCGTTAGGACTTCACTGCGCTGGGGATGGTGCACAGATACATCTTTCTAAGACCATTTCCTCTTTAGGATACAGCACAACCATCCTGGTGGATGTCAGGTGACATCTCGTTGTTGTCTTCCATTCCATGTACTTATTGATCATGTAGACTTCTTGGGAAAATGCCATTCAGGGCCTTGTCGTGTTTAAAAGGCTGTGGGTTATTACCATTGTTGACCTGCAGGATTGTCTGTATTCTGAATTTTAACTCTTATATGATTTGGCTGATAATTTTCCCCATTCCATAAAGTTGCCTTTCGTTCTGTTCTGTTGAGGTTTTTTTTTTTCGTAGTTTCATGTATTGTATGTGTGTGAATTTGCTCATAGGTGTGCCTGTGCCAGCATTCCTGAAGGTCAGAGGACAACGTGGAGTAGATTCTGTCCTTCCACCCTGTGGATCTGAGGCTTGAACTCAATTGTCCTTCAGGCTTGGCAGCTTGGCAGCCCTTCCTACTGAACCATCTTCTCAGCCAAAGTTTTAAGTTTTGAAATTTTTAATGTGTGTTAGGTTTTGTTGCCTGCGTCTATGGTGTCATATTTAAGAAATCATTGCTAAGTTCAACATGGAAAAGTCTGTATTCCTTTGTTGGTGTTTGTTGGAGACAGGGTTTCTCAGTAGCTATGGAGCCTGTCCTGGAACTCACTCTGTTGACCAGGCTGGCCTTGAACTCACAGAGATCCGTCTGTCTCTGCCTCCCAAGTGCTGGGATTAAAGGTGTTTGCTGCTGCTGGTTGTTAATTTTTAAACAAAACAAACACTAGGCAAGTACTCTACCACTGAGCCTCATTCTCAGACCCTAAAAGTGCCTGTCTTAATCTGCATTTCTGTAATTATCGTCAGTGGTCGGAGAGTTTATCACTTGACCCACTGCCCGCATTTCCCCACGGACTCTGGTGAGAGGACCCTGCAGTGTGTGGAGCTGGGAGGGTCGGCTGCCAGTCCTGTTGTGTCTACTGCCTTATTTTCCTCTTGTGTTAAAACCAAGATGTATGTGATGTACAAGGACTTAAACTGTGTAAGTCTGACTATAACTGTAAGTTGCCTGGAGTCAGTGGCTTCTCAGTTTTCTTCAGCTGCTCATGCCTGGGCTCGATCTGTTGACACAGATGGCCTTCTCGTGCTAGGAGTCATGGCGGGCAGTTGCTCCCGTTTCCCCAGTGCCAGGCTTTCGTAGTCGTGTGTCAAACCCTGGGAAGCTCAGGCTCTACTGTAGAAACAGAATGAAGCTGACGGTTTAAAAGTTGGCAGGAAGGTGCTGTGACACTCCATAAGTGCCCGCTGCTCCCTGTTGAAACTTGGTGCACAGCCTGGGCTAATCCTAATCTTTGGCTCACAGTGTGGCTCTTTCATTTGCTTCCTCATTTTTAATAACTTGTCAACGTGTCTGACTCTTGTATCAATATGAAAAGCAGGGCAGTGGAAAAAGTCATTTTCTCCCTCTGTGCCTGTCACACCACACCCTGAGGGTCTCGCAGGCCAATGTCATACTAAAAAAACCTTATCCAAACTAATTTTTCAAAGCATATATTTTGTTATTTGTAACTTTAGAAGAATTAAGTTGCCTGTAATCTTCTGGAACTTTCTTAATTGGATAGAATTAATCTCTTTTCTTGCTGTTTACAGAATTTGTGGGGTCCCCATGATGGTGACTGGGTGGGTTCTCCTACAGTTTCATCAGAGAAGTAACTTCAACAGAACCCAGGTTGAGCACCCCACAGCGCAGAGGTAGCCGTTATTACCGTATGCTGTGTCCTGCTGGTCTGTTCTGTGTCTTTATGGGAGTCGGGCTGCATCGTTTTTTTGTGTGTATCATTAAGATGGTACTGCCCACTGTCTCGTCTCATGACACGATTTTGCTTAGGAGTAGAGTCCTGTGAGCATACAGCTGCCCCGTTCTTACCCTGGCTGCCCCACAAGGTAAACTCTGGTGTCCTGCTAGTGATGGAAGGGTCCTCTCTGTGTTACGGACCTGACAGTTGTACTGTGAGATCTCCACAGGCAACCCCTGTGCGTCAGTGTCGAGTGGGTAGACAAATGCTCTGTTCTGTTGTCCTCCAGTGATGGGCAGGTCTGTGTACCCGAGTGTGAGAGTTGTGTTTTCACGTCTTACTAGGCCTTCACACATGGAGCTTCACATTTCTCCCAGTTTTCTTGGCTCTGTCTCATGCATAGTGACCCTCATGACTACCTGGTATGTGAGATATTGTCATCTATGTGTAAACCTAAGAACTGTGACTTAGTTATCATAGGGACCTCATGGCCCAAGACACACACACACAATATAATTTTGCCAAGGTACAATTGTTCAAGTTACTCTGTCCTGAAACAGCTGAGCACATCCAGCCTAGAGCTTGGTGTCCCCATCACACCGTGGCTCACTCTGCTCTCTTGCATCAGAGACCAAAATTGTGCAGATTTCGGTAATGCTGGACCGACGTTTCTGTAGGCACTATTGTAGGGCATGGGATGGGCTGTGAAGTACAATTGTAACTTTATAAATTACTAGTCATGAACTTAGAAGTAAAATACTTAGAAAAAAAAACCCAACATGTCATCTTGATGTTCCTCTCCCATGACAGTTGCCAGGACTTATATCCCTAAGACACTTCCCCTTCATGAATGCATCTAATATTACTGCTTTTAAATGAAATCATGCAACATGCAGCATACTTATAGCTCCATAATATTTAATCTTGTCATGTAGACACAGTAATTTTGATTTTCCTACTGATGCCTTCAGGCTATTTCCAGGCTGTTCTGGTCAGTGAGTTTTTATTCCTTGGGACACTGGTTTGGGTATCAGGCACGAAGGAGGCTGAGGGCTCCCGGCTGGCAGCTCCAGGATGCTTTGGCTCCTTCACTCTGGAGTCTGGAGCTTGGTTTTGTTCAGTGGATAGTGTTTCTACAGCCAAAGCCAACTCCTTCTGGTCTCCCACCAGCCATGGAGTTCTGTTAGGGCTGCTGAGTGCCTCACACTGGATGTCCCTGCCAGAATTCAGCATCAGGTTGTGGCAGAGTGATAATGGATTTCAAGTCTTAGGCAGCTTCCGGGTTCTCACCTCAAGCTGGTTGAAAACAAAAGTCAAACCAAGGTATGATAATGTACACCTGCCATCCCAGCGCTGGGACAGCGGAGGCAGGAGAACCAGGAGTCTAAGGCTAGCCTCTAGCCTGGGCTATAGAAAACCTAACGGGGAAAAAACAAACTGTTCTTGGAAGGTGGCTGTGACACTCGGGAAAAGCTCCCCTCCGTCCCGCTTGTTTCTGAGCTGCCGTGGCCTCCAACACATCCATGCCACTTTCTAGATTAAGGGTCCTCTGTCCTCTAAGACCACCAGGTGCCAGGAGAGCTGGTGTGAGCTCCCTCTGGCTCTTCCTTGCCTCTCAGAGTCCTAGAGCATTGGGCACTAGACAGTGGGGCCATGCTGGGCTCCTTCACTCTGGTGAGCAGCCCACTGTCCCCTCCGCTGCTCACTCGTGTGTGTGAGCCCAGAGCAAGGCCTTGCCTTACCCCTGCTGTTGACCGCTCAGCAGGTTTCCTGCAGTTTTGCTAAGGTAATTTTTTTCCTGTCAATTCCAAATGCATAGGTGACACAGAGATCTCTGTGGGTGCATAGTGCGGCAGGGAGGGGTGCAGGCTCCCCACAGCTTGTCCTGCATCCCCGGCTGTTGGGCTAACAGCTGTGGTCACATTTGAACTGCCCACTCCCACTCTGGGGAACCACTGGGCTGTTTCAATGGACATTGAGTTCACATTACTAAGCACTAAATACCTATTTACATGTGTCTTCATGTGTGTAAGCAAGTATGTCCTGGGGGGTCTGGGGCGTACAAAGATGCTGTCAGCCTTCTGGAAGATTGTTCTAGTTGGCTTTTCCCCACCCACGCCTTTGCCAGTGCTTGTCCCTAAACTTGGTTGTCAATGTGAGAAGCAAAGGACCCTTTTTGATTGTACTTTTGATTAGTATGTTTACTTTTACTGGCTTACAAGTGCTCTTTAGCCATTTAGGAAATTATCAATGTTGCAAATCCTTCTGCTACTCTCTGACTCTTTAATGTTACATTTTGCTGCTCAGCATTTAAAATATACACATGTACTTACTTATTGGTAGTTTTTCTTGCTTTCTGCTTTTTATGATGAGCTCAGAAAATTTGTTCTAATTCAAGACTATTCTTTGGTAAACCCCCGTGCTTTGTCCCATGCCTTTTAAGATTTTATTTCTCTTGTTTCTGTCTGGACTTAATTTTGTTGTAATGAGTGTGTGAACAGGAAGCCTTTTGTTGCTACACATAACTGAATAACACAGCCGTTGAGCATT
The DNA here is from genome assembly GCF_037038515.1 of Microtus pennsylvanicus. Lineage (NCBI taxonomy): Eukaryota > Metazoa > Chordata > Mammalia > Rodentia > Cricetidae > Microtus > Microtus pennsylvanicus. The sequence goes on along the minus strand of NC_134583.1, from coordinate 88,981,520 downwards.
GGCTGGCATGTTCCTGTGTCAGTTTCAAGTCTAAATGTTACAGTCTGCTTTGATATATGGTGAGGGCAGTCCTACCTTGTAACTGAGCCTTTCTAGAGTTTTCCTGGTCGTTCATGTGTGATTATTTCACTTTCCTTATGGTGTCTTGATTTCTTCCTATACAAGAATAAGGTGTGTCTTTTCACTTCCTACCAGTTACTTAACCTAATCTGACTTCAGTATTTTTACACTTGTTTATGTGCGTACAGTGTAGAGATCAGAGGGCAATGCTATCAGATTGGCTCTCCTATCTACTCAGCTCTGGCACTGAATTTAGGTTGGCAGGCTTGACAACAAGCACCCTTCCTCCTGAGCCATCTTAGTGGCTCTGACTTTGTATGTGTGATTGGGCCAGATTTGGTGGCTCATGCCTTTAATCCCAGCAATTGGGAGGCAGAGGAAGGTGGATTTCTGTGTTTGAGGCCAGCCCAGTCTGTAGAATAAGTTTCAGGACAGCTAGAGCTACACAGAGAAACCCTGTCTCAAAAAACAAACAGCTAGGCCATCATCAATGCTAGCCTGCATCATGAGTGGTCCCCTCCTGGGAAGGTGTATGCACACGGTATGTCTAAATGGAGTCTTTATCTCCAGGACATGGCTACTGTGTTCCACTCTGACCTGCCTTTTCCTGCTTCCAGCTTGCTTGAACTTTGAACAAAATGGTATTAAATTGTAGTTTTGACTGGTATATTTAGCAATTTATAGGTGCTCTTTATACACGAAGAAAACTAAACATTTGTGTTGCAAATACTTCTGTACCTCTCTGGATTTTACATTTTATGGTATTTTGCTGTTTGGTGTTTTAAATATATTAAAAAATATGTATTTATTAGAATTTTTTTGTTTTCTGCATTTTAGAACTCAGAAAGCTTGGTCTCATTCAAGACTATTTTTTGGTTAACCCCATGCTTTGTCCCATTACTTTGGCTCTCTCTGGACTTAAGTTGGTGTGCTGAGTGGGGACAGTAAGCCTGTTGTGGCTGTACATTTACTGAGCAACATGGATGAAATGCCTGTGCTTGCCAGGCTTCTGAGGCCCTAGAGTGCCAGCTCTTTGGTGTCTTGCGCCGCCTGCCACTATGAACACCTTGTCCAGTGGGGCACATGGAGCTGCGTTCCTGTGCTTTTAGGGTTGAGGAGGGGACTGTTGGTCACCTCCCTAACTGCCCTCCTGGTAGGGGTCTCCTGTCAGTTCCCTAGGGTAACTCACCTTTCTTCCCTGAGCCTCATTGTGTGCCCAAGCAAGAGGGCTGGGCCAAGCACAAGTTCCCTTAGCAGGCCAGAGTGAGTATGTCTGCCTCAGAGAGATGTGGGGGCTTCTTAATGGCTCTGTTTCCACTTGGAATGTTTTCTGATTTGGGAAAAGGCAGGCAGTTCTTGCTCAGGAGTGAAAATACTGGCCCAGAGTTTAGGGACCATTGGAAAACCTTAGACCTACAAATGGGGTCTAGCCACTTCCAGCAAACGACAGGTAAATAGCTCCCGTCGGCCTGGCAGCTCCATCTTTGATCTTGCTTTTCCCTGGCTCTAAGAATGAACAAAGTCTCTGTGTTTGGTTTGTGCTGTGGATGGAGCCAGGACTCAGGTTCCAGCTGTAGCTTCCGTCCTAGTGTGAGTTCCGCTAACTGGTGCTCTGTGGCCGCTCCTGCCCGTCTCTTCTACGGAATGCTTTTCAGGTTTGCACTTTGTCTTTTAAGACCTCATGCAATAGTTTTAAATTTTTAAACAGGCCTGTGTTTACTGTTAGCATGTCATGTACACCACACTTGCTTCTGGATCCGTTTTTGACATTCAACCCTTAGGCTTCCAGAAGTTGCTTTGGTATTCGGCATCAGGTAAGGATCTACTTTGGTTGTTTCAAGATGGCTGATTTCCTCAGTGCCGTGAATTATTAACTACATAATGAGTTTCTTTGGTCTGTTAGTGACTGGTGAGGGTGACACATGGAAAGACACACATACTCGTCAGGAAGTGTGGACTCACCAGTAGGGCCATCAGGAAGGCAAAAAATATAGCGGCTAAAAACACTTTAGTTTGAGTCAGGACACCAGCTCTCACCCTGGGCCTGTCTCTTGCTATTTCATGATCTTCCTTCTGCCACAGCTTCTCCAGCTGTGAGAACGTTGTCATCATCTACCTCAGCTGTGGGTTAGGGCTGGTGCAGTAACGCACTCTGCTTGGTGCTCTTGACCCGGGATAAGCCTGTCCTCGTGGGTTTCCAGTCTTTGGTTACGCCACCCATCTTACTCGTCCATCTTCCATGCATCTCGTCCTGTTCTGTTCGCATTTATTATAACTAAGGAGTCGTGAGCATCACAGTCAGGTCCCACTAGTGGGATTCACATTGGCCCTGGGAGCTACATACCAGCCCCCACCTCATGGTGCCCTTGTTCTGTTTGGTGCACAGGATTAGTGGCTTGATTTACTTATAGTATTTTACAGTTTTAATATTGTGTATTTCAATGTACTGTTTTTATTTTTGGTGAAATTATGAAACTTTCCTTTAAAATATGTTTTTGGGAAAATTTGAGTTATAACTCATAAGTCCATGACTGTGAGGTAGTAGTTCTGTGGTTACATATTCGATTTTGCACAGCTGCTGACCAGTAATTTGAGTGGGTGGAGGCTTTATCCTCACAGCCTCCTACCTATCCTCCCTCTAGTCCCACAGCCTTTATGCTGCCCGCCATGTGAATCTGCCTGTTCTGGGCACCTCATGTAAGTGTGACGCAGCCTTTGTCTCCTCATGCCTCTCACCTCTCAGGACATGGATCTTCAGGATCCATCTGGACTGCAGATGATGACAGTGTATATGATAAAGGTTTATTCCTCATTGTGGAGGAATAGTATTCCACGGCATTGATTTACCACATTTTGTTTATCCAAGTTCCTTTGGAGGTTTGGAGTGTTTCTGCTTATTGCCTGATGTAAACAATGCTGCTATGAACATTTTTGTGTTCAAGTCTTTATGTGAACATGATTCCGTTGTATGTCTACGTAGGAGGAGATACTTCCAGATGATGCAGTAGCTTGGTACTTAATTGTTCTGAGGAGCTGCAACTGTGTCCAGTGCTGTTCCAGTTCCCATGTCATTACTAATGTCTAAGGTCCCTGCTCTTGCGCCCTCCGCAGCCCTGTTATTGGCTGACTCTCTGGCCATCCTGCTGGAGATAAAGAGGCAGCAGAGGTGAAGGCAAGCACCCTTTGGTGCACTGTCAGCAGGGTCGTGTCTGCCTTGAGGCCCTGCCCCTGCTGGTTCTTTGTTTCTCAAGTAGGTTTGTGAGGGTGTGTGTGAGTGTGTGTGTGTGTGTGTGTGTGTGTGTGTGTGTGTGCATATGTGTTTTACTGAGTATTAAACGCAGGACCTCTTGTGTTTTGTTTTAAAAGTGTGGGCCACTACAGCTGCTGCCACCACCTGGCTGAACCCAGGGTCTCTTGTGCCAGGCAGTCATTCTGCTGATGAGCCACATCCCCAGATGGTGACTTAACATAATTTATATTGTGTGTTTAGATATATGTAGGCAGAGGACAGCTTGTGGGGGCCAGCTTTCGTCCTCCACCACATGGGCCCAGGGGCCAAATTCAAGCAGTCAAGCGTCGATGGCAAGCACCTACTGAGCTGTTACTAGCCCAAATCCACACCCTACAAGTCCTTTGGAGGAGAGGACAGTAGCTCACGTAGTAGAGAGCTTGCCTGAGACTTTCTCTCCAGTCCTGCAGGAATTTAAAAGTGACCTGACTGTAGAGGAAGCAGACTGCTGGCTTGCTCAGATTTCCTGCTTCTGTGTCCCAGAAACCACAGGTCCTAGCAGAGGGAAGGCAGCCCCCGTGTGACTGGTCCCGGCAAGGTGAGCTGACACTGCCCTGTGATGACAGTGGTCCTGGGAAGACATCCACTTGTTTACTTACTTAATTGATAGAAAAATCTTAATTTTTAAAAATAATTTTGAATTTATTTATTCAGCCTTTATTGTACTTTTTTTTTGAAAGTTAAGAACAGCTTTATTGAGGAAAATGAGATAATTGCATGCTATCATGATGAGCTTCTGGGCTGTAGAAGGATCAAGCCCTTGATGTGCTGAAAGACTTGGACTCCATTTGTGTGCCCCTCACTCTTTCTTCAGACTTCACTTCTAGAGTTGAGCAAAGATGCTTAATTTCCCTCTAATCACCTGGGCTGCAGGTGAGACCCTGGATCCCTGAATCAATCAAGTGTGTTAGTGATAACCCTCTGCACACTGAAGGACTTCTGTAGCCTGCAGGGCTCTTACCACTGAGCTGTACGATCCGTCACCAGGGCACCGTGCTCACTCTGGGAGGTAGGTGAGTGGCTATGAGATGCTGGAGCCTTTACTACTGAGCTGTACCATCCATCACCAGGGCACCGTGCTCACTCTGGGAGGTAGTGAGTGCCTATGAGATGCTGGAGGACTGTAGCTGCAGCTGTGGGTGAATCTGTCTTTCTGCAAATGGCAAATTCCTGAGCTTAGCCAGTGTTCCCTAAAGATCAACTTTCCTTCCATTTTCAAGCATGCATTGACCCTGTAGACAAGACTCCAAGCTTGTGTCCAGTGCATCAAATGCTTTGTCTTCTGTAGGTCTTTCTCAGGTTGTCGGTGGTCTAGTTTTATTTTTGTTTTTAGTTTTTCGAGACAAAGTTTCTCTGTAGCCTTAGCTGTCCTGGAACTCACTCTCTAGATCAGGCTGGCCTCGAACTCACAGAGATCCACCTGTCTCTGCCTCCCCAGTGCTGGAATTGAAGGAAGTGGGCCACCACTGCCCGGCCAGTTTTTTTTTTGTTGTTGTTGTTGTTTTAAGGCACAAAATCTCACTGTGTTACCTAGCTGGTCTCAAGTGATCTTACTTTAGTCTCCAGGTAGCTGGGTCTACAGGGTGCCACTGGCCCATCTACATTTCTTTTTATTTACTTTTTTGGTATGTGTATATGTATGTATATAGGTGTTTGTATGTATGTCTATGCACCACATGCATGCAATGGCCCTGGAGGCCAGAAGAGGGCATCAGATCCCCTGAGCCTGGAGTTACAGATGGTTGTGAACTGCCATTCGGTGCTAGGATTTGAACCTGGGTCCTCTGGGTGAGTGGTTAGGGTTCTTAACAGCTAAGCTACTTCTCCACCATTGCCATCCCCAGTCTACATTTTTTTAAGTTCTCGAAGGCATCTTCTCAACAAGGAAGTAGGGATAAATACAGTGTGGAGTTGCAGAGCCCAGTGCTGGGGCAGGGCAGGGGTGACAGTAGTGCATCTGTGACTCTCAGTCTTGTCTTCATCCACATAAGCACAGCATATGGTTTCACGTGACACCAGGGTGCCTGGTGCTCCTCTCTGCAGACTCAGGCTCTCTGGAAGTCACTGTTCTAGGGTTACTGGACTACTCAATATTTCTATCTCATTGTAAGTCATCTCATAAAGTTTCTTTTTCAATACAATTGCCATTTCATGTATGTAGTGCATATATGTGTGTGTGTGTGTATACATAAATATATGATTGGCATCCTCCTTAAGAACGACCTTTTTCCTGGTTTAATTCCTGATTTTTCTTTCTCTTGAATAGACTTTGAAGACATCCAGTTTGGCCTTTCCCGAGAAGCTTTAGAGGAAGCAAACAGCTCTGGTTTTTGTTTTGTTTTGGTGCTGGGGATGAAACCTTGTGTGTGCAGGGCTGCTCAGCACAGACCCCAGACTCCTGATGTGCAGAGTTAGTTCCACTGGGTTTCGTTAATTCTTCTCTCCTGGTCTCCCTGGATTTTATATTCTTATGCTCAACCTATTTATGCCCATCCAGGTCACACACTTCTGTCAACAGAAAGGGAGGTGATGGTTGTGGGCTCTTGCTCTGATTCTGCCTTTAGCTCCAGGCAAGGCCCTCAGTTGCTGACGGTGGAGCATCTCTGAGGAGGCCTCCCGAAACCACCAGGGAGCAAGTGCTTGGGGTTTCCAGCAAAGGAAAATAGTGAGCTGTTGGCCTTGGCTTCAGATTTCGTCGGTCCCTTTATCGGCATCCCTCTGCCTAGACACTGAGCAGACCTGTGAACACACAAGGTGACCGGCCCTGCCCTAACTGTCACAGGAACAGGCCTCAGACGGAGATGGCACAAGCCAGGAGTAAAGGTGACAGTTGTCCTCTCACTACAAAGGAACGCAGAGCAGCCAGGGGTGAGAACAGAAGCCTCCTCAGGCCTAGAAGGCCTAGGAGTCCTCAGCTGAGTGCCTGCCACAGCCTCAGCCATGAGGGTGACAGGGCTGGCTGTGGTCCCTATACACCCAATGGTTTCTGTATATTAAGAAATAGCAGATTTGTTATGTCTGCTGTTTGTGGTTTTAATTCTGTTGTGTGATTTAAAATTAGCCATGCAGCTTCCAAGTGCTGGCAGTTTATTTCTCGGCTCCTGATGTCCACGGCCATTTTATTTGTTGTGATGTGTAGTGGCCTGGGGAAGTAGGGACACAACTGTATCTACACTGTAGAACATATGGCTCTCTTTCCATTTTATTTTAGTATTACTTGGTTTTGTTTTGATTTTTGTTTGTTTTTTAAGACAGGGTTTCTCTATATAAGAGCCTTAACTGTCCTGGGACTAGCTCTGTAGAACTAGCTCTTGTAGACCAGGATGGCCTTGAACTCACAGAGATCCTCCTGCCTCTGCACTCCTGAGTGCTGGAATGGTGTGTGCCACCACCGCCTGGTTTTGTTTTGCTTTTTGTTTGTTGTTTTTGGATATATTTATTTATTATATATACAGTGTTCTGTCTGCATGTTTGTCTGTAGGCCAGAAGAAGGCACCAGATCTCGTTATAGATGGATAGATGGTTGTGAGCCACCACTCCGAACCTCTGGAATAGCAGACAGTGCTATTAACCTTCGAGGCATCTTTCCACCCCTTTGTTTTGATTTTGTTTTTGTGTTTTTGAGACAGGTTCTCAAAACTGGCCTCAAACTCAAGAGTCTGCCTGCCTCTGCCTCCCAAGCACTGGGATCAGAGGTGTGTGCACCACTGCACCAAGCTCCCTATCCTTGTTTGTCTGTAGTCCAGGCCAGCTTCGACCCTGACCCCTCAAGTGCTGGGCTTGCAGCTCAGGCGTGTGCCATCTACCCAGCCACTAAAGGTTATGTATTCATGGCTGATGAGAAGAATTTCTCATCACATTGGGCAAACCCCTCTCTGTGTTCTGGGGACAAATCCATGGTTGTATCCTTGTGCAGTGAAAGGTCTGAGCTGTGTTCTGTAAGTGCTGCAGCAGCTGCTGAGGTGCCTTCCCATCAGCTGGAGTCCTCCTACCTCCTGCCCCCATACCCACCCCCGGCCATGTGCACAGTCTTGACTGCACTGAACTGAAGTCTCTTACCCTGCTGTGGTTGGTGGTTATTTGGGGCCTAGTTACTCCTACTGAGATGGTGTGCCCTTTGGGCTGAGTATGTTCCAGGGAGAGCGACTCTGTCCCTGCCTCCCGAGTCCCATGAGCAGGTGCCAGCATTTATCTTTCCTAATGGTGTAGTGACCCCATTATGCCCTGGCTAAAGGGAACAGCAGTTCCTCGGACCTTCCTGCTCTCTGCTTTCTGGATGGTTCTAGGGCCATTGTGCAGGCTGTTTTCTGTCCACCTTTTTTTTTTTTTTGAGACAGGGTTTCTCTGTAGCTTTGGTGCCCGTCCTGGAACTAGCTCTTGTAGACCAGGCTGGCCTTGAACTCCCAGAGATCCGCCTGTCTCTGCCTCCTGAGTGCTGGGATTGAAGGTGTGCGCCACCACCGCCTGGCTCTGTCCACCTTTTCCAACACCCTTTCCCCTCTGCTCCTTGGCCGACTGAGCAGGAGCTCCTAGAAGTCATTTCAACCTGCACCTTTTAACCAGAGGTCTTGTTCCCTCTGTGGCTCAGTTTTCGGGGTTCCTGCAGCCACACCTGAGGGTCTTATCACCACCATGTTGAATTAATGCTTTGCTCATCTTACAGGGTGTTCTCTGATGCTCCTATTTCCGTGGGCTTGTAAGGCCCAGACTTTGAGTCAGGTTGGGACTTAGATGACCTTGCCTATTTCCTCTGCTGCTGCAATGAGTAAGTCTGTTCTTTGCCTGGTGGGGAGCTGAAGGGAGGCTGGGAGAGAAAGGGGGTACCAGCCAGAGGGCTGGGCCACAAGGAGATAGAGAAGGGGATGGAGATGGTGGGGTCTGCAAGGGCCGGCCTATGTGGGACTCCACAAACCTCAGTGTGTCTGTATGTGTGGATCTGCTGTGTGTTTGCATATGTATACATGTGAACCTGTGCTGTATATTTGTGTGTGCATATGAGCCTACTGTGTGTGTGCATGTGAACCTGTGAGTTTGCATGTGTGTGCTTGTGAACCTGTGGTTTATGCTTGTGTGTGCATGTGTGCCTACCGTGTGTTTGCATGTGTGTGCATGTGAACCTGTGGTTTATGCTTGTGTGTGCATGTGTGCCTACCGTGTGTTTGCATGTGTGTGCATGTGAACCTGTGGTGTGGGAGCGGGTATGAAGTGGACGTGAGCTGAGAGGATCCTGTTCTCAGCATGGCCTGACCCAGGTGCTCTGGGCAGGTTACAGTCCTCGGACCCTCGGGTCTTACCTGAACCATGCTGAGGACATGGATTCCTGAGCATCTCCACATTTACAGAAGGGGATCCGGGCTCCCCCATGACATGAAGAGGACTACAGGATTTACAAAGGTGCTCTGTTCACCTTGTTGCTCTGGAACCTTAGTAACTCCCTCCCTCACGAACCTGGACAGTGTGCTAGAGATCACAGGAAAGCTGGTGGGGACACTGCTTCCAACTTGACTTCATTTCCGAACCACGACAGTGTCCTGGAAGGACTCCCGCTGGCGATCACAGTCTCAGAGAATGGGGGCAGATGGGCCTGTCTGTATGGCTTAGGTGGCCAGGACCCAGCAAACCTGGAGGGCCTGCTGCACTCAGCTAACCAAGTGTTGAAGCCACCTTAGTTCTTAGATCTGTTTAATTGTGAGTTGTTGGCATAAAGTAGGAAGCGTGGAAAGTATAAAACGAAGGTAAGATTCCTCTTCCCTCTCTTACCCAGCCCCACCATGCCGAGGCAGCCCTCAGGTGGCATAGAATCTTTCTGAAAATGTCTACTACTGCAAAACACAGCTCCTGCTGTCTCAGGGCAAACAGGCTCACCTTCCGGGTCTGATTTCATGCTCTTCTCATGTAGGTGAGAAACATGTACGGGGAGGCAGGGGGACTGGAGTCCCCTGGAGCCTTTAGCGGGTGTCAGGGCAGGCAGGAGTGATCCTAGGAGGGCCTGGAACCGCCGCAGGTGTTTCTTTTCCTGACCGCGGCTCATGGCCGCGCTCAGGTTTTGCTTTTCACCTTTGTCTGTGAGAACGTGAGCAGAAAAAGCAAAAGGCACTGGTGGTGGCACGCCCATGCTTCTGGGCCGGGGTTCGAGTCCCCGCAGTACCCTGCTTCCTTTCTGCTCTGGCTCCAGGCCTCTCTTCCATGTCCCCCAAAGGACTCAGCAATTCCTAGGAGCAAGGTGTTGGCAGATGCCCAGGGCTCTGCCAGGGTCTCCTGCTCCCCTCTCTGTTCCTTCCCTCCTGGAGCCTGGCCTGGGCTCTTAACTGCTGCAGGTCCCACTTCCTGGAACCCCCAGCCTCTGGTGACCCCAGTTCATTTATTTTTGTGACAGAGTTCCAGTCACTATTTGCACCGGCAGTGTGGCTTGGTGGCAGATGACTGACTTAGCTGGTGCCAGGCAGAATTAGAAGAGAGCCACAGTCACTCCTGCCATTGGGCAGCTCTGTCTCACAAACTCAGTGGGCAAAGCACAAGCAGGTGGATCCCTGTGAGTTAGAGAGCAGCCTGGTCTACAGAGCGGGCTCCAAGAGAGCCAGACCTACACAGTGAGACCCTGCCTCAAGAAATCAGTAAATAAACATCAGGTCAGAGTACAGACAAGGTCTACGATGCTTAGCTGAAGAATGAGAAAGGCTAGACATTGGCGCCAGGCAAACACAAGAGACAAAGGGACCTCAGAAAAGCAGGAGGCCGTTGTGAGCCATGTGATAGCTTGCACTTCCGGCCTTCCTGTTCAGAGTGTAATAACAAACCAGGGTCACAGCTTTTCTCACCGGGCATTGGAACTGAACTAGGCTGAAATCTACTCTGTCCATCTCTCCCTCCTAAGACCCAGCAGGTCACCAATTTCCTGAGCTCGCAGTGACTTCAGCTCCCGGGGTATCTGTCCTAGCCCTGGTTTCTCTCTAGCCCTTTGATTCCTTGGCTGTCACATCTCTCTCTATATGTCTCCTGGCCTGACTGTTCCACTGGGTCTTTGACTCTGGCCTTCCCCCCAGGCTGATCAGGGGTTGATGGATACAGCATTTGGAATCTTTGAGATGCCTTCAAGGACTGGGTATGCAGGAGGCCGGAGGCTAAGTCTCTCTTCCACTGCTGTGCTGCACGGCACTCTAGAGACAGGCTCTGCCACGAACCCAGAGCTCGCCAGTCGTCCAGGCTCCGGAGATTCACCTGCTTCAGCGCTCCCCACCCCCAGCTTCCCAGCACTGAGGTTACTGATAGGATCAGGACCAACTACTTAGAACCCAACCAATGATTCCCAATTCAGGACTCCATGTTAGTACCGCTGGCCCCTCCCCATCACCCTTCAGGAAGCTTCTTAGCAAATATTCCTGTTTACTATGTTTGAAACATGGTCAGAAAGTACCAGAGAACACCTGGGCTCAGCTGGGCATGGGGGTAGAAGCAGAACTTTCTGTTCCCTTGTCCCTTCCCAGCTGAGTCAAGGAAATAAATATCTGTGATCTCAGCACCCACAGGCTGAGGCAAGAGGACTAAACATCCTTGCTCAACCTAGACAACAGAAGGCAGGTGTCCTGGCTAGTGGACATAGGTAGAGTCATTGGAGAGGAGGGAACCTTCAATTGAGAAAACGCCTCCACAGGAGCTGACTATAGGCAGGCCTGAAGGGCATTTTCTTAATTATAGTGATTAGTGAGGTAGGCCCAGCTCATTGTGGGTGCCACACCTGGGCTGGTGGTCCTGGCTTCTATAAGAAAGCAGGCTGAGCAAGCCATGATGAGCAAACCAGTAACCAGCACCCTTCCATGGCTCTGCAGCAGCTCCTGCCCCAGGTTCCCACCCAGTTTGAGTTCCTGCCTTGGCTTCCCCAGATGGGCTGTGACCCGGGATATGTGTGGCAGAATAATAAATAAAGGTCTTCAGGCTGAAGCCACTGTTCCCACCCTCAGGAGCGCTGCGGTGAAGCCAGGGCTTCTCCATGCTGGCCAAGTCTCAGGCAGAGTCTTTCCCCAAACTGCCTTTTGAGAGGAAATGAAAAACAGAAGCTAAAGACCTGGCTCAAGCAAGAGGCAGAAATGAGAACCCTGCTCTTCCCTCCTTTGAGGGAGCTTCCCTGGCCCCCTTCCCTCTAGGCAAGCAGCGCTGCCAGCTTGGCTCTGCAGAGGGCGCTGGAGGACACGTGACCCCACTGCAGCTTCCCACTGACTCTTTAGGGGGCAGTGTGCCTCCCCTCTGACTCTCGTAGGAGCAGGGCTTGGACCGCAGTACGCAGGATACCCTGGCTGTGGACATCCAGTTGCCAGTTAATGAGATGGGAGAGGCTCTTGGGTGACATCACTCTGAGCAGTGGTGGGAGTCCCCGGGGCAGAACAGGCACAGTGCCAGCCTTGGCACTTGTGATGCCAGCCCCAGCCTTCCAGAAAGACCTAGTCAGGATGCTGTACACCTCTCCAAGCAACAAGGACCAGTTTCCTGGTACCAATCTGGAGGAAGAGCAAGGTCCACAGCTCTTTCTGCTGCCAGAACTCCAGCGATGGGGTTAGCTCGACGCTGGCTTCTAGCTTTTGGCGCCTCTCACTGTGTGAGCCCCCAGTCCAGGCCTGGTCCAGATCCTGCCAATTAGAACTAACTGTCCTAGGGGCTGGAGAAATCGCTCAGCCCTTAAGAGCACTGACTGCCCTTCCAGAGGACCCAGGTTTGATTCCCAGCACCTGCAGGGTGGCTCGCAACCATCTATAACTCTAGTTCCAGGGGGCTTGATGCCTTCTTCTGACCTCCACAGGCCGCCCACACGTGGTGTACATACATACTTACAAGCAAAATTCTCATGTGCATGAAATACAATAAATAAATGAGAAAGGAGTGGCCGTCCTACCTCCAGGCAGACTACCCTGCCAGGAATGTCCTGTCCGGCTTATCCAACAACTCATCCTTCCGGACTTAGAGTCCCACACACTTTATGGCTCTCGGAAGCCGCCCTCAGCTGGTGACAGTCCCTGACGCAGGTGTGGGAGACTCGGCCATAGTCATGCCAAGCTGCGTCACAGGTATTTATAGCTGTGCTTAACTCCAGAAAAAGAAGCAACTTTTCCTGCCTCACAAAAGCGCACTCCGGAACTCCGCTGGTAAAGGTGAAATCCTGGAGAAACACACTGCTTGGGCAAGGCATGTTCGTACTTTGATGGCCCCCTCCCCATTTTCATTGTTTTTTAAAATGTATCAAGTCTTTACAATGTTTTAAATACAAGCCTATTTTTCTCATCTTTGAAATTTATTTTTTGCTGTCCTGGGAATTCAGCCTTGTACACATGGCAAGTACTCTGCCACTGAGTTGTGTTCTCTAGCCAGCTTTTCCTGCCTGGAGATGAAGAGGGACCACTAGTAGCAGAAGGGAACAGAGAGAGCAGCTAAACCCTTAGAGGCCTGAGGAGCCCAAGGGAATCCTCAGTTTATTCAGAAGGCTCTGGTAAGAGCAGGACCTAAGCTGGCTTATGGAGGCACACGGTGTGGGCTCAAGGAAGAAAGTAATGCATACAGTGGAGACAGAATGAGGAGGCCCAAGGCTGGGGAGGAAGGCTCGCCCAGGGAAGAAGCAGAGGAATAACAGCAGAATCAGCAGGAGCTGAGCTATGGAGGACTCAAAAGATGAGGATGGGAAGGGGATCCTGTCCCCCACTCCACCCCAGTCCCCAGGGTTGTCTCTTTCACAGGACGGTTTGTTTATTTGTTTTGTTTTTTGAGACAGTCCTATCTCACTGTGTAGCTCTGGCAGACCTGGAACTCACAGACATCCACCTGCCTCTACCTCCAAGTGCTGGCATTAAAGGCATGTGCCTCCACGTGCACCGTCTTCACTGGCTTCTTCAGACCACTGCTTTCCCTGACTGCCAGCCCGGATCCTGTTCCAACTCTCAAGTCTGTGAGATCTCAGCATGGCTGCAGACTCTTCCTAGACCTGAGCAAGTAGGGAGGTGTCTGGCTTTGTGCAAGTGAACGTAGGGGTGTCTATGGGAGTCCCTAGGAGTGGGGGATAGGCAGCCTGGCTGTCATCTGTTGAGATCTAGCAGATGACAGGGCCTGTCTTCCAGGTCTCAGCTCCCTAGTCTGCCACCAGCAGCAGGCAGGCTTCTGCCCTTGCTGCACATAGAGACCCCGGCGCAGAAAGGGGCTCTAGAAGGAGTGACCTTGGGGTCCCCAGACCAGGCTTCACCATGCACATGACAAAACCGAGGCCCAGAGAAGGCTCCAAACCCAGAGTGGCCAGGAGAGACTGAAGGGAGAAGGGTTTCCCGATTCGGGAATGAGATGCAAGGCTCATCTTGAGATCGAGACTCAGGTGGTGGTGCCCAAACTTTTTTTTTTTTTTAACTTGTGAAAAGTCGTGTTTATATGTACAGACCTGAGGGGAGCACCGTACATGTGAACGTAGATGTCCATAGATTCTGGAAGTGTTGGATCCCCAGAAGTTACAAATATATGTGACCTGCCAGACATGGCTGCTGGGAACTCAACTTGGATCCTCTGCAAGAGCAGTGTGCAACTTCAACCATGGAGCCATCTCTCTAGTCCGTGGAAATGCCCGTGATGTTAATTGAAAAGAGCGGGCCACAAATTGTAACCAGTGTTTATAGTCCATATCCAAGACGCACGCGCTTGCAGCTCAGATCTTTCTTCAAGACGGTCCCTTGTGTCCCAGCCTGTTCCTCTCTTCTGCTCTTCAGCCTCTCTCAGCCCCTCCTTCCTCCTGCCCAAACTTTTGAACAGGTTAGCTATGTCTGCTGAGCCTCTGCGCTGCCTCCCAGGCAGCGCCAGCCCTGTACCCTTGTGGAGTCTCTAGCCAGCTCCCAGCTCTCCCTGCACGTCCAGTTCTCTCTCGATATTTCTTTCTTCTTCTTTTTTTTTTAAGTACTTATTTATATTTAGGAGCACTGGTGTTTTGCCCATATGCCTCTGTGTGGGGTGTTGGATTCCCTGTGGAGTTACAGACAGCTGTGAGCTAGCATGCTGGGTGCTGGGAATTGAACCCGGGTCCTCTGGAAGAGCAGTCAGTGTTCTCAACCGTTGAGCCCTCTCTCCAACCCCATCCCTCACTATTTCTTGTCCAGAGCATGTGGCTCTCCTTGGGATGCAGCTCGGTTTGCTGCCAATGGCTCTTGCTCCTCCTGGATCATTTGCGAACCTTTCCCAGGCTGCCCGAAATCAGGCGCTCAATGCCCCTCCGCTCCTTGTCAGTACAGTTCCTAGAGGTGGAAGTGCAAGCCCTTTTCGTCTTTCCTTTCTAAAGCGCTTGGTGCCTTGGGAAAGGCTTAAGGCTTTGCTCCTTCTGGCTTTCTGGACTATGGGTTGCCGGTTGTCGAAAAGCCAGGCCCCTTTTCTTCCCCTACTCCACCCTTGCCTGAGTGGCTTAGGTGATGCTCCCAGAAAGTCGGCGCTGGCCTGAGCTGGGTGAAACCTGGTGCACAAAATCCTGGGGCACAGGAGTCTGGGGTTCAGCAAAAGCAAGCCATTAGTGAACTTGGTTGCTTTGGGCCATCGCCCTGTGATAGAAAGAGTTAGGCCTTTCCAGGTGCTCACCCCTGCTCCCTGGCATGAGGATTCAGACCCAGCATATCCATGATTCCTGCAACCAATGGGGAACTCATTACCTATCGCTTCTAAGAAAGAGTTTAATACCCTCTTCCTGGCTCATTCATTCAGCAAATGTCTACTGAGTGCCTACTGTTTGTCCAAGAGCCTTGGGTGCTGGTTACACAGTAACTTGTCCTTGGCAAAACCAAGTCCCAGGGCGGGAGAGATGGCTCAGAGGTTAAGAGCACTGATTACTCTTCCAGAGGTCCTGAGTTCAATTTCCAGCAATCACATGGTGGCTCACAACCAACTGCATTGAGATCTGGTGCCCTCATCTGTGTACAAGCATACACCCAGGCAAAACACTGTATACATAATAAATAAATGAATTTTAAAAAAAGCAAGTCCCAAGCCCCCTTGTTTGATCTCAAGCTTGCTATGTAGGCCTGGCTGGCCTTCCTTGAAATCCACTCGCTTCAGCAACTAGAGGACTGGGATTACAAGTGTGTGCTGTGACTGGGACCTGAATAAACCCCTAGCTCTGCTATGTAAGCCTTTCTCCATGTCTCTGGGGCTGTGGACTTCTCCTGTGGGACCCTCACCCCTTATTCTCAAAGGGACAAGAAGGAATTTCCTAGAAAAATGTTTTAAAATAAAAAAATAAAAAATAGGGGCTGGAGAGATGGCTCAGTGGTTAAGAGCATTGCCTGCTCTTCCAAAGGTTCTGAGTTCAATTCCCGGCAACCACATGGTGGCTCACAACCATCTGTAATGAGGTCTGGTGCCCTCTTCTGGCCTGCAGACATACACACAGACAGAATATTGTATACATAATAAATAAATAAATATTTAAAAAAAAAATAAAAAAATAAAAAATATCACCTGTACAGGCTGATAAAGATAGCCAGACTCAGAAACAGGATAGCCTTTCTCTAAGAACAAAAAAACTAGTGTAGAACTCTGAAGCCATTTCTGACAACTCTGAGGCCTCTCGGCAGTAATGCTCTCCCCCTCCCCTGGGAACCAAGGACTTAACAATTGCCCACATACATACTGAAATGTTGGGAACTTTCTGTCATATCCCTGAGTCCTTGTGAATGTTCTCCAAATAGAACTCAGTTATTGAATAGGGGCAAGATAACCCTTAGGTGTTGACTCAGTTCCTGGTGTTTTGACTCAGTCCCTGGGAAAGGAGCAAAGCGACCCTCAGATGTTTCCCTCTTACCTCATCTGATCTGGCAGTCGCTCTCCAACCAATTATTGGTAATAGCCCTTTTGAATAAGCCAATCATAATAGTTAAAGAACAACCCCCAGACACCCTTCCTCCTGTGGCTTTTTCCTTTAAAAATAGCCTGACATTCGGGGTCTTTCTGCCTTTTTCAAATGCTGAAAGACCCTGTCATGACAGAATTAATAAAATCCTCATGCTTTTACATCAGCTGTGGTGTGAGAGATTGTCTCTTGGGGCGACTCCTCCTCAGTGATTGGACTCTAGGGTCCAACACTAGCTGACTTAGCAGGGTGGGAGAGAGCAAAAAATCTTGTACCCGTGCCAAAGCAATTTCAAAAGGCCTCTTTGTACTTCCACCTTTAAAAGCCTAGCCCACAGAGGAGCTCAACTCCTCTCTGCCTCACTGAAGTGGGGGTTGGAGATGAATTCCAAACCAGTTTGTATTACGCTAAATAAACCTTGCTTATTACAGTCTGGGTCTCTCTGGTGGTCTCTCTGGGGGGTTGTAATCTGTCACAACACCTCATAACAGCAAAGCAGAAGATGGTGTCTCCTCTGGCCTGGAGTTCTGAGCACTGAGACCCTCAGTCTCTAGACTGCTGTCTAGAGGCAAATGGAGGCAGAGTCTCCATTTTTTTTCTTCAGTTTTTCAAGACAGGGTTTCTCTGTAGCTTTGGAGCCTGTCCTGGATCTAGCTCTTGTAGACCAGGCTGGCCTTGAACTCACAGAAATTCGCCTGCCTCTGCCTTCTGAATGCTGGGATTAAAGGTGTGTGTCACCACCACCCAGCAGAGGCAGAGTCTCCTTAAAGCCTGGGCTGGTCTAAGCTCTACAGCCATCCCTGAGGAGCAGGGATGGGCCAGGAAACACCTGCTGCAGGGAGCTGGGCTTCCTCAGTCTCTAGGGTCCTCACTGGGTTTCTGTGGCTCAGATGGGAGGGTGGAGGGTGGGGTGCTCATGGGGAAGACATGGGCACTGTTTTCAGTGCAGGTGCTGCTGGCTTCAACTCATAGAGGGATAAGGGGGATTTCAAACTCATCAGCACAAATGGCTGGTTGCTGGGAGACATAGATGTGGGTAGACTAAAAATACCTTTGTCTTCCTGAGGGGTGCCCACCCAGCACAGAGACCTCTCTGGGCCCCGACCTGGAGTGACCCAGCTTCCGGACCCTGACTGTCCACCATAGTTCTCCTATCAGGGTTTAACCGCCTTCTCAGTGTTGTTTCCTTCTAGTCCTTAGTCTCTCCCGACTGGCACACGAAATCAGTTCCTCTGGTCAGGCGGTGGTGGTGCACACCTTTAATCCCAGCACTAGGGAGGCAGAAGCAGGTGGATCTCTGTGAATTCGAGGCCATTCTGGTCTACAGAGTGAGTTCCAGGACAGCAAGGGCTACACAGAGAAACCACGTCTAGAAAAACAACAAACAAACAAAAAGTCCAGTTCCCCTTTGCCTTCCTTTATTCTATCATTCAATTGTTTGTTTGTTTGTTTGTTTTTGAGACAGGGTTTCTCTGTAGCTACGGAGCCTATCCTGGAACTAGCTCTTGTAGACCAGGCTGGCCTCAAACTCACAAAGATCTGCCTGTCTCTGCTTCCCGAATGCTGGGATTAAAGGCGTGCGCCACCACCATTCTTTCTTTCTTTTTTTTTTTTTTTAATTTTTATTTATTATGTATACAACATTCTGCCTCCATGTATGCCTGCAGGCCAGAGGGCGCCAGATCTCATTACAGATGGTTGTGAGCCACCATTTGATTGCTGGGAATAACCGCTGAGCCATCTCTCCAGCCCCCACCACCATTATTTCATTATTGTGTGTGTGTGTGTGTGTATGTGTGTATACACACACACCCCATGGTGCATGTGTGGAGGAAGTCAGTCCTAGGACAACTTGGAAGAATCCATTTTCTCTTTCTCCCATGTGGGTGGGAATTGAATCAGTCACTTAGACCTGGTGGTGAAACACTTTTAGCCTCCCCAGTTTTCAAAAACTTCCAGTGCGGGTCTCTAACCGGGACTGCTTTCTGGCTCCTCTGTGATGACCTATGCTCCAGGGAAGCAGCAGTCTTAGCTCTCTCCTGCCTTAGTGTAGCAGTGTGCACACAAAGAACCAAGTCAAGGACTGGAGAGATGCTCAGTGGTTAAAAGCAGTTGCTGCTTTCGCAGAGGATCTGGGCTCTGTTCCCAGCACCGTATGTGAGGTGGCTCACAAACATCTATAACTCCGGTCCCGAAGGATACGACACCTGCTCTGGCTTTCCCAGCCATTGCATAACATAACATAACCACACACGGTAGAGAAAGCCCAGCCACTGCACACACAGGTAGAGAACAGGCCTAGAGACATGGCTCTTCCCAGCACCACAGGAGGCAGCTTTGCTCTGGCAGGCTTGAGTTAGAAACTCTGGAGCATGTTTTCACACGGGGCGCCATGGCTGCCAATCACTGACAGCTTTCCTAAAGTAGCCCTGACATCAGCAGATCAGCACTGAGCAGAAACCAAGGGATGACTCAGTGCAGGGGTGACTCAGGGCTGCAGTTCCGCTGTCTGATGCTCCTGCTCAGGGCTGGCTATGCCCCATGACGAAGCTGGAACTAGAGGAAGGGGGCGTGGGGGTGGGGGCGTCAGGAGGGTGTGCCCCTGGCTTTTGGTTTACAGGACTGGTGACTGCTTTGTTGTTTTTGCAATGACAGGGCAGGAACGAACACACCTAAGTAAGCGGTATCCCTGAGTTATACCCTAGACCATCAATTTTATTTATTTGTTTCTGAGAGAAGTTCTCACTATGGTGGCCCTCACTGTCCTGCAGCTCGCTCTGTAGACCAGGCTGGCCTAGAACTCGCTTGCATCTGCTTCCCAAGTGCTGGGATTAAAGGATCACACCCATGCCCAGCCTGGGTCTATCATTCGTATTTTAAGAATTTTTTGTTTGTTTGTTCGCTTTTGAGAAAGGGTCTTCTATAGCCCAGGCTGACCCAGAACTGGTTAGGTAGCTGAGGATGATCTTGAACTCCTGATCTTCCTGCCTCAGTTTCCTGAGTGGTGGGATTGCAGGCATGAGCTGCCATGCCTGGCTTCATAAAATATTTGCAATTTTTCAAAGGAGGGAACTTGAATTAGATCCAAGTTCCTGCTACAATTGCTTGTTTATAAAAGGCACAGATACTTTACACGTGGAAAATTCCAGGACCCAATAACCCAGTTCTTCAACAAGATCCTGGACAGAGGCATCCATCAGTCAGAGAGCTGAGGGGAGCTGTTCACACTCTGATGAAACAGCATCGTTTATCAGCGTTTTTGATAAATAATGTATTTGAAGATTCATGTTAAAAATATTGTTGGGAAATGGTGAGATGGCTCAGTGTTTAAGAGCAAGTC
Organism: Microtus pennsylvanicus; assembly: GCF_037038515.1. Lineage (NCBI taxonomy): Eukaryota > Metazoa > Chordata > Mammalia > Rodentia > Cricetidae > Microtus > Microtus pennsylvanicus. The sequence goes on along the minus strand of NC_134583.1, from coordinate 88,961,981 downwards.
CTGTTTGCTGTTCTTGCAGGGGGCTCAAGTTCAGTTCCCAGTACCTACACCAGGCAATTCACAGAGAGCAGTAACGCCGGCTTCAGAGCTACGGCACAGGCATCCGTGTGCACTTATTTACCTACACACATACACCACCATCACCGCCACACTACTAAATATAATACAAAGAAGTCTTTAAAAACATGCACTGTGCCGGGTGGGTAGTGGCACACACCTTTAATCCCAGCACTCGGGAGACAGAGGCAGGTGGATCTCTGTGAGTTCAAGGCCAGCCTGGTCTACAAGAGCTAGTTCCAGGACAGGCTCTAAAGCTACAGAGAAACCCTGTCTCGAAATCCCCCTGAAAAAAAAAAAAACCAACAATCAGTTGTTCAGTCAATCAACCTACTAGCTGAAGATCTGAATGTGATTTGTTTTTTGAGACAGGGTTTCTCTGTGTAACTCTGGCTGTCCTGAAACTTGCTACGTAGACCAGGCAGGTCTTAAACTCAGAGACCTGCCTGCCTCTGCCTCCTGAGGGCTGGGATTAAAATTGTGTGTCCCTCTCCCATGCCTGGCCTGTTTTGTAAGACAGAGGCTGCCTTCTAACTCTCGTTGACCTTCCTGCCAGCTCTCCCCAGACATCCACCACCACCACACCCACCCTTGGTTAGGATTATGGAATGTCAGAGCTGGAATGGATTTCCAAAATGATCTAAAGAGGAGTCACTTAGCCCAAGGACAAAAAAAAAAAGAGTACCTGTCGGCAGTGGAAGCTGTTGATTGGCCCATGAGCATTGGTGGCAGAGCAGGCAGGAGACTTGTAAGGAGTCCCCAGAGTGTGGGACTCTGCACTTTGTTGAAAATGTCAACCCCTCCCATCCCCCACCTCACAGGCCCACACTGCCTTAACCTGACACCAAAGCTGTTCGCTGAAGAACAAGCCTTATAGTTTACAAACCAGAAAACCCGGGTTTGGAAGCTTGGTCCTGGCAGACCACCAGTTGTGAAAGGATGTGAGTCTTGGAATGACTATCTCTTTTGGCAGAAGGCTAGCAAAGCTCTCAAGGTGTGTGTAGGTAACCAAAGCTAGGGATTTCCTTGTCCACTGTGGAAATGAAGAAGTTAGTGGGAACCAGCCAGCATCTTCAGGCTGGGAAAAGTACTTCAGCTACAAAGAGGGCCCCCAGGGGGTCAGAGAGGAGAACAGTTCCCTACTGCAATGTCTTTGGCAGCAGAACTAAATCTTCCTTAGCTCAGAACAGCAGCTTCCAGTGCATCCCAGCCTGGACCAATCTTCTGTCAGCTCTCGGTGGCGAGAGCAGGGACAGCCAATGAAAGAGTCAGCAGCCTATGTAATGGTTCCCGAACCAGGCTGGATGAAGCAGACGTCAGACACAAGGGGCTGTTTCCATGGTGCTCTCCCTTAGCAACCCTAACTGGTCCTGTTTATGAACTCAGGAAAATTCCACCCAGAATCTAGCCTGAATTTTCATCCCCTCTCTCAGCCGCCCCCTGCTTCAAGACAGATAAAGTAACTTGAAATGCTTAACCCTTTCTTGAGGTGTGCCTGGTTCCAGTCAGCTCTGGGACCTAGGAGAGATCCGTGGTTGCAGCCAACTCAGTAGCCTTTGCTGCAATCAGCAGTGTGTCCCACGCTGCTTAGTGCTGGAAGTGGGTGGGCAGGAGGCAGGGGACAGTAGTGACAGCTACCATTACAGGGGCACATCCCTTGAGCCAAATTCTGCACCAAGCAGCTCACAGCTTTATCCCATTTCAGTCTGGCATTGTGTGTGGGACTCTTGGGGAACTCTGCATGGCACCCCCTGGGACATCCAGGACAGGATGGACAAATGTCACTGTGTAAGTGTGGAAGATAGTGACATTCTGGTTGAGTAGAAAAAAGAGCTGATCTTCCTCCTGGCTCCAAGACACCCAAGTCCCCAGGCCTCTATAGGGCTCAGTACCCACCATTCAGCCTGCAGAACTGGCCATAGGGAAGAATGCTGTCTATAAACATTGCTGTCTCACATCCGCAGGCCACAGTGCTGGCCTCCACTGGGGAGTTCTGTGGGAGATGGCTGGGACCTACAGGAGCCTTTGAAAGTCCCCAGCCAAGTCAAGGCCATACTAGGAGAGGCTGTGTGGATGGCACAGGAGTCTCCTGCAGAACTACCACATCAAGCTGAGACCAGACTCCAGGGAACCAGGGAGTATTTGTATCTGTTAGGTAACAAGCAGCGATAGAACACAAAATACAGGTCATGATGACCCCTTGGTTGGGATGGCTGCACAGCCAGGGGTCTCCAGCGGTTGGGAAGAGCAGAACAGACAAGTCATCACTGTCACTACCACGTGACAGAGCGGAGCTGGGAGGAGTCCTAAGTAGGCAGAGCTGAGGGAGGGGCTGCAGGGTGGGGCAGGAGGTAAGGAAGATGCTGCAAACTGAGGAAAGACTGTCTTTGAGACCTGGCTTGTCTAGTCTGCGCCTCTGCTGACCTAGTCCTCAGGTGAAAGCTGGGCATAGTCTCAACAGTCATGGAAATTTCCACCATTTTCCCTTCCTCAGTATGCAGTTCTCAGCCCCACCTTTTTCTCAGCCCTGCTGGCTCTGGAGTTCTTTAGTGTGGGCGGAAAGGGCCTAGGGAGTTGGGGGAATGATAGCTGCCTCTCTCCCCTCCCTCCCCCTAGCAGCTGCTCCTGGATGACTTTCCTCAGGCACAAGGTACGGGGCTGGAATGAGCCAGCCCCAGAAATCCTGTAGGTGCTCATTTCCTGTGGAAGAGTAACTTCTGTAGGAATGTAGGAGCCAGCCATGATAAGCTAAATATGAACAGACCATCCAAAGGAAGTTCTTTACTTCCAACCATTGTCACCTGCCAGTGTAGGACTCAGCCATGGATAAGTTTACTGGAGGCCTGAGTCTCAGCAGTTTACCCTGGAGCAGTACCTGGTTGCAGGAAGGATCATAAACAGATTACCCAAGCACCACCCAAGAATAGACTATCCAAAGGAAATGCCTAGTGTTCCAACCACTGTAGATAGGATCACCTGCCAGCACACACTCACCGGAACACCCCTAGACAGTCCCCCCAGACAAACAAATGTCAGTCAATCAGGGGTCCTGAACCTCAGAAACCCCCCACCCCCACCTTTACTACTGTAAAAACCCAGCTCTAACTGAGCTTGGGGCTCTCTGTTTATTCCAATACGTTGGACACGCGGAGAGACAGAGTTTGCAAACTTGCATAAAATAAAGGCTCTTTGCTTTTACATACAGGACTCAGTCTCCTTGTTGGCTTTTGGGGGACTTCGCGGATTTGGATGTAACAGGAAGACACAGCTGCTCTGGCCTTGGGGCTGTCTGAGTGACCACTGTAGCCAGAAGGCTAGGCTGGAATAAGCTCTGGCCCCAGGGCCGTGTAGCTGAGTCTCCAAGCCGCGTCAACGAGGTGTGTGCGTGCGTGTGTGCATGCGTGCGTGCATGCGATAGGTGGCTACCCTTTTTCCATGGTGAGAGCTAGGGTCTCCATTGGCACTGAACCCCCTTTCCTTTGTGTCTGTACAGGAGCCAGAGGCTTTCCTAGCTCAACTTCCTCTCCACAGTAAGAAAGCAAACCAGGAAGTCACCTTTGACCCTTAGGGGCACAGGGAAGCCATGTTAACAAACACATGATCATCCCAGGAAATACATACTGTACAGACCAAGTCATGTGCATGTGAGTAGTGCTGAGGAATGCCTAGAGGTGCTGGTCAAGGGTCATCTCTGAGATGCTGGGCATGTGACAAGAATGGCTGGAGAGACATTCCAAGCAGATGTGTCTTGTTGAGTCTGGGTGGAGCCAGCATGAGGAAAGCAGCTTCCGTTCCCTATTTTCTCTCTGTCCATGTTTTTCTGGCCTTGGACTCCAGTGCCCGTCTAAAAGCCAGAGCCTCCCCAGCTAAAAAGTCACCCTTCTGTGTAGGTGACAGTGTCCACACTCTGTGCAGGTGCCTCAAGCTGTCACTCCAGGCCCCAGGCCCACTTCCCTTGTGCCCCCCCCCCCGCCCCTCACCAAACCAGTCTTGGGAGAGTACAGAGCCCCCACTGGTCCCTGGTGAGTCCTGCTTCCCACCTGGAGGTCACATGACAGCTTGTAGGCATCAGCTCTTTCCTGTGCTTGTGGATGTGAGGCACAGAAATAGGGACACTGGGCTCAGCAATCTGGGCCCTGACCTGCTGAGCCATTTTGCTGGCCTTAAAAATGTGACCTTGTGTGGCAGATATATCCACTGTAAATGAAGGGTAGGGGTTAGAATTAAAGAATTTCCAGACAGGGAGGAAAATGTCAAACTTTTTTTTAAAATGGAATTCTGCTGCTATGCAGGAAAATCTTCGGACTTGGACGGAGCAGTGGTCACTTGGCTCCACTGGCTGCCCTGCCAGGAGTAGGAAGATGCTCAGACCCATTCCACACCAAGCCCGGAACAGATGGGTTCTACGTGAATCCAGGACGTACTCCATCATGTGACACTCTGGTGTTCCACCTGGCAGTGTTATGAAACACTTCCCTGGCAAAGATCCCAGAACTTCGCTCCACAGACTTGTTTCCGTGGCGTCGGATGCGATTATGTGAAAGAGGAAGAGCGGTGTGTGCTCGCACGAGCACGCAGGAGTGTGGTGTTTAGTGAACGTCACACCGGCTTGTCTGTGACAACATAAATATCCACCAGGGACCTCAGGCAGGTGACTGAACCCGTCAGGGACATGAGAATGTGGGAGTTACCCACTTCAGAGGCCATTCCAGAAGGTTCCCTGAGCAGGCCCCAGCACAGGTGAAGGCTGGTCACATGCCTCCCATAGTGACTCACATCCAGTGGAGAGACAAGGCTGAGCCCATTCTGGGGAGTGAAGGCTGACCCGGAGCTTCACCCACGCCAGCTCCCAGTCTCTGGGGCTCTCAGAACACCCAGAAATCCTGAGATGAGGGAGGAGCAGCTCGGCCCCATTTCAGCCGGTCCTGCTGGGTATCCATTCTCCACCCTGCTGCTTCCTGTGGAGTGGGTTGCTCTCCTTAAGCCATCCACCCCCAAACTCAGCAATACGATGACTGTGAAGACCCTCCATGGGCACACACACTATGACTGAGCTTAATTTCCACTATTATGGGTCCCATCAGAGACCAGCACGGGATTGCAAGCACAGCACACTTTCGGAACTTGTGCTCTCTCGGCTGCTCCGGGTCTATCTCTATTATCTGTATTGTATTTATTTATATGTTGTCCTTACTGCTGAGACAGGAGCTCACTGTTGTCCAGGCTGGCCTCAAATTCTTGGGCTCAGGTGCCCCTCTTGCCTCAGCTTCTGGAATGGCTAGGAACGAAAGGTGTGTACAAAAAGTTCTGGTCATGTGTTGTAAATCTCAAGGGACCATTCCAGTTTATTTTGTTTTGAGGCAGGCCCTACAGCTCAGGCTGACCTTGCACCTCCTAAGTTGGGGAGGATGAGACACTGAACTCCTGATCCTCTCCTTTTCACCTTCCAAGGGCTGGGATTCTAGGCCTGGATCACCATGCCCACTTCTGTGGTGCTGGGGTTTTCCACACGCTAGGCGAGTGTTCTACCAAGCTGTATATATCACCTAACCCACTCCCCTACATCACACACACAGCTTATTCATGGAGCCATTCCTCAGGACATGTGGTGTGTTAGCCTTACTGACACAAAGACAGAGAACTCTGGGCCTCAATGTTTTGGTCTAAGGGGCCCAGCACCCTCTCCCCCATAGGGCTGCTGTGAGGGCTGGGAGCACTCAGCATTGGGTTCCCATGTCTTAGGGAAATAGAACACATTGGGTAAATGTCATGTTCCAGGGATGTCAGAGGGAGCAAGGGGAGTTAGGCAGCTTTCAGCAGTGGGAAAGAGGGCTAGTTACTTCTCCATCCAAGACCAACTGGCCCAAAAGAGGGGAGCCTGGAGGGAGACACCTAGGAACTAGAAATGTTGGCATGGAGTCAGTAGGGGCCTTGCAGGGTTTTTAAGCTGGGGGGGCCAGATCCATACCTCTGGAGAATTCGATCTTGTTTTTGTGGTCAGTCATTTTCCCTGATCCCTTGGTGCTACCACTGGCTCTATAGCCAGGCCTTCTAGAAAGATCTACACAGACTTCAGGGCCTAGAGATAATCTTTTGTGTGTGATGGGAGGCCAGAGGTCTAGAGTCTGTGGTCTTCTCTCTCCATGTGGTGGTCTAAGGATCAAAGTCAGGCTCAGGCTAGGCAACAAGGACCATCAACCTGCTGCACAGCCCCATCCCTGGCAGCCCCTTCCTAAAACGCTGAAGGAGGTAACGCAGAAGACAGCTCTTTTCCACAAGAAACAAGAAGAGGGTCCACAGCCCTCTTCCTCGCCCTGGTGAGTTCAGGGCCTATGAGAGAGACCCAGGCGGCTGCTTCCCCCCTCAGCTGGGGAACTGCAGTGGCACAGCCTCTTTCAGTTCCTGTCACTTGTTCTGTTGGACCTGGCTTCTCTGGGAGGTGGGTATGGCTGGGGCCTCTGTGAGTTGTGCAAAGCTCCCTGGGAAACAATGCTCTCCCGCACCAGAGAGCTCTGCTTAGTCATCTCCGCAGGCTTTTTCCTGCAGTGGGAGGAGCCCGAGTCTGTACAGCAGATTTAGAGGCTTCCATTGTTCCAAAGTCCTTTCCAAAAGTCGGTTCTGGGCAGGTGGCAGCAGGGAACTCATCTTTAGAGAACAAGAAAGTTGTTTTCTTGGGCAACCTTATAGATAAGAATCACAGGACTGGATATAGTTCCACAGGCCTAGGAGGAACGCAGGGGGACCTGCCCAGTCTGGTCTGGCCTTCTGGGGCTAAACTCTCTTGACCAGGGCTGATGGACTTTGTCACCTGGAAGGGGCAGGTGGGCCCCAGTGCTCTCGGGGGGATTCCGGCCTTCTGTTGGAGTCCTCGCAGCAGGTCTGGTCCTAATTCTGAATGTTTGCTGCTTCAATGATGTTCAGGGTCACGGCTTCTTCAAGCCATAGCCAGAAGACCTAAAAGCTCCCATCTTCCCAGCCCACCCCTTTGTTTACTCAGCCGTGGTTCTCTTTTTACACGTTAGGAATTTACCACTCAGAAGTTGCTACCCAAGGTCACAGGCCTGCTTGTCTGTGCTACATTTGCCAGAAACAAGAACTCAGTGTTTCTATTTTTGGCCTGGACTCCTTTGTGGGGAGCAGCAGATGAGAGGCTAAAATGAACTGGTTTCTCCTGTAATGGTGCTGTCCCTCAGACCAACCAGGACTACACAGTGAGACCCTATATAAAAAACCAGAAAGTAAAAGACCTAGCCTAGCTAGCAAGCTTGAGGTCCTGGGTCCAATCCTCAGTATTGAAAAAAGAAAATTCCAGAAACAATCCTCTTAAAAAGGCAAGAATCAGAGCTGTTAAACACTACCAGAACCTGTTCGCAAAGCGAAAACTACGATGGGGGAAGACAGCAGACAGCTGGGCCCTAGCGGTAAGAAGTTCAGAATGTTCTCTAGAAATATTAAACTTTTTCTTTGCCTTTGCCAGTCCATGTCTTTCAGCCCAGTTTCCTGAGTGTGTTAGTTTTTGTGCTGCCTTAATCGCACTCTCCAGATCCGGGAGTTAACCCAATGCTACACCGTCTTTCCACGAGCAAGGGGAAAGGCTCCGATCTGTGAAGGAATGGAAACCATGGACAAGCACTTTAAGAGCTGGCGGGTATGTGTGTGTGTGTGTGTGTGTGTGTTCTGTGAAGGGCTTGCCTAGTTTACTTGAGGCCCAGGGTCCTACCTGCAGTGTTTTGTAAAAACCACAAAAACAGCGGTGGTGGCACACGCCTTTAATCCCAGCACTCGGGAGGCTGAGGCAGGCAGATCCCTGTGAGTTCGAGGCCAGCCTGGTCTACAAGAGCTAGTTCCAGGACAGGAACCAAAAGCTACAGAGAAACCCTGTCTCGAAAATCAAAAAACAAAAAACCCCACAAAAACAAAACTCTAGTCTTTGCTACAGAGGAGCCCATGCCTTAATCCCAGCACTCAGGAAGCAGACGCTGACAGAGCTCTGAGCTCTGGGACCAGCCAGAGCTACAGAAGGAATTTCAGGCCAGTTTGGCAGTCTCAAAACAAAACACACCATGCGATAGTTTGTTTTTTAAATGTTGTCCTGGCTCATCTGGGACTCTCTGTCAAGACCAAGCTGACCTCGAACCAGCAGAGGTACCACACTAGGGTTTTAAACAGCCGTGTTTTCCTGGGCTCCAGAGCACATTGTAGGTCCCTGCAGCCCAAGAAACCAGAAACAGAAGGTTGGGGGATGAAGCGGGTGGGTTGAAGAGGAGGGAGGAAGAACATCTTCTGCTCGTTAACTTTGCCTAATTTTAGACGAATCACAAATTCCCTAGACTGGCAAATGACCGCCTGGAGATTTAGGTGACTCAAGTGTTCATCCTTTCAGAACTAAATTGCTTCTAAAAAATTTCCAGCCCCAGAGTGTTCATCAAGTGTGCGTCTCGGTAACATTCCATTCTTTAGGTTTTTTTTTTTTTTTTTTTTGAGACAGAGAAAGAGAAAACCAGCGCAGTTTTCAGAAGGTCAGGCGAAAGCTGCTTGAACAAGCCAGGCGTGGTGGCCACGTCTTTAATCCCTGCACTCAGGAGGCAGAGGCAGGCGGTTCCAGGACAGCGTGGTCTAACAGAGTGAGTTCCAGGACAGCCAGGGCTACGCAGAGAACCCTGGCCTCAACAAAACAACACAACACACAAAGAGCAGACTGCCCATGGCTTTGGGATGGGGGGTAATGAGCCTGGAGTTAAGGCCGACCAGAGCCCAGCTTCGCTAGAACTCCACCCCTATCCCGATGTTTTCTGTCGTCGGTGACCACCTCAGCCCCGACTGTCATTTAGCTGCAACCACGCCTAATGCTACTGTCCAAACCTACAATACAGATCTGGGGAGAGCGATGGTGCCACCGGCCTGTCCGTGGTTCCAAGCTCTGGGCTTCTTTGTGCCCTGGAGCGCAGGACTCCATTTCTTTTCTAAAGACAGAGGCAGCCTACAGCTTACTGGGTCAGCCTGAGACTCGCTTCCCTTCGAAAATTCTAGAGTATAAAGTAAACGTTCAAGCATCCAAGGTATGTTCCTATAAACATGCAGGGGACCCTGTGAAACACAACTTTTAATTAATGGGTGACAAAGTGACCAACAAAAGCCAGGGCAGCACTGCAGCCTGCTAGGGCGAGCAGGAAACTGCAGCTCCGCGCGGCCGCCCTGCCCCCACACCAGTCATTCCGAGGCCCCCGCGCTGCGGGCGGAGAACGCCGCGCCTGCGCAGAGAGACTCTGCGTCAGAGAAGAAAAAAAAAAGGCTCTGGCTGAACCGGCTGGAACCGGTTAGAACCGGCCTGGCCCGCCCGCGACTCTGCGCCTCACAAAGGGAGGCGGCGGCTCACGTCCTGCGTATCCCTCCGCGGCGCGGTGCTTCCTTCGCGCCCCTCCCCCCGGCCTTTTTCCCTGTGGTGGTGCCGCGTCCCTTCCCCTCCCCCGCCCTCCGTCCCCGCTGGAGGAAGAAACGCGAGTTGTGGCGACATCTGTTACAAAACCCAGTTAAAGCAAAACCAAAAAACCCACGAGAAACCCTGTCTCAAAAGACAGGATAAAGCTAAAAGGCCTTGCGCTCGGAGCGAAACCCAAAACAGTCACTGTGTGCCCGGGGCACTGATGGCTCCCAGCGGGGGGTGCCCGGCCCTGGCCTGTCGGCGCCGTCTGCTTGGCTAATGCTGAAGGAGGACCTGAAGCCTAAAATGGCGGACGGGTGCCCGCACCAAAGCGCTCGTTAGTCAGGCTGGGGAAAGCGTGGGCGGCGGCCGGGACCGCGACCGTCCCTCAAGGCGCACGTCCCCCGGATCCAGGGAAACTAGTACATGGCGGCCTCAGAGCCCGCCGCAGGGCCGGTGGGGAGAGACCTGCATCTTGCTGTGTCTGAAATGGCCGCTGCCTATTTACAAGCTGACGCCCTGGTTAAAATACGGAAATGAAAGCTGTCGGCAAACCAATTTAACACCGAAAAATAGTAGTAAGTACAGGAAAACTCCCAGAAAAACACAAAAGGCCTTCTAATATCTGTTTGAAAAAGCCTAAGGGTTCCTATTTTTCACGAGTTATTATTTCATGGTCAAAATGTTTTTTATCTTGTAACCTAAAATTTCAAACCTATTTGTACTTGCAGGTATGGCTTAAATATTTCCTTGTATGAGGAAGGTCTCAAGGTCAATGTGCTGCAAAGAAAAATCTAGAAACTAGGAAGTCAGGCCCTATTTTTAATTTTCCAGAGGAACTACTTTTCTTCCTTCGCCAAGGTGGTGGAAGGTTACGAGATTCCGGTGGCGTGAGTTGTCCTTGCCCAATAAATACGGGTCCTCCCGGCTCTGCGGCAGGCATTCAGGCAGCGAGAGCGCAGGCGACTGTGAGGGAGGAGAGACGCAGCTTCAGGACTTGGCAGACGCAGATAAGTTTCTACTTAAAAAGATTAAGAGATAAAAATTAGAACTCTAAACTTAAATTGCTAAATAGAGTAGCTTGTCGAGATATAACTAACGCTTAGTGTTAAATTCTTAAATAATTTAACGTAAAAAGATTTTTAAGAAAATATGAAAGCTTATTTAAGGAATTTAAAACAGGATAGAAGAAAAATGTTTGTACGATATGATGGAGGCTGAGATGAAGCTTTTATGGAGTGATTTAAAAGATTGTAAAAAGGGCTTACAGAGTCTTTAAAGGCGTTTAGTTTGAAGGTCAGCCTTGTATACTAACCTTAAAGGTTACTTAAGCAGAATCTAAATGCCATTTAAAAACAGGAAAATCGTAGATAATACGATGAGGTATAGCTTAAAAAAATTGGAAAAATAGATGAAAGCCATTCTAAAAGACCTTCGAAAGATGGTGCAGGAAAGATTGCGTCATTGGAAGTATGTTTGAGGTGAAAACGGAAGATTAATTGAGATTGGTAGCTTAGTGTTGGAGAAAGAAGATTAGAAATTGGATGTGAAACTGGAAGACAGAAGTACAGGAAAGTGAAGAAGAGCAGTAGAGAAGATAGGAAAATAGAAGACGAAGCATCTTTAGAAGACAGAAAGGTATTTAACCGTACACAGTAGGAAGCAGAAGAAGAAAGATAGGAAAATGGCAAATTTAGAAGAAAATTAGAAGATAGAAGCAAGATAGAAAAAAAGCAAATTAAGACAACTTTGGATTCAAGCATTCAAGATAGGCAAAGAAGATAAGATTGAGACAAAAAAGCTGGATAAGATAAATTCTCAAGAGTAAAATAAGGAAATTATTTTTAAATCCATAAATTCAAATTTCTGATGGAGCAGTTTAATTGACGTAGAAAGCCACTTTACAAGAGTGAAAACTAGAAATCTAAGCTACTAGGACTGAAGTAATTAAAAGTGAAGGCACAATGTATTTGAAGAGTTAGAAGAATTTTAAAAGCCTTAACTTGTAGCTTAATTTTATTTGGAAAACAAAGGACTTTGATAACATTTCAAGATTATGAGCATTTTGCGTTGGACTTTTGAGTTTGAGGTGCTTTAAAAAATCCTAAGGACTAGCATTGGCAGCTGACCCAGGTCTACGCAGAAGTGGATTCAGTGAACCTAGGAAGACAGGAGCGGCAGACAGGAGTCCCGAAGCCAGTTTGGTGAAGATAGGAGTCCAGGCAACAGTGCGGTTCTGTGGAGGAAGCTAGCAAGAAGGAGCCGTTCCGCTGTGGTGGTGAAGCTAGGAAGGATTCCAGGAAGTGGAGCCAGTGCGAGTTGGTGATGAAGCTAGCTGGCGGCTTGGCTTGTCCACTGCGCAGAGGAGGCGAGCAGGCATTGTGGAGAGGATAGATAGCGGCTCCTAGACCAGCAAGCCAGTGTGCAAGAAAGGCTGCAGGGAGAGCACATGTGTGGTGAAACTCCGTGAGGTCGGCAACGCGGTATTTTCTGTAACTTGAGGATGGTAACTTGTTTACTTTGCCTTAATAGTAACGGGGAGTTGTGAGTGTGTGTGTAAAGGGTCTCTTGTGGGGCTGTAGGCCGGTTCCGGGTGTCGTAGGTTTTTCTTTTGCAGGCTTATGTCCTCTTGCATCTTGTCTGAAGCTTTTGAGGGCAGACTGCCAAGGCCCAGAAGAATGGTAGATGGCAAGTTGTCTTAACCGATTTGAGGGACATGAACGGTAGACCCGACACACTTGCACCAGTTTTGTAAGAAGTTTTAGTGTTGAACAGATGACCTACTGCAGTCTAATGCAAGTCGTCTCTGCTGTGTAGTTTGGGAGGTAACTGGGCAAAGTGTGGGGATGGGGGCAACATGTGTTTTGAGTTCTTCTCCCCTTAGGTTTGTCTAGACTCCTAAAGGCAGATGACTCGAGGGAACCACAAGAGAAATCCAGTATCAGGATAATCAGAGCTCAACAAACAGGTTTACAGTTTCTAGGACTTAGAGGATGAAAAATAGCTTTCACTGAGTCTGGAGGAGCTGTCCATTGAAGAAATGGCTGGTAGTTTATTCTTTTTATCCCCTCCCTTAATGAGACTTGTAAAATTCCTCATCTTAAACGCATTTTAACTTAAACGCATTTTTACTTGAAGTACTTGAGAATGTTCTTAACAGGGATTGGGCGGGGGAAATGTTTTTTTCTAAGCTTCTCCACAGATGCTATAGTTCTATTGGCACACTGGGTTAGAGAAGGCGTTACTGCTATGCTGTTGGCACGACACCTTCAGGGACTGGAGCTGCCTTTTATCCTTGGAAGAGTTTTCCCAGTTGCCGCTGAAGTACAGCACAGTGCAGCTTTGGTTCAGTCACCTCTCAGGAGAACCTCAGGAGCTTGACTAGGCCAGATGTTGAAGTTAAGTTTCCAAGCACCATGACTTAAATATATCAATTAAAGGGGAGGGGCAAAACTTAGTTGGCTGTGGCCTGTTGTGTTTGGGTGGTGGTGGGGGGGATTAGGTAATTGTTTAGTTTATGATTTCAGATAATCATACCAGAGAATGGTAAAACTGAGGAAGTCTCAGCTTTCAAAGTGGCAAGTAACTCCCAATCTTCAGTTTATTCATTCATTTATTTATTTGAGTTGGGCAGCTGAGGAAGACTGTCCTTGGGTATACCCACCAGTACATTAATTTGGGCAAGGAGAGTTAACCAAATCAATTGTCTGAAAAGTGTGTAGGGCTTGGGGGCTGGTCTGGAATGATGTAAGCTAGTGTTTCGTGTTTTTTTTAAGTTACTGGATATAGATTGTAGTGTGTGGTTCTCTTGAAATTTTTTTTCAGGTGACTTAATGTATCTTAATAACTACTATAGGAACTTCAGAGCAAAGGAAGTGGCTTAATGACCCTGAAGGGATTTCTCCTGCTGATAGCTTTTATATTATCAAGTAAGAGATTTCATCTCAGTGTGTATAAGCAAGTTTTTTTCCTAGTGTAGGAGAAATACTTTTCCTTTGACAAGATATGAAGGTATGCTTTTTGTCTGCATTGTATGCTTGTATTCATTTGTAATTTAAAATTTAAAAATTGTGATAGTTCAACCTAAATGTCTTAGAGGGTGGGCTTCTGTTGGTGAGGGAGGGGAAACCTTTTTTTTCTGTAGCCTTTTTTCAGATAACACCATCAGAATCATAACCAGCCTGGCAGTATGATGGCCTAGATGCAGAGGGAACAGCTCCTTGGTGAATGATAAGTAAAGGCAGAAAAGATAATGTCCTATCCATTGGGGAATGAGCATGAGCCTGAGATTCTTACTGATGATGAAAACAATGTCTCCATATGCAAAAAATTGATCAAATGAAAGCAACCAGTATATAAAGTTATGGAATCTACTATGTTTAAAAGTTAATGGCTTATCGGCAAAAGTAAAAGAATTGATGAAAAGCAATGAAGATCAGATGTCCATCTCAAACCTGCTTTTACAAAAGCAGAATAGAAAATGAAATGAAAATGCTACATTAATCCTGGAGTAAAAAGAAGCTGAATTGTTGATATGAGTGGGATCAAGTGGATTGAAAGGAGGCTGTGCAGTGTGCCAATCTTTCGTTTGCCTCAGACAGGTTTCTCTTCATAAGCAGAAGAGTTGCTTCATTTCATCTGGGAGCAGGAAACAGCAGGCTGCTGTTAACAGATAAGTTTAACTTGAATCCACAGTATTGCATGTTAGGGATAAGTACTTATTTTTTAAGAGTTGTGGAGGTATATATTGAATAAGTCACTTGCCTGACCCCTTCCTTAGGGGATTTCAGGATAGTGAGCAGTTTTCCCATCCAGACTTTTAGAAATTCTAGGCCTTGTGCCACTGGGCTTTCATGATGGGATAGTAGGTTACAGGCTTTTGCATACTAAGTAATTTGATCACAAAAGCCTTGTATACAATTAGTGCCTACTTTAATCACATTACTCATAAAAATAAGGAATCTTTTGAGTCTCTGAAGACTGAAAGGGATGTAGCATTATGTGCTAAAAGTTAGATATGTTCATCTTGCTAAAATTTGAATGTGCTAAATGTACTTGTGCTTAAAACATTAAATCATAAAAAATAAAATATTTCACTAGAGAATGTATGCATTTAGAAAGCTGTCTCCTTATTTAAATAAAGTATTGTTTGTCTGTAGTTAGTGTTGGGCAATCTTGGGGGGATGTTCTTCTCTAATCTTTCAGAAACTTTGTCTTCGAACACTTAAACGGACAAGATCAGAACTTGCAGAAGACCGAATTTAACTTTAAGGCAGGAAAGACAAATTTTATTCTCCATACAATGATGAATGAGCATTTAATAATTCCAGGCGTGACATTGAGGCCTCTAAATAAGGACTAAGTACCTTAGACAGGTGGGAGGTAATGGTCAGAGTAAAAGGTAACTACATATTTTGTTTCCAGAAAGTCAGGGGTCTAATTTGACAGTGGCTAAACATCTAGGGTAAGATAACTTTCCACATTTCCAAGTTTGCATGTTAAGGTTAAATGCTTATGACCATCTCATCCACTGTTAGCCTTTTCTCACCTCACTTGAGCCAGGAGTTGGGAGGGCATGTGGGTTTTTAAGGAATTTCCTCTTCAGAGGCTTCATTTCATCCTCCATGAAGCTGCTCAGGATTCTCACTTGCATATGGTGCTTGGCTCTGTCTGCTGTTCTGCTAGTGAGTGTGAGACCTTGCAGTGAGTTTGTTTTTCTTGGCCTTCGGAGGGAAGGGAGGAGGGGTGGGGCTTACTTGTTTAGCTTTTTTTTTTACAGACTACACAGAGAATGCAGGTGTCTTGACTTCAGGTCTTGTCTGTTCTTTGGCAAGTAATATGCAGTACTGTTCCAATCTGCTGCTATTAGAATGCATTGTGACGCGACTGGAGTATGATTCAAAGTTGTGTTTTCCCAAATGTTTGGAGTAGTGATTGTTGGAGGAAAACCCATGAGTAATACATGCTGAGTGTTGAGGAAATAGCTCTGCAGCCTTAAGTAACACATGTTTGTGATTGAAGCCAAGTTCCTTTTGCGTGCTGCTTTAGGTAAATGTTTTCGTTCATTTTTGGTGACGGGGGTGGGGGCACTGAAACCTTTAGTCTTTTCCAGATTCAACCTAAAATCTGACAAGAAATAAATTCAGACAAGCAACATTCTTGAAGAAATTTTAACTGGCAAGTGGAAATGTTTTAACAGTTCAGTGGTCTTTTAGTGCATTGTCTTTGGGTGTCTCTCTCCCCTCCCTTGGTCTTAATTCTTACATGCAGGAACATTGAACAGCAGATACCTATACGAGGGGCCAGAGAAGCCAGACCCAGTAAGGAAAAATAGCCCATTTACTTTTTTAAATCAATAAGTGAACCAAACACTGCTTTTCCATGTGGGGATTGGGAAGCACTAGTTCTTTCAGATGTGCTCTTCAGACTGTAGAAGGAGCTTCCAGGTGACACCAGTGGACAAAATGAGGACAACAGGTGAACCAGCCTTTTCTTGTTTCAGATTAGTTATCGGTGGATAGTGTTGCATCCTCTTCAGCTTCATGCTGGAGCAGCTAGCATGTCCTGAGAAGGTGTGTGTGGCCTTGGGGTGGAGGGGTGAGGTGGGCGCTAAGCCTTTTCTTAAGATTTTTCAGGTACCCCTCACTAAAACGCACCAAAGGCTTAATGTAGGACAGCGGAGCGAGCCTTCCTGTGGCAGAGACAACCAAGCACTATTATACCAAGGTCAAGGTGCTGTCCTGGTCTGGTTTTGGTTAGCAGTGAGGACTACCTCAACACCTTGCTTGGAGTGAAGCAAAGAGAACACTGGAGTGTCCCTGGGCTGTTTAATATTCAAAAAAGCTGTTTTTATAGCAGCTGTTACCAGCCCAAACCTCAAGTTGTGCTTGAAGGGGAGGGAAAGGGGGAAAGTGGGCAACCATTTTTCCCTAGCTTTTCCAGAAGCCTGTTACAAGGTCTCCCCACAAGTGACATCTCTGCCACATCGCCACCCTGTGCCTTTGGCTTAATCACAGACCCTTCACCCCTCACCTTGATGCAGTCAGTAACTGGATCCTTGAGGGTATGATGCATAATCGGTTTCAAGGTAACCACGGTGCCAAGGTCCGGTGGGTTGCACTAGAGAAGGCCATTGTTTTCTTGCTTGTAATAACTGCTAAGTAGCAAAGATGTTCTTACATGTGTAGTAGCACCTATTCAGTGACTAAACAAACTTAAGCCAGTCAGGGGAATAGTAACATTTGATAGTTGAATGCTGGGTGGGAATGCAGAAGCCTTTCTTAGGGAGTTGCTGGGTGGGATTGCAAAAATTCTCTGCTAAGACTTTTTCAGGTGGACATTACAGACTTGGCCAAGCTAGCATCTTAGCGGAAGCAGATTCTTCAGTAGGGTTATAAAAGGTTTTTCTTTTCCTGAGAAAACAAACTTTTGTTATCTCAGGTTTTGCTTTTTGGCCTTTCCCTAGCTTAAAAAAAAAAAGCAAAAGATGCCGGTGGTTGGCACTCCTGGTTTCCAGGACGGGGTTCAAATCCCTGCGGTGTCTTTGCTTGACTCTTATCATAAGGCCTTGGCATTTCCTTGGGGGTGGGGTGCAAGATTCAGGAGAGCAGACAGCACTATGATCTCTGCCCAGTCTCTGTTGAACTCAGTAACTGGTAACTAACTGCTTTGTCTTTTTCAGGTCACATCCAGATTGTCTAGTGTTGACAACTGCATTATTGAATACTTACAATTTTATGAAATAAAAGCTGAAAATGTCTTGGTGTGGTTCTTTGGTGATTGTGTATGGTATGAGAGATAGACATTCTAAGCATGCTGGGTTCCCAATTTCTGATCTTCCTCAATGGGTTTTCCAGGATATGCTAAATTACAGGCTTGCTTCTACTTCCTTGGGCTTCATGGTTTTTGTTTCGTATCTCTGGGCTATCCTCAAACTCATGCCTACCTCTGCCTCCTGAGTCTGGCATTAAAAGTCACGGCCCAATGATGGCTGCATGGTTCTTTCATGTAGATTGCTGTTATCTGGCTGCTATAAAAACAGACCTGGCTTCTTGGTGCACACCACTGCCTGCCCGGTGTAAATGGTCTTAAGTAGCATTCCCAGGAAGAATGGGAATTTAGGTGCATGAGACACCATGGTGGGGATGTGCACATGTATGTCCTTGGAGGTGCCAGAGATCACAGTCCTCAGGCTATGGCCAATAGTGGGAATACGAGCCCTTTTCCTTTCAAGGCTGTAGGAGACTTGCTCTAGGAAGCAACAGTTCTGGCTTCTCAAGCTGGGAGGACTGCATGTTCCAGATTTCTAGTATCTGGCTGCTCTAAGGATGAGCCTGGGTCCAGGATCTCCATCCCAAAGTTTCTATTCCTCTTTCTCAGACCTTATTACCTGGGCAAAAATACCCTGGGCTGATGGAGGCTTTGCATGCAGGCCTGGGAACCTCTGACAACAGTACCTAGTCCAGTTGGAAGGGCCTTAGCTGATTTATCTCTAAACTCAAGTCCTCCTTCAGCAAAACTAACTGGGTCTCTCTCTGCCAAGGCAATCCAGTTGGTCTCCTGGTACTCCACCTTGGTGTTGAGTGCAGGACAGCTTCCCAGCTGGAGAAGTAGTGAGGGCTGCCAGACTCAGGTACTAGCTTTCTCTGTCAGAGCAAAGGCTGGACTAGACCCTGCCATTCAGAATAGATCTCTACAAGGATCTATTCTGAATTCTGTCTCATGGAGACATTGTTTCCAGCCCTGAACAAAGGCTTTACTGAGGTGGGACACAGATTACATTGGAGAGCAAGTGATATGAACAGGGATGGGGGCTAGACATGGAGCTCATCTGATTTCAGGGCAGGATTGGGAGCCAAAGAACAGAAAGCAGGCTTGGAAGTTTCCCAAAAGGTCAAGTTTAGGTCTAGATGCTTCATCTAAGGTTTCACTGTGTGGCTTGCTACAGTCACTCTGAACCTGGGTGCTCAGGTTCCAGGGACGTAGCTCTGTTCTATGCCCAGTGTGCTGTCTACATGCTCTAATTGTACTATGGGTACTCAGGTTTCATCATCCTGAAGCATTTCCCCAGCCACCTGCCCAAAAGCTGCTTGGCTTAGGCCCAGGAACACAGCATCCCTCTGCTAAGGCATGAAGTTGGGAGAGAAAGGGTTTAGGGGAGGGATCTGGGAAGATGTGCTGGGATTCTTGTGCCCCCCCCCAGACAGGGTTTCTCTGTGGCTTTGGAGCCTGTCCTGGAACTCGCTCTGTAGACCAGGGTGGTCTCGAACTCACAGAGATCCGCCGGCCTTTGCCTCCCGAGTGCTGGGATTAAAGGCATGCGCCACCATCGCCCGGCTTGGGATTCTTATTTTGAAGGTAGGGTAATAGCATCACCAGAGGAGTACCCCCATTTGAAGTCATGCCTCAGTATCCTTAGTGGGGTTACAGGTGTGCACTAGTATGCCTGGGTACGTGGGTTTTTAAACGGCCAGAGTGCTTTATGGGTCAAAGCAAGGGAAGCTAGGCAATTAAGTGACTGTGTTTTGCTGCCACCTACTGTACAAACACGGGATTGCATGCAATGTCCTTTAACTAGGTGTAATTTCTTTTTATTTTGGTTTTCTGAAATGGTTTCTTTGTGTAGTCCTGGCTGTCCTGGACCAGGCTGACCTCGAACTCACCGAGATCCTTCTGCCTCCCAAGTTCTGGGATTTAAGGTGTGTGCCACAATCGTCTAGCTATTTTTTTTTGTAGGGTTTCTCTGAAATTCTGGATGTAATTAGGCTAATCTTGAACTCAGAGATCCTTGCATTTTCCTCTTTAGCAAATCCTGCCAGCTCGTATCTCCATGGCCAGTTTTTTTTTTAAAAAAACAAAACAAAACAAAAAACCCTTTAGCTTTACTTCATGCACATTGGTATAATGATGTCAGATCACCTAGAACTGGAGTCACAGACAGCTGCGAGCTGCCATGTGGGTGCTGGGAATTGAACCTGGGTCCTCTGGAGGAGCAGTCAGTTCTCTTAACCACTGAGCCATCTCGCCAGCCCCATCCATGACCAGTTTTCAAAATTTTTGTTTGTTTTAATCAAGACAGAGTTTCTCTGTGTAACAGTCCTGGTTGTCCTGGAACTCATTCTGTAGACCAGGCTGACCTCAAACTCACAGAGATTCACCTGCCTCTGCCTCCCCACTACTGCCTGCTACCACTGCCTGGTCAGATAAAAAAAAAAATTAATTTATTTTTAGCTGGGTGTGGTGACACATGCCTTTAACCCCAGCACTGGAAGGCAAGGCAGGCTTCAAGGAGCTCAAGGCCAACCTGACTGAGCTACATAGTGAGACCCTGTCTCAACAAAAACATTTCATTTGCTATAAGGCTGCTGGCAGAGTTAGTATTCCTTTCATATAAGATACTTTGTGGGGCCGGGTGGTGGTGGTGCACGCCTTTAATCCCAGCACTCGGGAGGCAGAGGCAGGCGGATCTCTGTGAGTTCGAAACCAGCCTGGTCTACAGAGCTAGTTCCAGGACAGGCTCCAAAGCCACAGAGAAACCCTGTCTCGAAAAAAAAAAAAAAGATACTTTATGGGGTTGGGTGCCTTTAGTTTCAGCATTCTGGAGGCGGAGGTAGGCGAATCTCTGAATTCAGAACCAGTCTGTACTACATAGTGAATTTCAGGACAGCCAAGGATACACAAAGAAACCCTGTCTCAAAAAAAAACCAAAACCAAACCCAAACAAACAAAAAACCACTTTTAGTTCAAATACCGATAAATCGCTGGGCGGTGGTGGTGCACAGCTTTCATGCCAGCACTCGGGAGGTGGGCACAGGAGGATCTCTGTGGGTTTGAGGCCAGCCTGCTCTACGAGCGAGCACTTAGCCACTGAGCCATCTTTCCAGCCCTCACATTTTGGGTTGGAGTACTGCCACTGTCCCTCAGGACTCATTCAGTGATAGAGTAACTTTGAACTCCACCAAGATCCTGTATGTGGCCCATGAATGATGGTGTTCAGCACGTAGGAGCAGAAGCACGCAGATCTCTATGACTTTGAGATCAATTTGCTCTACATAGTTAGTTTCCCGTGAGCCAGGGCTGCTTAAGAAAAGTCTCGAAATGACTCTTAGCAGTTAAGAGCACTGACTGTTTTTCCAAAGAATCCAGGTTCACTTCCCAGCACCCACATGGCAGCTAACAACTGTCTGTAACTCCAAGATCTGACACCCTCACACAGACATACATGCAAGCAAAATATCAATGCATGTAAAAGTAAATATTAAAAAAGAATCTTGCTGGGCGGTGGAGACACAGCTCTTTAATCCCAGCACTCAGGAGGCGGATTTCACTTATCAGGTGAATCTCTGAGTTCGAGGCCAGCCTGGTCTACAGAGTGACTTCCAGGACAGCCAGGGCTACCCTGTCATCAAAAACCAAACAACAACAAACTCCTATAAGAGTACTGTAGAATTGAGCAGTGGCGCTCTGAGAAGCTCACTCCCATGCTCCCCAGTGTGCCTTACTTTCTTGCTTTAACTCATGCGGAAAGCTGTATTAGAATATCTTTAGTAGGGGCTGGAGAGATGGCTCTACCTCAGTCTCAGGGTGTCTGACATCCTCTTCTGGCCGATGTGGGTACTGTATGTGTGGTGTACAGATATACAAAACATTCATAAACATAAGAATAAATCAGGGGCCAGATGTGATGGCATACAGTCTAATCCTAGCACCTGGGAGGCAGAGGCATGTGGCTCTCTGTGATTCGAGGCCAGCCCAGTCTAGGACAGGCTCTGCAAGTTGGAGAGAAAAGGGGTTGTTTATGTTTTTTGTTTTTTAGTTTTTGTTTTTTGAGACAGGGTTTTTCTGTAGCTTTGGAGCCTGTCCTGGAACTCCCTTTGTAGACCAGGCTGGCCTCGAACTCACAGAGATCCGCCTGCCTCTGCCTCCCGAGTGCTGGGATTAAAGGCGTGCACCACCATCACCCGGCAAGGGGTTGTTTTTAACTTACACTCTATATCACTGTTTCTCACTGAAAAGAAGTCAGGATAGGAACTCAAATGGCAGGATCCTGGAGACAGGAGCTGATGCAGAGGATATGGAGGGTGTGGAGGGGGTGCTGCTTTCTGCCTTGCTCCCATGGCTTGCCCAGCCCGCCTTTTGTTTTTTCTTTTTCTTTTTCTTTTCTTCTTCTTCCTCTTCCTCTTCCTCTTCCTCTTCCTCTTCCTCTTCCTCTTCCTCTTCTTCTTCTTCTTCTTCTTCTTCTTCTTCTTCTTCTTCTTCTTCTTCTTCTTTTTTATAGACAAGGTTTCTCTGTCCTAGGACTTTCTCTGTAGACCAGGCTGGCCTCTAACTTAGAGATCCACCTGCCTCTACCTCCCAAGTGCTGAGACTAAAAGCGTGCCCCACCATGCCCCATGTCTTACGTCATCATTTGAATGTGACTCTTTTCGCTATGATCCCCCTATTGTCTTCCCTCCCTTTTTTAAAAAAAAGATTTATTTATTATACATACAATGTTCTGCTAGTATGTATGCCTACATGCCTGAAGAAGGCACCACATCTTATTATATGTGGTTGCTGGGAACTGAACTCAGGACCTCTGGAATTGCAGCCAGAGCTCTTAACCTCTGAGCCACCTCTCCAGCCCCGCCCTTTCCAGTGAACTAAGCACAGGTGCAACCACCAAGCTACTCATTCAGTTGTCGTGTTTTCCTTTTAGAGTGCTTATTACTGATTTTTGATGCCTCTGAGTGCTTTGCCTACATGTATGTCTATGATCCCATGGGAGGCTGTTGCCTGTGGAGGCCAGAAGAGGGTGGATCCCTGGAACTGGAGTTACAGATGGCTGTGGGAGACACCTGGGTTCGAGGAATTGAATCTGGGTCCTCTGTGAGACCAGCATTAAGACTTAACCATTGAGCGAACTCTCCAGACCCTTAGACTGGTGGCGTGTGTTTCTGGGGGGTACGTCTGCACACGCGTGAGGAGCTGACACTGGGTGTCTTCCTTCCTTAATCATGAGCCACTTTATTTCCTGAACTCAGAGCGTGAGGATGTTGGCTAGTCTAGCTGCCTCGCATGCCCTAGGGAGCACCTGTCTCTGCCTCCCAGACGCCTCCAAGCCTACACGACTGATATGACTAATCTTGGCTGTCGATTGCACCGCATCTGGAATCAACTAAAACCCAAGCAGCTGGGCACTCCTGTGAGGGATTTTCTTTTTTCTTTTGGTTTTTTGAGACAGGGTTTCTCTGTGTAAAGTTCTGACTGTCCTGGAACTTGCTCTGTAGACCAGGCTGGTCTCACACTCACCGAGATCCCCCTGCCTCGTGCTGGGATTAAAGGCGTGTGCCAGCACCGCCGGCTAGAATCTACTTCTAGAGTGGAGTGCAGACTGAAAATCGGCAGGTGCCCTAGGAGTTCCCAGAACTCCAGCAGCAGACTGGGGCTGCTGAGATACCAGTCTCACGGACTGAACGATGGGAAGCCGGCTTCTCCCCTGGGATTAGCCAGTGTTGACTACTAGGACCAGCGCTCGCAAGCCACTCTCATAACCCTCATTAGTACACATCGTTGTCCTACAGTTCTTTTTCCTTTAGAAAATACTAACACACCATCCGGGAATCCAGACTCCAGTCCTCACACGTGCACGATAAATGCTTTGTCCACTGAACCGTCTATCCAGCTTTAGAATGACTATTATTATTTATTATTTTATTATTACTGTTTTTTCGAGATGGAGTTTGTGTAGCCCTGGCTGTCCTGGAACTCTCTCTGTAGGCCAGGATGGCCTTGAACTCACAGAGATCCACCTGCCTCTGCCTCCTGGGTACATTATTATCATTATTTTATAACTTTTGAAATAGTTCCAGTTTGTCCCAAATTCTCCATCTTCTTGCTTCCTCTTTCTAAGGGATCACAGGCATGTGCCACTGTTCTTTTTATGTGGTGTTTGAGGATCACTTTGCATATGTGAGTCAAGGCTCCCCCAACTGAGCTACACCCCTGGCTTAGAGTGTAGTGTGTGTACCAGGCTTTTTCTTTTGGGCCACCAACCAGCTCCCAAATCATGCCATGGAGACTTTTATTAGTTATGAATGCTCAGCCTGGCTTAGGCTCGTCTCTGGCTAGGTCTTTTCACTTAAATTAACCTGTTTCTCTTCATCTACCTTTTATCTTGTTTTTTAAAAATATTTATTTATTTATTATGTATACAATATTCTGTCTGTGTGTATGGCCAGAAAAGGGCACCAGACCCCATTACAGATGGTTGTGAGCCACCATGTGGTTGCTGGGAATTGAACTCAGGACCTTTGGAAGAGCAGCTCTTAATCACTGAGCCATCTCTCCAGCCCTCGGGTTTTCTTTTTAAACCTTTCTTTCTGTATATCTTACTTTCACTGCTTCTGTTTCTGACCGGTGGCTGCCTGGTTTCTGGCCCTGGGTGTGTCCTTCTCTTTCTACTTTGCTCTCCTTCTTCTCTATCGCCTATTTATTCTCTCTGTCCATCAGCCCCGCCTATTTCTATCCTGCCTAGCTATTGGCCGTTCAACTTTTTATTAGACCAATCAGGTACCTAGGCAGGCAAGGTGAAACAAATGCAACACATCTTTGTTAATATTCTACGACATGTGTGTACACACGTTTGTACACGTGTGTGTATGTTTGTGAAGGTGTGAATGTATATATGTGTGAAACCAGAGGTCAACTTTGTTTTCTCTCAGAAACACGGGCTACCTTAGTTTCTGAGGTAGGCCTAGGCTGGTCTGGAGTTCACCAAGTCTGCTTGGCTGGCTAGCCAGGGAGCCACAAAGATCTGCCTGTCTCTGCCTCCCCAGCATTGAGATTCCACGTGTACAGGCTCCAAGTATGTAACCCAGGTCTTTGAGCTTGAAAGGCAAGCCCTAATCAACTGAGCCCCCCCGCCCAGCCCCTTCCTGTTTATTTTTTTGATATTTTGTATCGCTACGTTGCTTAGGCTGGTCTGGATTTAAGGGAGTCTTGGGCCTCAGCTCAGCTTCCCTAGCAGCTGGGATTGCAGTAGGTGCCTACTCCCTGTTAAATGGACTTGTTTCTTTGGTTTGGGGGTGAGGCTGGTAGGACTCACTATATAGCCTACTCCTACTGTGCTGGTTAGATTTTTGTTTGCTTCCTTTTGTTAATTTGACACATCTGTGTCATCTGTGAAGCGTGAACTTCAATTGAGACGATGTCTCTGTCAGATTGGCTTCTAGGCAACGCTGCAAGGGCATATTGTAGATTAATGCTTGATGTGGAAGGTTGTCTGCATTGTATAAAAACCAAGTGAGCAAGCCATGGAGAGCAAGCCAGTGAGCAGCCTCCATCTCCTCTGCTTCAGCTCCTGCCTCCAGGCTCCTGCCTAGACTTCCTCCATGATAGACTCCTCCATGATAGAGTCCTCCATGATAGAGTCCTCCATGATAGACTCCTCCATGATAGAGTCCTCCATGATAGAGTCCTCCATGATAGACTCCTCCATGATAGAGTCCTCCATGATAGACTTCCTCCATGATAGAGTCCTCCATGATAGAGTCCTCCATGATAGACTCCTCCATGATAGAGTCCTCCATGATAGAGTCCTCCATGATAGAGTCCTCCATGATAGACTCCTCCATGATAGACTGACATGAAAGTAGAAATGACTTTCCTTCCCCAATTTACTTTTGTCCTGGACTTTTTATTTGTTTGTTTGTTTTTTTTAAAAATATTTATTTATTTATTTATTTATTATGTATACAATATTCTGTCTGTGTGTATGTCTGCAGGCCAGAAGAGGGCACCAGACCTCATTCCAGATGGTCACCAGCCACCATGTGGTTGCCGGGAATTGAACTCAGGACCTTTGGAAGAGCAGGCAATGCTCTTAACCATTGAGCCATCTCTCCAGCCCTGTTTGTTTGTTTTTGAGACAGAATTTCTCTGTAGCTTTGGAGCCTGTCCTGGAACTGGCTCTTTGTTTTTTTTTTTTTTGTTCTTTTTTTTTTTTGGTTTTTCGAGACAGGGTTTCTCTGTGGCTTTGGAGCCTGTCCTGGAACTAGCTCTGTAGACCAGGCTGGCCTTGAACTCACAGAGATCCACCTGCCTCTGCCTCCCGAGTGCTGGTGATCCTGTTTTGTTATTGCAGCAGTAGAAGGCAAACCAGAACACCAAGGCAAGCTAGAAATCAGGGTCCTGCTGCTTCGAGGTCTGGGATTACAAGCAGGCCCGGCCTGATCTTAGATTTTTTTTCTTTTTTCTTTTTTTTTTTAGTGGGGGAGGCTGGAGAAATAGCTCGGTGGTAACAGCACTTGCTATTTTTGGCCAGGAGTCAGGTTCAGATCCTAGCACTCACAAATCAGCTCACAAAAATCCATAACTGGGGATCTGACCCCCTCTCCTGGCCGTCTCTGGCACTGCACGCACATGGTCACACACACACACCCACCCACACACATGCACGCAAGCAACACATCCATACTTGTAAAATAAAAATGACTAAATCAAACATGGCGTGGTGGTAGCTGGTGTGGCGTTGAAGAAACAAGGATGGGAAAGTGCTGGTGTCCTCCCTTCCGGGGGCTCCTTTCAGGGCTTCCCAGAACAGGACCAGAGCACAAAAGAGCCACAACAGCTCACTCAAGTGCAAGTAGGAGCCTAAGTCCCTCTCCCTGAGATGGAATACATCCCAGAAAGAGGTCCAAGAATCCCATGAAGGCCGTGAGACTAGCCTGGGGCCAGAGCTTCTCCTTCTTTGTCCTTATCAAGTAGGAAGTCCAAGGACGGTTTGAAGTAGAGGAAGGCTCAGCAGAACAATCGGGCTCCGACACCGGTCAGTGTGAGAGTCAGGGGTTTGGGGCCTTTTCCTAACAAGCCTAATTTCCTGAAATTGAGTCTGTAGTCCAGACCAGAGGAGCCCTGCAGCTTTGGGAGGAAAAGGACAGAAGTCCTGTGTAGCCAGTTGGGGGTCATTGTCACTGACGTCCACCAGAGGGCGTATGATGTCCAAACTGCTTGCACCACAAGCAGAGGAACCAGCCACAGGCAAATAAGCTATTAACTACTGGTAGGAGTTGGGTGGGGTGGGGATAAGAGAGTGTGTGTGTGGGGGGGAACCAAGCATAAATAAATAAATTTTCCTTTTCCTTCTTTTCTTTCTTTCTTTTTTTTTTTTTTTTAGACAGGGTCCCACTATGTAGCCCAGTCTAACTTCAGGATGACCTCAGACTCATAAAGATCCACCTGTCTCTGCCTCCAGAGCTCTGGGATTAAAGGCCTGTGCCACCAAGATTGCCAAAAATAAATCTTTAAAAAAGAAAGAAAAGAATGTGCAAAGTTTTACATTCCATAACCCTCTCCGCTGACGCAATAATCCAAATCAGACGAAATCAAACCGAATTAGAAAAAGCCCAGGCTTAACGGATGCCAGCCAGTCCCCCCGCCCCCCCCCCCCCCCCCCCGTGACCTTCCAGCCCTCAGAGAGGAAACTGGGAACTGAAGACCAGAAAACCACGTGTTTGTCGGAGGGGGGAGGAGTTTAAATAGCCTGTGGGCGTGGTCTTGAGCATCTCTGGGGAGGGGTCATCATTTGGGAGGTGGAGTCTGGACTGAGGCAACTCCCAGGGGAGGGGGCTTGGAATCGAATTTCCCACCCAAACATTCCAGACTTTTTGGAGCTATGGATGCCAGGGACTAATGGTGAAGTTTTAACCCAAACATTCCAGACTCTTTGGGTAAACGGATGTCAGCATCGGCTGGGGTGACACTTTCAACCAAACAGAATGGTTTTGGATTTAGGAAACAGGTTGCAAAAATCGTTTGGCACTTGAATGTGCCTTTTTAAAACTAAGAAACACACAGGATGAATTTGCTGCCACAGACAATGTTTTGATATTGTTTTCAAGCAAACGCACACTGCTTAGCAAACCCGACACAATCTGGAATGAATGGAATTGCGGGGCCTACTGGGCTGAGCCCAACGCTCAGCTCCGGGCAGTCCTGTCAGGAGAGAAGCGGGTGGAGGGGTGAGGGGCAGGCGAAGGAGGAGCTGGCCAGTGCAGGGAATGAAACTGTTGGAGGGGCCCTGTGGAAGAGAAAACGGTGTCTGCCCGTTTCTGAAGCTGAGGGTGGCTCCTGGAAGGAAAGACGGACTGATGTGGCTCTCACTGCAGGCATCCAGGTAGCTGAGATCTGTAGACAGATTTTTCTTTGGGTCATAACAGCTGCTCACAAAAAAAAGAACACAGAGACTTACTATTGATTATAAAAGCTCAGCCTTAGCTGAGGCTTGATCCTAATTAGTTCTTATAACTTAACCCATATCTTTTGTTTGTTTTTTCGAAACCCATATCTTTTAATCATTGTTGTTGTTATTATTATTTTATTTTATTTTTTGAGACAGGGCTTCTCAGTAGCTATGGAGTCCTGGAACTCACTCTGTAGACCAGGCTGGCCTCGAACTCACTGGAACTCACTGCCTGCCTCGGCTGGGATTAAAGGTGTGCGCCACCGTTAGCCTGGCTAATCTATGTTCTTTTCCGTGACTCAGCTACCTTTACTCTGTTCTGCCCATCCTGCTCCCTCAACCTCTGGCTGGCAGCTCTGCCTTCTTCCCAGGTTCTCTCTCTTCTCAGAAGTTCTGCCTATCTCTCCTGTCTGGCTATTGGCCATTCAGCTTTTTATTACAGCAGCCACAGCAATACATCATCAGAATATACAAATAGCCCTCAAAAGAGATCTAAGGCTCGGAGGGTGGGCCGAAGTGAGGGATCTGGTGACCAGGCCCCCCAGAACACATGTTGATGTTTGGAGTGCAGGAGAGAGTGTTGTTGAGTCAGGCATCTGGCCCAGACAGATTGAGTCGCTGTTTATAGGTAAAGTTAGGTCAGTTTGGGAAGGTTCTAGATATAGGCAGTGGGTAGAGTTGGGTTGGGGGTTGAATGGGGAGGGGAGTGTAGAATCTGAGATGGCCTGGAGGTGTCATGTCTTGTCCTGATGCCAGCTCTAAAGCCCCCTCCTGAAAGTCTTCCTTTTCCCACAGCCTACTGTCAGTGCTTGCTTCCTTCAGTGCCACAGCGCTTCACGAGCCTGACATTGAGGCATCACCTGTGCCAGGCGGACAGTGTGGCCAGGACAGCAACCTGACAGCCCTTTGCTGTTCACTGAGCATTCCCTGCCCCTGTCACTCTACCTTCGGTCTTTGCACCCCCCTTTGGCTCCTCAGATCCTTCAGTATGTCACAGGGAAAGACATACCCTCAGAAGATGGGTCAGAGAGGAAAGGAGTGGGCATACTAGGACCATGCAGGGACCTGCGGTCCCCTCTGCGGTCCCCTCTCAACCCTCAGGGGAGTGGGTATGGGAAAGCCTGGTGTCCCATGACTTTTCCTGGGAGCCTATCCACTCTGACAGGACAATGATCCACCCGAGTTGAAGATCCCCCCCCCCCGTGAGTGTGTGTGTGTGCTTTGAGACAGGTTTCTCTGTGAAGATCCCTCCCCCCCCCCCCGTGAGTGTGTGTGTGTGCTTTGAGACAGGTTTCTCTGTGTAGTCCTGGCTGTCTTGGTAGACCAGGCTGTCCTCACACTTGGAGATCCAACTGCCTCTTCCTTCCGAGTGCTGAGATTAAAGGCATGCACCACCGCCAAACAATTTTTTTTAATGCACATGTCTCTTTTCATTCAGAAGTAGTTGCCCAACACAAAAGAGATGCCAAGTTTTATGACGTGTGTAATTTTTTGGGGGGAGGGGCTGTTATGGTTTGGTGTCTTTTGTCTTTTGGGATTTTGCTTTTTGTTGTCTGAGGTTTCTGTCCTGCCCGGTTCCTGCAATCATTAAGTCCCCCTCCAAAAAAAATCACACAAAGGTCTATATTAGCTATAAACTGATTGGTCCATTAGCTCAGGCTTCTTATTAACTCTTATAACTTATATTAGCCCATTATTCTTGTCTATGTTAGGCATGTGGCTTGGTACCTTTTTTGGTGGGTCAGTCACATCTTGCTTCTTCTGTGTCTGGGATAGGACTGCAGAGGAATGGGCTTCCTTCTTCCCAGAATTCTATTCTCATTGACCCACCTCTAATTCCTGTCTGGTTGTCCAGCCTATACTTCCTGCCTGGCTACTGGCCAATCAGCATTTATTTAAAATATAATTGACAGAATACAGACCATTGTGCCACACCAGCTTTATTTTGATCTTTTTTTTCCTAAGAGAAATAACAAGAGATCAGATGGATAGGGAGTTGGGGAGGATCTGTGAGGACTTGACACAGGAGAAGGAATATGATTAAAATAAAGTGTATGAAAAATAAGTCAGACAGTGATGTTTATGCCTTTAATCCCAGGACTCAGGAGGCAGAGGCAAGTAGACCTCTGAGTTCAAAGCCAACCTGTCTATAGAGTGAGTTCCAGGGCAGCCAGGGGTACACAGAGAAACCCTGTCTCAAAACAAACAAAAATATTCAACAAATTTAAATATCATATATCAAATTTAATCATATTTATAAAATATCATATCGGGCTGGAGAAATGGCTCAGCGGTTAAGAACACTTGACTGTTCTTCCCGAGGACCCGGGTTCAATTCCCAGCACCCACATGGCAGTTCATAACTGTCTGAAAATCCAGTTCCAGCGATCTGACACCCTTACACCAATGCACATAAAATAAAGTTAAATAAACCATAGAAATTTTAAAAAAATAAATAAAATATCATATCAAATAAATATATTATATCAAATTTAAATTTTATGGTGATATTTGTGTGGTTTGTGCTCTACACAAATAGAGCTTTCCTGAAGATCAGAGGGTAGAGCTAGTCACCAGTTAACCACAGGGCCTGGCAGTGGTGGCTCACACCTTTAATCCCAGCACCCAGAAGGAGGAAACAAATGATGTGTCTGGGCGGAGAGAGACGGTGATAAGGCAGGGCAGAGACAGGAGCCTGGCCTTTTCAGGTGAGAAGAAGTTGGTGAGTAAGAGGTGGCTGTGGTTTGCTCCTTTGTTTCTCTGATCTTTCAGCATTTACCCTGATATCTGACTCCAGGTTTTTATTATTAAGACCTGTTAGATTCATGGTTTATATCATTATATCATTTGCCTGTTCCCTTTCCGCCCTCAAACACTTCCAAACGCTTCAAGAAGCATCCCCTTCTTGCTTTGAAATACATAACCTCTATTTCTTCAATTGTTGCCTATATGTATATATATATATTACACATATATGTATATATATATATTACACACATATGTTTATGTATGCATATATATTCCTAAGTATTTACCGAGTTGGAATTTAATTGGGGTTTCCTATAGGAGTGCAGGCATCTTAGGGGCAGCTCCACCACTCCCCCTGAGAATTGTAACTGACCATCCATTCCTGGAGAGGGCCAGCGTCTTGTGCTTATAGGCTTGTGAGCACTCTCCCTTCACCCCTTCTGCAGGTGACTGTGGACCCAGCCTTGTGAAGGTTGCTTTTAGATGACCGTGGATTATTTATTTATCTTTTGGGGGCGCAGGGGAACATGCAGTGATGGCGCAACAGTGGCGGTCAGAAAACAGCTTTAGGGAATTAGTTTTCTCCTTCCGCTAAGTGAGTCTGGGGGTTTAAGTTCAGGCTTGACGGCAGGTGCCTTTTACGGAAGCATCTCACTGGCTTAGTCAAAGTTCTTTGATTTCAAGATGGTAACAGCCATGTCGTGCCCAGAGGACAAGAACTTCATGATACCTGGGAAGAAAGGTGTGGAGGACCAGCAAGATGGCTCAGTGGATCGAAGGTCTTTGCTGTGGATCCTGATGACCTGAGTTTAGTCTCTGGGCTCCTGGTGAGTGGAGCAAACAGCTTCTGAAAGTTTGTGTCTGTCCTACACACACAGTGGCACATGTGTCTACACACATAAAAGCAGACACATAGACACACAAATTAATGTATGTATGTAAAAATATTTAATGTGTATAAAAATATTGAATATAGGGCTGGAGAAATGGCTCAGTGTTAAGAGCATTGCCTGCTCTTCCAAAGGTCTTGAGTTCAATTCCCGGCAACCACATGGTGGCTCACTACCATCTGTAATGAGGTCTGGTGCCCTCTTCTGACCTACAGATATACACACAGACAGAATATTGTATACATACTAAATAAATAAATATTAAAAAAATATTGAATATATATTAAATAAAAAGTAAGCAAATTCAAAGGATGTGGAGACCCAGCAAGGGACAAGGTTACCTCTCACACCCATCCTGGCTGGGGTAATCTCTCTATGAAATGATGTTGGGAAGTTTGGGAGTAATCAGGTTTCCAAATCTAGCCCATCTTGAAGCTAGATAGGTCACCTGAGTCCCAGATATCCCTGGGCCAGGGCAAATGAGAAGTAGACATACAGTCAGCGCTAGGCCTGTTTCTGCGCATATGGCTCCAGCCAGATGAAGATGACAGTGGCCTTTAGCACCAAGTCGGGTCCTGTCATGCACATGGCTTGCCCACTTCCTCTCCCAAACACTACGACAGATAGCACCAGGTATCACTGAGCTGAGATAGGAACCCAGATGTCCCAGCAACTGTCCCTCACATTGTCCACACTTCTCTAACCGCCTGGAGCTGAGCATAGTGATGGCTCCTGACTGTTGGTGCCTTGACGTCAGCTCAGGGTCCTAACTGGGCTTGTAAGGCTTCCTGGAGGAGGAGACACTTCAGACAGACTCACACATGTGAGGTCAGGGGCAAAATCACGGCAAGAGGCACAGGAGCGCTGCCTGGCCTTAGGGCCACATCTCAACTTCATGTTACCAGTGTCCACCCGGCCTCACTTCCCAAGCCCCTGCCCCCTTTTATTTCTTTCTTTCTTTATTTATTGAGACAGGTCTCACTGTGTAGTCTCAGATAGGCAGAACTTGCTATATAGACCAGGGTGGCCTTGAACTCACAGATACCTATCTGTCTAGCTCTGCCTCCTGAGAGCTGGATCAAAGGAGTCCACCATCATGTCTGGCTGGGTTGTGGGTATTTACCCACACCTGACTCACCATGGCTTGCTTGGTTTTATTTACTTCATGTTTAATTGACATATAGTCATTGCATATATTTATGTAGTACAGTGCAGTAGTTGATATGGGGGTGGGGGTGTGTTGTTTAGCAATGATCAAATTACGGTAATTACCAGGGTCAGCACTTCAAATAGTTATTCCCTTTGTAACTAGCTGTCTTTTCTTTATTTTTATTTAAATTTTTAAAAAGTTTTTCTTTTTTTTAAGTTTTCAAGACAGGGTATCTGTCCTGGAACTCACTCTGAAGACCAGGCTGGCCTCAAACTCACAGAGATCTGTCTACCTCTGCCTCCCGAGTGCTGGGATTAAAGGCGTGAGCCACCACCACTACTCAGCATGCTATCTTGTTTTAGTTTGAGAAGTCTATTGTGGGATATATGTGTACTGTGTGAAGGTGCATTGCTGTGATTGGTATATTAAAAAGCTCAATGGCCAATGGCTAGGCAGGAGAGAATAGGTGGGACTTCCTGGCAGAGAGAGAGAGAGAGAAGCTGGGAGGAGGAATCTAGGCACATTTACCAGCAGACTCAGGGCAAGTTGGCTGTCCTGTACTAAGAGGAAAGGTAACCAAGCCATGTGATAGAATGAAGATTAATAGAAAAAGGTTAATTAAGTTATTAGAACTAGTTTTAAAAAGCCGTCTAAGCTAATGCGAAGCTTTCATAATTAACAAGTCTCTGGGTTGTTATTTGCAGGCTGGTGGGCCAAGAAAGTGTGCTGAGAAAACTTTCCACAGAAGTCCTGACTGGCTGAGGATTTGATGTGTAGACCAGGCCCTCAGAGGTTTGTGGGGGTTTGTGCCTGTGAGTGTGACTGCCAACAGAGAGAGGCCAGAGGTGTCCAATCCCCTGCCATGGGGAGTTGTGGTGGCTTGAAGGAAAATGGCACCCAAAAAGGAATGGCACTGTTGGAAGGTGTGGCCTTGGAGGAGGTGTGTCACTGTGGGGGGAGGTTTTGAGGTCTCCTTTGCTCAAGCTTCCCTCAGCGTGACACTGAGTCTACTTCCTGTTGCCTTCTGATCAAGATATAGCCTGCGCGGTGCCTGTAAGCCATCATGCCCCCCAGTCGATGAGAAGGGACTGAACCTCCGAACTGTAAGCCACCACCTCAATGAAATATTTTCTTTATATGAGTTGCCATGGTGATGGTGTCTCTTTACAGCTTTATAAACCCTAAGACAGGAGTGGATGAAGTCTTGTGTGAATGTGGTATTGACATTGACATGAGCACAGCCATGCCAAGTTCTCCAATGCCTCAGACCCCTGGGGACTGTAAGACCTTCCCTGGGTCAGACTTGGAGGAATGGCAAGGTCTTCTCCTTGGCTGTGTATGAATATTGGTGAATTGTTCACCTTTGGCTAAACCAGAGGATGAAGAAAGTTATCAATGGCTAATTCCTCAATCCAGATGTTGACACTGTATGCAGAAGTTGTCCGCCATAGCTTTCTTCTCCTGGACAGCTGCACCCTGAGACCCCATGAGACTTCCTGTAGAGACTGGCTAACCTGCCTCCCTCTATTGGTGCTGTGTATAACAAATGTACAGAGTCTCTCAGCCGATATCAGTGTATCTCCAGCAGAGAATCTGGCTTTGGATCCATCCAGGAGAGAGCATGAGTCCCAGAAGTTTGTCCCTACTGGTAAGAGAGGAAGAACCTCCAAATTTCTTTCTATTGTTGGTTTGTGTGTTTGTGGCATGGCAGGGGCATGCGCATGTGTGCATATACGTGTGGATGCCAGAGGTCAGCATCGGCTATTTTCTTTTCTTCTCTTCCTTCCTTTCTTTCTTTCTTTCTTTCTTTCTTTCTTTCTTTCTTTCTTTCTTTCTTTCTTTTTTGAGACAGGGTTTCTTTGTGTAACAGTCCTAGCTGTTCTGGAACTAGCTCTGTAGACCAGGCTGGCCTCGAACTCACAGAGATCCGCCTGCCTCTGCCTCCCGAGTGCTGGGACCACCACCCGGCTTTACTTTACTTTACTTTTTTGAGATGAAGATCTCTCATCAAACCTGGAGTGCTCCAATTTGGCTGGAACTGGCTCACCAGTAAGCCCCAGGGGTCCTCTCGTCTCTGCCTCTCCAAACTCGGGATTAATGTAAGTCCCTAGCCCCCATTAGTAATTTCCAAGTCAACTCGATTGCATTTGGAGTACTTCCCTAGCATTAGTTCTACAATAATTATTGCTTTATTTAATTATCTATTTACTAATTTTTGGTGTCCTGAGACAAGGGCTCCCATACATAGCTCAGCCCACCTGAACTCACTATGTGGCTGAACGCCACCTTGAATTCCTGATCTTTCCCACTACCCAGGCTTATTCCTGTGGTCTAGTTTACAGACTATTCTCAGGATGGCTCTATATGCATTTGAAAAGGATATTTTCCTGTGTTAGTTGTTTTTTCATTTTAAAGCTCTCTGTGGGTCTGTGGCTCAGACAGTAGAGAACTTGCAGGAAGACCTCGGTTTAATCCCCAGCATCAAATGAACCAGGCATGGTGATTTCTTTATTCCAGCACTTGACTGCTCAGGTAATAGGATTAGAAGATTGGGCAGGTAGGATGGCTTAGCAAATAAAGGCACTTGCTGCCAACTCTGATCACTGTAATGTGATTCCAGAACCCACATGTGGAAGGAGAGAACCCACTCCTGCAAGTTGTCTTCTGAGCTCTACAGACAGGCCATGAGATACAGGTGCCCCCCCCAACACACATGCACAGAATATGCATGTAATAAGTGAATCTAATAAAAATTTAGCAGACGCAAAGGCCATGGAGGGGGCTGCTTACTGCCTTGCTGAGCCTGTTTGCTTATAGAACCTAGGACCACGAGAACAAGGACAGGAGCCTTTGAAAATGCTCCCTAAGCCAGGTGGTGCTGCACATCTTTGATCCCAGCCCTCAGGAGGCAGAGGCAGGAGGATCTCTGTGAGTTCCAGGACAGCCGAGACTGTTACATAGAGAAATCCTGTCTCGAAAAGCCGAAAATAAACGTAAAAGCAAATAAATGAATAAACTTAACTCAAGGCCATACAGTTCATACTTAGCAAACCTGGGAATCAAATCCAGTCTTATGGCTTTGCGTTCTAACAACCAAACAGCTTGGTAACAATCCTCCACCCCCATGTTCAGTTTTATTTACTTTGCAGAAGAATATTGGGCACTGTAAATATTTGGCTGTGTGAAAGAACTAAGGTTTAGCATGTCTGAAAGCATGGATGCGACATGTGTGCAGGTGCCCACAGAAGTCAGAAGGGCGTGTAGGATCCCCTAGAATGGGTGTTACTGGAGGCAGCAGAGGGCGATGAGAGACATTTCTGGAAGAAAATGTTTAGTCCCTGACTTTGTCATGTTCTTCCTGCCAACTCAGTTCAGTGACCAGGGCATCATTTTCAGCTTCAAGCTCCTTCAGGACCAGCACCCATGCCCACCTTGGCGCTTCTTCTTTCTTTTTTTTTTTAATATTTATTAATTAAGTATACAATATTCTGTCTGCATATATGCCTGCAGGCCAGAAGAGGGCACCAGATCTCATTACAGATGGTTGTGAGCCACCAGTGGTGCTGGGAATTTAACTCAGGACCTTTGGAAGAGCAGGCAATGCTCTTAACCACTGAGCCATCTCTCCAGCCCCATCTTGGCGCTTCTAGAGATACTTTCCTAGCAGCAGTTTTCCAGGGTCCCTTGCCTGCCTCAACCGACCCCCCCCCCCCAAGTCTCCTTGTACCTTTGGTAATTGCTCATGTCACAATTTCAGGGATAGCCATTCTCCTCACTCTCCGACTTTCCCATCTGACAGTCGGGAGTAGCTTTTCTTTACTATCTCTTCATACCCTCTTGGTTAGAAGGGATCTATTGCCACGCTCCCTTTGTGACCCCGTCCCCTCTTCACTCTTCAACTGATGCACCCACTACTCTCCATTACACTCCATTTTTCTATCTATACGAGGCCACAAGTTTGGAGCGTGCAGGTTTGAGCCCACGGAGGGCTCAAAGCCGGATGGCTGGTTGCAGCTCTGAAGCCCTGCAGGCTTGGACTCGCTCTGCTCGGTCCTGCAGACCTGCCTTTAGCCCCGCCTCTGTCCCAAAGAGGCCCCGCCCAAGACTCGCCCCACAAGACCACGCCCACAGGCCAAAGTGGTCCCGCCCTCGG
The DNA here is from genome assembly GCF_037038515.1 of Microtus pennsylvanicus. Taxonomy (NCBI): domain Eukaryota; kingdom Metazoa; phylum Chordata; class Mammalia; order Rodentia; family Cricetidae; genus Microtus; species Microtus pennsylvanicus. The sequence goes on along the minus strand of NC_134583.1, from coordinate 88,925,342 downwards.
CCCGCCCCGCCCCGGCTCGGGCGGCCGGAGGACCCGGAGTGGAGGCTCCCGAGCCCGTGGCGGCGGTGACGATGTGGTTCTTCGCCCGGGACCCGGTCCGGGACTTCCCATTCGAGCTGAGCCCGGAGCCCCCCGAAGGTGGCCCGCCCGGGCCTTGGACCCTGCACCGCGGCCGCAAAAAGGTGAGATACGGTGCTGCTCCGCAGGCCGCGGCCGACCTCGGCGTTTCCTATGCTGTGTGCCGGCCCCGCTGCGTCGCGCCGGGCCTGACGTGGCGACCGAGGCTCCCGGGAACGGGCTTGGGAGCGGGGCGGGCAGTGACGACGTGGCGGGCGGAAGGATCGAGGGACGGACAAGCGGACAGGACGGGGGTCACGTGGGCCTGGCCAGCTTCTTAAGGGCTGTCCTGGGCGAGACTCGCCGGCGTCCCTTCCTTGCTGCTCTGGAGACGCACTCAGAGCTGGTGAAGCCCAGGCAGGTTGGAGTGGTCACTTGGCCCGTGCCTCTCACGTTGCCGTGTCCTCCACCAGGCCACAGGCAGCGCGGTGTCCATCTTCGTGTATGATGTGAAAGCGGGAGCTGAAGAGCAGACCCAGGTGGCCAAAGCTGCCTTCAAACGCCTCAAAACTCTCCGGCACCCCAACATCCTGGCTTATATCGATGGGTTGGAGGTACCTGTCACCCGATCTGCCCATCTCACTGTTTGCCCTCACTTTGTACCCAAGTGCTTCAACGCCCTCAGATTTGGTACCTTGTCCACTACCTCTCTCCCAGGCATGCCCCTCATCTTCCCTTCCTCCTCTGGAATCGTACCCTAATACCATTTTCCTTACCCAGACAGAAAAGTGCCTCCACATCGTGACAGAGGCTGTGACCCCACTGGGAACATACCTCAAGGCACGAGCAGAGGCAGGTGGCCTGAAGGAGCAGGAACTATCGTGGGGGCTGCACCAGATCGTAAAAGCCCTCAGCTTCCTGGTCAACGACTGCAACCTCATCCACAATAATGTCTGCATGGCCGCTGTGTTTGTGGACAGGGCTGGCGAGTGGAAACTTGGGGGTCTGGACTACATGTACTCAGCCCAGGGCAACGGCGGGGGACCACCCAGCAAGGGGATCCCTGAGCTTGAGCAGTACGATCCCCCGGAGTTGGCGGACCACAGTAGCAGAGCAGTCAAAGAGAAGTGGTGGGTGACTGATGTCATTGTGCCTTGATCTGTACTGCACTGCTGGCCCCTGCAGCCTTGGAACCCCTAGACTAGCTGGGAAGCCCCTGGCTCTTGCTGCCTGTCTGGGAAGAGAACCAGCATCTTAGGAGGAGGGTGGTTGGTCAAGATGGACATAACCTTAGGTGTTTAGTCCCTCTGAATTTGGAAGCTCTGTTGGAAGCAGGTGTTCATGCTTCTCTGACTTTTGGTTTCTCTGTTAAATGGGGCTAGTGAAACAAACTACTTGGGGCTAAGGGATCAGTGCAGGGACAGCCACGGCCTGTGATACAGTGGGTGCCTGGTAGCTAAAGCAGGTTGGAGGCAGCACTAGTATATGCTGGGGATCCCTGAACAGCTCTGGATTACTGCCACAGGTCAGCAGACATGTGGCGCCTGGGCTGCCTCATCTGGGAAGTTTTCAATGGATCCCTACCTCGGGCAGCTGCCCTGCGAAATCCTGGAAAGGTAAGTGTCTAGCTCCTGCCTACCTCATCAGTCCCTTCTTCCTTACCACCCATTCACCACCCTTTCCCTGACATGGAGCATTCTCTTACAGATCCCCAAATCACTGGTGACCCATTACTGTGAGCTGGTGGGAGCCAACCCCAAAGTACGTCCCAACCCGGCTCGCTTCCTGCAGAACTGCCGGGCACCCGGTGGCTTCATGAGCAACCGATTTGTAGAGACCAACCTCTTCCTAGAAGAGATTCAGGTGAGCTCCCAGTCTTCCTGGTCTTTGCCATGGCCCTCACCTATGCTTTGGCATCTCTCATGTTTGGATTGTGTGGAAACAAGCATGGGCAGTGGAGTTAAGACCTTTGGGTGCAAGCCCTGGCTTTACCTCTTCTCATCTTGTGACCTTTCATGCCTGAAGTTCAACAAAGGACATAATTCCTCCTTTCCAGGAGCCTGGGGCAGAGTTTTCTAGTTCAAAACGCATAGCACAGCCCCCCTTGGTATCCGTGGGAGTCCTAGTTTGCTTTCTGTTGTGATGAAATCCCATGACCGAAAGCAGAGTGTTGAGGGGAGTGCTTCTCTGGCTTACACAGTCACAGTCCATAATGAAGGGAAGTCAAGGCAGGAGCGCAAGCAGAGGCCGTGGAAGAATGCACTTTAGTGGCTTGCATCAGTTTGCTTTTTTATTACAACCTAGGACCACCTGTCCAAGAGTCACTGTCCACACTTGGCTGGGCCCTCCCATATCAATCATTAATCATGAGAATGCCCCCAACAGGCAATCTGATGGAGGTATTTTCTCAACTGAGGTTCCCTCTTCCCAGATGACAGAAAACTAACCAGCACAGTGGGAATTGGCTCTAGGACCCCTGAGAATTGACAGATGCTCTAGTCCCTGATAAAAGTCATAGTGTTTGCATGTAACTTATATCCTTCCGTAATCCTCTGTGTGTGTGTGTGTTGAATACATATGTGTGAGGAGCTGTGTGCTAGTGTGCAGAGGCCAGAGGAGGATATCAGGTGTCCTCCGCTATCCCCCATGCCTCATTCTCATTGCTCGGGTCTCACTCAGCCTGGAGCCAGTAATTTCCAGTGATCTCCTGTCTCCAGCTCCATAGCACTGGTGACAGGTGTGTGGGGCTATGCCCAGCTTCTTACGTGGAGCTGGGTATTTGAACCCAGTTCCTCATGTTTGCACAGCAAATACTTTTACCCACTGAGCCATTAACCCACCCTGCCCTTCTGTATTGTTCAAATTTATCTGTAGCTAACTTATTATCCCCTTATGTGATATATGTGCTATGTAAATAGTTACTAAACTGTGATATTTGGGCAAATCATGGCAAGAAAAAGTAGGCTGTATGTTTGTGGTATAGACAGTTGTTTCTTTCCTGATGCTTTGGTCTCTGGTTCTTGAATCCACTCATGGTGGAGGCAGACAGAGAGGGCTGCTGCGTAGAGTTGAACTCACAACAGACACCCAATGGCTGCTCCACAGCTCCCTATCTGCGCTGTTGCTCTTTCTTCATGGCGCCACACACAGTGCTAGGGAGCGAGGAGAGTCAGACCTGTCCTCAAGGACCCAGCAAGGAACAGAGCAGGGCCCCCCTTTGGGAGCACTCATTACAGGAGAAAGACAGGAAACATTAATGAGAAAACCTATGCTCCCTGAGTAATCGCTGGAAGAAAATGACCAGGTATTCTGAGGACCCCCTTGGAGAAGAGAGTTGGGCTAGGTCCTGAAAGACTCAAAGGTGGGAGCCACCTGGAAGGTGACTTGGGGAAGATGGCCCCGGAAGAGAGAACACGAGAACACATGGGAAGGGGACACACTCTGCTTCATTTCTGAATCTCAGCACCCATATCTATGCAAGGCAGAGAGTCACAGCATCCACCAGCTCTTAGGGGCATCATAGTGACACAGGATTGAGGCTCTGCCCTGACCCAGCCTGAGGCAGGGATCACAGAATCAGGAGCTGAGCAGAAGGCTACAGACCTTGAAGGAGCAGAGTTCAGAGTTGGGGTAGGGCAGGAAGGACAATACCTTTTCTTTTTTGAGGCAGGGTATCACTATGTAGCCCTGGTTATCCCAGAATTCACTATGTAGACCAGACAGGCCTTGAACTCGCAGAGATCTTCCTGCCTCCGTATTACAACCTAGGACCACCTGCCCAAGAGTCACTGTCCACACTTGGCTGGGCCCTCCCACATCAATCATTAATCATGAGAATGCCCCCAATAGGCAATACTCAATAGGTATTTTCTCAAGTGAGGTTCCCTCTTCCCAGATGACAGAAAACTAACCAGCACAGTGGAAGGGTGGCCTTGGCTGTGATTTGGTCTTTTTGAACTTTTCTCATTTCCAGTACTGGGGCAGAGCTTGCCGCTCATGCTGGACTAAGCAACTCCCAGGCACCTCGGCATTCCTCATCCTCAGCCGTGGTTGCTCGTTCTGGGCCAAGCTACCTCTGTGGGATGGTGGTAAAACAGGGTGCAAGGGGTTTGGGGTCATGACTTTCTATATGCTTGGCTTTTTTCTTCCTGAGACAAGGCCTCACTGTGCAGCCCAGGTTGGCCTTGAATCCTCAATCCTGCCTTGGTCTCCTCAGTGCTGGGAAGGCATGTGCTGCCATGCCCAGCTTCTGGCCATGGTCCCCTCCACCCTCATCTTCCTTTGTGAGTGGGTGGGTGACAACATGTTTTTGCACTGTGCAAGGTTGCAGAGGTTTGTTGGTCACTTCTTAGCTGTGTGTCTTTAAACAAGCTCCCTCTTCTGTCTGCTGCTTGTTGGTAAGGTGCTCGTGTTTTTCTGCCTCATAAAGTTGTGTGAGGGTTATTTGAGATGCTGTGTGGAAGGTTTCGTTTTCAGTCTGTGCTTAGGAAATTTGTGCTGTGGGTTTGACTGCCTCTGGTGGGGGTATTAGGAGGACTATGGAGTATTGAGCGTTTGGGCCCAGTCTGGTGGCAAACTGTGCCTGTTCCCTGACTTCTTCTATGGCTCTCCAGAAACTCCACCCAGTGTGCCCAGCCAGGCCAAGGCAAGGACCAAGTAAGATCCTTCCTGCTTTGAGCCTCAGTTTCCTCATGTGGGTTGTTGTGAGCAGCAGAGGACATGCTGATGAAGGGTTTAATCTTTCTAGCCATTGTCTACCCTACAGGGTAAGTGACAGGGTAGCAAGGACAGTCACTAGAAAACATTGGCTGCATGCCAGGCATTGGGTCTAAATATATAGCCTTGACTGGCTTTGAACTCACTGTGTGGTCTAGGCTGGCCTCAAGCTCTAGATCCTCCTGCATTAGCCTCCTTAATGCTGGCATCACAGTGTGCATGGCCAGCCTGGCTTGCTGGCAGCGCGTATGAACATTTTCTGGTTGAATTCTCAGAGTGGTGGTAGAGTTGTTACACTATTTTACAGGGGAGAGTCTGCCCATGATCACCTGCTAAGTGGAGAGCTGGGCTCCCTTGCATTGCTCCTGTCCCCCCAGCCTGGGGTGGCCTCACTCTCGTCTGAGTCTGGAGTGTGTGTAGTGTGGCTGTTTTCCCCTTGAACCCTGTCTTTGCCCCCCAGATCAAAGAGCCAGCTGAGAAGCAGAAGTTCTTCCAAGAGCTGAGCAAGAGCCTAGACTCATTTCCTGAAGATTTCTGTCGGCACAAGGTGCTGCCCCAGCTACTGACCGCCTTTGAGTTCGGCAATGCTGGGGCTGTGGTCCTCACACCCCTCTTCAAGGTAAATGGGGCCAGGCAGGAGCTGTGGGATACAGAGATATGAATGGATACAGCCCTGGGTGAGAAGCATTCTCAGGGTGGACGCAAGCCCAGTGTCCTCTTGACTTAGCAAGCAAGGCCACCTGACAGTGGGAGGGAGTCTGGCGGACTTGTAGCCCTTGGGAAGAACAGTTCTGTGCTGCCAGATTCCTCTGCTTATAGATCCTTGTTTCAGTGCCTTCCCTCCATTTCTCCAAGCCTTCTCCATCATCACCTCATTCCTCTCCTGGGAAGTCTGCAGTGAGCCCAAGCAAGTTGAGGGAACCCTGTGAAGTTGCCCTAGCCCCGTGGATGTGGCCAAACCCCTCTTTCTCCTCCTTGCTCAGGTGGGGAAATTCCTCAGTGCTGAAGAGTACCAGCAGAAGATCATCCCCGTGGTGGTGAAGATGTTCTCATCCACCGACCGTGCCATGCGCATCCGCCTCCTCCAGCAGGTAGAGGCCTCAGCCAGTTTCTGCCCAGGTCTTCCTCCCAGACCCTGGTTCTAGTCACCCCCAACCTTAGACAGGTGGCTGGAGCCTGTGCTTTGGCTATAGAGGTACCCTGAACCCCTTACCATTGAGTGTTCCACAGGTGAAGGGCCAGGAAAACTCTGGGGAGGTGGAGCTGGTCTCAGGGCTCCTTGTAGCCTTGGGCTCTTCAGACTCTGTCACTTAGGTCCTCTAAAGTAGGACACGGTTTCTCCCGTCAGCCCTACAGCTACAAAGTGTTAGCCTGTAGGTTAGAATGTTCTCATGAGCCAGAAAGACTCTCAGGTAGCAGGGACCAGTCCCTGCCAAATGCCCTTCCCTCCTGAGGACGTGTGCATGAGCTGGACTCGGGAGGCTGCCTGGTGGCCAGTGTCTGCACTGGAACAGCCAAAGCCAGAGTGGCTGTGACTTTGGTGGGGTGCGGCCGTCTTCTCACGCCACACCCTGGGCCACAGATGGAGCAGTTCATCCAATACCTCGACGAGCCTACAGTCAACACCCAGATCTTCCCCCATGTTGTACATGGCTTCCTGGACACCAACCCTGCCATCCGGGAGCAGACAGTCAAGGTGGGTGTAGTCAGGCCTAGAGTGGCCATTTCTTGTCTCCCAGGACAGGGAAGTGGTTCTCTCTGGAGCACAGGCCTTGGTTTGAGACAGTGCGTGTGGTGGTTGTTGCAGTGCCTGGGATGGTGATGGCAGCACGCGGAGAGAATGGGCCGTTCCAAAGCTGGGGCTGACAGTGCTTTCTGAGAGTTGCGGATGATTCGGAGGCTTCTCATCCAAGTGTACTGAGAGACTGAGGAGTGGGGACTGGGCAGAGCTGGGCTGCGATTGGGGCAGGGAACACAGTTACATTAGGGTGCACCCCAAGGGACTGTCCTCAGCTTAGTGCCACTGGGACAGAATACCCGAAGTAACCTGAAGAGGAAAGATCTGTTTGGGGGTCAGTTTCGGGGCTTTTGGTCCATGGCCACTTGTCTCTGTTGCATCTGAGCCTGTGAGGTGCTGGGACATTCTGGCGGGGACCAGGAAGTGAAGTAGAACAGCTCTCCACATCACAGATGGACAGAAAGAGGAGGGGCTGGGGCAAGTGATAGCTCCCAAGGGTTTGTCCTCAAGGATCCACTGCCTTGAACTAAGTTTACTTCATCACCTCCCAACAACCCATCAAATTATGAACTGGTGAGGTCAGAGCCCTCTGGATTGGTCAATTCCAGGAAGCGTCATCCTGTGCATTGCTGCCCTGCAGCAGGACCAGCCTCCACTGCATCTGAGAGCATTGCAGGTTCAAACAGCATGCGTGTGCATGTGAGCCATGCAGAGAGAAGACTTAGAAGGGCAAGAGTGTCAGGTACAAAAGGAGCCAAAGAATGCACTTTGAGGTTTCCGACCATCCAGGTCTCAGTGAACAGAGCAGTCAGCTAGGGAAGAACGTGAAGGTGTTGAAACACCGTAGGTCAGGGGTAGTGGAAGAGAAGCTTGGCCCTTGTCCTGTGCATTTTTATTGTCACAACCTGGAGTCTTCTAGGAAGAGGGAAACTCAAAACGACGACTTTCCTAGGTCAGGTTGCCTTGTGGGCATGTCTGTGAGGCATTAGCTTACTTCTGGTTTCTGTAAGACAGCCCAGCCATCCCTAAGTAGGTGGTCCCGTGTTCCACAAGAAACCATGAACTGGAAGAAAGAGCCGCTTTCTCCTACTTCCTGCCCCCATGCTCCTTTGTTCTTTTTTCCCCTATTAGCTTTTTCTGAGATAGGATCTTCTTATGTGACTGTCTGTCCTGGAACATTGTGTAGATCAGGCTGGGCTTGAACTCAGAGATAGACCCCTGCCCGCTGAGTGGTGTGATTCAAGGTGTGACTCCCATGCCTGCCTTCTGCCCTCATGCTCTGAATTGTATCCCTGTCCTGACTTGGGTTGATGCTGGATTATGACCTGGGAGCTGTAAGACAAGACAAACCCTTTCCTTCCCTGGTGCTTTTGGTTAAAGCGTTTGTTACAGCAACAGAAAGGGAACTAGAAGAGCCATTACTTTAGTAATTTGAAAAAATAAGTAAATAGCTGGGCAGTGGTAGTGCACACCTTTAATCCCAGCGCTTGGGAGGCTGAAGCAGGTGGATCTCTGAGTTTGAGGCCAACCAGAATAAGTTCTAGGACAGCCAGGGCTCCACGAAGAAACCCTGTCTTAAAAAAAACAAAAAGATAAAAAGAAAAGAAAAATAAATAAATACATTTAATGGCTAGGCATGGTGGTGTATGCCTCTAATCCTAGCACTCAGGGGAGGTTGAAGCAGGAGGGTTGCAAGTTCAAGGACAGCCCTGGGCTACAAAAAAAAAAAAAGTTAAATTGAAAATTAGTAAATTGGAGGTGATCAGTGACCTCAGCATGGATGAACCAGTGTGGTAGAATGGCTCTCAGTATATTGATATGTAAGTCCAAACGAAGCATAATGTCGGCAAGCATCTGGGGTCTTGCTGTAGAAGGGAGACAGAACTAAGGGACTCCCTCTCAATATACTAGTTGGGACAGGACTGGACTGGGCAGGTCTGACAGCCCTGCTCGAAGCCACGGCCCACTGGTGGCTTGTGCACTCCCCCAGGAGTCTGTTCTTGCCCTGGCTCACTGGACCCTCTACCCCTCCACTCTACAGTCCATGCTGCTCTTGGCCCCAAAGCTGAATGAGACCAACCTCAATGTGGAGCTGATGAAGCACTTTGCAAGACTGCAAGCCAAGGATGACCAGGGTCCCATCCGCTGCAACACCACGGTCTGCTTGGGCAAAATCGGCTCCTACCTCAGTGCTACTGTGAGTGTCTTGTAGAGCTGTGGAAGGATAGCAGCCTCCTTCGGGGCTACAAAGCAACCCTGTGTCCGTGGGGCCTCATTGTTCTAGAGACTCAGCCCCTGAGCTCCATGAGACCTATTGCCTGGGCTTCTTGAAATGGAGTCAGCTGCTGAACACACAGCCAGTAAGGTGGTAGACCTGGGTTCTGAACTCAGGTCTGCTTGACTCTTACGTCTTCACGCATCACTTAGCCACGGTCTATAAACTTGAGCTTCTGCTAGGCCTAGACTCTTAAACAAGAATGAATGAAAGTTGGGTGTGGTGGCACACACCTTTAGTCCTAGCACTAGGGAGGCAGAGGCAGGCAGATCTCTGTGAATTTGAGGCCAATCTGGTCTACAGAGCAGAGTTCCTGGACAGTCAGAGCTACACAAATAAACCCTGTCTCAAAAACAAAACAAACAAATGGAAAAATCAAAGGAACGGATGAATAGGATCAGCAGGTAGGGAGGAGAGGAGGTTCACGCCCAGCCTCAGGGTTGCTGCTGTGGCCCTACACCTTGAGGCAGCGTGAAACCCAATGATCCAAGAGAAGCCGAGGTACATATTTGTTTATAGATTCTCTTCCTTTATTATTATTATTAGGTTGTTTTTTTGAGGCAGGGTTTCTCTCTGTAGCCCTGGCTGTCCTGAAACTTGCTGTCTAGACCATGCTGACCTTGAACTCACAGGATCACTTGCCTCTGCCTCCCAAGTGCTGGGGCTAAAGATGAGCACCACACTGCCTGCCATAGTTCTCTTCTTTTACATTGTGAATGATAGGTTCTCATTTCCAGACCTTGGCTCCAGTGGATGGCCCTGTCCTAGGAAGGAAGGTCTGGTAGTTGGGGCCCCTTATTGATTCTGTACATTGAAGCATCCTTTCCTTTGTCAATCTGGGCTCTCAGACTAGACACAGGGTCCTCACCTCCGCCTTCAGCCGGGCCACTAAGGACCCATTTGCACCGTCCCGGGTTGCTGGTGTCCTGGGCTTTGCTGCCACACACAATCTCTACTCAATGGATGACTGTGCCCACAAGATCCTGCCTGTGCTCTGCGGCCTTACTGTGGACCCTGAGAAATCTGTGCGGGACCAGGTAAGGCCCAACCAGGCAGACCCCAGGGTTGGGCTCAGGGATAACCAGTCTCCAAGAGGCCTGGCAATCCTTGGGAGTGCTGGAGCACCCAGCTTGGCCTCTTGTTGCTCCACAGGCCTTTAAGACCATCCGAAGCTTCCTGTCCAAATTGGAGTCTGTATCGGAAGATCCTACTCAACTGGCAGAAGTAGGTGAGTGACCTACGCTCGTGTTCTCTCCCTTTGCCATGTCCTTTATAGTCCCCTGGTATGTCCCATCCCATGGGTGCTTCTGAAAGCTGGAAAGCAAAAAGTCAGCAAGCAGCTCCCTGTTCCATACCTTGGAGAACTGGGCCTAGAGAAGGGAGGGTTTGCTGTGGATTGCTGTTGCTGAGCTGGCTCTTCTATCATCTCTCCATGAAGCCTGTATCTACTTGTCTCTCATTATCCAGAGAAAGATGTCCATGCAGCATCCAGCCCGGGAGCAGGAGGAGCTGCAGCCAGCTGGGCAGGCTGGGCTGTAACCGGGGTATCCTCACTCACCTCCAAGCTCATCCGTGCACACCCCACACCTATGCCATCTGAGACCACTGTGACCCAGAGACCAGTACCAGAGGGTGAGTACCCAGGCTCCCGCATCAGTGTCTGAGGGCTGAGATCCACTCTTGTAGGCTTTCCTAATGTGGCGGCGGGGACATGAGGCATGGGTGATGGCTAGTTACTCTCCCTGGTACTCTTCCTCTTAGCAACTTCTGTCCTGTCCCAAGATCTCCCGGAGAGCTCAGACTCTTTGTTCCCCAGGAGATGCTGCTCCTCCAGCCCCTGCCCCTGACACCCCAACGACCTCAGGCCACTGGGAGACACAGGAAGAAGACAAGGACACAGCAGAAGACAGCGCCACTGCTGACAGATGGGACGATGAGGACTGGGGCAGCTTAGAGGTGAGTGGAGCTGAGGAGGTCTCCCCAGGGAACCCCAGCGCAAGGCCACAGGCCATCCTTTAGGAGTCCACAGATTAGAGTTGGACTCGCCCTCATCGCATGGCATCCTGGTAGGTGAGCTTCACGGATTGGTCATGGGGGCCAGCACAGCCACTGAGTCCCTATTCAACTCCAGGGTCCCCAAGAGCTGGGTGAGAAAGGAGAGGGTGGGTAGGTCTCAAAAATAAAAACCAAGGGGCAGCTGAGCCATGGCTAAGAGGGCTCAGTGTGTTTGTCCTCTTGAGGGTTGAGAGTATTGCTGGTCATGCCTTCCTCCTTCTCACTCTGCAGCAGGAAGCTGAATCTGTGCTGGCACAGCAGGACGACTGGAGTGTCAAGGGCCCAGGGAGCCGAGCTGGACAAGTAGGCTGGGTCCGGCAGGGGCTATCTGTGAAACACTGTTAGTCTCTTCACTCTACTAGCCTGCCTCTCTCCATTGTCCACTCCCAGGTCAGCCACTCAGACCACAGACCTCTGGAGTCAGACTGGAACAGCTGGGAAGCTGAGGGCTCCTGGGACCAGGGCTGGCAGGAGCCCAGCTCTGTAGAGCCACCCCCAGAAGGCACCCGGCCAGCCAGCGAGTATAACTGGGGTGGTGCAGAGCCCAGTGACAAGGGTGACCCCTTTGCTGCCCTGTCTGTTCGTTCTAGTGCCCAGGTACTGGCCCATTGAGAGCATGGGGTACTTGGGGTGACTGCTGCTGGGAGCTGGCCCCCACTGTAGCCTGCATTTTCCTTTCAGCGCAGGCCAGACCCAGACTCCTGGGGTGAAGACAGCTGGGAAGGCGTGGAGGCTGAGAGCAGTGAGTATTTCCCAGGAAGGGCTGGCGGGGACCCGGGCAGGGCAGGTATGGAGCAGGGAGCTGAGACCCTTTTTCTTCCTGATCCCAGGACAGATGAAGGCAGAGCTGGCACGGAAAAAGCGCGAGGAACGGAGGAGGGAAATGGAAGCCAAGCGGGCAGAGAAAAAGGCCACCAAGGGGCCCATGAAACTGGGAGCCCGGAAACTGGACTGATACCCCTATCCCCCAACCCCCGGGCACTTCTGATCAGTGGAGCAGACCTGGAGGATGTATTTATTGTACAAACCATGTGAGCCGGGTCACCAGGCCAGGCACATCTAGTGTACATAATCAAAGCCACAATAAATTCTATTTCACATCCTGCTTCCAGCTCAGCCTAGCCCCTCCCAAGCTGTGGCTCTTGGTGCTGCCATCCCAACTTAGGATGTGAATATAAATTTGCTTTGAAAGCCAAGAGTAAATTAAAGGGGCAGATCTGACTTTGCAGTTTCTAGGGACCTTCCTCAGGGAGGAAAGCAGACAGCACTCTGCAGACAGGAGCACCCTTGGGTGTTGGGGTGCAGGAAGGAGATCTCTGGGCCCTGAGGGTCGCTGAGTCCATCTCTGATTTGGACAGGAGTAAGGGATGTACTTGTTTCCACATCAGTAGAAACTCTCTTGATGACCAAGGTGCAGGCCAAGGTGGCATCAGCGGCGCCGCTGAGGCACGCAGGCCCCATGAGGGCGGCTACGTGTGAAGCCAGCTTTGCAGACACAGCGGAAGGAACCACTCGTGTTCACGCACCGCTCGCTCTTGCACAGCAGCCCACGCTGATTCAGCTCTCGGCACTCATCGATGTCTGCAAGGTGGGAAGACAGATGCGGGCTTAGGTTAAGTCCCAGTGTGGTGTCTCCCGACCCCTGCTCTGCTCTTCTGTCCCCAGTGTCTTGCTCACCCACGCAACGGGCGCGGGAGGCGTCCAGCTGAAAGCCGCCAGGACACTCACACACTGCCCCTCCTGGCCGCTGCACACAGCGACCGCTCACACAGCGGCACTCATCTGAATCTTCTTCGGAGCTGTCCTCGTCTGTGTGCGCCAGAGGAATATACATATCACCACCGACCCCCATCGATGGAGTCCACACCTCTGAGCCCTTGGCCTCACTCACCTCGAGGAGACTTCCCCAGAACTAGGGGGCTCGTGTCCCAGAAAGAATTGCTCTCACTCTGCGAAGTCGGACACTGGGACCCTAGAAGTGTGGTAGCGTCAGCAACACTGATTTATGTACTCAAGCCCCTACATCTAGTTCCTCGGGTAGCTCACCAGTGCCACGTGGCGGGCATGGTCTGCACTGGGTGCCCCAGCCCCGGCCCTGGCGGCAACAGCAGTCATCAAAAGTAAGGGCGGGCCCGGCTAGGGGCCCCATACACATGCCATCCTCTCCTCGCTGGCCCCAGCACACTTCACGTCGCTCTGGAGCATGCTCTGTGGATCAAGACCCACATTAACAAGGAGGGAGGTAGGGACTGCCCACCTCGGTCCCATCCCACCTGCCGACTGTGGCCCAGGGTGGGGGTGGGGGGTTCCACCCTGATGGGACTCAAAATCTGCCCAGGACGAATGTCGCCCTCACCCGCCTGGCTCTCAGGGAGCTGGCAGTCGCGGCCGGAGGGCCCGGGCACCCAGGGCGGGTGACATTCGCAGCGGTAGGAGCCTGGGAGGTTGACGCAGCGGCCAGGGCGGCAAGCAGCCGGATCCTGGCACTCATCCACGTCTAGGGGGCATGGGGAGTGGTGGTGGTAATCACAGTTCAGTTTGGGCTCCAGCCCCTCCTCCCCACGCTGATCCCCTGGGCCTCACCCATCTCCTCTGGGCTTAGACACTGCCGTTGCACCGGGCTGTACTCTGCGGGTGGCGTGCAGGCGCAGCGGTAGCCACCGCGTGTGTTCTCACACACTCCGTTCCTGCAGTTGGACTCGTCCAAACACTCGTCCACGTCTGCGGAGGGAGAGAATGCTGGTGACAGGAGCAGGCCTAGATCAGGGTGGCCACTTCCCCAGGGTCACCACTGGCTCCTGCGCTCACCTACACATTCCAGCAGGTTGCCGTCGTAGTAGAAGCCCTGCTTGCAGTAGCACTCGTAGCCGGGCTGTGTGTTTACACACTTGCCTTCCTTGCAGATCTCTGCCCCGAACAGCACGCACTCGTCGATATCTGAGAGCAAGGGAAGCACGAATGCCCAGTGGGCTCTCCTTTACCTGCGGGCTCAGGCCCCTTGGGCGGGGCTTATTGGGAGAGCTGAACCTAGATTATTGGCTGGAATTATTGGGATCACGTTGGCATAAAGAGTGGGGTTTACCCAGCAAGTGGTTGACCCAACCAGCACCAGTAAACCAACCCAAACCACAGTGGGGAGGAGAAGGGAAGCACTAGGCTAGCGCTTACCACGGTGGGCTGGGATGCCATAGTTGACGATGTTGTTATCCTGTGTGTAGCCCTTTCCGTCAGGACAGAGGCTGTGAAACTCAGCTGCAGGGTGAGAGAAACCGCGGGAGGGAACACGGGACTGAGCATGCGCCTGCTGCCTCCTTTCCCAGCTACCCAGAAGGAAGCCCTTTGCTTCCTGGTGACATTCCTGACCTGAGCTGTAGACTGGACAGGGGTAGATTTCACAGTGGTCTCCCCAGCCAGCTCCTAGTGAGCAGCAGCACTCCTGCTGGGTGACATTGGTGGCCAACACGCTGTCACAGAACACGGTGTCATCAAAGTTAAGGTAGCACTCCTTCTTGTGGTGGGGCTGCTCCACCTCTGGGGAGGGGTGACAATTCAGGTTATGGAGATAAGCCTGGCAGTGGTGGCGCACGCCTTTAATCCCAGCACTCGGGAGGCAGAGGCAGGCGGATCTCTGTGAGTTCGAGGCCAGCCTGGTCTACAAGAGCTAGTTCCAGGACAGGCTCCAAAACCACAGAGAAACCCTGTCTAGAAAAAAAAAAGTTTATGAAGATAGTAGTTTTGACCTGTCTCCTGTACCCTAAACTGCACCCACTCTGTTCTCTTTGTCACCTAGTGAGAGGTCTAGCTCCACGCCACTTCTTCCCAGACAAAGAGGATTTCCTGTTCTGGGAATTCAGAAAGGTGGAACCAGAACACATCTCTGAGCCCGGTGGTTGTCACTCCAAGGATTATCCAGTCTGAGAGAAGGGAAGGGCACTCACCCTCACAGCCATGCTGGTCCTGGGTGAGTGTGAAGCCCTCATCACAGACACAGACGTAGGAGCCCTGGAGGTTCTCACAGGTCCCATGGGGCAGGCACAGGCCTGGGTCCTGGCTGCACTCGTCTATATCTAGGAGGTGCAATGAGAGCAGGAAGCAAGCAGGTTCAGCTTTGGGGAGACCCAGTCCCTCTTTCCATGGGGTTGCCCAAAAGCCTTACACAGGCTTAGAACCCGAATTTCTGCTTTGTTTTCAAAGCGCACACAAGGGACATCTCCTTGGGTCTGTCTGTATGGGTAGGTTTATGACGTCATGACGCTCACTGCTGCCAGCCTTTGTAAGCCCTTAGGTCCTCCTGGCATGGGATGAACTCCTGACTCTCAGCTGGCATTTGGAAACCTTCATTCTGTTCCCCTTTCAGTCCCATTGCAGATTTGCTATTCTTTGAAGCAAAGTCTGTTTCCTAAGCTAGTCTTGAACTTGAGATCTTCCTGCCGCAGCCTCCCATGTAGCTGGGATGACAGATAAAGCCATCCAACTCGGCCCATCACTTTTCCATTTCTCCCAAATTTTGCTCAAGACAGAATCATTCCCTCTCCTCTAAAACCCACAATGAGAACTTAGAAATTGTTCTTCTTAGGGTAGAGCCCACCCACAGACCCCAGCTGAGGGACCCCTCCCCACCCACAGCCCCCTGCTGAGGGACCCCCTCCCCACCCACAGCCCCCTGCTGAAGGACCCCCTTCCCCACAGACCCATGCTGAAGGATCCCTTAGGCTTCAAGTCCCAGTTCCCTAGGCACCTCCCTTTAGGTAACTTCCAGGCATCTTCACCCTGACCCTGAGAGTCATTTCCATGACCCCTCCAATCTAGGATCTCCAGATTACTGCTGAGCTATCTAGGACAGCCTGGGCAAACAGGGGTATGCAGGTATCACTTAGTGAATGTACATACAGGCGAGTTGAAGGGCTGGGCTACTGTATCTGTGAAGAGCTGAGCAGAGGGGATGGAGAGATAGCTCAGCCCTTAAGAGCACTGTTGCTCTTCCAGATGACTCAGCACCCACAAGTCCACTCACAGCCACCTGTAGCTCCAGCGCCCTCTTTTGGCCTATGTGGGCACATACGCATGTGCTGCACAGACAATTCAGGCAAACACATACACATAAAATAAGAGTAAATTAAATATCAAAAAGTTAAAAAGCTGACTGAGCCGGGCGGTGGTGGCGCACGCCTTTAATCGGGAGGCAGAGGCAGGTGGATCTCTGTGAGTTCGAGACCAGCCTGGTCTACAGAGCTAGTTCCAGGACAGGCTCCAAAGCCACAGAGAAACACTGTCTCGAAAAAGCAAAAAAAAAAAAGCTGACTGAAACTTGAATGTAGTAAGCTCGGCACCATGATCCTTGTTTCAGAACAAATGCAAGCGTGAATGGAGCCAGCTGGATTGATGGATGGACGGATGAATGGATGAAAAGACCACAGACAGGCTACAGGGTGTCGAAGGATTACACTGCCCTGAGTTGCTCTCAGCCAACTCCTCATACCTTGACATTTCCTGCCGCCCACCAGCCGATGCCCCTGGGGACAAAGACATCTGTAGGAGCCATTGGTATTGATGCAGTCACCTCCAATGCAGGCCGCGGGGAAGTCACATTCATCAATGTCTGTAGAGACCAGGGTTTGGAGACTCTCAGGGGTTGACCCCATACACACAGGCTGGAGCCATCCGAGTTCCCTACTCCGAGAGCCCTGGATCACTCCCACACCCCCAAACCACAACTGGCATCTGGGTGGGGGCTGGACCTGGGCAGCAGAGTCCTGGGGTAGGTAGGGCAGGCCAGCGGCCAGGCTCTAGGATCCCTCACCCTCACAGTGGCTCCGGTCCCTTGACAGATGATAGCCAGAGAGGCACTGGCACTGGAAGGAGCCCGGTGTGTTGGTGCAGATACCATTGCTGCACATGCTCCTCCCAGCCTCACACTCATCCACGTCTGCAGGGCACAGAGGAGCGTCAGGCTGGAGGTGGTCTCGGGCTTCGGGTATTGTTCCCCACGGCTGCCCATTTGTCTGGAGCACTAGAGCTGAGGCCTAGGGGGCTTCACCCTGCACCCGCATAAAAACCATGTATGGTGTCTAAGCCAAGTGCTGCCAGGATTCCTCAGTCATGTCTGATGCTAAAGAGTGCATGTCTTCACCCACTCACCAAACGGGAGGTGTCCTCTCTTCTCACGGGGCTTAAGGCCCCAGCTTCTCAGACGCAGCTCTGAAGCCACCTTCACCCTCCCAACAATTCCTTTGCTCTCATCTCCCGAAGCCCTTTCATCCGCCCCTGTCTCCCCTAGACTCGGTAGCCATGCGGCCCTGCTAGATGATATCTTATCCAATCCTCTCTCTCTGGGTCAGCAGAGTCACCTCAACCTCCAGAGCCCCATAGTCCACAGCCGATAGTTCCATATGGGAATTCTAGGCTCCAGCCCGCTTCTCTGGTACATAATAAAGATTACTACAGGGAAGAGGACTAACGAGTCTCTAGTCTGACATCTTTTTTCCCCCTTTAAATTAACAAGTTTTGCAGGAAAAAGTTTCAATCCTCATCTCTTAAGAGATAAGAGATGGCTCAGTAGTTAAGGGCATTTGTTGCTCTTACACAGAACTGGGGTTGGTTGGATTTCCAGCACCCACTTGGCAGCTCACAGAGGCCAGTAACTTTTGAGTTCCAGAAGGTCTGGTCTCCTTTTTTTGGCTTTCAAGGGCACCAGGTTTGTACATGGTGCACATCCATGCACATGGGCAAAACACCCATCTACATTTAAAAAAAAAAATCCACCCTCCAAGGCCCAGCTGCTTCGCTGACGACATAAGCCATTGTCTGCCAAGCAAGCTGGAGCTCACCCAAGCAACTGCGGCCGTCCGGTGCGGGCTCGTATCCCTGGGCGCAAGTGCATCGGAAGGAGCCGGGAAGGTTCTCGCACCATCCTGGAGAACAGGGACTGCCCTCGGAGCACTCGTTGACATCTGCAGGGAGAAACGCTAGCATCACAACTGGGCTCCACACCAATTTGCAAGCTGCTGGGGGTGAGGCTCCCCTCCTCAGGGCTAGGGGAAGGGCTCTACTCCCAGGAGGCCCGCCCCCCACGTGGAACCTGAACCGCCCTCACCACGACAGGCCCCGCCCCCCTGGCTGCGATAGCCGGGCTGGCACGCGATGCACTTAAAGCTGCCAGGTTTGTTTTCACATTTGCCATCGGGGCAGGTGCTAGGGTCGCGACACTCGTCGATGTCTGCACGGAAGGGAAAAGGAAGAGGACAGATCTGGGAACAACATGACTGGTCCGGTGCTCAACATGACAGGGCCTCCCTCTGTCACAAATGGAGGCAGAATGGACCGGCTTGGGATTTCCTGACCCCCGCCTTAGAGGACCATAGATGGGTGCAGGCCTCCCGCCCCCATCCTAGACGGAGGGACAGCCATGGATCCCGCTTCCGTTTGGACGGGTACCCCACCTTCACACACGGGAGGTCGGGAGGATTTGAGCCGGTAGCCAGGGTAGCAGTTGCATTTATAGTGACCGGGGAAGTTGATACAAAAGCCGCCGTCGCCGCACAGGTGAGGCTTGGCGCACTCATTCAGATCTGAGCGAAGACAGGGCGTGCGATGGGTATGGGGCGGGTGGAAGGTGCCGATCCCACCATGTATTCCCAGGGTAGCCCGGGGCTGTCTGCGCTTACCTACGCACGATCGTCCCCCTGCGCCCACATGGAGGCGGTAGCCTCGGTTGCAGTGACAATTATAGGAGCCCCCAGTGTTCATACAGATGCCTCTCCCGGGGCCACACGGCTCCGCCTCGCATTCATTCACATCTGGAAGGATTGGTAGACCAGGAGACATCAGGGGCAGGTTGAGAGTCCCGGTCATCCCCTGGGCCACCCCCCCACACACACACACACTCCCTTGCCCACAGTCCTGGCTCACCAACGCAGTAGCGGTGCTGCGGATGTGACCGGTAGCCTGGGTTGCAGTGGCACGAGTAATCCGAGGGGCCAGGCACACACTGTCCGTGGCCACAGATATTCTGGTTCAATCGGCACTCATCCGTCTCTGTGGCATGGGTGGATCGGGTCAGGGGGATACCTGCATTCTGCCACATCCTAGAGGCAGCTGCTGCTATGCAGCTACTATACCCTACTGCTCAGGAAGGCTTGGTCACAGAGTGACCCCTGGCTGCACGCGGTATCTGAATCCTAGGAGTTCCTAAACTTCATCTCAAATAATCCTAATGTCCTTGTTCCAGAAAGTCTCCAAATAGGACCCCCGTGTCCTTGCCTTCCCTGCCACCTTTGTTACTTCCGTCCTTAGCATTCCAAAAGCTTGTCCTGTGTCACCTCGAATCAAACCACATCACCTAAGTGCTCTATTTATGTTCTTAAGACCCCTTTCCAAGGGTCCCTGGGACAATCTTCTCCCCATGCACATCAATAGTTTAAACCCTGTCATCTCAGGCTTACTAATATCTTCTAGTCAGTGACTTCAACCCCCCTTGTTCCTAGGACCTGGGTCCCCCATTTTCAATTTTTCTGGAAACAGCTTGTTGCCAGAACTGTTCCCAGATGGCCTGTGGAGGGCTCCTCTCACCCTCTTGTTCGCTAAGCTCCAGTCCAGTCCTCTCCCCTTCTGACCCCCTCCCTCCCATGAAGCCCAGGGTGATGCTAAGTGCTGTCCTGTCAAAACAGAGCTGACCAGCAGGCACTGCAGGCTGCTGTCTGCCTGCTAACTGGCTCTCCGCCTCGACACCTTGTCCTCCACATTCCCACAATCCCCAGGGAGCATCCACCTGAGCCCTCATTTCCGCTCATCAAGACCCAGGGTCTCAGTCAACTTCAATGACTGTGGCTTTGGAGTCCCTATGTCATTGGTTTGATAGGCTCCACTGTGACCCAGGGACAGACTGTTAACCTCTCTGAGCCTCAGCTTCTTTTCATCTGGAAATGAGGCAAGCCTTTGTTGTCTTCAGGATGTGAGAAAGTTAAAAGAAGTTTGGTTTGTGAAGCTCTTCACATAGAGCCTGGCAGAGATTGCTCAGCCTGCACTGCCATTATTACAATGCTCAAATCCTTGCAGAAGCTTTTCACAGTCTCTGACATCAAGCGGACTGGCCTTCCCTTGGTTCTCTGTGGTTTCTCCTCCTCCACCAATGATTCATACTTTTCTACACCTTTGCCCAGACTTAACTTCTCTGGAATGTTCTTTTTTTATTTTTTTATTTTTATTTTCCTTTTGAGACAAGGTTTCTCAGTGTAACCACTCTGACTGTTTTGGAGCTCACTCTGTAGACCAGGCTGGTTCCAAACTCACAGAGATCCACCTGTCTCTGACTCCTGAGTGCTGGGATTAAAGGTGTGTGCTACCACCATCTGGCTGGAATATTCTTTTTCTGAATCTCCATGTCCCTCCCCTCTCCACTTCTCTTGAATGTCTAGAATTCTTTAAAATGTTACATATTCTCTCTCTCTCTCTCTCTCTCTCTCTCTCTCTCTCTCTTTCTCTCTCTCTCTCTCTCTCACACACACACACACATACACACACACACACACACACTCACTCACACACCCCACAGTTTCTTATTGCTAGCTAATGTCTCATCCTTTAGTCTCCCTGTCTTCTCTCTTACCTTTATGAGGTAGCATTTATGAGACACGCTAGACTTTAATTATTGATCTGCTTTGTAGGTATCACATGATAATCCAGGCTGACCTTGAACTCTAGCCAATCCTGCCTGCACCTCGTGAATATTGAGATTAACGGGTGTGAGCCACCAGATCTGGATTGATCTGTTTGCTTTGTTTGCGGTTTATTTTGGGAGGCACAAAGTAGGTGTTCAATAAATATAAATTGAAGTATGGATACTCTCAGATTGAGCTGACCGTTATACTAGCAGGCCCACTGGAAGGCAAACTTCCCAGCACGCAGCTCAGGCAAGCGCTAACCTGTTAGCCACAGAAGCGATGGAGGAGGAAACCAGGTGTGCAGCTTCCTAGGATGTGGCCTGCTGGCAGGCCTTACCTGTGACCTGAGTAGGGGCGATCTCCACTGCACTTCGGGACGGGAGCAATTCTGGCAGGAACCGGTGAAAGGTAGGTGGGGAGGGGCGAGAGATCAGCTCTGCAGGCAGAAGGAGGGGCTTTTCAGAGAGCCACCCACCCCCTGCAGGCCACACCCAAGCTCCCCTCCCTGTACTCACTGTAGCCATGCCCACGCCTCCCAGTGACTTAGCTCCCGAGAAAAGCCCCCACTTGCAGTGCCGGGCTCACCTGGGTAAGGCCGGGCAGGTGACGTGGTGGCAGTGGGGTGGCTCTGCTGCACCGATCGCTCCTCGCTCACTGGCTGTGGTTGATGGTAATATAAGCCTTCCTTGCTTCCTTTGTCTCCCTACCCCCTCCACTTGGGCTCCTATACTCACGGGGTCCATGGTCACGCCTAAAAAAGATGAGATATTGAATGTCAGGATGGGAGGCGAAGAATCAAGGATCAACGGCTAGGGCTGTATGGCTAGGGGAAGTCTCTGAGAGTTCAAAATTTACGCTTTTAGGTCAAGGGTCAAAGTTTAGATCCTGGGATTAGGGTATGTTTGCTTGGTGGCTGTGGTCTAAAGAACATTGGTTGGGCTAGGTTTGTTTGTTTTGTTTTATTTGTTTGTTTTCAAGATATGGTTTCTCAGTGTAGCCTTGGCTGTCCTGGAACTCACTCTGTAGACCAGGCTGGCCTGAAACTCACAGAGATCCACCTGCCTCTCCCTCCCAGTGCTGGATTAAAGGTGTGTGCTAACCGCCTAAAGTACTGAGCTAGGTTTGTACAGTGCTGGAGTAGGAGGTGATAGTTACGGTTAAACTGAGGCTGAGGGTTGGAGGGGAAGGCCTAGGGTCGGTGGTTTAGGCTAGGGAGTTAAACCTGACATCGGTGGTTTAAAACCTCCCTAATGCTGTGACCCTTTAATACAGTTCCTCATGTTGTGGTAACCCTGAACCATAAAATTATTTTGTTGCTACTTCATAACTGTAATTTTGCTACTGTTATGAGTCATAATGTAAATATCTGATATGCGAACCCCCAAAGGGTCACAGGCCACAGGTTGAGAAACACTGCCTTAGGAGGTCAGGCTGTGAGTCTTATCTGTAGATCTGGAATCACGGGATCAAGTCAGACCTCTCTCTTCCTCTGTGTCTTCAGGTGGTGGCGCTCTGCTGGAGCTCTCAGGCAGCTGCTGGGGTTTGGGTGGTCCATCAGGGTGCAGGAAAAGGGAAAAGTCACTTTCACCCTGGATGGTGAGTGTCTGGTGGGAGGTGAGGATATGGTACCCCTTCCCAGCCGGGCAGATCTCCTTGAAGGCTGCTGTGGTCAAGATGCAGACACAGCAAGTGAATTCCTGGACAGGTACAGCTTGCCCCCCATCCCCACTATCCCTATATGCCCCTGACTTACCTGTACCATCTGCTGGACAGCGCTGGCACCGTGCTCCCCAGGCTTTTCCCACACTGCAGCAGCAGAGTTGGCGGGTGAGGCGTGTAGTCAGAGGATGCTGGCACTGGTGTTCGGTGCTCACCAGGCGGAAACACAGGCTCTTCTCCTCTGGTTTGTCGGCTGCAGAGGTGGTGGTGGAGGCCAGGACCTGAACACTGCCCCTCTCAGCCCAGTTGCTCTAGACCCTGCTTCTCTATGTGGCCACGACCTCGTGCGATTTCCTGACACCTGTGTGACTACTGACTCCTGATTTGAATTCTAAATTTCATTTGTTCTTCTCATCAAACCAGTGACTTACAGGTCCCTGATTTCATCTGACCTCATGTGAGCTCATCACTGATTCTGTGTGCTCTGGGTCTTGTTGCTTCTGCTCTCAACCCTTAACCCACGTGGACGTCTTCTGACCTCTGACCTCTGTCTGCTCGGAGCTGTTTCCCTCCCATCTATGCCTTGTGAATTCCCAGGACCAAGAGTCCCCAAGTCTTACCAATGCACTGTGTCCGTGACGGGCCCAAGCTATGACCGGGTGGGCAGACACAGCGATAAGAGCCAGGGTTGTTGAGACAGTCTCCATGGCGACACATGCCGGGCATCGCGCATTCATTGATATCTGTGATGAGCAGTTTGATCATTGTAGCTGGGGCCATAGGTGGCAGCAAGTTGCTCCATACACTTGAGGGTTCTACCTTAGTTAGACTCCTTTCTCGCTCACCTTGGGATACCCCCCATGACCACCTGCCCACCAGAGTCTCCAGCTGACCATACCCTGGCAATGGGTGCTGTTGAGCCTCTTGTAGCCTTGGGGGCAGTCAGCACCCACCTCCCCACGTACAGGTCCTGGCTTCTGCACCCCTGTATCTGCAGAGAAAGGACAGACACAATAGCCTCAAGATGAGGAAATACTGGGGGCCTGCAGGAGAGGAAAGAGGGCTCTGGGGAGGGGAGAGAGGATCTGGTGGGCATAGGGTTGGAGACTCCTATGGCAGGGACGGGGAAAGAGAGCTGGGTCACCCTATAGGAGATGCTGCACTGAGTCAGGCACTCACACTGAAGCTGTGGGCACTTGTGGCACTTGCTTTGTCCCCAGGCAGTACCGATGCTTCCACAGCAATCTTCCTGCTTGGTGAGACCAGGCAAAGGGTTGCTGCCACACTAGAGGGAGGGATGTGGAGAGGAATTAGAGCTCCCCTCCCCCATTTGCCTCCTTCCCTGAAGCCTCTTTTCTTTTTCCAGCCCTAACCTGTGACACTCAATTGCATGCTGTCCTGATAACAAGGGTGACCCTAAGATAGATGGGGAATTGTGGATTTACTCACGGGCTGCTTGGGCAGCGTATCCTGGAAGCAGCGGCCCAGTGGCTTTTGGGTGGGTGGCCTCGGGTGCGGGGGCTTGGGATGTGGCAGCAGGTGCTGGGAGGCTGGGCCTTCTGCATTTGCTCCTTCTATGCGGTGCACCTGAACGGAAGCTTCCGGAGGGTGATGGACACGCACGTTCACCACGGGGGGCGGAGCCTGCACTGGGGGGGCGGGGCGCGGTGGCCTCAGGGCTGTCCCGCGCCTGGAGGGTCGCGTTGCTGAGCTCCTCCAGGGCCCGACCCGCGCCCAGATCCGGCCACCCTTATTGCCCGCCCGTCTCAGCACCCCCTGGTTGCCCGTCTCCTAGTACCTTCTGCTGAGATTTGTCCTGGCCCCAGAGGCACCAGGAAAGCAGCATGTTGGGCAGGGGGTCCCTCCCCCGGCCCGGGAGGATCCGCGATCACCTGCACCGCGTAGATGGCGTGTTTGCTAGCCACAGACTCGCCTTCTGGAGCAAGGGGCGGCAGCGGGCCTGTGGACATGGCCCCTGTCCGGGCTAGTCCGGGGCCTGAGCTGCCGGTGCCCGCTCCAGTTCCTGCAGCAGGCACCTGGCAGAAGCGCCCCGTGAAGTCCGGGGGACACAGACACTGGTTTCGGGAGGAGCACTGGCCACCGTTCATGCAGGGTAGAGGGCACACCACTGTGAGGAGGAGACAGGGGTGAGGGCCTGGTGGCTCTTCAGTTCCCAGGCCATCATCACCCACATCCTGGCTCAACTTCCTTGCCACGTATTGGCTCTGCCCAGTTGGGAAGCTGACTTTTTTTTAACAGGTCACACACGTGGAAATGGCCTTCTGCAGGTCTCCAACACCTTTCTATCCAAGATGGATTCTGGAACCTTAAATTCCAGGCTTAAATCCTGGTCATATGTCCTCTGTCTCTGAGCAGCTTCCCCTGCTCACGCTTGTGCCCTCATCCATGGTAGTGATGCTCCCTTGGAGGCAGTGGCTATACAGATGCTGGCCCAGTGTGGTGCAGACTGTAGAAGTGATAGCTAAAGCTCTCTCTTCGGTTCAGGTCTCAACTCTCCCTAGTTCATCCTCACCCCCTCCCTCCATACTACTCCCCTACCCCAGCTGTCAATCTCTGACCTCACCAGGATCTGGCCCCTGAAGCTGTCAGAACTCAGGACCTCTATCCAGCGGGCTTACCGCTGGGAGCTCAGACTCCGATCGTCCCATTTACAGCCTTCATAGTGTCCCCTGAACTCGGTCCCCCTCAGGGCTTCTGCCTCTCTCCCACTCGTCTACAATGCCAGTGTGACTGGAGAGACCTGCCTCGGGCAAAATTCAAGCAAAAAAGAGCCCCACCCCTTCACTCATCTTGTTCTACTCCCCATCTGAACATTTGAGGCCACGTTCCAGAACCGTTTTTTCAGTCCAGCTCCCTCTGTTCTTCCCTGAACATCCCTGGCCCAGGCCCTACCTACCTCGTACTAGTGCACCAGTATTCTCAGGGTGTTCTCTCTACTTTCCTCCGGTCCAGAGCCCTTCGCTATTGCTGCACGGCCACATGGAACCCTTCTGGACGTTTCTCTCCCAGGAAGGAGGCTTCCTCATTCTCCACCCCCTGCCCAGCCTGGCTGGCACTTTGCTGGGTTGTCCTCATACCTGCCTCTCCCACTACAGAAGGTGTTTTGGAGGACAAGGTCTTGTGATCCTCAACTCTGTGTCCCAGAGGAGGTACAGGGATCGAGGAAAGAACACGTCCTTCTAGTCTTGTGTCCCTGAGTTCCATCTCCAGCCCTCTCTTGCCTGTTCTCTGGGGTGGGAAGGTGGCGGTGTGCTCATTCCTGATCCTCTGGGTGGACACGAAGCATCCTAGACTAGCCCATCCCATCCTGCACAGTCTCCAGAGGCCAGGCCTCGAGGGCAACAGAGGTGTGTCCTGGGCCGGAGGAGGCAGGATCCTCTCCTTCCTGCCTTCCAGTGAGTCACCCTGCATGGTGAGAGTGACCTCTCTGTGACACCCTCCCACTGTGGCCCGGGCACCGAGCCTGGGGGATGTGGGCAGCATGGAGAGACAGCAGCCTGCACAGGATGACCAGGCAAGGGCCTGTCACACACAGACTCACTGACACAAATACGGGCTCACTGTGTAAACACTCCCAGACAGTGACTGTAGAAACACACCCGAGACTCACAGAACATGACAATGTGAGTGTGCCATGCCAAAGCTTGTGCATGCCCTGTACACACACATACACACACAGACACACGACTGGGACTTCTTTGCTCTGGAGCTGAGTGAGCACAGGAATGTGTGAGAGGGGCTGTTTTCCTGTACCATCCTGGGCACGGCCTAATTACCCTGTCCAGGAGGTAATTACAGCTGGGACACCTCCCCCTCCCCCCTCCCTGGCCCACAGGGCCCCAGGGGAGGAGTCTGGAGCCCCAGGCCTTCTCTTTAGAGATGCTGAGGAAGGGGTAGGCTCTAGGCTGACCAGGAGGTCCCTCCGCCTTGGGGTGGAGGCAGCTCTGGGGCCTGTGAGGTGTCTGGAGTTTATGGGTGATATGGAAATGGACTAGCTGATTGAAGACCCAAAACGACCCCCCTCCAGGCCCGTACCATTTCTTAGCACCCCACTAATGGCCTCAAAGCCTTTCCCCCTCAGATTTTGCCAACAACTAACTCCCTCACCCCAGTCCCTTAGGGTCAGAGAACACAGGTGTCTCCTTCCACCATGCCAAACTAGACAGTTTAAAAAGATTTCTGTTTCTTAGGGAAATGTTTATCTGCTTCTCTGGACTTCCTACCCCTGTTCTCATCTCTCCAAGCCCCTGTCTGCTCCCTCCTATAACTGGGCACCTCCTAAGAAGCCTGTGTCTTCCGGGGCCCCAGCTCAAGTCTCAACCCTAACCCAATACTTAAAAGTTCAGGCTTCCACGCATCCCCTCAACTCTGGCTTCTAAGGACTGCAGACTCTCAAGCACCCTGGTTCCCAGATCTCCAATTGCTATACTCCAGCTCCCCATCCCTTACATCCCTTATGCCCATGTTCCACTCCGCTTCCTGCCTGGTGCTGTAGCCTGGCCTGCCCTTCCCTATGCCCCCAACCAGAGCCCCCCGGCCCTCACCCACGCGGAAGCCAGAGCCGGTGAGCGTGTCGGTACTGTGGCCGTTCTCTCCGATGAGCGTCATATTGGAGCCCTGCTGACAGCTGTCCCGACACTGGCCCTTCAGACAGGTCCGCTTGCAGATCACCGGAGCAAAGACCACCTTGAAGCGCTCGCGGGCCAGCGCCCCGCCCCCGCCCGTGCCCCGCTCGCCGGCCGGCCCCCCCTCGGCCCCGCCGCCCGGGCCCAGCAGCGCCAGCAGCAGCAGCGCCAACAGCCCCGATGCCCCGGCTGGGCGCATCGCAGGGGCCAGGCCGCGGGCAGCCCCTCGGGGCCCGGGCATCCGGGGCCGCACGACCCCGGGGAGGTGACGGCAGGGGGGGGCGAGCCCGGGCGAGGATCGGGAGCTAGGAGCCCGGGGAGAGAGCTGCAGAGGGCAAAGCGGGGTGGTGGGGGAGCCGAGGCCGAGGGCAGGGAGGGGGACAGCAGGAGCGACCGGGATTCCCGCTGCGAGGGAGTGAGACGGAAGCTGCACTGCGGGTAGAGCGAAGAAACTTCCCTGGCCGGGAGAAAACCCAACCAGGCCCCGAACTGAGGCAGGAGCGAGGAGGCCGGAGCAAGTGGAGGCGGAGAGGAGGAGCGAGGGGAGAGGAAGGCCGGGCGGCCGGCCCGCTCCGCGCCTCCCCCTGGCCGGGCTCCTCTCCCGCGGCCGCCGGGAAGCTGGGAGCGCGCGGGGAGGACGCAGGGAGAAGTGAGCAGTTGTTTTCCCTGGCTGGAGCGCGCCGGCGGCGAGGGGGGCTGGGACGCTGGCCCCGGGCCAAGGAGACAGTTTTTTTTTTTCCCTTTCTCTCTCTTTCCCCCTTAGTTCAAGCGTCGTCACTGCTGACCGGAGAAGCACGGTGTGCAGCTGGGAGGGCGCCGGCTGGAGTGGGGGTTGTCCCCCAGGTGCCCGCCCGGCGCGGGAATCGAGCTGGGTCCTTTCCAGAGTCCTCACCTGGGACTCCCCGGCTTGTCCCGCCAGATTCCTCCGGGCGGGGTGCGGAGGCCTGCGCACACCTCCCCGCTCAGCTCCTTTCCCACCAGGTCAAAAATGGGGAAACCGAGGCAGATGGGCCTTGCTTGGAAGACCAGAGGCCTGTTAACTTTTGCTCATCCGTCTTTGTACATGTAGGGGTCCTCGAAGCCCCGAAGTCATAGCTCCTGAATCCTGATTGTATCTTCTCTCGAAGGAAAGGATTTAAGCAGGAGCATTTGCCCAGGGTTCACTTAGGTCCAAGAAAGAAGTCTGTAGGGTCCGGAAGAAGAGCAGAAGGAACAAAGCTAAAACCCAGCTTCCCTGCCAACCCCCCTTTTGGAAGGCTTCCTGGTGCCCACCCTGCCACCTCCCCCCTTTCCCCTCGTCTGGCCTGGCTGGCGGCGCTGGCTCTGGGCCTCAGACACTCTGGAATCGCCAAGGTCTGAGCTCAGGGCCTGGCCCCCTTCCCAGGCTAACAGTCGAGAAGGGGCGTGCTGATTGAGCGCTCAGGGGGCTGGGGAAGAGCACGGCAGGGTCCTGGGGGCAGGGGTGGCAGGGGCTGGAGAGGAGCTAGCTTACTCACTGCTTTGAAAGGAAGGCTGTGGTGTCCTGGAGCTGGACCATAGGTGAGAGAATGCCAGGAGGCCTCAGGATCCAGTGTCTTACTCAAAAGAACTCAGCAGAGCAAGGGGTGACCAGGATCAGAACTATGCCAAGTCAGGTTCATGCCAAACCCTCTCCCTGGGGGAACTTTGAACCGTGGGGTAGTGATGGGATGGGAAGAGGGGTTTGGGCTTAGCTTTAGGCACACATCTCCAAAGAGCTAGTGGTTTTTACTTTAAGGCTGAATTTATCTGGGTAGATTCAGAGGGGATGGGGGTGGGGGGCATTTGATGAGACCTGCTTGGGCCCACTCAGTAGCTTGGGCCCACTGCTGCAATGCTGGGAGGGGGTGGCCTCTGTGTCCCCAGAGGATTCCTTGCTGCTGGAATCCAGGAGGACTTGTGAGGGGGGACCCTGTCCCTCCTGCTCTAGTCACACTGCAGTGGGCAGGGACACTGAATACTAACCCCTTGGCAGGAGTGGAGCTGAAGGTTGTACATGTTTTCCTTCACACTCATATAAACCGCCCCTCCCCTGCCTAGAGGAGTCCGTGGCTCACCTTGGAACAGCACAGCCAAGCAGTCCAGTCTCTCCAAGCCTTGGGTTTCTTGCCCACAAAATGAGATCTAGTTGTCCAGCTGAGGAGCGGAGCACAAGCAGTGGCAGGCAGAGGGGGGGTGGAGGAGGGGATGGAGGGTTAGGGGGGCTGGGGGTAGGGTTGGAGGGGGGGATGGGGTGGGGGGGTTGGAGGGGGGATGGGGTGGGGGAGGGCTGGGGATTGGAGGAGGGGAATGGGGGGCTGGGGGGCGGCTGGGAAGCCTTCTTTCAAACAGGCTTTTCCACTAGACACCTGAGGGTGGTTCTGAGAGAAACCTTGGGGGGGGGATCCCGGGAAACTGAGGAAGGTGGAGAAGAGGCTCTGGAGGACAATGCAGAAGGAAGAGTGGGAAGGAAACTCTTCTCTTTATACCCTCCAAGCCTGAGGAAAGGCCAGAGGAGCAACGGTGTGGGAAGGGGACGGCACTGCACTCTGGGTCCAGGAGCAGGGGTGTAGGTCACGGCGAGAAATTTGAGCTTAATTTTCCTCAGCGGGCACTGAATCCGGACAAGACAGGGAGCTGTTGACTTCGCCCCTGGGAGGAATGTGACTGGATTCGGGCTGTGGAATGCAAAGACTTTGTGAAGTAGAAGGTGCTGGAGGGGCAGGTGGTGTGGATGGGTCTCTGGGTTGGCCTGATCCCCTGGCAGGGTGGGAGAAAGGAGAGGAGAGAGAAGCAGGATCCACTTGAAGTCTTTGAAGCAGAGGCACCAGAGCCCAAGGCAGGCTGGGGACAGAGGCTGAGTGGTCAGCCCATACGGTGGTCACACCGTAGGAAAGGGAGACTCGGGTGTTGTGTTCTCCCTTTTCTCGGGGCCCAGAGAAACCAGGTAAGTCGCCATTCCTGTGCTCCAGGGAGGAGAGAGTCGTCCAGAAGACCCAGAATGGGCAGCAGAGTGGCTCCAAAGGAGCTGGATGTGGAAAAGCCAAAGGAATGTTTTGGGAGCAGTGTGTGACCCGCTGTGCACAGTGTTGCTGCGAGTAGAGACAGCCCTTGTCCTGGGCTGCTGCAGGGACTCGGGGATGAGAAGGGGCAGTGAGAGCCCCCGCCAGAGCACAGCAGCAGCTGTGATGGTCTACACATACGACCACTGCCAGACTCTTTAGGCTCTCAGGGCCTCAGCAAGAAGTGATGGGCACCCTTCAAGTGGGTGAGTGGAGCAGGGTGGAGGAACCAGCTAGGAAAGAGCCCTTTCCGCTGCAGACCAGCGACAGCCGTTGAGGAGACCATGAGAAGAGAGCCTCTACATCCTCAGGCTAACTGGAGAGAACCCTGGAGCTGGTGTGGAGGGCAACGTTCAGACACAGTGGGTCATCAACAGACACCCAAGGCCCCTGAGTCCCTGTAGGCAGAAAGGAGTCTGAGAAATAAACCCTGTCTCCAGCCCCCTCCTGTCCAATTCTAGCTGGTCCTGGGGTTCGACACCCCTGTGTGACCACCAGTGCAGCATGCTGTAGGGGATGAAGCAGATCTGCAGGGTAAACTGAGATGGTTCAATGTGGCATCTCACTCCACCTGCCTTTTCTAGCCCCCTCACCATCCATGGTCCCCCATCTTCCTAGAAGTCAGAGTTGCCCAAGGTCATTCCAGACTATTACGGCTGCTAGGAGATCCTCCCAAAACTATTGGCCCTCCCCTGGTTTGTCCTCTACTTAGAATCAGAGCCACCTTTTATTGTATTTATTTTGTGTGTATGTATCTGTGTACTTCTGTACATGGGAGGGGCACTTGTGGGGGTGAGTGGGTGTATGTGTTATCTCTTGCCAGTGGAGACCAGAGGTCAAGTTCAGGTGTCATTCCTCAGGATGCCTGTCTATCTTACTTCATTTTTTGTTTAAGAAATTCTTCTTTCACCAGGCAGTGGTGGTGCACACCTTTAATCCCAGCACTTGGGAGGCAGAGGCAGGTGGATCGGCCAGCCTGGTCTACAGAATGAGTTCCAGGACAGCTAGGGATAAACAGAGAAACCCTGTCTTGAAGGAAAAAAAAAAACCCAACCAAAAAAAAAAAAAAGACCCAAAATCAAAACAAAACAAAGCAACACAACAACAAAAGCAACCAAATATCTTTCAGGAGCTGGAGACATGACTCAGAAGTTTAGAGCATTTGCTACTCTTTTGAGGAACTGGGTTTGATCCTTAGCACCTACATGGCAGCCACAACTATCGGTAACTCCAGTTCCAGAGAATCAGATGCTCTCTTTTGACTGTCTCAGGTACCAGGCAAGAATGTGGCACACAAATATGTGTGCAGGTGAAACATTCATACACATAAAAATATTTAAAAAATTTTAAAGGGGCCGGAGAGATGGCTCAGTGATTAAGATGGCTCAATGGCTGCTCTTCCAGTTCCCAGCAACCCAAACAGCAGCTCACAACTGTCTGTAACTCAGCCCCAGGGGACCTGATGCCCTCTTCTGGCTTCTGTGTATACTGCATGAGTGTGGTACACAGACATACTTACAAATAAAACACTAATACACATAATATTTTTTTTTTCGAAACAGGGTCTCTCTAGCTTTGGAGACTGTCCTGGAACTCACTTTGTAGATCAGGCTGGCCTCGAACTCATGGAGATCTACCTGTCTCTGCCTCCCGAGTGCTGGGATTAAAGGTGTGTGCCACCACCATCTGGCTGCTATCTCCTGTGTTTTAGACAGAATCTCTGGCCTCAAACTCCAGGTGGAGCTGGGGATGACCCTGATCCTGTCTCTGTCTCCTCAGTGCTGGACTTGAACCCATGTAACAGCACACCAGGCTTAGCTTGTGTAGCGCTGGGATCCTGCACATCATGAGTTCCATCCCCAACCCCGAACTCTTCTTTAAGGAGCAACTGTTCACTGTGTATTGTCCATCTCCCCACCCTCTACAGAAGGCACCGTTTCGCCTCCAGATCCCAGAGCAACGAGAGACACCCATGGTGCTGTGGTTTGTTGACTGACTACATGAAGAGTGACAAGAACATCTGTTGTTTACAATATACACAGTTAGGTTGTTTCATCCACTCCTGACAATGTACAGGGGAAACCCAACCTTTGAAAGGTGAAACAATTCGACTCAGGTTACCCAGTGAGTCAGCTGTAGGGAATGAACAGAGCCTCCCTGATGTTAAGGTTACCCAAGATTTTAGAATGAGGAATGAGGTGGGAAGCCCACAGACATCCTGAAGATAGGTGGGTAGAATTCATGGGTCAACAAGACAAAGAGGCGCAGGACCCAGGTTCAGAGGATGTGTGGATTTCTTAACTTCCTGAGTCTCAGAGAAGACACGGACTTGACTAAGGCTACACAGCCCACCAGAGGTGGAGACATGGCTGGAGCCCTTGGTGTGTAGGCTCCTGGTTCCATGTAAGGAACTGACTGGAGAGAGATGAGGCCAAGAAAGTCAAGGAGAAAGCAAAACACTGAGGTTACAGCCTTGGTCATCCTGGCTGTACCATGAGACAGGTCTGTAAATGAGAGGGCTCTTCAGTTCTCTGTGCCTCTGCTGCCCCGGTTTTGTCTTGTTTTATTTTTTAATTTTTTGAGACAGGGTTTCTCTGTACAGCTCTGACTGTCTGGTATTTCGCTCTGTAGACCAGGCTGGCCTCAAACTCAGAGATCTGCCTGCCTCTGCCACCTGAGTGCTGGGCTGAACCTGTGAGTTCCACCCACTTTCCTCCGTTTTTAATGGGAATCAGTTAATCTCCGTTAATATTCATGCTAGCTAGAGCTGGGTGTGTTATGTCTTTGCTTTTTTCTCTGGGTCTAAGAGCTACAGTGAGCTGGGTGGTACTTGGACAATTCAATAGGATTGACATATGCCTGCATCTGTCTCTGGGAAGCTTCTAGATGCCGAGGAAAGACATGGTTCTGGGGATGGTGTGGGGTGACAGAGATGGGGACTACTCCTCGGATGTGTGGATGTCATTTTCTTCTTCTTGAGTCGGGGTCTCTTTACATAGCCCTGGCTATCCTGAATTCACTGTGTTCACCAGGCTGGCCTCGTGTTCACAGAGATACCCCTGCCTCTGACTTCTGGGTGTTGGGAGTAAAGGCGTGTGCCACCAGATCTGGCTGCTCATCAAGTCTAAAGAGAAAGGCTGGCACTACGGGAGCCTGCGGGGAGACAGCCATGTCCTGAGGAGCTCTCTGCAAAGATGCCCGCTACATGTGCCTGCCACTCTCTGTTGGTGAAGGCTTTGGTAGTACTAGGGGTCTAAGACTTTGAACATAATAGAAAAACAGGCTACCATTGAGCCACATTCCCAACCTATGTTTATATGCTGAGCTAGAGTTTCATAATGTAGCTTACTGGCTTTGAACTCAAAGCAGTCCTCCTGCTTTAGCCTCCTGAGGGCTGGGATTACAGATGCATGCTACTGTGGCTAGCTCAGATTCATCACTTACTGTGGCTACTAAGATAATGAGCCCTGCCAAGATTCGATGGTGAAATGAAGTGAACTCAACTTCACACTCCCCACCCTTCCTGTGGACTGCGCACAGAACCCCAGCCCGCCGTGGCAAGTTCTCTACAGTCGAGCCACACCCCCAGGCTCATCACACCAGATGCGCTGAAGAGTATTGGCCATTCCTCACACCCTTCACACGCAGGAAAGGTCTGGTGAGAACTCAGAGCCAGAAGAGCTGGGATTATCAGGATGGAGTGGTGGGCCATCCTAGCTGGGTGGCCATGGAAACCTCTTATCTTCTCCAAGACACACTTTCCTTATTTGTAAGTTGGACTGGTGACACTGATATGACCTTAGCGACCTCTAGAGAATTAACCAGGGTAAACCAGGCGTGGTGAGCACACCTGTCGCACCAGACCTTGAGAAGTAGAGGCAGGAGGGCCCAGAGCTCAGTCACCCTCCATTCCATAATGAGTTCCGGCTGAGCCTGGGAAATATTAGACCCTCTCAGAAAATTAACTGAGATGCTTTCCCGAGAAGCTCTTGGCTCAATTCCTGCTCTAGAGAAAACACCACCAAGTGGTTGGGATGTAGCTTAGTGGTCGGGTCCTCTCCTAGCACATCCAGGGTTCTGGGTTCTGGTGGAATATTAGTTACAGATGTGTTACATAGTCTGTGCTCTGGAACTTTTGTCTAAGGACGCGAAGATGTGTTACATAGTCTGTGTTCTGGAACTTTTGTCTAAGGACGCGAAGATGTGTTACATAGTCTGTGCTCTGGAACTTTTGTCTAAGGACGCGAAGATGTGTTACATAGTCTGTGCTCTGGAACTTTTGTCTAAGGACGCGAAGATGTGTTACATAGTCTGTGCTCTGGAACTTTTGTCTAATGACGTGAAGATGTGTTACATAGTCTGTGTTCTGGAACTTTTGTCTAATGACGCGAAGATGTGTTACATAGTCTGTGCTCTGGAACTTTTGTCTAATGACGCAAAGATGTGTTACATAGTCTGTGCTCTGGAACTTTTGTCTAATGACGCAAAGATGTGTTACATAGTCTGTGCTCTGGAACTTTTGTCTAATGACGCAAAGATGTGTTACATAGTCTGTGCTCTGGAACTTTTGTCTAATGACGCAAAGATGTGTTACATAGTCTGTGCTCTGGAACTTTTGTCTAATGACGCAAAGATG
Source organism: Microtus pennsylvanicus (assembly GCF_037038515.1). Classification (NCBI taxonomy): domain Eukaryota; kingdom Metazoa; phylum Chordata; class Mammalia; order Rodentia; family Cricetidae; genus Microtus; species Microtus pennsylvanicus. The sequence continues at coordinate 88,890,842 of NC_134583.1, read as the reverse complement.
TGTTACATAGTCTGTGCTCTGGAACTTTTGTCTAAGGATGCGAAGATGTGTTACATAGTCTGTGCTCTGGAACTTTTGTCTAAGGACGCGAAGATGTGTTACATAGTCTGTGCTCTGGAACTTTTGTCTAATGACGCAAAGATGTGTTACATAGTCTGTGCTCTGGAACTTTTGTCTAAGGATGCGAAGATGTGTTACATAGTCTGTGCTCTGGAACTTTTGTCTAAGGACGCGAAGATGTGATGCATTTCTTCATGTTGCATTTGTTTAACTCTGAAGCTGTGTGACTGTGCCTGTCTAAAACACCTGGTTGGGCTCAACAGCCAATAGTGAGGCAGGGAAAGGATAGGTGGGGCTGGCAGGCAGAGAGAATAAATAGAAGGAGAAAAAAGGAGCAAGAGAACAAGGAGAGGAGGATGCTAGGGGCCAGCTACCCAGTCAGGTATGAGTAGGAAAGAAACAAGGCATAGAGAAAGATAACAGTCCAGAGGCAAAAGGTAGTTGGGATAATTTAAGTTTAGGAAAGCTGGCTAGAATCAAGCCAAGCTAAAGCCAGGCATTCATAAAAAGGAAAAAGACTCCTTGTGATTTATTTGGGAGCTGGGTGGTGCCCCCCCCCCACCAAAGAGTAAACAGCAAAAGAGCCGAAGAGAAAAAACAAACATCAACAACATGGTTTCAGTCAAAGTACTGCCAAACAAACACACACACTCCAGAACCTGAATATGGCTCTGTATTTGAGGCCCATGCAGTCCTGTCCTGTTTAGCAGAAATGTCGGGTGAATTCATGTTGGAGGGAACAAGGAAAAATGGGTTCAGGTGTGGTGACCTACACCTTTAATTTCAGCACTTAGGCCGGGTGATGGTGGCACAGGCCTTTAATTCCAGCTATCAGGAGGCAGAGGCAGGCGTATCTCTGTGAGTTTGAGGACAGCCTGGTCTATAAGAGCTAGTTCCAGAACAGGCTCCAAAGCTGCAGGAAAACCCTGTCTCGAGAAAAAAAAAGTTGATTATAATTTTAGCACTTAGGAGTAGAGGCAGGAGATATCTGAGTTTAAGGCCAACCTGGTCTACATAGCAAGTTCTAGACCAGTCAGGGGTATGTAATAAGACCTGTCACAAAAAGCAAAGAGATGGCTCATCAGTTAAAGGCACTTGCTGCTTTGCCGGAGTGTAGTAATATGGAGCGGCGGCTGGGCTGCGTCCCCAATACCCCAACCGCCCGGCTCCGGCTAGCTTATGGCCCGAAATAATTACACGGACACTGTATTCTTTTAAACACTGCTCTGGCCCATTTCTAATAATCTATGTAGCGCCCCTAGGTGCGCTTACCGGGAAGATTTTAGCCTAAGTCCATCCTGGGTCGGAGCTGGGGCATGGTGTGCGTCTTCCCTGGAGCAGGTAGCATGGCGTGTCTCTCTGAGGTGTCTGCTCCCGAGAGAAGAGCTGCAGAGTCTGACCTCACTTCCTCTTCCTCCCAGCGTTCTGTTCTGTTTACTCCACCCACCTAAGGGTGGCCTATCCAATGGGCCTAGCAGTTTCTTTATTCTTAGCCAGTGAAATCAACAGATTGATATATGACACTCCCCCATCACTTCCCCTTTTTCTGTTTAAACAAAAAAGAAGGCTTTAACTTTAACATAGCAAAATTACATATAACAAAACAGTTATCAAGTAAAAGTTACATCAGAAACATTTATACATATAACAAAATTGACCGTAAATCTCTATCAATAAAGCAAAATCTATACTAATGCAAATTATTCATGTCTATATCATATCCCCCTTTAAATGTAAAAGAACATTTATAAACCATATTTGGGAACATGGGCGCAGTTTTTCTCTCCAAACTGCTTCCTGCTGAATGGGGGCGTCGTTAATTAGGTCTTTCTTGGTATAACCTGTGTGCTAGTTTCATCTCAGTTGGCAGTTGAGCAAAGCAATTTTCTGAAGATGTTCACAGCAACCCTTCAGGAGGACGTGGTCCATCATACCAAATCGGAATAGAAGAAATCCATAGAGTCTCATCCTCTGTGAAAACAAAAGAAGACTCTCTCCAAAGCATCATATCCTTAGACCCAAATTCTGAAATCGTAATACCCTTATATCCATTCTGGTTTAGCTTGGCAGCCCATGTAATGAAATATCTCTCTGTACTTAGCTCCTTCACAGTCAAAAATTTTAAAGAAAACACAATAATACAAAGAATCCAGACTCTCTGTGAATTTTTCATCTTTACGCGGCTTATTTTTACTCTATCACTTTACTTTATTCTGTCTCTTTAAAGACTTTACCTTTTTTTTTTTAAACCATTAACTTTATTCTCTATATTCTTTTTCTTCTCTCTCCCAAGCCTACGTACATTCATCCAACAGTGTGACTCGTTTAGTGGTCTGAATCTGTCCTATTGTGAATCTGCAATTTTTTACTATCCAGGAGCACTTTTGATTTGCGCCTTTAAATCACTAGGCGCTTAAGAATCTAATCTGAGACATTCCTAGATTAACTTTTTGCTTTTTGAGCATACACATCTTTGACCTGGAATAACCCTGTAGACCAGGCTGTCTTTGAATTCTCAGAGATCCGCCTGTCTCTGCCTCCCAGGCATTGGGATTAAAGGCGTACACTACTACACCTTGAACTCACAGAGATCTGTTCGTCTCTGCCTTCTAGGCACTGGGATTAAAGGCGTGTGCTACCACACCTTGAACTCACAGAGGTCTATCTCCCTCTGCCTCCCAAGTGTTGGGATTAAAGGTGTGTACTACGACACACAACAACTCTCTTCCTCTTTTTGTTTTTTGCTTTAAGAACTTCAACTTTCAGCTTGCATATATTTTTAACACACTTTAAACCATTTAGAAATTTTTTGTCTTTGAATCTCTCTTTACTGTATATCTCTCTTTTTTTGACCACAAGAGCCTTTACTTTACCAAGCAATATCAGTAGGACTAAAGCCGTGGCTTTGACGGCTGGATCCTTAGCTTCCCAGCCTCATGGCTGAAGTACTGGCCGTAGCCATGTTTATAGCCACAACTGGCATTTCAAGGTCCCTGCCAGCCAGCGAGCTACAACAGACAACACTCAAGTCCTCTCTCGGTAGCCGGCCCTCCTGCCTCAAACAGTCAGAGTTTGCCCTGGCAGGATGGCCCAGAAAGCCGGCATTTTTAAAACAACACAGGTTTGTTCCTGCTGCTGAGTCAGGGAAATTTCAAAATGGAGGACGTACCATTTTGTGCTAGCTCTGGGGCCACCAGGTAAGAGCGGCACTCAGCACTTTAATTCTGAGACTGAGCACGCAGCACAGAAATTCTTTTCATCCAAGTTACATCCAAATCTGACACGCAGAGCACTGCGCAGTCTGAAAACACGTCCCTGTATGGCGGCAGGAATCCGCCATGCTCTTCCGCCTGCCTAAGCCTGATTCTGCCTTCTGCCCAGGAGCAGGCGGGGAGCTCTGAGTCATCGCACGGTCCCAGAGCACTCTCCTTCCATCCCAAGCGGGAACACAAACATAAAGCCAGAGTTTGCACTGGCGGCACAGCCCCAGGAAGCCACTCTTTGAAATGACACAGCGTTTTTTCTGCTGCTGTTGCTGAATCAGGAAATCTCTCTACAGCACGCCACCAACAAACAGCAAAAATCTGTGTTAAACTCTCTCTCCCTTATTTTTAAGCCTTCTCAGGTTTTTTAAGTGGGTTTAGTTAGCCCCACGTTGGGCGCCATTTGTAGTAATATGGAGCGGCGGCTGGGCTGCGTCCCCAATACCCCAACCGCCCGGCTCCGGCTAGCTTATGGCCCGAAATAATTACACGGACACTGTATTCTTTTAAACACTGCTCTGGCCCATTTCTAATAATCTATGTAGCGCCCCTAGGTGCGCTTACCGGGAAGATTTTAGCCTAAGTCCATCCTGGGTCGGAGCTGGGGCATGGTGTGCGTCTTCCCTGGAGCAGGTAGCATGGCGTGTCTCTCTGAGGTGTCTGCTCCCGAGAGAAGAGCTGCAGAGTCTGACCTCACTTCCTCTTCCTCCCAGCGTTCTGTTCTGTTTACTCCACCCACCTAAGGGTGGCCTATCCAATGGGCCTAGCAGTTTCTTTATTCTTAGCCAGTGAAATCAACAGATTGATATATGACACTCCCCCATCACCGGAGGACCTTCATTCTCTTCCCAGCACCCATATGGTGGCTCTCAACGATCTGTAACTCCAGTGCCAGAGAATCTGATGATGTCTTCTAGCCTCCATGGGCACCAAGCACTCACATAGGGCACAGACATACACACATGAGAAACACACATATACATAAAATGACACACATATACAGAAAGTGAAAGTAAACAAATAAAAACAATTGCAAGACTGTCCTGATCCACAGAGAGGGCCTAGAGAGTCTGTGGATCATCGCAGCCGTGGTCTGTTACTGAGCTGACAGTTATGCATCTTCTGTGGAAAGCTCCTGCTGTTTCCCACCTCCCTGGGAGGCTGCTCAGAATGGCAGCCAATCAACTACCTAGCGAGGAACAACAGACCACAAAGTGGTTACATCTAATGAATTTCTGACAATTTTAGGAGCTGTAGAATAAAGTGCTTTCCTTGGTAAGGAAAAAGGTTATGGCGACAAAGGTCATTAATGTCCCTCCTGCCGTACACTCTTGAGGCGTCCCTCTCTTGGGAACAAGGTGGTTGCTTTCCCTGCTCTCTCACAAAATGCTCAAATTCCTTTCTTTTCCTCTCGAAACAGCGTCTTACTACGTTGCCCTGGCTAACCTGGAACTCACTGTGAATTAGACTAGCTTCAAACTCATAGCCATCCAACTTCCCTGGCTCATGCATTCCTAGTCTTAGAACTTCACCTTTGACCTAAGCACCCCCATCCCCAACATTTCAACCAGAAAAGTCAGGTGGGAGAGAAATAAGGGCATTTTGATTAGATGCCCCACTCTGCATGTGGGACTCAAAGAGAAGTGAACAAAACTCAGGACAGCAGCTATGGCGCTGGTCTAGATCCTATATTGGTCCAACAAGAGAGTTCTGGTGACCTGGATCATTTAGCTCCAATCTCCTGGGCACTCTTTGAATCCCACTGGAATCTGAAATTGGGCCAAATTGACTGGCCAGGGGTTACTGTGAGGCAAAAGAAGCAGGATACAAGATAATGGTGAATGTGAAGCCTGGAATTTCCTAAATTGTTCCAGATAAATCTACAGGTCTCGGGTTGGAGAGATGGCTCAGAGGTTAAGAGCACTGCCTGCTCTTCCAGAGGTCCTGAGTTCAGTTCCCAGCCATCTGAACTCACATGGTGGCTCACAGCCATCTGTAATGAGATCTGGTGCCCTCTTCTGGTGTGTGTGCAGGCACGCATGCTAAATATATATATATTTAAATCTATGGGTCTCTTTTTACAATCATTACAAAGGATGTGGGTGAGGAGATTGTCCCTTCCTTGGAATGACTGAACACAGTGATGAGGCTGCATCACCTAGGTACATGGACTGGGAGAAAAATCGTAAATCGCTTTGAGTTGATTTGAGGAAGTCATTTCAGCACTCAGCAACACAGTATCATAGCACAAGGACAGGCTGAACACCCAGATATCAGCTACTGTTGACTGACTTGTTGTGGGATATCTGTACACTGTGAAGATGTATCGCTGTGACTGGTGTAATAAAAACTGAACAGCCAATAGCTAGGCAGGGAGGATACGTGGGATTTCCAGGGAGAGAGAGGAACAGGAGGAGGAATCTAGACACCAGATGCCAATGAGACACCAACAAGACACGGAGGGAGTCGGTCATACAAAATGAAAGAAAGGTAAAAAGTCACAGGTAAAATGTAGATAAATAGAAGCAGGTTAATTTAAGTTACAAGAGCTAGTGGGACAAGCCTAAGCTAAGGCCGAGCTTTCACAATTAATAAGAAGTCTCCATGTTGTTATTTGGGAGATGGTGGCTGGATAGAAAAAGAATAGTTCCAGAGGCTTCTGGGATAAAAACCCCAGCACTGTTAGCTGTAAATGGCATGCTCCATGACACAAATTCATCTCAAGATGGCAAATTGTCAACCCGATGAGTTGAAGGAACAATTCATTTAATCTCTTTGGAGTGGGCAAAGGCAACGTAGCATATATTATGGCTCCCTCATCACAAGGTCAACTTCTGGAAAATGCCACAAGTCTGGAGGTGTGGTAGCCTGTGAGCCATGAGCTTAGTGTACTTTGTCCACACTATGATAGTAGATATGTTGCCCTGTTAGCTACAGTGCTAGATCAGGCAGAAAGGGAAACAATCCCAGAAGAGCAACCAGCAGTGAATTGAGATCAGAAGTCTGATTCAAGACAGCCTCTTCAGAAAATGGGCATCGACTTCAGTGATATACTGTTCCTGGGTGACTTAAAACATTGCTGCCCATAGCCATAAGTTGTCTGAAGGGTTTTCTTTATTGACATTCTGAATTTCACATGTGGGAAGCTCAGCTACTATCCCTGCCACCTTTGCTTCTCACAGAAATCCATCTGCCTCTGCCTCCTAAGTAATGGGATTAAAGACGTGCGCCTCCATGCCTAGCTTTATTTTATGTTTTATGCATGCAAATACATGCACCATGTGTATGTTTGATGCCCTCAGAGATGAAAAGAGGGCGTGTGATCCCTTGGAACTGCAGTTACGGGTGGTTGTGAGACATCATTTGGGTTCTGGGAACAGAAACTGTGTCCTCTGCAAGAGCAATTCGTGCTCTTAAGCACTGAGCCATTTCTCTAACCCTTTTCTTCTTCTTCTTGGAAACCACCTGTTGCTCTTGCAAAGAGGCTGGAATTGTGACAAGTACTGGCACTTTATCTGCAAACTCCGCTCGCCAGAAACGAGCACAAACCACAGCAGAGGCTGGAATCGGAACCGTATATCTCAGGCACCACACTTTTCTGATTTTTTAAAAAATTTTATATACATTGGTGTTTTGCCCGCAAGTATGTTTGTATGCAGGAATCAGATGCCCTGGAACTGGAATTAAATAATTGAACCCGGGTCCTCTGGAAGAGCAGTCAGTGCTTTTAACCTCTGAGCCATCTCTCCAGCTCTAGGCACAGGCGCTTTTCACTGAGACAAAATACTCCTGCAGGGATGCTGGCTAGATTTGCGTCACCTTGACACAAACTACAGTCATTTGAGAGGAGGGAGCCTCGACTGAGAAAATGCTTCCGTTAGATCTGTGGGCCAGCCTATAAACATTTTTTTAAATAATGACTGATGGAGGAGGGCCCAGCCCATTGTGGGCGGTACCACCTCTGGACTAGTGGTCCTGGGTTTTATAAGAAAGCAGGTTGAGCAAGCCAGTAAGCAACCCTCCTCCATGGCCTCAGTTCCTGCCTCCAGCTTCTTGCTCTCACTGCCTTTTGGGGGGGGGGGCTGGGGAGTTGAGACAGGGTTTTTCTGTGTAGTCTTAGTCTTGGCTGTTGTGGAACTCACTCTGTGGAACAGGCTGGCCTCAAACTCTCAGAGATATGCCTGCCTCTGGCTCCTGAGTGCTGGGATTAAAGGCGTGCACCACCACCGCCTGGCACCCTCACTGCTTTTGATGATAAACTCTTAAACGGAATTTGAGTATTTGAGTGAAATAAATCCTTTCCTCCCCACGTTGTGTTTGGCCACGGTGTTCCCAGCAATAGTAACCCTAAGACAGCAGGCTTTATATCAGTTCTAGACGTTGGTAGAAGATGGGCAGACAAGCGGATCCCGACAGACCTACGGCTAGGGGTGTTGAAATAGGCAGTCCTCCGCGTAGCCAACCAGGGTCCAAGAGTCCTAAAGAGGTTCTGCGCACTTGCAAAGGACCTTTTAGTGCGGCGATTCTTGTGTAGACGCCACTGTCCTGCCTGCCTCCTGGTCCACCTGTGTAAAAGGACAACCCCGAGGGAACTGGGTTTTTCTCAGACCAAAGGGTCACTCTATCCGCACCAGGTATTAAAGGAGACTATGAAAAGCTACGTCCGGATACTGAAGTGAGACCAGGGAGCTGGCGGTACTTCTCAGCAGTTCCGGCTGAGAGTTGTGCCTCCCGGTCAGGGTCAAATTGCAGCGGGCACGCCCCCTTGGAGTAAAGCGAAGCCCGGGAGCCTCGCGTGTGCGTCACTTCCGCTCTCACCGGTCCACACGTGAGAGGCGGGACAACAGAGGGGGCTCATTTTGTTTGTGTCACTTCCGGTGAGCCGACCAGTGACCACAGCAACATGGCCTTGAACGGCACTGGTGAGGGCTCGGCTTGCTCCGACTGTGGCCGTTGGGTGCGGGAAGCAGTTTTCTCCACCCTGACTCCTCCTTGTTCCTCTTTCCCACAGATGTGGACGATTTCGCCTGGGAGCCTCCTACTGAAGCTGAGACGAAGGTGCTCCAGGCGCGACGCGAGCGGCAGGATCGCATCTCTCGTCTCATGGGCGACTACCTGCTCCGCGGTTACCGCATGCTGGGCGACACGTGCGCGGACTGCGGGGTGAGGCGAACGACAAGGACGAGGCCTCGGGCCAGGCCGCACGTCCTTTCCTCAGCTCTTTCTTCTGTGGACCCTGTCGCTCAGGCTCACCTGTGTCCGTGTGCTTTCTGGTTCCCAGACGATCCTCCTCCAAGATAAGCAGCGGAAAATCTACTGCGTGGCTTGTCAGGAGCTCGACTCAGACGTGGATAAAGATAATCCGGGTGAGGGGCCGAGTGTGCACTTTGGGGAAGGAATGTGGATCATGTGATAGTTATTCAGGAACAGGAGGCCTGGGAGGGGACACTGGAAGTGTCTTCGTGCGGTGCCATTAAGGTGCCTTCTCATTTAAGTCCTCGAGAGGAGGAAAACAATACCCCTTTGCTTCCGATGCTGTGGGCTTTGCACATGCCAAGCAAGCGCTTTCCCGCTGAAATACACACCCCAGCCTTGAGACACAGACTTGATGGATAAAGGAGGCCAGGGCAACTGTTAGGCAACTGGTACCCAAGTTTCGAATTCAGCGGTGCATTGCTTCCCTGGCACGTGTAAGGAGAAAGAGTAGGGACCAGATTGTCTTATGCAGAAAACACTAGAAACGCAGGAGGGGCAGTAAAGAGCAAGTGGCTTAGGGCAGAGGCGCGCCAGGCATCCTGACTGGTCCTCCTGTTTCCTTCTTTTAGCTCTGAACGCACAGGCCGCCCTCTCTCAAGTTCGGGAACACCAGCTCGCCTCTGCTACAGAGCCTGCCACGGGCTCTCGGCCCACACCCCTGCCCCCGGTACCCCGCCCAGAGCATTGCGAGGGAGCTGCCGCAGGGCTCAAGGCGGCCCAGGGGCCTCCCCTTTCTGCTGCACCTCCAAATGCAGATGTGGTGGCCTCCACACAGACAGCCCTCCTGCAGAAGCTAACCTGGGCCTCGGCTGAGCTGGGCTCCAGTGCGTCCTTGGAGACTAGCATCCAGCTGTGTGGGCTTATCCGGGCTTGTGCGGAGGCCCTAGCCAGCCTGAAGCAGCTGCAGCACTGAAACCTCTCCTCCAACCCCTTGTGCCCCTGAGAAAAACCCTCTAGAAAACAGCCGTTCCTCTGTGTGGTTTGTTCCTTTCTTGGTTCTGAGTGTGCACGCAAGCCCCAACTCTAGTCACGCTTTTTCTTTTGGCAACTCACCTTTTCGTGGCCTTTTCTACCTGAATGAATGAGTTTTTTGAACTCAGGACAAGGGGTAAATGGTAGAGGGACAAGTGACCCCTTTTTCCAAGGAAGTAACCTCAGCCTCCACAAAGGCTGGACCACTAGTACTGTCCCTGATGCAATACCCCTCCCTCCACCTTCTGGACCCGACTGCCGTGTGCTTTTTCGGCCCCCTTGGTGCTTCCTGGCCTCCTGGGTATCTCGGTTCTATGAGTCCATCTTAATGCTCACTGGAATGTTGGGGAGGAGGGTCGCCAGCGAAGCACTTTTAAGAGCTAGGCACAATCTTACTCCATTCTCCGGCCCCTTCATCCCTACACTTTTAGAATCGTTCCTTTGGGAAAGAAATTGTGTAGAAATGAGGCAGCAAAAAGAACAGCGGAAGGCTTTCCTGACCCTTTCGGTCTCATCCCTCCCGGTTCTCTGATGAATTGCTGGGCCCTACAGCCATCTCCCTGTTAAGAGAAGCCCCGCCCATGCAGAGGGGTGGAGCATAGGCGGAGTCCGAGGAGTCTGGGAAGGAACAAAGCGCGGCCTGCGGGCGGCGGCTGGGCCACCGGGAGCAGGTCCTGTGAGCCGCAACCCGCGTAAAACATTGGAGGGCTCCGAGTGGCATCGCGGTCCGTGCCGGCCCGGCCATGAACGGTCTAACCTCAGCCGAGGCGCCGGGCGGCGCAGGTTGCACTCTGGCTGGGCTCCCGCCGCTACCACGGGGCCTCAGCGGCCTCCTTAACGCTAGTGGGGGCTCGTGGAGGGAGCTGGAACGTGTCTATAGCCAGCGGAGCCGCATCCACGATGAGCTGAGCCGTGCCGCCCGCGCCCCGGACGGTCCCCGTCACGCTGCGGGCGCTGCCAACTCGGGTTCTGCAGCAGGCGCGCGTCGCCCAGTTAACCTGGACTCGGCACTGGCCGCGCTGCGCAAGGAGATGGTGAGTAGGTGGGCGCCCCGCCAGGGGTAACGTGCTTTCTGGAGAGGGCGGAGATAAGTCTGGGACCGGTGTCCTGGCTCCCATGCCCAGCAGGATGCGTCGGGTCACAGTGGCTTAGGATAGCTATGATCGTAACAATGTGTAGCGATTGTTGCGTTTTTAAAACTTGCCTGATTTCATCCTGCTGGACAGTGTTACCCCATTGTATAAATGAGGGCCAGTGAGTGGCTTAAAGGTTTCACAGTTGGCAAGTGCCATCTGTTGCCCCCAGAACTTTCACGTAAGAAGGTGCAGGAAGATTGGACAGGGTTGTGGCTCATGGTGGGGACTTTGGTTTGGGGGCTTGGGGAGGCCTGGACCCCCAACTCCAGCCCACTGTCAGTTGTCCGCAGGTGGGGCTGCGGCAGCTGGATATGTCGCTGCTGTGCCAGCTGTGGGGCCTGTATGAGTCGATCCAGGACTACAAGCATCTGTGCCAAGACCTGAGCTTGTGCCAGGACCTGTCATCCTCCCTCCACTCGGACAGCTCCTACCCACCTGATGCCGGCCTGTCCGATGATGATGAACCTCCTGATGCGAGCCTGCCCCCAGACCCTCCACCCCTCACTGTGCCCCAAACACACAATGCCCGTGACCAGTGGTTGCAGGATGCCTTCCAAATCAGCCTCTGAAAAGCTGAGGTGGATAGCTAAGCACCTAGACAAAAGGCTCAGAACTTGCCCTTCAGCAAGTCCTTAGTCAACAGTGCCTGCTCTTTTACCGGTACCACCTCACTTCACTTCAGGAGGGCAAGGCATATACCCATCAGGCAAAGCGGTCAAGATTGCAGCCAATGCCCAGTGCACTGGGCTCCCCACTTCTCCCATGTGTGTGCACCCCTAGCTTGGCTAGCCCTTAGTCTGACCGTGGGGTCCAAAGTGTCTTGCACTCGCGTTGGCATCGCTAGGACTGGGAAGATTGCCTGGCTTCCATCTCTTTCATCTTTTGCTGCCACGTGCAGCTGCTGGCTCAGGGGCATCCCTATCTGTGGCCCTAGGGTTTCACTGCCTGGGACAAGGGCTCCAGGACCCATCCCCGCAGCCATCCACTAGCCAGAAAGGCTAAGGTCTCTATGCTGGATATTTACGTTTAGGAGCCAGTACGTGAATGGAAAAATAAATAAATACTTTCAACATTGTATTCTGATTGCCTGGTTGATGGGTACTGGGTTGGGAATTAAGTGGTTTCTAGCAAGTGTGGTCAGAGTTCTGCCGGCAGGTGGCGCCCAAGACCCCCTAGTGAAAGTCTTAGAGGGAGCAGGGTATGAAACATCCCTCTCCCGGCAAGGTTGGAAGCTTTCCAGGCTACTGAAGCCTGGCTCTGCAACATTTGACAGAGTCTCGTCCCCTGGGCTCTAGGCTTTGGAACCCAGCTTCCCCTTTTCCCTTGCTTTGAGCCTTCCGGGAAGGAAGGAGCCGCCCATCTTGAGGAGAGAAACTTTCCACCTCCAGTGCTGGGCGGAGTTGCTGCAGCACAGGAAATGGGTGGGCCAGAGCTGACTGACCCGGGGGCCCTTCGGAGTGATTGGGGGAAAGCTCCAAGAGAGTTGGTGCCCCATAGGTTGGAGGGGGCCGTGATAGGAGGGAGAGGTGTGGAGGCCGGAGGGAGTGAGGTTTCAGTCTGTAGACAAGTCCTGGAAGGGAGACAGCAGTGGGGCGGCAAAAATTGAGGCCTCCGGCACCTCTGTTGCAGCCTCAGACTGCCCAGCCTCCCCCGGACCTCGGCACTAAGTACCTGTAGGGTAGTACACAGAGGGCTTCCTCAAGGAAGCAGAGGGTCACACCAATGGAGTGGAGAGACAAACCCGGGTGTCCAGCCCTCAGGAGACGCCTGCGCACTCTCAAGATTACACCGGGGCAGCTCTTCCCCACTCCCTACCACGGTCACTCGCTAGAGATCCACCTAACTGCCACTCCTGGAAGACAAGAAGTCCTTTCCACCGTGAGGGTTTACCAGGCACTGGGCAGGGAGAGAACACAGAGATGCGTTGCTCTAGGGCACTTCTCTAACTGGGTATGAGCCACCTTGCAGAGGCTCATTACCATTGAGTTGGATGGCTGAGTGATAAGGAGTCTAATCTAGGCGTTAACACCACAGCTAACGCCCCAGGGACTTCCCAGGGGAGGAGAGAAAACACCCACAGACTATTTTCTCTAGCCCTGATAACGGATTGCATTTAATAAGACCTGGCAAAATCAGCCCGGTCCTGTGCTACATGCTTTCCCACGTTTCAACCTTCTATGACCGTTAAAGATAGAACTATAATTGGCCCCATTTAACAGACTTCAAAACCGAGGCACAGAGTGTTAGTGCTTTGTCCAAGGTGGCACTCTTGATTAGAAACCAATATTTGAACCTTTCATTGCTTGTGAGATGTGAGGACTGTTTTTCCTCGTGCCAGCTGAGAAGTCCGGTTTTGTGACACTAGGTGCATCCCGCCAAAGCTGGCTCCCTACTCGGAACTTTTCTTATCTGATTAAGACGTGGGTGTTAGCCAGGGTCTCCCACCCCAGAGCTAAGAACCGCTGGCTCTGGCCCAGTGGACGCTGAGGACTATGAGCAAGACCCATCTTCTTCCTAGGTCTCTGCTTTACAAGCTTGAGAAGTGGGGTACCGAACAGGACCACAAAGGTTGCAGGCAGGAAGGGAGGCGGTTGTGGCAGCTCTTGGGAGGACAGCACCAAGTTGAGGTTGTCATCTCTTGGAGCGCGGAACGCACATGTTCAACCCTATACCCCATCCGGCCCCCGGGCGCCCACCAAGTCGACTTTGTGGTCGGGGCTCGTTCCCTCCACCCCCAAGCCGGGTGCCGGTGCCCGGTCGCGTCCCGGAAGCGGGGTCGCCCCGCCCCGCGCTGCAGCCCCGCCCGCCTTCAGACGGGGGTGCGGCTCCAGGAAACCGCGCTCTAGCAGCTCCGAGCTCCGACCAGCTCGACGCGCCGGGACCGCCCCGCAGACTCAACCAGCCCACCCGGAGGACCCCAGCGGCCGTCCCAACAAGCGCGGCCTAGATCCGAACCTCAGACACCTCTATACGGACGGGGTGGACAGGACGGGCATAGCAGAAAGGGGCCCCAGAGACCATGGGGACCCTGGCAGGGCCAGCAGTGGCGAGCAAGCGGGATCTCCGAGCCTGAGAAGTGGGCGGCAAGAGCTCCTAGGGCCATGACTTCGGTGTGGAAGCGCCTGCAGAGGGTGGGCAAGCGGGCCGCCAAGTTTCAGTTTGTGGCTTGTTACCATGAACTGGTGTTGGAGTGCACCAAGAAATGGTGAGTAGAAGGGAGGCCTGAGGGAGCCCCCAGACTGATGTGGGACTCGGTTTAGCTTGACCTTTTTGAGTCTGAGAAACTCGCCCCAAGTCTAACGACTAACGGGGTTCCCATCCTAGGTGTGTCTTGCAGCTCGGGGGACTCCAGGAATTGAAAGGTGTGGAGAGCCTTGTGTGGGGCAAGGCTCACAGGCAGGAGGATCGTTGCTCACATTTAAATCAGCTGTGCTCCGACCTGAGGGAGGAGGCTTCGTTCCTCAAGCCAAGAGCAGCTGGACTGGGTGGCAGTGGAAAACGGAACAAGTTTTGAGATCTCCAGGTGGCCAAGGCTGGGACAGACTTCATGGATCTTAGTTCAGTTCAGAGTGAAGATGTGGCCTTCTTTTCTGCCCCTCCCCCTTCAGCCAGAGTGGGCCCCAGAGGCTGGGGATGTCTCCACAATGTCCTTAAAAGGGGAAACTGAGCTTGGAGGGATGAGGAGGGAGGCGGGGAGAGGCTTAAAGGGGCCTGAGGTCCTAGGGGTGGTAGGTGGTAGGTGGTAGGGAGGGGCGGATCTGTGGAGGGAAAAGTAGGCAGGTTAGGGGCCAACACATGAGAGGGTGCAGGCCTTGTCCTGGGCTGTCAAAGGGCCCTAGGGCTGTCTGGCTCACATGCCCCCACGGGGCAGCTGCCCAGGCCCCTGCGTCACACCCTAAATATATGTGCACACTGGTGTCAGCTTCCCTCGGCTGGATTAGGGCACAGCTGTGGGGGCCTCCGCAGCCCAGTTGGGGCTAAATATAGAGTCCCAAGGGGGAAGAGCAGGAGTAGGCCGGAACCATGGGGTCTGAAGGGAGGGGAACGAGCAGAGGCTGGGGTCCTTAGGTCAGCCACCATTAATCTTTGGCCTTGAACATGCTGGGTCCACTGGGAGGCCCTTTATGCAGTAAAGGCAGAGGGAGAATGGGAGCTCGTTGGGGTAACACAGCAGAGCTGGCACTTGAACTCTGGCCTCTGGTTCCTGCCCCAACATTCTGGGTGAGGCCAAAGGGACGCCGGGCATGGTTCTGGGGAGTAGACAGAAGGTACAGACAGTGTCAGTGGATTGAGTCACAAGCAGCAATGGGTAAGGCCTGCTGGGCTTCTTAGCCAGGAGCCCAGGACAGGAAGCTGCCCCTGCCTAGGTCATAGCTTCCCAGGAAGGCGTGCCTGCCGTCCTGAGTCAGGCTGACCAACCAGGCCACACCCTCTCTAGGCACCCCTACTGTTTCCCTTTTCTGGGAAGGCCTTGCTGGGCCATTGCCTGTGGTTTGGGGCTGGGAATGGCTGCTTACTTCTAGGTCAGAGGACTCCAGACTCAGCTGTGTGACATTATCTGGCCTACTTCTCTGTGTTCGGAAGCCTCAAAGGTTAAGAGCAAGCTGCTTGTCCTGCCTCAGCCTCCAGGGAGGCAGTGAGCTGGGCAGACCTAGCATCCAGGCATGGGGCTGGAAACAAGCGGGGAAGGCTCTCACGTTGCCTTCCCCTGATTCTCTCCTGGACCGACCCCACCCTCCTGGGCAGTGGTTAGAGACTAACTCAAAAAGGCCCTGTCCCCAGGGCCCAGCCAAGTGTTAGTCCATTGTCAAGGACCAGGCCTGCGCAGCTCTCTCCCTGCTGTCTCCACCTTTGCATGTGTCTGCCTTTCCTGCAACACATGCTTGCTGTCCATCTTAGCCGTCCTAACCTGGAAGTCTCCTCAGGCTTCCCTGGGACTCCATTGCCAGCATCAGTGGGTCTGGATTTAAGGAGGTAGGAGTCCTGTCTGACCCCCTCAGTGCGTGGGGGTTGTCTAGTGTCCCTAACCCTGTGCTTCTCTGGCCTCACTCCTCCCATTTGCCCTTGCTCTGCCTCTACCGCTCCCTGAGCCTCAGATCCTTGCATTTGAAGAGTTCCTCCCCTGGAGCCTTCTCTGAAGATCAGCACATAAGCGCTTCCTCCACTCCTGCCTCTGCTCAGATACCCAGCCAAAGGGACATCAGGCAGGCTCCTTCACGGCACCCACAAAGTCGTGACTAGTTTATTTTCTTCACACACACACACACACTTTTTTCTTCTCTTTCTGTCTTCTATTTATTTATTCATTTATTTATTTATTATTTTTATTGAGACAGGGTCTTACATGTAGCCCTTGTTGGCTTGAAACTTGCTATATAGACCAGGCTGCCCTTGAACTCACAGACCTGCCTCCATCTGCCTCAGGCACTGGCACTGAAGACCTGCACCACCAAGCCAGGCTTTTCCCTCCTTGTCTTTACTTTTCTTCCACCTTCCTTGACCTCAAGGGTCTGGCCTCAGCCCCTTTTCTTCTCCTCTCCTCTGCCCTCAGAACAAGCTGAGCTCCAGAGGAACTCCACAAATATTGTGAACAAATGGACTTCTTCACCACCAAGTCTTTGTCTTCCCGTGTTTCTGTGTGTGCACACATGTGTGCCTGCTGCTGTTCCTGTCTGTCACTTTTTCTTTTTTTCTTCTTATTTTTAAATTTATTTTATGTGCATTGGTGCCAAGGTGTCAGTTCCCCTGGAACTGGAGTTACAGACAGTTATAAACTTCCATGTGGGCCGGGCGGTGGTGGCGCACACCTTTAATCCCAGCACTTGGGAGGCAGAGGCAGGAGGATCTCTGTGAGTTCGAGGCCAGCCTGGTCTACAAAGGGAGTTCCAGGACAGGCTCCAAAGCTACAGAGAAACCCTGTCTCGAAAAACCAAAAAAAAAAAAAAAACCTTCCATGTGGGTGCTGGGAATTGAACCCAGGTCCTCTGGTAGAACAAACAGTCTGTGCTCTTAGCCACTGAGCCATCTCTTCAGCCCCCGTGTCACTCTTTTTCAAAGGCCCTGCTGGGCCATAATGTCTCAATCTTCACTGTCCAGGCCTTTGCCCTTCAGTCAGCCCCACCCTGCCTGAGCAGCCCCACCCTACACCCGGTGACCCTAGATAAGAAGCTGCCCATGCCCTCCTCCTTGGGAAGGGGACCAGAGGAGACCCCCAGGGAGCTAGAAAAAGGAGGAAGAGAAGACGGGGAAGCTAGATTGGGCCTGCTAAGAGTTCTTCCCTTTCTTCCAGGCAGCCAGACAAGCTGGTAGTGGTATGGACTCGGCGGAACCGACGCGTCTGCTCCAAGGTGAGAAAGACTGGCAGCTGGGGGTCCAGGTTGGGAGGCAGGGCCAAGGGGGAGGTAGATGAGAGCTGATGGGAAAGCGCAATCAGGTGCAGGTCATATCAGTGTCCACCGGGAGAAAGGAGGATGGGGGAAGAGGATAGGGCCTGATGGTGATGGGGAAGGATGAAGACCCAGGAGGACTCCCTGCTGCCTCTTACAGGCCCACAGCTGGCAGCCCGGCATCCAGAACCCATACCGTGGCACTGTGGTGTGGATGGTCCCAGAGAACGTGGACATCTCTGTGACCTTGTACAGGGTGAGTCTCTGGAGCTCAGGTATAGGCAGAGAATAGCAACGCTGGGTGTGTGGCTCTATTAATGGGATGCTCACCCACAGGAGGAACCAAGTGCTGGAACCAAAAATTGCGTGGGTTTGTTGCAAGTGACTGAAGAGATCTTGGGGGGGGGGGTAGCATTTACCTAACCTGTAGTATCCAGTCTGGGATCAGAAGCCAGGACAGAAGGACTAAAGAGCTGGCTCAGTTAAGAGCACGGCTGTTCTTCTTCTTCTTTTTTTTTTTTTAATATTTATTTATTTACTATGTATACAATATTCTGTCTGTGTATATGCCTGCAGGCCAGAAAAGGGCACCAGACCTCATTACAGATGGTTGAGCCACCATGTGGTCGCTGGGAATTGAACTCAGGACCTTTGGAAGAGCAGGCAATGCTCTTAACCTCTGAGCCATCTCTCCAGCCCCACGGCTGTTCTTCCAAAGAACCTGGTTCCATTCCCAGCCCACACACAGCATCTCACAACCATCTGTAACTCCAGTTCCAGGGGATCCAACACCTTCTTCTCTCCGATAGGGGCACTGCATACACATGGTACACAGACATACATCCTGGCAAAACTCCATACACATAAAACCAAAATAAATATTTTAAAAAGAAAAAAAAAAAAGGAGTCAGAGTGCAGGGATGGCTGGAGGTGTAACTCAGCTGTAGAGCACTGAGGTTTGGGGTGCAATCCAGTACCGCATATACACACTCAGAGAAGCCAAAGTGCATCCCAGGCGGGCCCAGCAGGTGTGATACCCCCTCCCTGGCAGTGCAGAGTGCTCTCCTGGCATTGCCTTCCTTGAAACCCTGTGCTCACCTGTATTCCCCTCTCCAGGAACCTCACGTGGACCAGTATGAAGCCAAAGAGTGGACATTTATTATTGAAAACGTGAGTGTCTGGGTAGGTCGGATCTGGAATCTCAGGGACCTCAGGGCAGCACTGATGCTTCTGCTGCTTCCCCACTTCCCACACCTGCAGGAGTCCAAGGGACAGAGAAAGGTGCTGGCCACAGTTGATGTGGATCTGGCTCGCCATGCCGGGCCTGTGCCTGCGCAGGTTCCGCTTCGACTGCGTCTCAAGCCTAAATCTGTGAAGGTAGTGCACGCTGAGCTGAGCCTCACCCTTTCTGGGGTGCTGCTGCGTGAGGGCCGTGCCACGTAAGTCTCCGCCTGTCCTCCCAGGCCCTAGCCTGTGAACTCTGAGCCCCGCCCTCACCCCTGACTTCAAACCCACAGGGATGATGACATGCAGAGCCTGGCCAGTCTCATGAGCGTGAAGCCTAGTGACGTGGGCAACTTGGACGACTTCGCTGAGAGTGATGAGGATGAAGCCCATGGCCCTGGGGCTCCTGAGGTCCGGGCACGAGGCCCCCAGTCAGGTGGGCTCATAGTCATCTGTGGGTTGAGACTGCCAAGACCTAAGATGGATCACAACAAGTGTTGGTTGTTCTGGGGCAGGGTCGGCTTGTGCACACCCAGAGAGAGGTCCTTATTACAGCAGCTCCAGCCTGGCCAGCAGCTCTGATTGGCCAAGCTTGGTCCTGGTCCTAGAGGTATATCAGTCTCGAGCAGAGTTCTCTAGAATGGGTCCCCAGTATCTCCCCATGTTCCCGGCCTTCTCACCTGGAGTGGATGTCCATTTGGTCCCTATGAAGTCTGAGAATCTGGGTCACATGAAGTGTGGGCTCTGTCCAGTCTCCTACCCTCAGCCAGTCTGCCTTCCTCCCTTCTGCTTTCTCTCCATCCCTCCTTAAAGCCTTTCATCCTTCATATTTGCGGTTCTTTCTCACTCTTTCTCTTTCTGCATCTGGGGGCCTGCCTCTTCTCCAAGGCCGGGGCTGTGCCCTGAGACCGGGGCGTCTCCCAGGTAGGCCCTGAACTCTAGTCGGGGGTCAGGGTGGGGCTCAAACTATAGAACGCTGCCTCGGCCTGACTCTACCCTTCCAATGGATTCCCCCTTCAGATCTCTCGCGAGAGCTGAAGACACTCTGTGAAGACGAGGAAAGTCACACGCGGCCCCAGCAGGCAGGTGAGACTGAGCCTGAGACTAGAGCTGGGGACTGGACCTTTGTCACAATGCAGTCCTCAGCATTCCTCTCCCTCTCCCCCTAGCTGCCAGATCCTCTAGTGCTGAAGATACCAACCCTGCCCCTGTGAGTGCCCCTGCGCCCCCGGCCAGGGCCTCCCGGGGCCAGGGGTCAGAACCAGCTGCTACAGCCGGGGGCCAGGTGGGGCCTGAAACCCCAAGGCCCCCACAGTCCCCACCAGAAACAAGGTAAGGAGCCACCTCTGTTGCTGTTAGAAACAGATGCATCCCACCCAGCCCCTGCCCTCCCCTCCAGTGCTGCCACACTGTCAAGGGTGTTCTAGAAGTGTGAGTGGGGCTCTATGGGAGACCACAACGCTTGTCTGCTCTTTCCTCAGGTCCACCAGGCAGCCAGGCCAGGACATGGTCCCCACCCCAGCCCCTCGGCTCCGGAAAGGCTCTGATGTATCCCGGTCCCCAGTACCCTACACGGGGGATGAGGGTCCTCCAACAGGAATGGGTTCTTCTGGGGAGACCCAGGCCAAGATAAGCTCTCAGGAAGGGACAGAGGCCCATGGAACCGAGCCAGAGCCAGACATTGAGGGCAGAGATTTTAGAGATGCTTCAAGAGGAGAAAGATCTGAAGTCGAAGAGGGGGACACTGGGGACAGGGCAGAGGCTAGTGGGGCAGGAAACACAGAGAAGAACACTAAGGAGCCATGCATCACAGCTGGAGAGGCTGAAGAGAGTTCAAAACTCCATCAAGTAGATGCTGAGCAGACGGCAAAGGTACAGCATATAGCCATGGAGGGACCAGAGGATGCAGTACTGGGGCCCAAGACAAGACTCAGGGAAATTCCTGAGGCTCCTCCTAGGAGTGCTCAGAGGAGGATGGGTGTAAGGACCCAGGAAGAGGCTTCCAGTGACCCGAACCAAGCTCCAGCTGAGCCTGAAAGACATCTAGGGCTCCTCAGTGGTGCCAGGCCTGCAGACCAGGAGAGAGAAAGCCAAGAGGTTAGGAGTGGAGCCCCTGTTATTGGGAGGACAGGCCTGGAGCAGGGTCCCTCTGCTGGAGCAGCAAGCGCTGGGCCCCAGGGCAGCAGCTCTCAGGAAGTCCTGCCAGTGGACCAGAAGGTAGGATCTGGAGTTATGAGGGCCCAGGAGGCAGAAGCTGGGGAGCCAAGGGTTCTGGAAACAGAGGCTGAAGGGGTGCCTTGGAAGGTTATAGGGACACCAATTACAGATGCTGGGAGACCTGAGTCCCCAGAAATAGAGACTGGTACAGCAGAATCTGAAACACTGGAGGCCCAAGAGTCAGAAGCAGCAAGATCAGAGGTCCTGGAGCCAGAGGCTACCCGAACAGCACAGTCTGAGGTACTGAGGATCCAGGATAAAGAGATTGGGGTTCTGGGGATGCTGAGGACAGGGACTGAGAAAAGGGAGTCTAAGGAATTTGGGATCCAGAAAACAGTTGGGGGTTCTACAGTTCCAGGTATCAAGACAGTGACAGCAGAAACGAAGATATTGGAAGCCCAGGAGGTAGCAGATGGGGGAGCTGGTGTGTTGAAGATAGAGGCTGAGATACTGGGAACCCCAAAGACAGAGGCTGGGGAGGCAGAAGCTAGAATATTGGAGACTCAGAAGGTAGCAGCCAGAGGTTCAGAGGTTCCAAAGGTGGAAGCAGAGATGGCAAAGGCTGATATATTGGGAATGCAGGAGACAGAGGTGGGGGCTTGGAGTATTCCAAGGATAGAGACTGAAACAGCAGTAACTGAGATATTGGGAATGCAGGAGACAGAGGTGGGGGCTTGGAGTATTCCAAGGATAGAGACTGAAACAGCAGTAACTGAGATATTGGGGACCCATAAGATAACATTTGAGGATTCAGGGCCCCCACAAATAATATCTAGAAGAAAAGAGACCCAGGAGATAGAGGTGGGAGGTTTGGGTGTTTCAGTGATAGGGGCAGCAGAAGATGGCATATTGGAGGCCCAGGAGATATCCACAGATCATGAAGTACTTTGGGTCGAAGCTGAGAAACCAGAAACTGAGATGGAAGGATCCCTGGAGGCAGAGGAGGAAGGCTCAGGGGTTCTGGAGGTAGACACTGGGCCAGCGGAAGCCAAGATCTTAGAGGCTCCAGAGATAGCAGCTGGGGTTTTGGGGGTTCTGGGAATAGGAATCGAGGGAGCCAGGGTCTTAGAAATGGAGGCTGACTTTTCAGAAGTCCAAGAGACAGAAGCCAAAGAGCTATCTGGGGGTTCTGTGGCACTGAGAATAGTGGCTGGGACAACAGAATCTAAGATGTTAGAGGCCCAGAAGACAGAAGTGGGGGGCCCTGGCATTTCACAGATAGAGGTTGGAGGGGCAGAGGCTGAAATACTGGGGACCCAGAAAATAGAATCTAGTGGTTTAGGAGTTCCAGGGACAGAAGCTAAGATGGACGAGTCTGAGATCTTGGTGGCCCAGGAGACAGAAAAGATTTGGGAGATCCCAGAGGTAGAGACAGAAGCAGTGGATACTGAGTTATTTGGGACCCAGAAGGCAGAAATAGAAGGTTTGGAGACCCCAGAGTTAGAAGCTGAGACAGTAAAATCTGAGATTCTGGAGTCCCCAGAGACAGAAGTGAGGAAATCAGGGCTCCTGGGAACAGAGAGTGAGGTAGCAAAAGCTGGGATGCTGGAAACTGGGAAGACAGAAGCAAGGGATTCTGGGATCTCCAGGCCAGAGGCTGGAACAACAGAGGCTGAGGTACTGAGGGCCCAGAGAGCAGAAACTATAGTTTGGGGATCTGAGGAAGCAAAGACTGATACTTTGGAGGTCCAGGAGCCTGGAGCTTGGGGAGCCCTCAAGTGTGAGGCTTTAAGCATTGCAGTGAGTAGGCCAAGAGCTTCTGGGGCCGAAGACATAGCACCAGAAGCCTCCAGGGTACAGGAGACAGAAAGCAAATTTTTGGGGCTAGTAGAGGCCAAGTCTTGGACTTTGGGGCCCCAGGAAGCAGAGAGGGAGGGGTTTGAGTCTCCAGAGAATAAATCTGATATTTTTGAGGCCCAGGAAGCAGAATGTGGGGTCTTGGAAACCGTGAAGGGGAAAGAAGCTGGTGAAAGTCTTCAAGAGGCCAGCCTGACTAAGGCACGGGTGGCCAGTGGGGCAGGGGCTGGGGGACCCAGGCCCTCGGGGGCCTCTTCCCCAGAGGAGCCTGAAGAGGACAGGAGGCTGCCGGGCAGCCAGGTAGGGATGGGGGCCACTGATGGCCAGTCTGCTTCTTCCACTAACCTGGGGCTGAGTGAACGGTGACTCTGCATGGACCCACCTGGTGGACCAAGAAAGATGCAGTTTTGATGGGGAGGGGATTCAGCTTCAAAGAAGGTTCCTCCTCCCTCCTCCCTCAGGATGCCTGGCTCTTTCACCCTGCTAGGCTGCATGGAGCTGGATACCCTTAAGCTGATTTTCTGGGCTGACTTTGAAGTGTGGCTGCTGGTGGCCTCTGACCTTGCCTGGGCACCACTGACCTTTTAGGTGACCTTGGCAGATAACTTCCTTACCCCAAGCTGGCAACCCAAAGCTCTGGCCAGTGTTTCTGGTGATCTTTGTAAACTCCGAACTGGGGTGGTTTTATGCCAGGCCTGAACTTCCTCAAAGGGTGGAGGACATGTCATTAGAATACATCCTCTGATTGTACCCTTGTGTCCCCAGGCACCACCTGCCCTGGTCAGCTCCAGCCAGTCCCTGCTGGAGTGGTGCCAACAGGTCACCAATGGCTACCGTGGTGTCTGCATCACCAATTTCACCACATCCTGGCGCAATGGCCTGGCCTTCTGTGCTATTTTACATCGATTCTACCCAGACAAGATGTGAGTGCCAGGGACATGGGGGTGGCTGGGAGGGAGCCTGCAGGGATATTAGTGCCAACCATTTCTGACCAGCACATTCTCTCTGCAGCGACTATTTCTCTCTTGACCCCCACGACATCAAACAGAACAACAAACAGGTGAGATGAGGAGGGGCCATGGCTGAAGAAAGGGTCTAGCCAGAGAGTCAGGCTGCTGGCCCCAGAGTTGGAGACTCTGAGGCTCAGGACCCTGGTCTACTTTTTTTTTAAATTTATTTATTTATTAAGGATTTCTGCCTCCTCCCCGCCACTGCCTCCCATTTCCCTCCCCCTCCCCCGATCAAGTCACCCTCCCTCATCTGCTCGTAGAGCAATCAGGGTTCCCTGACCTGTGGGAAGCCCAAGGACCGCCCACCTCTATCCAGGTCTCGTAAGGTGAGCACCTGGTCTACTTTTTAAAATCCTTTTTTTTTTTTTTTGGTTTTTCGAGACAGGGTTTCTCTGTGGCTTTGGAGCCTGTCCTGGAACTAGCTCTGTAGACCAGGCTGGTCTCGAACTCACAGAGATCCGCCTGCCTCTGCCTCCCGAGTGCTGGGATTAAAGGCGTGCACCACCATCGCCCGGCTTAAAACCTTTTTGGTTATTAAATTGTTTGCCCTAATTTTGTTTTGATGTTTTTAATTTTAAAAGCATATTTCCCTAGATTTCCTTAGATAGTTGTTTATTTATTTGCCAAAAATCATCCTTTGATAACTGGGTGGGCGATGTACAGTTGCTAGGTAACAGTGAGGGCGGGCCTTGTTGCTAGATTTCCCTCTGCAGGAGGGTGAAGGCGTTGCTAAGCAAATCCTGGCTCTAGAGTCTCAGGGACCCCTAGGCTGGCTTGGATCCGGAGTGTTGCTAGATCGCTGCTACTTCTGACCAGAGTGCACCCTTTCTAGGCTTTTGATGGCTTCGCTGCGTTGGGTGTGTCTCGCTTGCTGGAGCCAGCGGACATGGTGCTTCTGTCCGTACCTGACAAGCTCATCGTCATGACGTACCTGTGCCAGATCCGAGCTTTCTGTACTGGGCAAGAGCTGCAGCTGGTGCAACTGGAGGGCGGTGGTGGCTCTGGCACTTACCGTGTGGGCAACGCCCAGCCGAGCCTGCCCGACGGCCTGGACGCAGGCGACCTGGCACAGCGGCTCCGAGAGCATGGGGCTGAAGCGCCCACAGAGTCCAAGGAGGCTGTGAACCGCGGGACTGGGGCGGTACCCAAGGTGGCCTCTAGGGACACGGACCTGGGCTGCACCTCCAAGGATGGGGAGACTGACCAGGAAGCAAGCTCCCCAGAGGCACCCTCCGATGGCCCCAGAGCCCGGTCATCCACATCCCCCGTGGCCCCCACAGAGGGGCTGGTAAACGGAGTTGGGGTGCTGGGCGTTACAAGTGGTGTGAGACTGAGACGGTCCTCGGTCAATGGGGAGACCGGGCCGGTACCCCCACCCCGAGCACATGGCTCTTTCTCCCACGTGCGTGACGCTGATTTGCTAAAGAAGAGGAGATCCAGGCTACGGAATAGCAACTCCTTCTCTGTGGATGACCCGGACTCTGGAGCTGCAGTCGGCGCGGGACCTGCAGGAGTTGGGGCTGTGGTGAGCACCCCTACCCCGCTGCAGCTTAGGATAGTGGGGAATTTTCAGAGAGGGCCCTGAGTGGTTCCGATGTCAGGGCTGGTGCAGGGGTGGCAGCTTCAGAGAAGTGGCTTCGCTGGATGCTGGGATGGACTTCAATCAGATGGAGCCTGGTGATGTGGAAGGGTCCCCAGGTATGGCACTAGGCTTCCTGTTCGGGGACAAAGCCCACAGAACACCTAGGCTTCCAGTTTTGTACATGTGAGGAGTTCCGAACATTTGTTAGAAACATCTGCCCAGTTTGTAGAAACAGGGGCTGTAGCAGGAAGTTCCCAAAAGGCTCCAAGTTCTGCACCAGCTCTTAGGGCCTATTCTTTCTCCGTGGGTGGCCTTGGATGTCACCTAGCAACCACCTAGCCCAATAGCTAAAGGAAGGAATACTGTCCTCTGGTGGCCCCTGTAGCTCCTCCCAGTCTCCAGATTATCTGACTTGAATTTTTAACCCCTGAGGCTTAATAGGAATTAGTAGGTGGGGCTTCTTGCCTCCACACCGCGCCCTATAGGTCGCAGGTCAACTCTCTCTCTCTCTGGCCAGTCTGAGGGTGACAGCAGAAGGGGCCAGAGGGTCCTGTATGGGTCGATGGACAGTTTTCCCTGGTGGAAATAGAGGACCAAAGAAATAACTCAGTGGTAGAGCATTTGCCTAAGAAATTCTGGGTTCAAATCCTAGTGTCACAAAGTGCGAGGCAGGGTGGCAGATGCCTGTAATCCTAGCACTTGGGAGGTAGAAGCAGAAAAAACAGAGTTCAAGCCCTTTCAAAACAGAACATGTCAGGGCTAGGGGGTGGAGGCTTAAGTAGGTAAAGAGCTTACCACACACGCATGAGGACCTGTAAAAAGCCTGTAGAAATCTGGGTGTGATGCCATGTGCCTGGGAGGTGGAGACAGGAGGTTCCCTAGGGCTTGCTGACCACCCAGTGTAGCTAATTCGTGAGCCCTAGCTCCAGTGAGAGACGCTATCTCAAAAATAAGGTGGGGGAGTGATGGCTTATCAGGCAGAGGTTCCAGTCACGGAGCATGAGGGCCTGAGCTCTATCCCGGGGGTCCATATATGGCGGAAGGAGAGAACCAGTTCACACACGTGTCCTCCACCCTCCACACGTGTGCTCCCCCAGTACACAAATATAAGAAAGAAAGGAAGAGAGGAAGAAAACACAGTGGTGTGCAATAGAGGAAAGCAGGAGTTATCTGGCTGCCTGCCACACATCACACCTACACACACGCGCGCGCACACACCTACACACGCACACGCGCGCGCACACACCCTCACACGCGCACGCACACACAAGCAGGAGTTATCTGGCTGCCTGCCACACATCACACCTACACACACGCGCGCGCACACACAAGCAGGAGTTATCTGGCTGCCACACATACATCACACCTACACACACGCGCGCGCACACGCGCTCACACACGCGCGCACACACAAGCAGGAGTTATCTGGCTGCCACACATACATCACACCTACACACACGCGCGCGCACACACCCTCACACGCGCGCGCACACAAGCATGCAACACACACATCACAGGAATTGACAGAGGAGAAAAGAAAATGGGAAGGTCTGGTTCTCAAATGAGGAGGCCCACACAAGCAAAGACAGTGGCATCAAGGACATTCCGACCACATTTAGGGAACTGACAGTCGTCTCCATGAAGTCCCCAGATGGCAGTGAGGCCAGTCTGAGAGTAGGAGCCCTGAGGGAAGTTCCAGAGACATGTGAGCCTGGGGATGAGACTAGAGAGGCATTTCCTGTAGGAGGAGGTGGCTGGAGGACTTCTAGCCCAGTTGGCTAATGTAGGTCAGTAGCTCTTTAAGTCACAAAGGGAAGGATTCAGCGGTCACCCTTCTGGGGCTGAGTCCCAGCATCTGGTCTTTCCAAACCAGGCCCTCCTCCTGCCCTTGTCCCACAGGAGATATTTGACCCATAAGACGAGAGAAGGCCCTCTCATTGGCTGGCTTTGCCCCTACTGTTTTGGGAGGGTGTTCATCCTCGCTCCACCCTTGGAAGCTCCCCAAGGCCTGGAGTGGGTTGAGGTCAGGAACCTTGAGGCTGAGGTGGGCCAGAAGCAGCCTGATGAGAAACATGGGTGCTTCTAGGGCAGCCCATCAGAGAAAGCACAGAAAGAGGAATTTGGGTCAGACATGAGGAAGAAGCTTTGGGATTCCCACAGGGCTGGTGTGAGTAAGCATAAAAGCCGCTGACATTTGCTTTCTTCACCCCCTCCCCCGATTCTGCCTGCTTTGCCAGGTGGGCCATCCCCATGATTCCTTGGCTTCCCACAGTGCCCCTTCCAGGAAGCCACGATTCCTGCCTTTTATGGGTGGGAATAGTGAAGTTGAGGGAGATGAAGAAGCTGCAGCTGTGAACTAGGGTTCTGAGCTTGCAGTACTCATTGGCGCCCTCTGCTGGGCTCCACACAGTTGACCCCCCCCCCCCCCCCCCCAGCTCCATCCTGGTCAAGCCACTTCTGGGCTTTTGCCCTGAGGATAAGGATCAAAAGTGTGAAATCCCTTTGCAGAGTGACATGAAGCCACCTGCATGGTGTCAAACTGGGAGCTAAAGTTTCCCCAGATGCTGGGCTGGAGTCCGGCCATTTTACATGCAAAGATACAGCCAAACCCAGTGTGGCAGGGCCTCCAGGCTTGGGAACAAGTTTTGAGTTAGACAGCTCTGGGCTGTAGATCAAGTTCTGGGGCATACTTCATCTCTGGCCCCTGTTCCCTTGTCTGCAGAGCGATACTAGCCTCTGCCTCACGAGGTCCTTGAGGTGACATCTGTGCTTAGCAGTATTGCCTTTAGTTGTGGGCCTTGTGTGCTGGACCCTGGGTCTATCCAAAGGGTCAGTCTCTGGGAGAGATGGCCCTGGGTCTATCTAAAGGGTCAGTCTCTGGGAGAGATGGCCCTGGGTCTATCTAAAGGGTCAGTCTCTGGGAAAGATGGCTCAGGGGTTAAGAGCACAAATTGTTCTTACAAAGGACCTGAGTTTGGTCCCTGTACCCACATCCAGCAGCTCACAGCTGCCATAACTCCAGCTCCAGAGGATCTGATGCCCTCTTCTGGCTGCCAGGGGCACCTGCTCTTGTATGGACATTTCCACACACATGATTCTAAAAACAAACTAGGGCTGGAGAGATGGCTTAGTGGTTCGGAGTGAGCCTTAGTCTTCCAGAGGACCCAAGTTCAGTGCCAAGCACACAAGACAGGCAGTTCACAACAGCCTGTGAGTCCAGCTCCAGGTTATCCAATGCCTCTGGTCTCTGAGAGCGCCCACAGACACAAACACACACATATACGCACGATCAAAATTAAATCTTTAAAAAATTGTTAACAGGGCTGGATAAAGGTCTTAATGGGTGAGAACACATAGTGCTAATCCAGAGGACCCAAGTTCAGGTCCCAGCCCCACATCAGGTGACCCACAGCCGTCTGTGCTAATCCAGAGGACCCAAGTTCAGGTCCCAGCCCCACATCAGGTGACCCACAGCCGTCTGTGCTAATCCAGAGGACCCAAGTTCAGGTCCCAGCCCCACATCAGGTGACCCACAGCCGTCTGTGCTAATCCAGAGGACCCAAGTTCAGGTCCCAGCCCCACATCAGGTGACCCACAGCCGTCTGTGCTAATCCAGAGGACCCAAGTTCAGGTCCCAGCACCACACCAGGTGACCCACAGCCGTCTGCTCCTGCCCTAGAGGATCTGATACCTCTGGCCTATGTAGGCACCTGCACTCATGCACACACAACACAATCACACACAAAATCAAGATAAATTTTAAAAATCTTTAAAAATAGTCAGGTGTAGTGGTACAGGCCTTTAATTGCAGTACTCAGGAGGCAGAGGCAGGTGGATCTCTGTGAGTATGAGGTCAGCTTGGTCTACAAAGCAAGTTTCAGGTCAGCCAGAGATGATACATAGTGAGTTCCTGTCTCAGATAAATAAATGGGCCGCCTCTCGGGAGTTAGAGAGGCTGCAGTAACCAGCAGCATGAAGAGGTGTGTGGGGTTGATGCTAACGTGAGTAAGCCTTGGGGTGCTCTCTGCCTCAGTGGGGGATCAGGACAAACTTCCAGACACTGAGGGCCAGGAAGGGAGGCAGAATGTGTTGAAGGAAGTCTGAGGAGGCCCTTGCAGGACGGGTTCAAGCTGAGCCAGGAGGTCTAGCTAGATTGGAGCAGTTCAAGATGGAGGGTGGTTTCAGACCAAGAAAGCTTTTTAGGGAACTGAAAGTCCATTGCTGTGACCAGAGGGTGGTGACCTGGTGGGGCTCGGATGGCAAGGGAATTGAGGTTGAAGCTCCCGACTGTCCTGAGCATGAGACTGGGGGCTGAGATGGGTGTGGAGTGAATGTTCTGAGGTCAAGACCTCTCAGCTTGAGGGAGAAGTGAATGGCAGGGTGTGGTGTGCTGCCCCCACAGCTAATCCAATCCAGACAGGCTAGCCCCTGAGCCAGGGAGGCTGGTCTGAGAGTACACACTGGGGTGACCCGGAAGAGGGGCTAGCAGTATTGTCAAATGAGTTAAAAGTTAGGCCCCGAGGGCTGGATGGTAGGCTTAGGGGTCTTGCAGAGGACCTGGGTTCGGTTCCCAGCACCATCACAGTTCATAACTTCAGTTCCAAGGGATCTTCAGGCCAACCGACACCCTCTTCTGACCTCTGCAAATACTGAGCGCCCACACACTGCTCATACAGACATGCAGGAAAAACACTCAAATAACATAAGATAAATCTAAAATATTTGCAAAAATAACCGGGCTCTAGAGACATGGAATGGGGCAAGGTGGAGCCAGACTTGACCCTTCCAGGATAAAATTCTTCAAGCTCTGTGAAGAGCATTGCTGGCTCTAGGTCTAGGATCCTGTCAGGTAGGAGGGTGCCCTCTTCTGGCCAGAGGCTAGATGCCAACTCGGGATAGCCTAGCTCCTGATGAGACTTCTCTGTCACTCAGGGGCACTAGCAGTGATGGAAGTGCCCGCGCTAAGCGACAGGAGCCAGATGACCTAAGGGGCTCTTTGAAGGGATGGGAAAGAGGTAGAAGATAGGGCCCCGGCTATGTCTTTCCAAACCTTTGCCTCTGACCTTAAAAGAATGATCAACTCAGTGCCCCTGAAGGAGCGTTTGGAGGCAGAGAGGTGGGTGGGCCCAGGCCCACAGATGGCGGTGAAGGCATGCTTTTTCCTTGAGGAAGCCTTTACCCTGAAGGAGGTGTTTGTGAGACTGGAGGAGTAGCTGGGTAGCTGTGTCTAAGAGGAAGGATTCTCCCTCCCTGTGTGTGAGAGACTGTGGTTATCTGCACTGACTGGGGGACTGTTGGAAACTCAGCCCAGCCCTCAGCGGACTCTTTCCACAGGAAGGCCCAAGCCCTGACTCCAGCCTTGACTCAGGCCCACGCACAGCCGCAGCCCCGCAGCAACCTTCTGGTGAGTGGTGAGCCGGCTTAGCTGATCACAGATCCTTCTGGGGGACTTCCTGGGGGCTTCTGCTAGCTGGAAGAACCCAGCCTGGTGTCTCTCTGCAGGTGGGAGCCCTCCTTCAGAGGAGTCACCCCCTAGTCCAGGGGACGAGGCTGGCCTGGTAAGGAGGACCAGGTGGGTGGAACTGTCGTGGTATTTTCTGAGCAAGGCCTGTGATGAGCTCACCTGTCCTCCGCCTTCCCCCCTCCTCTCCCAGCAACGGTTCCAGGACACAAGTCAGTACGTGTGTGCGGAGCTCCAGGCCCTGGAGCAGGAGCAGAGGCAGATAGATGGGCGGGCCGCTGAGGTGGAGAAACAGCTGAGGAGCCTTATGGAATCAGGTGGGACAGGCATTTGGGAGGCGGCACAGCTCGAATCCCTTTGGTGGCTGGAAGAAGGTTTCTGAGATGCCACTAGGGAACGAGAAACCCCTTCCCCGAGCCCCGATAGAAGGCAGCTCTGGTGACTGTCCTGACCTGATTCAGGTGCCAACAGGCTGCAGGAGGAGGTGCTGATCGAGGAGTGGTTCACCCTGGTCAACAAGAAGAACGCACTCATCCGGAGGCAGGACCAGCTGCAGCTGCTGTGAGTGAGTCTTCCTCCTTAGGCCCTCCTCCTCTGCTGGCCCCGCCCACCCGCTGCTGAGTCTTCCTCCTTAGGCCCTCCTCCTCTGCTGGCCTGATTTGATTCTAGCTTTACAGTAAGGAAAACGGGCTCAGAGAAATTTGAGCAGGCTAAGTGGGGTGACAAGCCGCTCTCCCCATCATTGTCTTTACCATCCTGCGTGCCAGAGGCAGCTTTGCTTCCCTTTTGCATTTGGAATCGTTTCCCCAGAACAATGTTAGCTTTCTTTTTCAATCAAATAATCCTTTTAGGGTATTTTTTATTTTTTGTATAAAAGTGGGATGTGGAAAAGGAGCAACATGCATATCTAGAGAGTGACCGAAGGGCAGCTGAGAACTCTGCATGGGCACCGGAGCAGCACTGGGGTTCTCCCAGCCCTCCATGGAAACTGATAGGTAGAGATGAAGTGGTCACAGCCTTTGACTCTCCCATCCCACTTTGTCTGACTTGGCACCTTTCCCCATCAGCATCGAGGAACAGGACTTGGAGCGGAGGTTTGAACTGCTGAGCCGGGAGCTGCGGGCCATGTTGGCCATTGAAGGTAGGAAATGGAACACAGAGGCCGGAGATAGAACAGGGCCAGGGTGGGCACCCCTCCTGACTCAGGCTCCTGGTCTCTTAGAGTGGCAGAAAACCGTGGCGCAGCAGCACCGAGAGCAGCTCCTGTTGGAGGAGCTAGTGTCGCTGGTCAATCAGAGGGATGAGCTGGTCCGGGACCTGGACCAGAAGGAGCGAATGTGAGCCGTGGGACCTGGATGGATCTGGGAATTGGAGGACCTCAGGGCGCCTCTTGGAATGGCATGTCTGGAGACTTGGGGAGGGGCTTGCAATTACGGCCACCTTTGAGGCTGACTTGAACCCCCTGTTCCCAGTGCTCTAGAGGAAGATGAGCGCCTGGAACGCGGCCTGGAGCAGCGACGTCGCAAGGTGAGCCGGCAGCTGAGCAGGCGGGAACGCTGCATGCTGAGCTGAACCTCCTGTCTGGTTCTCGCTCTTCTTTTCTCTGGTCATGGACCCTTCCTCGCCAGTCCCCAAGCCTGCACAGCGGAGGACAGAGCCCTCATACTCCTTCAGCGGACAGAAGCAGGGCGGACTGGACCCGCGGACAGGAGCAGTCGAGCCCGCCCGGCAGTATTTATTTATCGAGTGTGTGTGAATGTTTTGGTGGTGGCCAGGATTCCAGGGCGCTGCACAGAACTCTTCCCCCGTCTACAGAGCGGAGCCTGCCTGCCACCTACATCCTTCTCTTTGTGTCTGGAGCAATAAAGTTGGAGTGCCTGCCCTTTCTCAGGAGGACTTCAAGAGAAGGAAGAGGGTGGGGCTTAGGCTAATAATGCTGTCAATGTGATTCCAGCCCGGGCCAGCGAGCTTGGAGGTTCACAGATGATGAGGGCCAGAGGGAAAACTCATTTAGAAAGAAAATCTGAAATCACAGGCATGGTGATGATAAACAGCTATAATAAATCCAGTATTTGGGGTGATGGTGTAGGTAGAACGAGCAGGAATTCAAGGCCAGCCTTGACTATGTTGGTGGTGGCACTTCCCTGCCCCTCTCCACCCCCCAGTTTCTCTGTGTAGCTTTGGAGCCTGTCCTGACACTAGCTCTGTAGACCAGGTTGGCCTCGAACTCACAGATACCTGCCTGCCCCTGCCTCCCAACTGCTGGGATTAAAGGTGTGCGCCACCTCCCGGCTCATATTTTTTTCTTTCTTTTTAAGATTTGTTTGTTTTTATGTTCATTGGTGTTTTTGCCTGCATGTATGTCTGTGTGAGGGTGTCAGAGTGTCAGATCTTGGAGTTACCGTGTGAGCTGCCATGAGGGTGCTGGGAATTGAACCCAGGTCCTCTGGAAGAGCAGCCAGTTCTCATAACCACTGAGCCATCTCTCCAGCCCCTCATGGCACATATTTTTAACCCCAGCACCGGGGAGGCAGATCTCTGTGGATTCAAGGCCAGCCTGGTTTACATCATTCTAAAGGGGAAAAAATGAAATGGGTCATTCAGATAGCCCAGTGGATAAAAGCGTTTATTAGGCAAGCTTGAGGATCTGAGTTCAATCCCTGGAACCACCTGAAGGTGGATGGGCGTGAACAAAATCCACAAAGTGGTCCTTTGACCTCCAAACATGCCCCGTGCCTCCACGTGTGAGTGCACACACCCACACTAGATTTTTTTTATTTTTGGTTGATGTACATGTACTTACACTTTCAACTGTGTTCCCACACAGACTGAGCCCAGAGCCTCTTGGTGCGTGCTAACTAAGCATCCCGTTTAATGTTTTAAATTAACATTATCCCCTGACATCCTGTACCCACAACCACTTCCTGCTCTGCTCCCCAAGCTCTCCTCAGGGCCTCCTGTTCAAAGGCCTCCAGTGTACGTGAGGTATGTGAGCTGAAGATCCGCCACCTGATTTGTATCAGCAGGCTGGGGTCTGTTCTGGTGTTGGTGCTGGAATGGTTTGTTCCAGTGCCGGGGGGTCAGGAGGCATGGTGCTCAGAGCCAGCTCATCTTGACCTAGGATGCCATCTTGGTCTTCATCTGTTCTAGAGCCACTGGGGCCAAAGAATTTTACCATGGCACGAACCTGTGGCAGCTCTGAGAAGGTCTCTACTGCTAACAGCATGGCCAGGAGCCCCAGGAGCAAGTAACCTGGGGAGAAGAGCTAGTTAGGGTGGCTCTTAGGGTGCTCCCTGTGCCCCCCACCCAATTCCCAGTGTGATGGCCGACCCGGCTCTACATGCAGCACCCAACATGGCCCCCGTGCTCTTTGGACCCCAACACTCATTTCGTATTCTAGGATAGGGTCCCTCTCGGAGTTGTAGTCCACGCTCCTCTACCCTCCTCCTTCCTGGACTCACCAAGAAGTGCGAACTGTCCGAGGTGGTAAATGGCTGGATGCAGGCCACGCCCACGGCCGGGCAGCAAGTCCCCTAGGCCAATAGTGCTGAGGGAGCCGAAGCAGAAGTAGATGGCCTCCAGCAGGCTGCAGTCACCCTGCATAGCCCACAGCACCAGGGCTGGCAACAGTACAAAGACACAGGCCACCAGGAGCCCCAGTCCTGCTGCTTGGAGCAGGGCAGCCTGGGCTGCTGCCAGCTGCCACCGAACAGCTACCCAGGCAGCCGGAGAATTGAACACAGGCAATAGGCAGTGGCGCAGGGCAGCCACAAGAGCTAGGGAGGCTGGCAGCCCGAGGGCCGCATAGACCACACAGAAGGCCTTTCCGCCCGCAGACAGTGGGGCCATATGGCCATAACCTGGAAAAAGAGAGAGCAGGGGCTGTGAGCTTTTGAGTGGATGCCTATTGGAGTCACATTTTCTCCATCTCCTCCCACAGAAAGCTGCCTTTTGGTACCCAAAATGACATGAACACCAGGCTAGGGTCCTCTTTGCCTGGATGGTGGGCAGGTCCCTTACCCTCACTGGATTACTGTTGTCTCTTCTGGAAAATTAACCCTGAAGACACTCATTGAGACCTTTTGTGCTGGAACAGAACTGATGTTCTGTCTTTGACGGGTCCTCCCTCTCTCCCTTTCCCTGTCCTTCCGATGGGACCTAGAGAGCCTCGTGCATTCCAGGCAAGTGCTCAGCTGATATACCCCAGCCTGATACCGGCTTCCTGAGGTTTATTAGGGTTTCTCTATGTAACAGTCCTGGCTGTCCTGGAACTCGCTTTGTAGACCAGGCTGGCCTCGAACTCACAGAGATCCACCTGCTTCTGCCTCCCGAGTGCTGGGATTAAAGGTGTGCGCCACCACCACCCGGCTATCAGTTACCTTAATCAGTATTTCCGTATCTTCAACCAGTGGGGTGCCATCTGCTTTCACCCCCATATATGTATCCTTTCTTTCTATGTGCCGTATCTTGTGCTACTTTGGATCTAAACCTGCCCAGGCCCTGATTTATGGTGGGGAAAGCAAGTATGGAAACAAGAGGTTCTGAAAATGAACTTTTTGGTATGCATGAGAGACAGCATCTAGAGCCAGAGAAACAGGGGCAGAATAGGAAAAGGTGGGAGAGTGGAGCATGCTGGGAGAACAGGATCAATGGGGTTCACAGGTTGTAAACTCCAAAGCCCATAGGAATCAGATGTCGTGAGGACCGGGTGTGCCAGAGGCAGGCCCCATTCTGCGCGGCCAATGAAATACATATTTCACTTTAAAAAGTATTTAGACTAGCCGGGCGTTGGTGGCGCACGCCTTTAATCCCAGCACTCGGGAGGCAGAGGCAGGCGGATCTCTGTGAGTTTGAGGCCAGCCTGGTCTACAAAGGGAGTTCCAGGACAGGCTCCAAAGCTACAGAGAAACCCTGTCTCGAAAAACCAAAAAAAAAAAAAAAGTATTTAGACTATTTACAGGACAACAAAGCAAAACTGTAGGACTTTATTTCCCAGTGTCTAGGCACATGCTGTTCTCCTGGCCAGGAATCTCATCAACCCTACTTATTTCTGCACCCTGGTGACTGCTGCAGCTCACTACTTCCTCTCCTCAGCCTCCTCAGAGGGTGACTGTGTTTCCCACAGCACCCCTCCATCCAAGAACCTCTCCCACCCTGTCGTGTTCTTGTCCTGGCTTCAGGCCTATGTGATCTGGGCTTCTCTTCTGGACTCAGAGTGCATAGGGGTGGGGCTAGGAAGGCCACACCCCTCCTGGCAGCTTAAGTGGAGGCACCAGTTGGGGTGTGTTGTGTGGGGAGCCCCAGTTATGATGTCAGGCCTGATAGAGCCTTGGCTTTGTCTGGAGCTTTGGGATGGGGGAAGGGCTGCACGCTAGGGCTCTCAGGTCTTCTAGATTGCCCGGTGGTGGTGGCCTACCGGTGGTGGTGAGGATGCTGGCGGTGAACAGCAGAGCTGAGGGCAGGTCCCAGTTGCTTTCCTCTGAGCTGTTTCCCAGGCTGGAAACTCCATGGGCCTGTGCCCTCAGGACCGCACCTAGCAGCTCCTCCAGCGCCTCAGGTGGCAAGCAGGCCCTGTGCTCTGCCTGGAAGGTAGACAGCTCAGCTTGGAGCTGGGCTTGGAGTTGCAGTGCTGGAGGACCCTCCAGGGCCTGAAGCACCACAGCCCCGAGGCCCATGGCCAGCAGGTGGGCTACAATCAGGAGCAGGTAGCGGGCCCAGGGCTTCAGTCTCCCCATAGCATGGCACTGAGTCTGGGGCTGTAAGGGAGCTGCCTAAGTCACCACCGGGGAGGGGTTGCAAAGGGCGTGGCTGGGAGGAGGTGCTGCGTGGGTAGGTGGCTGAGCAGGGTGTGAATGGAGGGAGGTGAGTCTGAGCACTCCCAGTTTCTGGCGCAAGACATGGCAGACTGGCACTGGGGATGGGTGGAGGAAGGCACTGTGGTAAGAAGATCGATCTTAGCCTGGAGAGGGCCTCACAGCGACTCAAAGTCACAGTTCCTCAGTGTTTGCTCCATTTCACTCACTCAGACACCAGGGAAGATGGCAGACACAGGTTTCTCCCCTCCTGCTGCTCACACAAGAATCTGCTGAGAAACCACCAGGGAGGGCAAGCTTCTCAGCAAAACTCTTTGAAGGAAGTACTATTTCAACCAGAGAAGACAGTTATGAGCTGGGCCGTGGTGGTGCATGCCTTACCACAGCCTTCAGGAGGCAGAGGCAGGCCTGAGTTTGAGGTCAGAGTAGTCTACAGAGCGAGCTCCAGAGCAGCCAGAGCTACACAGAGAGCCCCTGTCTTTATAGAAAAACAAAGCAAAGCCAGCTCCGGCACTGGGAAGATGGTTCAGCTGTAAGGAGCACTTGCTGCTCTTCCAGAGCGCCTGGGTTTGATTCCTGGCACCTACATGGCAGCTTCCAATTGCCTATAACTCTAGTTCCAGGGGATCTGACCCTTCTTCTGGCCTCCTCCAGTACCAGGCACACTTGTAGTGAAGACATACATGCAGGCAAAACAACCATATATATAAGCATACAGGGCCGAGTGTGGCACACACCTTCAAACCCTGCATTTGGGAGGCAGAAGGGCAGATCTCTTTGAGTTTGAGGCCAACCTGATCTACATAGTGAGTTCCAAGACAGGGCTACAGCGTAAGCTTGTCTCAAAATTAATAAAATTAAATAAAAAAATAAAGTAACAAAAAAGTCAGTCATAGCAATCAAGAGACTAACCACAAGGAAAGATCTGAGGACAGAGGTCTTTGAGGACAGTGGACGGGGAAAGACGATTCTATGGCATTCTGGGTGGAACAGAGGTGGCCTAGGCGGAGGGCAGAAAAGAGTTGTGAGATTTAGATGGAAATAGTTGGGGAGAAAACGAGGTAGGAGCCCTCTGGACAGGTGATGCTGCCAAACTTCCTGTCCCAGCTCTTGCGAGGATCTCCTTGCGTGGCCAGACTGCAGACCAGGAATGGCTGCCATGTGTAATGGGGAGGTTCACTCATAAACCATAGAGGGGCCCTGGCCTAGGGAATGGGAGGTTCATTCATAGACCATAGAGGGGCCCTGGCCTAAGGAATGGGAGGTTCACTCATAAACCATAGAGGGGCCCTGGCCTAGGGAATGGGAGGTTCATTCATAGACCATAGAGGGGCCCTGGCCTAGGGAATGGGAGGTTCATTCATAGACCATAGAGGGGCCCTGGCCTAGGGAATGGGAAGTTCATTCATAAACCATAGAGGGACCCTGGTGAAAGTGGGTGAGACAGAACCTCAAAGTAGTGTCAAAAATGTCAAGGCGGGTCACCATGATACTCCGTGGGCACACTTATTCTGTCTGCATCCAGGCCATGGACTAGAGGCAAACCCAGGACATACCATCAAAATGTTTCCCAGAGGGCTACGGGCATGAATCTACCTGGGCTGGGGAAAGTGTGACCTGGGCATTGTCCTAGAGGTGATGATATTGTAGCTGGGCCCAGGAGACAGGCAGGGACCAGCCAGCAGCAGGGAGCAGGACAAACCCTCACCTGAATGGTAGAAATGGCTCAGGTAGAACTGTGGCTGGATGAAGCCTGGCCATGGTGGGAGAAGAGATGAGATCAGCATGTGTAAAGTTAGGGAGCTGAGATGAACCCTTACTGGTTACCAGGATGGTGGGCTTGGCCCTAGGAGAGGCGTGCGGTACAAGGCATTCTAGATTGGTCTCAGGCAGTTTATCTGCCCATTGCTTTAGGGGCGTGAAGGCAAGGACACTGGATTACCTTCAAGAAGGGTGACAGACTGCATTTGGGGATACAGCTTACGAGTTTATTTGGCTTCATTGGCTCCCCAGACCAAGGCCCCAACCTTGGCTGGGGCAGCAGAGAGGCACCCAGAGAGCCCCGGCTCTTACAACCTCCAGGGTAGGGGGTCCAGGAACTAGGCCTTGGGGACAGGGGCCACAGTAACAGGACTTGGTCAAAAGTGCTGGTGACACCTGAGGTCGGCCCCTCTCCCCTGTACCTCCCCCTTCTCCCTGCACCACTCCTGGGGGCAATTCCCTGAGACAGGCTCTGGTCCTCCCAACCAGTTAGGTACAGTGTCAGGCCCCAGTGGGGCAGGTAAGTCAGGTTGTAGGCATGTGGGGTGTAGCCCCCCATCCAGTGTGAAGGCTTTCTGTGCAGTGTAGTGTTCCTGACCCCCACAAGGGGTCAGGGTCCCTGGGAGAAACCAAGGCAGCCACAGAGACCTGCCTGGCTCCTCTTCCAGTGTATGCTATGCCTCCTTTAAGGCAGCTGGAGCATGGGGGTGTGGCCTGGCCCACTCAAGGTCCTGCTTCTGGTGCCCACGGGGCCTGAGCACCTATGTCTTTGGTCTGCGTCCTGCAGTCCTGGGAGCCTCCCCGGAAGGGGTTGGCAGGTGGGGAGTCCCAGAAGGGATCTGAGTCTGGGAATAAGGTCCAAGGTGCCCGTCGGGGCGCAGGCTGTGGAGAGGGCAGGGGTGAAGGCCGTGGCCCAGCTGATACAAAGCTCCACGGGTCAATACGGCTACGGAGTGGTGAGGGCCGAGGTCGGCTGATGAGGCCCAAGGGTGGTGATCGAGGGGTTCCAGGGGTACCAGGAGCCGAGCGTGATATTCCTGGTGGGGGTGAGACAGTTCTTCCTGTGGAGTTTTGAAGGGGTACGTGGTTAGACATCTACTAATTCCTAGGTGTCCCCTGAAGGCACTGCCCTGCTCTGGCCTGAGCTTCTAGCTATAAGGCTCTTCATGTTCCATGATGTGTCTGTTCAGCATAGTGTTTCAGAACCAGGCTGTCCTAGACCCCTCTGGGCTTGGCGACTTACTAGCTGTGGGAGCCCTGAGCTTTTACAGCTACATCTCTGTATTCCCGAACATTTCCTCATCTAAGCTGGTCAGACAGCTTGGTTAACGGTGCCTGCCTCCAAGACTAACGACCTGAGTTCAAACTCTGGAACCCAGGTTGTGGAAGGAGAACTGGTTCCTGAAAGCTGCCATCCATATTTGCACTTTGGCATGTGTATCCCACAATGAATAAATGTAAAAATCAATGGGTTTCCTCAGCCAGCCTAGCATGTGGTGTACATGTGTCCCCGCAGAACTTGGGATGCTGAGACAGGAGGGCTGGGAGTTGAGGCCAGCCTGGGCTACATAGGTAGACCCTGCTTCAAACAATCGAACAAAAATAATTCATCTAAAAACTGGGTAAGAATGTTTGATATGAGGCTGGAGAGATGGCTTAGAGGTTAGGAGCACTGGCTGTTCTTCCAGCATTCAGGTTCAATTCCCAGCACCCACATGGCAGCTGACAACTGGCTGACTCCAGTTCCAGGGGATCAAGAACCCTCACACAGACATGACACCAGCCAATCAATGCACATAAAATAAAAATAAATTAATTGAAAAAAATGCTTGATTCTAATTTAATGTAATAACCTCTCTACAGAATGGTTACAGTACTTGGCCCAACTAATCAACAGGAGTCTGTCACCATTAGGAGGGTCCCGTTTCTTCACAGCTAAACCTGGAACTCTGTCAGTAGGCCCAGGGCCTAAGGGTCTGGTTTGGGTTCCCTGCAGCTGTCTGAGATCCTCTGAGTTCCTAGGCACTCCCCGCTTCTCAGATGGTTCAGTCTTAGGGACACTCACCACGTGTCTCTTCCCGCCGAGGGCTCTTGGCTGATGGCTGGCCAGAGGGAACACCTAGGTCCAGCAATAAGGGTACAGGGGTGGGTGGGCCACGGGCATCAGGTGTTGTGGGTGACAGACGGATGAGTGGGGTGGAGGGCGGCTCGGCTGGGCAGGGTGAGGGTATCTGTGCAGGGGGCGGTGCTGGTGGGGGCTCCCCACGTTCACGGCTCAGGCCTCCTGGAGGCTGCAGGTCGCGGCCGAGACCCAGAGAGGCCAGCAGAGCAGTGCCCCGCAGCAGTGCGCGTTGGATCAGCTTGGGAGTCCCGGAGCTATTGCCCCGCTCTGTGGGTCCAGGCCGCCGCGCTTCCTCTGGCTCTGGGCTAGGCCGTGGAGGGTTACCTGTGGGCAGCAGTGACACAGGTCAGATCGAGGGGAGTACATCTGCTGGGTGAGCATCCTGGGGATCCCTCAGTGGCCTTGGAACAAGAACCAAGTTTTGTGTGTAGAGCAGAACCTGGAACCTCCCCATCACACACATTACACTCTGCCAAAGGGAAAGGGTCTGGGGGCAAAGTCTGGAAGCAGCTGATGTAGAAGCTGTCTTCCAAGCAGAACAGCCCATTCCTCAGAGTAGCTGTGACTTCCTGCAAGGGACCCCTCCTGATCTTAGGTGCTCTCTCTCCTAGCCAGCTGTCCTCAAAGACATCATCAAAGCCCTCCCTGCTCTAATCCCTTGTCCTTCCCTCTTTGTGCCAGACCAGTAGCTGAACAGTCTAGAGATCTGGGTTGGCTAGAGAAAGAAATATAGGCTAGGAAATGAGAACTTCTGCTGTGAACAGGATTTAGCTTGGAGTTCTCTTGGCCCAGGGAACTTCTTTTTAAAAAATACTTTATTTGTATGAGTATTTTGGCTGCACGTACGTCTGTGCACTATTGCACGTGCCTGGTGCTTGCAGAGGCCAGTAGAGGGCAATGGATCCCTGGGAAGAAAACAGTAAAAGAAATGTAAAAAAGAGTTGGGTGGTGGCAGCGGCAGTGGTGGTGCACGCCTTTAATCCTAGCATTTGCGAGGCAGAGGCAGGCGGATCTCTGTGAGTTTGAGGCCAGCCTGGTCTACAAGAGCTAGTTCCAGGACAGGCTCCAAAGCTACAGGATTTTCAGCCCTGTCTTGAAAATCAAAACAAAAAAGCAAAACAAAAAGGTAAAAAAGAATCTAAGGGCTGGAGAGATGGCTCAGAGGTTAAGAGCATTGCCTGCTCTTCCAAAGGTCCTGAGTTCAATTCCCAGTAACCACATGGTGGCTCACAACCATCTGTAATGGGGTCTGGTGCCCTCTTCTGGCCTGTAGGCATACACACAGACAGAATATTGTATACATAATAAATAAATATTTTAAAAAAAAGAATCTATAAGTATTAAAATAAGCAAGAGAAAAATGAAAAAAGAGAAGTGAGAGTAGAGACTGGGACCCAGCAGGGTGAGTGGAAGTTCCTGACGTCAGCTCTGAGAAACACAGGTCCTCAGAGTTAAGCAACTCATCCAAAGTAACTTGCATAGGATTTAAATTTGCCTCTAAGCTCCTGAATGTCAGAGTTAGTAACTCTGCTATTTAGGAGAAGACAGCATGATACACTTGACCTGGAGACGACGGCAAAGTTGCTTCCAAGGGATTTGGGGCTGGTGAGTGGCTCCTGGCAATACCCTTTAGGCAGTTTTCTGTCACTGTAGGCTGCCTGCTGGCTATCAAAGAGCTATCATTGTGACCTGGTTCCTAAGGGCCAGGACCTCCATGTAGGGAGCCCTGCTAGTGGTCTATGCATGAGATGTCCTGAGTGTGGACTCTCTATGAGACCCCATTCCTTAATTCTCAGCGAGCTTCTCGATGTGAGTGTTTGGAAGGTCAAGGTCATATACTTTTCTTTTTTGGTTTTTCGAGACAGGGTTTCTCTGTAGCTTTGGTGCCTGTCCCGGAACTAGCTCTTGTAGCATATACTTTTCTCATACACCCAGATGGACGCAGGAGTCCAGGCTTGGGCTGTCAGCCATTAGGCTGGGGTGGTAGAGTCCTCTCACAAAGAGCAACCAGCGGGAGAGGTGTGGGATCTAAGTCTTGTGTCTTTTCCTCTGGGAACTCAGGGAAGTCATGGCCAAAGGGCCCGGCAGCATGGATAAGGACTGACCTGACCTACACCTGGGTTCAGAGGCCTTCGAATTCTCCTTTGGTCCTCTGGCCTGGTACATTCTAGAATAAACAAATTTAATCCCTCTAGTTTTCCTGTTTTCAGTTCAACCCTCAAACAACAGCTAATTGTAGGCTGCCACAGCTAGAGCGAAATGAGGGGCTGGAGAGATGGTTCAGGGCTCAGGACGACCAGCTGCTCTTCCAGAGAACCTGGGTTCAGTTCCTAGCA
This sequence comes from Microtus pennsylvanicus, assembly GCF_037038515.1. Taxonomy (NCBI): domain Eukaryota; kingdom Metazoa; phylum Chordata; class Mammalia; order Rodentia; family Cricetidae; genus Microtus; species Microtus pennsylvanicus. Next base: position 88,848,446 of record NC_134583.1, on the reverse strand, counting down.
CCCAAATGGGGCTCACAGCTATCTATAACTTCAGTTTCAGGGGATTCGATGCCCCTTTTCCTCTTCTGGTGTTCATAGGCAATGCATACATACAGTATACAACCAGGCAAAGTAGCACACACCTTTAATCTCAGCACTCAGGAAGCAGAGGAAGGCAGATCTCTGAGTTCAAGGCCAGCCTGGTCTACAAAGAGAGTTCCAAGACAGCCAAGGCTACACAGAGAAACCTCGGAAAATCACAAAAAACAAACAACAACAACAACAACAAAACCCAAAAAACTAGCAGAGGGGAGCCCAAAAGCCAGACTCCAGAGCCTGAGCAACCCGCGTTCAAATCCCTCTTCTGCCAATTTCTGTGCCTCAGTTTTCTCCTCTGTAAAAGGGAGCCAGCATCTACTTAGCAGACAGGAGAAAGCTGATGAATATTTGCTGTTATTTTACAGACACAGTAGAAGGAGGTGATGGCTATGTGTGTGGGTGTTAAATGGGAAGGGCACAGCTAACGGGCACAATTTGGTGAACAGGGCTCTAGTCTCAGAGCCATTAAAATAAGGTCTAAGGTCTACATTCTGCTGCATGCAGCAGGTATGGCTGGGATCCCTGTGATGGTCCCTAGGTTGGCATAGGGTCCCACAGACAACCACAACTTTCTTGGCTCTGTGGAGTCTGGGCAGTGTTGAGCTGAGCCCTCTTCCCTCTGGTGTTGAAGCCCCAGTTAGCTTCCTAAGCGGTAGGTATAGAAGGAAAGTGTCCCAGGAAGCCAGCTGAGACTTTGGAAGCCACAGCTTCCCACGGTTAGCGTCCTCAGCTGGGGATTTGAGGTGGCTTACGTCCCTCTTGGAGCCTCAACTTCCTTGTATTTAAAATGGGGAGAATAATGTTCTCCTCACCCACAGGGTTAGACATGTCGTTCCCCTCACAGTGAGGCCATCATCGTCACAGACAACAGAAGTCCTGAACTTCCCTAGATGTAGATGGGGGTCCCAGATCTCTCCTTGCCTTGTCTTACTATCCTCCTCTTCATCCATGGGCTCTCCACTCTGAAAAGCACTGTGGAAGCCATTAGCGTGGCTCTACCTCTTCTGGGTACCAAATGGAAGAAACCATTCCCTGTTTCTTATCCTTCCTGGAAGCTGTTGAGGTTTCAGTGCTGTGCAGGGCTGCTAAAGTCCTAAGCAGGAGGGCTAGTCTCTAGAAGCCCCAAGGCCTCGGCTAAGTCTACTCTTGTGGGTCTGGAGACCAGAACAGGTGACCTGGGCTCTAGGTCTGGCTCTGTGCAGCTTCAGCTTTAGCTTCCTAGTCTTTTTTTTTTTTTTTTCGAGACAGGGTTTCTCTGTGGCTTTGGAGCCTGTCCTGGAACTAGCTCTGTAGACCAGACTGGTCTTGAACTCACAGAGATCCACCTGCCTCTGCCTCCCAAGTGCTGGGATTAAAGGCGTGCGCCACCATCGCCCGGCTAGCTTCCTAGTCTTGAGTGAGAGCTTTCAAGGCAGGATTCCATTTCTGCCTGCTGGCTTCTCAAAGTCTACCCAAGGCCCACAGAAAGAATTAAGCAAGATCTGTTGGGGAGCCGGGTGGTGGTGGCACACGCCTTTAATCCTAGCACTCAGGAGGCAGAGGCAGGTGGATCTCTGTGAGTTCGAGGCCAGCCTGGTCTACAGAGCTAGTTCCAGTATAGGCTCCAAAGCCACAGAGAAACCCTGTCTTGAAAAACAAAACAAAACAGAAGATCCACTAGGGGAGACAAAGTTGCTCACCGTTGAGTGTTGGGGGAGCAGAAGGAGATCCTAGTGGGGATGAGTCCTCGGAGTCAGGGTACCACGTGGCTTCATCCATGCGGGACCTTCTTCTGGAGGGAGAGGCAATGAAGGCATGCTTTGTGAGTCTCGGGACTAAAGAAGAGTCTAACAGCCAGCAGGGCTGGGGGACACTCAGACACTCACCTCCCATTCTGGGCCTCCCCAGGCTTGGGGGAACTGGGACCCCAGGCCCAGCAAGCACGCCTCTCTCCATTGCTTGAATCTTCTAAACGTCTAGGGGACTGGCGACCCCAAGTCTGGCCTGACTCTGCAGGCTCCACTGTAAGGGAACAAACACCATAGGGTCTGAGTCCATCCACGTCCTCTGGGCTTTGGTGGGGTAGGTGGGACTAGGCCCTGGGTCAGCAGTGAGCCAATCCCCTTCAACGGCTCGAGTTCGAATATTTGCTCTGCCACTTATTGGCCATGTGGCAAATTACTTATTTCAATTTTCTCATTTACACTTAGCAATCACACTACAATTACTGAGTTAATATTTGCAAAGCATTCAGGAAAATAAAGACTGTATGAAGCGCAGGGCAGCAGTGGAAGGCAGAGGCAGGCAGATCTCTAAGTAAGCGTTCAAGGCCAGCCTGGCTGTTAGTTACACAAAGAAACCCTGTCTCAAAAAAAAAAAAAAAGGAATCGAGTGTGTTAGCATAACCCTTTTCTTGGTACTCGGGTGAATCAAAGTTAAGGCTCAAAACAAAACAAAACCCCCAAATTATAATATTATATAATTACTTGGCGGGGGAAGAGAAGTATTGGGGAGGGGTGTGCTGAGAACTTAAGTAAAAGTCTAGACAAGAGGAGGGAAGCCTGGAAGCAGAGGAACAGGGTATGGTGAGGAAAGGCAGATTCACCTCCAGACTGGGAGTTTTATGGGGTGTAGGGAAGGCAGGGCAGAACAAGTTTCTTACACTGGATGGCTCGGAACCGAGGGAAAGTGGGCGAGTCCCCAGCCCCAACCTCGAAGACATTTCTTCTCCGGTCAAGGCCTGGAGAGGCCTGCACAGTGATGCGGTGTTTGAAATCTGGGATTTGGAAAAAGAGAGGGCAGGTGCAGGTTTGTGAAGAGGAAGCACTCAAAAATCTCAGGGGCCCTTGGGAAGCTCCGGGCCTCTCTGGCAGTGGCAACAGTGGCTGTGTGCTTGACTGCATTCCTGCCTCGAGGCCTTCAATAAAGAGAGTTGAGTGGTTGACCCCCATCACCAGGACTAACAGGTAGTAGATAAGTAAAAGTTTCCGGGGCAGGTAGGCCAGCCCCACCCTCTAGTCTCTCTTACAACTTTCCGGAGCACCCCTGGCAGCCACTAGCAGCTGGACATGCAAATATTCACGTCAGGACCCGCCCGCAGGAGAAAAAAACCAACCAAACCCAAAAATAAACCCCTCCCTAGTCTAGCCTTCAGCTGGTCAGGACAGCAATACCCCAAACCAATCCCAAAGCGGCCAGCAGACAAGCCTGACCACACCCCCTGCCACACACAGCCAATGGCAGCGAGGCGTGCCGGAGCCCCGCCCCTTACCCAGGGGCATGCTGATGCGCTCCCCGCCGTCGCGCGCCCGCAGCTTGCTCCGCTTGAAGGTGCCGCGGCGGCGGCGCACGTGCGGCCGCTCTCGGTCCACCTGCTGCAGCAGCAGCGTCAGCTCGCGCTCAAACACCTCCAACTCCCACTGGGCCAGCAGGTGCTCGCGCCGCCGCAGCTGCTCCGCCTGGGACCGCTGCTCGCGCGCCGCGCGCGTCAGCTCCTCCTCGCGGCTCAGTAGTTCCTGTGCTCCGGACAGTGAAGGGGGCGGGGTCAGTCAATCATAGACCCAGACTTCCCACCTCATCCTCTGCCCCACCTTGTGTCCCCGGAGTCTTCCCACCTTTTCCTTGGCCCGCAGTTCGTCAAAGAGGCCTTGGATCTCGCGTTTCCAGCCCTCCTGCATGGAATGGAAGGAGTCCCGTGGCATCTCCCGTAGGACCTGCGCCTCTAGTGCCTCCAGCTGCTGCAGGATGGAGGCGAAGTCCGGCCTGCGGTGGGGGTCCTGTGCCCAGCAGTCTAATGGGGCAGAATAAGAGAGTCTGCGGGTATATGTGTCTGGGGCTAGGGAGTTTCCCCTCACCTGCTCAGCCCGTCCTCTTACCGGCCATGAGTTGTGCGAAGGGCTCGGGGCAGGTCGATGGGATGGGCAATGTTAACTTGTTGACAGCCACACCATAGGCTACAGCGAGACAGTCTATACCACGGTAGGGCACTTCCCCAGTCAGCAGTTCCCATAGCAGCACCCCAAAGCTGTGGGGAGACAAGGGATTTGTGTGTTCTCTTCACTCCAAAGCAGGGAGTAATTAAATGGTTTGGGGTTCTTCCGACTTCAGCTTGTCTGGCCACCCCTAGTCTTAAGCACCCCTTCTCACCCTCTGCCCTCTGACCCCAGACCGTCCAGTCCCAACCCTCCGGCTGTACCTCCAGACATCGCTGCCCTTTGAGAAGGTGGAGGCCTTGATAACCTCGGGGGCCATCCAAGCATAGGTCCCTGCGGCACTCATTTGTGTGGTTTTGTGCCACTCTCTGGCGAGGCCAAAGTCAGTGATCTTTAGGGTCTTTTGCTCCATGTCGTCACCCTCGATGGGCTGCAGCAGCAGAACTGGGGAAGAAGTAGAGCAGGGTTGTGGATATATGAGAGAGGGGTGATGGGGCTGGGAAGAGCGTGGCACACATCTGAGAGGCGTGCTGGCTAGGTACAGAGTGCACAGGGGGGCTGATGAGGATCTTGCCTTGAGAAGCTCACAGCTGGGTGAGACTGAAGCATAACAACACATTTGCTGGCAAGGGCTTTCTAAGCTGCATCTTCTCCTCAGAATGCTAGAGGCCAAATTTTTATACTTAGTTCTAACTAAAATAAAAAAGCCAAACTAAACCAAATTAAACAATCAGGTAGGAATTATTCCCATTTTACAGGTAGGGAAATGTCTTGATCAAGGTCATAGCAAATTGAGATTCCATTCAGCCAATGGCTCCAAAGCTAATGCTCTAGCTTTTTCCTGCACCGAATGGAATAAAAACTAATGTGGTCGGTTCTCAGTGTTGGTGGCTCTTCTTTCAACAAAAATCGAGCCAGGCAACGTGGCACAAGCCTTTAATCCCAGCACTCAGGAAGCAGAGGCAGGCGGATATATGCACTCCAGGACAGCCAGCCAAGGCTGTTACACAGAGAAACCCTGTGTCAGAAAAACAAAAACAGAGAGAAACCTGTGTCTTGCCACTTTGCTAAAGCAGGAGTGTGAACTGGAAGCTAGTCTGGGGAACAGGAGGGAAGCGCTCAGTAAGCGAAGGCCTGCAGGTCCTGGAGCCCACAGCACTGTGACAATCACAGCCCCTCACAGCAGAAGACCACAAAGGGTACCTACAGAGGGAGCTGGGTATGAAGGGAAGGCGGGGACGGATGGACAGTGATGGCTCTTGGTCAGACTTAGCAGGGCTGTTTGGTTTTAATCTGAGTGTGGCCACCACTCTCAGAGTGAGGAGGAAAGGCAGCAACTTAGAAATCTTTTGCCAGGATAAAAACAGCTCAAGCAGCAGTGGCATCGCACACCTTTAATCCCAGTACTCAGGGAGGCAGAGGTAGGTGGGTCTCTGTGAGTTCGTGGCCAGCCTGGTCTACAAAGTGGGTTCCAGGACAGCCAGAGCTACCCAGAGAATCCCTGTCTCAAAAACCAAACCAAACCAAACCAAACCAAGCCAGAAAACCCACACACAACAACAACGAAAAAAGCGAGCTCAAGTGAGCGGTTTCAGAGCAGCAGGACAGAGTCACACTCTCCAGGGTCTGAAGGGCCCATCATAGTGAGCAGTGTCATCTGCTTTAAACAAGTGTTGGGCACAGCTTCCAGCTCTCGGGCACAAGATGTCAGGGCTACAATGGCGGTATGACAGGTACTGAGTGTGAGGGCGAGGGGAAGGGCACCTATTGGCCAGGTGAGTCAGAGAGGGCTTCTCAGAGGAGGTATCAGACCAGGTATTCTTTGAAAGCCTGAATCCAGAACCCCTGTTTCCACTGCTGGCCAAGCCCTGCAGCTTCATGGGTGATTTGGTACTGCTAAGCCCCTCACAAACCCTCCATTCCCAGGGCCTTTGCTGCTCGACTGTTTCCCTGCAGCCTCTCTCCCATTCTCAGCTGCTTGATGCTGGTGCTCTTCAGAGCTCAGACTCTCCTTACCACCCGTGGGCTGCCTCCATCTCTTCCAGGTGCCAGCCCCACTCCTGGATGGCATCTTTTAAACTTGGAACGCTAGGTGAGACAGCAGTGACATGCTCTACCTAGTCCTGCGTTTATTCGGCCCCCACGCCCGACAGACTTTCTCTCAAATCTCCTAATTCAGAGGATAGTCTTGAAATCCACCTGCTCCTCTTCTGCTCTGAGATCGAGTCTGGCACAGATAAAGCACAGAATGACACTAACCTATCTCACAAGGTTGTCAAGGAGTCTTAGGCCAGTTTAGACACTTAAAAGCCTTCTTTAACCTGGACACGGACAGAGGCAGGCTGCTTGCGCTGTCATCTGTCTTAGAAATTCAGTGCTCACTTCTGTCAGAGTCCCCCCCTCCTCTCCACCCTTAATCCTAACTTCCAGCCTCCAGCCCCGGCCAGGCTGCAGAAGCCGTGGGGACCGTTGCTGGGCCTCCCCTCAGGAGGAACTGTAACAGACTGGGCAGGATGCAGAGCACAGTTCTCTCTGGAGCCAGGACCCAGCCCTCCACTGAGGCGCTCCCACTGCCTTTAACCTGCTCTCTGGCCACCTGTGGGGGCCCACAGACAGGTAAAGCACTTTGGGTGCCATTTATCTTCTCAGGCAGGGGAACCAAGCTCCCTCCTTTTGCTAGGGAATCTGAATTTCAGAAAGAGGCAGCAGCTCACCCAGTCTCAGGATCTGTGGCCACGCTGCGACCTCCCAACTCTCTACTCTGGTATTTGCCAAGCATCTCTCTCTGCATCCCCAGTTTTCCCTCCAGGTTGTTTTGCACCCTGCTTGGGTCCTGAATTTCTCACAACCTAAGTTACTGTTCTGATGTCTGAATGAGACCTTGGGCATGGGAGGTCAGCGGCCAACCAGTGCGGGCTAGAGAGCCCAGGCTGGGGCAATCTTCACAGTCACTCCTTACTGTCCCCCACCCCCTCCTAGCCTCTGTCAGGCTAGGGAGTAGCCTGCCCAGCTCACACCTCTTCCTCTTCCCTCTCATGGTCCCTACTTCTCCTTTCTAGGAGGCTTGCACTAACTTGGGGGGGGGTGTTCTTTGGGGGCGAATTGGGGGAGGTCAGGTCCAGGCCGGGCTGGCTGGTCAGTCCTGTGACTCGTGGGCTTAGAGAATTCCCCCTTCTCTCCCAGCCAGGCTTTCTCACAAGGCCCCCATTGTCCAGGAAAATCATGCCATTGTTTATTGCCTGAGCCCCCCCCAAGCCCAGGGACTCCCCCCACCCCAATCCTACAGACAGCAACTCGGGCCTAGGCCCGGGTCTGTGAAGTTGGATGCCAGAGGCTGAGGGCACCTTGCCTGCCCTTCACCACCACCCAGACTCTGGGAGGGAAGCAGGGGAACTAGGGCCAGGGCTGGGGGGGGGCAATCCCTGGCTCCTTCCTCTCCTGAAACCCCTCCACCCCCAGCTTTTCCTCCCCTGCAGGCAGCTGGGCCAGGGAGGGAACAGGGGCTGGAGCTGGGGCAGGAAGCCAGCCCAGGGGCAGCAGGAAACACAGGAAGCGGTGTGAAGGGCGGGGAGCAGGGGCCTGGACTATTGTTCCATTTTTTTCTGGAAAGAGAACGGAGGAAAAACAGAAGACAGGAGCCCCCACCCCCTGGGCCTTTGGGGAATCCCCCTCAGGCTAGTGCAGGGAGTGGGGTCCCTAGGTAGTGGCTGGGACCCGTGCTGCTCTGGGGATGACTGGGAGGCGCTCAACTCTGGCAAGAACTTGACTATCACTGGTTCTGCTGCTGTTTTCCTCCAGCCCCTGCTTTACAGTACACCAAGGCCAAGAGGCTCAGCATGTCAGTGCTGATCCCCTCTAAGATCTCCATGCTTTTCCTCTCCATCACCCCACTGAGCACCGCTCCCCAACTTGTGCCCTCTGCTCCAGGAGACCCAGGTCCTGGTGCTCCCACGTTGCTGGATTCGGCCTCTGAGCCTGTACTGTGGTCAGGCCCTGCCCAGATACCCAACCAAGTACCTCACTAAATGCTGCCTGTTTTGGACTGGCTTGAAACCTGCCCACTTCAGGAAGCCGTCTGAACCTGTCACTAACTTGTCTTTGGCCTACCTATGAATGGGAGTTTCAGATGGCGAGAGATGGAGTCTCCCTTTGCTAGGCACTCCCAGGCCTACTGCCTGATACCCTCTCAGCCATCCTGTCAGAAATATCTACTCTCCATCACTGACTGAGGACCTGTTGGGCATCCTGTGTCAGGGCTTTCGAAGGCCATCGAGCTGCTCTGGCCTCATCACACTTGTTAGGGAGGCTGAAACCAAGGCTCAAAGTCATCAGATTGTGACCCTGCAGTCAGGAAGAGTGGGATGGACCAGCCTTGATCACCAAGCAGGGAGGAGGGTCTTCCCTTCTGAGATCTCTAGCCTGAAGGAGCTGCCCAAGGGGAGGGGAGAGCAGTAACACCGTGTTTATGAATTTCAGGAAAGGGGAAGGCTGGGAGTAGCAGCCTCCAGGGGACTTCCCTGAGGTGGCAACCACGGTTAGGCAGGATGCTGATGGCCCACCTGAGAGAGCTGTTTGCTTGTTTGTTTGTTTTTAGATTGTCCAAACTGCAGCTACAGGCTGGGATCACAGACTTCTAGGACAGAGGCAGAACTGCCAGGTGCCTGGGATTCCCGTTTGGGGGTCACTGATAGGCTCTGGGTATCCCTTTATATCTAATACTCCTTTTCGGAAGGAGCTCTTGACTCCCACATCTCCCCAGCTAGGCTTAGCTAAGAGTTAGGAGGAAGTGTGTGCACCTGGGCCTTGGCTGGGCAATGCCCCTGGCCTCCCCATTCCCATTTCATGCCCCTTGAAACTCACTGTTGTTGGACTTCAGGTCTCGGTGGATCACGGGCACCAGAGCCTCACAGTGCAGGTAGTGCATCCCACGGGCGATCTGAACAGCCCAGTTGACCAGCACGTGGGGGGGAACTCGCCGACCAGCCAGGGCACGGCTGAGAGGCCCACCAGCTGCATACTCCATCACTAGGCAGAGGTTGGGCTCCTCCAGGCACACAGCTTTCAGGGCAATGATGTTGGGATGTGCCAGCATGGCAAAGAGCCGGGCCTCCTGTCGAACACTCTCAGCGGTTACACTGATGTCCTCATCGGGATCCTGGCGAGCAGCTTTCACAGCCACCAGCTCCCCTCGCCAGCTGCCACGGTAGACCTTGCCAAAGCCACCGATGCCGATCACCTCTTCCAGTCGCAGCTCCTGGAAGCTGGCCACCTCACAAGGGGGTGGGCCTCCACCCCGAGACACATAGTTGGATGGAAAGATGCCCACCTGGCCACCCACCTGGCCCGCCCACCAGCCCTCATCTCCCGAGATGGCTGCATCCCGGGACAGCACCTCCACACGGTCGCCCTTCCTCAGGGCCAGCTCGTCCTGCCCATTGGGCTCATAGTCGAACAGGGCTGTCCAAACAGGGTTGGCATAAGCTGCTGCTGCCTTCGGGGACCCCTCCGGCCGGACTCCACCACTACCCCCGCCGCCCCCACTGCCATTGCCATTCCATGACCCCAGCGGGCTCTTGAGGAAGAGGTTCTTCAAGGGCTCCATGGCTGGGAGCCAGCGTTGGAATGTATGGGGGACTTTCTTCGGGTGCCCGTGGTCTCCACCCCCGCCGGCTTCAGAGGCCCTAGTGCCGGAACTTGGGCATACGGGCCCTGGCCCTCAGCCCCAGACCCACGCCTCTCTGGGGAGCCAGGAGTGTCGCCTCCCGGCCCCCCGCATCTCGGGCTTCTGAAGGAGGGCACCGAGGGCAGTGTGGTCAGGCTGGAGGGGTGGGGCCCCCTGGCCTCCGGCGCCTCACCATGACTGAATTGGAGCGGCAGAAGAGTCCTTCAGTCCCGAAGTAGTCCTGGGAACCTGGCTCCAGCGCCCGCCTACTGTAAGGTGGGGCCTGCCAGGGTCAGCGCCTGGACTCCGGTTGTGTCTTCAGGCACAAAAGGTGAAGAGAAAAGCCCCCAATTGAGCTGAAGCTACCTCTTCTCGGGCTAGTGCCTTTGGCCCCAACAGCTCGGACCCCGTTCCCTTCTTCCTCCTCCCTTTGTACTTTGGCCCCGGGGGCGGGAGGCAGAGGTGGAGGGTGGAGTTTCACTTTTTTCCGCTCTTCTCCCTCCTGCAGGAAACAGCATCAGATGACGCGGGCGGGTTGCACCGCTCCCCTCCCGGAGGCTCCCGGCGGCTGGGACCGGGAGTTCCCGGAGAGATTGGCCAAGAGAGGTAGAAGGCGGGCAAGGTATTCCCGAGCGCCCCCCTCCCACACCCACACACCATCACAACTCTAAGGAAAAGTCTTAGGTTAGGTGCTCCGCTGCTCAGGGTCGAGGGGGATCTCTGCGAAGTCAGACAACAGTCCTTGGGTCTGAGTTCTCATTAGCAAAATCGTGCTTGCGATTGCCCCAAATCTGAGTCTGGTCTTGGCTATGAAGTTGCAGGGCTCTTTAAGCTTCGTTCTTTTCATATATGAAATAACAAGATACCCTGCTTTGCAGCGCTAGAAAGGATAGACATAGAGGATTGGACCTTCAGAATTAGCTACACGTCAAACTCGTGGAACCATTTAAAATTCCCTTCCTTTCACCCGAGAGACAATTCGCTTTTTCGTGTTCTTCCCCAAACAGGCAGAAACCTGAAGCTGTTGTTCAGCACTCTGCCCGGGATTGAATTCAGAGTAGAAGAGCCTTCAACAACCTCTTCGTTGGTTCAACTCACTTGCCTTGTATCTGTCACTTTAAGAAAAACTATGCCATCCTGTTCGACTACTCAGGCCTGTTCAGGATTCCATCTCGGCTCCCTCTGAGCTCTGACCCGGAAGTAGAGGGGCGCAAGCCCAGCGACGACCACGATTTACGGTCTAGCACTAAGTGGGGCGGCACAGGTTGGGGGCGTGACCCGGTAACGTAAACTGGAAGTAGCCGTGCGGAGTCCCAGCTCCAGCTCTCCTCCGCCTCCTGTCACGCATTAGAAAAGCTTTGCGCCAATCATACCGCCGTTACCCAATGACGAGCCGCTCGGGTGCGCGCATGCGCCGAGCCGCTTCCCAGTTTTGGGCTCTGGATTCAGACTGAGCCGACGCCTGAAACACCTCTGCGTCCACTCAGTGCACTCCTTCTCTGCGCTTGCGCACTTTTGCCGCCAGGTTTTTCCTTTTCCGGGTCCCGACTGGTTCTAACGGGCGCATGCGCCAATGCAGGCTGGCAGCTCGCGGCTCCTTCTTCCGGCCTCCCCTTTGCGCCGGCACCGGTAGAAGCGGGGCGAACGCAGAACCCCAAGAGAGTGACCTGCGACCCCGGAAGTGGACCTCAGGGTCCCAAGGCATTCCCGGGTTCGGAGCCAAGGGAGCTATCACCAGCACTCCGAGAGCACCCACTCCACGCCCACCTCTGGATGCCGCCGACGGGTGCCCAGCCCGTGCCTTGCGTCTGCCTTCCAGCTCGGCCCCTCACCACAGTTCTGGGCCTCTGGAGGGGGCCCAGGCCCCGCCTCTGATGCAGCCCCACCCCTGGATCCCGGCCTGAGCCGGCTGACTGCCCGGGCCGGCCCCGCCCCCTGCCCGTGCCCTCGCCCCACCAGTCCCCTCCCCCGCTGGGGGAGGCCATGGCGTGAGCTCTCGGTCATACCCCGGGACCCTCGGGCGTCAGGCGGGGCATGGGCCGGGGGCCGCCCTCATGAGGGTCCCGGGAGGAGGGCGTGCGCAGCAGCGGCTGGGCCATGGGGTCTCAGGTGTTGCAGATCCTGCGCCAGGGGGTGTGGGCCTCGCTCACCGGCGGTTGGTTTTTCGATCCGCATCAGAGCACCTTCTCCAACTGCTTCCATCTCTATGTCTGGATCTTCTTGCTCATCTTTCCCTTCCTGCTGTACATGGTGAGAGCTGGCCACCACCTGTAACTACTGGGGGAGGGAGGGCAGCTGGGCAGGGCGGGCACGACGTCTCGAGCCCTGGGGTCTTAGAGTAAGACTGTCACTGGAGAGTTTGGGCGTGTGTAGGGGGAAGATCAAGTCTTTCCTGCGTGGGGTTACCTTGAGCACCTCATTTAATCTGTTTCTCCGGTTAATCAGAAAGCTGCTTCTTTACGGGATCTTTGTACTGTTGCGTGTAAGGGTGAGAAGTTTTGTGATCCGAGGAATCTTAGTCATGACAGTGGTTGCAGGTGCCCCCTCAAGGGAGCAGGGCTTCTGTGAGAAGGGACCGAACTTACCTGTCACCTCCAGGTCCTGCCCCCCAGCTTGATGGTGGCTGGAGTATACTGCCTGGTGGTAGCTGTCATCTTTGCTACCATCAAGACTGTGAACTATCGCCTGCACGCCATGTTCGACCAGGGCGAGATTGTGGAGAAACGCAATTCTACCATGGGGGAGCAGGAAGAAGAGGCTGCCCAGGGGGACAACAGTCTTCCCAGGTGGGTTAGGGTATCGGCTGTTTCTCTGTGCCTGTGTTTTGGAAGTTAGAGAGGGCAGAGGGAATACTGGCTCCGAACACTTGTTGCTGTCAGTCTTAGAGCTGTCAAAGGGGGCCTTGAGGAGGAAGGAGCGTTAAGGATGGTGAGAAAGGGTGGAGAGAGATTAGCTGAGAACTTAGGCTCCACTCTTCCCTCTGTTGCAGGGACCCTGGTGTGGAGATGACAGTGTTCCGGAAAGTGAGCTCCACACCCCCTGTGCGCTGCAGTTCCCAGCATTCTGTGTTTGGCTTCAACCAGGTTTCGGTGCGTAGGCCCAGCCTTGGGCTTCTGTCCCTGCTCTCCGGGGAACCAGTCCCTGTCGTGGTCCGGTTCCAAGCCTGCTTACTCTGTTTTTCATCCGTGCTCTCTCCTCTCTCTTATCAGGAACTGCTGCCCCGGATGGAGGATTCTGGGCCCCTCAGAGGTAGGTGGCTATTGTTCTGGGCTGGATCGTGGTGGCGTGGGACAGGAGGACCTAAGAGGACCCCAGGGTCCTGGTGACATCTATGGTGCTGTGGTTATAGACATCAAGGAACTGGTCCGGGAGCAGGGCAGCAACAACGTGATTGTAACCTCGGCCGATCGAGAGATGCTGAAGCTCAGCTCTCAGGAGAAACTGAGTGAGTGGGCATGGTAGGGAGGGGTCTGGCAGGAGTACCAGATAGCTTGTGCTTGTACCTGCTTTGTACTCCTGAATGGCATCCCCTTGGTGTCCCTCTCCTGGTCTTCCCCTCAGAAAAACAGGGCATGAGATTCCCTTAACCTCTAGTTGCCTTTGCCACGCCCCCTTCTCTCATTCCATCTTCCTTTCTTCTGGCAGTTGGAGACCTTCCCCAGACACCCCCAGGGGTTGTCCCAGACCCCTCTCTCCCCAGTACGGACTCCTCTGAGCGTTCTCCCCTGGCTGGAGATGGTGTTCCCTGGGGTGGGAGCAGTGTGGCTGACACGCCCATGAGCCCCTTACTGAAGGGGAGCCTCAGCCAGGAGCTAAGCAAGAGCTTCCTGACCCTGACGCGGCCTGACCGGGCCCTAGTGAGGACCAGCAGTCGACGGGAACAATGTCGAGGAACTGGAGGCTACCAGCCCCTGGACCGGAGGGGCTCAGGTGACCCCACGCCCCAGAAAGCTGGCTCTTCAGATTCCTGTTTCAGCGGCACTGACAGGGAGACTCTGAGCAGCTTTAAGAGCGAGAAAACCAACTCTACGCACTTGGACAGCCCCCCTGGTGGGCATGCCCCTGAGGGCAGCGACACAGACCCTCCCTCAGAGGCTGAGCTGCCTGCCTCCCCAGATGCTGGGGTCCCCTCAGATGATACGCTTCGTTCCTTTGACACAGTCATTGGAGCAGGGACACCACCAGGCCAAGCTGAGCCGCTCCTGGTTGTGCGGCCTAAGGACTTGGCCCTACTTCGACCTAACAAACGGCGCCCCCCCATGCGAGGACACTCCCCACCTGGCCGTGCCCCGAGACGGCCATTGCTGGAGGGCTCAGGGTTTTTTGAAGATGAAGACACCAGCGAAGGTAGTGAGCTGAGTCCAGCATCCAGTCTCCGGTCTCAGCGCCGCTACAGTACTGACAGCTCATCATCTACTTCTTGCTACTCCCCTGAGAGCTCCCGGGGTGCAGCAGGGGGTCCTCGGAAGCGGCGGGCTCCTCCTGGGGCTGAAGAGGGAACTGCTGTGCCCCCTAAGAGACCATATGGGACCCAGCGGACTCCCAGTACTGCCAGTGCCAAAACTCACGCACGTGTGCTAAGCATGGATGGGGCAGGGACTGATGTCTTAAGGGCTCCCCTGGCTGGCTCCAAGGCTGAGCTGGAGGCCCAGCCAGGAGTGGAGCTGGCTGCTGGTGAGCCTGCTGTGCTGCCTGCTGAAGCCCGCAGGGGACCTGCTGCCAACCAGCCTGGCTGGCGGGGGGAGCTGCAGGAGGAAGGTGCTGTGGGGGGAGGTGAGTGATGGCCCCAGGGGTGAGGGTGAGGGAGGAAACCTGGGAGGGTTGAGTTTGGGTACAGGGCAGGCTATAGCAGACCTACGCAGTATCAGCTTAGCCTCCATGTCGGGAGGCAGATGGATGTGGATTTAGTGGTTAAGAATGGTGGGCCACACCTCTTGGGTCAGCAGAGCCCAATTGCCTGGCTCCAGTGGTGAGCATCTGAGCGTCTGTTTCCTAAGGACATCATCTTCCACACTCATCCGTCTGCCCACCAGTGGGACAGGGAAGATCATTGTCATCCTTATTTCCAGATGAGAAAACTGAGGCGTGGCTGACTAAGATGCCCTGACAGGGTTCCTGAGACCAAGTGTACTAGGGCTAACCTTTAGCTCAGTGCTGGAGCACCTGTCACTTAATGTTTGGGGCTTCTTTCTGGGCAGCACCTGAGGACACAGGTCAGCGGGAATGCACAAGCAACGTGAGGCGGGCTCAGGCTATCCGGAGACGACACAATGCAGGCAGTAACCCTACCCCTCCAGCCTCTGTCATGGGCTCTCCACCCAGGTGAGCATCTGCCCCCTGGCTGCAGGGCAGAGGGGCCATCTGACTCCTCCTGGTGCTAACTTAGGGCTTCTGCTGTCCAGCAGCCTGCAGGAGGCTCAGCGGGGCCGGGCTGCTTCCCACTCCCGGGCACTGACTCTGCCTTCTGCTCTGCACTTCGCTTCTTCTCTGCTGCTCACCCGAGCTGGCCCCAACGTCCACGAAGCCAGCAATTTTGATGACACCTCTGAGGGTGCTGTGCACTACTTCTACGACGAGAGCGGTGAGCCCTTCCCCAGACAGCCTCGTACGTCCTCTGTGCCTCCCACGGCGTCTGTGGCTGCCCCTCGCCAACAGCACTGTTGGCCGATGATGTCTCACCTGGCTCTGTGGCAAGTGCTTTACCTGTGCTGCCTGATGTCATCCTTGCAGCATCTCTGAGGTGTGGGTGTCATCATCCCTGCTCTGCTGATGAGGAAACCAAGGCACACCTGAAGCTACAGGCTGAGCTAGTGGTAGAACAGAGCCGTATCCAAGGCAGGCTGACCACAGGGCCCAGGCTTTTGATCTTTAGGCCCCTTCCTGTCTAACACTTGGTCCCCAGGGCTGGGCTGTCATGGCAGGGGACATATCACAGGGCTCCTCCTTGTTTGTTGTCCCTGATGCCCAGTTAGATCAGTCCTCGACAGTGCTGTTGTTCTTCTGTCTCAGGTGTGCGGCGGTCATATACCTTTGGCCTAGCTGGAGGTGGCTATGAGAACCCTGTGGGGCAGCCAGGGGATCAGGCAGCCAATGGAGCCTGGTGAGTGTCCAGGCTGGGCTTCCGTGGGCCTGGTAGGCTGCATTTCTGGGGAGCACCTGAACCCGGTGTTCTTGCTGTGATGGGACAGCACAGGCTAGGAGGGGAAGGTGATAAGGACTCTGGGGCATGATGCCAGGCTTCCAAGTCTAGGAAGCATACTAACTGGCTTCCCGGGGAGGAGGGCAGAGGAATCACAGCTTTCATATGTAGGACAGGGCCTGCAAAAGAGATGCTTCTGCTCTCTCCCTTGTGACCCCAGTGTTCTTGACCTGTGGACATTCCAGTCATGGGGCAAACAGCCCCTCTGCCTGGACTTGGTTTTCATCTCACCAGGTCCCAGGGTTTGTCCATAGCCTTGAGCCTCATTGCTGCTGTACCCACAGGGACCGCCACTCACATTCCTCCAGCTTCCACTCAGCTGATGTGCCTGAAGCCACAGGAGGCCTGAACCTGCTGCAGCCCAGGCCAGTGGTTCTTCAGGGTATGCAGGTGCGCAGGGTGCCCCTGGAGATCCCAGAGGTGAGCAGCAGCTTTGAGAGGTGTGGAGGGAATGGACAAGATGCATGTAAGCAGAAGACTAAGGGTGGCCTGGGTAGATTGCCTAGGCACCCCAGGAGGGATAGATCACCCTCAGGAAGAGCTTGTGTCCCCATCTTTAATGGCTGGCAGAGGTTACACAGGCTTGGAGCTGAATGGCTCCTGAAGTCCTCTGTTTACTCTCTGAATGTGTCTGGTGTGTACCTCTCTGGTCCCGGAGCAGGAGCAGCTAGCAGGATAATGGATGTTTACAAAGATACTTGTAGAAATGGCAGTTCAGTTTGTCCTGTGCCTGGCAGTTTACAGGTGTGATTGCCTGAAGTCACCTGTTAATGTGCCTTATCACGGCATGGTTATTGATAGTGTCCTTTTTTTACTTCTAATAGATTATCACTTACACAATTATTCCAGTAGTAACAGAAATAAGAATGCATAAAATATGACCTCACCTATTGTCTCAGCTTCTCCAGAGGCTGCGGCTTCTACATGAGCCCTGACAACATAGTGATCCTCACAACATCACCCAAATATGTTCTCAGAGTTCAGTGAATAGTCCTAAAAGGATTAACTCAAAATATCTAACACATAAAATCACAGATGGACCTTGACTACTGCCAGAATCCACCATGCGCTAGTTTGTGTGTGTGTTTATGTGTGAGACAATGGGGATTGAATGCTGGGCAAACATCTATCACCAGGCTATTCTCCCAGCATCCTCTTATTTTTTTATTAACCTCACTTTGTAGCACAGGTAGGCCTTGAATTTGGAATTTTCCTGCCACAGCTTCCCAAGTACCTAGGATAATAGGTCATTGCTGCCAGACTAGGCTACCTTTTCTTGACTCAGTTATTTTATGTAACCGTTTCTGTAGAGTCTACAGCATCATCCTTGCTGTCTGTGTAGCTGTCATTTATGGGACAGAGCTGTGCAGCTTTGGGCTCTCTGTTGTGTCCTGCAGATGTTGCATGTGCATGCGCCTCTCTCTCTGTCTGTCTCTCTGTCTCTCTCTGGGTGTGTGTGTTTGTGTGCATGTACACACATACAGGTATATTACAGTGTATGTATGGGAGAGTCAGTTTTCTCTATCTACATGGGGTTCAGGGATTGAACTCCAGGCCATCAGGCTTGTGTGGCAGCTACCCTCTGAACCATCTCAACAAGCCATAAACACTTGTTGAATGAACCCAGCCTAAAGAAGCTAAGTGCTTTTCTCTGGGACACTCAGCTCTAGCTTGTCTTCAGAACCAGGTGTTGTATGCTCCTGAATGCGGTTGTCACAGTGACAGTGGTGGCCCCATGTTGAAGGAGATATCGCGTATGCTAAGTCCTGAGGGCCAAAGTAGAGATTTTGCCTGAGTGGGGAACATGGACATAAGACTTGGTGACTCTGGCACCTGGCAGTCCATAGCAGCATCAGCTGTGTCCTAGGAACCTAGAACTAGGAGCAAGCCCTTCTGATTGAGTCTGAGCAGGCCACAGGGCCACTAGACAGTGTGACCTTGGTGTGTTGAAGTACATGCTCAGTCATCTTACCAGTGTGTTGGGAGAGGGATGAGATAGATCATGGGGGTGGCGGGGCTGATGGCCGCGGCTGTGGGGACTGCAGTTTGACCTGCTGGACCAGGACTCCCTGCACGAATCCCAGGAGCAGACACTGATGGAGGAGGCGCCGCCCCGGGCCCAGCACAGCTATAAGTACTGGTTTCTTCCTGGCCGTTGGACCTCTGTGCGCTATGAGCGTCTGGCCCTGCTGGCTCTGTTGGACCGGTGAGTACCTGCAATTATTATTTACTACTCCCCAGAAAGCTCTGGGACTCTGGTCTTCCAAACTCTGACCTATGGAGATGGTCATGCTGTCAGAGGTCCTGAATGGCTCAGTTGCTGGAGGCTGCATTGGATTTTTGTTGTTGTTTTTGGTTTTTGAGAAAGGGTCTCATAAACCAGGCTAAGTTCAAATTTGCTATGTAGCTGAGGCTAGCCTTGAACTTATGGTCATCTTGTTTCCACCTCTCCTGTGCTGAGGTTACAGGTGTGCTGTACTGTACCTGGCTTGATTCGTTTTTGAGACAAGGTCTTGTTTGTAACCTAGACTGGCCCAAAATTCTCTCTGTAATCTAGGCTGGTCTAGACCTCCAGTGATCCTTCTGCCTCAGCTTTGAAACTTGTAGAACCAGAGCCCTGAATCACGGCCTGGCTGCAATGGCTTTCTTTGGGCTCCTCTGGAGTACAAAGGGGTTGGGTCCATACAGGGTTATCCTTCTCTTCAAGCCTTTCTCAACACGAATGTTCCTTACTGAGTTTGCTTTCCAGGATCAGTTTTTCCCTCCTTCTGTTCTGTTTGCCTGAGTGCTGTAACCTAAATAGGTTCATAAACTTGGTTATCTCAAAACCTTTCCTGGGGGTTGGAGAGATGGCTTTGTGGTTTAGAGTACTGACTGTTCTTCCAGAGGTCCTGAGTTCAATTCCCAGCAACCACCTGGTGGCTCATAAACATCTGTAATAGGATTTGATGCTCTCTTCTGGCCTGTAGGTTTATATTGCAGGACGCTCATATATAGTATAAATAAATAAACTTTTAAAATTATTTTTTAAAAAAAAGTTTCCTGTTTTCAGAGGAGAAACAAAGGCTAGAAAGTCAGATAAAGAAGTCAGATGACTTTTGTTTGCCATCAAGGAGTTGGGCCTAGATCCCACAGCCTGGCTTCCTGTCATTGGGGACAGGTAGGGTGCTGCCCATGTCCACATCATGGCATCGTGCTGTGCACACACTGTAGCTCATGTCAGCATGAGCAGGAAGTGGACATAGCCAGTGACCCAGCAAGATGGTTTTCAGAGCAAATGCAACCTGATCTCTTCCCTGTGAGGTCAGAAGTTTTGGCTTTTCAGATGCCCAGAGGTGGATCTTTAGGACAGAGTCCTGTCTCTCCTACTTCTTAGAAACTGGGGTGGGAATCCGTGCCCTGACTCACATGTCTTTGTAGGACAAGGGGAATCATGGAGAACATTTTTGGCGTTGGACTGAGCAGCCTGGTGGCCTTCCTGGGATACCTGTTGCTGCTCAAGGGCTTCTTCACTGACATCTGGGTCTTCCAGTTCTGCCTGGTCATCGCCTCCTGTCAGTACTCCCTGCTCAAGGTCAGGCCTGTCTCCCTGAATCCGCAGCTTTCCTGGGCCAACCCTTTTCCAGGTCTGAGGGGAGGTATAGATAATCTGGTTAAGGTCCCAGTAGCTAGCTACCTGTCTGACAAGTACAGACACTAAGACTTAGCACAGTACAGGGTCTTGCCTTGGCCACTTACTACTGCCCAGTGGTAGAGCTGGTCAGTCTTAGTGCTTTCGTTCTTCAGTGGGCACCAGTTCTTGTTGCCAACATAACCGTGTCTCTTCCAGAGTGTGCAGCCTGACGCAGCATCTCCCATGCATGTGAGTACCTGTGGGGCAGTGCTCTGGCCAGGAGGCCCTCGGAGGGTCTGAGACCAGATGCAAGGCCATGGCGGGAGAGGGGCAGAGTTCCCTGATCACCACTTTGCTCCCAGCTTCCCCAGTTTTCTAGCTTGGATGTGGCCAAGTCTGGGGTGTGTTGACTGTGTGCACATACCAGCAAGGGTGGTCAGCGGGGATGCCCAGTTCCTCACTGGCCCATTCCCTAGGGCCACAACTGGGTGATTGCATACAGCCGGCCTGTCTACTTCTGCATCTGCTGTCTCCTCATCTGGCTGTTGGACGCCCTGGGCACAGCTCAGCCCTTCCCACCAGTCTCCCTCTATGGCCTCACGCTCTTCTCTGCCTCCTTCTTCTTCTGTGCCCGAGATGTGGCCACTGGTGAGGCGGGGCAGGGCGGGGTTGGCCCAAGGGAAGGAGTCTGGAGGGTGGGCCCGGGGAGGCTGGCAGACTGACTGGACTTCATTCACCCTCTGAACAGTGTTCACCTTGTGCTTCCCGTTCGTCTTCCTCCTGGGCCTCCTGCCCCAGGTCAACACCTGCCTCATGTACCTCCTGGAGCAGATAGATATGCATGGCTTTGGAGGCACAGGTATTGTGCTCACGGGTGGCTTAGGTGGCAGGGGACAGTGTGAGGCCAGGAGGGTCCACAGATTGGGCCTACCGCTCTAGCTCTTACAGAGTCTCCCCTGCTTTCTCTATTCTGTCTTCAAGGGCCCTGTCCTCCCTTCCTCTCTTCCTTTTTTCCCCCTCTCCTCTTTTCTCTCCTTTCCCCGGGCAAGTGGTTTCAGCCCAGAACACTAGAAACTCTGAGGGGTGCTTTGGGGAGGGAGATCTTCTTGTGGCAGTTGAGGATCAGTGGGACATGGTTGAGTTGGAGATGCCCGTAGTGCAGAGCTGGGTTTTTACCTACTTCTCCCTGCTCACAGCTGCTACCAGCCCGCTCACTGCGGTCTTCAGCCTCACCCGAAGCCTGCTGGCTGCTGCCCTGCTTTATGGCTTCTGCCTCGGGGCCATTAAGGTAGTGGTGGCCTATAGGATCTGGGCTTGCTGAGCCCTATGGGGTTGTTGGGACAGGGCTGTGAATTGGGTTTAGTAGTGGCTTCTCACGTGGGACACCCACTGTCTCTCCCACACTTACCTTCACCACCCCTGACCAGCATGGGTTCTCTCCTTTAGACACCTTGGCCGGAGCAGCACGTCCCTGTCCTCTTTTCAGTCTTCTGTGGCCTCCTGGTGGCACTGTCCTACCATCTGAGCCGGCAGAGCAGTGACCCCACTGTGCTCTGGTGGGTGCTGCATGTGCCTATTTATGTGCATACATGTGTCCTCTGAGTGTGTGTATGTGCATGCCTGGAACTTAGGCGGTCAGTGCATGTGCCCGGGACTGACAGAATCTGTGTAAGGAAGGGACTGCGCCTGCCTTGGTCTCTGACTCGTCTTCCCTCCAGGTCTCTAGTCCGGAGTAAGCTCTTCCCTGAGCTAGAGGAGCGGAGCCTTGAGACAGCCCGGGTGGAGCCCCCAGACCCACTGCCAGAGAAGATGCGCCAGTCTGTGGTGAGGGATGTGGGATTCTGGCTGCTCTGGCCCTGGGAAGGGCGTGCCTATAGGGCAGGCAGTCAAGCTGTTTTTCCTGGCTCTGCAGCGTGAGGTCCTGCACTCCGACCTGGTGATGTGTGTGGTGATCGCTGTGCTCACCTTTGCCATCAGTGCCAGCACCGTCTTCATTGCCCTGAAGGTTTGTGTGGTAAAAGTCATCCCCCTCTAGGTTCTGATAAGAGTCTGCTGAACCTAAGGGCCCTCTGGAGCCCACCTTAGACTGAATTGAGCCTCTGGCCTCTCTCCTACAGTCAGTGCTGGGCTTCGTGTTGTATGCACTGGCAGGAGCTGTGGGCTTCTTCACACACTACCTGCTGCCACAGCTCCGCAAACAGCTGCCCTGGTTCTGCCTCTCCCAGCCTGTGCTGAAGCCACTGGAATACAGCCAGTACGAAGTGCGAGGTGAGTGCCTCCTGCCCTCTTCATCCCCATTGCCTGGGCTGGGCAGAGTCAGGTTGGAGACATCCTAATGAGAAGTATGGTCCTCTTGGCTGAGGGTGTCAGCAGAGGGCACCTGGTACCCATACTGCTTTCTGACTCTCTGTGTCTATCTGTGCCTTTCACTGTCCTGGTACAGTTTCTTCTATACTTTTTTTTTGGTTTTTCTAGACAGGGTTTCTCTGTAACTATGGAGCCAGTCCTGGAACTCACTCTTGTAGACCAGGCTGGCCTCGAACTCACAGAGATCTGCCTGCTTCTGTCTCCCGAGTGCTGGGATTAAAGGCGTGCGCCACCACCGCCTGCCTCTTCTATACTCTTAGCCTGTACACTGCCTTTGTCCTGCCTTTCTGCTTCCATTCTAATGGAAAAGGAATCCCAGCTTTTAAAAAGGGTTTTCATAGCCTGACTTGCCACCTGTGGCTCAGAGCCATCTAGTACTTGTTGCTGGCACTATTTTTTCAAAAGTCTTCCAGGCTGTATTTTAAAATGTTTTATATGACCCACAACTTCAATCCCAGCACTCGGGAGGCAGAGGCAGGTGGATCTCTGTGAGTTTGAGGCCAGTCTGATCTACAGAGACAGCTCCAGGCCAGCTAGGGTCCATAGTAAGTCCCCGTCTCAGAACAAAAAGCTCCTCTAGCCTCTACTTAAACATCTTGGTTGGTGGGGCTGGAGAGGTGGTTCAGCAGTTAGAGCACTAGCTGCTCTTTCCAAGGACCTGGGTTCAATTGCCAGCACCCAGGTGTTGGCTCACAATCTGTTGTTACTCCACTTCCAGGAGGTCTGATGACCTCCTGGCTTCCAAAGGCACTGCACACACATGGTGCACAGACATTCATGTAGGCAAAATATCCATACATATACATTTTTAAAAAAGACTCTTGATTGGCTATACAAAGGTCACACTACTTCTTGCTTTATGAACAGGATTTTGTGTATGTATGAACACACTGTGCACATGTGGCGGTCAGCAAACAGTCTTCAGGGTTGGTTCCCTCTTACTGTGTGCTCCTGGGACTTGAACTCATCAGGTTACCCCTCCTCTTTCCAACTTCCTCCCTTGTACCCTTCCTCCTGCTAATTCATGGTCTTTTTTTTTTTTTGGTTTTTCAAGACAGGGTTTCTCTGTAGCTTTGGAGACTGTCCTGGCACTAGCTCTTGTAGAGCAGGCTGGCCTCAAACTCACAGAGATCCACCTGCTTCTGCCTCCCAAGTGCTGGGATTAAAGGCATGCGCCACCACTGCCCGGCTTCATGGTCTATTTTCTTTAATTGTTACACATACAGCCTGCTCAGTTCATATAATGTTATTTATATGTAGCGCTCGTTTTATCTCAAACAATGGGAAATTTTGCTCCTGGGACAACATCCCCATGTGTCTTCCTCTCATTAGCTTAAACCAAGAAAGCTTGCCCCTCAGAAGGTCATGCAGCTTGGGGTCATCATGACCCCCTCAGCCCTCAGCCTATTCTATGTAACCTTTGCATATCTCTGGTGGGTCTCTAAGAGGTATTTGTTTGTTTGTTAGTTAGTTGTTGTTGTTGTTTTTGTCTGGTTTGTTTTCACAGACTGCAAAAACAGAGCAAATCCCCCCAGCCCCCAGCCTGTGACATGCTAAGTGGCGTGTGGAGCCCCTGCCCTGCTGGGCTCTTCATCCTCATTCAGGGCTGTCAACAGTATTCCAATCCCCACTAGGCAGACTCTCTAGGAGCCCAGGACAGCACAGCTGGTCTGCCTACCTTTCGGGGTGCTTATGGCCCTGTGGTGGATCATCCTCTGGGCTCCAGAGTATGGGCCATGTGGAGGACCAAGTGCTAACAGACATCCCTGCCTTCCTGTTGCAGGTGCCGCCCAGGTGATGTGGTTTGAGAAGCTCTATGCTGGCCTGCAGTGTGTTGAGAAGTACCTCATCTACCCTGCTGTGGTTCTCAACGCGCTCACAGTGGATGCTCACACGGTTGTCAGCCATCCAGACAAATTCTGCCTCTAGTGAGGACCACTCACTCCCCTCTCTCATTCTCTGTCTCCTTCTTCATCGATTCCCACTGAGGAATGGGTAACAACTAAGCAAGGCAAAGTAGGATCCTAGCTCTCTTGTTTTTTTGTTTTTCGAGACAGGGTTTCTCTGTAGCTTTGGAACTTGTCCTGGAATTAGCTCTGTAGACCAGGCTAGCCTTGAACTCACAGAGATCCCCCTGCCTCTGCCTCCCGAGTGTTGGGATTAAAGGTGTGTACCACCACCGCCTGGCAGGATCCTAGGTGATAATGAGCTATCATTTGGAGCAAATGTGTCTCCTATCGTATCATTCCAAGATACTGAACCTAAGAATCATTGGCACAGAAAGGGGGGTGCTATTCTAGTCAACAGCAGGTGCCTAGGGTTGTATTCAGACCTACTGGTGAGAGACATGTGTCTGTGCCCGCTCCTCCCTAAGGCCCTGCCATGTCTGAATGCCTGCCCCACCCACAGCTGCCGGGCATTGCTGATGACTGTGGCTGGGCTGAAGCTGCTCCGCTCAGCCTTCTGTTGCCCACCCCAGCAGTACCTGACCTTGGCCTTCACCGTCCTGCTCTTCCACTTTGACTACCCTCGGCTCTCGCAGGGCTTTCTGCTCGACTACTTTCTCATGTCCCTGCTCTGCAGCAAGGTAAGCTGATGGCTTTGACTCGGACTCCAGGTTGACACATACAGAGCAGAGCTGTTGAGAGAGGGAGTGTGCCCTGGTCTGCTGTCATGCATTGGTTCAGTTGTGTGCCTTTGCAGTGTCCTGAGGAAGGGATTCCTCCACCTCTCCCTACAGAAAGCAGGTTGAGGCTTGAGGGGAACTTGCATCAGGCCCTCATGAGAATTGGTGGCTAGTGTTGAGTTTACAGCAAGCTTCCTCAGGATCAGCAATGTCAAGACCTGACCTTGTCACCAGGATGTTGTAAAGCCTCTGAGGTCTGCCCTCTACCAGCCCCCACCAGAGCCCAGTTCAGAGCTGAGAGTATATATTCTAGGGACTGGGTGTATAGCTATTCTCTTGGGCCGTGGGTTCCCTACTCAGGCTTGGGGGTCACATTGATCAAAGGATCACTCTGCACATCATCCCGAGTGCCAACCATCTGCCATGGTACTGGGACTCACAATTGGCTCCTGATAGTTTTCTCATATTTGATTTTTGTTTGCTGGCAAGCTTCCGTACTAGGTCTCCTCCTGCTTTTATTTATTTGCTTATATTTGAATTCAGAGCTTTGATTGTGCTAGGTTGGCGTTCTACTACTGAGCTGTTCCATCAGCCCTCCTGACTTCTTGAGATAGAATCTTACTGAGTTACATAGGCTTACCTGAACTCACTCTATAGCCCAGGCTGCCTTCAAACTTGTGATCCTTTTAAATATGTGGAATTATTAGAAACCTGGACCACCAGGCTTGACTCAGACCCCTCTGAGGGTAGGGTCTAGGGTCAGCTCTCTTGAAATTTCTCCTGAAATTCTCATTAGTGACTGAGTGACATGACCTGAGAAAGTCGTTTACCTTCTCTCCCTTTATCTGAACTGGATCGTCCCCATCTGTGAACCAGGGAAAGGAATACGACGCTCACACTGCCATTGTGGGAATTAACTAGTGCATGTTTTTTAGAACCAGTTAAAAGTTCCCATGGCTTCAGGTGTTCCAAACCAAGTCCAGAAAGAAAGGGCTGGGACTATCTTGAAGTTCATCCCATTGGGCTGGTGTCTGGAGGCTTGGCAGATATTGCCACTTTGTGTGACTTTGTGTGTTTTATCACCTCTGTCTTGATGACCTACAGCTGTGGGACCTGCTGTACAAGCTGCGTTTTGTGCTGACCTACATTGCACCCTGGCAGATCACCTGGGGCTCAGCCTTCCATGCCTTTGCCCAGCCGTTCGCTGTACCACGTATCCAGCTTCTTGCTATTTCTTTGTGGGTGGGATGTATGTGGAGAGAAGCAGCCTTGGGTTGCAGAGGGAGGAAAGGGAGGCAGAAGGTGCCTGTCACCTCCTTGACTTGTGCCCAGACTCGGCCATGCTGTTCCTCCAGGCCCTGCTTTCAGGGCTCTTCTCTACACCACTCAACCCCCTGCTGGGCAGTGCTGTCTTCATCATGTCCTACGCGAGGCCCCTCAAGTTCTGGGAGAGGGACTACAAGTAAGTCTCATGGGAGATAGGATTTGTGGCTAACAAGGAGGTGAGGCCTTGGAGTCCTGGCCAGACACCACCCAGAAAGGGACTCTGAAACCCACAGCAAGGGTGTGAGTGCTGGGCCTCAGTGGAGACACGTGAGGTGAGTCTGGTAAAGGCTAAACACATACCAGGCCAAAGCCTCAGTGGAGGCTCTCTGCCTTAGAACCCACTCCCCTCCAGGTCCTTTGTGAGTCCCTTTATTTGTTTGAGACTTAACCTCCTTACCTGACAATGGCAGTGATCTGTAACAGGTGGCATCTGCTCATAGCTCAGTGTTGGGTTCAGAGAGGACCAGGGTGGGACCCTGGGCAGAGGACACGCTGATGGGCTGCCTGGCCCTGCCTGATACATTGTTGCTCTCTGAACAGCACTAAACGTGTGGACCATTCAAACACCCGCCTAGTGACACAGCTGGATCGGAACCCAGGTCAGTAGCTTACTGGCAGGGTGTCCCTTGGAGGGTGCCCTCTTTAACTTGATACCTTTGCCCATTTATGTTTGTTTCGGGTCCCAGGCGCTGATGACAACAACCTCAACTCCATCTTCTATGAGCACTTGACACGCTCGCTGCAGCACACCCTATGTGGGGACCTGGTGCTGGGCCGCTGGGGCAACTATGGCCCTGGTGACTGCTTTGTCCTGGCCTCCGACTACCTCAACGCGCTGGTGCACCTTATCGAGGTTGGAAATGGCCTCGTCACCTTCCAGCTGCGTGGCCTTGAGTTCAGGGGTGAGCCGTGCAGCTGAGCTGGTGGGTGAGGAGCAGAGTAAGCAGGGACTGGGCTGGGACCCATTGCAAGCTCTCAGGCTGCTGGGTGATCTCAGGCAAGGTTCCCTTTCTTCCTAAGCCTGGCTTTTCTAGCCTGGCCACTTGCTTTCCAGTGACACCCCACCACCTGCACACACCACCTTTGACCTCATAGGGAGTCCAAGGATTACTGCTGAAAGCTGAGGTCCTGAGCCCTACGCCGGCTTTAGGCCTGCTCTGGGTCTTAACTGAGTCCCTGACAAGCACCATACCAGCATTGTGGGTAGCTGGTTCCTTGCTCTCAGGAGCTCATACGTGTTTTGTGCCAACTTGAGACAGGTCCCTTCAGGGCAATGAGAGAGACTCCAAGCACAGCATGTGAGCACCATGACCTTGAGAAAGTCACATTACAAATTTTGTTCTTTGCCTCGTGAAATGGAGCAACTGAACTCATTTCTCTCGACAGTTGAAATTATGAGGAGAAAGGGTCTCGGTTAATCCGCTCAGTTAGTAACCTTTACTCAGTGTCTTAGGGTAGAAGCTGAGGGACTGCAGCAGTGGGTCCAGTGCCACGTTGGGCAAGTGGGGATTATCCTCGTGGCTCTGACTTGGTGGTCCTGTCTGCAGGCACGTACTGCCAGCAGCGCGAGGTGGAGGCCATCACCGAAGGTGTGGAGGAGGATGAGGGCTGCTGCTGCTGTGAGCCTGGCCACCTGCCCCGGGTCCTGTCCTTCAATGCTGCCTTTGGACAGCGCTGGCTGGCCTGGGAGGTGACAGCCAGCAAGTACGTGCTGGAAGGCTATAGTATCAGTGACAACAACGCGGCCTCCATGCTGCAGGTGTTCGATCTCCGCAAGATCCTCATCACCTACTATGTCAAGGTATGGTGGGTGGGTGCTGGCTGGGTGGTGACCACAGTGAATGTTCACCTGCTGTGAGTGTGCTGAGTGCTGTCTGTCATCTGGTGTGGTGGGAGCCTGTTTTGGTCAAGA
Source organism: Microtus pennsylvanicus (assembly GCF_037038515.1). Taxonomy (NCBI): domain Eukaryota; kingdom Metazoa; phylum Chordata; class Mammalia; order Rodentia; family Cricetidae; genus Microtus; species Microtus pennsylvanicus. Next base: position 88,820,752 of record NC_134583.1, on the reverse strand, counting down.
GAAACAGAGGACTCAGATTAAGATTCTTCACATTGCTGCCATCAGACAGCAGGTCACAGAGGCCTTGTGAACAAGTGTCCAGAGCAAGAGCTCCCCAGTGCGCCTTCCAGAAGGCTTGCTTTAGGCCCTGCGTGTGGAGGGCAGCACAGTCTGGATCCCCTCCCAGGCTGGTGGATCTAGCTGTAGCAGTTGGCTAGGGTATGTCTTCAGTATCACCAGCTCAGGGCTAGGAGTGTGGTAGAATACATGCCTAGCATGCCTGAGACCCTAGATTCAACTCATAGTACCAAAACCAAAATAAAATAAAACCAGCATCCTTACCCAGGTTAACAATGATGGTGCTTGCTGACAGTGGCCATGGGGTACGCATAGGAGCTGAGCAGTGCTGCGTATTAAAGGTGGGCTCTGTGCTAGGCACCACCTGAGCTGCGTAGACTCTACACAAACCTGGAGAAGCCTCCTGCATCCCTTCATAGAAATTGGCTTCTGCTGTAATTCAAGCATTTGGTAGGGCGGCTAGAAGACTATGAATTCAAGGCCAGCCTGGACTATATGAAAGGCTCTCCAAAAACAAACAAAGAAAAAACACAGCTAGTTAGATGTTTGCCATGCAAGTATGAAGACCTTATTTCAAATCCTGTGAAAACTGGACGTAATGACATGACCTGTAATCCCAGCACTAAGGAGGTGGATATGGAAGGATCTCTGGGGCTTGCTGACCAATTAGTTTAGTAAGCTTCAGGTTCAGTGAGAGACCCTGACTCAAAAATAAGGTAGGAGCAATTGAGGAAGACAATTGATGCCAGTTTCTGATCTCCACGTGCACACATAGACACAGATTCTCCACGTGATGCATCTCTGGTTTGCAGAGGTGAAATGCTTGATTGGGGCTTTGGCATTAGAATGTGACAGCCAGGTTCTAGGCTCAGACCTGGCATCTCAGTCGCTAGGTTTGCTTTCCTTGGACTGGAGGCTCTGAGTCAGACCAGAGGGTCTTGAGACCTGTTGAGAGTGCTGGGACAGTGAGGTATAGGAGCTCTGGGCAGGGACTTAGAGGATTTTCAAGTAACCTAGAACATTGCCTCCTCTGTCCTAGCTCAGTTTAACCCTTGAGAAGCAGGGACTTGCAGGCTTGCAGGACAAAAGGAACAATAAGGTTTTGTGGCACTCATAAGAGGGCACTGTGGAAATCTTTGTCATTGTTGTGTTGCTGTGAAGAGACACCATGACCAAGGCAGCTTAGGAAAGCTTTAATCAGGGCCAGCATAGAGTTTCAGAGGGCAAGCGTCATTATTGCAGGAACAAGGGAGTGGGCAGCAGCTGAGAGCTTATGTCTTAGCCACATGGTCATGACTTTAGAGACCTCAAAGTCTACCCCCTGTAACCTATCTCCAGTAAGGTCACACCTTCTAATCTTTCCCAGACAGTTGTGCGCCTCTTCAGGCCATTCTTGTTCAGACCACCAGAAAGTGATGGCTTGGTGGTCACAGGCCAGACCCTACATGCTCTTAAGACCTGCTCTGAAACTGCTCACCTGCTGGGGTTAGGTGAGCTTTCCTCACTGAGGTGTCCTTTAAGGCAGACTGTCCCTTTGCCCCAGGCCTCCCTGTGGGCATCTTCCAGTGTCATGTGTTGGAAAAACCGAGAAACTGTACTTCCTGTTGTTCCTTCTTGTTCTCCCAACCACTCCTAGGGAAGAATTTGTAAGGTTATGCTCACTCTCCACTTGTACTAAGAAACAAACCAGAAATAGTCCAGATCACTCAGTTGTCAAGGTCCTGTCTACCTTCCTGGCACCTGTGAAGAGGAGTGCTTTAGTCATGGTACCCACTGCTTCCCATGAGTCACGTCAGACCTAATGTACCCTGGACTGCTGTGCACCAGGTCCTGGTCAGGCATAGGCTGGCCTCTGAAGTGTGCTTGGCCTTGTCAGCTTTACTGTCCCCTGAAGTTGCCAGTTTGCCTTAGCCTGGGTACCTGAGAAGCTGGGTAGCAGCAGCTCGGAGACATGATGAAGGCGTAGGAGTAAAGCTTGTAAGGACAAGGCAGGGCTCAGGTGGCAGCTGTGCTAGGGGCCCAGGCCATAGCAGTGTTTGGACCTTCTAGAAGGGCCAGACCACACCCTGCCCTTCCTGTGCAGCTTTGGCCATGCTAAGGTACTTCTGCTCACATTTTGCTCTTCCCGTGGGCATTGCTTAATAGTGGGTAACAAATAAAATACAGTCTCTGGGCACAGAGCCACTGCTTCCAGCCACCGTCGCCAAGCCTCATACTCAAGGTCTTAGTTTTTGCATGCTGTGTTGCATTCTTTAGTGGACCTTGGGAGGGTGGCACCTGTGTGATGTGAATCAGCTTTCAGACCTCATATAGGCAGTCAGCCAAGTGCAGGAAGGCACCATGGTCCTGAGGCCCATGCATGGTCTGTGCAGCATTTTGGGTACAACCAATTACAGAGGTGCTCTTACTAAAAAGTCTTGGACTTTAGTGTCATCTTGAGAATCACTCCGAAGGCATGTCATAGAACACAATGACAGTGTTAAAAATTAACCGCATTAACACATGCCCAGACCAGCTCCTCTCTGACCCAGAAGCAATGCTTTTGGGGTTCTCTCAGGGGCTACGGTGGTACTTAGACTTTAGCAATGCTCTGTAGGCAGGAAGGTCAGTCTGGAGACCAAAGCTTATTCATTCAATCCTGTTCCTTCCTTTTAGTGAGGTGTAAGTCAGCAGCGGGCCTGCACCAGATTTTCTTCTCATCGACTTGTGCCAAGGCCACATTTGTGTAGGGATCTAATGGACATACCCACACCCCGTGTGCTCTACCTGGGGAGCTGCTTGAGCTGTACTTCTTCCTAGCATATACTCTGGCCATTTTGCCCAAGACAGCCTCCCAATGTCCTACCACAGTTACCCTGCTGAGCTCCCTACTTCCTGAGCATACCTGTCCATGGCCAGCTGTACCACCCTCCTCAGCCTGGGCTTCAGTGAACCTTGGGAGAGGTTCTGCCTCACTCACCAGGCAGATGGCCAGCTCCATCAGCTTCAGCTCAGGGCAGCACATGGAGTCCCATAACCTTGCTGTTTGCTAGCTGTCCCAGCTTTACCAGTGCCTCCTTCCCCAGAACTGCTCCCCGCTTGCCTAGCCAGCAAGGTGTCTTAAGAATAGCCAGATACTCTGAACTTTGATACGAAGTGCATGCCTCTGGCTTTTTCAGAGAAGGTCTTATGTCATAGTAATTTGCCTAAAAGGACCCGTGACCTAGGTCATGTAGGTTCCCTGGGCTGTAGGCAGCACACTGTCTCAGCCTCTGACCTTTCTGGTCCTGAGACTTAGATGTTACACAGTGTCTTCACACCCCAGCTCTGTTTGCCCTTTTAGGTGGCATTGGGCGAGACTCACCTGTGTGAGCCTCCATCCTCTTCCAGATGGGCTGGTTTCTAGGGATGGCAGGAAGAAGACAGCAAGCAGATCTGCTACCAAGTGTGGGAGCCTCTGTAAGTGGTGCCCACTGCTAGCTCTGACTTTGGCCCAGGAGAGGAGTCACTTGCTTGCTTAGCTCCAGAGAGCTGGGCTGAGCTGTGGAAACCGCATCGTAGGAAGCATTGTAGCTCAGGCTGGAGTGCTTTCTCACCATTGCAGGGGTTTGGGGTAAAGTTGCACCCCTGACACCTGTCCCCCCTCTCCCAGAGCATCATCTACTATGTGAGCCGTTCTCCAAAGCTGGAGACCTGGCTGAACCATGAGGGCATCACAGCTGCCCTACGGCCTGTGAGAGCCCTTGGCTACGCTGACTCAGACCCTACCTTCTCACTGAGTGTTGATGAAGACTATGACCTTCGCCTGTCTGGCCTCTCGCTGCCATCCTTCTGCGCTGTTCACCTTGAGTGGATCCAGTACTGTGCCTCTCGGCGCAGCCAGGTCAGGCTACCATTTGCTCAGATCTGCCCCTCCCCCAGACTAAGGACCTGGGTTTCCTGGTCACTCCCTTCACACCTGGTGACAGTCTAGACTCAAGCCCCAACCTCAAGTTCTCAGTCCCACACAGAACTGTGCTCAGACTGGGGTCTTTGTGCCATAGCCCGTGGACCAGGATTGGAATTCACCATTGGTCACACTATGCTTTGGCCTGTGTGTGCTGGGTCGCCGGGCCCTGGGGACAGCTTCACACAGCATGTCTGCCAGGTGAGTGCCCACAGTCCTCTGTCCTTCTCTGAAGAGCTCCACATTCCTGTCGTCTGTGCCTCTTGGTGCACTCTTGTCTCACACGGACAAGACTCTTACCAGTCCTGGCCTTGCCCACTCTTCACTGCTCTGAGGGAGAGATTGACTTCCTTGGCAAGATGGGGAACAGTCCCTTCTGGCTCTCTCCCTGTTGCTAATGTCTTCTCCCCATCCAGCCTGGAGCCCTTCCTCTATGGTCTGCATGCCCTGTTCAAGGGGGACTTCCGCATCACCTCCCCGCGTGATGAGTGGGTCTTTGCTGATATGGACCTGCTTCACCGAGTGGTGGCACCTGGGGTTCGCATGGCCCTCAAGCTTCACCAGGTAGGGAGGAGTGTGCCTGAGCAGAGTGGACAGGTGAAGCCATTTCCCAGGCCAGCAGCTCTTACTTGTCCTCTCCTCTACCAGGACCACTTCACATCTCCTGATGAGTATGAGGAACCAGCAGCCCTGTATGACGCCATTGCAGCCAATGAGGAACGGCTGGTCATCTCACATGAGGGCGACCCTGCCTGGCGCAGTGCCATCCTCAGCAACACACCCTCCCTGCTGGCACTGCGCCATGTCATGGACGATGCTTCTGATGAGTACAAGATCATCATGCTCAACCGGCGCCATCTCAGCTTCCGCGTCATTAAGGTGGGGCAGGTGGTCTTAACCCTCCTTGCTGCTCAGGCCCTCCTTGGTGTCACTGCCCTGACCTTTGGTGTGGTCCTCCGCAGGTAAACCGAGAGTGTGTGCGTGGGCTGTGGGCTGGGCAGCAGCAGGAGCTGGTGTTCCTGCGCAACCGCAACCCTGAGCGTGGCAGCATCCAGAATGCCAAGCAGGCACTCCGCAACATGATCAACTCTTCCTGTGACCAGCCACTGGGCTACCCCATCTACGTATCACCTCTTACCACATCTCTGGCCGGCAGCCACCCCCAACTGCGAGCGCTGTGGGGTGGCCCTGTCAGTCTGGGTGCCATTGCCCGATGGCTCCTGCGCAGCTGGGAGAGGTGAGTCCTGGCTGCCACCCCAGCTCTGAAGCTCATTGGGGGCCTGGTGCTCTGAGATCCCAGGGTAGCAGGGGCACAGAGAGATGAGTGGCCCTTCAAGGCCACAGAAAGGAAGTCCTGGAGTCAACGAACTTAGACCCTAAGAGATGTCCTTTTACCCAGAGAGGTCCCCTTTCCCCTAAGCAAAAGACTTTAAAAAATGAGATAGCAAAATCTCTTAAGAGATGAGGATCCTTGGGAAGTAGAGAAAGACAAGATCTCCTGAGTAAATTGGGAGTGTGGGGACCTTGGGAGAGGGCTAAAGGGAGGGGAGAGGGAGGGAAGGAGGGGAGCAGAGAAAAATGTAGAGCTCAATTAAAAAAGCAACAACAAAAAACCCTGAGAATCCTGAGGCTCAGATGTGAGGTGACTCCCTAGGGCTCAGGAGACTCTCCTCAGCCCTGGCCTCCCTTTCACACTTGTCCCGCTTTTCCACCCAGACTGCATAAGGGCTGTGGCGCTGGCTGCAATAGCGGTGGGAATGTGGATGACTCGGACTGTGCTGGGGGTGGCGGCCTGACCTCCCTCAGCAATAACCCCCCCTTGGCACACCCCACACCTGAAAACACAGCAGGTAAGCAAGCAAAGCTGGGCTGGACCTGTACTTGAGGCTGTAGCCCAGCTGATGTCTTGGCTCTTATCTCTCTCCTCCAGGCAGCAGTGAGCAGCCCCTCCCACCAGGTCCTAGCTGGGGGCCTCGGCCTTCCCTCAGTGGCTCTGGTGATGGGCGGCCCCCTCCTCTGCTGCAGTGGCCTCCCCCTCGGCTCTCTGGACCACCCCCTGCTTCACCTGCTCCCACTGAGGGTCCCCGGCCCTCAAGACCTCCTGGCCCTGGTCTCCTCAGTTCTGAGGGGCCCAGTGGGAAGTGGAGTCTGGGGGGTCGGAAGGGACTGGGAGGATCTGATGGGGAGCCAGCCTCAGGGAGCCCCAAAGGAGGCACCCCCAAATCTCAGGTAAGGGACCTGTGGGAGGATGAGATCGCAGGAGGCTCAGGTCTGCTTGTCTGCTCATCTGCCCTCCTTTCCACAGGCGCCCCTAGACCTCAGCCTCAGCCCTGATGTCAGCTCTGAAGCCTCACCTGCCAGAACAACCCAGGACATTCCTTGCTTGGACAGCAGTGCCCCTGAAAGTGTCACACCCACTGGCGCCCCAGGTGACTGGCCTGTCACTGTTGAGGAACGAGAGAGCCCAGCTGCCCAGCCCTTGCTGGAGCATCAGTACTGAGCAGCCCTGACCTCTACTGGGTATCATCCCAGGACTCACTCGGACTCTGCTGGACCACAGAAATAGACCGACTGGCGTCTGCACCCAGATACTGGCTAATTCAGGCGGAGTCAAAACTGAGTTGAACAGACTCTCTTCCTGATCCATGGCCTGGAAGCCCCAAAGTGAGGCAGGAGCCTCCTAGCCAGGTCCTAAGAACCAAACCCATGGGCTGGTCCCTCTTTGAGCCCATGGCCAGGACTGACTTTGCCCCTGGGCCTGCACTGCCTCCAAGGCTGGTCTCTTTAGCCCGGACCTGGAACCTGACATTTGGCAAGGGTGGACTTGGGACCTGACGTGTGGCAAGGGTGGTTTCGTTCCTTCTTTTTGTCATTTTTCTTTTTCTCTGTGCTTCAGAGACACCAAATTAATAACACTATTTTTGATTTTGGTTGGCAGTTCTTTTATGTGGGACTAGGTGAGGTTGCTAGAGGTAACTAAGGAAGGGTGAAGGATATGGGGTTAGCCTAAAGTGGGGATCAAGTACCGAGGGTTGCCCTCCTCACCAGCCTGTCTGCTTTTCAGACACTCCTGTATGTGGACAGACTCCAGGCCTAGTGTCCCACATATTCATCAGCTTGATCTTGACCAAAGCCTTACTCTGAACCCCAGCTCTTCCCAGCTTAAGGAGGGTTACACTTACACAGAAAGTCTTTTTGTTGAGAGAGGGGTCTCACTGTGTACTCCCTATGTGGATCCGCCTGCCTCTGCCTCCAGGGCTCTGGGGTTAACGGCGCCCCCCCCCCACTACACCTGGCGTACAGGAGAAGTTTTTTTTGTTTTTTTGTTTTTGGTTTTTTGAGACAGGGTTTCTCTGTAGCTTTGGTGCCTGTCCCGGAACTAGCTCTTGTAGACCAGGCTAGCCTCGAACTCCCAGAGATCCGCCTGCCTCTGCCTCCCGAGTGCTGGGATTAAAGGCGTGCGCCACCACCGCCCGGCCAGGAGAAGTTTTAAGAACAAGTAACAGCCTTTGTAGAACAGTTACTTAGGCCCAGCCCTTAGAGAGTGAAATAGTTTCTGGGCCTGAACACCTGCTGTCTGCTGGGCCACAGCTGGACACTAGGTGGCCTCTAGCTCTCTGTTTGGTCTGGAAAGAGGGTACATTTGTTCTCGTTTCTTGGTGAGGATGCGGACTGGGCTCAGACTGGAGAGTTAGAAGGGCATCTGGGGAGGCTGGAACAGCGCTCTGGGCTGCAGACCCTCCGGGGCCACCTAGATCTCTGCCAGAGGTCCCCACCCGCTGTGCTTCCCGCCTTGGACAACTCCCGGGTAGTCCCGCCCTCCTCCCCAACCCCCGCCACGCACCGCCCCATTCAGGCCCCGCCCCCAGGCGGAGCGGCGGCGCGGCCGGCAGGGAGCGGTGAGAGAGCAGGCGGTGGGACCCTGGTGCGGAAGGCAGCAGCGGCCAGCGGGAGCCCAAGAGGTACTGGCGGGATCAGGGAACGGGAGGCACCAGGTTAGAACTGGATACCCAACAAAGTGACTTGGACGTGGACCCGTGGAGTGTGGAGTGTGGGGAGGGACGGGACTGCTTTCTGCTTTCACTGCGGACACCCCCAACCTCCTGCTCCAGTCAGCACGCTCAGTGTCTGTGTTCTCTCCTGCTGGCAGCTCCCACTCCCGAGCTGCTGAGTGGATTCATTGGCTCAGGACGGCTCCCAACAGCTCTGGCAACTGCTCCTGCTGCTGTGTGTGTTTGGGGTTCCCCCTATTCTGGGACTCCCCCTCTTCTGGAGCTCCCCTTTTCCCAGTGTGACCTCTTTCCCAGCCTTGCAATACTGGGTCTGTCCTGGGAGGAAACATCTGTAACGCTCCCTGGCAACAGAAAGGGGGTCATGACCTCCAGATGTGCTGGGAAACATCCAGCGCCTCCTCCTGGGGCAGCCAGGCCTTCCGGATCTGTGGGGGCGGGGCGCCCCCTTTCCCCCCTCAGTGACACAGGCTGCAAGGAATGTCCTGGCCTCAATGGACCTTGTGTGAAGATGTGGGATGGGGGGCAGAGCCCAAGTACACCCCTTAAGGCAGGGCCAGAACAAGAGGCTGCTCATGGGCTGGGCTGCACAGTCTCAGAGCTCAGCCCTTATGGAGACGAGCCTTCACAGACCCTCTCTGGAGTTCCCTCTCTCTGCTGTAGCCCAAGTCCAAGCCTGCACGTGCCCACAGCTTGGCCAGTGGAGCTGGGGCTGCATAGACACACAGACGTAGCTGGCTGACTTCACCCCCTCAGTGCCCCAGCAGTCTTCACAGAAAACAGCAGCAGAGCTTGTCCTAGGGGAAACCAAGTCAGGAAGCCCCTGAGGAGGAGGAGAAGGTCTAGAGACCCAGCTGACTGGTCCACCCTAGAGGGGCTCCCCATCCCCTTGGGACTCACCCCACTTGATGTCACTGGATGACGTATGAAAACTCACCAACACTGCCCGCACCCGCAGTGAGAGTTCTCATGCCCCTGCCCTAGCTGTCGACTCCATCCCTAGTCACCCGGAGGGCACCTCGCTGTTCTCACACCTTTTGCACCTGCCTAGTCTGCCTCCACCACATTTCCGCACTTAGCAGGTCTCTGGGGCCTTGTGTGTTTCAGCCACCAGCCGTACATCCTGTGAGACCTTGAACCTGAGACCTCAACACCCCTCACAAACCTGCCTTCCGCCTACGCCTACAGGGAGACTAGGCAGGTGCCAGTCTGCCGGAGAGTAGTAGTTCTCAACCTGTGGGTCACGATCCCTTCAAGGGTCAAATGATTCTTTCACAGGGGTTGCATATCATATTTATGATTCATAACAGTAGCAAAATTATAGTTACAAAGTAGCAATGAAAATTTTATAGTTGAGGTCATCACAACATGAGGGACTATATTAAAGGGCCCCAGCATTGGGAAGGTTGAGAACACTGCTAGGGATTTGCAGACCAGGTTCAAATTCTACTCTGAACAAGGAACTAATTCAGGCAAGCTCTTCTTCGTAACCAGGCCTCATTTTGACCTTCTGCCCCACTGGGTTCAGACCTCCCTGTCCCTGTGAGGCCAGGTAGACAGACATCCACGGGGTTCTGCCGGCATTAGTCCCTCTCTTGCCCCAGCATGGGCGTAGGAACCTGCAAGAGATTAGTACTAGTCCTGTCTTTAGACCTGGGTGTCTTAGGTCCCATGACTGAACTGTTGTGACCATAGCACCTTCCTCAGGATATAGGGGCCAAGCAGGGGGCTGGGCTGAGTTGGGGCCACTTCCTGTGTTGAAGGAAGCTTGCCACTGCCTCTGACATGCAGCTGCCCCAGGAGCCCCTATGTCCTTGAGGTATTGAGGCTACGGGAACCAGGGCATTGAGACCAGCCTTTGGGTGCTCCGCTCATTGGGGACCCTGGAGGAAGTGGGAGGCACCAGGGAGGAAGGTCTCTGGGGACAGGACGTCCTCCCTTTGTCAAGCGGGCAAGACCCAGACACCAGTGGCTGTGCTGATTTCCGTCCCTGTGGAAACTGTCCAGAATTTGGTGGCTTTGACTGTGGACCTAGGCCTAAGGTGTACAGGTGGGAACTGAGAGGCCCTGGCACCCCCTCTGCTGCCCAGGCATTGAGACCAACAGCGGCAAAGCTCAGTCCTAAACCCTGTCCACTGCTAAGCCTGGGAGGGGGCTGGAAACCTCTGCCTCAGGCAGACAAGGAAGTGGCCAGGAAAGCGGAAGCAGCTTTGATGGTCCCGGAGGAGGCCGGAAGCCAACTGGGGTGGTGGACGACTGGGCTGGGGGCCTGAGTTCCTGTTTTCTCCCCAGGCCCATCTGAGCAGCCCTCTCCTCCGTCAGGGCAGGAACCACTGAAATCTCAGCCTTCTGGCTGGGCACCTAGGACCTGTGCCCACCAATGCGGCCCGGCCCTCAGAGAGTCAGGCCCACAGAGCATGCCCATGTGGGCCGGCGGAGTGGGGAGTCCTCGGCGGGGCATGGCCCCTGCACCTACAGATGACCTCTTTGCCCGTAAGCTGCGCCAACCCTCCCGGCCTCCACTGACGCCACACACCTTTGAGCCAAGGCCGACTAGGGGCCCACTCCTGCGCAGCGGCAGTGATGCCGGCAACGTCCGGCCGTCTACACCAACTAGCCCCCGTGCCCGTGCCCACAGCCACGAGGATGCCAGCCGCCCTGCTGCAACCCCTACTCGGCTCTTCACTGACCCGTTAGCACTTCTGGGGTTGCCAGCTGAGGAGCCAGAGCCCACCTTCCCACCCGTGCTGGAGCCCCGGTGGTTCGCTCACTACGATGTGCAGAGCTTGCTCTTTGACTGGGCGCCACGACCTCGGGGGACAGGAAGCCATACAGAGGCCCGGTCTGGGACCCTGGCCTCAGCTGAAGACCAGACTGCCACCTCAGATCTACTGCTTGAGGCACCTGGCTTTGTGAGTGAGCTTGGCGGTGAGGGTGAGCTAGGACTGGGTGGACCAGTGTCGCCACCTGTGCCCCCTGCTCTACCTAATGCGGCTGTGTCGGTCCTGGAGGAACCACAGACCCGAACCACAGCTTACAGCCTGGAGCATGCAGATCTGGGTGCTGGCTACTACCGCAAGTACTTCTATGGCAAAGGTAAGGGCAGGCGAGCCTGGGAGAAGCAGGAGAGGGTCTGGGGCAGAGGTCCCTGTGGTCTCCAGAGCATACAGCAGGAGGCTCACGGGCTGTCCTTTCCCTGAAAAGTCCCCGGCTGTACAAAGGAGCAGGCGCTGAAGTGAGCTCTTAAGGCTCAACCTCTCTAAGGCCGAGCTCTGGTGTCACCCCTGAAGTCAGGTAGTGTCCCTTCCATCTAGTTCATCTTCATAACCTCCAGGCCAGCGAGCGATTTCCTACCCCATACCTATTTGACGAAACCTTGTTCTCGCCATTATGGGGAAAAGAAGCGTCAGTGTCCTGAAAGAATTTGAGCAATGGTGGAGCTAGTGCAGCCTTTAAACCCGGGAGCACTTAGGCCTTTCTTCCCAGGGCCTGGGACAAGGTGCCGCAGCAAAAGGGGGCGGGTTCTCTCAGGTTCTGCACTTGGTGAGAGGACGCCCAGGGTGGTACTTCTGTGGTGGGCGTGGCCAAGAAGGGAGAGGGCTGTGGATTTGACCCATCACCCCCACCCTAGAACACCAGAACTTCTTTGGGCTGGATGAGGCGCTGGGTCCTGTGGCAGTGAGCCTGCGACGGGAGGAGAAAGAGGGCAGCGGAGGGGGCACCCTATACAGCTACCGGGTCATCGTGCGGACCACGCAGGTGGGCTGGGGTTACAGGCTCAGGAGGTGGGTCCCTCCTCCACAACCTGCACAGAAACTGAATGTCTCTGCAACCCATCCTCAGCTCCGGACCCTCCGTGGCACCATCTCAGAGGACGCACTGCCACCCGGTCCCCCGAGGGGTCTATCCCCGAAGAAGCTTCTGGAACATGTGGCTCCCCGGCTGAGCCCTACCTGCCTGCGACTGAGCTCAGCTTCTCCCAAGGTGCCCCGGACGCTGCTTACTCTAGATGAACAAGTGGTGAGTTCCGGGGAGGAAGAAGGGCTCAGCTTCCCAGGGTCTGAGCCTGACAAGCTCCCTGCTCCCTAACCCTGACCTGGGCACTGACCTCATGAGAGGTGATCCACCTCCGGCATTTCAGAGAGAAGGGTCAGAGATCTTCTGAGCTTTACTTGATCTAGAAGGGCTTGTCAAGCAGCCAGAGCTTGTTCGAAATGCAGAACCTGGGGCTGCAACCCTGGCCTCCTAACTCAGCCTCTACATTAAGACCTAAGGTGATTTTCAGGTACTAGAAGGCCCCCGGCGGACTGAGCCCGCCATTCTGCAGTTCCCCCATCATTCCTGGCCAGTTTGCAGCCCCTGCTTGGTCTCCCCATATGGGAGGCTCACACCTTCCCAGAACTTCCTGTTCCACTTCAGGACACTGAGGCTGCTCGGAAAGCCTCTACCCTCTGCTGAAAGCTGCCCCGGGGCCCTGACTCTTCTCTGCTGTTTCTTCCAGTGGTCGCTGAACAAATGCATCTCACACCTTCACAGTGTCAGGCTCTAGACCGGATGCAGACACAGGGCCAGATGGGGTGCTGTTCCTGAGTATGGGCAAGAGGGCAGGGACACACAGATGGGGCTGACAATAGCCAGAGTTTCACACTGTAAAAACAAGCTCTCAGGCCAGCATGAGCCTGTGTTTGCTGGGCAGGCAGGATTGGCAAAGCTTTCTGAGCAGAGGGGTCCAAGGGTGATGTCTTAGAGGGCTGATGCGTGTCACAGGATATCGCGTGTGGGTGGAGGGCTTGCGGAACCAGCGTGGGGGAGGCTTTATTTATTTATTTTCCTTTTGGGTCGTGTAGATATTGGGAGCCACGGAGGGATTCAGAACTGATCTGAGTGGCTCAGTGGCTCTCTGGCTGCAACATAGGATCTAGTTGGAGAGCGAACAGGCCCAAAGCTGCAGTTGTTCAGGTTAGACATAGTCATGGTGGTACAGGTGATAAGGAGGTGACAGTCTAGAGTGGGGAAGGTTGAGAGCCCCCGCTTCTTGGGCCCTGGGAGTTGTGTTTGTGGGCCCAGGGACCCTGGAGGAGTATGAAAGGGCAGAGGACAGAGGAGCCACAGTTGAGGGGTTAAGATGCTGGAAAGCGCAAGGCATAGTGGTGCATGCCCTTAGTCCTAGCACTCAGGTAGCCGAGGCACAAGGACAGCCTGGTCTCCATAATGAGTTCCAGGACACTCAGGGCTGTGTAGAGAAACTCTGTCTCAAAAAGAAAAAGATACTGGAAAGGCACCTGGCAGCTAGTGAGCCAGTGTGGGGTTTGGGACAAGGATCTGAGCTGGAAGCAGGGAGGAGGGACAAAATATGAAGAGAAACATAGGGGGAGAGTTTCAAGCAAGGTGAGGTTCTTGTCATCCCCTCAAAACACCAGGGCCAGCGGTGCCAGGAGGGGGCCAGGATGAGGCCATGTCTGTGGCCTATAGGAGGAGTTTGGGCGTGGTGGCTTTTACTGTTTGCTCCCCCACCTCTGCTAGGGGACAGAAGCCTTGACCTCAGGCATGCTAGGGAAACCCTCAACCAGAGAGGGTAGCTATGAAGGAGGGAGGCGAGAGCTAGGGAGTGGGAGGTGAGATTACATCAGTGGGGTCGGTAGGGCATAGCTGTGTACAACTGGAAGACACTGGGAGAAGACAGGGTGCAGAAAGACCAGTCGTGGTGGTATGTGCCTGTAATCCCAGTGTTAGGCAGCTGAGGCAGGAGGATTGCAGTGATTTCAAAGCCAGCCTGGCTACATAGCAAGATTGTTTCAAACAAACAAAAAAACCCAGGCACATGACTATAATTCTAGAATTTAGGAGGTGCACATAGGAGTTTCAGGAGTTCAAGGCCAACCTTAGCTATATCATGAGTTCAAGTACAGCCTGGGCTATGTACAATACTATATCAAAAAGATAAGAAAAAATAAGTAGATACAGGAAGGGGACAGAAATGACTCAAAACCTCAAAGGGCTGAGGTAAGGCTGTGTTGGAGTTAGCCTTTAGTTGAGGAGGACAATGTGTCCTTTCTGGGAGCCATCTCTTTTATCACTGGAAAAGTAATCCTCCTTTCCCTCCCCTAACTGTGGCCTCCCCTGCCCTCCTGGGCATAAGAAGAGGCACAGGTTTGGTAGGCAAAGACACAAATGGCTCAGCGTTCCGACCAAGGCAGCGCAGCCCCCAGTCCAGCTGTGAACTGTTCTCTCCAGCATAGCAGGGGCGGGGCTGGCAGAATATTGAAGCCTTTGTCTTCTGTTGTCCATGTCCCCCCCCCCCCCAGCTGAGCTTCCAGCGCAAGGTGGGCATCTTGTACTGCCGGGCCGGCCAGGGCTCTGAGGAAGAGATGTACAACAACGAGGAGGCAGGACCCGCCTTCACGCAGTTCCTCACCCTGCTGGGGGACGTGGTGCGCCTCAAAGGATTTGAGAGCTACCGGGCCCAGCTGGATACCAAAAGTGAGGCCCCCGGGAGGGGACTGCAGATTCTGGGGCGGAGCTTTATCCGCATCCTTCAGTCTGTGTTGCCAGGGACTGGGGCTGAGGGTGGGAATTGGGCTGGGAACCCCGCTGTCTGAGTTAATCCCAGGACACTAGCTTGGTTTCCCTCCCTCTAAGACCACTTCTCACTTCTGGGTTCGTTCTGTCTCAGCATCCCTAGCCTGACCCCCCCCCCCCCCTCGTGTCCTGGTGTGGAGCTGTAGCCTATGGGAGAGGGGAGGGAATTCACCAAGGATGAGGCCCTTGGACCGCATTGCCTGGGCATACGCTGCTGGCGCATAGAGAGAAATAAGTTCAGGCAAGGAAGACCTGACCCGTTGAAGTCACCCACACTCCCCGTGTTCTCTTTGTGTCCCCGATTGTCCGGCTGCAGCGGATTCCACGGGCACACACTCGCTCTACACCACCTACCAAGACCATGAGATCATGTTCCATGTGTCCACGATGCTGCCTTACACGCCTAATAACCAGCAACAGGTGTGAGAGGGGTTGGGACAGGCCCAAACCTTTGGAAGCCATGGAGGGTGCAATATCAGAACCTTGGCATGAGCTCTGCTGACCCCCAACAACCCTCCCCTCTGGCTGTACCACCTTCCCAAATACCTTTCTCAGGCCTTTACCAAGGGCAGGTGAGGAACTACTGGTGCCCAGGCTTTGTCGTGCCTAAATGAGGGGTTTGGGGGACACAAAGCCCATCTCACATTCCCTATCTTTAACCTCCAGCTCCTGAGGAAGCGTCATATCGGCAATGACATTGTGACCATCGTGTTCCAGGAGCCGGGTAGCAAACCCTTCTGTCCCACAACTATTCGCTCGCACTTCCAGCACATCTTCTTAGTGGTGCGTGCGCATGCACCCTGCACCCCGCACACTTCGTACAGGTGGGTGCCAGGGTGGTCTCAGGTCTCCCATGGGCACCAATTCTTGTGTGTCCTTGCCTCTCGTTTCCTCACGACAGCTTTCCTCCATACAGGGTGGCTGTGAGCCGTACCCAGGACACTCCTGCTTTTGGGCCAGCACTGCCACGCGGGGGAGGCCCCTTCGCAGCCAACGCCGATTTCCGAGCCTTTCTGTTGGCCAAGGCACTCAATGGTGAGCAAGCGGCCGGCCATGCACGCCAGTTCCATGCCATGGCTACACGCACACGCCAACAGTACCTGCAGGACCTGGCCACCAATGAAGTGACCACTACATCGCTGGACTCGGCTTCGCGGTTCGGCCTGCCCTCTCTGGGCGTCAGGCGCCGGGCAACCCCTCGGGGCCCGGGCGCTGAACTGCAGGCGGCGGGCGCGCTAATGTGGGGCGTGCGAGCTGCTCCTGGGGCGCGGGTCTCGGCGGGAGCTGAAACGGGCAGCCCAGAAGGCGCCGAGGTGCCTTGCTTGTTGGGCATCTCAGCAGAGACGCTGGTGCTGGTGACACCACGCGACGGCCGCGTTGTCTTCAACTGTGCCTGTCGCGACGTGTTGGCTTGGACTTTCTCGGAGCACCAACTTGATCTGTACCACGGGCGAGGGGAGGCGATCACGCTGCGGCTCGACGGGGCCCCGGGGCAAGCGGTGGGCGAAGTTGTGGCACGTCTGCAGGTGAGCTCTAGGGGGAAACTGAGGCCGCTGGGTCCGGGTCCATAAACTTCAGGAATAGGGCACGAGCCCCCCGGGGTCTGGATTCGCGTCGGGGGTGTAGCTTACTGAAAACCGCGTTCGCCCAGTCTGAGACGGGCGCGGGGAGGGGAGAATTCTAGAGGCGTCTTCTAATCGCCGAGCCCGGGAAACTCAGCTATCACGTGGGTCGCTAAGGCGCCACAGGCTCACCGTGAGAAGTAAAATGACCCAGGGGCGGGGCCAAGGGGACAGGATCTGGGAAACCACGCCCCCAAGGGTCGCTCTCACCCAGCCCCTCCCCTCAGGTGGTGAGCCGCGGCTGTGAGACCAGAGAACTGGCCCTGCCCAGAGACGGCCAAGGTCGCCTGGGCTTTGAAGTGGATGCAGAGGGCTTTATCACACACGTGGAACGCTTCACGTTCGCGGAGACCACGGGGCTTCGGCCTGGCGCACGCCTGCTCCGAGTGTGTGGCCAGACGCTGCCCAAGCTGGGTCCAGAAGCTGCTGCCCAGATGCTGCGCTCTGCGCCCAAGGTCTGCGTCACCGTCCTGCCCCCAGACGAGAGCGGCCGGCCGCGAAGGTCAGGGCACCCGGGATGTGGGGAGGTGGGAGGACTCGGCAGCTGACCCCTTCTGTCTCCGGTGTCAGCATCATCGGTCATGCTCTCAAGATTCCACGACTCTTGGTCTCTCTGAATCATACTTTACTCATCTAGACTGCAACAGATTAAGCCCATGCTTTCCCTGCTCTGCAAATCAAATAGCTTCTTCTGTCATTTCAAGACATTAGCTCCCCCGCCGCATGTGCACACTAATTTGTCCCTTACTATTCTAAACCCAGTATAGGCAAACTTTTCCCATAAAGCCCCAGATAATAAATATTTTTAGGCTTTTGGAGCTATCTGGTCTCTGCCACAGTTACTAACTCTTGTGCAAAATGAATGTGTGGCTGAGCTTCACTGAAGCCATGGAAACTGAAATTTCGGGACTTTGTATAGATGCTCTTTTTCTTGTAAAAAGTTTACTGCTGGTAAACCCAAGATAAGGTTAAAAAATTCCAAGTGGAAATACATTAAGTCCAAACTAATTTTTTGTTTACATTCATTTGGTTTGGTTTTGGCTTTTTTGAAACAGTTTCTCTGTGTCCTGGCTGTCATTGAACTCACTCTGTAGACCAGGCTGGCCTCAAACTCACAGAGATCCACCTGCCTCTGTCTCCAGGTGCTGGGGTTAAAGGTGTGCACTACACCCCAACCCCCACCCAGCTTCAGACTGTAATTTTTACAGGTCACAAAATTGTCATGTTGTTCAGTTAAACATCTGCAACACTAAGTCTAGAGAGGTGGCTCAGCTGATGAGGACACTGGCTGCTCTTGCAGGGGCCCCGAGTTGGTGGCATGGTGGTTCACAACAGCCTGTAACTCCAGCTTCAGGAGCCCCATACCCTTTCCGATCTCTGTCCGCATGTGCCTGCCCCCATATATATATACACACAAATGCAAATTAAGACATCTAAAAACTATTCTTAACTGATAAGAGCTTCAAAAACTGGTGTGCATGCTAATAAAAGAAAGGAGAGAGAAGAAAAAAACACGGACTTGTTTTGGTTCCAGACAGTGCTGTTGGAGACCTGCTTTGTGTGTGTGTGTGTGTGTGTGTGTGTGTGTGTGTGTGTGTGTGTGTGCGCGTGTGTGTGCTCATGTCCCAAAGAGGATGTGAGGAACACCACAGTGCACTGTGGATGCTAATCAGCTTCTCTTACATTGTCTAAACTCTTAGCCTACAATAAAATTAGTACTGTTATGTGCATTTGACAGTAAATTGGTAGGGAGACCTGCCCAGGTACATGGGGCAGAGCGGTGATGTTCACCTAGGTCTGGACAGTGCTCCACTGCAGACAAGCGCTGGTAGGGATGCAGTGGGGCTCTCTTCCTTTCGGAAGCCGCTGGCAGTAGCTGGGGTGGGGCTGCTCCCTCATGGTGCTCCCATTCATCCTCCAGGAGCTTTTCGGAGCTGTACACGCTGTCCCTGAAGGAACCCAGCCGCCGTGGGGCCCCAGAGCCAGTACAGGATGAGACCGTGAAGGTGGTCCTGCTGCCCCCCACAAAGCAGCTGCTGCATTTTTGCCTGCAAGACAGCAGTGGCCCTCCGGGGCCTGGGGACCTGACTGAAGAGAGAACGGAGTTCCTACACAGCCACAACTCCCTGTCACCCCGCAGGTACACCCTCTGGGCTCCCCCTCTCTGGCCAGCCTTTTAGCACCTGGAGTCACAGCTCTAGGAAAGCGGTTCTCAGTTCTGAGCCACCCTTTCCCTCCTTAGCTCCCTGTCAGATGAGGCTCCAGTCCTGCCCAACACCACCCCAGACCTCCTCCTTGTCACCACTGCCAACCCTTCAGCACCTGGTACTGGCAGAGAGACACCCCTCTCCCAGGTAAGCAGAAACGAGGCTCTGAAGATTAATTGTAGTGATGTAGAGATGATGTAGGGTGTTAGAGCCTTGCCATTCACTTTTGACCCCAGGATCAGTCAGGCAGCCCCAGTAGCCATGAGGACCCCAGTGACTCAACCCCGGAACTGAGGGCCTCCATCCTGCCAAGAACCTTGTCTCTGCGGAACTCCATCAGCAAAAGTGAGTCTGGAGCCAGGGAACAGGACAGGAGAAGGTGCCAGTTCTAGGCCTCCCTCTGAACTTGCTCCTTTGACTGGCAGTTATGTCGGAAGCTGGCAGTGAGACCCTGGAGGATGAGTGGCAGTCCATCTCGGAGATCGCTTCCACTTGCAACACAATTCTGGAGTCACTGTCCCGCGAGGGTGAGCCGCTAGGACACAGGGAGAGGTCCCAAGGGGGGCTCTTTCTCCCTTTCAGACCTGCCCACAGACAGTCTCTCTCTCCCATAGGACAACCCGTCCCAGAGAACGGAGACCCCAAAGGAGTTCCAAAGTGTGACTCTGAGTAAGGCTTCTACCCTCACGTCGGCACCCGTGTGTGTGTGTGTGTGTGTGTGTGTGTGTGTGTGTGTGTGTGTGTGTGTGTGTGTGTGTGTCTGTGGAGGCGGACACACACACACACACCTTCCCTGCCTGTCCACTGGAGTCCATTGTTATATACCTAAGTCTTGGAAGGCATAGTTGGGTTTGTTGTCCATCAGGGTTGTCTAGGAAGCAGCCTGTGGTTCTGGCTCCAAGCTGCTTCTGCTGAACTCTGACCCCATGTCCTCAGGCCAGAACCCGGGAGCCTGTCTGAAAAGGTCTCTCACCTGGAGTCCATGCTCAAGAAGCTCCAGGAGGACCTACAGAAGGTGAGGAGAGGGTCTGGGCTGGGCATTGAAACACAGGGCTGCCCCAGCAGGGGGTTCTCACTGCTGTTTGTCACCCTAGGAGAAGGCAGACAGGGCAGCCCTGGAGGAGGAGGTGCGGAGCCTCAGGCACAACAACCAGCGCCTGCTGGCAGAGTCCGAGAATGCCGCCACCCGCCTGCTCCTGGCCTCCAGGCAGCTGGGCTCGCCCACTACTGACCTGGCCTGAAGCTCACTTCACGTCCTAGTCTGATTCTGGACCTGCTTGGAACTGCCTGGCCCTTCAGGGCACCTGGGCCAGACCAGTGACCTTCCTCAGGACGTCTTCCCTGCGCTGAGGCGCCTCTTAGCACTGCCCCCACTTCCCAGCCCATTTGGCAGCCAAGCTGCCCCTACCTGTCCCTGTTTGTAAATATTCTGTAAAGAAAAAGGAACATCAGCGAGTTTACACCAAAATAAAAGCTATTTGTGTTTGTATGTTCAAGAAACGTGGGTAGGGAGTTGCCTCCAAGGCCACACCAAGCTTCTAAGGCCAGTAAGAAAGACAGGTCCCAGGAATATTGACTTAGAGCTTGCCTGGCAACAACAAAGGGTGGGGTTTCAAGGGTAGGACACCCCTTCTCCTCTTCATTTCTTGGGTTCTCTTGGGAAGCAGGTGGCCACACCCCACACCTGTCTTATCTAGAGCAGGAAGGGGAACAGAGCAAGCCTACAGGACAAGGCAGGGAAGGGATGGCAGGTGCTATGCCTATGGAATCCCATCTCCCAGACAGGCCCTGCTGCTTCAGTCATTGAGCCTAAAGAGCATCATTGATTCTGCCACCTGACCACCTCTTGCAGGCGGTCCAGAGGTGGTAGCTCCTCTCTGTATCCCAAAGGACAGTGGCTCTCAACCCCCTTCTCTCTCAGTTGGCCATAACACCCACTGTTCCTCACCAGGCTGGGTCTTTTCCTTAGAAGCATCATCTTTCCAGACTTGGACTTGGTCTTGACACCCTGCTTCTACTGAGGGCCAGACAAGGCACATGACTCATCAGCCCCTACCCAGGAAGTTCTCTGAAACCCAGGCCCTGAGCTGGCCTACTCACACTGTGGTAGGATAAGCTAGGATGAGTAACAAAGTGGGGGACAGGAGCATAAGGAAGGCCTCTTGGAGGAGATGACTTGAGGATTGTGTTTTTGAAAATTGAGGTCACCTGCAGATGTCAGAGGTATTCCAGTAGGAGCAGTCCAGGGCCCACTGGAATTAGGGTATATGAAGGAATTGCAAGTTAGAGACTGGATCTGGGTCAGGAAAGGCCATGAGAAGGCGCACTAGGGATCCAGGATCAGTAGTTCCTGCACAGGGCTTAGCCTTTCCTGATTGACGACCAATTTTCTAATTACTATGATAAAATATGGGAGGAAAATTACTGAGGGTTTATTTTGGCTCTACTGCGAGGGGATTCAGTCCTTGATGGTTGGAGAAGTCGGGATGGGAGTAGATACATTGTATCCAGTCAGGAAGCAGAGAAAAACCAAACGTGATTGCTTAGCTACTTTTTCCTTTCCCTTTTATTCTCTGGGACTCCATGGAATGGTGCCACTCTTCCATTAGCTAAAATCTTTGGAATTTCCACACAAACACGCCTGATGTGTCTTCTAAGTGATCTGAAAATTCAGTCAGGGTGACAATGAAGACTAGCCATCACAGGGACAGCCTTCCAGGGCAGCGTGGAAGGAACGGTAAGGCTCTGGTCACTCTGGGGGTGTGTCTGCAGAGATCTGCCATCTGACCTTGTGGTTGATCTTTAAAGGGAGGGTGGTAAGGAAGGTCTGGGGGTGAGCTATTTGGCTAGGAAGGAAGCTGGAGCAGCTGGAGGGAAGACAGGAGTGACAATGGGGAAGAATGGACAGATTTCCCTGGACCTTGTGAAAGACTGGATGCCCGTTGGTAAGGGGGCTGGAGCCCCTAGTGGATGGGAGGGTGATACTTGAGACAGAGGAAGAAGGAAGTTGACACCCGGAGATGACTGTGGCCACTTGGAGCAGGGCAAGTTTGAGAGACCTTAGGGTAGAACTGTTCAGTGGCTAGCGCCAGGGGGACAGGAGTCGGGGCTAGAGACAAAGATTTGGGGCGGATGAGCCATTAGTATGGTGAGGTCATTCAGGGAGTGTGGGAAGGACTAAAAGAGGGCTTCCGGGGGTCACCCGAGGCTATTTCAGGACACTGGGAAAGCCAAGAACAAGGCACTGCCCAAACTCAGCCTGAGAACCCTTACTAAGCACTGCAGCAGGATGCCCTTGGGTTTCAAGTCTTCTCACTCGCGGGGTGCTGCCCCAAGCGCGGTGGCTAATGCCAGTCCCGCCTCTCGGCTTCTCCAGGGCAAAAAGTTCACTGGATTCTGATCCCTAGACAAACGCCAGAGCGGCTCTGCCTCAGATGACATTGTGCTAAGCCGGGTCCTTGGGTGGTACACCTTACTTCAGGCCCGCCCCCTAAGGGTGTGCACATAGCGTTTATGTTAGGAGACCACAGACCTGCTCACCAACATTTGCTGCCTCCCACCCCCCCCCCGCAGGGGACCATATATGGACTCTTCACAACAGCCTGTTGTTCCCAGGGGTCTAACTTTTGCAGCTCGCCCATCACACACTTAAAAAAAAAAAAAAAAAACCTCTAAGACGGGATTTCCCCCACGAGCACGTTGCCACACCACCCGGCGCTGAGTGCTTCCACAGCGCGTGCGCGTCCAAAAGACTGGCCCTCAAGCCCGTACCATTCAATAGCTGCTACGCGTGCGCAAAACGAAACCGGAAGTATAACCCGCTTTAGCACGTGAGCCTTCCCCTGGCCTTTGTTTAGGTTTCTAAGGCTGTGGGCTAAGGTTCTAGAGATCCTCCTGGGACATGGTATCAAAAGTACTGGTATAGGCTTTGGGTTTTTGTTATTTTGAAATAGGGTCTCTCTGTGTAGCCATTGCTGGTTTTGAACTCACATACCTTCCTGCCTTTGCCTCTGGCAAGATGTGATCAAAGGCGCGCACCACAAACAAGCCGGGCTTTCTGCGGGGGTGGAGAATGGGGAGGGTTAGGGGCGGAGTGAGCAAGTTACCCGCGGGCGGGTAACTCAAAGTCCTCACGATGACCTTGAACGGTTCACCAGGGTGCGAAGTGTCTGTTTTGTTTCAGGCAGAGTTCTTGCCTCAACCTCCCAAGTGCTGGGTCCTTTTTTTGTGTGTGTGTTTTTGTTTTTCGAGACAGGGCTTCTCTGTAGCTTTGGAGCCTGTCCTGGAACTAGCTCTCGTAGACCAGGCTGGCCTTGTGCTGGGTTCTTCATCATTCCCAGGATAGTCTCAGGACACCTCCCTTGCCAGGCTGTATCTCTGCTGACCTGGAATGTGAGGGATCTCCATCACTGGGACTCCATCCACAGCTCCTGGCTCCTGCTGGGACTTTTTGCAGTGGGAGCCCTGCCCTAGTTGCCCTTACATCTACCAGATGGAATCCAAGGTTTTCAGGGGGCATCCCCAGGTCCCAGGCCTCAAAATAACAGTCCAAAGTCACTTGATCATTTCCCCAACACCCACCCTGAAATGATCAGCAGAGTGCGCTCAGTGTTTGCTGAAAGACAGCGACTCTCTTGCCAGCATGGTAACACATTTATTAGTTCAGAGCTAGAAAGAGCAAGAGTCCAATAGCTTTCTCAGTGAAGGCTGTCTTGTGGCTGAGCTCTAGCCGGCCCTCCTGACTCCACACAATTTGCCCTGCTATTAAGGCACTTGAGAAAAGGGGGAGCAGGGATGTCTCAGACCAAACTCCCTCAGGATCCTGAAGGTGGCCAGCGCTATCCCACCTGTTCCCCTCAGCCACAGCTCAGCATGGAAAGAGCTGGTGGGGCAGGAGCACCCAGGAGAGAAAAACGGCCCCTCATGTGCTGGTGTCAGGCAGCACCCCACAGGGGCTGCTATTAGGAGCTTTGCTTTGGATCAACGTGTACAGGAATCCATGTTGAGGAAGACACTTGATAATAAGGCCACAGCTCCAGCATGCCCCTCTCTGGGAGAGTGCTAGAACTGGAGGATGGGAGGGGTTCCAGGGCTCCCTACCAAGAGCGGAGAAGACTCAGTCCCCCAGCTCCATCCAGAGAAGTTAATGCTTCTGCTTAAGCACCTCCATAAAGAGAGAGTGAGATACTGCCAATAAAAGAATAAAGTTGCCACCCCTAGAAGATATTACCCAAAGAAGTTGGGGGCAGTTGGAGCACGCTCCCCAGAATCTGTAAGTGCTTTGGGAAGGCTTCAATACCCTGAAACCTGGTGCTCTGAGCAGGGCCAACGCCAGCCCCTTAGGAGCTGATCTGACTCAGAAGAGCTGAGAAGTCCACGTCCGCAATAGAGGAGAAGTCTTCATCCCCCGAGAGGCCATTGGGAAGCCCTGAGGTCCCCAGGGGTGTGGGAGCTGGGTCAGGGGGCCTCTGGGAACCTGTCACTAGCCGAGTTATAGCTTCAGGGTACTCCATCAGCATGGGCTCAGCTGTGGGGTGAGACATGGACACGCCCTGGTTCAGGAGCTGCTGGAATTCTGAGTTGTCGACAGATGCCAGGTCTGAGAAAACACCCGGGTCTGTGCTGTTGCCAAGCAAGGCCCCCAAGTCCTCATCAGCATCGAACTGCAGGTGTAGCAGGGCTTCGGACAGTGTGCCTTCCCCGGCCTGGGTGCTCTTTGGAATGGGTGGGGCCAGGGCTTGGGAAGGACCTGGGGCTAGAACTGAGACAGGGGCTGGGGGCTGAGCCAGAGCTGGTACCATGGCAGAGGAGGAGACCAAGGTCTGGGTCAGGACTGGGGCAGAGGATGGTGCCAAGGCCTGATTGGAGATCTGCCCAGATGGTAACACCATGGGGGAAAACTCATCAAAGTTGATGGTGCTGAGGGATGTTGGAAAGGGGTACGGCTGGGGGGCTGGAGGAGAAAGACAGAGGAAAAGTCAGAAAAAGCACTGAAGACATACATACCCATCCTCCACCACTCAGCCCCTATCCTGAATGCTTAGACTCAGTTCCTTTCTAGGGAATCAAAAGCTGTCCTGGCCTGTGGGGTCCACTTCCAAGGGCTACACTGAGGAGTTCTCTGGCTACTGGAGTTCGCAAAGCTCTCACCACTGACCTTTTAAAGTTCTCCTCACATTACAGTTGCAAAACCAACTGAGGGACTGTGTGAGTGAGTGTTTTTCCTGCTTTTATGTATGTGCACTCCATGAACGTGGCACCCTCACAGACCAGAAGGGGCAGTGGATGCCCTAGATCTGCAGTGGCAGACAGCTGTGAGCTACCACATGAGTGCTGAGAACAGAACCCAAGTCCTCCACAAGGCAGCCAGTTCTCTTAAGCACTGAGCCATCTCTCCCGCCCCATAACTTACTACTTTGAGGTGATTCCTTCTTTCTAAATCCAATCAAGAGCCAAGGGCATGGGCTATCCATTTCCAATGTCTGTGTCTCGAGGTATCCAAGCCAGGGTTTGTTCAGCCCCTTGGCACCGGGCACCGACCCAGGGCCTCGCACATGCCAGGCCAGCACTCTACCTACCCCTGCTCTTCCTTTCTAACTAGAAACAGGGTTCTCTGAGCTGGCCTTGAACTTAACCCTGTAGTCCAGGATGGCCTTGGACCTGGACCCTGACCCTCCTGCTACCCTCTCCTGAGTAGCTGGCACTGCAGGCTGCCAGCACGAGGTCTGGGCCTAGCTCAGAGTTTAGCTGGATTATGGCTGCAGACTTGTATGGCATTAACACCCTCAGGAGATTGCTGGTTACTGGGCCACACTTTCAAAGCCTCAAGTTTATCAGTCTGTGCGGAGCCCAAGAATCCCCACCTGCACTGCTCCCTGGATGACCCTGACAGAGTCCCATGCCACACCGCTGAGAAGCATGGGCCCCAGGGAGGGTAGGCTTCAGAACTCTGCAGATGAGACCAATGTCTGCTCAGTCCCCTTCCAGACAATATTGCAACTTCAGTTTGAACAAATGTGACCCTCATTTAAGTAGGACAAAGGGATTCTTTACCTGGCTTGGGGACAGCTGAGCTTCGAGAAGGCACAGCAATACGCCGTGGTGGAGGCCGGGGTTCAGTAGGCCCTACAGAACAAAATCTAGGTCAGCTTTAAGACTCTGGGTGTCCTCACTGATGTCTAGAGCTTGGCCTAGATGTTCTCTCCTTCCACTTGGGTTCTCCCCAGCTTACCATTGAAGGGACTCTTCTTCATGATGCTCTTGAAGGTCTCATAGGTCCTTTTGCGTTTCTCTTCAATCCGGTGGCGATCATCTGGGAAAGCAATATGGATGGTATGGTTTACTCTTCTTAGCTGGGCTCCACTTCTCCCAGGAGCCAGCCCTTCAGGAAGGCAGTGGGGTCGTATTTTCCTAAGACCTAGTCTCCCAACAGTTAAAAAGGGATGCTGACTTTCTGAGAAGGGTCTGAATGACTCGTCCCCCTTCTCTCTGCTTTGTTGAGACAGACTCATCATGTAGCCCTGGCTGTCCTGGAACTCACTCTGTAGACCAGGCTGACGGCAAGCTCACCAATATTCACCTGCCTTTACCTCCAAAGTGCTGGATTAGAGGCCTGCATCACCACAACCAGCCTTGTTGGCTGAATCTTGACCCCTGGGTGATGCTAAGGAAAGGAGCCCTGCTCAGAGGGACAAGCACCTGTAGCTCAACTGTCCCCTGAGCATGTGCCTAGGCTCAGAGGGCAACACTGCACCAAGCACCGCAGGCGAATCTCACACGCCACATTCGGCTCAGGTTTGGCGCTCTCAGACTAGACAGAGCACCTTGGCCTCATTTCTTCAAAGGGAACGTCACCACGTCTTATCTCTGTCTCTCCCACTGTCTGTCCTGGCACCCAGACTGGAAACTGGAATTACCCTGAACATCACGGCTTCGTTCAGTTCCCCAGTACTAACAACACAACTTGCCAAGCACCCACTCTTCTGCCTTTCCTCCTGGCCACTGAGATGGGTAAACAAAGCGGTTTAATCCTCAAAAACGTGACCTTAAAAAGTGCCAGGACCCCATGTCCAATCTTTGGGCTAGTAAGATGGCTCAACAGATAAAGGTGAGTTCCGTCTCCAGAACAGCCATGGTGGAAAGAGGAAACTGAAAACCGACCCTGGCAAGTTGTTCTTTGAGTTCTACCTGCACGCATGTGCATACACACGCAAAGAAATACTGCAGAAGGAAGTGCTGCCAGGAGTGGGGCACATGTATTCGGAGGCTGGCTAGCCTTGTCTACACAGCAAGTTCCAAGCAGACAGGACTGCACTGTCTTCAAAACAAGACAAAGAGCTGGACATACCAAGGACGCCTGCACACATGAACAGGGTACAGACATGCCGGGGCAGTGACACCGGGAGATCTGACTAGAGGTGGTCACAGGAGACAGGTGGTGAGAGTCATGAGTGCTCAACAGCTAAGCACTCCAAGCAGAGGCCAGAGCAACACACACCCTGAGGTGAGGCTGCGTGGTGAGTGCCATTGGCACAAAGGCCAGGGGTTGCAGCGTGACCTGGGTAGATAGGGACGGGGATGTGCTCTTCCACCTCTGCAAGACACCCTCCATCACCTTTCCTGAACCAGTGCACTGCCTTCCAAAATGGCCTCCCAGCCTCAGCTTTTTTTTCCCTCACCCAAGACAGGGTTTCTTTGTGTATCCCTGGCTGCCCTGGAATTTGCTCTGAAGACCAGGTTAACCTCAAACTAAAGAGATCTGCCAGCTTCTGCCTCCCAAGTTCTGGGGTTAAATGCATGCATCACCACTGCCCATCAGTCTCTGATTTTTAAAAACTAATTTATGGAGACTGGGGAAATGGCTCAATGGTTAGGAGCACTGGCTGCTCTTCCAGAGGTCCTGAGTTCAATTCCCAGCAACCACATGGTAGCTCATAACCATCTGTAATGGGATCTAATGCCCTCTTCTGTCATACATACATACATACAAATAGAGCATTCACATACATAAAATACATATATAAATCTTTAAAAAAAGTTAAAAAAATTTGGCTGGGTGGTGGCAGTGAATGTCTTTAATCCCAGCACTTAAGAGATAGAGGCAGGTAGATCTCTGTGAGTTTGAGGCCAGCCTGATCTACAGAGTGAGTTCTAGGACAGCCAGGGCTACACAGAGAAACCCTGTCTTGAAACAAACAAACAACTAATTTAATACATTTAGCATGTGCACTCACACGCGATCACAGCAAGAGTGAAGTCAGAGGACAACTTGCAGGAGTCAATTATCTCCTCTAATCATGTGGATCAAAGTCAGGTCATCAGGCTTGGTGGCAGGTGTTTTTACCCAGAGCCTCTTGTCAGCTCTCGCTCTCTCTCTCTCTCTCTCTCTCTCTCTCTCTCTCTCTCTCTCTCTCTCTCTCTGAGACAAGAGCTCCATAACTTTGGCTGGCCTCAAACTCACCAAGTCTTTACAGATGACCTTGAACTTCTGTTCCTCCTGCCTCCACCGCCCCAGTGCTGGGACCCATCACAAATGCCACAAGTAGCACTACACCTGGTTTAAGAGATAGGTGGGGCCAGGTGGTGGTCGCGCGCACCTTTGATCCCAGCACTCGGGAGGCAGAGGCAGGTGGATCTCTGTGAGTTGGAGGCCAACCTGGTCTCTAAGAGCGAGGTCCAGGACAGCTAGAGCCACACAGAGAAATCCTATCCCAAAAAAGTCTTCCCCCCAAAATTTAGTTATTTATGTGCATGGTGTCTTGTCAGCATGTATGTCTGTGCACCGTGTGCATGCCTGGTGCCCTTGGAAGCCCTGGGACTGGATTACATGGTTGTGGGCTTCCATATATGTGCCAAAATTAGAAACCTGGGTTCACTGCAAGAGTAGCCAGTGCTCTTAACCACTGAGCCATCTCTCCAGCTCCTTTCTCTCTCTCTCTCTTTAATGTACAGTACATGGCATGGGCCCTGATTGTGCACAATGAAGCTGGGTTATATGGCAGTGACAAAATCCACAAAGCCAAGTGACCTTGGTTCAGGTGCACCTAGTGCCTCTACTGCTAGTGAGTTCAGTTAAATATTTCCCCTCAGAAGGCGATGAGAGATTAAAGCAAAGTCATTTAAGGAAATGCTCACAGCGAGGGCAGACAAAATAGACAGAGCTAAATAAGTTGGGTGTCACTGTTAAATATGAAATGGATTCTGACTATAATTATATGTTGCTTAAGAATGGGAATACATCTTAAGACATGTTGTTTGGCAAATTTGTCATTGTATGAACTTCTATTTTATTATTACCATTTGTGTGTGTGTGGTGCATGTTCATGTACATGTTCATGTATGTGTCTGCAGATGTGTGCATAAGCATGTCAAGGCCAAGGCTCAATACTGGCTGTCTTCCTCTACCACTCTTCACCATATTTTTTAAGACTTACTTATGTGCATTTCCTGTCTGACTGCTTGTATGTGTGTGCACCGCGTGCAAAGAAGATGTCAGGTCCCCTGGAAGTAGACAGGGATGGCTATGAGTCACCATGGCTACTGGGAATGAAGCCTGGGTTCTTGGGAAGAACAGCATGTGCTCTGAACCACTGAGCCACCTCTTCAGCCCCACCTACCTTATTTATTTATTTGAGACAAGATCTCACTATATAGCCCTGGCTGGCCTGGAACTTGTTATGAAGATCAGGTGGCCTTGAACTCACAGAGATCTGCAAGTCTTTGTCTACCAAGTGCTGGAATTAAAGGTGTGCGCTGCCATGTCCAGTCCACTTTATTTTTGAGACAGGACATCCTGCTGCCTCTGGAGCACCTTGATCCAGCAAGGCTGGCCGGACAAGTAGCTCTACACCGTCTGTCTCCACACCACCGCACAAGGGTTACACATGCGTGCTGGGGCCCCAGCTCAGTATGAGCATTTTAAAGTATACTTACACAAACCAAGACATCTATGTCATTAGACAGTGTAGTCCTCCCCACCCCACCCCCACCCCCGAGACAGGGTTTCTCTGTCTAGCCTTGGCTGTCTTGGAACTAGCTTTACAAACTAGGCTGACCTCAAACTCACAGAGATTCATTTCAAGAGCTGGAATTAAAGGTGTAAGCCACTACTGCTTGGCTAGATAATGTGGTCTTATGTGATCACCATGGTACATGTGGTCTGTCTTTAACAGAAATATTATGTGCAATGAGTACAGTATATATAAATCCTAGTGTTAGCTGGGCAGTAGTGGCGCGCTCGAGAGGCAGAGGTAGACACATCCCCGTGAGTTCAAAGCCAGCCCGGTCTACAGAGTGAGTTCCAGGACAGCCAGAGCTACACAGAGAGACCTTATCTCAAGCTCCACCCCCTCTCCCCCTCTGAAAAATCCTAAGTGCTGTCCTGGTCTTTTTCCCAGCCGGAGTGCAGAAACCTTAGTACTACCCTCCCTAGCTTCACACCTGTGTCTGGTAAGTACTGGAACTCCATGGGCTCACTGAGCTCCCGATCAGAAGGCCGCCGAAGCTGCATGGAGACACGCACAGGAGCCTGCAGGCTGGGGTCAGCGTATGGAGGAGTCCGGAACACAATGGCCACTTGCCGGTGCACATCAGCTTGAGAAAAGGAGCCTCGGGCCTCCCAGCCTGGTCCGGTGAAATACACCTCAATGTCTTCTGCAGGAGACAGCAGCAGCGTGGGTTAGGATGTCCCTGCTTCCCCTGAAGCCACTGAGGTCCCTGGCATCATCACCCCTCCCCTCTGGTGCAGAGAGCCCAGCGTGTACCTTTCTGCACCTTGTCACACAGCAGGAAGATCTCATCGCCACCAAGGCAGCTCCCAGAGTTTCGGTTTACTCTGCAGATCTTGAGCTCAGCAGTGTTGGGGGCGCCTGAGGGTGTGACAAGGAGAAAACCCTGAACCCTGAGAGGTCTCCACGGTACCCCATAGATGTCACAGTCATGCCCAGCCATCCTATGTCGTCTCCCACAGTGTGCTGACCACCCTTCTGCAGACGGTTCCCATCCGCTCTCCACCCAACCAATTCAGAAACTGCCTCCTGCTGCGTCCGCAGTTCGAGAGACAATCTGACCTTACACTGTCAGCTTTTGCTTCATCTCTACGTTGGCAAGGAGTCCTTCCCTCCTCACTCCAGTTTATACTGGTTTCCGGTCCTTGGGGGACTCTAAAGCCCTTTTATTTTCAATTACCCTAACGCCTGTTAAGACTGCAATCCATCAATGTCAGCCCAGGTAATCAGAGAGCTTCCTGTGAGATGCTATTGTTGCATTATCTCAGTTCCTGGGAGTTTGCTTCCTAAACTCCTGCACAGAGTCCTGGCAGGCCAGCATCTCAGCACAGATGTGGACAACAGCCACTTCCCAGCAGGCTCCAACTGAGGGAGGCTCTGGGTCTGCTCTGCCCTGTCCCCTGCCAGCACAACTGGACTAAAGGAAGTCGAACTCTTCTCGCAGGCCACACCCACGCCAGCCCGCTCTCTCTTCCCAGGCCCTCCCTTCCCTTTACTGGAGCTGGCCACTCACGGTTATCAAAGATAGGATGAGAGAGGACAGGAGTCAGGCGGAGTGGCCTGCCTGATGGGTCCCGCACTGTCACCTGGAAGCAGAGGCGCACGGCATTCAGGTCATAGTCCCCACGCTGGTCCTCCATGGGAACTGTCAGAAAAACAGGTGGGAGTCACGAACTCTGCTGTACCGGGAAGACAAGCCCTCTCTAGGCCTGATTCTCAATGGTAAAATGGATGTGTACCAAACTGGCAGCAAGATTCCACTCATCCTGTCTGCCTGGCCATGGAGGGAGACGAGGGAGGTGCAGGGAAGGTGATGGAGTTGCTTTGCTCCTACCTTGAAAGGGGTTATTGTTGGTCTGGATGCGCTGGCTGATGGCTTGCTCCAGGTCTCGCTTCTTCACACACTGGATCCCCAGGTTCTGGAAGCTATGGTGTCTCAGGTATCAGTTTTCTGTCTGCAGCAAAGCCCCATTCTCCCTTCCCACTCCCAAGTCACAGATCTAGGCCTCACAGCCTCTATCGCCTTACCATTGTGCTTCAGTGAAACCCACTCGTACCCACTCGCAAGTTTCTGTGGGACCCAGCCCATGCGAGCCAAGCCACTGTCCTACCTCAGCCACAGGGGGCGTCTTTCCCCATTCCTAAGCACACTAAACCTATTCCTTCTTGTGCATGGAATGTTCTTTTGGACTTGTCTGGTTTTCTCACCATTTTAGCAGAGAGGCCTTTTGTAACCTTCCAACCCAAAGTCATGACATGGTGGTACATGCCTGTTATCCTTGGGGTTGAGAGGAAGAGGCAGGTTAAACCTAACGAGTTCAAGGCCAGCTTGGGCTATGAGACTCTGACTCCAAGTAAGGAGGCCAGACTCCTCCTTCCAATTTATTACTGTGTTTTCTTTTCCTCATAGAAATTATTCTTCTCTAGCAGTGTCTATCCGTACAATTATTTATCGCCTGGTATTTAAGCTCCAGGAGAGTCCGTTGTGGTATCTTTCTTATAATGAGAGACACTCAGGGACTGGCCGGTCCAGCCACAAAGGTCTGTGGCTCCAAGGTGATAAGTTCGTCCTTATCCCATAGAGTTCCTGTCTGTTAAAAGATTTAAGAAAAAGGAGGTCCTGCTGGCAGAGCAAGGAACAGAGCAAGGGCTCAGAATTCTGCCTGTGTCTAGAAAGTGGTAACATTGTAACAGCTGCCTGGCCCCAAGCCTGCTCCCACCAGCCTCCTATCCTGACTTCACCCCAGCCCTGACCTGTACAGGTCTCACCTGTGGATGCAGCGGTCTGGGCAGAGCTCGGCCTCGTAGAAGCCATCCCGGCAGTCCTTCCCCACAAGTTCATGCGGATGCGGCCGATGAGGTGGGTCCTTGGTGACCAGGGAGATGCGAACTGTTCCTGGTCCCGTGTAGCCATTGATCTGTCCAAAGTACAGAGTACTCTAGAAGCCAGCAATGCCAAACCTGGCTCCTAGACGCCGGGCACGGTGGCAAGGAGGCAAGTCTGCTGGGGCTCCACGGTGCCTTCCCCCACATCAGTCTCCAGCTCCGGGCCCTGGGGGCTGGTGCCTACCTTGATGGTGGGGTGCGTCTTGGTGGTGTCTGTGCTTCTCTCACCAGGGATACTGCCTGCTGAGCGACCCTCGCACTTGTAGCGAAAGCGCATGCCCCGCTGCTTGGGCTGCTCGATGATCTCCACATAGGGCCCAGAAGCCTGGGTTGGCTCTGTGGGTGACACAACCAGTCATTGGGTGCTGCCCCCGTGACCCCTACTCCAGGACAGTCCCTACCCACTGAGGAACGACGGTCCACTTACCCGAGGGGAAGATGAGGGGGAACAAATCTGCAAAGTTAAGACACATTGTCAGGAAGCTCTGTTGCCCATCCTCACCAGGAAAGGCATGACAGCCAAGCTCCCTCCCAAGGAAACCGAGCCAAGATCCCACAACCTGCCCTGAAAGAGGCAGGGCAAAGAAGGCAGCAGCATCTCTCCACTAGAGAAAGGGCGCATAGAGGCGTTCCTCTACCCGGGGAAACTGAGTCAGTGCCTACTTTCAAGGAACACTGAGGAAGGATATCACACCCCCCCCCCCCTCTTCTACAGGGGAAACTGAGTCGGATACTTTCTCCCTTACAAGGAAAGGAAGCCAGAACCAATCGCAGCGACACGGATGAGGGCCGCAGAGGAAACTGAGTCAAAGGTCACCCGCACTCCCACCCAGGAAGGACACTGAGTCAAAGCGCCCTCCACAGAGAGGGGCAACTGAGTCAGACCCCTCGCAGCCCGCCCCGCCCCGTGCCACCATCCGGCCTGCGACTCCCTGCGCAGCACCCCGCGGCGCAGAAAGGGGAGGAAGACGGCGCGGGGGGGGGGGGCTCCCGCCGCGGGCCCCGGGGCTCGAGGGCAGCCAACTCGCGGGGCCTGAGGGCCGCCTCACCGTCCATGGCCGGGGTCCCGGGGGCGGGGCCGGGGTCGCAGCTGAGCCCGCGGCGCGCTAAAGCGAAGCCATTCGCCAGAGGCGGAAATGCGCGGCGCGCTCCCGCCGTCGCGTCACTGCCCGGAATCCGGCCGCGCCTGCGCGCTGCGCCGCCGCCACCGACGCGCGTGGGGGCCCGGAGCAGGTGTGCCGCTCTCGCAGGGCACGGAAGGTGTGCGGCGCTCAGGCGGGGACACCGGGGGCGCGACCGGAGGGCGCCAAGGCTGTTCGTCCCGAGGCCCGCCCGGCTGCAAGGCCGCTCCCGGGGCTGCGCGGCGCTGCTCCCTCGGGGTCCCGGCCCCGCCTGGAGGGCGGGCCCACGATTACTCACTCTGTTTTTAGGGGATTTCGGGTTCTGTTCCCCGCCCCGCTCTCATCGCAGGAGTTTGGTGATGTCACCCAGGCCGGGTCTGGAGCAGAGCCAGGGTTTCTGGCAGGCTGCGGCCGTTCGCCGTGCGCAGGGAAAGGCCCAGGCCTGCTGCGCCAGCCGAGGCCGGTGACTGAATCCCACACGCTTTCCTAACCGTGCCAGGCCTTCTGGGGACCACGGCGCGTTGTAGGCCATATGCTCCCCAACCTAGATCCATCTGCGCGCAGGAATCGGGGAGCCCATGCTCCGCAGAGCCTGCTTCTCCAAGGAGCGACTGAGGCCGTGGGGTGGGAGTAACACTGAGGGCCGGACACCTGTGCCTATCTAAACAGTGACTGCTGGAAGACGCCCGGGGTCAAACCGCAGGGCTTCTGCAGATAGGTGCCGGAGATAAGGTTTGGACCCTTAGGGATCTCCAGAACTAGCCAGGGTCACACCTTTCTTGTGCGTGGCCCGAAGGCTTCCCTCTTGGGCCCAGGCTCAGGTGATGAAGGCTTTTGCAGTGTGCTGGGTGAGTGTGGGGACCCGGGCTGGAGTACTCTGCACCTCAGGTTGCTCCCCCGGTGCCAGAATGAGGCTTCAGCACATGGAGAAAGACTTATTTTCTCTGAATTCATTCTAAATTAGGAAATCATGTGGGAATTGGAAAAGATTGGAAATTCTGAGATGCTTTCCCAGGCTCTGAAAAAAACAGGAAGACAAAAGTGAAAATAGTTACCGCCCCTCCCACTCATTTCAGTTTCTCACTTGGCGAAGATTAGAAAAGGCAGTTTACTGTTTGCGGGGGTGGACTTCAAGGCGACAGGATGAATTCTGACTTCTGATTAGTGGCACACAGTCACCATTGATCCTTGCATGCATCGCTCTGAAAAATTGACACATAGCTTAAGTAAAAAAACGGATACAGTGTAGTTACAGAAAAGTAAGGGCTGGGGTGGCAACTCAGTAGAGCCACAGAAGAGCTACATCACATCCTGACCACTCTGAAAAAAGATGCCTACAAGCAAGAGAGATGGCCCAGTAGTTAAGAGTCCATACTGCTCTTACAGAGGACCGGAGTTCAGTAATCAGCATCCACCTGGAGCAACTCGCAACTGTAACTCCAGCTTTGGGAGACCCCACACCCTTTTCTGTACTCGAGAGAAACTGTATTCACATGTACACACACCCACACACAGATGCACATATATACATAATTAAAAAGAAATCTAAATTGGGCTTGGTAGCACAGACCTTTAATCCCAGCACTCTGGAGGCAGAGGCAGGAGGATCTCCGAGCTCTATCTAGGTCAGTGTAGTCTAGTTTGGCAAGGACTGCAGAGACCCTGTCTCAAAAGAAAGAAAGAAAAGGAAAGGAGCTTTGTTTACATAGGGAGTTCTGGACCAGCCAGGGCTACACAGTGAAACTATGTCTCGAAAGGGGAAGAGGCCCAGGAGTACAGTTCAGGGCTACAGCACCTTGCTCGCCTAGCCTGCAGGGGACCCTGGTTTCCATCCAACACTCCAGAAAAAGTCAAGAAAACGAAGGGAACATATAGGACACTCATTTCCACAATTATGCCTTCATTGTCTATTTCTTTTATAATCTTTTGAGTTCAGGCTCCTCCCATGCAGATTTCTCAGTTTTAATATCCCTGTCTATGTAGGCGCATACTACAGCCACGTGGAGGCCATCCACATATCCACGTCTGTGTAGGAGGATACTACAGTCACGTGGAGGCCACAGTCAGTTCAATTCTTTCTTTTCATCATGTGGGTGCTGGGGATCAAAAAGACCATCAGGTTCAGTGGAAGGCTTTTCTTTTTTTCTTTTTCTTGGGGGGTGAGGGGGGTTGGTTTCGAGACAAGGTTTCTCCATGTAGCCTTGGCTGTCCTGGAACTCACAGAGGTTGACTTACTTCTGCCTGCTGAGTGCTGGGATTAAAGGCTTTTACCAAGCCAGGCGGTGGTGGACTTGGGAGGAAGAGGCAGGCGGATCTCTGTAAGTTTGAGGCCAACCTGGTCTACAAGAGCTAGTTCCAGGACAGGCTCCAAAGCCACAGAGAAACCCTGTCTCGAAAAACCAAAAAAAAAAAAAAAAAAAGCTTTTACCACTACTGCCCAGTGACTTTCTAATCCTCTGAGCCAGCTCAGCCTGTTTTGTTTTGTGAAATGGGGTCCTGCACTGAACCTCGGGAAGGCCCGGAACTCACGTGTGGTTCAAGGTGACCTGAGACTTCTGATATTTCTCTCGCCTCAGGCTGGGATTACAGACGTGGCCAACAC
This sequence comes from Microtus pennsylvanicus, assembly GCF_037038515.1. Classification (NCBI taxonomy): domain Eukaryota; kingdom Metazoa; phylum Chordata; class Mammalia; order Rodentia; family Cricetidae; genus Microtus; species Microtus pennsylvanicus. The sequence goes on along the minus strand of NC_134583.1, from coordinate 88,784,737 downwards.
AACCAAGACTGCTTATTTCCTTTTTTGTTTCTTTCACGTTGCCAAAGTTCCTCAGTCTTAAAGTTCACTCACTACCTGTTCTCAAAAGGGGGTACTTTTGGAGACAGGGTCTCGACTATGTAGCCTTGACTAGCCTGGAATTTGCTGTGGACACAAGGCTGGCCTTCAGCTCAAACATCTGACAGCCTCCACCTGCCTCGGCCTCCCGAGTACCAGGATTAGAGACACACACAAGCAGCACACACACAAGCAGCACACAAGCAGCGCACACACAAGCAGCACACACACAAGCAGCACACACACAAGCAGCACACACACAAGCAGCACACAAGCAGCGCACACACAAGCAGCACACACACAAGCAGCACACACACAAGCAGCACACACACAAGCAGCGCACACACAAGCAGCGCACACACAAGCAGCACACACCAGCACACAAGCAGCACACACACAAGCAGCGCACACACAAGCAGCGCACACACAAGCAGCGCACACACAAGCAGCACACACACAAGCAGCACACACACAAGCAGCACACACACAAGCAGCGCACACACAAGCAGCACACACCAGCACACAAGCAGCACACACACAAGCAGCACACACACAAGCAGCGCACACACAAGCAGCACACAGACAAGCAGCGCACACACAAGCAGCACACACCAGCACACACACAAGCAGCACACACCAGCACACAAGCAGCGCACACACAAGCAGCACACACCAGCACACAAGCAGCGCACACACAAGCAGCGCACACACAAGCAGCACACACCAGCACACACCAGCACACAAGCAGCACACACCAGCACACAAGCAGCACACACCAGCACACAAGCAGCACACACCAGCACACACCAGCACACACCAGCACACAAGCAGCACACACCAGCACACACCAGCACACAAGCAGCACACACCAGCACACAAGCAGCACACACCAGCACACAAGCAGCACAAACCAGCACACACCAGCACACACCAGCGCACAAGCAGCACACACACAAGCAGCGCACACACAAGCAGCACACAAGCAGCACACACACAAGCAGCGCACACACAAGCAGCACACACCAGCACACAAGCAGCGCACACACAAGCAGCACACAAGCAGCACACACCAGCACACAAGCAGCACACACCAGCACACACCAGCGCACAAGCAGCACACACCAGCACACAAGCAGCACACACCAGCACACAAGCAGCACAAACCAGCACACACCAGCACACACCAGCGCACAAGCAGCACACACACAAGCAGCGCACACACAAGCAGCACACACCAGCACACACCAGCACACAAGCAGCACACACACAAGCAGCGCACACACAAGCAGCACACACCAGCACACAAGCAGCACACACCAGCACACAAGCAGCACACACCATCACACACCAGCACACACCAGCGCACAAGCAGCACACACCAGCACACAAGCAGCACACACCAGCACACAAGCAGCACACACCAGCACACAAGCAGCACACACCAGCACACACCAGCACACACCAGCACACAAGCAGCACACAGTACTTATTTACTTATCTACCTATTTACACCTGATTATTACTGAGTGCCTATGCCGTATGTGTGCGTACAGGTCAGAGGCCAGCTCTGTGGAGCCAGCTTCTCCTCCCATAGCTGTGTGGATTCTGGGGATGCACGATAGGCCGCTGGGTGTGTGTGGCAAGCCTTCACCCGCTGAGCCATCTCACAGGCCACACGTGCGGTTTTCAAAGGAATGGAGTTTGAGAGCGAGGAGAAAGGATAACCCAAAGGCAGAGAAGCGTGGAATAGAAAATGAAGCATTAGCTGTTTGGGTAGTTTTCTCTTGGAAAGCAGTAGAGAAGTCACCGCCATGTGCTAAACACAGAAGCCCAAAGATTATGGTGTTCCCTCAAAGGGCTGAGGACTACTCCGGTGCGGGACTCGGGATATAGGAGGCAGTCTTTGTTTCTGGGTGGGCCCTAGATGTAGGTACACTCCACATTCATTCAGATGAAGCAGAACAATGGCCACTAAATCCATGGTGAGCAGTGCCTTGGACTTCTGATCCTCCTCCCTCCATCTCTCTAGGGCTAAAATTTCAACCCCAGAAACCCCATGGCGGAACCTCCACATGCCTGGGCAGGCATCCTCCCCCACCACTAAATAAATAAGAAATAAATCTAACGAATGCACATGTTCAAACTATTTATTGTGCTTTAGTTGATAATAAAGTTGAAATTGTTCCTGTTGGCCAGCGAAGCCCTCTTCAGGTTGGTTCTTCAGCCCCACTGGCATTACTCCAGAAGCCTGAAAGCTTCCTGATGTCTGGTGTGAAATAATGTTCCCAGACTCATTTGAAGATTTCTGCCCAGATCTGGAATGACTTTCCCAGTCCTAATTCTTTTTATGGGAAACATAAAAGACAAGAACCCGAGAGCTATGTTTTTTGTTTTTGTTTTGTTTTGTTTTGCTACTGGTTAATCATAGAGCTTCAGTCAGAGAATTGTTTATTTTATTTTATTTTAGTTATTCTTTTTGAGACAGAGTCTTTGTTATGTTTTGTTTTGTTTTCTGTATGTTTTTGAGACAGGTTTTTCTGTGTAGCCCAGGCTGTCCTGGAACTCACTCTGTAGAGACCGGGCTGGCCTCGAACTCAGAGATCCACTTGCCTTTGCCTCCTGAGTGCTGGGATTAAAGGCCTGACCACCACTGCCCAGTCCGAGACAGAGTACATGTTTGTGTGAAATTGTGGGTAGCGTGCAGGCGCCTGTGGAGTCCAGAAGAGGATGATAGATTCCCTCAGAGCTGCAATTACAGTCAGTTGTGAGCTGCGAGATGTCAGATGTGGGTGCTAGGAAGGACCCAACCTGGGATCCTCTGCAAGAATAATCCCTGTCCTTAACTGCTGAGCCCCTGCTTCATCCGTTAAGGTGAGTGAGGGTGAGTGTGGACCAATGCGATGGCTCAATACGTCAGTCAGAACTTGCAGCCAAGCCTGGATGAGTCTGTTGCCTGGGCCCCACAGGTTAGAAGGAGAGAGCCAACTCCTACAGTTATCTTCTGGTCTCCAAACATGTGCTATAAAATGAGCTCATGTGCACACATTCACACACACACACGTAATAAAAATTTTAATGTAGTATTTATATCTGGCATCCAACAGCAATTCATGAAAAATGCTGCTTGCCTGTGGCTTTGCAGTCACTGGCACAAGCCAGAGTTACCCATGATCAGAGTTACTGCCCAGCTGGGTTCTGGGCTTTCCCTGGACCTCCTTTTTGGGATGCTGACAAACTAAAAAAACAAACAAACAAAAAAACCCAATAGAAACCTGAGCAGTATTATTATTATTATTATTTTATTATTTTTTTTTAAAGACAGGGTTTCTCTGTGTAACAACCCTGGCTGCCCTGGAACTCACTCAAGACCAGACTGGCCTTGAACTAAAAAATCTGCCTTCCCCGCTTTCAGAGTGCTGGGATTAAAGACACGTGCCAATTGAATTCTTTTTTTTTTTGTTTTTGTTTTTGTTTCTCGAGACAGGGTTTCCAGGGTTTCTCTGTAGCTTTAGAACCTGTCCTAGAACTAGCTCTTCTGGTAGACCAGACTGGTCTCGAACTCACAGAGATCTGCCTGCCTCTGCTTTCCAAGGGCTGGGATTAAGGGCATGCGCCACCACCACCACCCAGCCTCAATTGGGAATTCTTTTTTTTTTTTTTGGTTTTTTGAGACAGGGTTTCTCTGTGGTTTTGGAGCCTGTCCTGGAACTAGCTCTTGTAGACCAGGCTGGTCTCAAACTCACAGAGATCCACCTGCCTCTGCCTCCCGAGTGCTGGGATTAAAGGTGTGCGCCACCACCGCCCGGCTTCAATTGGAAATTCTTAAAGAGGGGAATTAGTTTAGAGGGAGAGAGAGAGACACAGAGAGAGGTTTTTTTCCCCCATGTTAAAAAATGGGAAAAACAATTACGGTGGAGAAAGTTAGGTCGCTGTATGTTACACAATGCATGATTTAAAATTGGAACAACTCAGGAGGCAGAGGCAGGCAGATCTCTGTGAGTTCGAGGCCAGCCTGGTCTACAACACCTAGTTCCAAGACAGGCACCAAAAACTACAGAGAAACCCTGTCTTGAAAATTAAAAAAAAAAAAGCCGGGCGGTGGTGGCGCACGCCTTTAATCCCAGCACTCGGGAGGCAGAGGCAGGCGGATCTCTGTGAGTTCGAGACCAGCCTGGTCTACAAGAGCTAGTTCCAGGACAGGCTCCAAAACCACAGAGAAACCCTGTCTCGAAAAACCAAAAAAAAAAAAAAAAAAGAAAATTAAAAAAAAAATTGGAACAAATAAATCAATTAAATGAAGGGATAATCAACTTAACTGGGATAGAAAGACTGTTAATTATCATGTTGATAATTCTTGGTTTATATCTAAAAAAGTTGGCTGATATGAATGCCAAGATACAGACCTTAGAAAAACTTATTAAAACAGATCATAGAGATATTCAAATCTAGAGAGAGGAATTACAACTGCTGAAGACATATATCTCCAAGGCTGTTTAAGTGCTTACTGGAATCCTGTGGCAATGTTAGATTTAAGGAGATTCAATGAACTGATAGTCTCACATGGCATGCATTCATCATTTGTGAAGCCAATTTTAAACTTGGGATCAGCTTGTAATAGAATTATCCCTCAAGACTAGAGAGACTTGGTTACAGCAGTCTTGGAGCCTGGTCCACAGTTACAATGGAGAACCTGGTGGAAAGATGAGGCTAAGACCATTGAACAATGAAGGAGGGCTAGAGGTATGGAAATCTCCCAAGACCAACTTCTTGGAGAGGGAGATTATGCTAATGTAGAAAGACAATCTATGCCATGCAGTTGCTTTGAAGGGTTGGGACAGAACTGAAGAAGTAGGAAAGAAAATTGAGTCATTTACTAAAGCTAATATAGGGCCCAAAAGAAACCTTCACAGATTTCTTACAAAGATTGACATCAACAGTAAATAGAATGATACCAACTTCAGAAGCTAGACAAGTAATAGTTGAATCTCTGGCTTTTGAAAATACTAGTGCACAATGCAAAAGGGTAATTAGGCCATTAAAGGCAAGATCAACACCCTTGGAAGATTGGATCTGAGATATTCAATATTGAATCTCATGACCATGATGGTACTTGGCTAGGAGAGCCGATTTCCAGAGGTTTGAAGAAAACAGAAGTGTCAAGTGTTTCAATTGTGGTAAACACAGTCACCTAAAATGGGATTGTAAACAGGACATTCCTAGAAACAATCCTTTTCTTTTTTTCTTTTTCTTTTTTTGTTTTTGTTTTTTGGTTTTTTGAGACAGGGTTTCTCTATAGCTTTGGAGCCTATCCTGGTACTTCCTTTGTAGACCAGGCTGGCCTCAAACTCACAGTGATCCGCCTGCCTCTGCCTCCAAGGTGCTGGGATTAAAGGCGTGCGCCACCACCGCCCGGCCTTCTTTTTCTTGGTGTTCTGCCATGGGTGTCAGTTCCCCTGGAACTGGAGTTACAGACAGTTGTGAGCTGCCATGTAGATGCTGGGAATTGAGACCAGGTCCTCTGGAAGAATAGTCAGTGCTCTTAACTGCTGAACCATCTCTCTGGCCCAGAATCAATGTTTTTTTCTGAGCACAATCCAAGCAGAAAGGCCCTCCCTTCTGAATTATGCAGAGGTGTGGCAAAGGCAGGCATTGGACTGATGACTTTAGATCAACAAGGGACAATCAAGGTAACTCTGTGTTGTTGGGAAACACCTTGAGGGGCCTCTCGCAGGCCCCATAACAAATTTGGTTCAGTAGTTTCCTGTCATCGTGAAGGAAACTCCTTCCTAGAACAATTAAAGAACCTAATGCCTATTGTAAGAAACCATACTGCTCTGGATGACAGAACAGCTACAGAAGAGAGAATACAAAATTCAGGAGAAACCATAAAGCAGATATTTTAGCAAATTTCTATAAATGGACAAAGACCAAAATTAAAAATATGAATAAATACTATTGTCATTGACAGTGTTGTAGATACAGGTGAGGATGTAATGATAATTGCATCAGAATCTTGGCATCCAAATTGGCCTCCTAAAGAGGCAAATGTTCAGCTTTTAGGGATTGGAACTTTATCTCAAGTAGTAAAACAGAGCACAATACGGGTCAAATGTATAGGGCCAGAAAGTCAGAGAGGAAAAATAAACTATATGTATCTAACATAGCAATAAATTTATGGGGATATGATTTGTTACAACAATGGAATACTCAGGCTGGGCGGTGGTGGCACATGCCTTTAATCCCAGCACTCGGAAGGCAGAGGCAGGCAGATCTCTGTGAGTTTGAGACCAGCCTGGTCTACAGAGCTAGTTCCAGGACAGGCTCCAAAGCCACAGAGAAACCCTGTCTTGAAAAAGCAAAAAAAAAACAAAAAAACAAAAACAATGGAATACTCAGATTAACATTCCCCCAATCTCAGAAACAAGCTATAGATTAACATATGTTTCTGGAGAAAATATCAGAAGGTATTATAAAGAACAATCATAAACCATTTAGATTATACAAAAAAGGCCACACAAACCTGTATGGATTCAGCAATGACCTTTAACAACAGAGAAACTGCAGGCTTTAGAACAACTGGTACAGGAGCAACTAAATGCTCAGCATATTGAAGAATCAACTAGCCCTTGGATTTCTCCTGTATTTGTTGTTAAAAAATCTGGAAAATGGAGAATGGTAACAGATCTAAGAGCTGTTAATAAGGTGATTCAGCCAATGGACTCTCTACAGTCTGGAATTCATTGCATTCTCTATAGCCTAAAGGATAACCTCTTAGAGTTATTGATTTAAAAGATTGTTTCTTCATTATACCTTTACAAGAAAAAGACAGAGAAAAATTTGCCTTCATGGTGCCCACTTATAATAATTCTCAGCCTGTTTAGAAATATCAGTGGAAGATCCTTCTATAAGGAATGGTAAATAACCCCACTCTGTGCCAATATTTTGTAAATCAGCCATTGGAAATGATACATAAGCAGTTTTCTCAATCTATAGTTTACCATTACATGGATGACATTTTACTAGTTGATTCAAATATAGATACTCTAGAAAGAATGTTTGAAGAACTAAAGGAAATTTTGCCTTTTTTTTTTTGCGGTTTTTCGAGACAGGGTTTCTCTGTGGTTTTAGAGCCTGTCCTGGAACTAGCTCTGTAGACCAGGCTGGTCTCAAACTCACAGAGATCCGCCTGCCTCTGTCTCCCAAGTGCTGGAATTAAAGGCATGCGCCACCACCGCCCGGCGAAATTTTGCCTTTACAATTACAAATTGCTCTGAAAAATACAAAAAGGAGATTCTATTAATTATTTAGGCTATAACAAAAAATTGGCCTCCAAAAGGTATAGATTAGGAGAGATAGATTGCAGACTCTTAATGACTTTCAAAGATTTCTAGGAGATATTTCCTGTCTATGGCCCACTATTGGGGTAAAAAATGATGAGCTGAGTAATTTGTTCAAAACCTTAGATGGTAACAAAGACCTAAATAGTCCAAGAGAATTATCAGCTGAAGCTGAAAGAAAATTGACTTTGGTGGAGAAGAAATTACAGGATACACACACGGATCATTTGGATCCAGTGCTGGATTGCATTCAGTCTGAGGACTTCTAGAGACAGGACACCCGATTCCGTCTGAGGATTTCATAGACGTAAGAACCAGTGGCTGGCTGCTCTGCTTCTCTGATCTTTCAGCTCTCACCCCCTGATATCTGACTCCAGGTTTTTACTATTAAGATCAATTAGAATCACTCTACAGTACATCAGGTGTCCATCAAGTTTATGACTACAGACTACAGTTTAACTCAACATTATTTGTTTCTGTATGCATTTACTTTTGTGGTCCTGTGGGTCAAACTCAGGCCTTATATGTCCTAGGCAGGTGCTCTGTCATTGAGCTGCATTCCTAGTGCCTTCAATTACTTTAAACATTTCACTTTTGTAAACAACAACAACAGGCAGGTAAGGTGGTGCAGGTCTGTAATTCCAGCTACTTAGGGAGGTTGAGGTAGAAAGATTAAAGTTCAAGGCTGCCTGGGCTACATAATTGTTCAGAGCCAGTCTGGATAATGTAGTAAGACCCTGGAAATGTGTGGTTCAGTATAGGACATTTGCGTATATTGTTACAGGTCCTAGGTCTAGTCTATCTCTCTCTCCCCCTCCCTCTCTCTCTTTCCACTAAATACATAAGTATACAAAAAGTTTTTTTAATTAATTAATTTATTTATTTATTATTATACAACATTCTGCCTCCATGTGTTCCCACATGCCAGAAGAGGACGCCAGATCTTATTACAGATGATTGCTGGGAATTGAACTCAGAACCTCTGGAAGAGCAACCAGTGCTCTTAACCACTGAGCCAATCCATCCCCCACGTATACAAAATGTTTTAAGTTAGTGTGGTGGTTTGAATAAAAATGGCCCCATGGGCTCATATATCTCAAAGCTTGGCCATCAGAGTGGAACTACTTGAAAGGGATTAGGATGTGTGGATTAGGGTGTGGCCTTCCTGGAGTGGGTGTGGCCTTGTTGGGGGTGGGCTTTGGGTTTCAAAGGCCCAAGCCCTAGTGGCTGTCTTCCTGCTGCCTGCAGATCCAGATGTAGAATCTCAGCTGTCTGCAGCACCATGTCTGCCTGTATGCCACCATGTCCCACCATTATGCTAATGGACTAAACCTCTGCAACTGTAGGCCACCACCTCAGTTAAATGTCTTCCTTCAGAAGAGTTGCTGTGGTCATTATATCTTTGTGCAGCAATAGAATAGTGACCAAGACAGAAGCTGGTACCCGTGAGCGAGGTGTTGCTGTGACAGGCCTGAAGTCAGGCTGCGTGTCGGTGGGATGCAGATTTTGGATTAGGAAAGCAGTTGAAGGGATTAAGCAGTTTAGTGGGAGCATGGCAAGCAGAGCTCAGGGGATTTGAACTGTTGAGGGCTAGTCAAGAAGTTTTCAGAGGGGGAATGAAGCAGAATGTGTCATGTGGGAAATCCCACACTAGCTCAGAATTGAGAAATAGACATTTATTTAGGGGTAGACTCACAAATCAGAATCCTCTGCTGAAATGGAGATCAGAAACTGAATCCCGCAGCCGGAAAAGAGAGGCCAGACGCATGCGCTACACACACACACACACACACACACACACACACACACACACATATGCATGCCACGCCCCAGTGGGCAGGTAACCACCGGCTGTAAGACTTCCTACAGCAGTGTCAGATGCGGGGAACACAAATCGAATAATCCTACACTAGCTCCGAATAGGGTATACTAAAGTTTTTCTTTATTGAAAGGGAACTCACGGATCATCATGAGGAGACGACAGGAACCAGGAAAGGAATCCATCCAGGTGTGGCGAGTGTAGGGGGAACAAAAGGGCAGTTCCGCTGGCCTTTGGTACCCAAAGCCACGCCCCACCTGGTCCAGCCTCTCCAAGGCCATGGGCTGAAGGAGGTTCCCCATCACCTCTTCCCTTTGTCTAAAAAAGAGAGTTCCAAACCCAATACAAAACTACATACAATAAGAACAGATATCAAGTATAAATATTAGAATTACAACCAGTATAAACAATATTAAGCAAGAAACATATGCTAAATATTTCAAAATTATTTTATCCTAAGGAGTCTAAATCTTGTATTAGAAATGGGTTGGCTAAATCATAAGAGGAAAGTAACTATGACTACCTAATCTTTAACCCCATTGAAAGCCTGAGAAAGGAGATAATATCACTTGAGTAAGCAGGAAGTGCAATCAAGCAGCTCCCAAAATATGCAGTAGATGACGGAGACAAATGGCTACCTGGGCAATCACCCAAAGTCTCATTTGCAACATTGGAGCAACCAGCTTTGGCTAAGGCCTGAGTAACTGACAATTTTCAGAGGCAGGAAGATTTTCAAAACCGTCTTACCCTGTCTTGGTAAGGTTTGGCAGTCTTTTTTCTTGTATCCTGTTTGTCCAGTCTGGACACAGTGCATTTTGTGGTTGAAGCATGGGCAGTTCCTTGCCCAAAGGCCTGTTCTGCCAAGAAGAAAACAAGCTCCAAGCTGAGTATCTTCAGTGCTCAACATTTTGGGGGAAATAGATCAGTGTTGTCAGGAGCAATTGTGCCTCACATCAACAGAACCCTAAGTTATTTAAATGCCATGTTTTACAGTTTTTTGAAGTGGTTGAAGATTGCCTGTCTATGCAGAAGCCTGTCGCTGGGGGTGGGCTATGGGGTTTCAAAAGCCCAAGCCGGTCCCAGTGTCGCTTTCTTCCTACTGTCTGTGGATCTGGATGTAGAATTTCAGCTACTTCTCCAGCACTATGTCCGCCTGTGTAACACCATGCTTTCCACCACAGTAATGATAGGTTAAACCTCTGAAACTGTGAACTGTATGCAAGCAGTAAGCAGTAACCTTCCATGGCCTCTGCATCAGCTCCTGCCTCCAAGTTCATGGCCTGTCTTCCTTCAATCATAGACTGTTCCCTGGAAGTGTCAGATAAAAATCAACCCTTTCATTCCCAAGTTGTTTTGGTAATGGTGTTTCAGTGCAGCAATAGCAACCTTAACTAAAACTGTAAGCTTGTTTGTTTCCCAGCTGCCCAGACCCAGATAATCACACAGAAACTATATTGATTACAGTACTGTTTGGTCTATTAGCTCAGGCTTCTTATTAACTAACTCTTACATCTTAAGTTAACCCATTTCTACTCAGGAGGCAGAGGCAGGCGGATCTTTGTGAGTTTGAGGCCAACCTGGTCTACAAGAGCTAGTTCCAGGACAGGCTCCAAAGCTACAGAGAAACCCTGTCTCGAAAAAAAACAAACAAACAAAACTACAGAGAACACTGTCTCAAAACAACAACAATAACAAAAAAATAACCCACTTCTATTATTCTGTGTATTGCCAGAGGCCGTGGTGTACTGGTAAGGTTCTAAGACATCTTTCTGCTTTGGCATCTCTCTGACTCTGCCTACTCTCTATATATAACTCTTCCAGCCTGGCTATATTTTGCCCTGCTGAGGCAGCATCTTTATTAACCTATGGTAATAAAACAGTCGGGGGCTAGAGAGATGGCTCAGCAGTTAAGAACACTGACTGCTCTTCCAAAGGACCTGGGTCCAAGTCCCAGCACCCCCATAGTGGCTCAAATCTCTCTATAACTGCAGTTCCAGGGGATCTGACACCTTCTTATAGACATACGTGCAGGCAAAATACCAATGTACATAACATACAAATAAATTATTTAAAAAGTGATGGAGGAAGGTCATTGGTTAATTATAATAAAGAAACTGCTTGGCTCTCATAGGTTAAAACATGGGTGGAGTAAACAGAACAGAATGCTGGGAGGAAGAGAAAGTGAGCTCAGACTCGACAGACAGCTCTGCTCTCTGGAGCAGATACCATGCTCCCCTCTCCCGGGCGGACACGAGAGCTCTGCTCTCTGAGGCACACGCAATGAAGCTCTGACCCAGGATGGATGTAGGCTAGAATCTTTCCCGGTAAGACTGATGCTACACAGATTATTAGAAATGGGCTAGTCCAGATGCAAGAGTTAGCTGGGAAGAGGATAAATATAATGGGCCAAGCAGTGTTTAAATAAATACAATTTGTGTGTTGTTGTTTTGGGGCATAAGCTAGCCAGGCGGCCGGGGTGCTGGGGACACAGCCCCGCCGCTCCTATTACTACAAAAAAAGAGAATGCAGGGGCTGGAGAGATGGCTCAGTGGTTGAGAGCATTGCCTGCTCTTCCAAAGGTCCTGAGTTCAATTCCCAGCAACCACATGGTGGCTCACAACCATCTGCAATGGGGTCTGGTGCCCTCTTCTGGCCTGCAGGCATACACACAGACAGAATATTGTATACATAATAAATAAATAAATAAATAAATAAATATTTTTTTAAGAAAAAGTTTGTTTTTTTTTTTAAAAAAAAGAGAATGCAATTAGGAGCAGGTACTGCTCTTGCAGAAGACCCAAGTTCAGTTCCCAGCACCCATATCAGGCTGCTCACCATGGCCTGCGACTCCATCTCCATGGGTTTTGATGTACTTTAATAAATAAATAAATAAATAAAACATAGTCATAGCATACAGAGGGGACGCTTTATTATCACTGGTTAATAAAGAAGTTGTTTTGGCCAATGGTTTAGCAGAGTAAAGCCAGGTAGGAAATCAGAACAGAGATAGAGAGAAAGAGTAGGCAGAGTCAAAGAGACACCACGTAGCTGCTGAAGGAGAAAGGCACCTAGAACCTTTACTGGTAGGTCACAGTCTCATGGTGAAACACAGATTAATAGAAATGAGTCAGTTCAAGATGTAAGAGCTAGATAGAAATATGCCTAAGTAACTGGCCAAGCAGTGTTGTAATTAACATAGTTTCTGTGTGATTATTCGGGTTTATGCGTCTGGGAAATTAAAGAGCAGTCTCCGACTACACAGACAGTTAGATGAGGTCAGAGAGATGGCTCCGCAAGTGAAACACCTCCCATGCAAGTGTAAGGACCAGAGTTTGGATTCACATCAATTCAAGGCAGGAATGGAGGCCTAACAGTAATTCTAGCTCACAGCACTCAGGAGGCAGGAACAAGGCATCCTGGAGCCAGCTGCCTAGACTGACCTCCTGAGGGGTGAGCTCTTGGTTCAGGTGTGCCTCAGCCTGAATATAGAAGGGAGCAGCATAGGAAGCACACTTAGACTGCAGTGGAGAAACCAGGACTGTCAGTCACACAGGCCTTGTCCTCAGGGGAAGGACATGAATGACGCCCAGTCACCTGGAATACCAGAGGGAAAAGTGGTCTATCAACCCGGTGATGCTTTGCTATTTTGTTCGGGCCAGCCTCCACCCGAATCCCCCCAGTATCTGGGCACTGTTTAGGTCCCAGCCCTGCCGGGAATAGAACACATCCCTGGTAAAGAGGCCCATGATCATTGCATTCACCACCCATAAAATCTACCCTTATGCTTAACACAGCTCCTTCCCTGGGCCCTAGCCCTGAGCTCTGTGTCTTGGCCAATAGAACTCATTTTTATTGTGAAGGTCACGGAACTTGTGCGCATGTGGGAAGTAAAGCCAAGGTCAGCCTCTGGAAGGCTGTGGCCCAGTGTCTATACAGGACTGTCCCAGATTTCACCCTTCAGTTCTCACAGATCATCTCCCCCCACTTGCTCCTTCCACAGCCCATGCAGCTGGCAGGGTGAGGATCCCCAACACAGCATGGTCAAGGAAAACACGCTGTGCCAATCCCCGTATGCCTGCACACTCAAGTGCACCTGTGCACACACAGGCCTGCCTGGGCATCTGAATACAACACGTGTAGGGCTTGTTTTCTGTCAGCTTGACACAAGCTGGAGACGGGGCTGAGAACAGGGAGCCCCAGCTGAATGCCTCCCTAAGAGTGGCCTGTGAGCAAGTCAGAGGCACATTTTCTTGATTGACTGATGTGGGTGGTGCCACCTCCGGTCGGTGGTCCTGGATTCTGTAAAAACATAAGCTGAACAAGCCATGGGAAGCAAGCCAGTAAGCAGCATTCCTCCATGATTTCCACATCAGTTCCTGCCTCCAGGTTCCTGCCTGACTTCTCCGGATGACAGACAAAAAAGAAGCAGCTGTAAGATGGAATAAACCCTTATTGTTCTGTGTTATGTTTGGTCATGGTACTTCATCACAGCGGTAAAAACATAAGACAATATTCAAAATAATAAATAAATAGATTTGGCAATAATTTCTTGGCTATATCAAAAAGCAAGTCAATAAAGAAAATAATAGGTAAATTTTATTTAATAAAAAATTAGCAGCCGGGCGATGGTGGCGCATGCCTTTAATCCCAGAACTCGGGAGGCAGAAGCAGGCAGATCACTGTGAGTTTGAGGCCGCCAGGCTGGTCATTAAGAGCTAGTTCCAGTACAGGCTTCAAAGCTACAGAGAAACCCTGTCTCAAAAAAAGGGGGGGGGGGAGAACAGGGCATTAAAAAAGGGAAAAAATAGGCTTGGTGGTATAAACCTTTAATTTCTGCACATGGGAGACTGGAGCAGAATTCTCTGCAAGTTCAATGCCAGTCTCAGCCACACAGCAAGCAGACCAGGCAGAGCTACGTAGTATGACCTGTGTAGCCTTGCTGGTTTGAAACTGTCTCTGTAGACTCAGCAGGCCTCAAACTCACAGAGACCTGCCTATGTCTGCCTTCCAAGTGCTGGGATTAAAGGCTTGTGTCTCCACACACAGCCCTGCTTTATTTTATTTAGTGTTTGACTGTCAGGCACCGTGACACACACCTTTAATCCCCACCACTTGGGAGGCAGAGGCAGACTCATCTCTATGAGTTCTATGAGACAGTGGGGCCCTGTCTCAAAAACAAAATCAGGTGTGGGTATACGTGGTCTTTGTTTATTTGTGTGGGAGTAGACGCACTTCTGGCCCCCACAGGGTCACAGCCCTTGTGAGCCGCCCAACGCTAGTGACTGGAACTGAAGAAGGGTGTCCTGTGAGAGCAAGTGCTCTAGCCTGCCACCTCTCCAGCTCGCCACACACGTCCTTTATGCCTCTACGCCCTCTTGATGACCGGCTGAAATCAGGAAGTGCTACTTCTCCAAATTTGTTCTCTTTTTCAGATTGTTTTGGCTTTGAGACACCCTTTGAGATTCCCTCGCACGGTCAGACCGGATATCCGATGTGGATACGAAGTCAGTCACTGCGAGCCACCCAAGGTGAGTGCTAGGAGCTGAACCTCAGCTCTCTGTGAGAGCCGGATGGGCTCTTCCCTGACTGCTGAGCTATGTCTCCAGTTCACTACTCAGAATGCAGAGAACTAATATTGACAAGAAGACCAACACCACCTCTGTATATTCAAAAATGGATGCAGAATGTAAACAGACATTTCTCCAAAGAAGGCACATAAATGGCCACCAGGTCATGGAAAGATGGTTAAGAACATCAGCTATCAGGGAGACAAAGCCCACTGAAAGCCTGCCGGGATGACATTACCCGGAAACAGATGACAAGATAAGAAGGAGGCAGGAGATCTGAACCTCACTGACCTGAGCGGGACTAGAAAACTGCAGCCACTGAGGGATAAGATAGCTCTTCTGGAAAAAGATGAGCAGCATCGCCAAGCACACGCCTTTAACTCTAGCACTCACGAGACAGGGGCAGGCTGATCTCTGTGAGTTTGAGGCCAGCATGGTCTACTGAGCTAGTTCCAGTACAGCCAGGGCTACACAGAAAAACCCTGTCTCGAAAAGCCATAAATAAATATGAAATATGAAAAAATAAAATAAAAGCAGAAGCAGACTTACCACACAGTGCAACAATTCTGCTTCTGGATGCAGACAAAAACCAGTGGAAAGCAGAAACTCAAATATATTTGCATCTCCATCTTTATAACAATACCAATATTCATCACTGGACATGATCAGGTTAACTTACTTTCCTGTCCTATTGATTAAGAATGTTTGCGGCCGGGCGATGGTGGCGCACGCCTTTAATCCCAGCACTCGGGAGGCAGAGGTAGGCGGATCTCTGTGAGTTCGAGACCAGCCTGGTCTACAGAGCTAGTTCCAGGACAGGCTCCAAATCCACAGAGAAACCCTGTCTCGAAAAACCAAAAAAAAAAAAAAAAAAAAAGAATGTTTGTGAAGGGGCTGGAGAGATGGCTCAGTGGTTAAGAGCATTGCCTGCTCTTCCAAAGGTCCTGAGTTCAATTCCCAGTAACCACATGGTGGCTCACAACCATCTGTAATGGGGTCTGGTGCCCTCTTCTGGCCTGCAGACATATACACAGACAGAATAATGTATACATAATAAATAAATATTTAAAAAAAAAAAAAAAGAATGTTTGTGAAGCCGGGTAGTGGTGGCGCACGCCTTTAAACCCAGCACCCCGGGGGCAGAGGCAGATGGATCTCTGTGAGTTTGAGGCCAACCTGGTCTGCAAGAGCTAGTTCCAGGCCAGGCTCTAAAGCAACAGAGACAGCCTGTCTCAAAAACAAAACAGAAAAATAAAAAAGAATGCTGGTGATAAAATGAGTATTGATTTTATTAAGCACTTTCCCTCTATCCACAGAGGGTGGTGCTTTCCTTGTTTACTGCCTCCTGTGGAGAATGACAGAATTGTCCTCCTAGCACAAAGAGTGCTACATCGTATAATTGGGATGGTCACGACTGGTCGAGGTGTGTTGATCACTACTGAATCTGATCCACTGGCATTTTAGGAGGGCTTTTCCTGCTGTTGTCATATTGGAAGAGAAAAGTCTGCAGTTTTACTCTCTTATTTTTATTTATTATATTTGAGGGGAGCTGGGGGGGGGGCTGGTTCAACAGTTAAAAGCACTGGCTACTCTAGCAGAGGGCCCAGATTTGATTCCCAGCACCCATATGGTGGCTTATAACCATCTGTCACTCTAGTCCCATGGGATCCACCGCCCTCCTCTAGCCTCCACAGGCCACTATTATATGGTGTTCTGTCATGGATGAGAACCTAACACTCATACATATAAAATAAAATAAAAAAATCTAAAATAAGACAAGGTACAGAGGCTGGGGAAATAATTCCACGGGGGGAGGGGCCTGCTGTGCAAACTTGAGGGCCTGAGTTAGAGAGGGGAGGGGCCTGCTGTGCAAACACAAGGGCCTGGGTTAGATTCCCAGAGACCACGGCAAAGCTGGCCATGGCTGTGTCTGTAAGCCCAGCACTGATGGGATGGAGACAGAAGATCTCAGGAGGTCACTGTTCAACCTCAACAAGAGACCCTGTCTCAATACAAAGTAAGGCAGAGGGGCTGGGAAGGCGGCCCAGTTAAAGCGTTTGTGGAGCAAGAAAGACCAGAGTTCTGATTTCCAGAACCGACTAGCTATCGGGTGTGTGTGGTAAGTCGCCTGCATTCCAGCCTAGGAGGGAAGAGACAGGGTATCCTGGAGAATGCTGGCTAGTGTTCACAAGTCTCGGTTTGTTTTAGAACTTCTGCCTCGGGCTGGAGAGATGGCTCAGAGGTTAAGAGCACTTACTGCTCTTCCAGAGGTCCTGAGTTCGATTCCCAGCAACCACATGGTGACTCACAACCACCTGACCACCTGTAATGAGATCTGGTGCCCTCTTCTGGCTTGCAAGGACACATGCAAGCAGAACATTATTCATAATAAATAAATAGATCTTAAAAAAAAAAGAAAGAAAATACCTTCTGTCTTAAAGAATAATGTGGAGGGTTGGAGAGATGCCTGTGTAGGGGATCTGATGCCCTCTTCTGGTCTCCAAGGGTACCTGCATACACAAGCATACATTAACACACATACACAAGCACACATAAATAAAAATATTCTTTAAAAAAAGATAAAGTAGCCGGGCGGTGGTGGCGCACGCCTTTAATCCCAGCACTCGGGAGGCAGAGGCAGGCGGATCTCTGGGAGTTCGAGGCCAGCCTGGTCTACAAGAGCTAGTTCCAGGACAGGCACCAAAGCTACAGAGAAACCCTGTCTCGAAAAACCAAAAAAAAAAAAAAAAAAAAAAAAAAGATAAAGTGAAGGAGCAATTAAAATTCTCAGTCTCAGCCTAGAGTCTCCACAAGCATGTGCCCACACATGAACACACACATACACATAGGCACACACATGAACACACATACACATAGGCACACACTTGAACACACACATACACATAGGCACACACTTGAACACACACATACACATAGGCACACACTTGAAAACACACATACACATAGGCACACACATGAACACACACACATACACATAGGCACACACATGAACACACACATACACATAGGCACACACATACACATAGGCACACACGAACACACATGGAAAAAAAGGAAAAGGGAAAAATAAGAAAATAAGTTGGAAGCTAGGTGGTAGTGACACACCTTTTGGTCCCAGCACTCAGGAGGCAGAGGCAGGTGGAGCTCTAATCTCTGAGTTTCAGGCCAGCCTGGTCTACAGTGTGAGTTCAGGACAGTCAGGGCTACAGAGAAACCCTGTCTTAAAGAACCAAAATAAATAAATAGAAAATAAGGTGGAGATTGACAACAACCCAATGTTGACGTCTAAACTACACACACACGGGTCAGTACACTCTCATACATGTGCACGAACACACACACAGACACGGACCCGGACACTAAAAAGTGAAAAATAGAAATGTTTCGGGGATGAAAAAACTGGTGATGCGTGTCCGTATCTCAGCCTCAGAATTCAAGATCATTTCAGCCGCACTGTGAGTTGAGGCCAGCCTGGGCTACATGGAAAACCCGTTTGGTGAGGTTGGTCAACTGGACGCCCCTCTAGCACCACATAAACTTGAGAGATGAAATTCAAGGTCATATTTGGCTTTACACTGAGTTCAGGACCAACTTGTAACACAAATTCTAATTGCTCTTAATAAAAACTCGGGGTCAGCCGGGCGGTGGTGGCGCACGCCTTTAATCCCAGCACTCGGGAGGCAGAGGCAGGCAGATCTCTGTGAGTTCGAGACCAGCCTGGTCTACAAGAGCTAGTTCCAGGACAGGCTCCAAAACCACAGAGAAACCCTGTCTCGAAAAAAGCACAAAAAAAAAAAAAAACAAAACCCCGGGGTCAGATATTATTGGGTAAAGGCTGAGAGATCAGTGAAGCAGACGGCATGTCACTACAGAGACCCTGTACTTCTACTGATGCTCAGACCAAAGGGGCGATTTTGTCCTTAGACTGCATCTTCAAACTGCTCAGACTGCACTGAGCTCCTGTCTCCTCCTGCCTTATATTCCTTTCTCCACCCAGCCAAATCACTCCTGTCTCCACCTCTCTAAAACCACAGAGAAACCCTGTCTCGAAAAAAGCAAAAAAAAAAAAAAAAAACAAAAAAAACCCCGGGGTCAGATATTATTGGGTAAAGGCTGAGAGATCAGTGAAGCAGACGGCATGTCACTACAGAGACCCTGTACTTCTACTGATGCTCAGACCAAAGGGGCGATTTTGTCCTTAGACTGCATCTTCAAACTGCTCAGACTGCACTGAGCTCCTGTCTCCTCCTGCCTTATATTCCTTTCTCCACCCAGCCAAATCACTCCTGTCTCCACCTCTCTCGTGCTGGATTAAAAGCATGGGACTCACAAGTACTGGGATTAAAGTGTGAGCCATCACCGCCTGGGCTCTAGTGGCTAAGCCCTGCATTCTGATCTTCAGGCAAACTTTATTGTTAGAACATAAAATATCACTGTATTTTTCCTTTTTTAAATCTAAAATAAAAATAAGGCTATAACTAATATAAGAAAAACTATATATAATAAGTACAATAACTATATACAATATATACGGGCAATAAGTACATCAACAATGTCCTATCAATTTTCATTTGGCAAATTCAGAGAAAATACTCCATTATCTATCCTATCTTGGTAAGTCCAAAGTCTTATACCTAATATTCTTTCTATCATAATTTGCATTACCAATTCAAAATTATTTTTTTATGTCTCTCAACCTTATATACTTTACTTTTAGGGGGGCTTTTTTTTTTTGGTTTTTCAAGACAGGGTTTCTCTGTGGCTTTGGAGCCTGTCCTGGAACTAGCTCTGTAGACCAGGCTGGTCTCGAACTCACAGAGATCCGCCTGTCTCTGCCTCCCGAGTGCTGGGATTAAAGGCGTGCGCCACCACCGCCCGGCTAGGGGGGCTTTTTTGAGACAGGGTTTCTCTGTGTAACAGTCCTAGCTGTCCTGGAACCCACTCTTTTAGACCAGGCTGGCCTTGAACTCACAGAGATTCTCCTGCCTCTGCCTCCTGAGTGATGAGATTAAAGGCGTGCACCACTACTGTCCAGTTTACTTTACATTTCTTTAGGGAGTTTCTTTTCTGAGTCTGGTAAACAAGAAAAACTATAACTATCTAGTCTTCAATTCCCTCAGAGACCTGAAAAGGAAATAATATTAACTGAGTAAGCAAGAAATATGAGCAAGTGACTTCCAAAAAATGTGAGAAATGACAGAAACAGCTGGCTGCCTGGACAACCACCCAA
Organism: Microtus pennsylvanicus; assembly: GCF_037038515.1. Lineage (NCBI taxonomy): Eukaryota > Metazoa > Chordata > Mammalia > Rodentia > Cricetidae > Microtus > Microtus pennsylvanicus. The sequence continues at coordinate 88,764,706 of NC_134583.1, read as the reverse complement.
GGGTTCCTCTGCAATGTTGGGGCATCCACAGCCCACAGGCCTAGAATATTTAACAGACTTTTCTATGAAGCGGGATTTTCGAAGGATTATCCTACCTTGTCTTGACAAGGTTTTGCAGCCACTCTCTTTTGTGTCTTGCTTGTCCAATTTGAACAGCATACCATCAAGGGTCAAGGCAATAGTACCCAGTGCCTTACTTTTGCCACAAAGAAAGTAGACTCTGGTTTGGAGAGATAGTTTAGTGATTAAGAGCATTGCCTGCTCTTCCAGAGGTCCTGAGTTCAATTCCCAGCAACCACATGGTGGCTCACAACCATCTGTAATGAGATCTGGCCTTCAGGTATACACACAGCCGACAGAACACTGTGCACATAATAAATAAATAAATCTAAAAAAAAAGAAAAAAGAAAGCAGACTCCATGTGAAGTTTCTTTGAGGCCCATCATCTTCTCTATGCTGCCAGGAGCAGAAATATCTCATTGTCATTTTAAAAAAAAAGAATGTATGTTATTAAAACATCTTTTTTAAAAAAATATTTATCTACTTACATACCAATCCCGGTTCCCCCTCGCTCCTCTCCTCTCTCTCTTCCCCCCACCGCACCCCCATCTGCTCCTCAGAGAGGGTAAGGCCTTTGCTGGGAAGTCAACTAAGTCTGTCCTATCATGTCACTGAAGCAGGACCAAGCCCCGCCCCCCATTTCCTAGGCTGAGTAAGGTATCACTCCAAAGAGGATGGGCTCCACCAAGTCAGTTCACGCATTAGAGTTAGGTCCAGGTCGCACTGCCAATGTCCACATATACTGCCCAAGCCACACCACTGTCACCTGTATTCAGGGCCTAATTGGGTCCTATGCAGGTTCCCCTGTTGTCAATCAGGAGTCAGTGATCTTCCATTAGTTCAAGTCAGCTGATTCTGTGGGTTTCCCCATCATGGTCGTTTTTTTTTTTTTCGAGACAGGGTTTCTCTGTGGTTTTGGAGCCTGTCCTGGAACTAGCTCTTGTAGACCAGGCTGGTCTCGAACTCACAGAGATCCGCCTGCCTCTGCCTCCCGAGTGCTGGGATTAAAGGCGTGCGCCACCACCACCCGGCCCCATCATGGTCTTGATCCCTTTGTTTATATTATCGTTCCTCCCTCTCCTCACATGGAGTTTGGCCCAGTGGTTAGTTGTGGATCTCTGCATTTGTTTCCATCTGTTTCTGGAAGAGGGTTCTAGCTTCTCTGGGGCTGTGAACTATAGGCAGGTTAACCTTTGTTTTAAGTCTGGTATCCACTTATTGTTGACTGAGGTTTCTGTCCTGCCCAGTTCCCGCAGTTTTTAAGTCCCAAAGAAGTCACGCAGAAGTCTACATTAGTTATAAACTGATTGGCCTAGTAGCTCGGACTTCTTATTAACTTACAATTTATATTAGCCCATTATTCTTGTCTATGTTAGCCATGTGACTCAGTACCTTATTTGGCAAGGCAGTCATGTCTTGCTTCTTTTGTGGCTGGGTCACCACTGCAGAAAAGAACTTTCCTCTTCCTTAGAATTCTCATTGCCTTGCTTATACTATCTACTTGCTACTGACCAGTCAGCATTTTATTAAAATACAATTGACAGGGTACAAACCACTGTCCCACAGCAACTTATGAGCAAGTACATACTATATTTGTCTTTCTGGGTCTGGATTACCTCACTCAGGATGTTTTTTTCTAGTTCTGTCCATTTGTCTGCATATTTACAGTTTTTTTTTTACAGTCTAATAGTACTCCATTGTGTAAATGTACCACATTTTCTTTACCCATTCTTTGGTTGAGGGGCATTTAGGTTGTTTCCAGGTTTAGACTATTACAAATAATATTGCTATAAACATAATTGAGCAAATGTTCTTGTGGTATGATTGTGCCTCTTTGGGGTATATACCTAAAAGTGGTATTGCTGGGTCTTGAGGTAGACTGACTCCTAATTTTCTGAGAAATCTTCATGCTGATTTCCACAGCAGCTGTATAAGCATTCCCACCAGCAATGAAGGAGTGTTCTCTCCCCTTACTCCACATCCTCTCCAGCATAAACTGTCATCATTGTTTCTGATTTTAGCCATCCTGCAACACGAATAATAAAGACCCAGAGACAGATGTTGGGGATCAACCTGAAGATCCGAAAAGCAAAGCAGCCAGCCACTTGCTCTTACCTCTGCCTCATACCAAAAATAGGCGAGATCCTGTCTCCATGAATCCTTAAGACTCCACACCCCACACCCACACTCTACATTCCATTGAGTTCCTATATCTTCCCCCTTATATTCCTCTCTGCCCAGTCATATCACTCCTGTCTCCACCTCCCTCGTGCTGGGATTAAAGGCGTGGGATCCCAAGTGCTGGGATCACCTCTCTGTGTGAGCTGTTTCTCTTTTAGACAGATTCAATCTTGTGTAGCCCAAGGTAGCCTTGAACTAACAGAGATCCGTCTGCCTCTGTCTCCCAAGTACTACAATTAAATGTGTGTGCCACCCTTTTTGGCTGGCTGTATGGCTGACTAGTGTGGCTGCTTTGCTCTCTGATCTTCAGGAAGCTTTGTTTATTAAAACACAAATCCTACGCCACTATACCATTCTGACTGGTGTAAGATGGACAGAAGGAGTCGGTAGATATAAAGATACACCGGCCTCAGAATGGAAACCAGAACATGTGTTACACTGGGGAACGGAGAAGGAAGGCTATGGATACCATCACAATTGATAAAGATTAGATTTGAACAAGAGAGACCTCTTAATTAATAGAGATGATAGTTCATCAAGAAGCATGACCATTGGCCGGGCGATGGTGGCGCACGCCTTTAATCCCAGCACTCGGGAGGCAGAGGCAGGCGGATCTCTGTGAGTTCGAGACCAGCCTGGTCTACAAGAGCTAGTTCCAGGACAGGCTCCAAAGCCACAGAGAAACCCTGTCTCGAAAAACAAAAAAAGACGCATGACCATTGAATCTAAACCTGATACCCTAAAGTTGCCCTCACCCCCAGACAGCAGGAAGTAAACTGAAGAACGCAATGCCCACATTCCCAAGAGGTGGGGTGGGTGGGTTTTGGTCATTCAATGAGTTATGTATATTTGTCATGGTTTAGGGGCATTACCTTTCTATAGTAGCATAATCTCTTTCTCCAAGAAGTTGATCTTGGGAGATTTTCATACCTCTAGCTCTACTCCATTGTTCAGTGGTCTTAGCCTCTTCTTTCTGCCAGATCTTCATTGTAATTGTGGATCAGGCTCCAAGGCTACTGTAACCAAATCTCTCCGGTCTTGAGGGAAAATCCTATTACAAGTTGAGCATGAGTTTAACATCTGCTTCACAAATGGTGATTGCAGGCATATGATACTATCACTTCCTGGAGTCTCCTTAAATCTGACATTGCCACAGGAGTCCATTCAGCTCTTACAGAATCCTGGGGATGTCAACCATTTGGCAATTCCTGTACAGTTACTGGATATATTAAGGTTGGTTGTTTGAAAACCTTAGGCTGTTCCTTTCTATTCTTAAATTGCAATGCTGAAATTGATTCTCCATTAAATTCCTTTGTTTGGATTTTAATATCTCTATGATCTGTTTTATTAAGTCTTTCTAAGGCCCGTATCTTGGCATTCATACCAAACAACTTTTTAAAAGAATTATCAATCCCTATATGATGGCCACATCCTGGCTTTATGCCATGCAGCAGCTTTGAATGCTTGGGACAGAACTGAGGAAGTAGGAAGAAGATCGAGTCATTTCCTAAAGTCAAACAGGGCCCAAAAGACTCTTCACTGACTTCTTACAAAGGTTGACATCAGCAGTAAAAAGAATGATAGCAAATTCAGAAGGTAGACAAATAATAATTGAATCTCCAGCTTTTGAAAACCAAGAATTATCAAAAGAACAATAAGGATTATCAAAATGATAATTAACAGTATTGTCAATCCCGGTTGACTATCCCTTCACTTAACTGTTCCATTTTAAAATCATGCATTGCATAATCATACAGAGACCTAACTTTCTCTATCATAATTGTGTTTCCCATTTTTTCCTTTCAGCAATCATTTTTTTTTACTTTCTTTCAAAAAAAATTTATTATGTATGCAGTGTTCTGCCTGCACACCAGTAGAGGGCACCAGATCGCATTATAGATGGCTGTGAGCCACCATGTGGTTGCTGGGAATTGAACTCAGGATCTTTGGCAGTCAATGCTCTTAAACTGAGCCATCTCTCTAGCCAAGCCACCTGATGCTTCTAATACCCAAGAAATGGCAGACTCCAGACACATAAGCTTTTAGTTTATTTGTCCTCTGGGAAATTGTCCGCAAACCACAGCAGATCAAGTCACCGCGGATCTACTCCTTTGGCTTTTTGCCAACATTGGCCTTCGCAGTCCCCCTAACCTTCTTCATTCTATTCTTGCGTTCCTTTCGCTGTTTTCGGGAGGTCTTTTTCTTCTCATAAAGGCCATGTCTTGCAAGTTTGTGTTTGGGTTCATTCTTCTTTGCATAATCGAGAGAATCATAGATCATGCCAAAGCCAGTTGTTTTCCCACCACCAAAATGAGTTCTGAATCCAAATACAAAGATGACATCTGGTGTGGTTTTGTACATTTTGGCTAACTTCTCCCGAATCTCTGTCTTTGGTACTGTTGCCTTCCCAGGGTGAAGGACATCAATAACCATCTGTTTTCTTTGAAGCAGACGGTTGGTCATGAACTTCCTGGTCCGGATCGTTACTGTGTCATTCATGATGACGGCCGCGCTGAGCTGCTAAAGCAGGACTCAGCAATCATTTTTTAATTGACTTTTTAAAAAAAAATATTTCTTTATTTATTATGTATACAATATTCTGTCTGTGTGTATGTCTGCAGGCCAGAAGAGGGCACCAGACCTCATTACAGATGGTTGTGAGCCACCATGTGGTTGCTGGGAATTGAACTCAGGACCTTTGGAAGAGCAAACAATGCTCTTAACCACTGAGCCATCTCTCCAACCCCTTTAATTGACTTTTATTGAGCTCTACATTTTTCTTTGCTCCCCTCCCTGCCTCTCCCCTACCCTTCAACCCTCTCCCAAGGTCCCCATGCTCCCAATTTACTCAGGAGATCTTGTCTTTTTCTACTTTCTGTTTCCAATCTTTTTTTTTTTTTTTTTTTGGTTTTTCGAGACAGGGTTTCTCTGTGGTTTTGGAGCCTGTCCTGGAACTAGCTCTTGTAGACCAGGCTGGTCTCGAATTCCAATCTTTTTAAACGTGGGAAAAACTCTGTTTTTAACTAATCCCCCCTTTAAGAATTCCCACTTTCCTCCCAGATCCGCCCACAGTGACCATGCAGTGGGAGGCTGACTGCTGCTGCGTACAACACAGAAGCCTGACTGCATTTCCAGGCGGTGACTGCTGCTGCGTACAACACAGAAGCCTGACTGCATTTCCAGGCGGTGACTGCTGCTGCGTACAACACAGAAGCCTGACTGCATTTCCAGGCGGTGACTGCTGCTGCGTACAACACAGAAGCCTGACTGCATTTCCAGGCGGTGACCTAGCTTGGCGGGAGCCTGAGAAGGGGGTCCGGGGAAAGCCCACCAGGAGAGAATAAAGGAAAACCTAGCCAGTGGGGCAGTGACTCTGGCTGAGCATAGCTTTGTTTGTTAGAACACAAATAAAATATCACTGCACTAGTCTAAGACACAAGACCCTTCTGAAGCTGCACTTAATCGTCCCATTGTTTCCTAGTATTTTACCTGTCCTTTCTACTTTTCCCTGCCCAAAGGCTCAGACAGAACCCAGTTCCCTGCTAAGCAAGTACTCTACTACTGAGCTATAGTCTCTGCATTCGTTCCCTTTTTTCTCTTTCCTTCCTTTGTGTGTTTTAACAAATAAAGATCAGAGTCAGAGCTAAGCCACTAGAGGCCAGGCAGTGGTGGCACACACCTTTAATCCTTTCTTTTCAATACAGGTCTTACCATGTAGCCCTGGCTGGCCTCAAAAAAAATTTTTTTTTTCACCAGGTAGTGGTGGCACACGCCTTTAATCTCAGCACCCGGGAAGCAGGAGCAGGCAGATCTCTGTGAGTTCGAGGCCAGCCTGTTCTACAGAGTAAGTTCCAGGACAGCCAGGGCTACATAGAAGAAACCCTGTCTCAAAAAAGTTGTTTATTTTTTTCGAGACCAGCCTGGTCTACAAGAGCTAGTTCCAGGACAGGCTCCAAAGCTGCAGAGAAACCCTGTCTCGAAAAACCAAAAAAAAAAAAAAAAAAGTTGTTTATTTTTTTGTGAATTTGCCCGCACATGTCTGTGGATACACGTGTTCCTGGCTTCTGAGGAGTCCAGAAGAGGGTATTAGATCATCTGGAACTGGAGTTACAGACGATGAGCTGCCACGCCAGTGCTGGAGCAAACCCAGGTCCTTTGGAAGAGCAGCCAGTGCTTTCAACTATTAAGCCATCTCCCCAGCCCCATCCACGTTTCTGTCTCCCCAGAGCTGGGATTAAAGGCATGTCCTGCCATTTGCTCGGGTTTTGTTTTGTTGTATTTAGACAACAGTTTAAGTCATACTTTGGCATCCTACTCTGATTCATTCCCTGGAAACTGCCAAATTTGAGAAGGACCCAAAGGAAAAAGAGCTCTGCTCGCACTCAGAAGGCATTTGGTCCCCAAATCATCACAAACCAGGAACTATTGGTCTCACCGGATTCAATGTACTGCATCAGGCTCAGGAAGACCCAAAAGGCACAAGTTTCATAGCCGTATGGCCTGAGCTCTACCTGTCTGCGTTGCCTCGATACCTCTTCCTTAACTCCTGGGAGTTTCCTATGACCAACTAATAGAGAAGAAAACCTTAGCATGGGCCAGTAGAAAGCAGAAGGGGCCAAAAATGGTCTGCTTGCGTTCTTCAGTCTCAACCAGGGTCAAAAACAGCAGTGAGGAAGCAAATGTGTACAACTTCAAGCAACAGACTTGGTCATCTACGTGGTGTGGAAGGAGAAAGAAGTGACCTAGAGAGGGGGTATGGAGTCCTGAGCAGGGTGGACACTGCAGACGCTAGTCAGGGGCCTGGAAGGGAGAGGTTGAGTGAGCACAGGCAAATGAATATGGGGAAGAGCTACTCAAGTGGATCTGGGAGAATGATGGCAGCGTGTGCCCAAGTCTCATCTCTTTAGTGTGGATGCTGGCCAGCTGGTTTTTGGGTCCACTCTTACGTTGCACAATTTATCCTTAAGTGTAGTACCATGACAACATGAGATGCAGGGTGTATATGGCTTGATCACTGATGGTGGCAAGTTAATCACATTCGAGGTCCCATCTGCTCTAGGGAGTCTGTGATTGGTTCATGGTGGAACCAGTGGGTTGTGGGAATTGCGGGTAGTGGAGAAAGCCCTGAGTGAATGTGTGCTGCTGATGTTGACATGGCCATGTCAAGGAAAACTGCCTCAGAGCCATGGGAAAATGGCAAACCCTTCTCCCAGGAGGAGGCTCAGAGGGATCACAAGCCTTTCCCCGTCCATGTGCTGATCTTGATAGTGTGTGCAGAAAATAGCCTAGCACTGCTCCCCTGCAGAGACTGCTCCGACTGAAATTAGCTAACCCTATCTTTGGTTGAGCATAAACCATAAAACCCACCTTCTTGACTCACCTGTAAGTAATAACCCTGACTATCTGTTCAACGAAGTAAGATATAAACACTGAGCTTCCAGGGTACTGAGGATTCTCCATCAGACAGCCCAGGCCACCTGATCCCAGATTTTCTGTCTGTGCCTTTGTTTTTTCTTCATTTTCTAGATGCTCTAGTCAAGTCAATTCCCACAGCCACACAAGGACTCAGCAGGCTATGGATTCTCCTTTCCTGCTTTTATCCTTTTGTAAAGGCTCACCTGCTCTACAAACTGGCACTGATTTTTACAAAAGTATAAGCAATGGCCACATCACCACCCAAAGATGATGCCACTGACTTGATAGGATGCTGGAGAGATCCAGGCTGGAGAACTTAGCTGTGCAGCTAGAAATGGTGCCTGTTAGCTGGACGGTGGTGGCACATGCCTTTAATCCCAGCACTCGGGAGGCAGAGGCAGGCGGATTTTTATGAGTTTGAGGCCAGCCTGGTCTACAAGAGCTAATTGCAGGACAGGCTCCAAAGCTACAGAGAAACCCTGTCTCAAAGGGGAAAAAAAAGAAAAATAAAAAAAGAAATGGTGCCTGTCATCATTTCCAATGGCTCTCTTGAACAATTTGTGTTCCCTGTCCTTATGGTGCTCAACCCTTCTGGATGAGCATTCCTGGTTTCGGGTGGCAGTGAGAGATATTTCTACCAAGGATGAAAGTATGCTTCTGCCAAGGAGCCCATGGCTGCTGCTTAGCCATGCCAAAATCCTCAAGTTTGGTAGCCAGGCAACCAGCAGTTGTTTCGATTCTGGGTTTGGAGGGTTAGTGCAGCAGTTACCAGTACACACTATTTCTGTGGAGAAAATGAGTTCAGTTACCAGCACCCACAAACACCTGTGATTCATTTCAGGGAATCTAATGCCCTCTTCTGGCCTCCTCAGGCACCTGCACACTTAAGCACATGTAGATACACTTATAATTAAAAAAAAAAAAAGGCTGGGTGGTGTTGGTGCAGGAAGCAGAGGCAGCAAACCCTGTGAGTTTGAGATCAGACTGGTCTACAGGGCAAGTTCCAGGACAGCCAAGGCTAAACAGAGAAACCCTGTCTCAAAACAATCCAAACCAGACAAACAAAAATGTATCTCCAAAAAGCAATAATAATAAATAATTTAAGTTAGATCAAAAGACAGAAAGAGAGCAAGACTAGCCTGCAGGCCTCCCTCTTTAGGTACACAACTTCAGAGTCAAGCGGCTGACAGTGTCTCTGAGAAATATCTGCACTGTCAGCATTTGACTTCTATCTCCAGTGCTCTCCTAAAAATGGCACCGTCCTGGATCCTGGGATAGCATCCAGTATCGTCAGGGAAATTTCTTTTCTTTTCTTTTCTTTTTTTTTTTTTTTTTTTGGTTTTTTAAGACAGGGTTTCTCTGTGGCTTTGGAGCCTGTCCTGGAACTAGCTCTGTAGACCAGGCTGGTCTCGAACTCACAGAGATCCGCCTGCCTCTGCCTCCCGAGTGCTGGGATTAAAGGCATGCGCCACCATCGCCCGGCGTCAGGGAAATTTCTAACTCCAATGAACACCACAAGCCAGGCGGTGGTGGCGCACGCCTTTAATCCCAGCACTTGGGAGGCAGAGGCAGGCGGATCTCTGTGAGTTCGAGACCAGCCTGGTCTACAAGACCTAGTTCTACGACAGGCTCCAAAACCACAGAGAAACCCTGTCTCGAAAAACCAAAAAAAGAAAAAAAAAGACCACCACAGTAGAATTTACTTCGGATACTTAAGCAAAGCACAACTAAACAAAGACCACAGATTGGCTGCTCCCACCCTGTGGAACCCCCACACTGGTATTTAGAGCAGCCCAGGATATAGCAGTATAGGTAAGACAAGTAGTCACACAAGTGGAGTGACATCTGTATTTTATTTTACCACCCCCCACGGGGTTTCTCTGTGCAGCTCTGGTTGTCCTGGAACTCTCTGTAAACCAACCAGGTTAGCCTCAAACTCAGAGATCCGCCTGCCTCTGCCTCCCAAGTGCTGGGATTAAAGGCATATGCCATCACACCTTTAAAACAGCCTTATACTATTTTAAAAAGAGAAACTCAATATTCAAAACTAAAAAAACTCTTGGTAAGTCCCTACGCCTGTGCAACTATATGCAAATATGTGGCTGGGTCTTCAAATCTCTTCAGCCCCACTGACTCTCCAGGGTCCAGAATCTCACTTCCCAGCTTCTTACTGAGGGTTTTGCTTCCTGCTGCCACTACGAGGCGCCCGAACAAAGCACAGGTCAAAGCCTAACCACTTGATCTGCGTGACCCGCGTCGCACCCAGTGGGCGTCACGTGACAGACTCGGTCTTCCTCCAATCGCAGTGCGAGCTGTGGGGATTCTCTCTATTACTTGGTCTCAGGCTTACAACACCTTGTTCTTCCATTCCCGAAGTGGGCTTGCTCCTTGCCACCAGCGAGCCAGCAGTGACTCTCAAGTGTTTTTTTTCTTAATTAGCTTCGCGGGGCTTGGGCCTGTAGCTCACTCAATTCCGGAAGTGACGTTTCCCAGAGGGGCCGGAAGTGGCAGTGGAGGGAGGGAAGATGGCGGAGGTGGTGAGTCCGGTGCCCGGGGCGGGGCGGAGGGAGCCAGGGGAGGTGGGTAGAGCCCGAGGCCCCCCAGTAGCCGACCCTGGCGCCGCGCTGTCTCCCCAGGGGGAGATAATCGAGGGCTGCCGCCTGCCCGTGCTGCGGCGCAACCAGGACAACGAAGATGAGTGGCGTGAGTGACGTCGGGGGGCGGGTCCAAGGAACCAGAGGGCGAGGGGCGGGAGGGAGTCAACGAGCACACGGGAGGGGGAGGGGCTTCTGCAATCCTGGGGCGGTCGCAGATACTCGGGAGGAGGGGCGTGACTTTTAGACGTGCGGCGATGAGCCGGGCGGGGCTTGAAGAGAGGTGTCACTTGGTGACTGAAGAGGTCTTGAGCCAACCCTTCTAGGTGCTGGGGTATAGGGATCCAGCCTGGAGGTGGAATTCAGGTCGGAGGGTGGAGTCTCATGACCTGGCTAGGCTAAGACCCCCTGTCTGTGCTGTTCCCATAGCCCTGGCTGAGATCCTGAGCGTGAAGGACATCAGTGGCCGGAAGCTTTTCTATGTCCATTACATTGATTGTGAGTACTGGGCCGGGAAAGTGGGGTTGCTGGATAGGATTGAGGGCAGCTTCTGGCCTTCCTCCTGAACCATTTCCACTGCTGCAGTCAACAAACGTCTGGATGAATGGGTGACTCACGAACGGCTGGACTTGAAGAAGATCCAGTTCCCCAAGAAAGAGGCCAAGACCCCTACCAAGAACGGACTTCCTGGATCCCGCCCCGGCTCTCCCGAAAGAGAGGTGGTGAGTAGGTCCCCCATTTCACCTTTTCTCTGCTGCCTCTTCCTTCTGGCATCTCTTGGCCTCAGGGGTTCCTGAATGGGCAGGAGGCAGCATTCTCCTGCCATGACTTCAACTTGCAAAAGGATGGGGGCCAAATTGCAGGTGTAGCTCCAGAGTCCACTATTGCCTTGCTTTAGAGAAGGCAGAGGGTGGGATTTGACCATTCCATGTTGAGGGGCCCATTTGCCCCTTCGCCATCCCACCATCCCCACCCCAGAGGAAGACTGGACCTATCTCTACAGCCGGCCTCCGCCCAGGCCAGCGGGAAGACCTTGCCAATCCCGGTCCAGATCACACTCCGCTTCAACCTGCCCAAGGAGCGGGAGGCCATTCCCGGTGGCGAGCCTGACCAGCCGCTCTCCTCCAGCTCCTGCCTGCAACCCAACCACCGCTCAACGGTACCCTCAGCAATTCCAGGGACCTTGCTTTCTTCTCAGGTCCCACCTTCTCTACCTTCTGACCCACCTTTCCTGGTTTCTCTCTGCAGAAACGGAAGGTGGAAGTGGTTTCACCAGCAACTCCAGTGCCCAGCGAGACAGCCCCAGCCTCAGTTTTCCCTCAGGTGAGTCTTGCAATTTTGTTTTTTAAAGATTTATTTTTATGTGTATGAGTGTTTTGTCTGCATTTTGTATGTGCACCATTTGCCTGCCTGGTGCCATGGCCAGAAAAGGGCATTGGGTCCATTGAAACTGGAGTTAGAGATGTTTGGCCACCATACATGCTGGGAAGGGAACACATGTCCTCTGAAGAGGAGCCGCCTTGACAGCCCCTCCAGTCTTACCCCTTCATCTTTTCTCAGTCTAGCACCCTCCTTCAGGTTCGTCTAACGCTCATCCTTTCTCTTCCATCTCATTCACAGAATGGATCAGCCCGTAGGGCAGTGGCAGCACAGCCAGGACGGAAGAGGAAGTCTAATTGCTTGGGCACTGATGAGGTGGGTATCAAAGAACAGAGGAAGAGAAAAGCTGGGTGAAGGGAATGGACTTGGGCAAGGAGAGTTCATTCAATGACTAATTTAAAATCATAAAAGCTGGGCAGTGGTGGCACATGCCTTTAATCCCAGAATCCAGGAGAGGCAGGCTGATATCTGAGTTTGAGGCCAGCTTGGTCTACAGAGTGAGTTCCAGGACAGTCAGAGCTATACTGAGAAACCTTGTCTTGAGGGAGGAAAAAACCAAAACCAAAAACGAGGTGGTAGGCAGTAGATGGTGATGAGATTAAGAGCCAGGCAGATTAGCCATTAGGTGATTTTCATCATATCAGTTTCTCAGTTTTGGTTTATTTTGATAAGAGGATTATGATGCTTTCCCCTTAGTTAACGTTAGGTTTGAAGAAACCTATGGCAGGGTTGTGAGCCATGTTCTGCTTAACTGTCTGCTATAATCTACCACTTCCAACTTGCCTTGGGCAGGACTCTCAGGACAGCTCAGATGGAATACCATCAGCGCCACGCATGACTGGCAGCTTGGTGTCTGATCGGAGTCACGACGACATTGTCACCCGGATGAAGAACATTGAGTGTATTGAGCTTGGCCGGCATCGCCTCAAGCCGTGGTACTTCTCCCCGTACCCACAAGAGCTCACCACACTGCCTGTCCTCTACCTGTGCGAATTTTGCCTCAAATATGGCCGTAGCCTCAAGTGTCTACAGCGTCACTTGGTATGAGTGGTCTTGGGAGGCCTGCCTCTCCCGTATGCCCACAGCAGTCCCCACCTGATCCTCCTTTTGTCCTTAGACCAAATGTGACCTTCGGCACCCTCCAGGCAATGAAATTTACCGCAAGGGCACCATCTCCTTTTTTGAGATTGATGGACGGAAAAACAAGGTTAGTGGCTGGGGCAGTAGGGCCTAGAATAAGCCACATAAACAACTTTTTCTTGCTCAGAACAGTTGACCACTCTGATTCAGCCTGTTTCATTGAATTCCTGGTGTAAAGCAGGGGCGGTAGGAGTGCACAAGACACTAAGATTTAGACCAGCTATTCTCTGAGAGGTCACTTGACGGTAGAAGCAGACACACCACGGCTACTCAGATCCCAATGGAGAAGTATCGTGAAACGAAGCATAAGTTAGCAGAGTTCAAAGGAAGTTATCACCAGAACTCTAGGTAGTATATGCCTATAATCCCAGCACTCAGAAAGCTCCTGAGTTCCAGGTCAGCCTGAGCTATAATGAGTTCCAAGCCAACATGGGCTATAAAGTAAGAAGGACTTAGTTTCGAGGAGCCAAGAGCAAAACAGATAACAACTTATGGTAGCAAAAGTCAAATGTAAAACTAGAGGCAGTTTGAACAGTTTAGCCTAGCGTTGTAATCACAACATCCAAGAGGCTGAGGCCAGAGCATTTGAAATTCAAGGCTAGCTAGTAAGGACCCTTTCTCAAAACCAAACAAACAAAAAAGATTTTAGATGGGTTGGGTGGCATATGCTGTAATCCCAAGATTCAGGAAGCAGGGGCAGGTGGTCTACTGGTCTGTAGGAGTTCTGGGCCACCCAGGGATATACAGTGAAGCCCTATTTTGAAAAAGTTTCTAGGTTGACCTATGAGCCTGAATATGAAGGAGAGAACATTTTTTAAGGCAATTCTAAGTAGTTGTCTGACATGCTAGAACAGTATACATGAAAAATAAAAGGGAAGGGAGAGGGGATAAAGCAAGACTTTGAAGGTGAGAGGTCAGGTAGCAGGAACAAGATCATTGGAGGAGCAGGTTTGGGTATTCCTGGCTGTCCTGTATTCAGGCTGGCCTCACAGAGATCTGCCTGCCTGTGCCTCCTGAGTGCTGGGATTAAAGGTGTGCGCCACCACCACCCAGCCACACTAATGTGTATTAAGAGTAAAGCTATCTAGAATATTACCCTACAAATCGTGTGTATAGTAAAGCAGCCAGTCCAAAGTTTTGCAGGAAGAACCACCAAGTCTGGCATTTTCTTAACCCTCCATTGGAGAATACCAGACCAGTTCCCAGGAGGCATCACTGTGGCTAGAGCAAGAGGGTTTTTGACACCCAAGGACAGCCATGTGGGCAGAACTTCTGTTCTGAGACTGAGTTTGAGGCTAACTCCATGGGGAAATTTTTTTAAAAGGGGAGGTGGGCAGGCAGATGACACCCACTTTAGCCTTTAATCCCAGTACTCGGGAGGCAGACATCTGAGTTTGAGGCCAACCTGGTCTACAGGATGAGTACCAGAACAGCCAGGACTAAACAGGTAAACCCTGTCTCGAAAAACAGACAAACAAGGTCTCACTATGTAGCCCTAACTGACTGGCCTCAAACTTACAGCCTGCCTCTGCCTCCCGAGTGCTGAGATTATAAGCATACACTACCATGCCTGGCTTGGAACATTCTTGACTATTGTTAAGTGGAACAGAAGGCAATGCTGGCCCAGGGCAGGCTTTGCTGGGTATACAGGAAGCTGTGTAGCTCACCTAGGGGCAGGCAGCTAGGCACATGCTCCTGGACACTTAAGTGGCAGCAGTGGCGCACCCCTTTAATCCCAGCACTTGGAGGGCAGAGGCAGGCGGATCTCTGAAGTTGAGGTCAGCCTGGTCTACAGAGTGAGTTCCAGGACAGCTGGGGGAGGAGGTGGCCCCTTACCTAAACAGTGGTAATGGCCTGACTGGTGGGGTCAGGGTCCTAGGAGGGAAGCTTATCACTTGTCAACTTGAAGCAGCACAAAGAAGTGCTCCCCAGAGTTCTTGAGATGGCTCAATGGGTAGAAGTCCTTGTCACACAACCCTGGGCACTTGAGTTCACTTTGTAGAACCCATACCAGAAGGAGAGAATGGACTTCTGAAAGGTTCCTGACTTCCACATGCATGTGGTGGTTTATGGGCACCTGCAGCCATAGCCACATATGCCACAACAAAATGTACCTCTTTGCTGGGCTGTGGTGCTACACACGGCACACACCTTTAATCCCAGCACTCTGAAGGCAGAGGCAGGTGGATATCCATGAGTTTGAGGCCAGCCTGGTCTACAAAGTGAATTCCAGGGCAGCCAGGGCTGCTACACGTGAAATCCTGTCTCAAAAAACCAAACAAAGCGTAACTCTTTACCCAGAGTAGTGACTGACAGGCCTTTGTCTTTACAGAGTTACTCACAAAACCTGTGTCTTCTGGCCAAGTGCTTCCTGGACCACAAGACGCTGTACTATGACACAGACCCCTTCCTCTTCTATGTGATGACAGAGTACGACTGCAAGGGCTTCCACATTGTGGGCTACTTCTCCAAGGTCAGCACTCACCCCGGCTGTGCCTGGACGGCCAAGCCCCAAGCCAGGCCTTTGTTACAACTCACCCCTCTTTCAGGAGAAGGAATCTACGGAAGATTACAATGTGGCCTGCATCCTGACTCTGCCCCCGTACCAGCGCCGGGGCTACGGCAAGCTGCTTATTGAGTTCAGTGAGTATTGGAGTCTGGGGGCTGACGGGCTCATCATCTGTGCGTCACATGCAGGCATGCCCATCACCAAGAGCTGCCAGAAAGAAAGGGTCACTTTCCCAAGTTCTTTCCCCGAGTAACTGCCCTATTTCTTGGAGGTTTCAAACCCTCACTTCTCTTTGGCTAAAGGTTTAAGTACTCCCATACTTTTCCAAGCTGGAATCATCTGTTCTCATGTGGAGCAGCTCAGCTCCTCATGCTCATCTATAGGTGTGTACTGGTACACGTTCTCGGTTACGTCACCGGGTATCCCCTGAGCCTTGCAGGCACATGTGCAAAGGCTGTTTAACCCACTGAAGGATGAGTTTGCCCCTGTTCTTTGTCACACTAGTCTTTTAAAGCCCAGGAGAGCTTTGGCCCCTTCGCACAGGCTCTTAACTCTGCAGTCACATTGTTTTCTAGTGTTAACCCCATCCACCCCATCCCATTCTCTCAAATATTCTCTGATCTAGGAGTCAGGGAAGAAGGGTTAGCTTTTTTGATGGTGAAACACAGGTGCTTTACTTGTTTAAAGTCATGATCTGGAGTATTTTTTAGTTGGGTGGTTTCAAGTTAGGAATTACTTTCTCTAGAAACTCGGGGGACGGACCATAGAAGTACCATGAGACAGATACAGGGAGGGGCAATCACTGAACAGGGTCAGGAACTCAGAACTAGAGGAAAGTGTGGCATCCAGTGGGTTCATGGAACCATACACGTGTGCATCCAGGAGGGTTGAGTAGGAAACCCTATGCTCTCTTGCACTTCTGGCTGCCTTTCCAGACACCAGCCTCTCTGATCCATCTTGTCCAGGGATGATTGAGCAAAGACTGGCCAACAGCGATGTAGCTAGGAGCAGAGAATGTCAAGAACCATTAAGAGGCTGGAGGTATAGCTGAGGGTAAGGAAGGCTTTCTCCAAACCAACAGGGCCATCCCCAGGGTCCTGACAAGAGAGTAAAGAACCGTCAGCTCTGCGGTTCCTAAAGGTCTCATTGTGAACTGTCTGGCCTGCCCAGTAGTCAACACAAGAGGGAAAGGACAGTTACAGAAGTCAGTCACCTGGCTCCGAGGAAGCCAGTAACATTCCCAGGATCACAGCTAGACAAACTAATGACCCTGAAAAGGCTCCAGTATCCTAAGGTCACAAAGGCCTCCCTCACCACCCTTCCAGTGCCCCCAGACACAGGCTGGGATGGCAAAGGAGAATCTAGCACTTCCATCTCACCAACTTCCACTGGCTGGCAAGTACCCAGTCATAGCTCCTTTCTAGGTGCCTAAGCTCCTCTACCCACTCAGCAGGCAGGGAGGCTACTCACCCATTACCAAGAGTAAGTGAGAGACAGAAACCAGGCAGCCTAGCTCTGCAGTATCTGCTCTTACCTATACCTGTGCATACCTTGATGCTTACTCAGCCTCTGTGCTCCATTGCTTTAGGCTATGAGCTCTCTAAAGTAGAAGGAAAGACAGGGACTCCTGAGAAGCCCCTGTCAGATCTTGGCCTCTTATCCTATCGAAGTTACTGGTCCCAGACCATCTTGGAGATCCTGATGGGATTGAAGTCGGAGAGCGGGGAGAGGCCACAGATCACCATCAAGTGAGCCTGAATGCCCAGCTGGGGGTGCATGGTACGGCCTGTCTGTTCCTGGGGCTCCTGGGGACAGATGATACCCTCAGGGGACCTAACTTTTGCCCTCCCACAGTGAGATCAGTGAAATCACCAGTATCAAGAAAGAAGACGTTATCTCCACACTACAGTATCTCAATCTCATCAATTACTACAAGGTCAGGAGACACCTAAGGGGATACTGAATGGGGTGCAGGTGGCAGACCCTATGCGCTGACCACATGCTGGTCTATCTCTTGCCTAGGGCCAGTATATCCTCACTCTGTCAGAGGACATCGTGGATGGCCATGAGCGGGCTATGCTCAAGCGTCTCCTTCGAATTGACTCCAAGTGTCTGCACTTCACTCCCAAAGACTGGAGCAAGAGAGGAAAGTGGTGACCAGGCTCTGCCCATTGCAACACCGAGAGCTGGCAGAACTGGGGCTTCAGGCTCTCATCCCTTCCGAGAGGCACGCCAAGGGAGACAGGGCTGAGGACAGCTCCAAAAGGAGAGGCCTAGGAGGGGCCAACTAGTGGACAGTACCAAGGCCAGCTCAGGGCTAGCTGGTTCATGGGCCCAGGTCTGCTCTGAACACAGGGACCAGAGGGATCCAGGTGGCCGTGTACACTGAGCCGGTGGGAGCGCTCTGTACAGAGGACTGTGATTGTAAACATTTCTTTTGTAAAGGAGCAGCTGGAGGGTGGGGTGGCTGCTGGTTGTAAAATTCTGGCCCCTCTTGCCCCCAGCAATAAATTGTTTATATATGCAGAGTTATCAAAAGTTCTTGCCCGACTGGGTGTCATACCATGCCAGCCTCTCACAGGTGCTAGGAAGAGCTCATTTATTGGGACAGAAACAGTGGCTCCAAAGTGAACTCATTGCTGGTTTACTGGTGTGAAGGGATCCGTGGCTTCCGTTTTCGTGCTCTGGCTATCAGTCCTCAGGCACCTGTGCGTGAATCTGCAACAGGAGTCACTTCTACTACGTGACTTTTAATACAAAGCATTTAGGTGGGGACTCAGCTACTCAGGGTAATAGTTCCTTCTAAGAAGTCCAGACGACAGAGGTGGAAGTGCCTCCCACCACTCCGCAGTCTGGTCCTCTAGAGTCATGGTCCCCATGGTGCTCACTGCCTAAAAAGCCCAAATCACTACGGACGACTCAAACCGGGTGGGAGGACGGACCGAGCCTAGGGAGAAAAGGGCCGTATGTGTACTCACCGCTGCAGCGAGGCTGGGCCAATCTAGGGCCCTGTGCACTTTGGCATCCGGACCGGGGACCGTTTCCAGACCCCACAGTGTGAAGTGGCTAAAGCTGCCGGTGGCTCCGATGGAGCGGTCCTAGGAAAGGCCGAGTTGAGAACCGGCACCGCGGCTATGACCCTCGTCCCGAGTCTACCCTCTCCCTCTGCTCACGAAATCGCGCGCTAGCGGTTCCTGCGCCTTGTTCGTTTTGTCTTCCGCGTCCCCCGAGTTCAGCTTCCTTATCAGCCCCTTTCCCATCTCCTCCGTCACCATCACGAATCCCGAAAATCCCGGAGGCACAGCCACCTCCTCGCCCTGCAGGCAGCGACCCCGAAACGACACCTGCAGCCCTGTGGGAGGAACACGCAAAGCCCATCAGGCGGGCCTGGCCCCGGGGAACGGGCTGGCGGCTTCTCCCGCGGACCACCAAGCCTGTGAGCGCTGTGGCCTGAGCTGGGCCTGACGGGACTCACCGTCTGCACCGCTGCGAACGGCGGGTGTGAAGAAGCGTTCCACCGGAGCGGGCCGGCTCACCGGAACCTCGCAGGGCAGGAGGTGCAGCGTAGCCGGCGCGGCGCCACGCAGCGAGCCAGAGCGCAAGTGGACGCGCTGTTTGCCGTCCGCTGCGTCGTCTGGGCTCTCCATCACCAGACGCTCGCGGGCTCAGGCAAAACCTGGCGGGTGAAGCGCGCGAGGCCTGTCGGGAGACCGAACACTCTCGGCGCAGAGCCTTGTGGGATTCGTAGTCTTTTCACCGGAGGCCGCTGTCTGCGAGGACATGCCTTCCTGTGGTCAAGGCTTTTTTATTTTTATTTTTTAAATCTTTAACGGTGTGTGATTTCATCTTCGTGCCTCCACTTCCCCGGTGCTGGGGTTTATAGCCCTGTGCCACCATACCCAGCTCTAACATTTTTCTTTTCTTTTTTTCCAAGACAGGGTTTCTCTGTAGCTTTGGACCCTGTCCTGAACTCACAGACGTCCACCTGTCTCTGCCTCAAGAGTGCTAGGATTAAAGGCGTGCGCCACCACCTTCTGGTGAGCCCTAACATTTTTATGGTTTTTCTGGTTGTAAAAACACTAAATGGAAGCCGGGCGGTGGTGGCTCACGCCTTTAATCCCAGCACTTGGGAGGCAGAGGCAGGCGGATCTCTGTGAATTCGAGACCAGCCTGGTCTACAAGAGCTAGTTCCAGGACAGGCTCCAAAACCACAGAGAAACCCTGTCTCGAAAAAAACAAAACAACAACAACAACAAAAAAAACTAAATGGATTCCTGTGACAGTCCTATTTATATAGGTTGTCTGGTAAATTACTGGGTTTTGATGGTGATGAGGATTGAACTCAGGGCTTTGGACATACTAAGCAAATGCTCTAGAATCACAACACTGCAGGAAAGGGACCACGGAAAGAACAGCCTACCTCTGACTTGACCCTCGAGCCAGAAACCATGGCCAACCTTGCCCCTGCTGTCTCCTAGCCCCAAGACTTGAAAATCCCGTGACTCGCTGGCCAAACAATGTTTCAAAGTTGGTAGCCAAGCAATACTTCCAGCTCCACCGAACTTTTCTACTAGTGCACTGTGTTATGGTCCACAAACCCTATGAAAGCCCTCTCCTCCCCCAACCCTCTGCTGTCTCTCTTTCCGTCCAGAAGCATCTGCCACCGGGAAAACACGTGTAGACCCCAGTCCTGCTTATTTGTTTCTTAAAGCGAGGGACATCGATCGATTCCTCGACTGCATTCTTCCCTGTGTGACTTGTCTTGCAGACCTTTGTATAATAGTCTTGCTATAAAGAAACCTTTTTGTTTGTTGTTTTTCTTTGTTTTTGTTTTTTTTGTTTGTTGTTGTTTTGAGACAGGGTTTCTCTGCATATTCCTTGAAACTGACTAGGCAGATTAAGCAGGCCTTGAACCCAGAGATCCGCCTGCCTCTGCCTCCCAAGTGCTGGGATTAAAGGCCCATGCTACCACCACCCAGGAAAGAAAACTTCTTATACCCACTGTAAGAGATTGGTATTCGTTCTGGACCCCAAGACCAAGTTCTCAGCACAGAGATTTATTCGCCCTAGAGGGACAGAGGGCAGGGACTAAGACAAAGACGGGAGATAGAGGATGAGGGAGAAGGGGAGGGGAACAAGGGAGAGGAGGGAGGGATATTGTCCAGGAGAGAGACAAAGGACTGCTCTGAATAGAGAGGAGATGGGTGTGACTCTAGGCAAAAGGCAGTTTATAAAGGTACAAGGGAAACCCTGTGTTAGGATGAGGTGTTTAAGTTTGATTGGACATATTAATTAGGTCAGCCAAAGGGGGCTTTGGATTGCTCGACTTCAATGATTTGATAGCTGGAACTTGGTAGTCAGCCTCAGGAGGAGGGAGTGGCGAAATAAGGGCACAGACCTTAGGGGGCTTGCTTTAGGAATGGTGAGCTAATGGATTTAGGGAAGCCTAGGGGATGGGGAAGGGCAAGGCCTGGCAGAACCATGTCTGCCATGCTCCAGTCAGCGAGAATCCCTCCACTCACACTTTCTTTTGAATTTGAAATCGCTGTTTTTTGGGGAGGAGTGTGCCTTGGACACCATGGAGGCCAGAGTACTAACTGTGGGTCTTGTTTCTCTGCCGTGCAGCTCCTGGGTTCTCAAACTCAAATCACAGTGGGCACCTTCGCCTGGAGACTATCTTGTCAGCCCGATGTCGTCATATTTTCAACATTTTCTCATGTCTGTTGTTTTTGAAAATGCTTTGCATTTTTCAGTTCAGCTTTTTTGTTTGTTTGTTTGTTTTAATTTTGTTCAGCTCTTTGTAATGTTTATTGGTTCAAATACCCAACACTGGTAAATGTTGTTGAATTCTTCAACAAAATAAATAGATATAAAACTATAAAAGTTGGGCTGGAGAGATGGCTCAGTGGTTAAGAGCATTGCCTGCTCTTCCAAAGGTCATGAGTTCAATTCCCAGCAACCACATGGTGGCTCACAACCATCTGTAATGAGGTCTGGTGCCCTCTTCTGGCCAGCAGGCCATACACACAGACAGAACATTGTATACATAATAAATAAATAAATAAATAAATATTTAAAATAAAAAAACTATAAAAGTTGATCAAGTTAAATTAATTCATAGATGAACCATATAATTTATTATATAAGTATATGGTTTATTAGTTTATAGAAAAGAAACAAGCATTGCTAGAAGACAGTTAAATATTGTATACAGATATTACTTTTTAAATATCTTTTAAAGATTCATTTATTTATTATATATACTGTGTTCTGCCTGCTTGTATGCCTACAGTCCAGAGGAGGGCACCATATCTCATTACAGATGGTTGTGAGCCACCACGTGGTTGCTGAGAATTGAACTCAGGACCTTTGGAAGAGCAGGGAATGCTCTTAACCTCTGAGCCATCTCTCCAGCTCGAAAGCACATTTTTTAAAAACAAAATCTCACTATGTAGCTCTGGCTGGCTTCAAACTCAGAGATCCTTCTCCCTCTGCCTCTCAAGTGCTGAGATTAAAGTCCTGCATTGCCCAGCAGGAAAATCAATTTGACTACTTATTTATTTAACCATTAACTAACCGTGTGTATTTTATATTGATATAGTCACTCATTAGTTACAGGAGTTTTTGTGTTGATTCTTCTAGATTTTTGTATAGTCATGCCACCTGTAGACACAGAGTTTTGTCATTGCCCCCCCCCAGCTCTATCATTTTTTGCTTTTTCTTGTCTTATTGTATTAGTGAGGACTTCCAGGATGATCTCTGAAAGGAGTGTGGAGGAGAGATAACATTGGCTTCCGACTGATCTTAACCGGGATTGGGGATTCTAGCTTCTCACCATTAGGTAGAATGTTAGCTGTAAATGTTCTTTTCTTAGGGGAGAAAAGAGGAGGGGAGGGAAGCGGAGAAAAATACATAATGCCATAAAAACAATTTTTTAAAAAAAATATTTATTTCTTATGTATACAATATTCTGTCTGTGTGTATGCCTGCAGGCCAGAAGAGGGCACCAGATCCCATTACAGATGGTTGTGAGCCACCATGTGGTTGCTGGGAATTGAACTCATGACATTTGGAAGAGCAAGCAATGCTCTTAACCTCTGAGCCATCTCTCCAGCCCCCCATAAAAACAATTTTTAAAATATTGTTTAAAATGTTCTTTTCCTCATCTCCTTTTGTGGCGACAAACTCAGGGTCTCTCACGCAGTAGGCCAAAACTCTACACTACCCATATCCCAAGAGCTTCTGGGTTTTGTTTGCTTGGTTGGTGTGTTTAGATAGTGGCCAGGCTGGCCGCAAACTCGCTGTAATTCTCTTGCTTCAGCCCAGCCTCATTACTTACTTTCAATTTTTTTTTTTTTTTTTGGCTTTTCAAGACAGGGATTCTCTGTGTAGCCCTGACTGGTCTGGAACTCACTTGAAGACAGCCTGCCCTCGAAATGAGAGATCCGCCAGCCTCTGCTTCCTGAGTGCTGAGATTAAAGGCGAGAGCCACCACTAGCCAGCTTTATTACTTTTACAAAATGTTTATTACAGTGGACGACAGACTTCAATATAACACTTCGTTCTAGTTACAGGTGACAGAGATGTGCTAGAGGATGCAGATGTTTAACTGGGCAGGGAGAGGGGCACTGTCCCCTAGAGGATCCAGATGTTTAACTGGGCAGGGAGAGGGGCACTGTCCTCTAGAGGATCCAGATGTTTAACTGGGCAGGGAGAGGGGCACTGTCCTCTAGAGGATGCAGATGTTTAACTGGGCAGGGAGAGGGGCACTGTCCCCTAGAGGATGCAGATGTTTAACTGGGCAGGGTTAGGGCACTGTCCCCTAGAGGATGCAGATGTTTAACTGGGCAGGGAGAGGGGCGCTGTCCTCTAGAGGATGCAGATGTTTAACTGGGCAGGGAGAGGGGCACTGTCCTCTAGAGGATGCAGATGTTTAACTGGGCAGGGAGAGGGGCACTGTCCTCTAGAGGATGCAGATGTTTAACTGGGCAGGGAGAGGGGCGCTGTCCTCTCGGGAACGGGAACAGCTGCTTTACCAGATCTCCTGCCCTACTCTGTTTCTGTGTCAGTCTTTCCTTCCTTGTGCATCTTCAGGGCTTTTTCTTGTGACATTCACCAGATCCTGGTCCTTTCTTGTGTCCCCATATCCCTGTCACTCCCGTGTCTCACTAAATTGGCCTTGAATTTATGATCCCCCCCGCCTGATTAGTTGGGTTCCTGATTAGTTGGGATTATAGGTCTGTCCCAGAGCTTATGTTTTCATACAGTTCTTTGTAATTTCCCATTACCTCATCATTTGGTACCACTTATAGGAATAAGTTCTTTTAAAAAAATATGTATCTTTAAAAATATATTCTGTAAATATATATTACAGGCTGGGCAGTGGTGGCGTACACCTTTAATCCCAGCACTGGGGAGGCAGAGGCAGGAGGATCTCTGTGAGTTCGAGGCCAACCTGGTCTAGAAGAGCTAGTTCCAGGACAGGAACCAAATGCTACAGAGAAACCCTGTCTCGAAAATCCAAAAAAAAAATATATATATATTACATATAATATACATAGTAATATATTTATATATAATATAAAGGTGTCGCATGCCTTTAATTCCAGCACTCAGGAGGCAGAGACAGGCGGATCTCTATGAGTTCGGGCCATACACACACACACACACACACACACATACATATATATACATACACATATACATACATACACACATATATACATACACATATACATACACACATGTATATACATACACAAATACACTCATATATACAAACACATATACACTCATATATACAAACACACATGTATATACATGCACAAATACACTCATATATACATACACATATACATACATACACACACACACGTGTACCACAAGAATCCTCTGGAATTGGAGTTATGGATGGTTGAGAGCTAACACGTGTACTGAGAATTCATTCTAGGCCATCCGCAAGAGCAGCCACTGCTCTTATATCTGCTGAGCCGTCTGTGTAGTAAATTCTTTATCAGAATGAGGAACTGAAGAAGTTTCCGTACTAGTTCGCTGGGAGTTGTTTTGTTTCCGAATCATGAATAGTGCAAGGTTTTGTCACATCTTTTCTCTATGTGTTGGTATCTATCACATTAATCTTTTTTGTTTTTTAAGAGTGTCTCACTAAACAGTTCTGGCTGGCCTCAAACTCACTAAGTAGAACAGGCTGGCCTCTAACTCAGAGTTCCACTTGCCTCTGCCTCCCAAGTGCTGAGATTAAGGCTTTTGCTCTTGGAACTCAGAAGAGGATGTCTTAGAGCAGTCTTTCTGGTGATCATCTCCTGTCCTGGTACCCAGCAAGAGCCAAAGCCCTGGAACAAACAACTCCTGTACCTACAGCAATATGACCATTGGGGGAAAATAATTTCATAGTAATTTTTCATTGCATTCCTCCAGAGATGTTCAGGAAGAATAAAAGTATGGAGATGTTTACATTTTACATTGTTATGGTAAATAGTCAAATTTCTACCTCAAAGTAGAGTGGAGAATCTTTTTCCATACATATATTTATCATTATTTACTTATTTTATGTGTATAAGTGTTTTGCCTGCATGCATGTCTATCATATTAGTATCTAGCACAGGTGGAGGTCAGAAGAGGGTGTCAGATGCCCTGAAACTAGAGTTACATACAGTTGTGAGCCACTATGTGGGTGTTAAGAATCAAACCCAGGTCCTCTGGATGAGCAGCCATGCTCTTAACTGCTGAGCCATCTCTCCAGTCCCCAAAGTGATCGAATCTTAATTACTTTGCTCTGTTTTGAGAGAAGCAGAGAATAGAACATTGGCTTTAATGTGGATCTGTGTGTGTGTGTGTGTGTGTGTGTATAAATTGTGGATTTAGCCACTGTATAACTATGTAGAATTCTCAGATTGCTTTTGCCCATTATAGATAATTTTTTAAATATTTAATATTTTTAATTTTAAATATTTATTTATTTATTATGTATATAATATTCTGTCTGTGTGTATGTCTGCAGGCCAGAAGAAGGCACCAGACCATCTCTCCAGCCCCCCATTAAAGATAATTTTATGTAAAGAAAACAGGTGTTCAAAAACTAAGTTCTTCTTTTTTGAAAATATTTATTTATTATGTATATAACATTCTGCCTCCATGTATGCCCACATGCCAGAGGAGAGCGCCAGACCTCTTTACAGATGGTTGTGAGCCACCATGTTGCTGGGAATTGAACTCAGGACCTTTGGAAGAGCAGGCAATGCTCTTAACCGCTGAGCCATCTCTCCAGCCCTCCCCCTTTTTTTAAGTTCTAAAGGCATCAACGAAAATCTTATTTATTTATTCATTTATTTATTTATTTATTTATTTATTTTGGTTTTTCGAGACAGGGTTTCTCTGTGGTTTTGGAGCCTGTCCTGGAACTAGCTCTTGTAGACCAGGCTGGTCTCGAACTCACAGAGATCCGCCTGCCTCTGCCTCCCAAGTGCTAGGATTAAAGGCATGCACCACTACCGCCTGGCTCGGAAATCATTTATTTATTTTTCAAGACATGGTCTCTCCACAGCTCGCTCTCTTGGCTCTCTACCTCCTGAGTGCTGACATAGGTGTGTGTCACCATGCCCTGCTAAGGATCTTTTTTTTTTTTTAAGATTTATTTATTTATTATATATTCAGTGTTCTGCCTGCATATGTCCCTGCAGGCCAGAAGAGGGCACTAAATCTCATTACAGATGGTTGTCGGCACATGTGGTGGCTGCAAATTGAACTCAGGACCTTTAGAAGAGCAGGCAAAGCTCTTAACCACTGAGCCATCTCTCCTGCTCCAAGGTCATTTTTTAGTTAACTGTAGATTTGGGAATCAGCTCATTACATATTCAGGAGATATACTGAAGCTGTGAAAACTCTGGCTCACAATTCTGCAGTGTAATTTGCTATATTAAAACTCACTCTTGAGAATAAGAGATTTCCAGGAAAGAAGACCTTCCACTGTAGGAGCTGGGGTGGGAGACACCAGCACACAGACGATGGTCCTCAGTTATCGTCCAGTTCATAAAATACCTGACCTGGTGACTTTATCTGTTAGGGTACAAAGTATACCAATTCTCTGAAGTATCTTCTAGAAGTTAGAAGCAAGGGGACCACATTGCTACGATCATTAGCCTCATACCCAAACCAAATAAGGACAATTTCTAAAAAACTCCACAGAACAGTATCTGTCATGAACACAGATGTAGACATCTATGACAAAGTT
Source organism: Microtus pennsylvanicus (assembly GCF_037038515.1). Taxonomy (NCBI): domain Eukaryota; kingdom Metazoa; phylum Chordata; class Mammalia; order Rodentia; family Cricetidae; genus Microtus; species Microtus pennsylvanicus. The sequence goes on along the minus strand of NC_134583.1, from coordinate 88,738,179 downwards.
TGGCGAAATAAGAGAGAGGGGCCATAACTTGGTAATACAGCACTGACCAAGCATGTGTAAGACCCTAGATTTGAACTGTGTGCATTGAAACCTTCTGTTGGTCACCCAGCACTTGAGAGGGTGAGGTAAGGAAATCCTAGATTCAAGGGCAAACCTTATCTCATGAAAACCAATCGTGCTGGGCGGTGGTGGTACACACCTTCAATCCCAACACTTGGGAGCTCAGGAGGCAGAGGCATGTGGACCTCTGAATTCGAGGCCAGCCTGGTCTACAGAGCGAGTTGTGAGTTCCAGGACAGCCAAGACTACACAGAGAAACCCTGTCTTAAAACAAACAAACAAAACAACAACAACAACAAAAAACCTCACAACCTTGTTCAGATAGCTGGAGGACAGCAGTTTCGCAGTTCCCAGAGGGGACATGGGACATGGAAACGAACTGCCCTCCACACACTTTGTCCTATGTGTCCCTTCCATTTAGTTATCGGTATCTATATAGGAATGTATGCACGCATGCAGGTATCTGTGGAGGCCAGACAAGAGTATAGGATCCCCTGGAGTTCGAGTCACAGGTAGCTATGAGCTGTTAGACATGGCTGCTGGGAACTGAACACTCTAGTCCCCTGCAATATACTTTTGCTTGTTAAGACAGTCTTCCTGCTGGGTGGTGGTGGTGGCGCACGCCTTTAATCCCAGCACTCGGGAGGCAGAGGCAGGCAGATCTCTGTGAGTTTGAGGCCAGCCTGGTCTACAAGAGCTAGTTCCAGAACAGGCCCCAAAGCTACAGAGAAACCCTGTCTGGGAAAAACCAATATATATGAACCCATTAGCTGGCTTTGAACTTGAAGCCTCAGGCTCTGGACTTTAGGATTATAGGCATGCACCACCAGATCTGGCAATGTAATATCTTATATATTAATATATATATATTAATATATATAATTATTATATATAATAAGCAGGTGAAGGTAAGAAAGTGTCCCTTAGAAATAAGCAAACCTAGAGAAGTGGTTATGAAAACCCTGACTAGCCTGCTAGTCAGAATCACAGGCCACAACCTGGGACTTGCTATTGGTGTCTGAACTGTGACATAGGACACGTAACTTGTTTTGGTGGGTGGAATTGTTCATAAGGTGTCCAGCACTGAAGGAGTGGGTGAATAAAAGAGGACCATGGATGGGTAGGAAGATGGGCGTAAGATAGAGGTTTCATCATTAATCACATGGACCAGCTATCCCTTTGCATGTATGCATGTGTCTGTGGTCCTGTGTAAATGGGTTTATGTGCATATATGTGTAGTAGGCCAGAGGTGGACACTGGGTCTAACTGCTATTCACCTTACTGAGGCAGGGTCTCTCGATGAACTTGGGGTTTGCTGACTCAGCTACACTGCTTGCTCAAAAGCTCCAGCTGGGGCAATAGTCGTGCACCCTATTAATCCCAGCACTTGTGAGGCAGAGGCAGGTGGATCTCTGAGAGTTCAAGGTCAGCCTGGTCTACCTTGAACTCTCAGAGTTCCGGGACAGCCAGGATTACACAGAGAAACCTGTGGGTTTTTTTTGGGAGGGAGCCTGAAGACCCCGCATCTGCCTCCCAGCTGTGTGGTGAGAGCACAAGCCCTCATCTGGCTTTTGGTGGGTGCTGAGCTCCACTCAAGTCCTCACATGTTTCCGTGGGTGCTGAGCTCCACTCAAGTCCTCACATGTTTCCGTGGGTGCTGAGCTCCACTCAAGTCCTCACGTTTGTTTCTGTGGGTGCTGAGCTCCACTCAAGTCCTCACGTTTGTTTCTGTGGGTGCTGAGTCATCTCCCCAGCCTCCTGATCAATTCTCCCTAGCCGCAGGCTTAAAGCACCACTTGGTTTGCAGGGAAGAACGGCTTTCAGGGTCCCTTTGCTATGACGAGAACTGGATGACACCCCCGAGATGGCCTCTGCATTAGACGCGGAGGTGGCAAGGCTCTCTCTAGCAGCAGCAGGCTTCTGGCTCAGTGGGTGCGGGGAGGCAGTGGTGGCACCCACTCCCCATGCGGGACTGCAGACAGGGGAGCTTGCTCTGGAATGAACAGCTCCAGTGGTGGCTTCTGGGGAGCCTACTTCTCTTGTTTCCTAAGAATTGTGTAAGGAACTGACCTATATTCTTTCTCAGCTCAAACCAGGTGGAGAAGTTTCTAGAATGACCACCTTCCTGATTTGGCAATGGCTCCCAAGGCGAATGGTACGGAATGGCTTTTTCCTCACTGAAATATTTCTTCAGGCTCAGACGATTCAAGAAACTTGAGGATCTGAAAGCTCAGAAAGTTACAGGATTGGTGAGGCCCATCCCTCCCGTTATAAAAACAGTCAACAGTTGATGTGGGGAACCTTAGGGGGAGCTGTCTGCAAGTCCTGTAAAAAGCTCCAGCTTCCCGCGGTGGTCACGCATGCCAGAGTGGCTTTTACAACTGTCTTTGAGTCACCCGTACTCCCGTAAGTAACTCCAATCCACTCACTGGCTCATTAACTAGACTTGAACGGAATTTTTCTTTGTTCTTTTGTAGGTCCCTATCTGGGATGAAAAGTCACACAACAGGAACAAGGCATTACCATGGCTTGCTCCTGAACCTGGCCTTTTGCCGCAAATTGGCCCAAGCCTTCTTTACTCTCGAGACTTAATTGTAAGAAACCAGAGCAGGGGCATCAAATACACCACACCACAGGCACACACCACACACATGCACGCGTGTGCACACACACCACAGGCACACACCACACGCACACCACAGGCACACACCACACGCACACCACAGGCACACACCACACACATGCACGCGTGTGCACACACACCACACGCACACACCACACACATGCACGCGTGTGCACACACACTACACGCACACCACAGGCACACACCACACACATGCACACGTGTGCACACACACCACACGCACACCACACACACATGCACGCGTGTGCACACACACCACACGCACACCACAGGCACACACCACACACATGCACACGTGTGCACACACACCACACACATGCACGCGTGTGCACACACACCACACGCACACACCACACACATGCACGCGTGTGCACACACACCACACGCACACCCTTTCCCCAGAACAAACTCAGGCCAAGGTTGTTCTTCTACTCAGCAGGAACTGACTGCTGCTTCAGCGCATCCTACCAGGGCTTCTCAGGCCTGAAAGGGCCAGGGACTGGCCCTGCACGTCTCTGCTGAGTGGGGCAATGGTGGCTGCCATGGGCTGACAGAATACTACTCCCTCCCAGCTGAGTGACCCAGGAAAGTCACTTAACTCCTTCAGCTGCAGATTTCCTCAGCCGTAGGGAGAGACCTGCAGGGTTGTGGCAAGGACGGCATGAAGCAATGTGTGGAAAATACCAGCCTGCTGCCTGCCCTCGGTGTGTCTGCATCCTCACGGTCTTGCACATTTGGAGAAAGAAGCTAGAGAGCATGGTTTTTTATTTTTTTCGAGACAGGGTTTCTCTGTAGTTTTTTGTGCCTGTCCTGGAACTAGCTCTTGTAGACCAGGCTGGCCTCGAACTCACAGAGATCCACCTGCTTCTGCCTCCCGAGTGCTTGGGTTAAAGGCGTGCGCCACCACCACCCGGCTTGGAGAGCATGTTTTTATCTGAGAGGATTCCTGGGCATAAAAGCTAGGCTTTTAAAAAACCATGTGGGCCCCTCCATCTGCTTAGAACCTTGCCGGCACACCCTCCCTACAGTTGGTTCCTACCAGAACTGCCCAGGAAGGGGCCATTTAGTCACCAAACTTTCTCTCCAGAGTCCAGGCTGCTAGCCTACTGTGCCATGGAGTCTGAGCTCAGCTGGGGCGGCGTCAGGAGGCCCAACTTGAAGCTCCAGCAGCCTTCACACGAAGTCACCTTGGGCTAAGCCAGACCTCATGGGAAACATATTGTTCGGAGTGTCTGAGCAGGGATTGTGGAGGGCTGTAGGACTGGCACTAGCCTGGATCTTTTGGGGGCTTAAGACCCAACCCCAGAAAGTCTGCTCCTAACAAGGGTTCAAAAGAAAACAAGCCAGCGAGTGCTGTTGATCAACGAGATTTTATGGGGCAGGAGCTACAAGAACATACTCCTTCGGCAGTCCCTTGAACCAGCCCCCAGGAGCATGTCCTGACTCAGCGGGCTGCAAGGCCACGGAGGTAGTCCCCTACCAGGGGCAGCACGGCCCAGTTGTCAGTCCTGAGGGCCACAGGCACACCATCCACCTGAGCTGTCTCAAGTCGCAGCAGCAGCATGGAGTCAGGGGGCAGGCGGACAGCTATGAGGTAGGTGGTGGGGGGCTGAGCCACCACAACAAAGGGCTCTAGGTGTTGGGACACCAAGGCCTCCAGGCCCTGTGGCCCAAGTGGGCACCACATACGACTTTCTACACCCTTTGGCAGGCAGGAGTTCCAGAGGTCATCAAAGAAACACACCTCAGAGCCTTTGGGGAGTTGGGGGAAAGGCAGGAAGAGGTCAGCAAAGTTCACGGACAAGGGTGGCAGGTGAGCGTGGCATGTGAGGCCAGCAGGTGTGGTATAAAGGGCCTGGACATGTAGGCAGGCAGGGGCTGGGCGGCGGGGCCGTAAGGGCAGGTACAGAGGACGGGCAGGCTGTCCCGGACACAAGCAGGGTATATGGACAGTCTCCAAAGGCTCATAGAGCTGTCCTTCCACACGGAAGCGCAGCTCCAGACAGTAGACAGGACCCTCCACTGCCTCCACCTGCAGAGGCAGCGACAGGAGCGGGCCTTTGGCCTTCTGAGGCCCCACGCGCAACCGAATCGGAGCTGGAGTCTCCTGCACCATCAGTGTTGATGCAAAGCCCTGGTTCTCAGCCACTAGAGAGGATGCCAGGGCAGGTGCAGCAGGAGAGGGGCCCAGGGCCACGCCCAGCTTGGGACTTGACAGGTGGGAAAAGAGAATGTAGTATAGTCGGGCATGGTCCCGTCCATCGGCATCCTCTAGCTGTCTGGCCAGTACCTGCAGCAAGTCTGCCAGGCCATCTCCCGCTCCTGCCCGCAGCAGAGCTCGGCATACCCGCAGCAGGGCCTGTTGTAGGCCCCAGTCCGTGCAGTGTACGGCTGCAGCCTGTAGGAAGCTGAGGGTGGCATCCTGAGCATCTCCTTCTGCCACCTTTGCCAGCATTTTCAGGTGCCAGCAAAGTGATTCGTTCTTGCCTGGCCTGGCTACCACTTCTTGCTGCAGCACTGCCCTGAGGGGCTCTCTCAGCTCAGGGCTTACCTGATCTAAGAGGTCCACAAAGTGGGGAGCCAGAGAAGGCCGAGCTCGGTATAGTTGGGCCAGTCCATGAATCAAAGATGTCCGTACTATAGGCTGCCCAGGCAGGCACCTGGCAACGAGGTATGAAGCCTGGAAACAGAGAGTGGCCAAGGCCTGGGGACCACCATCTAGGGCCGCTCTCTGCTGCAGGCCAGCCATCAGCTCCTGCAGGTACCCCTGTGGGCTCTGAACCTGGTCTTTCTCTTCTTCCTCGGCATCAGCACAGACCAGGCAGAGCAGATGCAGGCGGGCCAACAGGACCATCGGGTCATGCAGGAGACTGGGCATGAGGCCCTGGCATAGCTGGGGACCCAACAGCAGTGGGGCAGCCTCTTCCCCTTCTGGACCCAGTGGGCAATTCTCTGGGAAACGCAGGAGGCACTGCAGGTAAAAGAGGTGTGTGGGTGAGGGCAGGGCCGGGTGCTGGGCCACCAAGGTGAGCCTGCGGAGCAGCAGGGCTTCGTCCTGAGCAGTGAACAGAGCCTCGCCAAAGGCCGCCTTGAGAGCCAGGACTGAGTGCAAGAGGGTGAGCTGTGCTGTGCCCAGCAGCCGAACTAGCTGTGGCTTGAAAAGCACTGGTGGCTGTCCCCGAAGACCCCGAAGGGCCCAGCCCAACAGCCACAGAAGCTGAGCCTGAGCCACAGGCGTGAGCAGGTAGGAGGTGTCCAGAAGCTGGGCCACTGCAGCCTTCAGCTCTCGGGCCTCCTCAGGGCTGGGCTCTAGCAATGGAAAGCCATGCTCCTGCTCAGCTGTGGGCCAGCTGGGTGCCTGGGGCTGAAGATGGGCATCCGGCCCTTCAGCTCGTGTCCAGTCCCAGGGACAACTCCCAACGGAGGAGACCCCAGCCACAAGCAGGCCTTGCAGCCCAGCTCCAGCTGCAGCCCTGGATGGTACCACCAAGGTGTTGTGCAGAACAAGGGCCAGCAGCAGGCTGATAGGCTGGATGGGACCCGTTTGCCCTAGGAGGCTACGCAGCGTCGCCAGGGAGCCGGCCAGCAGCCCAGGCTTGCAGCGCTCGAGTTCTCCAAGGCATTCACACGCTGTGGCCTGTAGGTGGCGCTGTTCCGAGGCGCTTCCAAAGCTTCGTCCCATGTCCCGGCCAGAGGCTAAACCAAGCAGAAGGGGCAGCAGCCGGCAGGAAGCTCCTGAAGTGGGTCCCACGGCACCTCCTGACACCAGGACTGTAGTGGCTGCCAAAAGCAGGAGCCTCCGGAGAGCTGAAGGTTTTGAGGGCAGGAGGATAAGAGTGTCCAACAAGGAGGTGGCAGCAGCCTCCGCGGCGGGGGCATCAGGCCACAGTTTGTCAGAGTACTCCAAGCTCAGTGTCAGTAATGAAACCTAGATGGCGGATTTAAGAGGGACTCGTGAAGACGAAGCTCAGCTTGCAGTGGCAGGGAGCAAGCATGTGGGCCGTAGCAGGGCACACGGGCAGTACCTACCTTAGTCTGCTCGCTTAGCTTTTCACTCCTTAGATCACTCAGCAGGTCGTGACCCAAATCCTCACCTTCCGCACCTGCCAGGAAGGCCGATGGGCTGGCTCGGAAGGCCCCCAGGCGCTGGGTCCAGGCTTCACGACTCAGGGGCCCCATGGCCAGTCATCAACTAAATTCTCTGCAGAGGAAAGGAGCATCAGGCCCTCCGCCGCAGACACGGCGGCGAGGACGTGCAAGGCCTTCACGGCCGCCAGAGGGCGCCCGGGTCCTCCACCGTCCCAGAGGGGGCTGCTGTCACCCTAGGGCCATCTCGCAGACCCCAACTGAGTCCCCAGGGCCCAAGGTCCCAAGCTGAAATCTGGAGGCTCCGGGGATGAGGCCGAAAGCAGCAGCCCAAAGCCCCTGCGGGACGGGAACCGCCGCGATCAGGGTGGGGGTACCCGGGAGGTGCGTGCCGAGAGCTCATTAGGCCGCCCGCCTACGAAGGGCACCGAAACCACAGCGTCGCCGGGGCCCCTGGCGCCCGTGGTAACGGGCCGGCCTCTCACCGCTTGAGTCAGCTGCCGCGGGCGCTCGGCCGGCTCCTTCCGGGCTGGCAGGCTGGCGGCGCGGGCCGGGGCGGGGCGCGCGGCGCGTGGGCGGCCGGGACCGGGCGAGCCCAGAGGCGGGGCGTAACGGAGCCTCCGCCTGCCACGCCTGCCGGGCCGGCAGGTGCCGACACGCCGGTTTCGCCAGGTCTGAGTAACTGTCTCGCTTTGCAGGCCCCCTGCCCCGAAACCGCCGCAGGCACGGGCAGAGGCGGGGTTTGGTGGGCCGAGCTCCCGGCCCGCTCCCCGATGGGGTGCGTTCCCAGGCCCTCGAGCGGAACGGCGGCTTGGGCAGGCGGGGAAGGCCGCCAGCGCGTCCCCTAGCCTCCCCGCACGGCGCTCGGGACTGAGCTCTGCTGCCCGGCTGCTCGGTGCGGGTCCTTGAGCGGCCGCTGGGGGGCGCGCGGGACGCACACCCAGGGTAGAGCAGGAAGAGCAGGCGCGGGTCACGGTGGGACCGGTCGGACCGGCGCCGCAGGGCTTGGCTTGGCGTCCTCCACGCTGACCGGGCTCTGCTTGGGGGCGAGGAGCCGGCGCCGGGGTCGCAGCCGTATAGTAGCTGCTGACCTGTGCCCGAAGTCACACCGATTGCGAATAGGGGTCGGGCAGGCTAGAGTACTGCGGGCTGGACCGGCCTTAAGACGCCGCGAAGCCGAAAAACAACGGGAACTTGACTTTGGTTGTACGTGTTGGTGGGGCCTGGAAGGTCACTCAGCTCGTAGCACAACTAATGTGGACTGAGAAACCAAGGCTTGAGTAGAGACCGGACTGCTAGGGCCAAGTAGTGCGCTCCGTCCTGGAGTCCAGAGGGCTAGATCCAGGCTGCGCCCCTGGAACTGGGCCTGTGGTTCAGGAGACCCAGACTGTGGGTATCTGTTGGCCGCTAGTTTCCAGGGCACAGACCTACTGGCGTCCAAATCTCGTTGCTCACCGCCCTCAAGCTTTCTGCTAGAGTCTGTGAGGATTAAACACCTGAACCCCTATTGCTACGTTCAGGCAACTTGTCTGTCTCCCCTTTGGCTGCCCATGCCTTTCCCTGCCACACTTGAGAGTGGTGAGGGAAAACCCTAAAAGGAAGGGTGCCTGGGCCTCCAGAATAAGGATAGGAGAGAGGGGATGGAGATGGGGGCGGGGAGAGGGGCAGGTCCAGCTAGAAGCCTCCTCTGGGCTCAGGCTCCACAGCTGACTCACAGGCGACAGCTCTAAACCACTTCCCTCTAGGTGCCTCAGTTTCCCCATCTATAAACTGGGAGTGATGACTCCTGTTCAAGGAGCTTTGGGGTGGGGCGCCTGGCTAATTAGGCCTAAGATGAAAGAGGCCAGGATGAGAGCAGCCCTGGGCTGGGATGGCAGGTTGGAGTAGGAGCCTGTCTGGTTTCCCTGTCGGAGGCCCAGAGGGCGCTGATAACTGCAGGTCCTGTCTCCCAGCTCTCCAGGAGCCAAGAAGGATTATTAAATCCTGTTACAGTAGAGGAGAGAGGCTTCCAGGGGTCAGGGAGTCCAACTCTGGCTGTGTCCCAAGCTTCTGATGCTTTAGTCTCTGCCTCCCTGGGCTTGGGTTCTTTGAGGTGGCATGTGTGGTTTCTAGCACCTGATGGATGTGTCTTCCTAAACTCACCAGGGCTCCTGGCAACCCTGGGTACTGAGGGTGGGTGTCTGTCACGCATGAACTTTCAGAAGCCCAGAAAAAAGAAAAGGTGCAGTCTGTTGCGTGAAACTCCAGAACCTCCTGCAAGTGGAATTGGACTCTGCTGCGTGCAGGCTCTGCGACCCTCGGGTCTCTTGATGTCCAAGTTCCTGAATGGGCCCTGTTCTCACCTGCCTGCTCAAGTGTCCTCTACGAAACAGACTGGGCATGCGAGAGGTGTCCTTGGCTCTCACCATCAGGTCTAAGGAGAGAGGTGTCCTTGGCTCTCACCATCAGGTCTAAGGAGATAGGTGTCCTTGGCTCACCATTAGGCCTATGGAGACAGAAGCTCCTATTTGTTCCCTCACGTCTCCCTCCTCTGCATTTCTGTCCCTCCCCATGCATGAGAGTTCACTGGAAAAAGGAGAAGTTAATCCTTGAATGGCCCTGGGCCTTGATTTTTTTTAAATATAACTTTGTGTAGTCTTTGGGAATTTCACTTCGTGCACCCAATCCCACTCACTTCCCAGTTCTTCCATGGTCTGCCTGTCACCCTTGTATCCCCCCTCCCATTTTCTTATCTGTAAAAATGGGACCTAAAAGAACCCCCTCCCCATAGCACTGGGTTTGTGGATACAAGGATGCTTCACAAAAGGAGTCCATGGACCAGAAAGCATAGTAGGTACCAGGGCAGGGGTTGGGGAGTGGAGGGCGGCTGCCAATGTGCAGAGTTTCTTTTCGCAGGGATTTTTTTTTTCTGGCTAGTTTTATGTCAAACTCGACACAAGTTAGAGTTATCTGAAAGGAGGGAAGGAAACTCAGTTGAGAAATGCTTCCATAGGATCCAAATGTAAGGCATTTTCTTAATTGGTGATTGATGGGGAAGGGCTCAGCCCATTTTGGGTGGTGGTCCTGAGTGCTATAGAAAGCAGGCTGCACAAGTCAGTAAGCAGCACCCCTCCATGGTCTTTGCATCAGGCTCCTGCCTCCAGGTCCCTGTCCTGACTTCCTTTTGTGATGGACTATGATGTGGAAGTGTAAACCAAATAAACCCATTCCTCCCCAGCTTGATTTTGGCCATGGTGTTTCATCGCAGCATCGATAGTAACCCTAGAAAGCTCTGGACTTAGGGTGATGGCTGTAGAACTTCCTGGAGACTAAAACCCCTGAATTATATGTTTTGTGAGGATGAAGGTTATGGAACATGGATAATAATAAAGCTATTTAAAATGGTGTTTGTTGGGTTGGCCATGGTGGTAGACACCTTCAATCCCAGCACTCGGTGCAGAGAAGAGTTTCAGACCAACCTGGTCTATAGAATGAGCTCCAGGCAGGCCCAGGGCTACACAGTGAGGCTGTCTTTAAATTTTTTTTTTAAAAGATGTTACTCCCAACCTGAAATCACAACCACTCAAGAACCCGAGGCAGAGGCAGAAAGGTCAAAACTTCAAGATTGGTCTACAGAAAATTAAGGTCAACTAGGTCAACTTAGCAAGACCACGACTCAGGAAGTAAGAGAGAAATGGGTGGAGGGCTTGCTTAGCATGACCAAGGTGTGGTACCACGGTATGGTAAAATAATTTTAAACATAGTGTTGTAAATAGGGACCCTTGGGGCTGGGGCTTGCTGCACAAACAAAGGCTGAGTGTAGCAGGGAGCACCTATGACCCAAGTGCTAGGGAGGCAGAAACAAGAGGATTGTGGGAGCTCAGCCAGTTGAGCCAGTTCAGAGAGAGAAGCAAGGAAGAAAACACATGTAGAGAGCAACTGTGGAAGACACCTGACTTCAGTTCCTGGCCGTCACATACCTGTAAGCACACACACACACACACCTTTAGTGTGCATGCATACATACAAAATTAATATAAAAGATAAAAAGAAACAGGTCCTAGAAATCCTGATACTGGTGGGATGGCAATGACAAACCGCTAACAAAGAGAACAGAATCCGGTGGTAGAGATGACAACAGGGGCATCAGCTCTAGGAAGAAGGGACATTGGTCAGAAACCTGGATGAGGAGCAGTCAGTTTCCAGATGGGGAAAAATATGGTCACAGGAGAGGCTACAGTGAGAAGATGGTGAAGAGCTTGGGGTGGAGGAAGGAGTGCTTTGGGCACACGGGGAAATGGCAGGAGGCAGAGGCCCTTAGGAACAGGGCACTCGGGGCTCTGTCCACTGAAGGGAGATGAGGGTATGGATTTTCATAACATCTATGGCTGGTTGTGGGGCTAGTAGGGAGCCCAGAGCAGGTGAAGGGTGGCAGGGACTTGGCCTAGGTGGCAGCTAGAGGGAGAGGGGTGGGGAAGAGAGAGGCAGTGACTTGGGGCTGTGGGACTCTCATTTGGACGCTGATGACTTCAACAGCAGAGCCAGAATGTGGAGTCTGTGAGCTGGGCCTGAACCTGGCAGATGGGACCTGTAGCTACTGTGGTGGAGTTTCACCCCACGCTCTGGTACCCACCAAGAGCAATCAGCTCCACTCCACAGACCTTGGCTAAAAACCATCTCCTCTGCCATGGTCCCCAGCCTTTTGCCATCTGGCTAGGGGTGGCCCCTTATCAGGAGCTTTGCAGATTCCATGGGTCTATTCCCAAGCCGGTCTGGAAAAGCTGCTGGTTGGCAGGGTATGGAGGCAGGAGGAACAACGTGATCCTCAGCAACACAGGGAGGTAGAGGCCAACCTGGGGTGTCTGACACCTGTCTTAGCTGAGGGGGTGCAGGGGAACCTGCTCAGGTGGCTGACAAAGGACCCCGTCAGCCCGCTCTGAAGGGCTGCCCACTGCAGAGCTGCTGTCTCCCAGGAAAAGGTCATTCTTCAGAATCTCGACTGCCAAAGGTCAGAGCTAGAACTAGGAGCCCGAGGTCACAGCTAGGGAAACTGAGGCCCTGAAAGGGTAGATGACTTGGCCCAGATCCACAGGCACTGACTGCAGTTGTATTCTTTTCTGTGTCTCTTCAGTATGTATCTCCCATGACCCTTTGTGCTTTAGACCTCCAGGTTTACAGCTCCTTCCATGCCTCCATCCTATCCTGGCTCCTAAGAACTGTGATAGCAGGAAGGAGTAGTTCCACTCACCATCCAGTACCCTTCCTAACTCTTCAGGCTCTTTGGGATGGGGATTGAGTACCATATCCAGACAGCTCACAGTGGGCATCATGGTTCTTGCTTGCTGCGGGCTCCACTTCCCTTCATCCTCTTGTCCTCTATACCAACAGGTGATGTCATTCAAGACACTTGACTCATGGCTTGGTTTTCACTGTGACTCAAGCCACCATCTCTTACTTGGACCATTGCAGTAGCTCCAACACAGCCCTGGTCTCCTTACCGCCACCTCCCTGCTCCTTCTCCATCCAGCATCACAGGTCATGCCAGGGACCCAGCTTTCAGCTTCCCTCCTTCCCAGCATCCAGCCACCACAGCTGCACACACTAGATTTGTTTTCTACCATGGGCCTTGGCGCCAGCTTTTGGTTCTGATTTATGCTCTTGGCCATTTTGTCCAGCTGGCTCCCACCTCTCATTCAGACCTCAGCAACCCCACCTACCACCATCACAACCCCAGTAATCCTTCCCTATTCTATGGGTTAGCATATGGCTTAGTGGGAAAACGCTTGATGAGCAAGCAAACCAGCCGAAACCACGAGTTCTAGGTCCAGTGAGAGGACCTAGCTTTTTAAGTTTTCTTTTTAATTTTTGAGACAGTCTCTCTACATAGCCTGGCTCCCCTGGAACTCATTATATAGTCCAGGCTGGCCTTGAACTCACAGAAAAACCTGCCTCTGCCTCCCCAGTGCTAGGATTAAAGGCTTGTGCCACCACACCTGATGGTGGAGAGACACCTTTTTTTTTTTTTTTTTTTTTTTTTTTTTTTTTTTTAGTTTTTCAAGACAGGGTTTCTCTGTAGCTTTGGAGCCTGTCCTGGCACTAGCTCTTGTAGACCAGGCTGGCCTAGAACTCACAGAGATCTGCCTGCCCCTGCCTCCCGAGTGCTGGGATTAAAGGCATGCGCCACCACTGCCCGGCGAGAGACACCTTATTTATTTATTTATTTATTTATTTATTTAGGATTTCTGCCTCCTCCCCACCACCGCCTCCCATTTCCCTCCCCCTCCCCTGATCAAGTCCTCCTCCCTCATCAGCCCAAAGAGCAATCAGGGTTCCCTGCCCTGTGGGAAGTCCAAGGACCTCCACCCACCTCCATCCAGGTTTAGTGAAGTGAGCATCCAAACTGCCTAGGCTCCCACAAAGCCAGTACGTGCAGTAGGATCAAAACCCATTGCCATTGTTCTTGAGTTCTCAGTAGTCCTCATTGTTTGCTATGTTCAGCGAGTCCGGTTTTATCCCATGATTTTTCAGTCCCGGGCCAGCTGGCCTTGGTGAGTTCCCGATAGAACATCCCCATTGGAGAGACACCTTCTTAAAACATAAGGTAGAGTTGCTGTAGAGATGGCTCACCAGTTAAGAGCACCTGTTGCTGTTCCAGAGGCCCTGAGATCAATTCCCAGCACCCACCTGCCACTCCAATCCCAGTGCACTGCTGCCCACATCTGGCTTTCTCAAACACCAGGCATGCATGTGAGACACAGACACACATGCAGACAAGACACTCATACATATAAAAGAGATAAGCAAAAATGTAAAGACCATTCATTCCGTAAGTATTGCTATCCCACAGGAGCTGCAGCAGCAGAGAGATGGCACAAAGGCCCCAGTCTCCTGGACCTCACTCTGTTCGCTGTGACTCTGTACCAGCAGGGACACTGGACTGGCTGGCTTCGCCCAGTTTAGCTCCCCACCTGGCTTTCTGGACATCCAAACTAGTCCGATGAGAAAGCCTGGCTCTGTATCTAGGGTCACCTGTGAAGTTTTCAAGTAGACTCTCCTGGGCACTCCCTGGGACCAGCCTGTCGGGATGGCACCACAAAAGGGCTCAATGCCTACTGTGGAAGCTGGGCACGGTTTTAATTCCTGCACTTGGGAGGCAGGGGCAGGCATCTCCGAGTACAAGGCCAGCCTGGTCTACAGAGCAAGTTCCAGGATAACCAAGGCTACACAGGGAAATCCTGTCTCAAAATGACAACAACAACAACAACAACAATAATAATAAGGAAGAAAGAAAGTGAGCTAAGTTCAGTTGCCTCCTAGACAATCCATGTTGCTACCCCAGGATTTATTGCTAAAGATAAGCATACAGTAGTTGCTCACTTAATGCTAGTTGAAGGGCAAGGTCCAAGATCAGAATGAGAGGTGGATAGGGAAGAGTGGACTATGACAGACAGCTCTCCAGGGACAGCAAAGGGAGGTGGCAAACCTTAATGGCCCTTAGGGTCACAGCACCTTCCCAGTAACTCTGTGATTCTCCGGGAATAGAGAGTTCAGGCTCCTGGTCCAACTACTTCCTGCTCAGTGAGAGGGAGGCTGATGGTCTCTCCTCACCCACCCATCTTCACAAAGATCCTGGGGAGATGTACAAGGTCTCTCCAAGTATCTCCATGTTTGAAATGTCCTCTGAATGCCTCTGAGTCCATCCTAACCACTTCCCTTTCCTTTTGACTTATCTTGTGCAGATGTGTGCGTGGCACCAGTTACCCAGTGTGTCTGTACAGGTGAAAGAACAATTTGTGGGATCAGTTATCCCTTCTGCCACGTGAGTCCTGGGCGTTGACCTCTCAGCCAGCTCCAAGGCCTTCATTTCTTTGGCTTCTTGTTGTTTTGTGTTTGAGGCAGGATTTCATGATGAATTTAGGCTGGCCTCTACCGTTCAGCTTCCCTGCCTCAGCTCCCCACGTGCTGGGTTATGACCTGTGCCTCCTGACTTTTGAACTGTGTGAATTCATTTATCAGACTAATTTCCTTCACAGTCTGTTCCAGCAAACATTTAACACTGTGAGAAAGTTGCACTGAGGTCTGGAGTCTAAAATGTTAGTAGCCTTTAACTGCAGGTCCCATCCCTGCCTTTAATAGGTCAGCCAGTAAAAGAAACTCAGCCACGGCCAAAGTGTCACAGTGAAGTGGCTGAATGAAGGCCACGGAACACTCCCAGGCAGTCCAATGGGGGTGGGGCATCACTCCAACCGGGCCTACTGAAGAACACAGGAGTGTGGATGGGGAGTAGCTGCTTGTTGAGTTCCCACCCAGGGAGGATACTGGTACAACAGGCAAAGAGGACTAGGTCAGACCTCAGCTGGGGTCTTCATCACCTGGTCTCTCACGGATTTTCAGAATCCCAAAACCGGCTATTTCTGAGTTTGGAAGACCGCGTCCGCCTATATGCCATGGCGCTGGCCTCAATTAAGTTGGACTCAGGTCGGTTAAACACCGGCACAACCGAAAGGCGGGCTCGAGCTTTTGGATTCACTGGCGCTTCCGAGCCTCCCAGTCTACGCGCTCCTGCCGCCTGGCGTGCCTTCCCGTAGGAAGCCGGTGCCCAGCAAATACCTCTGTGCTGAATCAAGAATTGCTCAGCCCGGCCTTGGGGATCCAGGGCCGCTGGGTGCGGGCATGGGCCGCCTGTTCCCGCCCGGCGGCTTTGTACCTCTCCGAGTGCCTGGGGCGCGTCAGGCTGGGCCCAGGCCTGTTGGGCGAGTTTTATGTCATCGCTCACAGAGCGTGCTAGCGACGGTGCAAATAACGTTGCCCTCCCTTCCCGTGCCTGCTCCTTCCGAAACTCTAGTTTGCAAACCTGACGACGCCGGGCAAGGGAGGTCCGGGTCGGGTCGGGTGCTGTTGGGTGTGGGTACCGGAGCCCGCCTCCCAACCCACCCCTATCGGGCCGCCAACCCCCCCACTTCCTACCCACGTCGTGCCGCCCCGCCCGGGCCGCGAGGCCACCTCACCCGCAGCGGAATGGAAACCGGTTCGACAGGTAACAAATAGGTGGGTTGTCACCGTTATTTCCCAACGCATGCGCCATCGCGCTCCCGGCCACTCCAAGCTAATTAGATCAGATCAACACCCCCACCCCACCCCCGCCCGAGCCACCAACACACACCGCCGCGAGCCAATAAAGCGTGAACCCGTCCGTCCAGCTCGCACTTGAAGACTTCGCGAGCGGCCGCAGGGACGCCAGTCGAGCCAGGAGACGCTCGCTTGGCGCTTCTCCATCCGGGTGCACCTGGCTGCACCCGCTCTGCGGGCACCGGCGGTCTTCGGCGGAGTTGGACGCTCCACGCGCCGTCCCTGGTACTCTCTTCCCTCAGAACGTGGGACGCCTCGGCGAACTCCTTTCTTGAACTGTCCCCATTCCCGCGCCTCAGCCCCGAAAAGGTGGGACGACCATCCGGACTCGACTTACGGGAGCGAACCGCGCCGGTCCAGGAGGGATCGAAGATGCCCCGCGCATTCCTGGTGAAGAAGCCATGCGTTTCCACGTGCAAGAGGAACTGGAGCGAACTCCCAGACGAGGAGCGCGGCGAGATCTACGTGCCAGGTGAGGCATCGCGGGCTCCTGGCGCCGGGAGGGCGGGGCGCACGGACAAGCGGTCGGCGCCGGTCAGTGCGCGTGGGGACGCGGATTCCCGCCGCAGACCGACCCCCGGCGCGGGAGGAGCACGGTAAGGCGGATGGGGCTCCAAGCCGAGGCTCGGCCGATGTCCCAGACTAGGGATCGCAGGCCCGCGCCGCCGGGGATGCAGCGGGGTGTGTCACGGCTCAGGGGACGCCCCCCAACCCCCACCCCGGGCTCTCGCATCGTAAATCCAGAAAACCTGGACTTTCTTTCATGAGGCAGTTGAGGATCACTGAAGCGATGCCACTTTGGTGGGGAGGGCGGGGGACTGGAAAGGAGCTGGAGTTTCCGCTAAGACATGGGCTACATTGTAAAGGAAAACTTGGAGCTTTAGTCGCACACACAACACTGCTCGCTTAAGATAAGAGAGCCGAGGTTCAGGGCTTCCGAGTTTCCCTGGTCTCCAGCCTGATGGTCCAGGAGTTGCTGAGAAATACACCTGATGCACCTTGCTTGCCCTTGAGACAAGGTGGTGTTGGGTCCCACCTCTGTTCACCCTTGCAGAGGACACTAAGCAAAAGAGAGTTCTGGAGCCCACTCCACACCTAAGGTACACACTCCAGGAAGCTGGTGTACTAGTTTATTTAGGGAAGACGCCTTGACAGCCTGCGTGTCATCTTAGAATTAGTAACCGGAGTTGTCTCTTCCTCCGGCAGCATCTTCCTCCAGAGCCCAAGGACACTTCTGCTCCCGATACAAAAACCCTGGATCCCTAGATAGGGAGGCAAGCGCTTTCTCAACTCCCCCTCCCCTGCTTGGGGGTGGGGCAGGAGCGTACTGCCCTGCGCCTCCAAGCGGGGGTGGGGGGGAGGTGGTAATTAACCAACCGACTTTGACCCTTGATCTGCAGGCTCTCTGGCACCACCCAGGCTTTTAAGAAAGTGGGGGAATGGGGGTGGTGAGTGAGGACCCTGTGTGGGCTCTTGCCTCAGTTTCCCTCTTGAATAAGCTGTTAGTGTCTTGGATGTGAGTGTTTTGTGTGAGTTCTGCCAGGATCCAGTGGTGGTAGGATGTTTTACAACTTAACTTTATTTCAAGGGGCCGTAAGGCTGTTCTGAAGGCTTCTTAAACAAGGCAATGGCCAGAAGGTCCTAGAATCTCCAGTGTGAGAAAATAGGAGGCAAAAAGGGAAGGGTGCCTCCTCACCTGAGGTATGGGCTTGGGATTTTGTGATTTCTGCTTGGCTAAGTGTTTTGGCCAATTGTCCAGCGCTCCACCTCCGGAAGGCCAGTGAGGGACACAGCCCCTTCCTTGCTCCAGCCTCCTCCCCAATCTGTGTTTGACTTGCTGCTTAGCTGCTCCTTGGGATCTGATAAACTGAACTTGGACTGTGCTAAAGGTGAGCGGTGTCTGAGCCAGGCTCAGAGTGCTGTTATTTTTAGTTTTATTTCATATCCCAATCAGTAACAGATCATATGTTGACTTTCACGAAGGACAAAGATATTCCGTTTGTTCAAATCATTCAGATTCCTGGGGTTAGCACAGATCTGAGGGTCACAAAGACCACAGACCTGGCCTCGCAGCCTGTCCAGTCGAGGAGATAGGCGGCCTCTGGGTGGTCGCTGCCACCTACTACGGCTGTCCTGATGAGGAGCCATGCAGTGCAGGTAGTCGCTCCCTCTCTCAGGATCGCCCAGGCTGGGAAATACGCTCTTAGGAGAATTTCCCCTCGTTGGTTGAGTGAAGAGAAAGACCTGTGGGTAGAAGTTATGGGTCAATTTTCCTCCTCTAAATTAGGTGGTCCACAGGAGCCGCAGTTTTCCCACAGATTTGGAAATGAAAAGGGAATGGCCTCAGTCCACGCTTGGGTGCCTCAGATGACTGGAGTGCAGGAGGTGGGTTCTGTCTCCTGGCTGAGCCATTCCATCACCAGCCAGCCATGACCCCAGGAGCCGGCTAGGCACGTTTCTGTCACCCTACCTCACAGATTCTTGGGGCACATTTTGACCAGCTAAGCAATGACCCCATCCCCAGTGGGAGGACTGGGGAACATGGGAGCGTGTACGTTCTGACCTTCCCGCCAAGGATCCCTGAGACCCTCAAAGTTTCATGGAGACTACCTGGAGGGGAAGGTTGACCACACACAGAGGATGGTGTGTTGCTGGGCCTGACCTGGGATTGCCCTTCACAATCACGTCAGCCTTGCTCCCTACACAAGCTTCCAGAGGGTCTTCTCTCAGGGCCGTCACTCCTTCACCTTTGCTGAGGGCACAGCTGAGAGCCTACAATGGAAGACAGGCAAGTGAGGAAATGACCCCATTCCCTATTGAAGACAGCTCAAGTTAGGGGTTCACTCGGCTCCTCTCTCCATCCACCATCTCTCTTGGTACCAGAGTCTGTTGGTAGTATGTTTACTCTGTGGTGACAGGGAAGGATTTTTTGTTTTGTTTGTAGGCTGAGGCAGGTACCCTTGGCCGGGGGTAAATTCCAGTCCTGCACTGTGGAAGGGCTAAAGGCGCTGTAGTGGGACAGTTTCTCTACAGCTTGTCCTTGCTGAGGGAAGAAGCAACAGTCGGGAAGGGACCTGGGGACGGACTGAGCCAGAAAACTGGAACTCCAGGAGAATTCCAGGAGCCTCTTCTAGGCTCTGAGGCCCCCCACGTCCAAGCTTCCCCCGGGCAATATTCTGGCTGGCTGGTCTGTTCTGGCAGCACAGGTCCAAAGCTTGGCGGCTACGTTGAGGGCACACCTATAATCTCAGCACTTGGACAGGGCAAGCAGGAAGATCTGGAGTTCAAGGTCAGCTGCAGACGGGGTCTGAGACCTTGTCTCAAAGAAACTGAAGACCCGGATCAAGGAGGCTGAAGTGCAAGAGTGCCGGTATTCCTCCAGACAACACGGTCCAGCCTGACACTGCTCTAGACAGTGCGGGGACTTGCCCAGCTTTTGTTGTTGTTGTTTGAAAAAGGGTTACTCTATGTAGCCCTGCCTGGCTGTCTTGGAACTCACTTTGTAGACCAGGCTGGCCTTGAACTCAGAGATCTGCCTGACTCTGACTGTTCTTTCCAGGCTGAGTAGGATTGGCTGTAATATCAGCTGTGTCCCCCACCCCCAGTTCATGTAACATGTGTGGGAAGGCTGAGTTTTCATGAGCATTCTAGCGACTGCTGAGCGCCCTGGGCAGGACACGCATAGAAGAGCAGCTGGAAATGCAACTGTCGTATGAGACATTGTTGTGCAAGCTGCTCTGTACCCAAGCTTGGGGTCCTAAGGCAGATGCTGCTGCACTGTCCCAGAGAAGATGGTGGAAACAGTGCTCCAGGTTTGGGGAGGAGAGGAGGGAGCACAGCTCAGCCACTGTGGATATTTGTGTCGTCGTTCATTTTCAGCGCACAGCACATGAGAGGCAGGTGGCCCCCAGTCTGTGCGGGTGACAGGGTAAAGGATGCCACACACAGCCAGTAGGCTCCTCGTCCATTCAGGGCCTGGCCCGCTGGCACGAGAGCCGAGAGTTGAGTCTAACTTCAGCACAGACGCTGCATGAAAGGAAAGCAACTGGGAAAGGAAGCGGCTCCTGCCTATCCAGCGGAAGGGCAACAAAAGGCGAAGAGACAGGCCTGTTGCGCTCTGGCACGGCAGCGCCTGCCCACTGGCTGCTGCTGTCCCTTTCAGGTGATGGCTGGCTGATGCGCAGGACTGAGAGAGCTGAACACAAGGGACCCAGCCCTTCCAGATCAGTGTACAAGGCAGCCTAAAGCCAGCCTGGGTGTGCACACTCACGCTCGCTCACCAGCACTTGCTAGGTCAGCTGGGGGGCCGGAAGTCCAGGCTCTCCCCAGAAAGCTGAGGGCCAGGCCTATGTGCAGCCCTGTCTTGAGGCCTTTTATGGGCTAGGACCTGGCAGTCTGCCTGGTATTTGGGCCAGTGACTGAAAGAAAGGAGGCCTGCGGAGGGTAAGGCCTTTTCAAATCTGGTCTGCTGCTCCAGGCCAGCTCTGTAGCATCGCCCAGGTAAAGGCAACAGGACAGAACTTACCAGTCCCTGAGGGAGGAGGGAGAGGGTTAGCCAGACTGGCCTTGCCACACTCGGTGGCTGTGGGCGGGGGCAATGAGTAGTAGCCACCGTGGCCACTGCCTTGCAGGAAACATCTAATTAGAGGGACAGAGAGGAGCACCAGCAAGGCGCAACCAGTTCTGCCTCCTGCCATTCAGTGGCACTTGGGATAGGTGGAGAGGATGCCAGTGGCTACTCCCTGTGCGTGCAGCCCTGTAGAGACACTTTTGTGGGGGTGGCAGGGAGACAGGTTTGGTGGGGTGGGTAAACTGAGGTAAACATCCCCACCCTGGCAGTCGTATTGGCCCTTTGCTCGGGTAGATACAGCGTGGAGTGCCCATTGAGCCAGCTCTGTCCTGTCTGCTGTCCTTAGCAACCTCCCCGGGTTTGTGTAGGAGGAAAGAAAGGCCAGGGCTCGTCCTCTACAGCAGACTGCAGGCCTTAGACTCCTAGCCCAGCCTTTCCTCCATAGGGCCAAGGAGCCAAGTGTGACAGCTCACCTCACAGGCTGATCCTCCACCCTCTCAGAAGTGTCCCTCACACCAGCCCAAGTAACAGGATGAGGATGGTGGTAGTGACATTTTCCTCTACTTGGGCTGAGAAGCGGAAATTGTCATCTAGTTTTGGACTTTCAGCCAAGGCCTGTCTGAGTGGGCACCAGAGTCGCCACTACTCTGACCCCACTCTCCTGGTCCTAGGCCTGGGTGTTACACAGGCTCCACTACAGGAGACTGGTCTCTGAGCCTGACACCAGTCAGCATGGCTCAGAGAGAGGTGGTATGCCAGCTCAGGTGCCAGGCCGGGGCCAGGCGCTAGTGAATCAACTCCTGGAATGAGATGGTTCATTAAGGTCCCCCACCCCCTGGACAGACGGACGCCAGCGCCAGAAGAACGGGTTCTGGGCGGCAGGCAGGCGCATTCTCCCTCTGTGAGACTTTGTTGTGTTTTGAGGGGGCGAGAACTGGGCCTCTCCCGAAACTCAGGTACTTTTATATTTTCCTTCCCCCACAACCCTGGCGGTCCCCTAGAAGAGGTGAGGGTAATAGCCTGGGTCCTTGCCCTACATTGACATCTTTTGCTTGGAATACAGTATTCAGAGGGCTCGAGGCCCTGAAATCCTATTCATTCATCCTTTCTGTATAAGGCCCCCCTCCTGAGGTTTTTTTCCTTCTGAAACTAGGAAACTTCCTAATTTATAGCTTTTTAAGTACAGAGCTTAGGTTGTACTGACTAATTGGAAAATTATACTTCTTGTCCCAGCTCTGTGGGCCTTGAGACTTGCTACCTGTGTTTCTTTGTCCTGTAAGGACCGGGGCTCAGGGTCCCAGCTCAGCCTGGAAGGCCTGGCCCGTTGAGTTCATGGTGTTTGTTGAGGGGAGCGGCCTTGTCAAAGGGCTGCCAGGTATCGGTGATGCCACTGCAGTGCCGGAGGGCGCCCAGCCTGACTGCCACAGTGAGCGGTCCTGCAGTGGAGCAGGGTTGTGTAAGCCCTGGGCAGGGCGCCCAGAGACTGTTACGAGCATCCACCTGCTGCTCCCTGGCCTCCTCCCTCTCCACCCACCTGGCCTCTTTGCTGACAGAGCTGTGCCCAGTCTGAGCCCAGGATCCTGATGGGCTACAGTAGCAGAGATTAGCCAGGTCAGGGAGGAAAGGCTAGGACCACCCAAACCCCAAAGGTCTGCCTGTAGAATAGGCCCAGAAGGGTCCAGTTGGCCAGGAACCATCTGGGCTTGAATGAGTCTGAAGGAGCCTTTCCTGCCAAGGCCTCCAGTGGTGCCCTTTGTCCCCAGAGGAGTAAGGGCATGCTGGAATCTAGAGCGACTGGCCCAGGTGTGGCAGGCAGACACTTGGCAGCATAATTGGCTGGGCAATTCAGTACTCCCAGTTCCGCTAAGAGAAGCTACTCAGGGGCCGTGGCTCCTGGCTGGTGTCACCTGTAATCACCTGAATGGGCAGGAGGGAGGTGCAGCATCCGAGGCCCAGGGGCCTGCCCTGCTCTGCAACATGCCTGCAGCAGGAGGAAGAGAGGCCGCAGATTCTAGTCTTCTTCTTGCTCGGGAATCTTCCTGGAACTCTGATGGGTCTTTTCCGCCCACCCTCATCTGGCTGTTCTCTCTCTCTCCAGTCAGCCTGGGCTTCTGTCCACCCCCACCCTACCGGGAACCAGAGCCATCTGTGGCTGAACCCCCTTCTTGCCCTCTGGCTTTGGACATGAGTCTTCGGAACTCCAGCTATAGTGTGGCCCCAGGACCCTGTGTGGTGGCCCAGCTACCCCCTGAAGATGTGGACCATCTGACAGATTCCCAAAGCAGAGACCAGGCTTTCCTAAGAACCAAGATGAAGGTAATAATTTTCATTCTTTCTCGAGGTCCAGGGTCATGTGTAGAGGCCATGTCTAACCCACAGATTAGGGGCACAGCTATGACACAGGGGACCAATCCGAGTCGTGGACTGTGACTTTCACAGAGACTCACTTAGTTGGAGCACACAGAGGAAAGAAACAGATAGGAAGTGAGGTCACCCAACCCTTTGGAGTCTGTATCAGCAAGTGATCTCTCTCATTTATGGCCGCAAAGCCAGGAGAGCTAAAGAAGAGCCGCGTGTTTACACCAGGTCTCAAGGTGAAGAAGCTGGAGCCAGGCCCAGCTGCATCTGTAGAGTCCAATATGGGCGGCAGGGAGCAAGAGGTCTGGGTCAGTGGGGTAGTTTGCTGTTCCTTAAGTATATGGCAGTGAGCAGGGTGTGCACGGGGCAGGGGCAGCACACACCCCACCCTCTCTCCTGCTCTGTAGCACTACATGAGGCAGTACAGATGGCTTGTCACAGAGGAGAGGAAGCAGCCGGCTGCCCGGGCTGGGTGGACACTCCCCAAAGCCCCAAGGCCTGGGAGCACCTGCCAGTGGAGATGTAGCGGAAAGGTGTTCTTCTGGGGCCATCCCTCATGTCAAAAGACTAGCTATGGCTGGAAGGACAGTTCTGTCCCTTCTCTTCCTACCTGCAAAGGCCAGAGGTGGATAACTGGGGGGTAGCGGCAAAGAGGTTACGTTGGTCACAGTCACTAGGCTCAACCTCCTTGCCAGGCCTTCCTCTACCCTTCAGATCCCTACAGGGAGGGAGAGAAGAACACAGGACAGGACAACATAGGAGACATGACATAGGTCCTGGAACTCATTCTGTAGACCAGGCTGACTTCGAATTCACGGAGGTCCCCCTGCCTCTGCCTCCTGAGTGCTGGGATTAAAGGCGTGCACCACCACCGCCTGGCTCAAAGGATCTTAATTGGCAAGAGACAGGGAATTCTCCGAACACCAAAAGCAGGATAAAGGGAGGGGTGCCAATGGAAGTGTGGTATGACAGATGTCCAGGATCTCAGGAGGAAGGGCTAGTGGCAGGCCCCTGACAGAGCCCAGTCACTGTGAACAGTCAAGGAAGAGACCTGGTCGCTCAGCCACACCTTTGTGGTCACACCCAGAATGCTGTCACAGCGCTCTAAACAGTGTCTGGTGGTGGCACCAGGGTGTGTCACATGACCCAGACAAGGAGCAGGAGGGTAATAAAGATTGAGTAAGAAGACCTGCACCCGGTAATGGACAAGGAATCGTGACATTAGTCTTTCCGCCATTGCATAAATTTGAAATTTTCCATAATTAATAAAGAAAATGATGAAACAGTAGAAATGGCTCATCAGTCTTCCAGCCCTCCTCCATAGGACCTAGGTTCAATTCCTAGCACCCACAGCACCCGTCACAGCTGTCTGTAACTCCAGTTCCAAGGGATAAGACTTCTGGCCTCCATGGGCACTGGCAAGCATGTGGCGCACAGGCATGACATATACATGCAGGGAAAACACCCATAGACATAAAATAAGTTTTTATACAAAGATAGAAAACTATTTCTAAGGCTTGAGATTTAGCTCAGTGGGCAGAGGACTTGCCTTGTATTAACAAAACCCTGAGTTCCACCCTCAGCCCCTCGCGGACCAGGCATAATGGCACACTCCTGTAACCCCGGCACTTGGGAGATAAAGTCAGGAGGATGAGAAGTTCAAGGTGACAGCCTCAAAAGGGGGACCCAACAGGAAGCTGGGCCAATACCCAGAGGTTCTTTGCATCTCCTCTTAGCAAATGTCACATCACGGGTTATTGGCTCTGGAGGGTGGGCCTGCTTTTCTTGAGAGTGTTGTGGGGATGGAAGGGGGCTGGCATATCTGCCAGCCTATAGCGCTGATTTCTAGATATCTGCCACAAATACCGTCCTCACTCACAGGTGACCTTGGGGGACAGTCCAAATGGGGACCTTTTTACCTGCCACATCTGCCAGAAGGCCTTCACCTACCAGCGCATGCTGAACCGACACATGAAATGTCACAACGATGTCAAGAGGCATCTCTGCACATACTGTGGAAAGGGCTTCAATGACACCTTTGACCTCAAGAGACATGTCCGAACCCACACTGGTAAGTGAAGTCTGTCCAGAGGGCATGCCTCCGACCTGCCTGGGACCTGGGAGGCACATCCTGAAGCTTAGGGCAGTGTCCTGAATTCATAGACAAGGACTTGATTCCCAAGTCACCTGGTTACTTGGCACTCAGGTGTCCTGACCTCTGTGTGTACGGAGGCTTCGGACAGGCTCCACAGTCCCTGTCAGGTCCTGATGCCGCCCCCTGTTGTCCACAGGAGTGCGGCCCTACAAGTGCAGCCTGTGTGACAAGGCCTTCACCCAGCGCTGCTCTCTGGAGTCCCACCTCAAGAAGATCCACGGCGTGCAGCAGAAGTATGCGTACAAGGAGCGCCGGGCCAAGCTGTACGTGTGTGAGGAGTGCGGCTGCACCTCTGAGAGTCAGGAGGGTCACGTCCTGCACCTCAAGGAGAACCACCCCGACAGCCCACTGCTACGCAAGACCTCCAAGAAAGTAGCTGTGGCCCTGCAGAACACTGTCACTTCCCTGCTGCAGGGCAGCCCCCACCTCTGAGCAGCACAGGCCTGCAGGAAGGACGGGGGTTCCCTCCCCACTGCCTAGCGGGTTCACCTTCCTGCAGCCTCTTGCCAGAACACCAGGGATCAGGACCAGAGCCCTAGTGCCTCATGCCAGGCACACCTGCGCGGTCAGGCACTGTCTTGTGCTCATTTTGGGAAGTCTGTTTTACAGGCAGGGTCCTTCTGAGCCCAGGACGATGAGTGCCTGTGTCTGAGCGGGCGCGAGGCCAAGTGATTAGAGACAGCTGCTTACAGAGCCAGGCCTTGCTTCCTTGTGGCAGGACACTGGAGATGTGTCAAGAGGCGAGCTGGAGTACAAGCCGGGCAATGGATCCCCGTGGACTGCAGAGCTGACCCCAGCAAAGAGCATCCCTGCGAACTAGGGCGGCGGTGGGGCTGGTGGCGGCTCACATGCCTGCAGGGCTAATTCTCAGGGTTCCAAGGGCTCTGCCTTTACATCAGAGCCCCACTTGTGTACAGCCATGTGTGTGCTTGTGTGTGTGTCACACGGCTTTATGTGTGACTTAGTCATGTCTGAATGTGCACTCATGGCTTTCCATATCACCTCATTCTTAACAAGCCAACTACAAGGTACCAAGGAGGTTTTATTGCCTTTTTTTAAAAGATGACAAATGTACAGATATTAATATATTTTTGGTGCCCACAGTAAGACTGTTTTTTAAAGGGGATGGAGCTGGCTTTTTCTCCAACCCCATTGGTTCTATTTATCCTGGACATTTCAAACCTCCTCTGTGCCTAGGATCTGGGGGTGGTGATGCAGACCCTCCCTGTTCTCTGAGATGTTCCATTAAAGACCTTCTTCCTGCCCTGCCCATGGACAGTGCCTCACCTCTCTCTCTTCCCTCCCTGGCATCACCTCCTTCCACATCCTTCTCCAGGCCCCAGTTTTCCTGGTAAGCCTGCTGACAGCTGACTGTTGGGTGTGGCTACGGCTGGGGGCGGGTCCTACTGACACTCTTTGGCCAGATGCACTAGTGATTTTTTTGACACCAAGTCCAAGTCCACCATCTGAAGTACTAAGACAAAGGCAGCAACAGGCCAGCATTCTGGGTTTTTTTCCTGGCTAAGTCAAAAATTCTTCAGCAGCAACAAAATTTGAGACAGAATAATAATCCACATACCAGAAACTTTGAGAGGGAGCCGGGTGGATAGTTAATAAAATGTCTCTGTCGTCTTGTTTCCCAAATGCCTTTGGACTGAGTGGCTCCTGGGGGAGGGGGTCTTCGTCCGCTGGTGTGTTTGGTGTCCTGTTGAGACCAGAAAAGGGTTGTAGGTCAAAGGGGTATTTTATGGGTCCAAGGAGTTACAGGCAACCTGCAGAGAATGAGAGACAGACGCACAAGACAGGCCCAAAACATGACAGGCTGGGAAGCCCCCGAACGCCAAACACAGCCCAACCTCCCTGCCTTCTCTGTGCAGTGTGCTCGAACCCAGGATCTGCCCCAGCCTCGGAGGACAGAATCTTCTGAGACTATCTCTGGACGTAGTAGAGACTGATATGGAGACTCGCTTTATTTTTCCTTGGTGTGTCTTGGCTGCTTATCCTCCTACGTTCTCGAGTGTGAGAATCCCATGTCAGGAAGCACTGTGTTTACATCTCTGTATCCTTAAGTTCATTGCCAGTCCGAGGCCACCGTAAGCTAGTGTCACTGTCTTGTTTTATAACCTATTCAACTAGTAAGTCAGAGAACTAATATTTTCTGGATTTCTGGGGGTTTGTTTGTGTTTTCCTCTTGGACCTCTTTTTCCTCCATGCAGAGAAATTCATTAAAACAATTGCTGCGTTTTGCCAAGCCTTTTCTCAGTCGCCTAGGTTTATGTCAAAACAAGACCCTGACCTAAGCTGGGCTTGGCGACAAGCCCTTTAACCCCAGCACTCAGGAGATGGAGAGGCAGTTGGATCTTGAGGCTAGCCTGATCTACAGATGGAGTTCTAGGCCAGCTAGGGCTGCATAGTGAGAGCCTACCCTATCCTGAACTGGGAGCTGTGATACCTGTAATCTCTTAGGAGTTCAGACAACAGCAGCAGCAGCAACAACAAAACAACAACCCAGGTGTATCAGACGCTGAAGCTGGACGGTGATGTGAGGCCCAGTCTCACAATAACAATAATAAAAAGGAATCCAGCAGGATGAAGCTAGGTCTCCGGTGGTCAGTATGTATCTCTGATCCCAGTGCAGCCTGTTCTGATCTAGGGGATGGCAGTTGGGGCCTCTCTTGGGGTTTCTTCATCTGCCTAATGCTCAGGTATCCCACCGAGGGTCTGCATGGGCTTGGGGTCTCTAGCTCTGGATGAACACTGGGGGCATTTATCCTAGCCCCTTCCCAACTGCTTGTCAGGGTGGGACCAAAGGAAAAGGAACCACATATCCCCAAAGATGGGATGAAAGAATCCAGGAGACCACACAGCACTTGGTCCCGGCACAGGAAGTGCTTTACACAGATGACCTCACCAGACTCCGTAGGCAGCCTCAGGTAGATTCTGTCATTGTCCTCAAGCCCAGTAAAGGGGAGTCTCGCGGCCTGGAGTAGGGTCAGATTAGCGTCACCCAGCCCAACCCTGCCTGTGCCAGGAAGTCTTTACAGACTGCTGGCAGAGAACTGCACAGTGGTGTAAGTGATGGTGCAAATGATGGTGCAAATGAGGCAACATTCAATAGGTTAATAAGATGTGGGCTCCCCATAAAAAACAGACAATGCAACCTCAGAAGTGTGGTCTCACCTGGCGGTGGTGGCGCATGTCTTTAATCCCAGCACTGGGGAGGCAGAGGCAGGCAGATCTCTTGTGTTCGAGGCCAGCATGGTCTATAGAACAAGTTCCAGGACAGGCTCCATAGCTACTGAGAAACCCAGTCTTGAAAAACAAACAAAAACAACAACAAAATATGTGGTCTCCACTGGTTATAGGGTCACACACCCATAATCCCAACATTTGGAGGCTGAAGCAGGAGGATTTGGAATTGGAGGCCGGCCTGGTCAGCAGGGTTAGTGTGAGAGAGCAGGAGATAAATTCAAGGCTTTGGTATAAAGGGAGGTCATGACTTCAGGGTCTAAGGGCCATTTCCAAGTTAGCAGGGCTATGTGAATGCTCGTGAACTCACGGAAAGGAAAGAAAAGACTAGAAAGTGTGGCTCAGTTGGAAGGCTGTGCCTAACTCTTAGAAAATAAACAAACAAAGCAAGATGAAGCATTGCTGCCACAACTCTTAATGCCTCCTGGGCCTAACCGAGAGGCAGGGCAGGTTCAGCCCTCTCCACTTTGTGAGACCTTAGTCAGCCACTCAGTTTCCTCATCTACAAAGTTTGAAAGTCCCTTTCTGCTCAGAAGAGTCTGAGGCCTTGCTTCAGGGATCCTCTGAAGAAAGCATCCTGACAAATCACAGCGGAGAGGAGACTGCCTGACGCTGGGGAAAAGGCCCTTGAGGAGAGGTAGGCTAGGAAAACGTCACGTCACTAGGAGGAAAGAAAGTCTCTTTAAAAATTATTATTATTATTTGTTTTGAGACAGAGTCTATGCATCTCTGACTGGCCTGGAACTCACTCTGTAGACCAGGCTGGCCTTAAACTCACAGAGACCCGTCTCCCTCTGCCCCCCAAGTGCTGGGACTAAAGGCGTGTACCACGACTCCCAGCTTTTTATTATATTTTACCTACTTATTTGTGTGCATATGTATGCGTGTGCACAGGCGGTACACAGAGCCCCAAAGACAACTTTCAGGAGCCAGCCATTCCTTTCTACCATGCCATAGGTCATGAGGATCAAACTCAGTATTCAGACTTGGTGACAAAACCTTTCTTCTCTGAACCAGCTTGTCAGCCCAAGGGGGTAAAGTCTCTTCAGCTGGTTCCTACCACAGAGTCTGGACCAGTGAGATACCAGAGCTAGATGGGTGCCGACACGATTGAAGAACTTAGCCTTCCAGCCCTGGCCTGGCCTGGCCATGGGAGTGTTGGCTGAGAATGCCTGAGGAGCCGTGGTCAGGAACGGCCACAAGGCCCCGTTCCAGGGATTACAGGCAGGGCAAAAGTAATCTCCAAGGCTCCTTCACCCACAATCCTATGGGACCAGGTAAAAGTACTGTGGCCATGACTTCCAGATACAATGGCCATCCCTAAAAAGGCGGACCTGGGAGGAAATGTTGGTGAATGGACAAAATGAGAAGGAAAGTGTGGGATCAGTGGGGATGTTGTGCCTGGCTGTGGCTGGGGTGGTGAGGGCCTGACTTCCTGTGGGAAGAGGTTCTATGACCCATCCTCTGGGTCTACTCTCTCAGGTGGTGGCAGACACCCAGCCTAAGCTGTCCCATTCTCTTGTCCAAAACCAACATGCTTCCTTCCCGCCTCTGCCAGCCCCTCCCTAAGTTACTGGATCCTGTTTGGACAGCTGTTCTCTTGCCCAGGCTGATAGGCAGGAAGGGCCATGTTGGCTTCTTCTGATGCACCAATGTCTTCCACTCTTCCCCCTCCTATACCCCCCCCCCTGCAGACACCAGGCTGGAGGCATAAGGGGGCCACAGCAGAACCAGTAGCAGAGGATTCATGGAGAATAGAGATCCAGGCTGGAGAAGGCAGGCACGTTACAGACTGCATCTCCGGAGCCAGGAAGATGGTTCAATGTGAGAGGCACTTGCCACCAAACCTAACCACCTGAGTTCAATCCCTAGGACAAATACAAAGAAAGGAGGGAACTGGCTCTTGTGAGGTATTTTCTGACCTCCATGCATACACAAATAAATAAATGTAGTTTTAAAAACATAACAAATTGGATCGTCCTATCTTTCTTTGGGGTCACAGTGTTTGTTACCAGTTGTCTCTGCTGATCTACAGAGTTATATGGACGTGTGCTTGTTCTCCTCCCTCTTCTCGCTCTCCTCCCTCTCATCTCAAGATACATCATTTTCCATGAATTCTTTTAACTGTAATGAACCTGGGACCTGAAACCATGGACCGTAAAGCCATGGAGGGACTTCTATAAAATGGTTGCATTCGTTCCTATCCAAGCCAAACTTTTAAAACACAAGACCCTGTCTCAAACGTCAGCAGGAATGTTAAAGGTGGCCAGAGCTGTGAGTGGTGGTGACTGGGTCACCGTGTCATCATCTGTTTCACGTCCAGCTGCTGACCTGAGCTGACAGGACATGGCCCTTCCCATCTCTACCCCAGCCCCCATCATCCACAGACAAGAAGTCCAGGCAGCAGCTGCCCACAGCAGACGGCGGGTGAGGCTACTAAGTCAAGATGCTGATATTGTCACTGCAGAACAAACCATGGCGAGACCCCACACTCATGTGAAAAACAAAGCAAGAAAAGTCCCTGGGGCCCTAAGCGCTGTGTATGTGTCACTGGTTGAGAGCGCAGAACAAACAATCCTGTGCCACAGGTAGTCACTGCTTCCGTTTACCGAGCTCCTACTATGCGCTGGGCTATGGCGTGTTGGGGTTTGTCTCTGACGTCATCTCTAATCCCCACAACAACCTGCAGAGGTAGTTATTAGTGTGTCTATTTTTGGCCAGAGAACTGAGGCTCAGGGAGATGAACCATCTTGCTCTAGGTCACACTCGTGAGTGATGAGCCACCATCTGAGCTGGGTCTGCCGCACTCCAGAGTTTGGCTATTGTCTCTGAAACTTCTCAGTTTCTGAAATCAGAGGTTCTTTTGATTTCCTTTTGATGGTTCTGTGGCCACCAAGCACCACATCAGGTGTGGTGTGACAGCTATGGGGGTCCAAAGATGAATGAGAGCACCCCTCCGGAAGTTCACAGCCACAGAAGGGTGGACACACCCGTGGCGAGAAGACAGCAGGTGCACTGAGGTCCAGGGATGCCATCCAGTCCTCCATGGACACTGGCCTCAAGCAGACATTTCTCAAGCTCCCTGGCACCACTCCGTGTGGACACTGAAGAAAAGAATAAGGAATGAACAGAAGGCCCAGCATCCATGCTAACCACGCCTCCCGCCGTCGCCTGTGTTACCACCTGGCATCTCACCGAGCCCTTCTACTCTGAAGAGCCCTTACTGTCACTTCACAAACACAGAGAGATGGGCCTTCCAAGCCCCATGCATTGTGTGTTCTCTCTAGGGCACTGGCTTCCCTGGAGGTGTGCGGACATGAAACCAACTTCCAAGAGAAACCCAAAGTCCTGGTGACAGTGGCAGGGCTGCTACTGGTCTGCCCCTCTAAGCGACAGGAGGGGACAGCAGAGGGAAGGTGCTTGGGAGCCACAGAGTAGGTCAGAATGTTCCCTATCGGGGCTCGGGTGAACTCCCAACATCCGCCCCCAACATACCCTGACCGCCTCCCTCCAGTGCACTTTCCATAACCATGTAAGAAACTCAGCCCGTGCTCACTTCCTCAGCTCAGCCAGTCCAGCCGGCTCGAGCCTAGCCCTCTCCTTGCCTCCTCCGCTTATGGGGGGACTCTAGGTAACAGGCTGAGGCACCTTCCCCTCCCCACAAACAGCAGCGGATGGATGAGTCGCTGGAAGAGACCAGGAGAACTGGAAAGACTTGAGTCCCTTCTGCCAACGGCACAAACAATCTGCCAGCGGTAATAGCAGAGCAAAGGACCGGGCCTCCCCGTGACTCGTGACTCGGAGGAAGAGGGCAAGCTGGCCACCCCAGCCAGTGCGTGCACAACACTGCCACTTAGGGCCTTCCTAGAAGCAAGAGGGACCAGCGGACATGGGATCTCTGTTTCATTTCCATAAAAACATAATACCCCTACACTTCCCCCCTCCCTGAAGGAGCTCTTAGAGCTGATTCCTGTTAGAATCAGCATGTGGTGGATAGGCCTAGAATATGGCAGCAACATGTATCTCTGGCATGCACCTTTTTCTCTTTTGGTTTTGTTTTTGAGACAGGATCTCACTACGTAGTCCTGGTTGGCCTGGAACTTGATTGTGTAGAATAGGCTGACCTTGAACTCATAGAGGTGTCTGCCTGCCGCTGTCCTCCAAGTACTTCAACACTAGGCATATTCCTGCTGTCTGTTAGTTTGTTATTCCTGGAGCCCGGGGTCAGATCGGGTATGAGCCACCACACGTTCCATCTGTTTGGCAGGTAACGTTTGTGGTCTTACTATGACAAGTTCTTGGACAAACCAAGATGGCAGTTGAGTAAAATCCTCTAGCAGGGCTGAGGGTGGGAAGAGATGTTACATAGCCATAAGAAAAATAAAATACACAACACACACACACACACACACACACACTCCCTAGGCTAGGTGGTCGTGGTGCACACCTTTAATCCCAACACTTGGGAATGGAGGCAGGTGAATCGCTCTGAGCTCAAGACCTGTCTGGTCTACAGAGCAAGTTCCAGGACAGCCAGGGCCACACAGAGAAACCCTGTCTTAAAAACAACAAACAAACAAGCCTAGCAAATAAAGTCACATTTGGTAGCTCACAATTGTGTGCCCTTGGGAATGGAGGATCAGAAATTCAAGGTCATCCTCAGCTACAGAGTGATTTCAGGCCAGCCAGAACTCTACAATACCCTATCTCAAAAAAAAAATCAACCAATAATAAAAATAAAGAAAATTAAAGCTAAGTGTGGTGGGACAGGTCTTTATTCCCAGAGATCAGAAGGCAGAGGGAGATGAGTCTGTGAGTTGGAGGTTAGCCTGGTCTACATGACAAGTCACAAGCCAGCCAGGGCTACATAATAAGACCCTACCTTGAAAAAAAAAGAGGTAAGAAAACTAGCAAATTAATGTGAGTAAGCTATTCATGAGATAGCTTTAAATAATAAGTCTTTAAAAAATTCTCCTTCCTTTATAATCAAAAAAATAAAATTAGATTTTTTTTGAGACAGTTTCATACTCTGTAGTCCTGGCTGGTCTGGAACTCACTATGTAGACCAGGGCAGCCCTGAACTCACAGCACTACACCTGCCTCTGCCTCCCAAGTGCTGGGAAAAGGTGTGTGCCACATGGCTGACTTTCCATTTTACTATCAGAAAAGAACATCATAACTGTTGACAAGATGAACGTGATGGTGTAGTCTTGTAATCCCAGGATGCGGTAGGAAGAACTATTGCCACAAGTTTAAGGCCAGCCTGAGCTACATAGCAATTTCCAGGCTAACCTGAGCTACCTAGTGACATATTATCCCAAGAAAAACAAAAGGGAGAACTAAAGAAAACCAAACAAATAGGAGTTTGTGTGCCAGCACTTGAGAGGCAGAGGTGAGAAGATCAGGACCTCCTCAGGGAGAGGCAGGTTAAGATGAACCCAGTCTGAAAGACAACAGCATCAAAAGTAATGGTGGGTTGGGTTTTGGTTCACAATCCTGAGCTGAGGCCTGAGGAACGGCAGTAGGAACTACATTGTGAGTTCAAGGCTAACCTGGGACACCTTGAGACCTTGTTTAAAAACAAACAAACACTAGGTGACGCTGGGCCTACGACCATTTCATCAAGGTCAGCCGCTGGCATTGAGGAAGATGCTTTGCTCCCTGAGACTCGAAATCTATAAACTGCAGCGGCTGGGTGCAGAACTGGGCGAAGTAAGGAGCCCCCTGCTTTGGAACTACAAACCCCAAAACACATGTTGAATGTTACAACTAAGGATTTCCATTTTTATTTAAGTCTGGCAAGAGAGGCAAGCAAGCTGCTGAAGTCAGGTTTACAGGAGCTGCTGGGAGACGTTAGCAACGAGGGACAATTTTTCATATACAATTCAGGCAAATGTTTTGGATCTCCAGGTCCATAGTGTTGTAAAATAAAACGCTTGCCCTGAGTTTAGAAGACTGTTTGGCAATCTTTGAGGTAAGAATGTTAAAGTTCCTGATGAGACATCTTGGCGAGTCATGGACTGGGCACAGAAGAAAAACAACACAAAATTCAAAGACCTATGACCTCCTTCACCTATGCTTGTTTACTGATGCCTTGGCAAAATGCTTGGGGGTTGAGTTGGGTGGACCAAGGATGCCAAGGCTTGTCATCTAAGGAAACTGGGAGAGGCTGGGCGGTGATTCCAGTTAGATGGGTCCCCACCCTGCACGAGGCAGGTAGGCATGCTAGTGAATCATAAGCCCCTCTTGTTTGGAGCCGTTGGGCGAGTTCTCTCAGTCCCACTGTCAGCTTTCACAGGCATGGTCCTGAATGGCCTTCTAAAGTCCGGCTGTCTTCAGTTGGCCCAGCTGAAACGGATTTGCCAGGACAAACACTCTTGGAGACTCAACTGTGGCACGCCACATCTTTTAAATGAGAAGCATGAGCCTCGACTCACTCTTCTCTTAAGTTGTATTTATTTATTTACTATGTATGTATGTATATATGTATGTATTTTCAGGCTGTCTTGCTGTAGTTTCTCTGGCTTTGGACATGT
Organism: Microtus pennsylvanicus; assembly: GCF_037038515.1. Taxonomy (NCBI): domain Eukaryota; kingdom Metazoa; phylum Chordata; class Mammalia; order Rodentia; family Cricetidae; genus Microtus; species Microtus pennsylvanicus. The sequence continues at coordinate 88,703,413 of NC_134583.1, read as the reverse complement.
GGCTGTCCTCCCATCTCTGCCACCCGAGTGCGCTCAGGTGAGAAGCTACCACACCCAGCCTCAAAGTCCTCTTTCCTTTTGCTCTTTCAATGATGTCCCATCCACCTTTTCCTATTTGGGAATTCTTTTAATTCCCTCTCGATCCAGCCAGTATCTTCCTCCATGCTCCTCATGCCACAGGGACTTGCAACCTGCCATCCCCTAGCCATGCCAGATGTTCTGAGTTCAAGCACAGGAAAGACCATGCGATACAGGGTGCAGTGGTCAGCAGAGAGAGGTGCTACCCTTTGGTCTGGGGCCGCCAAGGCTGTGAGTACCCACGCCTCCTTCCCCTCCATTTCCCAGCTCACACAGTGAGGCTACACTTTTCTCCCAGTTTGCCTGCCCTGCTCTCCCACTGCTGCCTCTCCCAGGGGAGTCCTGGGTTTAATCTACCCCTTGCTGGTGCTGACATGCCCTAGACCGAAAGCGAGCTCTGTGGCAGGTGTGCTTTTGCCTGGGAACAGAGCAGCACAGGGTGCTGCTGTCAAGGACAGGGACAGGCAGCTCTTAAGAGCTCGCTTGGCTTCTTCTGTTCAGGGGCTGCCCCTCTGCTCCAGGCGCTCCTGTCTAACCCCGCTATCCAGCGGAGTGCGGAGACCTGGACGGAAGGAGTTCTTCCTGTCTCTTTTGTGCCTTAGAACCCTACTCACTGTGTTTTTTCTAATCCAAATCTCATTTCGAAATCTCCTGCCAGAGGGGTTTCCCAGCCCCTCCCAGTTTTGAATCAACCCGCTGATCACAGCACTCCTGAGTGAGGAATAGAGACGCTGGGTGGGATTGGCCTGGCACTGGGCCCAAGGACACTCCTGTGTACAACACTCTCGCTACTAAGTATACTAAGTAGGGTCTAGAGAAACAACCTTATTCCCTGCCTCCTGTTCTAAGAAGGAAAACCAGGTAGGATGGAGGGAAGACAGAGGAATGGCCATATTACTCCCCTGGGGCAGCAGCTACAGGTCAGTCTGCATGGGGTACTCTCTCTAGGGAGTGACCAGACCCTCCTCCCCAGTGTCTAATGGGAGCTGGTCTGCCTTTTAATTCCCCATCTCTGGCTTAGCAGCTTAGGTTTTTAGACCCGTACCCCAGAGCAGCGTCTACAGTAAACACAAACCTGGGTCTGTCCCCAACGGCCACACTATGGCTCTAGGTCAAGCTTATTGTCCACAAAACACGACCCTGAGAGTGATGTGAAGTCAGAACATCATCTCTGCATCATGTCCTAGCCAACATAACATGTCAGACAGTTCACGGTCTCACACTTGTTTGTTTAGTTGTTTTGAGACAGAGTCCCATAAAACCCAGACTGGCCCCTAACTCACTATATAGCCAAAAATAACCTCTGTACTACTCAAAGCCTTGTTTATGCAACCAGTTCCCAAAGAGCCAGCCCCCCCCGCCTTTTGTTTTTTGAGACAGGGTTTCTCTACAGCTTTAAAGCCTGTTCTGGAACTCGCTCTGTAGACCAGGCTGGTGTCGAACTTACAGAGATCTGCTGACTTGCAGAGCTTGTCTCTGCTGGATTAAAGGCATGCACCAAAACTGCCCAGCTAAGAGCCAGCCCCTTTATGCAAATGAAATCACGGCAGACAAATGGACTTCTGGCTGCCCTAGAGGTTCCTGTCGCCCTCCCTCAGGAGGTGGATGCCACTAGCTGGAAATGAAGCCATCTCCTCTGTTCCCAGAAACCAGCAGCAAACACCTGCTGCACTGCCAGCTGTTGTTCCAGCACACGGTATCTCAGTCCTCACTCAACTGTCTGGTGGTGACCGCTGCAGGAGAGCAGAATTCCACCCCTGGTGTGTGTGCATTCGCATGGACACGTGCCCCAAAGACAAGTGCCTGGCTTTCCAGAAGCACAGGAAGTGTCCAAGTGGAAAGATCCATTCTCATTCCAAGTGTGCCTCCTGGTGATTGCAAAGGAGGAAGGGCCACACAGAAAGGACAGGGGTGAGGGTGTAGGTCCTCATCTTCCTGGACTAACACCTTGGTGGAATTGTGGTTATTAGCTTTGCCAACATATTTTTATTCCCCACCACCACCATTACACACACACACACACACACACACACACACACACACACACACACACAATATAGCCTGGACTATAGATCTGTAAGCACTGGCCTAGCACACACAAGTTCTAGGGTCAATCCTCAGCACCACAAAAATAAAAATAAGCTGGAGTATACCTTAGCTATATGCTAACTGCCTAACATGTGTGAGGCTCCATGACTCCACAAAGGGGGAAAAGGTCAGGTGGGGGGTGCACACCTTTAATCTGTTTAGTGCTGGGAAAGCAGAGACAAGATCTGAAATTCTCATCCAAACAGAGGGTTCTGGGCCAGGGTGAGATGAGAATTTGTCTTTAAAAATAAATTGTTATTATAACTGAAGAGCAATAAAAGACACTTGCTTAACCACTGGCTTCAACTTCTAAACAAAACTCAAATCGCCCCTGTCACCACCAAGGATGGTACTCGGTGGCAGAAGCCCAGAAATGGCATGTGTCTAGGGTGGCTTGCTGGCTTCCCTGTGACCAAGCATTTGGCTCCCATGCTCTTGCCATCTCCAGAGTGGCACTCACAATATTTTTTGTATTTTTCATTTATTTACTTTTATCTTTTTAAGACAGAGTTGGGCCAGCCAGATGGCTCAGTATTTTTTTTTTTTTTTTGGTTTTTCGAGACAGGGTTTCTCTGTGGCTTTGGAGCCTGTCCTGGAACTAGCTCTGTAGACCAGGCTGGTCTCGAACTCACAGAGATCCACCTACCTCTGCCTCCCGAGTGCTGGGATTAAAGGTGTGCGCCACCATCGCCCGGCGATGGCTCAGTATTTAGAGGTGCTAGCCGACGAGCCTAATGGTTGGAGTTAGATCTCATGTGTGTCTCGCGAGTAGTCCCCTGACTCCCATATTCAAACTGTGCCTTCATGTATCAGCACGCATACACAAACACACACAAATAAATAAATGTAATAGAAAAAAGTTAAGACAGTGACTCCTGCAGTCCAATCTGGCCTTAACCTTAACTCACTATGCAGCTAAGGCTAGCCTTGAACTCCTGACCTTCCTGCCTTCACCTCCTGGGTGTCAGGCTTATAGGACCAGGTCCAGGCCAAATATCTTCCTAAGAACAGCTTTTGGCACCTAAATGAATGCAGTATGCCATGGTGGTGATTTAATGGACTCCCACATGGGGCGTCCCTCCTCCTAGGCTCCAGAGCCGCTGCACTGTCTTCACAGTCTGCCCCAGCCTTCAATACTGCCCACTCCTCTCTTAGACCACTGCCAGACTCCTCTCAACAGACAGAGTGAGCTCCCTCAGACTTCTGGGGTTCCCAGAGTCTCCCGAGAATGTCTCCTCCCCACAACCCTGTCTCTGGATTTCCTTGTCTTCAGTCTCGGCTGTGAATGACCGTCACGGATGCGGTGACTCTTCCATCCTTAGCCACAACACCTGTCTCAGACAAAATCCAACTGCATACCAGATCGGGTGCTTCAAGTCTCTACTCAGCTCCTTAGGAGGTTGAATCAGGAATAACATAAGTTCAAGTCTGTCTGTTCTACAAAGTGAGTTCAAGGCCACCCAGAGAAAATTGGTAAGCCCCCCAAAAAGGTGTTGGGTATGGACTGGGTGGTGGTGGCGCAAGCAGAGGCAGGCGGATCTCTGTGAGCTCATGGCCAGCCTGGTCTACAAGAGCTAGTTCCAGGACAGGCCCCAAAGCTACAGAGAAACCCTGTCTCGAAAAACCAAAAAAAGAAAAAAAGGGAGTTGTGTATAGTGGTCCACACCTTTAGTCCCACCACTAACAAGGTAGAGGCAGGAGGATCCAGAGTTCAAGCCCCAGGCAGATAGAAGTGCTTGCCAGTAGGACTGAAGAGCTAGGCTACCTCCCTGTAACTCACATGATAAAAGGAGAGAACCAACTCCCCAGGGTCTTTCTTTCTCTCAAACACACACACGCACGCACACACATGCATGCACGCACGTACACACACACACGCACACGCACGCACACGCACGCACACATACGCACACACACGTACGCACGCACGTACACACACATGCACACACACGCATACACACACGCACATACACACGCACGCACATACACACACGCACACACGTACACACACACACGCACACAAACACACGCACACACATGCGCACACACGCATGCACACACGCACACACACATGCGCACACACGCACACACACATGCACACACACACGCACACACGCACACACACATGCACACACACACGCACACATGCACACACACGCACGCACGTACACACACATGCACACACACACGCACACACGCATGCACATACACACACATGCACACACACGCGCGCACACACACACGCACACACATACACACACATGCACACACACACAACATGCACACACACGCACACACATGAGAGCACACACACATGAGCACACACATACACGCACACACACGCGCACAGACACACGCGCACACACATGTGCACACACACACGCACACACACGCGCGCACAAACACATGCACACACACGCACACACAATGCACACGCACACACATGCGCGCACACACATGCACATACACGCACACACATGCACACACACGCACACACACATGCACACACACATGCACACACACATGCGCGCACACACACATGTGCGCACACACACATGCGCACGCACACACACACACACACACGCAGAGGAATTCAGTTCAAAGTTATCCTTGGCTCCATGTTGAGTTTGAGGCCAGCATGAGATACATGAGGGACCCTGCCTTAAACAACAGCTATCAGACTGGAGAGATGGCTCAGTGGTGAAGAGCACTGGCTGCTCTTCCAGAGAACATGGTGGCTCACAGCTGTCTGTAACTGGAGTCTCAGAGGAGCCAACACCCTCTTCTAACCTCATCAGGTACCACCAGGAACACATGTGGTGCACAGACATACATGCAGGCCAAACCCATCCACATGGAACAGAGAAGGAAAGACGTTGTGATCTTCATTTTTAAGAAAGTAAGTACATAAAAGGAGAGAAAGAGGCACTGTGAGATGGCTCGGAGGGTCTTGACCCATTTGGTAGCTCCTGCTGTAGAGCCTGATGACCCCAGAATCTACACAGTGGAAAGAGAGAGCTGACTGCATAAGTTGTACTCTGACCACATGTGACACACACACACATTAAAAAACTTTTTTAGGCCAGGCGGTGGTGGCGCACGCCTTTAATCCCAGCACTCGGGAGGCAGAGGCAGGCGGATCTCTGTGAGTTCGAGACCAGCCTGGTCTACAGAGCTAATTCCAGGACAGGCTCCAAAGCCACAGAGAAACCCTGTCTCGAAAAAAAAAAAAAAAAAAAAAAACTTTTTTAGATTTACTTACTTTTTATATGTATGAGTGTTTTGACTAAGTGCACCACATGCATGCTTAGTGCCAAGGAAGGCAGAAGTAGGCACTGGACCCCATGGAAATGGAATTACAGAAGACTGTTGGCCATTGTGTGGATGCTGGGAACCAAACCAGGGTTCTCTATAAGAGCAGCAAGTGCTCTTAACCACTGGGCCAATTCTCCAGCCTCCCCCCCCCCGTTTTTTATAAATATTTATTTTATGTATATGAGTGCTCTATCTGCACGTATGACTTTATGACAGAAGAAGGCATCAGATCCCATTAAAGAGGGTTGGGAGCCACCATATAGTTGCTGGGTATTGAACTCAGAATGTCTGAAGAACAGCCATGCCCTTAACCAGTGAGCCATCTCTCCAGTCCCACCCCACCCCAATAAATGTAATAATAACAACAAAAAAGAAGTCTGGGATACTGCTCACTGGTATAATGTTCACCTAACACGTTCCAGGCCCTAGAGTAAACCCACGTACTGAAATGCGAACAAAGGGGTGTGCGGGGCGACTCGAGATCCAGTGGTTAAAAGACTCTGCTGCCCTTGCAGGGGACCGGGGTTCAATTCCTAGCACCTACATGGGGCGGTTCACAACCACCTGCAGCTCCAGTTCCAGGGGATCTGACATGTCTAGTCTCTGCAGGGATCTGACATGTCTAGTCTCTGCAGGGATCTGACATGTCTAGTCTCTGCAGGGATCTGACATGTCTAGTCTCTGCAGGGATCTGACATGTCTAGTCTCTGCAGGGATCTGACATGTCTAGTCTCTGCAGGGATCTGCGCTCACACGCACATACCCATCCATGTCACTAAAATGAAATATTTTTTAAGTGCAGCTCCTTGGCTACCCCTGAGGTATCCGGTGAAGAGGCATCTGACAGGCTTTACATGTCACAGGCTGAATGGAGGACCATTGTCCAAAGGGAGCTACTATAGAAAGAGGTGCCTGTCCAAGCATCGGCACCTCTGATGGTGGACCTGTTTTGCTGTGGTCAGGCCGCCTGACCCACAAAGCCCAGTGGCACGGAGGTTACAAGGCTTGTGACTGCCTTTATGTTTAGGAAAGAGGGCCTTCTGCCCCACTAGGATGCCGGGTGAAGAGGTTAACCGTTTTCCTGCTGCCTCCTCTTTAAAAACATCTCATAAAGGCGCGTCAGAGGACACAGGCTTTTGATCCCACTATTATTAGCTGCAGAGACAGGGAGGAAGTACACTCACCTCAGAGATGGTAAGGAACAGGAGTCGCTGGAGCACTTAGCCCCTTGGGAGATAAGGCTGCTGATGTTAAGTCAGGAAAAACCAACTCTGGCACGGGACCGATTGTAACCGACTGGGTGGCATACCTGTCTTGTCTTGGGCACCATTCCCAGGCCAGGAGATAGAAAATCTAGTGGGGACTGTGAGCAGACCCAGGTATGATCATGAGCCTGGCTACACCCTTCTTGAAGTGATCCAAAGGACTTTATGAACACCGACTCACATGTGATCTCACAGACATCCAGGGAAGGGAGGCAGGGAAGGAGGAAGGGGGGATAAGAAGAAAAGGGAAGGAATGAAGAAGTAAAAAGGCAAAAGTCTTTTCATTTTCCCAAATTATAAGGGGACGGGGCTGGGCATGATAGCCCATGCCTTATAATTCCAGCACAGGGGACACAAAGGCAGAAGGACTACCTCGAGTCCCAAGCCGTGGGTGATGTTGACACAGGGCTTCCCTAGCATGCACAAAACCCCGGGTTTAATCCCAGCACTCTATAAACCTCTACATACTGGTACAAGCCTATAATCTCAGCACTTGAGAGGTAGCGTTGGGGGATCAGAGGTTGAAGGTCATCCTTTGCTACTTACTGAGTTTGATGCCAGCCTGGACTACATAAGACTCTACAGGAAGGAAGGAAGGAAGGAAGGAAGGAAGGAAGGAAGGAAGGAAGGAAGGAAGGAGGGAGGGAGGGAGGGAGGGAGGGAGGGAGGGAGGGAGGGAGGAAAGAAAGAAGGAAGATTAAAAGGGAAGAAAGGAAGAATGCAGAAGAGAGGGAAGAATGTAAAGGAGGGTGAGGGAAGGTGGAAGGAAGGGAGGAACTGAGAGAGGGAGGGAAGAAGGAACGTAGGAATGGTGGCACACACTTATAATCTTTTTTTTTTTTTTTTGGTTTTTCGAGACAGGGTTTCTCTGTGGTCTTGGAGCCTGACCTGGAACTAGCTCTTGTAGACCAGGCTGGTCTCGAACTCACAGAGATCCGCCTGCCTCTGCCTCCCGAGTGCTGGTATTAAAGGCGTGCGCCACCACTGCCCGGCCACACTTGGGAGGCTGAGCCAGAAGCTGAAGAGTTGAAGGTCAGCCGGACTACATAGTGAATTTAAGGCCAATTAAAGTTACAAAGTGAGACTCTGTCTAAATAAATAAATGATATTATAGAAATGTGCTCATAACATATACGAATGCGTGTTGTTCTTATTAAATAATATAAATAAACAAATAGTTGGTTCAGTGGGTAAAGGCACTTGCTGCTAAGACTGGCAACCAGAATCATTCCTGGGACCCATCTGTAAAAAGGAAAGAACTGACCTCTGGCCTCCACGCTTGTGCTGTGGCACATGTGCCCACAAGTGCACACACGCATATCCTCACACACACATTTAGTTAGTTAAAAAGTCCAGAAGGAAGGGGGACGAGCCTTCTGGTGACCAGTCGCCTGTTATTATAAAGTTGGGGAAGACGGACAAAGGAAGCCCCGTTCCTGGCTCTACAATCAAAGAACACAGAAGCGTGTGTCGGGGGTGGGAGGATCGTCCCTCAACTCTGGCATTCTCTGACGCTTCAGACTGGTGTCAGGACTTCACCTGAACTTGAACCACTCCCCCATCCTATGCTGCAAAAGACACCAAAGCAGAAATCACTCGGCCTGTCTTCTGTGGACTGTGAATGACAGAGACGCTCACTCGGTAATTAGAAGAGGCTGCCGGCCAAGAGCTCTGAGAAGGGCTAGGTGTGGTTTAAGAACTCTGTGTATTTTCTCTAAGGCAAACATGTAGACAGTCAAAAATACAAGTAGTTTAATGAGCTTGTAAACGTGGAGGGACTCTTCACATGTTATAGTGAGGTCTAGAGTTCAACCACCTCAGCATCAAAGCACCTACACATGGTATTCAGCCCTGACCACTTCCTCCAGCCTACTTGTGGCTTCTCCCTCAGCCTATTCTTCTGCCCAGGTAACTGACTGGCCTAGACAACCGAACTTCCAATGTCTGTGGAGGAGAAAATACCTCTTGGTACAAGAAAACGTTTGCTCATGTCTTAACCTTTCCTTCCCTCCCTCCATCTGACCAAGAGTCTCCAAGAGTCTCACACAGCTCTGGTACCCCGCCAGCCCTCCATCTTCTCAGAAGAGTGTGAGTCTAGGCTAAGCTTCTTAGTTCACACGCTCTCTGATACTCTCATCTCGGGCATCGAGTTTGTCTAGTTCTTTCTTCAGCTTCTCCGATCTAACGAGTTTCTAAGTGACAACTGAACAGAGATGCACAGAGTCTTGCTGACCAGCGAGTCTAGGGCAGGAAACACCCCCAACAGCACTGTCCCACATGTTCCACTCATGGGGCTTGAGGCAGCAGTGGGTGAAGCATCTTGTCTGTGGCTTCCTTGGCTGCAGTTGGATTTCCAGGTCTTCATTTGCATTTTCTTTCCCAGAGTTAAAATCTGGGTGCTGCTTCACTACCACCTTCCGCTTCTGACCATGCTGAGCCAGAGCGAGCCTCGGCTGAGCACTCAGACAGCTCTTTCCGGAGCCCCGAGACAGCGCTGCTGCTACTCAGGGCTGTGGGCTACCTTGCTGCCCAACACTATGCAACTAATATCTACTAATTAAAAAGCCAGGAAACCTTATAATTAGGTCAGCTACATGTACTCTGATTTGAGCCTTTGGTTTCATTCCTTTCTCTCCAGGATTAGAGCATTGAGAGGGAATTTCTCAATGGTCCAATGTAGAAACAGTCTTCTCATAACCCCAAAAGTCTCTTTAGTCTACACCCGCTCTGAATAGACCAGGACTTCTGGCATCTGCTCCAATAACCCAAGCTTTCCCTGTTCTTCTGTTTCCTCAGACTCTGCTGTTCTCATTGGACTCCCTGTGCCTTCAAGAGTAGACTATAGGGACTAGCAAGATGTCTAGTAGGTAGAAGTGCTTGCCGCCAGGCTTGATTCGATGGTAAGTTCAGTCCCCACGGCCCATGCGGTGAAAGGGGAAAAGCAACTCCCGAATATTTCCCTCTGCCCAACACACACACACACACACACACACACACACACACACACACACACACACTATTAATTGTTTTAACAGAATAGAACCTAGATAAAGAGAAGTCCTAATCTTGTATGTACTAGATTTTGGGAAACAATCAGGACATGCTAAGAATTCATGACAAAAAAAGTTGCTGACCCCCACTCCTGAACCAGATGAGACACATCTGTCCCTTCCGCAAGGTGGCATGAGACAGGCATGTGGGATCTGTGTCCTCCCTCCCAGCTGGACTAAAGCCCAGCAGTCACCTTCAGGGCTTCTCAAGCCACCACTAAGAATAGCCTTGGGGAGACAGCTCCCCCAGGAGAGAGCGCTACCCCACTCCTTACCTTTGATGCGGAGGGAAGACTGAGGAAAGGGCTCCTGTGACACACAGCCCGGGTGTGTGTGCGTGGAAGGGGTGTCAGAGAATGCCTGGGGAGCAAGCCTGATCTGGGAGTCTTAGGAACTAAAGGACAAAACAGAAACTCATTGAACTCCATGGTCCACTGCCTGCTGCTCCCTTCCAAGTCATTGTCATAGCAAACATTTCTTTGGGTGGGAAACTAACACTTACTCTGCTTTCGTTCTTTTTTCAGTGGGAGGAGAGCACCAGGCTCGGCTTTGTTCCGGTTTAGGTCAGATGGATCAATGGATGGGTTGTTTTTTTTTTTTTTTTTGGGATGGGTTGTTGTAGACATCAAATGTGCCCAAACACCGCTGCCTCTCAGAGAGTTAGGGACCAACAGTGCACACTGACTTCTTGCATCTGCCCTTATGTCGGGGAGGGACTGCTTGGTTTTGTTTTGTTTTTCAAAACAAGATCTCATGTAACCCAGGCTGATCTCAAACTCCATATGTAGCCAAGGATGACTTTGAACTCCTAACCTGACTGTCTCCACCTCTTTGGAGCTGAGATTACACACATGTGATTTGCCGCCAAGCTGCCCCTTGATGTCAAAGTGTTCTCATCTCCAACTAGATGACTAGACCCCCGATTTTCAATCGAGATTTGCCACTGTTAACAGTTATTCAGACCTATTATCTGGTCTCCTCCTCTCCCTCTTCTCCAGTGCTCCATTAGAGCCCTGGATACGAGCAAGGCCAGCATGAGTCAACAGTAAAGACAATTTCTATAAAGTACTGTTCTCCCAACTTTGTCTGCCTCAGCACACCCAGCCCTTTTTCTAGATCGGCCCCTTCACACACCTCATTTTCTTCTCCTTCTCAGCTTTGATTTTTTTTTTATTGCCAAATAAAAAGTTTGCCACCTCAACAACAAAAAGGAAGACTGATTTCTAGTCTGAAACATCAAAAATCCTTTAAGGTTTTATAAACACAAGTAATTATTACAAAGGACTGGGGTCATAGGGAAGAAACGGAATCAAAAGCTTTCCAGGTAGCTTGCGGCGCTCTGGGGACACCTCTACCAGCCTGCCTGCACCAGGCCACTCCTAAGCAGGAAAGGTCTGTGGTTGCTGACAGGTCTCTTAGGTGACTACATTTTTAGAACTGACAACGGAGGGGAGACCTGACAATAGTCATTGTGTCTTCTGAGAAGCAGAGACTGTCCCAGGAATCAGAGGACTCTTAACTGTGCACAGGCAGCTCTGGCAAGGGTCACTCTGCCACCTGCAGCTCAAACAGCACAAGGCCCTTCACGTTTCCTCTCCTCATTCTCTCCAACCTTAGACATCAAGTTCATTAAGTTCGCTGAAGCGGATACTGAAACAGTTTGAGACGATCAATCTATCACAATTTCCGTTCTAAACCACCCCCCCCCCAGCTCCTCCCTGAAGAGATATGGCAGCGGTAAATGAACGGAACTCTGGATCTGCTAACGCTGAGCAGGAGGTTCTTAAGGTCTTGTATCAAACTGGCTCTTTCTGGATTAAAAAGTAATTATTCCAAAAGACGGCTTTATAGTTAAAATTAAACTAGCACCTGGACTTTGGACAAGTGCCAAAAAGGGCAGCTCTGGGCATCTTTTGAGAGAAAGGGGAGGAACTCATCAGAAAGAAGAAATCAAACAAATGATCATATATAAAAGAATAATAAGGAAAACGCTGAAACCTGTTCCACCACCCTCCTTCAGTTAGAGGCACTTCTAACATGAGGAAAGCGAAACCAGCTGTGGGTGCGGTGCAGCTGCTGCCAGGTCATCCTGCCTGAAGAAACCCAAGATTGGGCCTACATGAGGGACGTGCTGCCATAGGGCACAGTGGCAGTTTTTGTGGCTCCTTGGATGGGGATTGAACTTGGGGACTGGATGAGGCAGGTCCATGTGTCTGTGGTTACTGGCTCACTCTTCTAGGCGACTTGCCGTGGTTTGTTATTCCATAGTTTGATTAAGGAACAAGCAGCTAGCAAAACATAAGAAGGCGCTAGTGTGCAAGAAAAAGCCCGGGGGCGCCGAGAGCTTGCTGGGTCAGGAGTACTGGAGTCCTAGTAGGTGTGGTTGGGTAGGGACCAGAGCACCGCAGCCCACGGAGCCAAGATGGTTCCGCGGCGCTCTCTGCTGGACGACTGCGAACCGCACCCGAGGCTGGTGCGACGCTGGGCTCACCCTGCTCCTCTGCAATCTTCCTTCCCAGCCTGCCCTCTGTTGAACAAATCGGTCTCCACCCTCACCAGGCCTTAGGTTATAAGCCCTGCTAGGTGGCATTAGGCAAAATCCGACATTGGGGGTGGGGGTATCACTGCCAAAGCTATAATGGTGGTCACACCACTGGCCCCGTTTATGTCAGGGTCTGTTCTCCACATGAAAATGCTGTTTTACCCGCCCCTTCCTACTTCCACCCTCACAAGACCCCACTCATTTCCTTGTTGACAATCTGCCCCCCACAGGACTGAGCCAAGCGCCTAGCAAACGCTAGGTGAGCACTCCATGGCTGAGCTAGACCCCACCCCCCACCCCCGCTTTCTTTTTCTTGGACAAGCAGCTCTGAAACTCAGCCTGCACCGGTCTCCCCACAGCTGGGATTACAGGCCTGCATCAGTCTCCCGACAGCTGGGAGGTACATTCACAAGTATTTCTTCTCTTAAAAAAAAATTTTTTTTTGGCCAGGTGGTGGTGGCGCACGCCTTTAATTCCAGCACTCGGTAGGCAGAGGCAAGTGGATCTCTGGGAGTTCAAGGCCAGCCTGGTCTACGAGAGCTAGTTCCGGGACGGGCTCCAAAACCACAGAGAAACCCTGTTTCGAAAAAACCAAAAAAAACAAAAAAAAACAAAAAAAAACTATCTTTGTTTGGAAGAAAGGTTCGTGGTGGGGCTTGCTGCTATCTGGAGCTGTGGTTTATAGAAATCAATTCTCTCCTTCCATCGTGTGGGTCTTGGGAATAAAACTGTAACAGGACTCCCAGACCCTAGTAGACCCCGAGACCTAGTACAACTGACTCCATGGAGGAAGTGCCATTCAGGCTGTGAAACTCAGCACACAGACAGCGCCACCTGCCTAATCCTCCGAAGCCCACAGTTCGGGAAAGTCTCTAATGTACTGACCTCGCCTTTTGGCTTCCAGTTCTGCTCTGGCTAGCTGTTCTTGTTAACTGAAGTGCCGACCCAGAACATGGTGTTTGTGCTTAGAAACTCACTCTGAGGAAGGGTGGGGGGCTACACTGGGATCCTGAACACTCTGTGTAGTGGATGGGCAGCTGGTAAAGACTTTCTGTTGATTTAAGCCCATGTCTGAGCAGGCTGCTCTGATGAGCACCCCACAACAGAACTTCTTATCTGCTGAGCTGGTTCACTGGCTTTCACAAGTATTTGACACAATTTCCTTCTTTCTTTCTCTCTCCTTCCTTCCTTGTTCCTTTCCTTCCTCCTTTCCCAGCGTGTAGCGTCGTACCCCAGGCTGACCTTGAACTTGCTATGTGGCCAAATATGACCTTAAACCTGTCCTCCTCCTGCCCCACCTCCTAAATGCTGGGGTTATAGGCATACCCTACCACAGCCAGTTTGCGAGAGCTGGTGATCAAACCCAGGGCTTCATGCACGCAAGGCAGGCACTCTGTCAACTGAGCTACCTCCCTGCCAGCATATCTCATAATTTAACTGGCTGTCAGTCACATGCTCAGTATCTAAAACCCTACTAGCTTTGTGTTCCCTGGACACACGGTCCTATTCGACATTGTTGTTCCTGTGTCCTTAGGATCTACCTACCACAGTACCCAGGTGTGGTGTGCAGGTACTTGATAAACATCTGTTGAATCAACACACAGATGAATCATAGGAACTGGTACACAACAGCTGGAAATGGAAAGAACAAAATTAGATAGATTGGGAGGCGGGATTCTATTTCGAGAGCAGAGGCATGGTGGCACACGCCTTTAATCGCTGTCCTTGGGAGGCTGCAGCAGGTAGATGTGGATGCCTGTGAGTTTCAGGCCAGCCAGAGATACATGGTGAGACCCTGTCGCCCCACCACCACCAAAAAAGTGGCAGCATAAATTTCTATTGAGCACCATGAGGGAGCTAAAGAGATGGCTCAGCCGTTGAAAGCTCCGGCTGAGCAAGCCTGAGAACCTGAATTCCACTTCTGCATCCCTGGGACCCACAGTGGGAGGGAGAACTGAGTTGTCTTCTGGCTTCCACATGTGCGCCATGGCAAACACAGGGTGGGGCACATGTGCACACAAACACAGTAATAACACATTTTAAAATACTTTAAAAAGAAAACTATGGGGCTGGGGAGGAATCTCCATGGTTGAGTACCTAGCATGTGTGATGTCTAGCAAATGTTTAGCATGTGTGATGCCTTGGGCTCAGTCTCGAACACTGCCAAATCAACATAAAAAATCAGACAGAAGAGCAGGGCTTTCATTCTGAGCTAGAGTCTAAAGCATGTTTTGAAACCTGAGAGGAGCTGATTTCACAACATGGAGAATGCACTGAATGCCACTTGGACTGTAACTTTAAAAATGACTAATTACATGTTATGTGAATTCCATCTTAATAATAAAAAATGAAAGGACAAGATTATAATATAATAATTATGATTCTTGGTCGTTAAAGCATTACAGGTCTTTGATGAAGTCAACAGAGAGCTCAGCTCTCTCTCATGCAGCCTCCTGGTTTGCACAAATGGTTGACTGAAGAGAGCCCCTCCAGCAAGCCACACATGCACAGAGGGAAAGTGAGAATGACAGGTAACTCTGACTTCTTAGTCTCCTGGACCTAGGCACACACATTATAAAATGCTCTGCCCTTGTTCCTCTGCCTGGAAGCAACTACCACAAATGGCCCTTGGCTGCCCCCACTTTGTTCTCATTCGGTCTCATCATCAGGAAGATCTCTTCCTCCGAGTCATTCAGCCTAAATGCCTGATTTCTCTTGTTTGTTTAAGGCTTGTTTGTTTGGTATCTTTATGTAGCCTTGGCTGGCCCTAGAGCTGTTTGGCTTGCAGACCAGGCTAGCTTCGAACTCACAGAGATCCGCCTACCTCTGCCTCCCAAGTGCTAGGATTAAAGGCATATGCCACCACATCTGGTTGAAGGAGCAAATGTTCTTTTCTTTTTTAATATTTATAAATAAATAAATATCATCTATAAATAAATAAATAACCTGAACCTGCCTGATCTTGGAAACTAAACAGGGCTGGGTCTGGATGTGGCTAGTACTTATGGGAGCAAATGTTCTTTCTTTTTTTCTTTTCCTTTTTTTTTGGTTTTTCAAGACAAGGTTTCTCTGTAGCTTTGGAGCCTGTCCTGAACCCACTGTGTAGACCAGGCTGACCTCGAACTCACATATATCTGCCTGCCTCTGCCTCCTGAGTGCTGGGATTAAGGGTGTGCCACCCAGCTGGGAGCAAATGCTTTTTTAACCACTGAGTCAGCTCTCCAGCCTGCTGTTGAGGACAATAATTGAGGCAGAATACAGCTATTTGTCAGTGTGGTTCTAGGTTATGAATGTCCTGACATCTTGAATGGAGCCTGATGACACAGTATGAATTCTTGTTAAACACACAGAGGCGGGGAGCTTTGCCACGGACTTGTCCAGATCTTTGGAAGAGAGGGCTAGACTTTGATAAAAGCCCCCAAAACAAAATATGACTGAGATAAAAAACAAAGCAAACAAACAAAACCCAGCTGTTAAGAGACTGAGAGATGGCTCTGCCTCAGTCGGCCCTCGCTTGGGTTCCTGTTGTTCCCAGCTCTCGTCATCATTAAACTCCTCAGGGTGGTCTCCTGTCTACATCTGTGAGAAAGTATCCGTGTGAGGACAGAACCCCTGCAAGGAAAGCCTAAGCATGTTTCTGAGAGAAGGGCATCATAAGAGAATGGAAGGAAGGACGAGGACACTGGACAGGGTTCAGAGTCCGGAGAGGATAGAGCATGGCCTCACAAAACCCATGTGATCTGGACAGGGACAGTTCCTGACACCGAACTGGGAAAACTTGCAGGGCTGGCCTCTGGAGGTTGGACAGCATGTCACAACAGGGGAGATAGCCATTGTGGGATACAAAATGAGTCTCTGCGATGCAGGGGTCACCCAGAATCATGGCCAATGACCTCCTTCTCCAGTCCCTGAGTCAGGCAGCACAACAAACTCTGAGTTTCCCCTGCTTCAGCCTACCTGTCGAAGAGCAGCCTCCAGGGAGCAGGCTAACTCACACAAATGTGAAAATGGGACCATCTGTCCCACGCGACTGCAGCCCTGATATACTTTCAAATACTTGATAAGCTCACGAAACGGAGAAGCTCCTGTAAGGCAAAGGGCACTGCCAATAGGACAAAAGAGAATGGGGAAAGATTTTCACCAACATCTGACAGAGGACTAATAGTCAAAATATAAAGAGAACTCAAGAAACCAAATAATCCAATTAAAATTAGATGGGGGACAGATTTAAATAAAGAATTCTCAACAGAGGAATCTCAAATGACTGAGAAACAAAGAAATGTTCAACATCCTTAGTCATCAGGGAAATGCAAATCAAAACTACTTTGAGATTCCATCTTACCTATCAGAATGGCTAACATAAAAAACACATGTGACAGCTCATGCTGGTGAAGATGAGGAGCATGGGAAACCTTCTTGTATTGTTGGTAGGAGTGCAAAATTATACAGTCACTATGGAAATCAATATGGTGGTTCTTCAGAAAAATTGGAAATGAATCTACCTCAAGACCCAGCTATACCATTCTTGGGCATATATGCAAAAGATGGTCCATCCTACCACAAGGACACTTGCTCAATTATGTTCATAGTAACTTTATTCATAATAGCCAGAAACTGGAAATCTAGATGTTTCTCAACTGAAAAACAGAGAAAATGTGCTACATTTACATATTTTACTCAGCTGTTAAAAACAATGACATCATGAATTTACAGGTAAATGCATGGAGCTAGAAAAAAATCATCCTGAGTGAAGCAACCCAGACCCAGAAAGACAAACATGGTTGCTGTAATTTAAGAAACACCACGAAGAGAAGTCATGCCATGCAACAAGACTCACCTGGGAGGCTTATTGAAAGAGGAGAGAGAAAGGGCAGAGAAGGAGGTAGAAACTAGTCCCTGGGGACAAAAGGGGCAGAAGAGGGGGAGAGGGAGAGAGAGGGAGGGAGGAAGGGAGGGAGGAGGGAAACAGACAGAAGGTGGGCG
Organism: Microtus pennsylvanicus; assembly: GCF_037038515.1. NCBI lineage: Eukaryota > Metazoa > Chordata > Mammalia > Rodentia > Cricetidae > Microtus > Microtus pennsylvanicus. Next base: position 88,686,092 of record NC_134583.1, on the reverse strand, counting down.
AAGTTCACCTTTTAAAGGGGAACACAGCAATGTGCACAGGAGGTGCTCTTAGTGGCTGCAGCTGAGGACATATCCTGTCAGGACCCTAAGGGCAGGTCAGCACAGATACTAACAATGGTGTGTACTCACTTAGAAGTGGACATTAGCTGTTAAGTAAAGGATAATCATGCTACAATCCAGAGAGCCAGAGAGGCTAAATAACAAGGAGGGCTCAAGGGGGCACACATGGATCTTCCTAGGAAGGGGAAATAGAATAGATTTTGTGGGTGAGCTGGGGCAGGTATGGGAGCAGGAGGAGTGGGGGCAGGGCAGCTGGGATAGAGGCAGAGAGTCCTGGGAAAGACTAGAATGGAGGGGGCATTTGGGGAATAATGTGGACACCTAGTGCAGTGGAAACTCCCTGGAATCTACACGAGTGACCCTAGGGAAGACTCCTTGTAACGGGGATATGGAGCCTGAACCGGCCATCTTCTACAGCCTGGCAAGGCTCCAAGCAGTGGGACTGGGGCATCAACCTAGACACAAAAGATTTGTGGTGGTGGCGCATGCCTTTAATCCCAACACTCGGAGGCAGAAGCAGGCAAAGCAAGTTCCAGGACAGGTTCCAAAGCTACACAGATAAACCCTGTCTCAAAAAACAAAACAAACAAAAAAGTCAATTAAATGATTCCAAGTGTTCCTAATGATACTCTGCTATATTCACAGATCGGCATTTCATCCAATTGTTATCAGAGAGGCGTCACTCAGCAACTGATGGAAACAGATGCAGAGACCCACAGCCAAACACAAGGCGGAGCCAGGGGATCCCTACAGAAGCAGGGGAGGATTGTAGGAGCCAGAAGAGTCAAGGACACCATGTGGACACAGACCACAGAACCAACTAAGCAGGGCTCATAGGGACTCATAGAGACAGAAGTGTCAGTCACAGCCCTGTATGGGTCTGAGTTAGGTCCTCTGCATGTCTGTTATGGTTGTGTAGCTTGGTGTTCCCATGGGACTCCCAACAGTGTGAGTGGGGGTGTCTCTGACTTTGCCTGCACTTGGGACCCTTTTCTTCCTACTAGATTGCCTCGTCCAGCTTTTTTTTTTTTTTGAGACAGGGTTTCTCTGTAGTTATTGGTGCTTGTCCTGGAACTAGCTCTTGTAGACCAGGTTGGCCTCGAACTCACAGAGATCTGCCTGCCTCTGCTTTCCAAGTGCTGGGACTAAAGGCATGCGCCATCCAGCTTTGAATAGGATTTGTAAACCTGTCAAAACCCTCTTTTGTCTTTATTCCCACTCTTTGCCTCAGTCATAGCCTTGCCATCTCCACCCTGAACTACTGCAGTTATCCGATGTCACACCTGCCCCTCACCTGTGACCAGTCACTCACATAAGCGAAGTACAGATCTGATGGTGTCACTCTCCCTATAACCTAGAGAGCAAAGTCTAAAGTCTTTCATCAAGGCTCTTCCCATGCTCAGATCTGATTACCTTGGACTTCCTACTTTAGCCTTACCTATCTATCCTTGCCTTTTCCCGAAAGACATTCCATTTCCCATCATGTCCCTCAGCGGGCTACTCTTTCTGTTATCATTTGCCCTCCCTGTCCACGTGTAAGGCCCCTGTTCCTTCTTTTTTTATTTTTTCTATTTTTTGTTTTTTCGAGACAGAGTTTCTCTGTGGCTTTGGAGCCTGTCCTGGAACTAGCTCTGTAGACCAGGCTGGTCTCGAACTCACAGAGATCCGCCTGCCTCTGCCTCCCGAGTGCTGGGATTAAAGGCGTGCGCCACCACCGCCCGGCCCCTGTTCCTTCTTACTCTTCTTTTCTTTCTTTATTACTTTTTTTCATAGTCTCACTATATAGCCCTGACTAGCTTAGAACTCTCCAAGTAGATCATGTTGGCCTTGAACTCACAGAGATCCACCTGCCTCTGCCTCCTGAGTGCTGGGATTAAAAGTGTGCACCACTGCACCTGGCCCTTCTTACCTTTCTAAGTCCAGCCCCAAATGGACATCTGTGCTGCAGAGCATTTTCTGATGTCTTACTGACTTGCCTCTGCAGTTGGGCCCACCCAGCCTCTTTAACCCCATCTCACCATGCCTTAGAATGTACTTGCTGATACATCTGTCCCAGAGTAAGAAAAAACACAAAGAACAAGGACCTGGTCCTATTTTCCCCTACATTTCCAGCCAGCATACAAGGATTCATTGCTCGCTGAATGAATTAGGTTATTGAAACAAGAGCCAAAATAATAATGATGATGATATTACTTTCAGAATCCTTTTATAAGAAAAACAGATCTAAGCCGGGCGGTGGTGGCGCACGCCTTTAATCCCAGCACTCGGGAGGCAGAGGCAGGCGGATCTCTGTGAGTTCGAGACCAGCCTGGTCTACAAGAGCTAGTTCCAGGACAGACTCCAAAACCACAGAGAAACCCTGTCTCGAAAAACCAAAAAAAAAAAAAAAAAAAAAAAAAAAAAAAGAAAAACAGATCTAGCTGGGCATAGTGGTGCATGCCTTTAATCCCAGCACTCAAGTGGCAGAGACAAGTGGATCTCTGCGGGTTCGAGGCCAGCCTGGTTTACATAGTGAGCTCCAGGATGGCCAGAACTACATAGTGAGACCTTGTCTTGAAAACAAGCAAACAGGTCGGCCAGAACGAGGGGACGCAACGGAGGCAGGTTGGAGCCGCTACCGTCGCCATGACCCAAGGTAACCAGCGAGAGCTCGCCCGCCAGAAGAACATGAAGAAACAGAGAGACTAGGTTAAGGGAAAGCGCCAAGATGATGGGCTTTCTGCTGCCGCCCGCAAGCAGAGGGACTCGGAGATCATGCAGCAGAAGCAGAAAAAGGCAAACGAGAAGAAGGAGGAACCCAAGTAGCTTTGTGGCTTCGTGTCCAACCCTCTTGCCCTAAGCCTGTGTGCCTGAAGCCAGTCCCACCATGCTCGAGTTTCTTCCTGTAGTGCTCACAGGTCCCAGCACTGATGGCATTCCCTTTGCCCTGAGTCTGCAGCGGGTTCCTTTTGTGCTTCCTTCCCCTCAGGTAGCCTCTCTACCCCTGGGCCACTCCTGGGGGTGAGGGGGTTACCCCTTCCCAGTGTTTTTTATTCCTGTGGGGCACACCCCAAAGTATTAAAAGTAGCTTTGTAAAAAAAAAAAGAAAAAAGAAAAGAAAACAAGCAAACAAAAACAAACAAACAAACAAAAAACAAAATGAAAAGTAACACTACTGGAAAGATACAAAGACAAAAAAAAAAGGTATCAGGGACACATGAAATCCACTCAGAAGCTCTTAACTCCCAGAAATATGTCCATCTTGGTTAACTTAAGCAAAAAAGGTTATTAAACACACAAAACCCAGACAGGTGAGATTTTTGTGGACCTGTTATCTCAGCTACTTGGGAATCATAAGTTCAGTGCCAATCTGGGGAACATAGCAAGAACTTTCCAACTAAAATGGGGGCCTGGGTATAGCAATGCACACCCTTAGTTCTAGTCTGTTGAAGGCAGAAGCAGGAGGGGCTCTGTTAGTTCAAGGCCAGGCTAGTCGATGTAGCAGTTGCAGGCCAGTCTGAGCTACAGAGTATGAACTTGTCTAAACAAATAAGCAAATAGACCTCCTGGCTAACTAGAAAGCTGGGCACATCTGCATGTGAAGGGCAGTCGGCACGTGCCGTAGAGACTTCACAGGTGTCTGTGGTCTTGGGAGAATGCACCTGACAACTCAGGAAAAGAACTCACCCAACCAGTGAAGAGAAAGCTGACGATTGGTCAGAATCTTTATTTCCTGATGGGTATGTAGGTCATTTCCCATACAAGGGCAAATGCTGTCTTGATCTTGTGCCCAAGAAGGAGTCTCTGAAAGAGATGACAATACCTTAGCTCAGGGGAATCTTCAAATGATGGTCTCACGTAGATACAGGTCTAGGGGAGAAAGTAAATACTGCTTTTTGCATTTAGGTTCTTTTTTAAAAAGTATATATATATATATATATATATATATATATATATATATATATATATGAGTGTTTTATCTGCATGTGTATCTGTACACCACATGGATGCAGTGCCCGAAGATATCAGAAGAGGGCGTCAGAAGTGGAATTTCAGATGGTGGTGAACCACCATGTGGGGACTGAATTTGAACTCCAGTCCCTGGGAAGAACAACTGGTGCTCTTAACAGCTGAGCCCTACCTCCAGCCCCTGAGTTTATGATCTTACAAACTTGTCACAGATGGGCGGTGGTGGTGCATGCCTTTAATCCCAACACTTGGGAGGCAGAGGCAGGCAGATCTCTGTGAGTTCGAAGCTGGCCTGGTCTACAAAGCGAGTTCTAGGCCAGGCTCCAAAGCTATACAGAGAAACCCTGTCTCAAAAATAAAAAAGCCCCTCAAAAAAGAAAACAAAACAAAACTTGCCACTGAAATGATTTTTGCAAGCTTCACTGAATAAATGGAAAGGCTCTCGCTACCCCAAGCAGAGCTTGCATTGGCAAATGAGGAAGTCCAGAGCTGAATGTCCCTCTGAGTAGAGTGGCTCTGAGGTCAGGCTGTCTGAGTCACAGCCTGGCTTCAGCAGTTTGGAGTTGGTAGATGGGGTAGCGGAGTAGTTCCATTGCAAAGAACTGAGCAAAGGGTTAGACGATCGGGAACATGCATAGTGCACGGCCTGCACCATAATAAGTCAGAAAATGCTATCAGCATCGTTCACCAGCAACAAGATCTTATAACCAAAGAAAGGCAGGCATGGCCACGCACATTTGTAATCCCAGCATATAGAAAACTGAGACAGGCCCAGGTGGTGGTGGCGCACGCCTTTAATCCTAGCACTCGGGAGGCACAGGCAGGCGGATCTCTGTGAGTTCGAGACCAGCCTGGTCTACAAGAGCTACTTCCAGGACAGGCTCTAAAACTACAGAGAAACTCTTGTCTTGAAAAAAGAAAAAAGAATAGGAAAAAAGAAAACTGAGACAGGATCAAAAGGTTGAGGACAGCTAGGATTACATAAGTTCAAGACCAGCCTAGGGTATACAGAGAAATCCTGCCTCAAAATAAAATAATAATAATAGAGTGCTGGAGGAATGACTCGTGGTTAGGAGCACTAATTGGAGTGTTGGAGGAATGACTCAGTGTTAGGAGCACTAGTTGGAGTGCTGGAGGGATGACACAGTGTTAGGAGCACTAGTTGGAGTGTTGGAGGGATGACTCAGTGTTAGGAGCACTAGTTGGAGTGCTGGAGGGATGACTCAGTGTTAGGAGCACTAATTGGAGTGTTGGAGGGATGACTCAGTGTTAGGAGCACTAGTTGAGTGCTGGAGGGATGACTCAGTGTTAGGAGCACTAGTTGGAGTGCTGGAGGGATGACTCAGTGTTAGGAGCACTAATTGGAGTGTTGGAGGGATGACTCAGTGTTAGGAGCACTTGCTGAGTGTTGGAGGGATGACTCAGTGTTAGGAGCACTAGTTGGAGTGCTGGAGGGATGACTCAGTGTTAGGAGCACTAGTTGGAGTGTTGGAGGGATGACACAGTGTTAGGAGCACTAGTTGAGTGTTGGAGGGATGACTCAGTGTTAGGAGCACTAGTTGAGTGTTGGAGGGATGACTCAGTGTTAGGAGCACTAGTTGAGTGCTAGAGGGATGACTCAGGGGTTAGGAGCACTAGTTGAGTGCCGGAGGGATGACTCAGGGGTTAGGAGCACTTGTTGGTTTTGCAGAGAATTTGGCTCTTGACCATCTGTAACTCTGGTTCCAAAGGGTCCAACACTCTCTCCCTGGGCACTGTGGGCACAGCACCCATGTGCTGCACATACATGCACACAAGTAAAACACTCATACACATATAAATAAAACTCTTTAAATTTTTCAAATGAATGCATAAAAAGATCCTGTTCGGGCAGACGCAGGCGGCGGCAGAGGCCCCACTACAATTAAATCAAAGAGGTAGGCCTTTTGTTGGCGAGGTCCCTGGCAAACGGGGAGCCTGGTCCTATTCCTGAAGACTCTTCTGAGGGATGAGAGGAATCTTGGCCCCCGGCAGGAGCCAGGAAACAGAGCGAGGGCATTTTGTAAGAGGAGCCCCTGGCCAGCAGGGAAACCTGATCCGGTTTTAAAAGACCCATTAGATAGCATCAATAGGAGGAGATGGGCAGGCGCCAAGGCAAGAATTCACCCAATAATCTGAAAAACAACATGAAAACACCAGAACCCAATGATCTTACAACAGAAGGACTTCAACACCCTAACACATAAGAAGTGGAAAAAATTGACTTTATGAAAGCAATAGAGTCCCTTAAACAACATGTAAAAAACACCCTTATAGAAATGGATGGGAAGTATAACAGAAAGTTTGAAGAAATGAGTAAATATGTACATGATACCCTGAGAAACCAAGAAAAAATGATCAAACAGGTAATGGAAACAGTTCAAGAATTGAAAACTGAGCCGGGTGGTGGTAGCGCACGCCTTTAATCCCAGCACTCGGGAGGCAGAGGCAGGCGGATCTCTGTGAGTTCGAGGCCAGCCTGGTCTACAAGAGCTAGTTCCAGGAGAGGAACCAAAAGCTACAGAGAAACCCTGTCTTGAAAAATCAAAAAAAAAAAAAAGAATTGAAAACTGAAATGGAAGTAAGGAAGAAAACACAAACTGAGGACCAGCTGGATATGGAAAATCTAGGACAACGATCAGAGTCTACAGAAACAAGCATATTCAATAGAATACAAGAGATAGAAGAAAGAATCTCAGATTCTGAGGACACATAGAGAAAATAAACGCACTGATCAAAGAAAACAGCAGAGCCAACAAATTCTCATCACAAAACATTCAGGAAATATGGGACACAATAAAAAGACCAAACCTAAGAATAATAGGAATAGAAGAAGGAGAAGAGTCACAGCTCAAAGGCCCAGAAAATATTTTTAACAAAATTATGGAAGAAAACTTTCCCAACATAAAGAAAGATATTCCTTTAAATATTCAAGAAGCATACAGAACACCAAACAGACTGGATCAAAGAAAAACATCCCCTCGCCATACAATAATCAAAACACAAAATATACAGGTTAAAGAAAGAATATTAAGAGCTGTAAAAGCCGGGCGGTGGTGGCGCACGCCTTTAATCCCAGCACTCGGGGGCAGAGGCAGACGGATTTCTGTGAGTTCGAGACCAGCCTGGTCTACAAGAGCTAGTTCCAGGACAGGCTCCAAAACCACAGAGAAACCCTGACTCGAAAAAACAACAACAAAAAAATATATATATTAAGAGCTGCAAAGGAAAAAGGCCAAGTAACTTATAAAGGTAAACCAGTCAGACTTACACCTGACTTCTCTATGGAAACCATGAAAACCAGAAGGTCCTGGATAGAGGTACTGCAGACACTAAGAGACCATGGATGCAAACCCAGACTACTATACCCAGCCAAGCTATTGTTCACTATCAATGGAGAAAACAAGACATTCCAGGATAAGAACAAATTTAAACAATACGTAGCCACAAATCCAGCCCTACAGAAAGTAATAGAAGAAAAATCGCAACCCAAGGAATCCAACATTGCCAACACTGCCTACAATAACTCAGGCATCTAGCGACCCTTCACCAGCACAACTCAAAGAAGGGAGACACGCAAACTCTACTACCAAAAACAATAAGAATAACTGGAGTAAACAACCACTGGTCATTAATATCACTTAATATTAATGGTCTCAATTTACCTATAAAAAGGCACAGGCTAAGAGATTGGATACGAAAACAGGATCCAACATTCTGCTGTTTGCTAGAAACACATCTCAACCACAAAAACAGGCATCTACTCAGAGTAAAGGGTTGGGAAAAAGTGTTTCAAGCAAATGGTCCTAAGAAAAAAGCAGGTGTGGCCATACTAATTTCTAACAAAACTGACTTCAAACTAAAATCAATCAGAAGAGATCGAGATGGACACTTTATACTCATAACAGGAACAATTCATCAGGATGAAGTCTCAATCCTGAATATCTACACCCCTAATATAAAAGCACCCACTTATATAAAAGAAATATTACTAGAACTCAAGGCAGACATCAAACCACACACACTAGTAGTAGGAGACTTCAACACACCTCTCTCTCCAATGGACAGGTCAATCAGACAGAAACCTAATAGAGAATTAAGAGAATTATCGGGGGTAATGAAGCAAATGGACTTAACAGACATCTATAGAACACTCTGCCCAAATAGGAAAGAATATTCCTTCTTCTCTACAGCTCATGGAACCTTCTCAAAAACTGACCACATACTCGGAAACAAAGGAAACCTCCACAGATACAAAAAAAAATATCAGTGTCCACCTTATCAGATCACCACGGATTAAAGTTAGAAGGCAACAACAATGCTACCCCCAGAAAGCCGACAAACTCATGAAAACTGAACAGTCAACTACTGAACCACACCTGGGTTAAGGAAGAAATTAAGAAAGAAATTAAAGTCTTCCTTGAATTTAATGAAAATAAAGAGACAACATACTCAAACCTATGGGACACGATGAAAGCAGTGCTAAGAGGAAAGTTCATAGCACTAAGTGCCCACTTAAAGAAAACGGAGAATGCATACATTGGGGACTTAACAACACACCTGAAAGCTCTAGAAAAAAAAGAAGCAGACGCGCCCAGGAGAAGTAGAAGACTGGAAATATTGAAACTGAGGGCGGAAATCAACAAAATAGAAACACAGAAAACAGTCCAAAGAATCAATGAAACAAAAAGTTGGTTCTTGGAGAAAATCCACAAGATTGACAAACCCCTATCCAAACTAATTAAACAACAGAGAGAGAACACGCAAATAAATAAGATCAGAAATGAAAAGGGGGACATAACCACAGACACAGAGGAAATTCAGAGAATCATTAGATCTTACTACAAAAGCCTGTATGCCACAAAACTGGAAAATGCAAAAGAAATTGACATTTTTTTTAGATAAGTACCATATACCAAATCTAAACCAAGACCAGGTGAACGATCTAAATAGACCTGTTAGTCGTGAAGAACTAGAAACTGTTATCAAAAATCTCCCTTCCAAAAAAAGCCCAGGACCAGATGGTTTCAAAGCAGAATTCTACCAGAACTTCCAAGAAGAACTAATACCTATACTCCTTAATGTATTTCACAATATAGAAACAGAAGAGTCATTGCCAAATTCTTTTTATGAAGCTACAGTTACCCTGATACCAAAACCACACAAAGACCCAACCAAGAAAGAGAATTACAGGCCTATCTTACTATCGACGCAAAAATTCTCAATAAAATACGGGCAAACCAAATCCAAGAACACATTAGAAAAATTATCCATTATGATCAAGTAGGCTTCATCCCAGAGATGCAGGGCTGGTTCAACATATGCAAATCTATCAGTGTAATCCACCACATAAATAAACTGAAAGAAAAAAACCATATGATCATTTTATTAGATGCTGAAAAAAGCATTCGACAAAATTCAACACCCCTTTATGATAAAGGTCTTGGAGAGATTAGGGATACAAGGGTCATACCTAAATATAATAAAAGCTATTTACAGCAAGCTGACAGCTAACATTAAATTAAATGGAGAAAAACTCAAAGCCATCCCACTAAAATCAGGAACACGACAAGGAAGTCCACTCTCTCCATACCTCTTCAATATAGTGCTTGAAGTTCTAGCAATAGCAATAAGACAACATAAGGGGATCAAGGGTATTCGTATTGGAAAGGAAGATGTCAAGCCTTTGTTATTTGCAGATGATATGATAGTATACATAAGCGACCCCAAAAATTCTACCAAAGAACTCTTACAGCTGATAAACACCTTTAGTAATGTGGCAGGATACAAGATCAACTCCAAAAAATCAGTTGCCTTCCTATACACTAAGTATAAGGATACAGAGAGGGAAATCAGAGAAGCATCACCTTTCACAATAGCCACAAATAGCATAAAATATCTTGGGGTAACTCTGACCAAGGAAGTGAAAGATCTATTTGACAAGAACTTTAAGTCTTTGAAGAAAGAAATTGAAGAGGACACCAGAAAATGGAAGGATCTCCCTTGCTCTTGGATTGGGAGGATCAACATAGTAAAAATGGCAATTCTGCCAAAAGCAATCTATAGATTCAATGCAATCCCCATCAAAATCCCATCAAAATTCTTCACAGATCTGGAGAAGACAATAATCAACTTTATATGGAAAAACAAAAAACCCAGAATAGCCAAAACAATCTTATACAATAAAGGATCGTCTGGAGGCATTACCATCCCTGACTTCAAACTCTATTACAGAGCTACAGTATTGAGAACAGCTTGGTATTGGCATAAAAACAGAGAAGTCGACCAATGGAATCGAATAGAAGACCCTGGCTTTAACCCACAAACCTATGAACACCTGATTTTCGATAAAGGAGCTAAAAGTATACAATGGAAAAAAAAGAGCATCTTCAACAAATTGTTCTGGCAAAACTGGATGTCAATCTGTAGAAGAATGAAAATAGATCCATATCTATCACCATGCACAAAACTCAAGTCCAAATGGATTAAAGACCTCAATATCAGTCCTAACACACTGAACCTAATAGAAGAGAAAGTGGAAAGTACTCTACAACATATGGGCACAGGAGACCACTTCCTATGTATAACCCCAGCAGCACAAATATTAAGGGCCTCATTGAATAAATGGGACCTCCTGAGATTGAGAAGCTTCTGTAAAGCAAAGGACACTGTCACTAAGACAAAAAGGTAACCCACTGACTGGGAGAAGATCTTCACCAACCCTGCAACAGACAAAGGTCTGATCTCCAAAATATATAAAGAACTCAAGAAACTAGACCATAAAAGGCTAATCAACCCAATTATAAAATGGGGCACTGAGCTGAACAGAGAATTCTCAACAATTGGCCAAAAGTTCAAATGGCCAAAAGACACTTAAGGTCATGCTCAACTTCCTTAGCGATCAGGGAAATGCAAATCAAGACAACTTTAAGATACCATCTTATACCTGTCAGAATGGCTAAAAAAAAAACCACCAATGATATCCTTTGCTGGAGAAGTTGTGGAGAAAGGGGTACACTCATCCATTGCTGGTGGGAATGCAAACTTGAGCAACCACTTTGGAAAGCAGTGTGGCGGTTTCTCAGTAAATTCGGGATCAACCTACCCCTGGACCCAGCAACACCACTCTTGGGAATATATCCAAGAGATGCCCTATCATACAACAAAAGTATATGCTCAACTATGTTCATAGCAGCATTGTTTGTAATAGCCAGAACCTGGAAACAACCGAGATGCCCTTCAATGGAAGAATGGATGAAGAAAGTATGGAATATATACATATTAGAGTATTACTCAGCAGTAAAAAACAAGGACTTTTTGAATTTTGCATGCAAATGGATGGAAATAGAAAACTCTATCCTGAGTGAGGTAAGCCAGACCCAAAAAGAGGAACATGAGATGTACTCACTCATATTTGGTCTCTAGCCATAAATAAAGGACATTGAGCCTATAATTAGCCTATATTTAGAGAAGCTAAATAAGAAGGAGAACCCAAAGAAAAACAAATAGGCATCCTCCTGAATATTAACCTTCATCAGGCGATGAAAGGAGACAGAGACAGAGACCCACATTGGAGCATCGGACAGAAATCTCAAGGTCCAAATCAGGAGCAGAAGGAGAGAGAGCACGAGCAAGGAACTCAGGACCGCAAGGGGTGCACCCACACACTGAGACAATGGGGATGTTCTATGGGGAACTCACCAAGGACAGCTGGCCTGGGTCTGAAAAAGCCTGGGATAAAACCGGACTCGCTGAACATAGCAGACAATGAGGACTACTGAGAACTCAAGAACAATGGCAATGGGTTTTTGATCCTACTGCACGTACTGGCTTTGTGGGGGCCTAGGCAGTTTGGATGCTCACCTTACTAGACCTGGATGGAGGTGGGTGGTCCTTGGACTTCCCACAGGGCAGGGAACCCTGATTGCTCTTTGGACTGACGAGGGAGGGGGACTTGATTGGGAGAGGGGGAGGAAAATGGGAGGCGGTGGTGGGGAAGAGACAGAAATCTTTAATAAATCAATAAAAAAATGAAAAAAAAATAAAAAGAAGAAAGTGAAAAAAAAAAGATCCTGTTCACAGGCTTGTCATCGGAAGCTTATCTTTACGGCTCCACCCGTCCCACCACCTCCACTTTATTGGCCAACTACGGGATCAGAGTTCTCAGAAAATGGAGGAAAGAGCAACTAATTAGCTTCGGACAAAGGGAAAGGCAGAAATATCAGGGACAGAGAGCAGAAAACAGGCCATAGCCATAGAATGGCTTGCTGTGCAACTGGATAAAAATAGATCTGGTGTCCCGGGAGCCATGCTGGAGAAAAACAAAGCGCATCCTCAAGTTGCTGAGTTTATGTCCTGTGCCCAGACAAAGCTCGGGTTCAGGTATGGAACACACAGAGTCAAGAGACAGTCTGAGAAGAGAAATTATTGCAAAGATTTATCCCTTGATGTTAGATGGTACTGAAATGGGTAAAGTCAACGAATGTCTCAGCCCGATTCCATGAATACATGCTTAATGTATACTATATGCTTAATGTATACTATGTGCTAGGCCTAGGGCAACCTCCAAAGACACACAGACACACATGTCTGTTCTCTAGCTTACATGCTGGAGCGGAAAGACCGGTAATTAACAACTGTTACAGGCACGGTGTGGTTTGTAACTCTAACACTCAGGAGGCTAAATCAGGAAGATTGGGAGTTTGAGACAGACTGAGAACAGTAAGATGAGAGCGAGAGGGAGCGAGAGGGAGCGAGAGGGAGCGAGAGGGAGCGAGAGGGAGCGAGCGAGAGAGAGAGAGAGAGAGAGAGAAAAGAAGAAGAAGAAGAAGGAGGAGGAGGAGGAGGAGGAGGAGAAGGAGGAGGAGGAGAAGGAGAAGGAGGAGGAGACTGGCACAAATAGTCACTTTCCCAGCCTGGTCTACAAAGCTAGTTCCAGGACAGGCTCCAAAGCCACAGAGAAACCCTGTCTCGAAAAACCAAAAAAAAAAAAAAAAAAAAAAAAACAAATAGTCACTTTCTCTGGAAGCTATCAGATGATGCAACTGACCAAATTAAGGACAGGAGGAATGGGGAAATTATCTTAGGGTTAACCATGTGCACAAAAATACAGCAAAGGGCTTAAAAATCTTTTGGAGTCTTGTGGGAAAATTTAGGCAAGAATCTATACTCAGGAAACTTAAAGGAAACGCATAAGGCAGCCAAGAGTGGAGGCTCACATCTGTAATCCCAGCTGGGGCAGGAGTAGTGCTGGTGTTTGAGGCCAGCCTAGGCTGCATTGTGAATTGTAGGCAAACCTGGGCACAGACTGAGACCTTGTCAAAGCACAAATGAAGGCTGGAGATGTATCAGGGTTGGCAGAGTGCTTGCCTAACATGAACACAGTCCCAGGTTCCATCCTCAGCACCACATAAGCGGAGCGTGGTGGCTCACACCTGCAATCTCAGTGCTCCGGAGGTGGAGGGAGGAAGATCAGAAATTCAAGGTCATTGTTGGCCACGTACTGAGTTCCAGAATTTGAAGTCAGCCTGGGCTGCTACATCTACATATACACACACATACACACACACACATGCACACACTCACACCAACATCAATAACAACAATGACAAAAGACATGAGGCTATCATATGCTTAGAACACTTATAATATGGCCGGGCGGTGGTGGTGCACACCTTTAATCCCAGAACTTGGGAGGCAGAAGCAGGCGGATCTCTGTGAGTTCGAGACCAGCCTGGTCTACAAGAGCTAGTTCCAGGACAGGCTTCAAAAAAAAACACAGAGAAACCCTGTCTCGAAAAACCAAAAACAAAACAAAACAAAACACTTATAATATGCAATTTATATTTGGAAATTGTGCTTTTAAAAAATAACCAGAGGAGAAATGGGGGTGAAAAAAAGTTTAAGAGACAGGGTCTCTCTGTGTAGTTCTGGCTGTCCTAGAACTCACTTTGTAGACCAGGCTGGCCTAGAACTAAGAGATCTGCCTCCTGAGTTCTGGAATTAAAGGTGTGCGCCACCACGCTAGGCTTGGTGGAAGATTCTTCCTCTCCTATCCACTCTCCTACCTCCACTGTCGGGACGTCAGCATCTATCTTGACAATGGAGTCTTCTATTTTCTAATGTGTCTTTGTCTGTGCACCATATCTGTGCTTGGTGAGCCTCCATGTGGGTGCTGGGAATAGACCCAGGTCTTTTGCAACAACACTAAGTGCCCTTACCCACTAAGCCAACTCTCCAGCCCAATAACAGAGTCTTGACAATAGATACCTGAGGCCTTTTCTGTTCCTTGGGAAGAGGGTAAATTATGGATAAGATATAAAAGGCTTAAATCAAGTGCTACAAACCTGTATTACCTACATTCAGAAGGAGCCTAAGCTAAAAGGAAGCCACTGCTTCAAAAAAGAAACAAATATTCTAGTACTTGGAAGGCAAAGACAGGTAGATCTTTGTATTTGAGAGGCCAGCCTGGACAGCCTGGTCTACATATAGTTTCAGGCCAGCTAGGGGTACATATCTAGACTCTCTCTCTCTCTCTCTCTCTCTCTCTCTCTCTCTCTCTCTCTCTCTCACACACACACACACACACACACACACACACACATACACAATCACGTGATCAGATAAATAACTAAAAGTGAAAGATTGGCTAGGCAGTGGTGGCACATGTCTTCAATCCCAGCACTCGGGAGGCAAAGGCAGGCAAATCTCTGAGTTTGAGGCCAGCCTGGTCTACAGAGCTAGTTCCAGGACAGCCAGGGCTACACAGAGAAACCCTGTCTTGAAAAACCAGAAAAAAAAATAAAAAGTGAATGGAGACAATTCAAGTAGAAATAGAATTCACCTTCACATTGAATGTGTGTAGTTCAAATCAGACGCGAGGGTGGAGCGAACCTGTGAAGATGGGATTAGTGACTGATGAGGATGAGTCTGGTTGTAAGAGGATTGTCAAAACAGATGGGAAAACTGGTTGAAAGGACTGTAGAAAAATATCAACAAACCTAGTCACTGGTCCACCGTTTTATTCGACCACTCCTCTTCCCGTTTCATTCCTGCTGGAGCCCCTCAGTTTTTGGTGTCAGTTTCAGACACCTCACCTGTTGGCTGCTTCTCCCACAATCCTCAGTGCCCACCCTTTGCCCTGCAATGATCTGTTCTTTCTGACATTCTCCTTAATCTCACACCCCAGCCATGTACATGTCTGCCAAAATCCAGTCCGCCCTAGACTCAAACAGTTCTTCAAGAACATAGCGGCCAGTTTCCTTCTTCTTAGCATTCATTCCCAAATATTTTTCTCCTTAAAATGATCCCAACTCCCTCTTTTCCACTCTTCACTCTGTTGATACTGGCTTGGCCTCATGCCCAGTAACTCTCCTCCAGTCCCAAGCTCACTCATATCTACCCTTCGTGGTCAGCAGAGCTTGGCTTTGCTCGAGCTCCTCTCTGACTTTCAATACTTCTCCAATCTCCTTTGTCTTCAACTCTTCATCCACCTGATTCCCTGGAGCCTTCTCTAATCTCGTCTTTCTCTTCTATAGGAACAGATTCATAGGCGGGATCTTCCATGTTATCCAAGACAAAACTGTCACTCTGCCCCGCTTTCTCTGCTCCTTCTTGTTCATCTCCGCCTTCCGGACTTTCAGGAATTTGTAGTTCCAGACTCATCTCTTCCATCACACTTTCATCACCAGTAATATTTATCACTCTCTCAAGGTCCTCTTCGCTTGTATTTCCCGCTCTTGAATGCTCTTCCGGTTCCATCTCATCGTACTGTGCTTCCTCAGTATTTGACTCCAGTTTATCTTCCGTGGATCTCAGGTTCTTATCACCAGTCCTCGGCTTCTCTCCTCCACTGGAACTTGATTTCAATCTCAGCTTCTCATCACTTGACTTCGCCTTCTCTTTGGAGGACCCCCGCCTCTCTCCACTGTCGGATGCCTTTTTTCTGATGGACCCGCGTTTCTCTCCACTGTCTGACACCTTCTCTCTTATGGACCCGCGTTTCTCTCCACTGTCGGACGTCTTTTTTCTGATGGACCCCCGTTTCTCACCACTGTCCGACACCTTCTCTCTGATGGACCCCCGTTTCTCGCCACTGTCCAACACCTTCTCTCTGATGGACCCCCGTTTCTCGCCACTGTCTGACACCTTCTCTCTTATGGACCCGCGTTTCTCTCCACTGTCGGACGTCTTTTTTCTGATGGACCCCCGTTTCTCACCACTGTCCGACACCTTCTCTCTGATGGACCCCCGCTTCTCGCCACTGTCTGACACCTTCTCTCTGATGGACCCCCGTTTCTCTCTACTGTCCATTTTCTCTACAACAGACCGCTTCTCTCCCCTGCCCACCACCTTCTCTCCCAAGGACACCCGTTTCTCTCTCTTGTGCACCAAGTTCTCTCCACTTGACTCCACTTCCTCATTCTGCCTTAGCTGATCCCCTCTGGATCTCGAGTCCCCTCCACTGGTTCTCATCTTGTCCTTAGACTTCAATCTTTCTTCAGGCTCTGCTGTCATCTCTGCACTCTTAGATACAGCTCCAGCTTTGGGTCTGTCCTCTTGCTGTCCCCAAATCTCCTCCGGGATATCATCCTCCAACTTTGCTGGAGCCTGTGACGTCTTTTCTACACTGTTCAAGAGCTTCGTGTCCACCTTCTCCTGATGCAGGCCCGATCTCTCTTTAGAGATCTTCTTCCCCACGTCTTCCAGCCTCCAGTTCTCAGATTCCAACTTTGCGTCCCACACTTTAGACTTTTGCAGGTTTCTGTCCAAGAGTTCCACTCTCTTCCCAATCACGATTAGTCCATTCCAGGGGGTCCACACCTTCTCTTTCTCTCGCACTGGCGCCTTTTTGCAGTACGGCTCGGGTTGCGATCGCTTGTGGACGTGGGCCTTGCTCCGGGCGCCCCGGGCCCGGGCCTTACTACGGCCCCGCGGCTTCCTAAACTGCTTACCCCGTACTTTCGGGCCCGGGTGTGGCAACTTGAATGGAATCTCTTTCTCCACAGACATTGCTGCCTGCCCTCGGCCCTAGCCCCCCTGACTCACTCGGGTTCCCCATTCCCCCCTACCCAACCCTCCCTCCCACCCTCACCCCCTTCCGGACTCCTCGCCCCGCCCACCGCCTGGTGGCGCCAAGATGCTCTAGTGCGCATGTGCAACTGTGAGCGTCAGCCTGGGCCCGGATGGAGACTGGGCCCGGAACCGCCTCGATTGTAGGGTCCCCCCAACCCCCGCGGGACCGGCACGTGACCCCTGTGACCCTTAGAGCTCCTCAGGCTCTGGCCTATCCTGGACCGGCTCTCTGGTGCCGCTTAAAAGTTGGCACATGATCGACAGGCCTCCCAGCCAATAGCAGCTCCCGTGGCAAACCTAGTGCCCAGTCAGAAGGAGCGCTGCAGGCTAGAGGAACCACCCAGAGAGGTGGCGGCGTGTGTCAATGTCAGCTGATAGGATCCCCACGGGGTCCCCTCATCCAAGCTCTTGGAACGCGCAGGCCGTGGCCAGCTGTAGGATTCTTGTGTGTCCCAGCTAAGGAGCACTATGGAGGAGCTTCATCAGGAGGCTGGGAAAGAGAGCAAGGTAAAGGAAGGAAGCAAACCCCTTCCTACTCCACCTCACCCCATCATCACATACCAAGCAGGGAGCAAGACCTGAGCAAGAGAATGCAGCGATTCTATGGCCCCTGCAGAGGGCCAGTTGAGGATAACAAAGATAACCAGGGTTTGACCTCAGCCTCCATGGATGGAATTGGGGAGAACAAGGCAGTGTGCGAGTGACTGCGGGGGGGGGGGGGGAGACGGAGGGGGGGGACTGCTGTCGGGTCCACAGGCTCACCTGGGTGTTTGTGTTTCTATAGTTAGGAAAGCATCCGTTCATTCTTCATCTTTCCCCGTCCGCCATTCAATAGTTATTGAAGATCTTCACTGTCTTGGGACTTGCAGAAATACACACTTGAGGTAGGGGTTGAAGGCGCTGGTGAGCTGTGGCAGAGGTAAAGATGGAACCTCTGTGGTCCATTCTGGAAGTCACACTTTCCTCAAGCAGCCACCAAATAAAGTAGATTTGAGTAGAAAGATAGACATCAAGAAGGAAGCCAGGGACTAGGGAGCTAGGCTGCCTGGGTTTGAAGAGGGGAGGAGTGGGGAGAGTGAGGGATGGTCTGACGAGAATCCAAGAAGTTGAGAGTAGGATTCAAATGGAATCTGGAGGAATAAAAGGGGCTGAGCCTGTTCACGTATGTTCATATTAGAAAATATGTATAAGTAACCAGGTGTGGTGATGCACACCTTTAATCCTGGAATTCCAGAGGCAGAGGCAGGAAGATCTCTGTGAGTTCAAGGTCAGTCAGGGCTATCAGGGAGATCTTATCTCAAAAGCAGAAGAATATATATTTTTGTATGTATATGTTATTTTATACATATATACATATATGTTATTTATACACACATTCTTTTATACATATATGTGTTGTTTTATACACATATATTAATTTATACATATATACATATTGTTACTGTATACACATATATGTTTTTTTATACATATATGCACTTGTAATATGTTTATAAAGTGATTAGAAGCCAGGTGTAATCCCAGCACTTGTGAGGGTGAGGCCGGAGGATTACTACCAGTTTGAGGCCTACCTAAGCTACAGTGTGAGATTCTGCCATGAATATAGATTTATTTCATTATTAAACAATACCTAGCATATTATAAGGCCAGACATAGTGTTGCTGATTGGTACTGTTGGGGTGACTGTTGTTGCTATTATCTTACGGGTTGTATATGTCCTGAGAGTGCGCTGAACCATTTCACTGCTGAGTGCACCCCAGATATAGGAGCCATCTTCTGAAAGTCCTTTAGGTTAGATCCTGTCTTCACAAATGTAGATGCAGACTGGAGAGATGGCGCAGTGGTTAAGACTTTTGCTGCTCTTGCAAAGGATCTGAATTTGGTTCCCAGCACCCACATCAGGAGGCTCCCAACTGCCTGTTACTCCAGCTACAGGGCTCTAAGACCCTCTTCTGGCCTCCTTGGTTACTTTCAGGCAAATGTGCGTACTCATGGACACACACATACAGATAAATTTTAAAATTTAAATGTAGAGACATTAAAAGGAACACTAAAAAACTTGGAAAGTGTGACTTAGTGGTACATTGCTTGCATAGCAAGGTCCCCAGTTTGATCCTTAGCACTTCAAAAATTATTAGTAATAATAAATACAAGCAAAAGTATAGTGGGGAGGAAGTGTAAAAAGATACTTGATTAATCTTATTAAAGACAAGGAAAATAAATAGTAAAACACACCTTTAATCTCAGCACTTGGGAGGCAGAGGCAGGTGGATCTCTGTGAGTTCAAGGCCAGCTTGGTCTACAGAGCTAGTTCTAGGACAGGTCTCTCTCTGAATGAAGCATCTTAGACTGATCAACCATCCTGATTCACAAGGTCTTCTGTAGGCTGATCTGGAACTCACTACGAGAGCCAGGCTGGCCTCAGCTCAGGGGCAATCCTCCTGCCCCTATTTTCTGAGCACTGGGATTACAGATACATACTGCTGTTTCCGTTATGGACTACCTGTGTGTGAGAGTGTGTCTTACATGTGTTCGTATGGAAACCAAGTGTGCAAACAGGGTGCACTGTTCTCCCTTCTGCCTTACCCTTAGACCCTCGCTGTACCTGGAGCTAAACAGGCAGTCAGTAAGCCCAAGCAGTCTTCGTGTCTCCACTTCCTGCTTTAATGTGGTTCTTTACTACAACCTGGATCTGTAGCAGGCTTTCTCTTGGGCCACCAACCAGCTCCCAATTCATGACATGGAGATCAGTCAGGTGCCTTAGGCAGGCAAGGAGAAACAGCAACACATCTTTACTTACATTGTTAAATAAACGCAGCATACACAAATAGCACATCTTTGCCTAGTTACAGTAAAATTCCACATCATGGATCTCTACATAGGTGCTACATCTGAACCCAGATTCTCATGCTTGGGCAGCAAACACTCTTCCCCAGTAAGTCATCTCTCCAGCCTTACCTACTGTCTTCCTTATGTCTGCTGGATCATCACTGGGAGTCTCCCTCTTCCCTTTCTCCTCTTGTCTTCCATATTTTCTCTTTCTTTCTCACCCTACTAGGATTTTATCTAGTGTATTAATATTTCTTTAAATTTACATTTTTTGGGGGGGATCTGGAGAAATGGCTCCTCTGTAATGGTCTGTCCTGTCTCTTTAAGAGACAAGCCCTGCCCACTCCCTTCTCAATCTGCTGAGGCAGGTGGATTTTCCTTTTGCTTCTAGCCTGAGTCCTTACTTTTCCTTCTCTCTCCCAAAGAGGTAGCTGCTGCTGTGGCTCCTTCTCTCTCTCTTTCTCTCTCTCTCTCTCTCTCTCTCTCTCTCTCTCTCTCTCTCTCTCTCTGCTTCTCTTCCTCTCCCCTTCCCCCATCCCTTCTATAACCCACTAAATAAATATCCAATCTCACTCTGCATGGCGTGCCTATCCGTCTAGGTCTCTCACCCACCACACGGCTCCCTGCCTGGGATCCACTGCCCCTTGTGGCTCATGGGCCACTCAGGGAACAGTGCCATTTTACTTAAACCGCAACATCTTCTTCCAAAGGACATGTGTTCCATTCCCAGCACCCACAAGGCAGCTTATAATTACCTGTGGCTCCAGTTCCAGGGGATCTGACACTATCCCACAGACTACATGCAGACAAAATGCCACTGTACATAAAATAAAAATAAATTTAAAGTTTTAAGACCACATATTTGTTTTCCTCACTTTGTTTATTTTTAAATTTTTCTTATGTTTATTATCTTTTTATTTATTGTGTATGTAAATGGGCATCAGATAGCCCCTTCAGACCTTCCCAGGCACCAGGCACATACAAGATTCACAGACATGCATACAGGCAAAGCACTTATATACATAAAATAAAATAATAGTTTATATATATGATATATATAAAGAAAAAAGTCTTAGCTTATTTAAAGTACAGAAAGTCATTTTTGTGGTTTTTTAAATATTTTATTTATTTATTATGTATACAGTGTTCTGCGTGTATGCTTACATGCCGGAAAGGGCACCAGATCTCATTACAAATGGTTGTGAGCCACCATGTGGTGGCTGGGAATTGAACTCAGGACCTCTGGAAGAGCTGCAAATTCTCCTAATCTCTTAGTGTTTTTGAGATAGGGTTTCCTTATATAATTCTCTTTTCCTCATACTTTGATAAGTTTTTTTGCTTCTGCCTCCTAAATGCTGGAATTACATGTCTGACCCACCATACCCAGCTGAAATGCTTGGCTTTTAATTGAAATGTTTAGGACATTTACAGCTTTTTAAATTACCCATATAGTATATTAAAAACTTACCATCTTATTTTGTATTTTTTCTTGATCCCATTTTTTTGCTTGCTATGTGTGTATGGTATGAGTGTTCAAATGTGTATTAGTTGTGCATGTGGAGGTCTGAGGTTAATGTCTCTTTTTTGAAAATATTTACTTTTATTTCATGTCTATGATTGTTTGCCCACATGTATGTCTGTGTACCGTGTGCAATCAGTGCTGGGGGAAGTCAGAATTCCCTGGAACTGGAGTTATAGACAGTCATTAGCCATCGTGTGGGTGCTGGGAATTGAACCTGGATCTTCTGGAAGGGTAGCCAAATGCCCTTAACTGCTGAGCCATCTCTCTGGCCCATGTTGATGTCTCTTAATTGATCCCCAAGTTTGCCATTTGAGCTAGCCTGGCTAGCCGGCTTGCTCTGGAGATCCCATCTCTTCCAGTCATAGCTAGGGTTATAAATAGTATACCATTCCTACCTGGCTCTTTTGACTTCTGGGAAGCCCTGCCCTCTGCTTATAGAGCAAGCACTTTACCTGTCTCCCAGCCTCCCACCTGTTTTGTGTTTTTTAAGATCTTAAAAATTACTTCTAACTTTGTGTAGGTGCGTGTATCTGCATGTGGTGTGTGTAGGTGTGTGTGTCTGCATGTGGTGTGTGTACGTGTGTGTGTCTGCATGTGGTGTGTGTAGGTGTGTGTGTGTCTGCATGTGGTGTGTGTAGGTGTGTGTGTCTGCATGTGGTGTGTGTAGGTGTGTGTGTGTCTGCATGTGGTATGTGCCTGTGAGTGCAGAGGTCCTCAGGGGCCAGAGGTATCAGGTCCCCTGGAGCTGGAGTTACAAAGGGTTATAAGCCACTGATGTGGATGCTGCGAACCGTACTTATTCTTCTGAAGAACAGCAAGTTACTCTTAATGCTGAACCAGCTCTTCAGCCTCTGCTTGTCTTTCTCAGATGTAGCCCAGACTCATTGTGTAGCCCAGGTTACCTTGAATTCTCCATAGTCCTCCTTTCTCTGCCTACTAATTGCTGGGATTTCATGCCTCTACATTATGCTTAATGTACCTTACTTCTCCTTTTTAATTTTGTTATAAAGATTTATTTTCATTATTTATGTAAATGTCTCCACGTATGTCTGTCTGTCTGAGTATATGTACATGTGTGCGTAAAAGTGCTGTGGAGTCCAGAAGTTCAAGCTGGCTTTGAACTCACCAAGTTCTGCCTGCCTTTGATTAAAAGTAAATAAATAAATAAAGTATGGACCATCATTTCTGCCATACAAATGTTTTTAATGTTTTGCTTGTTTTAATTTTTTTTTTTTTTTTTGAGACAGGGTTTCTCTGTGGCTTTGGAGCCTGTCCTGGAACTAGCTCTGTAGACCAGGCTGGTCTCGAACTCACAGAGATCCGCCTGCCTCTGTTGTTTTAATTTTTTGTTGTTGTTGTTTGATTTTAGAGACAGGGTTTCTTTGTGTAGCCTTGGCTGTCCCAGAACTAGTTCTGTAGGCCAGGCTGACTTTGTACTCACAGAGATCCGCTTGCCCCAGCTTCCCCAGTGCTGGGGTTAAAGGCATGCGCCACCACCACCTGATTTTAAGTTTTTATTTTATGCTTATGGGTATTTTGTCCGCATGTGTGTTTATGGATCATATTCGTGCTTCGTGCCCATGGAGGCCAGAAGACTGCGTCAGAACTGGAGTTACAGACAGTTGTGAACTGCCATGTTGATGTTGGGTTCTCTAGAAAAGCAGCCAATGCTCTTAACCATGGAGTCATCTCTCCAGCCCACAATTAGTTTAAAAAACAGAAGGAGAGCCAGGCAGTGGTGGTGCACGCCTTTAATCCCAGCACTTGGGAGGCAGAGGCAGGCGGATCTCTGAGAGTTCAAGGTCAGCCTGGTCTACAGAGTGAATTCCAGGACAGCCATTGCTGTACAGAGAAACCCTGTTTCGAAAAACCAAAAAATAAAAATAAAACAAAGCAATAAAAACAACCCTACTAGAACCATCATTATCCGAGGTACAGGGACATTTGTGCTCCGTAGCTGTTGCTACCTTCCAGTTCTCCTTTTTCTCTTTTTCTTTTGTTTTGTTTTTCAAGACAGCTTGTTTTAAATTTTAAATGTTAAGGTTCATTTTCAATATAATGTGTGTATGTGTCTGCGTGTGGATCAGGTGCCCTCTGAGAGCAGAGACATGAGATCCTTAGCGCTGGAGTTACACTGAGAACTGAGTCCGTTGAAGATCTAGCATTGGGGAGAGAGTGGAGACACTCCGTCCCCCGGCAAAGCAGGGGCTTCTTCTCTGACCCTGGATTAGGCACAAACCACACTCAAACACCTTTTTTCTACAGAGAGATCCTTTATTAAGTATGGAAGAAAAGTTAAAATGGCTGCTTTCTGGCTCAGGCCCCAAAACAGCAGCAAATGGCCTTGCAGGTGTAATATTTAAAAAGAGAGAAAGGGGAGGTCTGTGTTTGGGTTAAGATGTGGATGTGGTGGTATATTTTGATTGAATGTGTTAATTAGGTGAACCAAAGGGGACTTTAGATTGCTGGACTTTAACACTTCTTTGTTTTGTTTTGTTTTATTTTTTTTTCGAGACTGGGTTTCTCCGTGTGACAGCCCTGACTGTCCTGGAATTCACTCTGTAGACTAGGCTGGCCTCAAACTCACAGAGATTCGCCAGCCTCTGCCTCCTGAGTGCAATTAAAAGCGTGGGCCACCACCACCACCAGGCTGGACTTCAATACTTTAATAGCAAGACTTTGGCCATCAACCTCAAAAGGAGGAGTAACCAGATAAAGGAATGGTCCTTGGGGGTTAGCTTTAGGAATGTAATCTCATGGTTTTTAGCTAGACAGAGGGAATGGGGGCAGGGCAAGGCCTGCTAGAGCCACGCTTGAGCTGGGCAGAACCCCTCAGAGACACCTGCCTGCCACAGGAGATGTGTGACTATCAGAGGACAGCCTTGGGGTTCTCTTTCCTTTCCCCCCATGGGTTCCAGTTCCAGAAAGCAGGCTTTATGCAACAAGTGTTTTTACCCACTGAGCCATTCTAAATGACATATATTGGCATGGAGGCATGGTGAAGAGTTTGAGGCTGTCGTGGGCTACACAGGGCATTGTCTCCAAAGAACAAAAGCAAAAACTTTCGTATATTTTATCACCCCTCCCAAATTGTCAAAACCATTGAGAGAAAGGGAGAAGAGTTTGACCGATGGCTCATGCAGTAAACCCAGCCACTCCAAATGGTTAGACAGACAGGGCAGCCGCTTGGCTCAGACTGCCAAGCCTGATGACCTGAGTTCAAGCCCCCAAACCACTTGGTGGAAGGCAGGAACTGATTCCTTCCAAGTTGTCCTCTGACTATCACATGTTGCCCCCATAAATAAATAAGTGAATGTAAATTTTTAAAATAGTTTTTAAACCAAAAACAAACAGAAAACTAAGCCTTAACGATAGCTGCTTGCTAGCCTGTGCAGGACCTTGGGTCCATCCGCAACATTGCAAGAGAAAGGAGAAAGATATACCAGGACGCAAACCGTAAAATATGATCAAGTTAAATTAATGTGTCAGGCCGGGCGATGGTGGCGCACGCCTTCAATCCCAGCACTCGGGAGGCAGAGGCAGGCGGATCTCTGTGAGTTCGAGACCAGCCTGGTCTACAGAGCTAGTTCCAGGACAGGCTCCAAAGCCACAGAGAAACCCCGTCTCGAAAAACAAAAACAAAAAAAAATTAATGTGTCAGGATGGTAGTTCTTTAGCAAGGCAGTATTCCAGGAAAGTAAGGTACTTGGCATTTGGAACCAGCCAATGAGATCTGAAGCTTGGTTTGTCTTCGCGCACACCACCCGCCAGGCCGCCGCCCCCGCCCCCTACCCCTCGCGGGCGCCCGGTACAAACGACCCCCAATCGCCCGGTGCTGCCAGTTACAGGAGCATCTCTCTGCCGCCTGGTCATGTTACAAAAGCCGAGGAGCAGGAGCCGCCCTGGTGCCCAGCCCGGGAGCGGCAGCGACCGTGATCTGGGTGCCTCTGGAGAGGTCCCGAATGGGCCCGGACGCCCCGATGCCTCGCAGGGCAGTGCAGGCGCCTTGTCGCCGAGCTCCCACCCGGCCCAGGCCACTCCCGCCCCCGAACTCCGGACCCAGAAGCAGCTGGAGTTGAAGGTGGCAGAGCTGGTGCAGTTCTTGCTGATTAAGGACCAGCGGAAGATCCCCATAAAGCGGACCGGTATCCTGAAGCACGTCATCCGTGACTACAAGGACATCTTCCCAGACCTGCTCAAGCTGGCTGCCGAGCGGCTCCACTATGTGTTCGGGTACAAACTGGTAGAACTCGAACCCAAGAGCAACGCCTACATCCTCATCAACACCCTGGAGCCCGTGGAGGAGGATGCTGAGATGAGAGGCGACCAGGGAATGCCCACCACTGGCCTCCTGATGATTATTTTAGGGCTCATCTTTATGAATGGCCACAGCATCCCGGAAACCGAAGTCTGGGATTTTCTTCGTCGTTTGGGGGTGTATCCCACCAAGAAGCATTCCGTTTTCGGAGATCCGAAGAAACTCATTACTGAAGACTTCGTGAGACAGCGTTATCTGGAGTCCCGACGGATACCCCACACAGATCCCGTGGACTGTGAGCTCCAGTGGGGTCCTCGAGCGAATCTGGAAACCAGCAAGATGAAAGTTCTTAAATTTGTGGCCAAAGTCCACAATCAAGATCCCAAGAACTGGCCCACGCAGTACTGTGAGGCTTTGGCAGACGAGCAGAGCAGGGTCGGACCGGAACCCAGTGGTCCAGTCGCGGCTTCTTGAAATAAATGCTTGGGATTCTCAAGTTCAAGGCGGAAGAATAGGAAATATGGGTATGGGAGAAGCATATTTCCTCAATAATTAAAGTGTATTATCTTTAAGATGTGTCTCAGTTTATTTTTTCTTTTAGAACTGATATAATTCTATGATACTGTACCTGAGCTGGGCCGTGGTGGTGGCTCTCGCCTAATCACAGCACTTGGGAGGCAGAGGCAGGCGGATCTCGGAGTTTGAGGCTTGTCTTGGTTTATAAAGAATTCCAAGACCACAGACACACACACACACACACACACACACACACACACACACACACACAGAGAGAGAGAGAGAGAGAGAGAGAGAGAGAGAGATTATGGTGTGTATAAATGCTTGTGTGTGCCATGACGTGTAGCAGTCAGAGGACGGTTTATGGGAACTTGTTCTCACCTTCCACAGTGGGGATATGAGGATCTGATCAGGCTTGGTGGCAAGCACCCATAGCCATTGAGCCATGTCACCTGCTGACATTTTTAATTTTATTTAATGTGTGTATGGGTTGTTTCTTTTTTTAAAGATTTATTTATTTATTATGTATACAGTGTTCTGTCTGCATGAATGCCTGCAGGCCAGAAGAAAACACCAAATCTCATTGCAGATGGTTGTGAGCCACCATGTGGTTGCTGGCAATTGAACTCAGGACCTCTGGAAGAGCAGCCAGTGCTCCTAACCACTGAGCCGTCTCTCTAGCCCATGTATGGGTGTCTGTGCACAGATAGGATTTCCTGGGACTGGAGTTACAGATGGTTATAAACTTCCAGGTGGGTGCTGGGGATTGAACCCCAGAGCAGTGGTGTTCTTAACTGCTGTCATCTCAGGAGCCCCAAAATAAAAAATTTAAAACAGAATAACATGCACATAACTATCCTGAGAAAGGGAGAGACATTTAATAAAAATCAGCATCATCTAAGGATATGTTTGGGTTTTTTTGTTTTTTTTTTTGTTTTTTTAAAAATATTTATTTATTATTTATTATGTATACAATAGTCTATCTGTGTGTATGCCGAAGGCCAGAAGAGGGCACCAGACCTTATTACAGATGGTTGTGAGCCACCATGTGGTTGCTGGGAATTGAACTCAGGACCTTTGGAAGAGCAGGCAATGCTCTTAACCACTGAGTCATCTCTCCAGCCCCTGTTTTTTGTTTTTAAAGTCTGTTGCGTGTGCATATATATACACATGTGAGTGTCATAGCATGTATCTGCTGTCAGAGGACACCTTTGTAGTCATTTCTTCCCTTCCCCCCTTACATGGTTTCCTTGAACTTTCAAAACAAGTGCTATAGCTTGCAGAACCAGCGCTGAGTTTTTTTCTTTTTCTTTTTTTTTTTATAAACAAGTTTATTTATTTGCTATGTATACATGACATTCTGCCTCCATGTATGCCTGCAGGCCAGAAGAGAGCGCCAGATCTCATTACAGATGGTTGTGAGCCACCATGTGGTTGCTGGGAATTGAACTCAGGACCTCTGAAAGAGCAGGCAATGCTCTTAACCACTGAACCATATCTCCAGCCCCGATTTTTTTTTCTTTTTTTTTTTCTGAGACAGTTTCTCTTTGGTTCCTGTCCTGGAATTTGCTCTGTAGACCAGGCTGGCCTCGAACTCACAGAGATCCGCCTGCCTCTGCCTCCCAAATGCGGGATTAAAGGTGTGCACCACTACATTTTTATTTATTTATTTGGGAGAGGGGAGTGCCATGACAGGAGTTTTAGTCAGGGTTTCTATTGCTGTGAAGAGACACCATCACCATGGCAACTCTTATAAAGGAAACCATTTAATTGGGCCAGCTTACAGTTTCACAGGTTTAGTCCATTATCATCATAGTGGGACATGGGAGCATGCAGATAGACATGGTGCTGGAGAAGGAGCTGAGAATGGAGAAGGGGCTCAAACAACAGGACAACAGACACTGAGACACTGGGGAGTATGAGCAAAGAAGACTTCAAAGCCCATCCCCACAGTGACACACTGCCTCCACAAGGCCACACCTACTCCAAATAGTGCCACTCCCTTTGGGAGACTTTTGCTTTCAAACCACCAGCACCTGGTGGCTCTTAGCTTTTCTTTAACTCCTTTTCACAAATCGGAAATTTAGCAGAGTGGGATATTGCTCTGAGGTCAACAGTGCCTTTATTTCATTTCTTAATCTGTTTATCTCCTTGAACACAGAATTTAGCTCCATTCCACCTCTGGTGCTCCTTTTCTCCTAAAACTGCACATTTAACCACACAATTGGCTGTTTTGAGATTCTCTCTTCCAGTGGAATTAATCCAATTCTCTTCACTTAGCCTCAGGCAGTCTCTTGGGATGTGGGCAAAAGGCAGCCACTTTCACCCCCAAATTGTCACAAGAACCGTCTCTAGGTAACAAATTCTTCTGCCTGGAAACCTCTGGACCCAGGCTTCACAGCGCAGTTCATCCTCAGCACATCCTCCGTGCTCCTGCTAGTGTAACCCATCAGGCAGTGCTCAGAGCCATTCCAGTGCCTCCCTATCCCAAAGTACCAAAGTCCAAATTCCTCCAAACAAAAACCGGCTTCTGTCTTAGGGTTCCGTGCTGTGAAGAGACACCTTGAACACGGCAACTCTTATAAAGAAAAACATTTAATTGGGGTGGCTTATAAAGTTTCAGAGGTTTAGTCCATTGTCATCATGGTGGGACAGACATGATGCTGGAGGAGCTGAGAATGGAGAAGGAGCTTAGCAACAGGAAGTGGTCTGAGATACTGGAAAGACCTCAAAGCCCGTCCCCACAGTGACACACTTCCACGTGCAAGGCCAACCTACTCCAACAATGCCATACCTCCTGACAGTGTGTCTTAATTAGGGTTTCTACTACTGTGACAAAACACCATGACAAAAGGCCAGTGGGGAGGAAAGGCTTTATTAGGCTTATACTTCAGCATTGCAGTTCATCACTGAAGGGAGTTGGGACAGGAACTCAATAGGGCAGGGTCCTGGAAGCAGGAGCTGATGCAGAGACCATGGAGCAGCGCGCTTACAGACTTGCTTCCCATGGCTTGCTCAGCCCACATTCTTATAGAACCCATCCCAGGGACGGCCCAACCCACAATGGGCTAGACCTTCCAGAACTGATCACTAAATGAGAAAATACCTTATAGCTGGATTTCCTCAGCTGAGGCTCCTTCCTATATGACTCTAGCTTGTGCCAAGTTGACATCCACAGAAGCACCCAGCACATAGTGCCACACCCTTGGGGGATATTTTCTCTTAAATCACCACAAGTATGTGGAGGCCAGAGGAAACCTTGAGAGAGTCAATTCTTGCTTTCTACTGTGTGATTCCTGGAGGTGACATTGGAGTCATCTTGCTTGGCAGCAGGTGGCATTCCCAGCTGAGCAGTCTCAACAACCCTCCAGCTCTCCTTCCTTTCTTGTTGTTTTTTTCTTTTAGTGTTGTTCCTGTTTTTTGAGACAGGGTTTCTCTGTAGCTTTTGGAGCCTGTCCTGGAACTCGCTCTGTAGACTAGGGGCTGACCTCGAACTTACAGATCTCTCTTTTCACGAGCCACGGTTTCTTGTGGGTCAGGCTGGCCTTGAACTCACTACCTATTCAGATCTGGCCTTGAATTCTGTCTACAGTTTCTAAAAGTTATTAAGGACTTGACCTCTTGATCTTCCTGCCTGTACCTCCCAAATGCTGGTGCACTTTGCCACACCCAGCTGGAAAGTCATTGTTTATGATCGGAAACAACCAAGGGTTTCCTTTATCACCATGCCTATCTCTTCTCTTAAGCACTGTAGTCTACGACTAATAAGTCAGGAATGGGAACAAAGACTGGAAAGGAAAGAATAAAGCTTTTTAAGTTATAGGATTATATCAGTAGTAAATCTAGAAGAGTCTTAAAAACTAATGACAAATTTAGCAATGAATTGTAACTATTTATAAAAATCAGTAGAGCTGGGTATAGTAGCACATGCCTTTAATTCCAGAACTGGGGAGGCAGAGGCAGATGGATCTCTGTGAGTTTGAAGCCAGCCTGGTCTACATAGAGTTCCAGGCAGGCAGTGAGTAACAGAGACTCTCTTTCAAAAATAGTAAGTATATAACCAAAATAAAATAACTAGGACTGGAATTTAGATCAGTGGTGGAACACTTGCTTTGCCAGAGTGAGGCATGAGTCCATGCCCAGTACCACAAGAAATAAAGAGAATAGTAGTAGTAAATAATAGTGATAATAGATACTTTAGGGAGCCAGGCACAGTGGCTCATTGCTTGTAATCCTAATACTGAGGCCAAGGTAGAAGAATTGTTAGGCATTAAAGACCAGCCTGATCTATATATTGAGTTCCAGGCCAGTCAGGGCTACATAGTAAGATGCTGTCTTTAAAAACACATAAATAAATAAATAAATAGTACTAATAAAATCCAAATCCCTGGTAAGAGCATAATATGTTGTTGAGTGGGTACTACTGCATGCTGGTAACTGCTCACACGGCCAAAGCAAAGACGAGCACTTACCTGCCGGCCTTGCTTCTTGTCCCTCCGCAGCTGTAACCCCACTCCTGCCTTCTTCTGCTTGGGAAGGATCTTACTCTGTGGTCCAGGCCTGACTGAAACTCTATTTTATCTAATGCCAGGCTGCTCTTAAATTTACAGCAATCCTCCTGTTTCAGTTTTCCAAATACTGTGATTATAGGCATGAGACACCAAGCCAGGCTTATGGAGGATTTTTTTCTTTTTGAGATAGTGTTTCTCTGTGTAGCCCTGGCTGTCCTGGAACTCACTCTGTAAACCAGGCTGCTCTCAAACTCAGAGATCTATCTGCCTCTACCTCCCAAGTGATGGGATTAAAGGCGTGTGCTACCACCACGCACAAAGGCATTTTAAAACCCATGCAGGTTCTATAAAGAAGCAGTTCTCATATCTGACAGAAGTGAGGACTTAGGACCTTCCAAAGAGAACAATGAAAGCATTCTGCCTGCCCCTGAGGATGGGAGCTGGGGAAGTGTTTGGTTGGTAGCGGTACCACTCTGAGCAGGGTCTCCAGAGAGGTAGGACAAAGCACCTTCACTTAGCCACTTTGCCCTCTCACCCCACAGCCTTCCTCCATGCCGGTGGATCTGCAGGGAGAGAGCTCCTTACAGGTGGAGATTTCTGATGCAGTGAGTGAGCGGGACAAGGTGAAGTTCACTGTTCAAACCAAGGTATGGTGGCCTGTTGGCCAGGAGATGGGCAGATGGCCTGGGATGGGAGGCAGAACCAGTATAGCTTCCCGCCCCTTAGGAAGCCATCAGCCCTGAGTTGATTGCCTTTGGCTGAAGCCCCACCTTCCTGAATGAAATCACAGGTTTCAAATGGGGTGCAGGATGGGAATGCTAAAAAGTGGCTGCTTAGCAGGTTTGGTGAGGGCAAGTTTGGGGGAGATGAGGTCTTACGTGTCTCTGGGCTTCCAGAGTGGCCTCCCTCACTTTGCCCAGCCTGAGTTCTCAGTGGTTCGGCAGCACGAGGAATTCATCTGGCTACATGACACCTATGTGGAAAACGAGGAGTACGCCGGCCTTATCGTGAGGAGGGGCTGGGCTGGGCTGGACTATGAGGGGCAGGCTGGGAACATGGGTTAGGACCCAGGCTGTGATGGCCTCCTTGGCAATTCATCCCTCCTTTGAGCAGATTCCTCCAGCCCCTCCCAGGCCAGACTTCGAGGCTTCAAGGGAAAAGCTGCAGAAGTTGGGTGAGGGCGACAGCTCCATCACCCGGGAAGAGTTTGCCAAGATGAAGCAGGAGCTAGAAGCGTGAGTGTCCAAACCCCAGCCCCACCCCAGCGCTCTAGGGTTTCTTCCCTGACTATGACAGATGTCCATAGAGCCTGACCTCTAGCCCCAGGTCTGCTGAGAAAGAGGGGGAACCATGATAATGGGAGTTGACTGTGGTTGTCTACAGGGAGTACTTGGCCATCTTTAAGAAGACGGTTGCAATGCATGAAGTCTTCCTGCAGCGCCTGGCAGCCCATCCCACCCTGCGGCAGGATCACAACTTCTCTGTCTTCTTGGAATACAGCCAGGATGTGAGTTGATTTAGGATGCTGGGATCTGAGACCAGGGTTGGGGAACCAGGCCTAAGAATTTCTCCCAGTTTGCTCCCTGTGTGAGTGGCATTTGACCATGGTAGAAGGTCCAATGCCCCACCCTAGCATCTCACCCTCTCCTTAGCTGAGTGTTCGAGAGAAGAACAGAAAGGAGGTCCTGGGAGGGTTCCTGAGGAGCATCGTCAGATCTGCAGACGAAGTCCTCATCACCGGCATATCGGGGCTCAAGGTGACCCTCTGGCTGTGGGAGGGAAGCCACTGGTTGGGCCTGCTGTGGACTGCCAGGAAATGGTGGCACACTGGGTGTTGGTACCACCATGCTCCTGTTGAGTGGGTAAGATGTGTTCTCTTTCCATCCTGTAGGAGGTAGATGACTTCTTTGAGCACGAGAGGACCTTCCTAGTAGAATACCACACCCGAATCCGAGACACCTGCCACAGGGCCGACCGTGTCATGCTCTCCCACAAGTGTACGATGGGTTGAGGGGCTCTCACCATGGGTGGGGCTTGAATGTAGATTTAGGGGCTCTGATTAGGATTGTTCTCCAACAGGCCTGGCAGACGACTATATACCTCTGTCTGCTGCACTGAGCAGTCTTGGAACCCGGGAAGTCAGCCAGCTGAAGAGGTAAGGATGCATTTCTCTGTCCTCTCCCATGCCTGCAATACTGTGTGTACCCAAGAGGGTGTGCACTCTATAGAAACCAGGTGGGGGAGGGGCTTGCAGAAGCTTCTCAAGGGGTTAGGGGAGAAAAGATTCCAAGGAGGGTTTGAGGGCAAAGGCCTTGAGCTGCCCCAGATCCCTGCCTTCCACCCCCCAGGAGCTTCCTGAAGCTGGCAGAGCTCTTTGAACGACTGAGGGTAAGTACTGCCTTCTACACTCAGGGTCTTCTGTAGAGAGCCTTCCGTGATGGGTGGGCTTGGTGGCTCCCACTCTAGAAATGGAATTACAAAGAAATGGAATGGAGCCAGGCCATGGTGGTGTGTGCCTTTAATTCCAGCATTTGGGAGGCAGCAGCATAGATATATCTGTGAGTTCAGGCCAGCCTGATCTACAGACCTAGTTCTAGGACAGTTAGGGCTACAAAGAAACCCTGTCTTGAAGAAACAAAACAAAAAAAAACCCCAAAAAACAAAATTAATGAAGACATGCAGAAAGCATGCCATTGAGATGGGTGGGGTGGGAGTGGGAGAAGGGCATGAGGGTGTACCACACCTTTGGGAGACTGCCACCAACATCCTGTTGAGATACATAATTCCCAAACTCTTATTCCAAACAAGTCCATGCAGTATACCAATCTCTCTGCAAGGTGTGTTCAAGGACCTGCAGGGGCCTTGTCCATTCAAGCCTACCAAAGATACAAAGCCCTTAGCTTGCCCTTTGGCCACCCTACTCTGTTTTGCCTATGTAACCTACTGAGTCTGTGGTTCACTAAGCTTGCACACATGCACACACTTCCCTGGCCTGCCTTCTGAAACTCAGAACCTGATCTCTAGTAGTTCCAAAGCAGTTCTCTCCTGGAAACAGAGGAAGGGCCCCCTTCCCAGTCTCATCTTCCTGACACAGAAGCTGGAAGGCCGGGTAGCCTCTGATGAGGACCTGAAGCTGTCTGACATGCTGAGATACTACATGCGAGACTCACAAGCAGCCAAGGTGAGAGGTGGCCCGAGGTACTCTCAGGGATTGAGGCCATGTGGGGTGGACAGGCAGCAGAATCCATGGCAACTGGATTGTGCTGATGACCTTAGGACCTGCTGTACAGGAGGCTTCGGGCACTGGCCGACTATGAGAACGCTAACAAAGCGCTGGACAAAGCTCGTACAAGGAACCGGGAAGTGCGACCAGCAGAGAGCCACCAACAGCTGTGTTGCCAGCGCTTTGAGCGCCTCTCTGACTCTGCCAAGCAGGGTGAGTCCTGAAGCCTGCCATGGTCCCAGTGAGAATCCACCCTGACCAACTGTCCTTACTTTTTCACTCTTCCCCCAGAGCTCATGGACTTCAAGTCCCGCCGCGTCTCCTCTTTCCGTAAAAATCTCATTGAGTTGGCAGAGCTGGAGCTCAAGCATGCCAAGGTGAGCACTCACGGGCCCCTCCTGACTCGTGCTGCTCCCATCTTCCCAGTGTATATATAGTCAGGCCCAGCCAGGGTCAAGGTAATGCCTCCTCTCCTGGGGCCAGTATTTTTTTTTCATTGGGTACTAGGAAGGGGGCTTGCAGGCTGAGCAGTGGATACAACAGTAGCAGCCCTCAGAGAACTCTAAGGGCTTTTCTTTTGCAGGCCAGCACCCTGCTTCTCCGAAACGCCCTTGTTGCCCTTAAGGGAGAGCCTTAGTGAAATCAGATGCTCCTCTGAAACCTTCAGCAGCGTCCTCACCTCCTACCCTCCCCACAGAGATGCCCCCTCTACCAAAGCTTCCACTAGCCACACGTCCACAGCAGAACCCATTTTTCCTTGCCCCAACCAAGGCCCAAAGGTGGTTGTTCCCTACTCCTACATGGGCAGGGCAGCATGGGGGAACATACCTGGCCACAGGTAAGCAGTTTCCAGGGACCCTAGCCCTCCTCACAGCAGGCTGAGTCAAATTCTCCACCCCTTCCCACTTCTGGCTTTTGAATTCCAAATAAAGAACCTGGTTTTATATAGCTGGGGGTCTGCTGGTCTTCACTTTGCACAGTGCACGCCCTTACCAAGTCACCACACACTGGGGACTCAGAGGCAGCTGCAGCACCACAGCTCTTTATCAAAGGACAATAGGTTTATTTTTGGGGGGGGTTGTATCATTCTTAGCTCTACCATAGAACACAATTCCCAATCTGTTGGTTGCTCTAAGCTCAAAGGTAGAATGCTCGGCTACTATGTATGAAGCCCTTGGTTCAATGCCCAGCACCGCAGAAAAACAAAGCTACTGTCCAGTAGTCTTTCTCTGCCTGTCTTATCTTACAGAAATTTCCTGAGAAATCAGCAAACATGTAGCATAAAACCTCAATAAAGGGGAAAAAATGGCCCCTCCTGCATCATTCCCAGTTTGAATGAGGCTAAGGAAAGAACCTTTAGCTAACTGGGGAAGACTAACTTAGACTACTACCCCAGTTCACCTGCCATAGAGCAGTTTCAGTCCTTGGCTCAGGCTGGAGTCCAGAAATGCCAGCAGAACACTCAAAGCTTTAGCTCTGGTAACAGGAGGAGGTGGGGCTCCAGACACCTGGGTCTGAAGTCCTGGGCTCCACCTGGCTGACCCACCCTGAATGGACTCCAGCCATAGGTACAGTAGGCCAAAGGCTCAACTTTGCTGCTCACAGCACCACTGATCCTGGCACTAGGGTAAGCCAGTCACCTCAGGGTATGGAAAGGCAAAGATCTAACAGAATCTTCAAAAGAAAACAGTTCAATAGGCCACCCGAGTGAACTGTATTTAACCCATAGGTGGAAAGCGGCTCAGTGCACGTCACTGTCCACTATGAAGATCCAGTGAGTTTTAGGTGTGACACTCTGAACCCAACCTCCTGGGCGCCACCAACTGTGGCACCTCACCTCAAAAAGGAGGCTCAATCACTGAGGTCCGAGCTAGGGGTGCAGCACAGGAGAAACACTTACCATCCCCCAACACAGGGTCCCCCAGATCTCAAACCTGAAAAGCCACCTTGTTAATTAGCCTTTTTATTGGTTTTTTGTTTTTTTTAAATTGAAGGTCCCTTACTGGTCCTGCTTTCATGAGTGGCTGAGAACAAGGGGAAGGGGAGGGCAACCAGCTGGCAAGGGAGGGTCATTTCCACATTTCATTTACACACAGAACTAAACAGACAAGCACAGAGTCACTATTGTGGTTAGAAGTTGGCAGCATGGGATGGGGGGATAAGGAGTAGGGTGTCGTTAAAAAAAAAAAAAATAGGTCAGGCTCCCCCCAAACTGGGTGCCTGGGAAGGGACTTGGTCTGCTTCAACCCAAGAGGAATCAGAAGATCAAAAGCAGTTTGGGAAGGCCAGAACCGTCAGGGTGGAGGGAGAAGGACGGTCCAGGGGGTGGGGGGGACATTTGGCAACTGGGGTGAAGGGATTACCCTCCCCCTGCTGGGATCCCCCCAGCCCCTCAGGTCTGGCAGGAAAGGGGCAGCCTGCAACACCCATGAGCAGGTCTGGGGCTGCTAGATGCTCCAGGCAGGGGGCTGGAGGTGGCTCACAAAGGCTTGCCCTCCAGGGAGATGACGGCACTGCCACCTAGTTTCTCTGCCAGGGTGCAGCGGTCCTTGACCTCCTCGTAGCAGTTTGCTTGTAATTCATGCTTGATTCCTACGGAGAAAGAACAGTGAGCGGAAGACTGGGAAGCAGCCCTCAGAGCAGGAAGGTGCCACCCAGCAGGCAGAATGGAGGACCCCGTTGTTGTCATCCATTCCCCACAGCAGTCATGACAACACAGAGGGCATACGAAGAAGGAACCCTTACCTGTCAGCTTCTTCTTGATGGCATCCTTGGAGCTGGCGTAGATCATTTTGCTCTTAAGGGGTGCACTCTCAGGGGCCCTGAAGACAAAACAAGGAAACTGCTGCAGCCTCCCCTAGACAACGGATGACTCAAGAATAAAAGTACCCCTACGGTGCTCAACAGTGCGTTTCCCCACCCCCACGTTCCTCATTAGTTTTGTTACAGCCCTGACCCCAAACCTAGGATGATTTCTGCTAAGCTCTAAGAGAGGGAAGAGGTGGCAGGCAAGAGAGCTTGGATAATGAGCTCACCAGAAGATGAACACCAGGTCCTCCTTCTTGCTCTCCTTGGTCTCATAGGTGGCATCGTAGAGAGCATAGCGGCAGTCCTTGTCTGGCAGCATCTTGACAAAGGTGGTGTAGGGATCGTCCACAGTCTGCCCCACATCTCCTACCAGGATCTCCTTGCCCTCCTCCAGGATGATGTTCTTCTTGTCCTCACTCAGGCAGAAAAGCACCGCCTTCTTACGTTTCTTCACTTCTTCTGGCGTCGAAGACTTGCGCACTTTCATGTCATTGAACACCTTGATGACACCATCAGAGACAGCCACACCAGAGGCCTGAAGGACGAGCCAAATAATACACCTTGTGAGGGAAAAGATTCTGGGGTATTCTCTCCAGTTACAGGAAACCTCGGTCAGAACACCAAGAGAGCTAGCTCTCAGCCCCACAGAGCTAGTAATGTCCCTGCAGACACAAGATGGTGCTGCCACCCCCCGCAAATCCATCACCTAAGGACTAGTTGGGACAAACTCCCTGCAAGTGAGAAAATCAATTATCTAGTTCAACACTGGCATTAAAGGTTAGAAACAGCATTTGTTAAAAAGAAACATAGCCAGGGGTGGCGGAACATGTCTTTCCTGAGTTCCAGGACATTCAGAGTGACACAGAGAAACTCTGTCTCAAAAAAAAAAAAAAACCAAACAAACAAAAAAACCCTAAAGAAAACAAAAACCATTGAGAACTTCTGGGTTGTGAAGGGCAAATGCAAAGAATTTGAAAGCTACTGATTAGGTTGACACCACTCTGCCGCTAGATTAAAATGCTGACTTAGATACAAAAGGAAGACCGAGCACTTGGGCCATAGACTCATCTTCAGGGAAGAGGGGATCAGAACTTCACAAAGACAACAGCTGCTCATCAGTTCATTTAAGTCCCCAGAGCCTTCAACGCAGCCATGGCATAAACGACACTGCCCTACCAAGAGCTCCCAGACACGAGAATTACAGCCCCTAATTAGGGCCCTGCTGGACAACTCCCTACCATCCAAGAGTGGTTTAGAGTCCTAAAGATCACTGACCAATTAATAGGTCACGCTATTAATTAATTAAATCGTCAAAACTTTCTACTTTGTATGGCCCTGGGGGGACGACCCAATCAGAAATGTGTAACCAACACCCCAACCATGGAACTGCAGAGGAAGCTAGCCACGTGATTCACCCGCTTCCGGAGTAGGCGGGGAAAGGAGATTGGTTTGGGCGCAGGGCCTCCCCAAGAGACACTCGTATCCCAGAAACGGTAGGACCTACGATGTCTCAAAGCCTAAAGATCGCTTTTAGGAATAGGCGTAGGGCAGTCAGCTTTAAGAAGTAGCACGGGCCATTCACACAAGCATCAGTTTTCCAGGCCCTCAGGCTGAACATGAGAGCTGGGTGGCTTCCGGGCGGTACCCGCCTGGGTCACTTCCCTAAACGCGGCTCCACCCTCGGCCCCATCCGGCACAGTCAAAGGCCTAGCTCGTTCAACGCAGAGGCCGGGATGGCAGGGCCCAGATCTGTGCGCACGCGCTGCTGTACAGCGCCGTTCCAGCCCTAGTCCGAAGTAGAGTGAACAGAGAAGGCTGTGTAATCGCTCTTTCTAGAACAGGGGCTAAAGCCTTAATAGGACCCGCTCTACTGGCGGTGCAAGGTCCTGGTCTCAGGAGCCAGTGCCTCAACCCTAGCATCCCCCCGCCCTCCGGCCAGTTGCCCCCGCCCCTCCCAGACGGCGGCATCCCTGCCACCTGCTGTGGAGACAAACCCATCAGCAGAGGGAGGGTGATGCGAGGAAAGGAACAGCCCTTGGGTGGGGCGCGCGCCGACTCGCGCGCGCTTTTCCCTAGCGGCCCCGGGGCAAGGTTTGGATGCCGCGTGCCCTGGTCCAGCGCGCCATCGAGAACCGGCGAGCGTTGCCCGAGGCTCTGCACACTGGCCCCCTCCCCCACGGCCAGTGTCCGTGCGGGCGCGCGAGCGGAATGGGGGTAGGGAAAGGAGCCAGGGGGCGCGCGAGCGACGTCCGAATCGGCCCTTCCCAGCGCCCACGGGCGCGCACGCGCGGCCTGCCCTTCATGGCAAGACCCTTAGTCTCGCTCGGGGCGCTGGGGGAGGGGATACTGAGAACGCTTCTCTGCCGCCCCCACCCCACCCGGCGCGCAAGCCACTGATCACGAAACCGCCACCCTCGGGCACAGTGGCCTAGTGCTCACCATGTTTCCGGAAGCGAAAGGGAGACGGGGAGAGCTACAGAAGAACTAAGCCGCCGCAGCTGCTACCGGGATCCGACTGAACGCGGCCTCTCCCGGCCCCTTCCGTTTAGTAGGAGCCGCACAATGAGGGGCGGGGCGAGCTTCCGGCGCTCGCCGCGCGGGCCGACGGGAAATGAAGTCCCAGTATTTTGCACCGAAGGGGAGTAAGCCGCTCCCGGGTTCCGGAGCCTGAGGCGCGGGGGAGTAGGCGAGGCCGAGAGGCGGGGCTGTTGCACGGGGAGTGAGCCCATTGGTGTGATGGACCAGGAAACGCTCTTAGCTGAGCAGAGGCCCATCGCTTGATAAGATGACCTGAAAATAATTCTGACCTGAGTCTCTATTTATTCCCAAATGAAGTGATTTTTGGTTCCTTATGGTTCCTGATGATCAAGACTTTTCTGAATCACTGGCTTGGAATCCGCTTGGATCGCCAAGTACAACGGTGTCTTCAAGCCAGTAGACTTGCTTCCCTAAAGTGTCCCTCCATGTGGAAAGTCACTGTGACTTCTAAGAGGTCGTATGAAATTTCAACAAAAGAATAGGATTTTAACAAACTGAAAATGTTACAATAAAAAGCTTGAGAGCTTTGGTTTTGTTAAAGACAGTTGGCAAATTCTCGGATCAAACGTAATTCATGGGGGAAGGGTGTATTAAAGACTTCTTTACATTTCCTTTTCCAGGCGATGAGAAAAGGAATACTTATTTGAACTTAGCTCTCGAGTTGGTAGGTTTATGGTTATTTTGACACAAAAACTGAGACAATCTGAGAGCAAGAGCTTAAAATAAACTGGGGTGCGAACTCCAGGAACATTTCTTTGACCTCGAACAATGATCATGGTCTCACACTCTGCAGGAAAAGAGGACAAGATCGCGAGCAAGTTAGAGGCGAAAGAAACTGTGTCCCTTGACCTCCCCGTAAGCCGAATAAAAGGTGTGAGGAGCAACCCGGGGAGTGAGGCATGACGGGGGTTGTAGTCAGAAGCCTCCCCCAGCACTTAAGGGTTGAGCCGCTGAGCTCCAGGTGGAGGCCAAAGCTTGACCCCCTCGCCCAAGCGCCCCGCCTAAAGAAAAAGCTAGCTCCACCTTTTACGAGCCTCGCGGTTTCCCAGAGCAACGGGGGGGTGGGGCCACGCAGTTACCCTGGAGACGCGCTTCTTCCGCCCCCGGCCGCGGGTTGCCCTAGATGTCCTTATTAGGGAATGAGACTCCAGGGGGCGTGCCCAGCCCGAGCGCCAGCTTCAGGCTCCTTATAAGGCTGCCTGAGGAAGGCCGAGGGCGCGGAAAGCTAGACTGAGAAGAGGGTCTGTCCGTGCGGCGGCCGACGACTTCCGGCATGACAGCTGGAGAGCGTGGGTTGTTCCAATCCCTGATCGTATTGATCGTTGTGTGCCCCAACCCGAGCTGTCCGTCCCCTCGCACAGTGCCCACCTTAAACCTCCCTGGGGCTCCTCCGCTTGCAGTGAGCCGCAAGAGCGAAGGCGCCAACCATGTGCCTACATTCGACTTCCACACCTGCCAGCTTGCACCTCACACCGACACACGCCCTCGCCGTTCCTTTAGCCTGAGCCTTCTGTGTGCATCCCCGACTTTGCACCCTCGCATTTCGAGATCTTTCTGCTACTCCTGCCTTACTTTTAGTTCGTCCCTTGCATCCCTTCATAGATGTCTCTCCCACAGATATTCTTGCACTTGCGTCCGACCCTCTCCCCCACTCTTCTCAAGCCCTCGTTTTCCGGCCTCTCCTGAAATCGCCTTTTGAGACCTTGAAGCAAGCCA
The DNA here is from genome assembly GCF_037038515.1 of Microtus pennsylvanicus. Classification (NCBI taxonomy): domain Eukaryota; kingdom Metazoa; phylum Chordata; class Mammalia; order Rodentia; family Cricetidae; genus Microtus; species Microtus pennsylvanicus. Next base: position 88,645,071 of record NC_134583.1, on the reverse strand, counting down.
AGTTCAGGCTCCTACGTGCCTCCCGAGCCAGCCCTCCCGGTCACAGGGGGCGCTGTCCGTCTTTTTAATTGTTAGTACAAAATGATGCTACTCTCGAATTTCGGGGTGAGAGGAAGGGGCGGGCCAAAGCTCCATAGCCTGGGTGGGGCCTATCCAAAGGGCTGGTGCGAGGGGGGGGGGCGATGGGAAAGGAGGTACGGACCTAACTCTCTCCGGCCTCTTACTGTGTAATATAGGGGAGGGAGAGGGTTCCTTGAGCCAGTGCCCTGCTGGGTTAGAGAGGTCCTACTCTCAATCGGGTGTTCCTATACCAATTGCAGAACTGTCGGGGTCCCAATCTCATGGTATTTTGGAAATTCCAAAAGAGCCAGTCTAGATCTGATGGCCGCACCGGTCCGATTGGGCCGGAAGCGCCCGCTGCCGGTTTGCCCGAACCCACTCTTCGTTCGTTGGCTGACTGAGTGGCGGGATGAGGCAGCCAGCAGAGGGCGCCACACGCGCTTTGTGTTTCAAAAGGTGAGTCCCAGCTGGGTCTTCTGGAGCAGGACCCAGATGATCCTTGTATCCGAGCGTGATTAGTTCCTTTCTCCCTCACCCTTCCCAGGCTCTGCGCTCTCTCCGACGGTACCCGCTACCTCTGCGCAGCGGGAAGGAAGCCAAGATCCTTCAGCATTTCGGAGACAGGCTCTGCCGAATGCTGGACGAGCGGCTGAAGCAGCACCTAGCATCAGGCGGTGAGCGCCTCAGGGTGATCCCTAAATTTCCCGGATGCAGGCTGTGTCTACCTTGGCTTCAGATTCCCCACTCTCAGTGTGGTTGCTGTTGGACCCAGGGCTACTGATTGACGCTCTTTAGCCTCATAGTTCCCATGTACGAAGCTAGCCAATGAAATATGCCTGTAATCCCAGCATTTAGGAGGTGGAGGTAACAGGATCAGGAATTCAAGGGTAGCCTGAACTACTTGAGAATGTTTCAAAAATGACAAGGGGTGGGGCATGGTGATGCATGTTTTTAGTCCCAACACTCAGAGGAGGAAGAGGCAGGAGAATCTTATGTGTTCGAGGCCAACCAGGACATCACCCAATGACACCCAGAGGATCCAGCCCCCTCTCTTCTGGCCTCTTCTGGCATTGCATGTCAGTGATGCTCAGACATGCACTGACCAAACACTCCTATACGTACCATAAAAAAAATGTTTTTTAGGGGCTGGAGAGATGGCTCAGAGGTTAAGAGCATTGCCTGCTCTTCCAAAGGTCCTGAGTTCAATTCCCAGCAACCACATGGTGGCTCACAACCATCTGTAATGGGGTCTGGTGCCCTCTTCTGGCCTGCAGGCATACACACAGACAGAATATTGTATACATAATAAATAAATAAATATTTTTAAAAAAATGTTTTTTAAATATGACACCAAAATTCACAAAGTGAGCAGAAGCATCCAGGCTCTTCCTGGCATCCAAATTGGGTGCAGGACTGACTTCTGTTCTCTGCAGGTGACCATGCCCCCAGCCTACCAGCTGGAGAGAAGAATCAAGCCAGTGAAGGGCCACCTGCTCAAGGCCAGGACTCTCCCCCGCCAGTGAGGACTGGGAAGGGAATGGAAAGCTAAAGGGGAGGTTTGAGGGGTTTAACAGCCCTGTGTCCGGCTCTTCCGGATTTAGGCTGGCCTGGGACAGCCTCTTACCCTCGCTAAGCGGCACTCCATTAACTCCTGAGTAGGTTACTGAGATAGCTGTAGGTGAGGTTCCAAACGAAGCTGCTGAGAGACCTAGTCCAGAAAGTTGGGGGACTTCTACCATGTCCTTGTTCCCCAGTAGCTGTAGCCGGAGGCTAGGCCTGGCATATACCCCCAACCTTGCCCCTGCTCCAGCCATGTCACAGTCCATATTTACAGGGCTTCGTAGCATATCTCCCTCCCAGGCCCACGTAGCCTGCTGAAACCTCAGTGGACACTGGCAGGCATTTGAATTCTGAGCCCCATTGTCTGTCTCAGGTTCCCACCCAGCCTCAAGCAGGAAGCGCCGGGGGCTATTGGCCAGCACAGAACTCGGGTGCCCGGGCTGTCCTGCTGCAACTCTACAAGGAGCACCTGGTAAGTGTCTCCAAAAGGCAGTTACGTGGGGTGAGGCAGACCCACAGAAGTCCTGGGCACTGTTCATGCTGGCCACTCCTTAGCAGGTTGAGGAGCCCTGGCCCTGAACCTACCCTCATGTCTACCATGGTTTCAGAATCCTGATGGTCACAGCTTCCTGACCAAGGAGGAGCTGCTGCAGAAATGTGCCCAGAAAGCCCCCAGGGTGAGCATCCAGCTGACAGTGGGCAGATAGAGCCCACTACAGTCTTCCTGCCTGCCTGACAGGCAGCCTTGGTATGAAATCTGATCCAATTATGGAACACGGCTAGTGACAGAGGATGTTTAGGCTTGGGAGTACTAGGGCCTCTCTGAGGGTCTCCTTTCCTTTTCTTTTTTTTATTTTTAATTTTTATTTGCTATGCATGCGTGTCTGTGCAAGGGTGTCGGCAGCCCTGGAACTGCAGTTACACATAGTTGTGAGCTGTCACATGGGTGCTAGGAATTGAACCAGGGTCCTCTGGAAGAGCTAACCTCTGAGCCATCCCTCTAGCCCATCTCCTTTCCTTTTCACAGGTAGTTCCTGGAAGTTCAAAACCATGGCCTGCCCTCCGAGGCCTCCTCCACAGGAACTTGATCCTCAGAACACATCGGCCATCCAGGTACGGGCAAGCTGCAGGGGGCACAAGAGGCAGGCACACACCTTTAATCCTTTAATCCCAGCACTCGGGAGGCAGAGGCAGGCGGATCTCTGTGAGTTTGAGGCCAGCCTGGTCTACAAGAGCTAGTTCCAGGACAGGAACCAAAAAGCTACCGAGAAACCCTGTCTTAAAAATCAAAAAAAAAAAAAAAAGATTCCAGAATATTCTAGGGGGAGAAGTATGGTTCTGAGTGAAAATAGGGAGGAGCTGTAGGACATGCATTGCAAAGCTGAGGCAGCGATCGGGAGGTCCTGAGGATAGCTGGTCTGAGGGATGGAACAGGAGGTGGGGTACCAAGGAGGGTAATGCTCACCTAACTTGGATCAGCAGAGCTTGCCAGGTATAAAGGTAAAATTGTATCCTCCACCCCCCAGGTATGCACTGACCCCAGAGGGCCTGGAGCTGGCCCAAAGGCTGGCCAAGGCAGAAGGCCTGAGCACGCCGAACACTGGCATTATGCCAGAGGAGCCCCAAGAAGAGGAGTCAGCAGGCCCAGCGGCCACTTTGTCAGCACTGTAAGGAGGAGGGAGAAATGGAGGACCATATCTCAGGGACCTGTAACTGATGAGCCGCAGTAGTCCCCGTGAGTTGTGGGGACCACCCTGGCACTAAGGGTTCTGGCCTTATGTAAGCCCCCACTTCCTTACAGTGGCGCCAGTGAAGGTGGCGTCCAGCAGCCGCCACTGGAGCTGAGGCCTGGCGAGTACAGAGTGCTGTTGTGTGTGGACACTGGGGAAACCAGAGGGTGAGTGAAGTGGGGCGGCCGCGAGAACACCTGGAGGATGTGGAGGGCGGTGAGTGCTGGCTCACACTCGCCTTGGCCCTCTCTCTTGAAATATTAGGGCAGGACACAGGCCAGAAATGCTCCGAGAGTTACAGCGGCTGCATGTGCCCCACACAGTACGCAAGCTGCATGTTGGGGACTTTGTGTGGATAGCACAGGAGACCAGGCCCAGAGACCCAGGTAAAAGGTCACGGGCAGGCATTGGAGGCTGGCCTGGGGGGTCAGAGGAAGACATTAAGACTCTTTGACTCCTTGACAGCGAGACCTGAGGAGTTAGTCTTGGACCACATTGTGGAACGCAAGCGGCTGGATGACCTGTGCAGCAGCATCATCGACGGCCGCTTTCGAGAGCAGAAGGTGCTTAGCCTGCAAACGCCTCGCTTCAGAGGCCTCCAGTCACACCTGTTCTGAGTCCCTTTTAAGCCATGAAGGTGCAAGTAGGAACCCACAGTTATCTAGGCTGGCCTGAGAAACGTAAAGACCCCTTGAGTGCCTAACCCTAGAGATCTCATAGCATTGGAAATGCAGAAGCTATGCCCAAGTCTTGGCAGTGCGCTCACCATAGGGTCACAGAGGTCAGTAATAGGCCGCAGGAGGCCTGGAGAATATGTAATGTCCAGAGGTTCAGGACTCTCCTACAGGAGTCATAGCAAGAGCCGGTTTGCTCCTCTGAGACAGAAGAGGAGCCAGTAGAGATAAGACTGTAGGATCAGGGTCTCCTTGAAATCATATATATAAATATGTATATAACTAAATGAAGTGTGTTGTTAAATCTGTGTGTCAGAGCTTAATAGTTACAGACAGTTGTGAGCTGCCACGTGGGTGCTGGGAATTAAACCTAGGTCCTCTAGAATAGTCAGTGTTTTTTCTTTTTAAAGATTTACTTATTTTATGGGCGTTAGTGTTTTGATTGTATATATGTCTATGCAAGGGTGTCGGATCCCTTAGAACTGGAGTTACAGACAGTTGTTAGCTACCATATGGTTGCTGGGAATTGAACTCAGGTCCTCTGGAAGAGCAGCCAGTGCTCTTAACCTCTAAGCCATCTCTCCATTCCCATTTCCTTGCAATCTTAATGTGATATATGGTTGGCCCAGACATGTAGGCATTTGGGCCTGACCTACCCTGCTTTTGCCTGCCTTCCCAGTTCCGCCTGAAGCGCTGTGGCCTGGGGCACCGAGTATACTTGGTGGAGGAACATGGGTCTGTCCACAACCTCAGCCTTCCTGAGAGTACATTGCTACAGGCTGTCACAAACACCCAGGTGAGCTGGAGGACAGGGCGAGGCTGGCAGATTTTGTACTCCATGGATTAGACCTGGAGCCACCTCCCTTGGGTCCTCTTTTCCAGGTCATTGATGGCTTCTTTGTGAAGCGCACGATGGATATTAAGGAGTCAGCTGGCTACCTGGCCCTTCTGACAAAGGGCCTAGAAAGACTGTATCAGGTGAGCAGATGCCTCTTTCAGCACTGGGCCCTCACCTGGTGGTTGCTGCCCAAGCAAGGAAAAGTGGGTGAGATCCTGGTTACTCAGGTTTCCCACTGAGGCCTGGGAAAGGAATAGCTGGGGGTTAACTCCTAAAGCCTACCCTAGCCTCAGTCCCCTCTTCTACTAGGGCCACACCCTACGTAGCCGCCCCTGGGAAACCCCAGGGGATGCTGAATCAGGAGCAAGGCCTTCCACAGACCCTCTCTGCTCACTCCTCACTTTCAATGACTTCAATGCAGAAGCTGTCAAGAACAAGGTACTACCCTTGCCTTGCCTATGGTTAAGTGGCCTGGTCCTAGACCACCCCTGATCGAGGCCTGTCCCAATCCCAGGCCCAGTCTGTACGAGAAGTATTTGCCCGGCAGCTGATGCAGGTGCGTGGACTAAGTGGGGAGAAGGCAGCAGCCCTGGTGGATCGATACAGCACACCAGCCAGGTACACCCCAGAGAGCCACTGGGTTCCTCTACCCTTCCTGTGTGTTCAACTTAAGCAGTGCTTCTGGAGAGAGAGCTTGGCTCTGTGTGGGAGCCTTGGAAGGTTCTGTCCCAGTGTTTCCCAGGAAGGAGGGCAGACAGGATGGAGGAGGGCCTCTATTGCCAGGATCAGGAAACATGCAGTGTCCAGACTCCTCTAGGCTGAACCCGCCTGCCTTAGCTGTCATGATACTGGCCCACATAACCAGCCACTGCATGTCCCACCCCCAGTCTCCTGGCTGCCTATGACGCCTGTGCCACCCCTAAGGAGCAGGAGATGCTGTTGAGCACTATCAAGTGTGGGCGTCTGCAGAGGTAAGGGTGAGACACAGCCTGGGGAGAAGACTGGGTGGCCCGAGGCACCAGGCCAACCTTCTGATTCTCTTACAGAAATCTGGGACCTGCTCTGAGCAGGACCCTGTACCAGCTATACTGCAGCCACTGCCCTCTGACTTGAGCTCCACCTGGAGACACATCCCAGAGCCATCTTCACTTCTACCAAGGCTAGCCAGCCCTTTAACTAGGATTCTTTGGGCTATAATCAAAATCTGAACATTTGTGGTCTTAGGAGTTAAGGAAGCAATGCCAAGGTCCTTATGAAATATGCAGGAACGGGCAGACTACACCTTGTGATCCAGTGGCTTTTGTTTTGTAGTGTTGGTGGTGGAACCCATAGCCTTGTGCATGCCAGGCAATTTCTCTTCCGCACAGCAATGATCTGCAGCCTTGTACAGTGTTTCTCCACCCACTCCTGAAACCCAGCTTGGCCTAGAACATGCTGTGTAACCCATGCTGGCCTAGAATTCCCAGTCTTCCTAGGCCCACCTTCCTGGTCCTGGAATTAAAGGTGTGGAGCACTATACCTGGCCCATATGGTTCCTTTTTTTTTTTTTTTAAGGCAAGCTCTTGGCTAAATATGGTTGTGCAGAGTGTAGCTAGACCCTATGCAAAACTAAATAGACAGCTAGATAATGCTCCTTAGAGGTTGGGCATTCCCTGGTCTGGGAGATGGAGTCATTGGGGCACTCTATCTTTGCAACTAAGTGGCCCCTGATCAAGTAAGTTTCTGTGACAAAAAGCACCACAAGTTGGGATAGAAACATGTTCTCAGTCCAGGTGCCTCATCCTGGTGACTGGAGAACAGTAGGCTTGTCCAAACGTGTAACTTGGTGTAGGGCTGGGATAGTAGCCCCAGACCTCTTGGCACTGACCTGAACATGGTTTCTGGGGCCTAGCATCTGCCGAGCTCTGGAGTTAAGGCCTAAAGTGTCCACTCCTTAGAACTCCCTGCTCAGGTTGATTCTGATGAATGACACTTAAGCTCTGGAACCTTCTCAGCCTGAATGCAGAGAGGACCCTTTGGGTGAAATTTGCCTGCTTCTCTCACAAGCCCAGCGCCTTCCCAGGCTGAGGTTACTCACCCACCTCAGCCACTAGGACTCCTTCTCCCTTTATTGTCCTTCACATCATTGTCTCTTTAAGCAGAACAGTCATCCCTAAACCCCAGGCTCCTTAAGCTGTGGGAGGGAGAAAGAAGGGGCCCCACCCAACCCTTCCCTGAGGGTCTCCTTCAGAAGGTGTAGGCTCCCACAAAGACGGTGAGTCTCAGTACGGAGCTGGCCCGGTAGCTCATAAGAGAGTTCATGGTGACCATCTCCAGGTCCAGCACATACTCCCGTGGTCCTGTCACTGGCCTGGCAAGGACCAGCATGGCGCTGACATTGTTGATTTGCTGCAGAACATAGAGACTGTGTTAGCCTGTAAGTCAGGACCCTACTCCAGCTTCACCCCCTGCCCGTGACCGTGAGGCTGGGCACTCAAGCTCTTACCCAGCTCTGACGTTTCTCTTCCTCTCCAGTGCCCAAGCCCCCTGGTTCTCCTCTGACCCTACCCACCTTGATCTTCCCTCCATCATGACTACCTGAAGACTCAAGTTTTGGAAATGATTGGCCTTTAGTGACCCAGGATGGCCCACTTCCCCCTTTCAAAGTATCCAAGTCTCTGTTTCTCTCTGATTTGGGGGGGGGGGGGGCGGGAGCGGGAGTTTGAGACAGGGTTTCTCGGTAGCTTTGGAGCCTGTCCTGGAGCTAGCTCTTGTAGACCAGGCTGGTCTCAAACTCACAGAGATCCACCTGCCTCTGCCTCCTGAGTGCTGGGATTAAAGGTGTGCACCACCACTGCCCAGGTGTCTGACTGTTTTGATGCTGGGGAAGGGACTGAGGGCCTGAATGGTAAGCACATGTTCTGCCATGGAGCTGTGCCACTAGTCCCAAAGCAATTTCGAAAGGAGAAATAAGTTCTGATGCCAAACACCTCAATGCTGAAAGCAGCATAAGATCCACAGACCCAGGGTCCTCACATCCACACCAGCAAAACTCAAGCTCTGATCCCAGCCCTGCAGGAACTATATTTCTTGTTTTATGGATAAGGATGTCAAAGCCAGATAGGAGAAACCAATGCTAGGACTCAAACCCCATTAACTAACTGCCTGTTAGAATTGCCTGGGACCCGTGTACTGGGGATGCAGAAATCTTGACTTTGAACATGAGCCCAGCTTCCCAGGACAGGGCTTTGAGAGAAGAGGCAGGGCAGCTCCCACTTAAAGGGCTGCAGGCACTCTATTTTAGATTATCCATGTCAACTGCGTGTGAGCGGAGAAGCACCGTACCCGAATGTAGAAGTCCCCCTGTGTGTTTCCAGCACGGATCTGAAAGGCATTGTAGGCGCCAGGGTAGACAGAGGTTGCCTGGATCTGAAACACATCCGCAGGCACACTTCGCTCGGAGGTGATGCTCATATAGCGGTGCACAATGGATGAAGGCTGCTCCCGACACAGCGGGTTGGAGACAGGGCAGAGGCAGCGGCTAGAGACCCCAAGACAGGACCAGAATGAGGGCCCATTTCCCAAATACCCATCTCCTAAAGAGGAAAACCCAAGCACATAAGACTAACTCCCATGAGGCATCATGGGTACTCACCAGCCTGATTGAACCAGTTAGCCCCCATAGCCCTCGGGAACTGCCGTCAGGTTGACTCACTTGTCCGACACTTGGACATAGGGCTCCACACAACGGTTGGTATCCACGCAGCGGTAGCCCCCATGGAAGTTCACACAAGTTTGGGCCTCAGAACACTGGTGTGCACCTGATTCACACTCGTCAATGTCTGTGCCAAGGGAGGTGAGGTTGGATTCTGGCTCAGACACCAGACCCTAAGATCCTGCCCGCCCACCAGCAGCACCTGTACCTTGGCAGAGCCTCGTAGCCAACAGCTGGTAGCCTTGTGGGCAGTGACAGGAGAAGCGGCCTGGCTCATTGACGCAGCGATACTGGCAGAGGTAGCTGGAGTAGCTGCACTCATCGATATCTGAGGGAGGGTGGGGATGAGGACCCTGGGCCAAAGGTAGTCCTCGCAACTGAGTCCCATAGTCATTTATGGAGAGAGCCCAGCCCCCCCAAAAGCTGATGTGGAAGAGAAGGGATGAGATAAACCCAGTAAAGCTCAGAAGGCAGACTGGGGGTTTTAAAGGTTAGAGGGGCTGGGGCTAGAGCTCAGTGGTAGAGTGGTAGAGAGTACTTGCCTAACACGCTGGAGGCTCTAGGTTCCATCCCAGCACAGAAAGGGAGAGGAAAAAGAAAAGAGAAAGAATAGAAGCTTGGCATGATGCTGTATGTTCATAATCCCAGCATTTGGGAGGTAAAGGCAGGAGTTTTTTTTTTTTTTTTCGAGACAGGGTTTCTCCGTAGCTTTTTGTTCCTGTCGTGGAACTAGCTCTTCTAGACCAGGCTGGCCTCGAACTCACAGAGATCCGCCTGCCTCTACCTCCCGAGTGCTGGGGTTAAAGGCGTGCGCCACCACCACCCGTCAAGGCAGGAGTATTACACCAAGTTTAAAGCCATCTTGTCCACACAAGGAGACCAGCCAGGGTTATATAGCAAGTTCAAGGCCAGCCAGAGTTACATAACAAACCCTGCCTCAAAAAAAACAAAAAAACAAATGGGTGTTTGATCACAACTTTTGGAAGGCAGAGGCCAGCCTGGTCTACAAAAGAGACTGTGGGCCAGCCAGGGCTAAAGAGTGAGACTCTGTCTCAAAATAAGAGCAGACCTTCCAGCTTACAGGGAACCTCTTTCCCAGGACTTTAAGAATACTTAAACAATGCACCAGCACAGCATGGTGGCCCATGCCTTTGATCCCAGCACACTCAGCAGAACTCTGTAGGCTAGCCTGGTCTACACAGACAGCTGCAGGATAGCCAGGATTACATAAACTGTGTCAAAAGGCACCAGGGATCCAAAGGCTTGGCCTAAGTCCTACTAACTAATTCTAGGAAAGGTCCATTTGCATGCCAGTCAAAGGAGTGGGTTGGACTGAAGAGTCCTGTGGACCTAAGCTGCTCTGGTTTTTAAAGTCCTGCAATCTACAGTCACACTATCCAGACTTCTGCTGTGTGCGCCCCACATACAGCATACTGTCTCTTTTGTTCCTTTCACACAGCTGAACACCAATGATGTGTTTCGTAGTAGGACACAAAATGAATGGAGAGTGTGCCGGGTAACACAGTGAGAAGCCTGGGATCAAGCCCTGGCCTGATCTCATCCTTCCTGTCTGAACTGTGACAAGTCACCCCATCTCTGAAAGTCAGAGATGAGAGTCACCATTTCCTCTGGACTTTCTGCTTGCTTTTTACAATTCTGCCAACACGCCTGGAGGAGTATTAGTGTCCTGTTTGCAGAAATAAGTCATCGTTGACCAGGTTAAGTGAGACTAAGCATGTATGTTATAAAGAAGCAGTGCTTCAGGCTGGAGAGATGGCTCAGAAGTTAAGAGCACTGGCTGCTCTTCCAGAGGTCCTGAGTTCAATTCCCAGCAACCACATGGTGGCTCACAACCATCTATGATGAAATCTGGTGCCCTCTTCTGGTGTGCAGGCATAAATGCAGGCAGAATGCTGTATACATAATAAATAAATAAATCTTTAAAAAAAAAAAAAGAAGCAGTGCTTCCCATTTTGCTGCCCGAGACTGGATAGAGCCTGTACCATGGACCCTCTCCATGGTCCAAATAACCTGGTTCCAGCAGACATACGCTCAGAAAAAGAAAGACTTGTCCTAGTGCAGGGTTCCAGTGCAAGTCAGCTCAACTTCCATGAAGACTGGCACCCACACCTTCCCTATCTCCAGCAAATTTCAGCAGGGCCTGACATACCATCCCCACCAGCAACCAGCTCAGGGTGGCATGCATGGAGGTCTGTAGGTCCAGAGAATCAGGCATGGAAGCTTCAAGCGAATGGCCACATGACCGGAGTTGGTCCATTATGTTGCAAGCCCAGTAACACAAGTGGACTCTCACCACTGCAGGAGAAGCCATCCCGGTGCAGCTCATAGCCTTGGTTACAACGACACAGGAAGGTCCCGTAGGAGTTGAAGCAGCGTTGCTCACACGGGGCTCCCATGTCACACTCGTTCACGTCTGGGGGTGCCAGAGAAAAGAGGAACGGTGAAAGCAGAGGCACTGCCCAGAGCCCCAAACTACTGGGCTCAGGAAAGAGATCCTGCCCCCATCTCACACCGCTCTACCCGGGATCCCAGAGCCTCACCCACACAAGAGCGGTTGTTAGGTCCCAACTGGAAGCCAGGCTCACACTGGCAGCGGAAAGAGCCTGGCAGGTTCACACATCGGTGCTGGCAATAGCGGTAGCGACATTCATCTATGTCTGAGATGGAGGCGGGAGGGAAAGCAGGGCACAAGTCAGGTGGGGAAAACAGGACACGCATGCTCATGCCTAACTCAGCTCCCCGCATGTAGCCTCCTGTGTCTAGTGACAAGAGGGTACCAGCAGCAGAGGACTGGGCTAAGGATGAGACATTATGTCGAGAGCTAGACCAAAGTCACAAAGCAAGAACTAGGAAAGTCACTCTCTGAACTCACCCACGCACTCGGGCCCAATTTTTCGGTAACCGTCAGGGCAGGTGCATTGGTAGGAGCCAGGCAGGTTATGACAGTCCTGGCTAGGGCGACAATCATGCAAAGCCTGGGCACACTCGTCCACATCTGTGGGAGACACCATTCAGCCCTTACCTGGAGTCCCACATGCTACTGACCATGTCAGACACCTCAGTTTGGGAGAAAGTGGCCTATACCAGACGTCATTCACATGGGCACATGCGTAGTTAGCCCCAAAACATGAACATGTGATATAGGTCCTCCCAATAGTACAAAAAACAGTCCACCAGAAAAGGCACCAATCAGGTGAGCATATAAAACAAGAAGTCGGGTCTGGTGGCACACACTTTTAAGTCTAGCACTCGGGAGACAGAGGCAGGAGGATCCCTGTGAGTTCCAAGTCAGCCAGGGCTACAGAGTTCCAACCCAGCTAGAGCTACATAGTGAGATCCTGTCTTAAAAATAAATCAATAAATAAGTAAACAAATGAATAAATAAGGCCTTGTCCATTTACACCCCTTAGCTGACTCTCCTAAGACCATCCCTCCTCCAAGGCCAGTGGTCCCCAGATCAAAAAGCCGGCTGAGGCTGGGAGGAGAGCTCTTGCACGTCTGCACAGGAAGTGAAGGAGCTGCTAGGGACTTCCTGGGCCAGCAGACCTGGGCCTGCAGCAGCTGAGGGCTTGGATCTTTCTCTGAGGAGTCAGAGGCCTCTCAGCAAAGAAACGAGCAGTTTGCAGTATTTAGTATGAAAAGTTACTTTAATGTTGTTAATTAGGTAATACTTTTGAGCTAGGAGCTCAGGTTGGCCTCAGACTCCTTGTGCAGCTGAGGATAACCTTGAACTTCTGATTGTCTTGCTTCTACCCCCCTAGTGGTGGGATTACAAGTGTGCACCACCACGCTTGTTTGATGTGCTGCTGGGGATCAAACCCAGAGACTCTGTCTCAAAAAACAAAGTACACATAGCTGAGCAGAGATGGCACACACCTTTAATACCAGCATTTAGCACCTGGGAGGCAGAGGCAGGGATATCCGAGTTCTAGGCCAGCCTGATCTACAGAGTAAGTTCCAGAACAGCCAGAGCTACACAAGGAAACCTTTCTTGCAAAACAAAACAAAAATTACTAGGGAGGGCAGTAAAGAGGATTAAAACAAATTAAATATGAAGTATGTCAGGAGGATGATACCATGAGCAAAACCTGTTACTTTGTATACTAAATACAAAATTAATTAAAATAAAAAGACAGGTAAGAGGTGTGGAAGCCGAGGTGCCAGCCAGCATGGCTCCCCACTTACCCACACAGCTCTCCTGTTCATCAGGCTCATAGCCTGGTGGGCAAGGATTGGGGTGCTGAGCAGGGGGCACTGGTGGCGGAGGTCCTTCACCATGTAGATCGTTGATGACGGCAGCGGAGCGAGGCAGACACAAATAGCCCCCGTAGTGGTTGATACATTTCATTTCACCCTTGCAGGCCTCAGGGATGGTCAGGCACTCATTGACATCTGCAGAGAGGGGCCTGCTGGGCACAGCCAGTCACCTGGGCTGGCCCTGGAGGTGGTGGGAGGCAGAAGCCTGACTTGGCCTTCTCTAAGCTGAGCCACAGAGCAAAGCTTTCTCTCTGCTCAGCAAACCAAGGCTGCTGACCCAGAGCCCCTCCCAGGGATTTGCAGGACTGGGGGTAGGGCCATCTATGTCCACTGTTGTCCCTATTCCCCTGCCTCCAAGTGAGTTTCCATTCCTCCTTAAAACCCCGCCTCTACCTCTGCCCAAGAGTAATTTGCAGGCCTCCTGCCCCACAGAGCGAGTACTGCCCTGCCAGGTTGCACTGGGATAGAGAGCTGGGCTAGGAGTGTAGAGAACACTCAGGGAAGGTGTGCATATTGCCGTTTCTCTGGGCAATCGCCAGGTGCTCTCTTGCCTACTGCAGAGAGAAGCAGGGTTTGTTGGGCTTCTTGAATGGGTAGGGCTCCTAACTCAGTGGCACAAGAGAACCACGGCTGGCTTTGGCGCAGCCAAGCTGGACACTGAAAAGGCCACCAGGTTTCTGAAGCAGCTCTAGGAGAAGGTGTGCCTGGGAAACAATGGTCCCCTTCCCGGTTCTTGAAGATGGCTAGTACCCCAGGCATACTCACCCCGGCAGTGTTGGCTGTCTGCGTCCCACTCGTAACCATCCGTACATTCCTGGAAGGGAACCGAAGTGGCCAGTGACCACCCTGGCAGTCTTCTCCAGCCAGGCCAAGGCCAGGGCCTGAGCTCAGTTATGCTCAGATCAGCTTCACACAATGGCCCCCAGCCTTCCATCCCCCAAGCAGAGGAGAATCTTCCCCAGAAGCAGGCACCCTGGTCTCGCTGTCCTTCCCATCCCATCCCAAACTGGTGACCCCACGGTCCGCACCGTGTAGCTGTCCGGCTCTTCGGAATCCTGTGGAGACGCTGCTCCCAAGAGCAACAGCAGAAGCGCCCAGAGCAGTAAAGACCCGGGGAGGCAGGAGGCAAAAGGGAGCATCCTGGGGCTGGGAGGTGGTGGGCAGGGGTCAGGGGCCTCTGCCACGACACCCCCCATTCCCTGTATCAGGAAGGGTAGCCGGGGTTCCCAGCTGTCTCGTCTCAGGACTGCGTTGGGAGCACCGGAGCCTTCCAGAGCTGGGGGCCGAGTCCTTTCGCAGGCCTGGGGCTCGGGCCCGCAATCCCGGACCGCCCCGCCCCGCCCCGGCCCCGCGAGTCGTGGAGCGCAGGCCTCTGGGCCGCCATCCGGCCCGCGCCCTCCCTCCGCTGACGGCCACTCACTCGTTGACTCCGGCGGTGCCTGCGGGCGGACGGACGGACCGCGCAGCACACTGGACGCGCGGCCCCAGGAAGCGCCCCCCGCCCGCCCGCCCGCCGCGGCCCACCCCGGCGCCTCCGCCCGCCCTGCGGCGGATTCCTGAGCCCGCGCCAGGGGGAGGGACCCCGACCCCCCGGCTTCTCCGCCCGGGCCCGGCCACAGGCCCCCACCCGGTCCCACGCGGCGCCGCCTGCAGCCGCCTGCGGGCGCCCAGCCAGAGTTCGCCAATGCTTGGGTCCTTAGGCAATTGACCTTGATGTTTGGCCCCCAAACTCACCTGGGGACCCCAGACCCTCACTCAAAATGTTATTCTGTCCACCTAGACCCTATCTAGCCTGGGTCTCCAGACTCCCATACTGTGCGCCTCAGTTGTAGCTAAGCATCCAGACCCTGATTCTGCGCCTCTCAGAACCTACGAGGCACCTAATTCTCAAACGTCCAAATCCTGCTTTCAGAATTTTATCCTGTGCTCCCCCTTAGATGGTCTTATAACTTCATCCAAGGTTTCCGGACTCTCGCCCAAGCATAAAATTAATTGTCCTTCTCCCTCTGCCCAGGAGCTCCAGGTTCTCCAGGTGATCTATCTACTCAGGGCACTGCTTCCCCTGCTCCTGCCTGAGCAAAGTGACCCTCGGATGGGGCGAGGGCAGTAATTGTCTTGGCCCGAAATGAATGGAAGCCCCCGACTTGAACTTGGGCCCGGAGGACACTAGGGTCCAGTGCCAGCCTTTTCCCGACCCTCTTCCCACCCAGGTCCCCCACTCAGTTTCCGCCTCCGTCTCCAGCAGAGATCATGCCTTGAAGGCGGAGTCTGGGTGCCTTAGCTCCCAGGAAGGGGCGAATGGGAGGGACTTCTCGTTGCCCACGTCTCAGGGCGGGACTAGACGGGAAAGGACAGCGTGTCCAGGGTTCCTGTGCCTGGCCAGGACTGCTTGAGGCAATAGCCCTACCTTCCTTTCCCTTACCCAACCTCTTCCCAATTTTATTTTGGAGGAGAGTCCTTTGCGGAATGAAAGGCGTGTGCGCTACCATGCTCGGCTCTGCTATGATTAATAATTTTAAAAAATCTGCTTCATTTCATTAAATTGTCTGTGTGACAGGGTTTCTCTATAACTTTGGCTCCTGTCCTGGCACTAGCTCTTGTAGACCAGGCTGGCCTCGAACTCACAGATATCGCCTGCCTCTGCCTCCTGAGTGCTGGGATTAAAGGTGTGAGCCACCACTGCCCGGCTGTGTAATATATTCTTGTGTCTATGTACAAGTGGAGGCTATTGCTCTCCACCTTCTGTGGAGGGTTTGACCCTGGATCTGGAGTTCACTATGTCAGCTAGGAGACTGGTTGGCCAGTGTGCTCTCAGGACCTGCCAGTCTCCCGCTCCCAGGCCCTCCAGAGCTGGGGTTACAGACAGGCATCATCACAGTCGGCTATTATGCTAGTGCTGGGGATCTGAACTCAGGCCCTCCCTTGTGTTTGTGGCAAGCACTTTACCCACTGAGCCATCTCCCCAGCTTCCACTGCCTTTTTTTTTAGGAAAAAAGAAAAAAAAAAGCCGGGCGGTGGTGGCACACGCCTTTAATCCCAGCACTCAGGAGGCAGAGGCAGGTGATCAACCTGGTCTACAAGAGCTAGTTCCAGGACAGGCTCCAAAGCTACAGAGAAACCCTGTCTTGAAAAACCAAAATAAATGAATAAATTTTTAATGATGTGTATATATGTACAGGTGTGTACCCCCAAGTGCAGGTGTCCACAGAGGACAGAGGTGTCCCCTGGATCTGGAGTTGAAGGCAGTTGTGAGCTGCTTGATGTGGGTGCTGAGAACCAGACTCAGGTCCTCGAGAGGAAGACTGGAGTCATTTCTTCAGTCCTGTCTTAGTTTGTCTTTTACGCAGTAGAGGGCTAGAGTAACTCAATAGCACCTGCTGGTTTAGCATGACCAAGACGCAAGGTTCAAATCCAGTAACACACACACACACACACACACTGAAGTAGAACAAAGCACAGAAAAGAAAAGGAAAGGAAAAGGAAAAAGTGTGGGGAACGGATGAAGTCCCCAGTGAACACATGTTATTGATATTACCCCAGCCATGTCAGAACCGTAGAGATGGCAGGGCGTTCTCCAGGTCAGGCTCAGAGGAATGACAGAGGCCTTCCGTGAGCGAGTGCAGATGCTGACCTTGTGTGCATTTTGCAAGCCCAGATGACTGCATCCTGAGACTGCTCCCCCGCAGAGACCCCTGAGGAGATTAGCTAACTTTCCTCCTCCAGCTCAAGAGATAAACTGTCCTGAGTTTCCAAGGCTGCTGGTGTGTCCCCTCAGAACACATGGTCCACCAGATCCCTAGGGTTTCACTGTGCATGTCTGCTATTTCTTCATTTCCCATTGCCCAATCAGGCCAGTCTCAAAGCCCTGCTGGTGGAGACACAGAAGGAGAAAGAAAAATAAATAAAAGAAAAAGGGCCTGGCCACACGCCTTTAATCCTAGCACTTGGGAAGTGGAGGCAAGCAGATCTCTGTGAATTTGAGACCAGCCTGGTCTCCAAAGAGAGACCCTGTCTCAAATATATAAATACATACACATATATAATATATAAACCTTTTAAATATTTTAATATTAAATTTAATATTTAATATTAAAGATAAATTGCAGTTGGACAGTGATGGTGCATGACTTAATCCTAGCACTCAGGAGGCAGAGGCAGGCAGATCTCTGAGTTCAAGGTTAGCCTGGTCTACGGAGTGCTTTCCAGGACAACCAGAACTACACAGTGAGACTCTGTATTGAAAACAACAACAAAAACAAAAAACAAAACAACAAAACCAAAACCAAACAGATAAATTGCATAGTAAGTGATTTATATCTCATTTAATATGTTTGTTAGTGCTGTTTGAAACAGTCTCACATTCCCCACACTGGTCTGGAACTTACATGTAACCAGGCTAGCCTTGAACTCATGGCAAGCCTCTTGTCTCAGCCTCCCCCATGTGCTGGAATTACAGGCATGAGCCACCATAACCACACACCAAAGCTGTTATTAATTCAATTAAAAACTCCTGATTATCGAGACCTAACCATCCCAGGCAGGCACTGGCAAGGACACTCTGTGATCCTCTTGTCAAGCCAGAGCTGGACCATTGCTACTCTGCTCCACAGATGACAGGGGCTGGCAGATTTGTCCTCAGTGCCACCAAAGTAACAAGAACAATGTTAGAATCAAGTCCCCCTGACTTTAAGACTGAACCTTGTCCCATGTTAGAATGAGAAGGAGCAGGCTGGGGAGATGGCTCAGCGGATAAGAGCGCTGGCTTCTCCTCCAGGGGACCTACCTGGGTTCAAATCCCAGCACCCACATGGCAGCTCACACCTGTCTGTAGCTCCAGTTCCAGGGCTTCTGACACCCTCACACAGACACACATGCAGGTCAAACACCAATAAACATTAAAAAAAAAACCAAGAATGAGTAGTGAGGTTTCTGGGCTCCCAGCCCAGCCACAGCTGGTTGCTGGGCAGGAGCAAGAGGATAAATATGAACAAGTGGTCAGAAGGGAGAGAGCCATTCACCCATGCAAGGGCTTGTTGAGTGGCCACTGACGATCAGAGGTCCCAGGCACCAAGGATACAGCACTGACCAAAACACATCAAAACCTGTCCTTTGCAGAGCTCATGTCTGAGAGATGGAGGGGACAAGCAAAAAAGCCCCCAGCCACTGTTAGCCTTCCACAACACAGGGCACCTATGGAGACCACACAGCACAAGACCCACTTGGGGGCATATAACTGGGCTCCAGGGCCACTGGGTTAACCATCCGTGGACACAGCATTATTTTTTACGTATTTATTTTCCTTTCTTGTCAGCATTATTTTTGAAATAGTCCCTCAGTTTCCTGTCCCCAGGAGAAATACGGAGTTTAATGGAACATAACAATTCTAAGGCAATTCCTAAAGAAGAGAGGAGGTGGGAAGCATGAAAATGGGTGAGTCCCAGGGCCAGACCCCTCCCCTTTCACCCCAACCATGGGCCCTGGAAAGCCAGCTTTTTGCACCTGTCTCCGGTCTTGGCTTTGCTTCCCAGTCTGGAGATCAGTTGGTGGGGCTTCTTTAGCCCAAGGACACACTCAATATGGGGGTGGCAGCTAACAGGTCTGAAGGCGCTGCCCAGCTCCCAGCCACACAAGTTTTGGGCTTGTTTTTTCTGTGATACTTTCTGTCGTCTTTCTTTCTCCTCATTCGTAGACCATATGAAGGAAGAAAAATGAGACAGAAGCTAACTACAAGTTTTCAGTCAGTTAATATGCACTGATGTCTGTAACCAAAGTGCTCAGTCTAAGGAGGAAGGCCTGGAATTGAAGGTCTTCCCTATTTACCTAAGGAGTTTAAGGCCAGGCTGGGCTACATGAGATTCCGTTCCTTCCCTCACAAAAGAACCCCCAAACTTCCTGGCATGGTAGCACTCGCCTTTAATCCCAGGACTCAGGCAGAGACAGGCAAGCATTTGTGAATTCAAAGTTAGCCTGATCTACACAGCTGGCGAGTTTCAGGTCAGCCAGGGTTCCATAGTGAGACCTTGTCTCAACAACATCAAATAAACAAAATAACCCAAACAAACGGAATACTCATTGAGCCTGCCCCACATTTCCGGGTGATCTAGACACAGACAGATTGGATACTTCTGTGTGGTTAGGAGATGAGTGGGCAGAAGTTTGAAATGGCTGAGGGGGCTATAATCTGTTAACCTGAGGCTGGGGTCTCAAGCAGAGGAGGTTTCTTTAAGAAGGTGGCCCTTACACTGACTGAGTTTCACAGGGAAAGCAAGAGTGAGTCCCTAAAGGCTGCCCATCACCACTCGTTCCTGTCTAAACACCGGCACTGTGGCTGCTGTCTAAGTTTCCCATCATGTGGGCATCATCACTGTCCACTTAGATCTGCCTCCCTGTCTCCTTAAAGAGAGATTTGTCTTTACATCCCTAGAACTGTCTGGAACAGGGTAGTCAGGAGCTGCTATTGAAAAGAAGTTGGTGGGGTACAGTTAGTCAGCCAGGCGGGTGGAGGAGGGTCTACCTTCCACCCCAACCTGGTTTCCCCTCGTGGTTTCTCTAGCCCTGCCCTTTCCAACTTGGTCTGCATAGCTTCCTGCCCCCCAGCACTCTCGGCTGCACCATGACACTGACTGTCCACCTCTCCTACTTTCTGGTCCTGTTGGCAGCAGGCCAAGGCCACAGCAACTCCCTCCTCAAGGTAAATGCTCTAACCTGCTCACTATTCCCTTCCCTGCCAAACCATGCCTGGGATCTTCTCTTTATGAACTGGCATATTTTTCTTCTTTCTTTTTAATTTTCTTAAGACAAGATTTTACAGGGAATGTTGGCAGGAGGATCTCTGTGAGTCTGAGGTCAGCCTGGTCTACACAGTGAGTTCCAGGACAGACAGGGCTGTTATACAGGGAAACACTGTCTTAAAAAAAAAGGGGGGGGTTACTTTGTAGCTCAGATTGGCCTTCTTCTATGGCTTACAACTCTCAGCTGTCTTCCTGCCTCAACCTCTTAAATACTGGAATGAGCATTGAATTACAGGGGTGAACTGTCCTGTGTGACTTTTCCTTCCCATTTCTCAGAGGGAGCAGATGAGGCTAACAGGGGGTTGCTCACACTGAGGAAAGAGAACGCCCGGGGAGCCCTTAGCCGTCTTTGCACCTTGGTTGGGTACCAGGTTGGGTTTACAATGATTCTTTCCCACACTCTGACTCCTTGTCAGGATGCCAGGCCCCGACCACTGGAGCTGACAGAAGTCTTCAAGCTGTTCCAGATCAAATACAACCGGACTTACTCAAACGAAGCAGGTATCATGAGCACAGATGTTTCCAGTCCCATTCCCTCTGTCTACTTAAGAGATGACCTTATGGCTTGGGAAGGGGAGAGGACCTGGCCCAGGCCAGAGTGGGAAGCAGGGCCCACAGTGTACACCTTGGCTTCCCCAAGGCATGATGAGCACAGCATGATCCTCACTTTGCTGGCACCCGGTCACCTGTGACTCCAGGCCGGGTGTGGAGGACCACCGTCCCGTCATATTTCAGTCAGCACATCCCCAAGGACACTCATTTTGTCTCCAAGGTGGCAACTCCCTGTCCCCCATTCTTGCCCTGTTTATTGGTTGTTCTCCCCTTCACTCTGGGGTTTCATCTCCCACAGAAGGCTCTCTCTCTCTCTGTGTTTGTATCTGTGTGCATGTGCTATGCCCCATCCCCACACCCCACTCACTCACCCCCACCTGTGGTCAGATGTGTGAAGAGGTAGCAGGGAAGGTATAACCACAGGTACAGGAAACCCATCTCCAGCCATTTTAACTTTCCTTTTTTTTAAAGATTTATTTATTTATTAAGCATACAACATGCTGTTGGCATGTCTGCCTACATGTGAGAAGAGGGCACCAGATCTCATTACAGATGGTTGTGAGCCACCATGTGGTTGCTGGGAATTGAACTCAGGACCTCTGGAAGAATAGCCAGTGCTCTTAACCTCTGAGTCATCTCTCCAGCCCTCTAACTTTCCTTTCTGAGATACTGCCTATAGAGGTTTTATTCAGCTTCCCCCTAGAGTGGGCCTCTTGGTGCCACTGGGGGAAATTCTAACCCCATGTGAGCTGGATAATCAGTTTTTCACAGTGGTGGTAGTCGTGGGGGCTATAGGAAAGAGCCAGCACTCACCTGGGTGGGTGTGGGTAACCCAACCAGTGGCCACTTCCTGCCCTGAGACCAGCCTGCAAAAACCCCTTTCTGGTCTAGAATATGCTCGCCGTCTGGACATCTTTGCCCACAACTTGGCCCAGGCTCAAAGACTGCAGGAGGAAGACTTGGGCACAGCAGAGTTTGGGGAGACTCCATTCAGTGACCTCACAGGTACCAGACCCTCCTGGCCCAGAGTGGGTGGGTGGGGTGTCTGGCAGATGGACAGAGCAAGTCTCCCCCTTTAAAGAGCAGCCTGGGTGACTGTCCCAAATCTCAGAGCACAAGACAGGAACTCGATGGCCTGTGCCCCAGCTTGGCTCACAGGCCAGAGGTGGAAGATGCAAGCTGGACCTCTCTAGGCCTCATCCTGCCTGTTGCCTCTGAACGTTTCATAGGGATGGGACAAGCCAAGGTTGTGACTGCTGGAAAGGGATAATATATAAGCGTCAAATCTGTGACCTCCGTGACCTTGTTTGTCCCCAGAGGAGGAGTTTAGCCAGCTCTATGGGCATCAGAGGGTGCCTGAAAGGATCCCCAAAATGGTCAAAAAGGCAGGGTCTGAAAAGTCGGGGGGACTGGTGCCCCCCAGTTGTGACTGGCGTAAGGCAACAAACATCATCTCATCAATCAAGAATCAGGTATCTGCCCAACCTGCCCTGGGGGAGGGGG
Source organism: Microtus pennsylvanicus (assembly GCF_037038515.1). Lineage (NCBI taxonomy): Eukaryota > Metazoa > Chordata > Mammalia > Rodentia > Cricetidae > Microtus > Microtus pennsylvanicus. The sequence continues at coordinate 88,623,391 of NC_134583.1, read as the reverse complement.
ATGAGGTCCAGGCCTTGATATCTTACCCCGCTCCACCCTCTTCCCACTCAGGAATCCTGCAGGTGCTGCTGGGCCATGGCAGCAGCGGACAACATTGAGGCCCTGTGGCGCATCAAACACAACCAGCTTGTGGAAGTCTCTGTGCAGGGTATGGCAGGGAGATGGGTGACAGGGAAAGATGGCCTAGGGGCCTGCTCACATAACTCTGTCCCTTTCTGTCCCAGAGCTCCTGGACTGTGACCGCTGTGGAAATGGCTGCCAGGGTGGTTTTGTGTGGGATGCATATGTGACTGTCCTCAACAACAGTTGAGTACCAGAACTCGTGGGAAGACCATGGGGATGGAGGGTGTTAGTAGCCAAGACTCCTTCCTGGTCTTGCTTGTCTTCAGGTGGCCTGGCCAGCAAAAAGGATTACCCATTCCAGGGGCGCCCCAGCCCCCGTGGGTGTCTAGCCAAGAAGTACAAGAAGGTGGCCTGGATCCAAGATTTCACCATGTTAAAGAGTAACGAGCAGGGTATGGTCAGGGTGGACATGGGTGCTGGGGGCAGAGAAAGCAGATTGGAGGCCTGGCTATGGGAGACACAATTAAAGTCCATTCCCCTGTGAGGAGATCAGCAGCCTCGGGGCAGGCAGGGCTTGGTGGCACACTCAAGAACCTCTAGTAATTACCCATTTCCAGTGATTGCAGGCTACCTGGCCCTCCATGGCCCCATCACCGTGACTATCAACATGAAGCTACTCCAGGTGGGTGGGGCAGGGGGCAGAGAAGGGCAGAATGGAGTGGGCCCTGGACTCAGCTCCTCTATCTCCCACCCCTGCAGGGTTACCAGAAGGGTGTGATCAAGGCCACGCACACTAACTGTGATCCCCAGCACGTGGACCATTCTGTCCTGTTGGTGGGTTTTGGCAGAGACAAGGAGGAGGGCATACAGTCAGGGACAGTCTCGTCCCAGGCTCGCAAACCCCGCCGCTCTGTCCCATACTGGATCCTGAAGAACTCCTGGGGAGCTGAATGGGGCGAGAAGGTGAGGGGTGTGGGGTGAGGGAAGGGCAGGCTAACTTCTTCTCTGCCTTCTGGCACTGACACCCCCTAATTTCCTAGGGCTACTTCAGGCTATACCGGGGAAACAACAGCTGTGGTATCACCAAGTACCCAATCACCGCTCATGTGGACCATCCGGTTAAGAAGTCACCAATCTCTTGCCCACCTTGAGGCCAGCAGCAATCCCTCAGCCTCTCCCACTTGGCCACTGCCCTCGTCAGCCCGACCCTGAGGTTCTCCCTGACTTCTCCATCCTCTCTGTATGGCTTCATAAACCCAGATATGATCCCTGGCTCCTGAGTGGTTTCAGCTGGGATGTGGAGAGGGAGGGTGTGGTATGAAGACCTCATCAGGTCACGATCCAGTCAGTCCCTGAGGTGCTGGTACAAACATCCTCAACACTAATGGCCCTTGGAACACATCGGTGCACACTGTGAAAGTCCCCATGAGCTCCTCAACCTGGAACAAGGACCAGTCTCCAAACGTATGGCAACTTTATTGTCAGGGTATGCCGGAGGGGGGAGGGGCAAGGGCTTTTAGTCATGTTTAGTCATGATACAGGCGCAGAAGGCAGCCACGGAGGGTACCCATGTAGCGGTCCCAGAGGGTCTGGTGCCTGCAATGAAAACGACAACAGTGATAGCTGATGTTCACTCAACACCATGCCTGACACACTGCTACGAGTGCTTTCTAGACCTTCGCACACCAAGAAGTCATGTGCGTATGCACACACACACACACACACACACACAACTTTTTTTTTCAATAGTTTGTTTTTGGAGACAGAGTCTCATTCTATAGCCCAGGCTGGCCTGGAAAACAGTGGCAATCCTCATGCTCCAGCGTCCAAAGTACTGGGATTACAGACTTGAGCCCTTATGCCTGGCTTCCTTCTCCCCACTCCCCGTACAGTGCAGAGGACTGAACTCAGGCCTTGTGCACGGTGGATGAGCACACTGTCACCGTCACACCCTAGGCTATTTAGTGTCCATAAAGTCTTATGAGCCTCCTGGTTTATCCTCAGTTTACATCTGAGAAAGGAAGGACAGAAAGGAAGGGACAAAGAAGAGCGGGATCTTCCACCCACAGGGTAGTTCAATAGCAAACTCTGAGTCTACTGGAGGGCAAATAAGTTAGCCAGCAGGCCTGGCACCTCTCACCGGAAGCCGTCCAGGGAGTGGACAGACGCTGAATACTGGTTGAGGAAGAGCCGCATGTCATTCAGTGTCCAGTGGTCAGAGCGGCAGGGTTCCACAAACTGTAGGCCCGAAGGAACAAGTAACCTCAGCAGAGATGCTCAGAGACAGGACAGGCTGGGGATGGGGTGGGGTGGAGACGGGACTGCTCACCTTCTCCACAAGGTCCACAAATAGGTCTCTGACATCTTTATTGTGGGTCAGCTTAGCAGCCACGTTCACCAGCCCCCGGGACAGATTCTGTGGGGCAGGGATCTTGGGAGTTCTGTCTTCTGCCCCAGAAGCTGGAGGCTGAGCACTGAGGCTGGGGGAGGGCCAGGCCCCTCCCCAAATCTATCCACCTCCCTCAATCAAGTCCCTTTGGCTATGAGCTTGGTTCCCCCTCATAGGCAGAGAGCAGCAGTGCCACCTGCTGGTCAATTTCGGGCATGAGCAGAGTTGCCCAACAGGGACAGAACACAGAAGGCTCCTGACACTTTAGGGGGAAGGGCCTGGACAGGGTCACAGACCTTGAAGTTGGTTTCCATCTCAGAGAAGACACCCAGCTTTCCCCGGAGGGCAGCACACACCAGGCTGTAGGAAGATATGGTCACACCTATAGCCACTGGAGACCATTCTATACCCTGTCTCATGGATCCCCGAAGTCACCTCTTATGCAAGTCTAGAAGGTCCTTGTCAGCTACGAGAACCTTGAGCTCCTTCAAGTCTTGGAGAAACTCCTTGTCTAAGTCCACATCCATGTCATCCATCTGGGAGTCTGCGGAGACCATGAAAGAAGTTGTGGGTGATGAGAACCCATCTTCTGAGGTCCTGAACCTCCCTCGGCACTCCCTCCCTGGGATCTCAGAGATAGAGGGGAATGCTATGCCCCAGGCCACACAGTGGCGACAAGGTGCGTGCGGAGTGAATGGACTATATGGAGAGGTGCCCGGGGCTGAGGGCTGAAGGATGCTGGTTACTGAGGAAGCTACAGGAAGAGCTGCTGGCAGGGAATCAGTCCCCAAGAGGGTAGGGAATGTTCAGGCACCTGGGTCAGTAGGGGCCTCACCGACGGCTCCAAGGGTCCAATTCTGGATCATAAGCTCAGCACAGAAGGCAAAGTCACCGAAGCTTAGGTACTGTAGCTTTTTCTTTCCTGTTTCAAAGCGGTTGTTGGCAAAAAAGACGATGGCTGCATAATCTCTGCAGACCGAACAGGGACAGTGGCTCTCTTAGGACTAGAAATGTCACCTTGTCATACACAAATACATTCTCTATACACAGTAATCTCTGCAGACATGGACAGGGGCTCTCTCGGGACTAGAAATGTCACCTTGTCATACACATACATTCTCTATACACAGTAATCTCTGCAGACGGAACAGGGGCTCTCTCAGGACTAGAAATGTCACCTTGTCATACAAATACATTCTCTATACACAGTAAGCTTAAGAAATAACTTTTTTTTTTGTTTTTGAGACATGATTTCTCTGTAGCTTTGGAGTCTGTCCTGGAACTAGCTCTTGTAGACCAGGCTGGCCTCAAACTCACAGAGATCTGCCTGCCTCTGCCTCCTGGGATTAAGGGTGTGTGCCACCACTGTCTGGCCCAAGCATGTTTTAAATGCTTTACAAATGCCTTAACCCTGACCAATTTGAAGCAGTTTACAGGTCATTAATAGAATAATCCTTCCTCCAAAACAGTCAGAAGGTAAAAGGGTACGGATGGGGAAGGTGTGCCAGTCTAAGGGCTCAAGGAAGCGATGCGGGCAGGAGAGGGCTGCCCCTCACCTGGCTAGGCGGTCAGAGAGGAGGAAGTGCTGCTGGATGTTGTCCACCAGGGAGCCCCGCATTTCTTCCACCACCTTGAAGACTCGCTTAAAATTGTCGAACTGTAGGGCAGTTAAGGGAAGAAGGCTGGTCAGGGTGCTGGGCATGGACTGGGAAGGAGGAGGCTGGTCAGGGTGCTGGGCATGGTGCGGGATTTCTCCCTCTCCTCTCCACCTATCCAGTGGGCAGGTACTGATTTCACACTAGTTACTCCTTCAACAAATGACTTGGGCTTTTGTTTGTCTTGAGACAAGGTCTCACTGTGTAGTCCTGGCTGTCCTGGAACTCACTATATAGACCAAGTTGGCCTCAAACTGACAGAGGTCTGCCTGTCAGACTTACAGTCACCTGAGACCACTTTACATCCTGGTACTTCTCCCTTGAAGAAAAGGCTCATGGATACTACCACAGATGCTACCAAAAAGGTACATAGTTAAGATAGCACCTAGCTCCCTGCGGTGGATTCCAAGGGGTAGATATGGTGAAGAAAAGAGTACCTTCTAGACATGAGCACCATGAAACAAGCTTGGGGTTCGAGAAATGTAAGCCTAGAGAGGTCTGCAGGGACCCACCCAGAGTCTGAAGGTCGAGGATAACAGGAGTCAATGAAAACCACGTATAAGCAAGGGAAAGCCACGGTCTGAACTGAGACTGTGAAAGCCACTCTGGCCAGATGGGAAGTGGATGGAGAAGAGACTCCACAGGAAGAAGCCGCTTCCACAATCACAGGCTGGAAGTGGAGCCAGGGCACTGGGAGCTAGGGCAGTGAGGAGAAGGTCAAGTGGTGGGCTAGGTGGGAGATGGGATATGTGGAACCCACCTGCCTCCGGCAGCTCTTGAGCGTAATTCCTGTTTTGGCGCTGATGTCATCCAGGTCTTTCTTGGTACCTTTGGACAGCTTCTTGCCCAAGACCTCCCGAACAAAGGCCTCGTCAAAGGTGTAGTACCTTGTGGAGGCATAGGACATTATTGGTGATCCATTAAGAAAGGGGAAGGAAGTCTGGGGTTGGTTCCTTCTGTTCTTAACTTTCTGATTTCCTGGGTGTGTCCTATCCTCCCTGAGCCTCAGTTTCACCCTGCAAAGTGGCTAAAAAGTCGAACTGATTGACATTTCCGCCGTCCCCCAGGTGAGCACCTCTCGATGAGGAGCGCCTGTCGGGAGGGAGGGATCTGGAAGATGAGCTGGTGCAGCAGCTTCGGTGGCGCGTGCAGCAGACGCTCGAGCATGTGAAAGGTGCGGTAGTGGTCCATGGTGTCGCTCTGTAGCACTGCTGTGGTGGCGCCGGTCTGCTCCAGGATCCCGGAGCGTACTCGCAGCGTCACTGCATCGTTCACTAGAGAGAGGGCACTACCATAAGGTCCCACCTTGCTGTACCCAGGGGCCCTCCAGGGGCTCTAGCTCCAATCTTTGTCCATCCCTGACTCCCAGCAGACAGTCCACTTCCCTAAGTGAAGCCTAAATCCTGGCCACGCCCCCTCTCCCACCCAAAACAACCGCTTCCCGATCCCGGGAGGGCGCTACACAGACCTGAGTAACCATCCAGCCAGAGGCGATACACGTCTTCATCTATAAGGGTCGTGTTCCCCACGAAAATGTCTAGCTCGCTGGTCATGGCGATGCCCGGGCCGGGTTCGCCCAGAGCTGGAGCTAGAACGGCCCTGGGCCGGGCAAGCAGCCGCAGAGCCACTTCCGGGAGTGCGGAGATTTCGCTCCGGGCACCCGGAGCCAGCGAAGGACCACTTCCGGGACGGAGTGGTAGGAGGAAGCTGCTCTGCCCTCATTTCTCATCCCTGCTGGAGGATCTCTGTAGAACTCCGGAAAGCTTTTCCCAGTCTCGCCTGTCTTACAGATTCTCCCATTTCCTCCTTTTGTCTCTTCCATCTTCTCAGCTCTCTCAGAGTCTCCCAATTTTGGCCTGTGTCTTAAATTAGAATCTTTCTGAGGCTTTATCCTAAATCGCTGAGTGCGTGTGGCTCTGCTTGCATAGCCATCAGACAGATGAGCATCTTTCTTGTTCCCTCCATGTATCTTATTTTTATTATTTTGAACTATGTGTATGCTGGGGGGGGGGGGCGGTATGTGCATGTGAGTACAGTTGCCCTGGGAGACCAGATGTATCAGAGCCTCTGGAGCTGGAATTACGGACAACTGGAAGTCGCCAATGTGGGTGTTGGGAATTGAACTCAGATCCTCTGCAAGAGCAGTTCTTGCTCATAACCACTGAGCCAACTCTCCAGCCCCCACTATGGTTTTTCAACACTTACTACACCCCCACACAAGCTGTGACTTCTCTTAAAGTCTTTCTTTCTTCCTGGAAGCAGGCATCTGCAGGGCCATCTATCTGCTAAGGCTTTCCACTGTCTTCTTTGTGTTGGACACAGGAGCCACCAAACCTGACGGGTCGATCTCCAGGACCCACACTGTGTAAAAAAAGCAACGTCAACAATTGTCTGACCGCCACACATGCACTGTTACACATACACCTAAGTATAATTTACTTTTTTAATTACTAAAAAAAAATAATCTTTAATCCCACCACTAAGGAGGCAGAGGCAGGTGTATCTCTGAGTTTGAGGCCTGCCTGGTTGACCTACAGAGTGAGTTCCAGGACACCCAGGGCTACACAGAGAAACCCTGTTTCAAAAATCCAAAACCAAAACAAAACAAAAAGGACTCATTTTATTTTCAAATACCCAGTGTTTAAGATAAGAGTCAGCCCTGGGTCGGGTGGTGGTGGTGCAAGCCTTTAAACCCAGCACTCAGGAGGCGTAAGCAGGCGGATCTCTGTGCGTTCAAGGCCAGCCTGGTCTACAAGCCCTAGTTCTAGGACAGGCTCCAAAGCTACAGAGAAATCCTGTCTTGAAAAAAAATAAAAAACAAACAAACAAAAGAAGAATCAGCTCTGGGGCTAGAGATGGCTCAGATGTTAAGAGCACTGCCTGCTCTTCCAAAAGTTCTGAGTTCAATTCCCAGCAATCACATGGTGGTTTACTGCCATCTGGAATGCCCTCTTCTGGCCAGCAGGCATCAAGCAAGCAGAACACTATATACATAATAAATAAATAAATAAATAAATAAATAAATAAATAAATAAATTCAAGGGAGGTAGAGACAGGTGGATCTCTGTGAGTTCGAGGCCAGCCTGATCTTCAGAGCTAGTTCCAGGGCAGCGAGGGCTGTTACACATAGAAACCCTGTCTTGAAAACCAAAAACAAAGAAACAAACAAAAGAAAAAAGTCAGTCCTGGAAGGTAGGCCTTTTGTTTGCGAGCTACCTGGCCAGCAAGGAGATCTGATCTTGCTACCAGAAGAAATATCAGTGGGGATTTGGTTGCTGTTTTCTGTTCCAGCAGAAGATTGTGATCCGTGAGTCTATCCCCAAATAAATAACCCCCTATTATACTCAAAAAAAAAAAGAAAGAAAGAAAGAAAAGAAAAGAAAAGAGTCAGCCCTGAAGAGACCAGGGCACAGCTCTGTGAATTCATGATGAGGAAGGTGGATCTCTGAGTTCATGGCCAGCCTGGTCTAGAGAGAGTGAGTTCTGTGACAGCCAGTGGTACACACAGAGAAATCCTACCTCAGAGGGGGCAAAAAGTCAGCCATAACAGCAATGCGGTGGCGCACACCTTTATTTTATTTTTTTTTTAAAGCCTAAGTAACCGGCATCTGCTTTCTCAATACTGCCTGCAATTCCTTTTTTTATGGTTTATTTAACTTTATTTTATGTGCATTGGTGTGAAGGTGTCAGATCCCCTGCAACTGGATCTTCAGACAGTTGTGAGCTGCCATGTGGGTGCTGGGAATTGAACCCGGGTCCTCTGGAAGAGCAGTCAGTGCTCTTAACCACTGAGCCATTTCTCCAGCCCATGGCGCACACCTTTAATCCCAACACTCCGGAAGCAGAGGCAGGTGGTGTTCGAGGCCAGCCTGGCCTACGGTGAGTTTTTTCAGGGCAGTCAGGGTTACACAGAGAAATCCTGTCATGGGAAAACATAAATTAAAAGGCTCTACACAGCCAGTCTAGCTAGAGCCTAGAAGACAGGAGGTTCTGCACGTCCTGGTTAACAAGGCCAGGTCTCTTCCCTCCACCTCTGTCCCCTAGGGTCTCTAGAGAAATCTCTCTCACCCCCAGTCAGCATCCTACCAGTTCTAGAAACCTGGGCTGTTTCCCAGATTCCTCTCTGGAAGCACTCAGAGCTGTCATGTGCCTGCTGGGTGCCTCTGGTATCTGCTTCTTCCTCTCCGCCCACCGACTAGCAGCCTAGTCTTCCTACACAGCTCTCTCTGTTCATTGATACATAGTTATTCATCCTGTATACACCCTGCCGCCAGAGTCTACCCAACATAGCGCAGTTGAAGGCTTCTTTTGGGGTTGGGGGGACAAAGTCTGTTCCTACAGCTCAGACTGGTCTTGCTATGGGAAGGATGATTCGGAATTCCTGAGGCTTCTGCCTCCTCCCTCCCCACCCCATACTCCATTCCTAGTGCTGGGATTACTGGCATTTGCCAATACGACTGGCTTCTTTTAACAGTCTTCTAAAAATGTATATTTTCCTAGGTGGCTCATGCTTGTAATTCCTGTGACTTGTAGGTCAGCCTGGTCTACATAGACACTTTCAGGCCATCCAGGATTATATATTGAGACCCTATATCAAACAAGACAAAACATTTTATTTTTGTTTATATTTATTTATTTATTTATTATGTATACAATATTCTGTATGTCTGCAGGCCAGAAGAGGACACCAGACCTCATTACAGATGGTTGTGAGCCACCATGTGGTTGCTGGGAATTGAACTCAGGACCTTTGGAAGAGCAGGCAGTGCTCTTAACCACTGAGCCATCTCTCCAGCCCCAAGACAAAACATTTTAAAATGTGATTTCCCTTTTTAAAATTTATTTATTTGTGTGTTTTTATTTTTCAAGACAGGGTTTCTATGTGTAGTCCTTGGCTGTCCTAGAACTTGCTCTGTAGACCAGGCTGGCCTTGAACTCACAAAGACCCACTTGCCTGTGCCTCGCCTCCCGAGTGCTGGGATTAAAGGCGTGCGCCACCACTACCTGGCTCCCTGTTTAAAATTTTTACTGGTCTTTGGAAAGCCTCCAGTTTAGCATTGCAAGTCCTTAAGAATTTGACTTCTAGGCAGCACACCCAGCTCTTCAGAGCCCCGGCATCTCCCCACTTTCCGTTTCCCTACACTTATCAAGATCTCAGAACTGTCCTCACTTGTTCCTCACGCAGCTGGGCTCTTGGGGCATCGATGCCTTTACCACACTTTCTGCCTTCTCTCACATCCGTTCTCTCTGTTGGCAATCTTTTGTGTTGTCTTTGAGATAAGGTTTCTCTACATAGCCCTGTCTGTCCTGGAACTCTGTTAGCAGTCTTAGGCATCTTTCAGGTATTTCCTCCTTGGGAAATACTTTCCCAGAGACCACTTCTACATCACATCCTTCTCTTGTGGTTCGCAAATGTACCAGGGCCTTGCTAGGCAAGTGCTTTAGCGCTGAGCCATGTGTTCAGTGTGAACTTGGATGCTCCCCCCGCCCCCGCCCCTCGCCTAAAAGATTTTCTTATTTCAGATTTTTTTTTTTTTGGTTTTTTTCGAGACAGGGTTTCTCTGTGGCTTTGGAGCCTGTCCTGGAACTAGCTCTGTAGACCAGGCTGGTCTCGAACTCACAGAGATCCGCCTGCCTCTGCCTCCCGAGTGCTGGGATTAAAGGCGTGCGCCACCACCGCCCGGCTTATTTCAGATTTTTTGTGTGTGCCCATGGAGGTTCACAGCCCTCACAACTGGCTGTGAGCCTCCCAAGGAGGAATGAAGGCTGGGTTATCTCTGGTTCTTTCCGGGAGCAGCACTTCTGAGCTGTCTCCAGCCCCCCCCCCCCCCCAGCTCTTTCCTTTTTTTTCTTCTTTTGCCAGATTTTGACCTTTTTGGTCAAGATGAAGATTCTGGTCAAATTTATTTCTGCACAAGGCCTTTCACACAACAAAAGTTTATTAAACAAACAAATTCTTTGTATGGCCCATATGGCAGGCAGGAAACGCTCCGTGGGAGGGAGGGTTGGTTGATAATGAGCCAGGACCTTTGGACTCTGGATTCGGAGTAGCTGGGAGTGATGCTTGAGAGTTCTGGCCAAGGAAGAAGAGCCTGGGAAGCCATCTGTTTAAGTTCTGTTGCTGGGTGGGCAGGAGTCAAAGGCAGACACCCGAACATCGGTTCTCAAAAAGTGCTTGAGGAGATTTGGGACATGGAATCCCACAACGCCTTTATGTTCTGCGGAGATGACCATAGAAGGGAAGGACAGAAAAGGTCCCTACTTTTAGAGGGTCGTGACACCCAAGTCCGGAGTGGGAAGAGATGAGCGCTATAGCCTTAGGCTCCGCCCCTTCCTAAGAGACTTTCCGGATTGGCTGTCCTTCTTCAACATCAAGAGGCCCCGCCCCGGCGCGCGCCCTGCCTCGTGCCCACCCCGGGGTGGCTGCTGCATCCTACGCTGCCTCCTCCCCAGCTTGCCATCCTCAGAGCCAGAGCCCGGGTCGGAGCCTGAGCGGCAACCGGCCCGAGGAGGGGCTCCAGAGCCTCGGCGGCGGGCGGGCGATGCTGCAGCTGCCTGATCAGCCATGGAGGCCGAAGCAGGAGGCCTGGAGGAGCTGACGGACGAGGAGATGGCGGCGTTGGGTAAGGAGGAGCTGGTGCGGCGCCTGCGGCGGGAGGAGGCGGCGCGCCTGGCAGCGCTGGTGCAGCGCGGCCGCCTGATGCAGGAGGTGAATCGGCAGCTGCAGGGGCACCTGGGCGAGATCCGTGAGCTCAAACAGCTCAACCGGCGCCTGCAGGCGGAGAACCGGGAGCTGCGCGATCTCTGCTGCTTCCTGGACTCGGAGCGCCAGCGGGGACGGCGTGCAGCGCGCCAGTGGCAGCTCTTCGGGACCCAAGCATCCCGGGCGGTGCGCGAGGACCTGGGTGGCTGTTGGCAGAAGCTAGCCGAGTTGGAAGGCCGCCAGGAGGAGCTGCTGCGGGAAAACCTGGCGCTTAAGGAGCTTTGCCTGGCACTGGGCGAAGAGTGGGGCCCCCGCGGTGGCCCCGGCAGTGCAGTGGGCTCAGGCGCCGGGACAACACCCGAGCTCGCCCTGCCCCCGTGCGGGCCCCGCGACTTAGGCGATGGAAGTTCCAGCACTGGCAGTGTGGGCAGCCCAGATCAGTTGCCCCTAGCCTGCTCCCCCGATGACTGAGGGCGCCACATTTTCTACGCCAATGCCTGCCTGAATTGCTCCCTGAGCACGGTGACTTCTGTGGACCGCCAGACCTGGTCGCTGCTTCGGCTGAGCACCAGGGCGCTGGCATGGACTGAAAAAGCCCTGGCACCGAGGAGGGCCCCTTGCTCTTGCTGGCAGGGCAGTAGGGGAATGGAGGCTGAAGTGGAGGGACTTAATGGGTGGTTGGGTGGGGACTAATAAACTGAGAAGGAAGCAGAGCCCGAAGCCTGGCCAGCCTATATCTGCAAATCGCCGGGGTTGGGAAGAGGGCGGAAACCCAAAGACGCGGTGCAATTCCCATCCTGAGGGACTGCAGAACTCCTCATTAGCTGGAGTTTGGGGTGGGATTTAAGACAGTGGTAGACCACTAACTCCCCCACGGGCGCCGACACAGCCCAAAATCCGGCCCCTGAAGTGGCTCCAGCTCCCTTCCAGGCTCCTTCCTGTCAAAAACAATGGAGCAGGAAGCAGGTGTTGGGGGCCTCAAGCCCACTGGCTGCCTGTTCGGAAGGTGGAAGGGTATAACACAGCCCCTCCCTGCCCCCAGTCCTTAAGATAGGAGCAGTGTGGGTCTCCCCGGGGGGAAAACTGATAATCTTGTTTGCTTGTACTCCGGAGCATTCTCAGTCTCAGTACAGGAGTTGAAGCACAGCAGAGGTATCCCCATTCTTCAGATGGGATATAGAAGTTCAAAAATATATGGTGGTTTCTTCAAGGTCACAGCTGAGGCTGGAACCTAGAGCTCCTGTTCCAAACGGTCTCCTCTAGCCTTTGGATCCAACATGACAACTCAGACTAGAGCTTCAAGCCTTTTATTCCATTTTGGAAGGTTTGTATAAAAATAGTCTCTTTAGGAAAATAAATAGCAGCTGCCCCTGATGTGGAGGCTTGGATACCCTGGAACTAAAGGCTTCTCAAAGCTAGGGAGTGCAAGCTCAGCTCATCACAGAAGCCACTGGTGCCTCCTGAGTTGAGCCATGCAGGAGGCACCTGCAGGATGCCCTGGTGCTGCTGGCAGTGGAGCTGTGTGAGTTAGTGTTCTAGTGGGAGGGCACCTTCTGTCTGGGAGCGGGGCTGGCTGGATCAAATGAAGAAAGTGACATAGTGTGAGAGCAGTCTGTCCGAAAGGGGTTAGGGCTCCAGGCCCAAAGGGGACATGTTTTGTCTCTGATTTTGTGCAAATTATGATAGGCCAGCTCTAGAGATACAATGAGCAGCTTTGGGGACCCCCCCCAAGCTGGCTCCACATCGAAGCATAACAGTTTGTTCTACTCTGAAGAGATAAAGGACCTGCTGGTTCCGGGCGTGCGGATGGTCCAGGCCTGCTGGATCAATGGAAGGAAGGAGATGACTGGGGTAGCATGAGCAAGGGGTGTGGCTGGGTATCTCACAAAGCCAGGAGTGTGGGAGAACCCAGGGGGTCAGAGGAGGGGTCACCGCTGCTGCTGCTACTTTTTCGATGAGCTGAGGAGCAAGGTTCTGGTGTGCTAGGGTAGGTGAAAACCAGGCTGGGAGTAAAGGGAGTCAGAGAGGGTGTGGTCATGAGCGTGGGGGTATGAAGTGCTTCGGGTTCAAGCACAGGCCCCGGAGAAAGGGAGATACAAGGTACGGGGCGGCAGGGGGCTGGTGGGCTGCTGGCGCCGCTGGTACCACCTGTGTCCTTATCTTCTTCAGGGATTTTGCAGATGGGGCGATGGGCTTCCAGCACTAGCTCAAGACGTTCCTTCTGCTTCTGCAGCTCTTCAATTTCCCGCTGCAGGCCCGATTTCTCATCCTCCAGTTTGTCAGTCTCCTTTAGAGGATTAGGAGAAATTTAGAAGGGTGAAAGATCGCCAAGCCTCAGGCTAGAGTTTGGGGGTTGAGCCCGGAGTCCCCAGTAAGTCTGAACTGCAACTCCCATGAGACCCTGAGAGAAAATGGGCATGACTCCTATCGGGCCAAGGGCTGCTTCTTTTTATTTTTATTTTTTTTCCCCTCTCAAGACAAGATTTCTGTTTTCTCTACTCGCTTTATATACCAGGCTGGCATGGAACTCCTGCCTCCTGAGTGCTGGGATTAAAAGTATGCACCACCATGGCCTGGCAGGTCCAGGGCTTCAGCAGAATTGCCTGCCAACATCATCTCTGCTTCGAGACCCAAGGCAAATTATTTGAGACAGGCTTTATCTGGGTAATATCCCTGGGTGTCCTGGAATTTGCTCTGTAGACCAGGCTGGCCTCAAACTGAGAGATCTGCCTGCTTCTGTCTCCTGAGTGCTGGGATTAAAGGCTTAAAGGCGTGTGCCACTACCTCCCAGCGGCAAATAATTTTTAATCTCCATTTCCTTATCCTTTTCCCAGGTCTTCCCCTCGGACAGGGAGGAGGGTGGGGTGTGGAGGAGTAATTTATTGGGTTTCTCGTGCTCCTGGGAACCCTCTGGCCCAGCTGATGCTCACCGCCTGTAGGAAGTCTGTTAGTTCCTTTCTCCGGTTTCTGCACTTAGCCGCTGCTAGCTTGTTGCGTTCACGCCTCACTCTGCGGCGTTCTTCCTCCTCAGGGCTGATCTAGGTTGGGAGAGAAAAGAAGGGGGATAGTGAGGCAGATGCTGGGCCACCAGCTGCCCTCCCTGGGCTCACCATCAAACTGGGGGCTTTTCCTTCAGCTGTAGTTTGGGTACCGCCATTACACAACTGCTTCTCCGTACCAGGTGCTTGTCGCCTGCTCACACTAGCTTTCCTGCTGGTTTCTTTCCTGTAATGTTTTCCCACTCGGTCAGCTTTGACCCTCCTCCTATACTTCCTCAGCTTAGAGCTCCGCTAAGATGTTGAAATCCTTATTTCCCAGGCATAAGTAGCCTTTCCTCCTGAGTCTATGATACACCATTATCTCCTTTTATAAGACCCTCAGCCTAGAAGATGGAATTTCTTCCCAGAGGAGCTAGGTGTCACAGGAGGTGCTCATGAGTGTCAAAAGTTACTGGGAATCTACTGTACCAACAAAGTATTTTATAGGGTTTTTTTTTCTTTGATTCAGTGCTAGGGATCAAACCCAGTGCCTAGTACACTAGGTAGGCAAATGCTGTACGGCTGAGTTATACCCCTAGCCCTTACACAGATTCTTTTTGCTTTTTGTAGCTTTGTTTCTTTGTATTTTAGACCTGATCTCCCTGTGTAGCCCTGGCTGGCCTAGAGCTTCCTGTGCAGACCAGACTGGCCTGGAACTCAGAGATCCACCTGCTTCTGCCTCCCTGGTGTTGGGGTTGAAGATGTGTGTCACCATACCTATCTTATTTGTTTTTTAAAAAAGATAAGGTTTCCTGTATCCCAGGCTGGCCTCAGATTCCTGATAGATCCTCTGCCTCCACCTCCAAAGCACGAGGGTGAAAGGCCGTGCTTCCCTGCATGGGGTCTTGCTTGTTCTTGTTTGATTTTTGTTTGTTTGAAACGGAGTTTCTCTGTGTAGCCCTGGCTGTCCTGGAACTCACTCTGTAGACCAGGCTGGCCTAGAACTCAGAGATCCACCTGCCTCTGCCTCCTGATTTTTGTGTATGTTTGTGTGTTGGGGGTAACACTGGGTGTCTTCCTCAATTCTCCACCTTAGTTTTTGTGACAAAGTCTCTCACTAAACTTGGAGTCTATCCATTTGGCTGGACTTGTTGGCCAGTGAGCTACTGGGGACTGTCTGTCTCAGCCTGCCCCTTCCCCATGCTGGGGTTACAATAGCTACTCTGGGCTTCTGTGTGGGTGCTAGGGACCCATCCTCACAGGATAGTCACTCACCTGACGAACCATCTGCCTGTCTTCCTACATAGTCTATTTTGTTTGTTTTTGCTTTTTTTTAAGTTTATTTATTCTATACACAGTGGTGTTTTGCCTTCATATATGTCTGTGTGAGGGTGTTGGATCCCGTGGAATTGGAGTCACAGACAGTTGTGAGCTGCCATGTACCCACATGCTGGGAATCAAACCCAGGTCCTCTGGAAGAGCAGTCAGTTCTCTTAACTGCTCAGCCATCTCTCCAGCTCTCCAGCCCTTTGTTTTTGTTTTTTCAAGACAGGGTTGCTCCATGTAAAAGTCCTGACTATCCTTGAACTCACAGTGATCTCTCTGCCTCCTAAGTGCTAGGTCTAAAGGATGTGCCACCATGCCTGCTAGAGTCCTAAAACATCGTGTGTGTGTGTGTGTGTGTGTGTGTGTGTGT
Source organism: Microtus pennsylvanicus (assembly GCF_037038515.1). Lineage (NCBI taxonomy): Eukaryota > Metazoa > Chordata > Mammalia > Rodentia > Cricetidae > Microtus > Microtus pennsylvanicus. Next base: position 88,607,907 of record NC_134583.1, on the reverse strand, counting down.
GTGTGTGTGTGTGACACAAGTGTGCCATAGCACTGTGGAGATCAGAAGACAACTTGAAGGAGGTCAGTTCTCCTTCCACTATGTGGGTTTCAGGGACTGAACTCAGATCATTAAGCAAGTACATTTACCCCGAGCCGTCGGAGCCATCTCACCCACACTCCCTACATAGATTCTTTTTTTTTTAAGGTTAAAAAATTTAGTTCAAGGCCAGCCTGGTTTACAAAGCAAGTTCCAGGAGAACCCATGGCTGTTACAGAGAGAAATCTTGTCTCAAACAAAAACAAAAGAAGATTTTAAAAAATGTATTAGTGTTTTGCCTATGTGTGTGTATGAACACCACAAGCATGCAGTGCTGGTAGAGACCAGAAGAGGGAGTCAGAACCTTTGGAGGGAATTAGGGGCAGTGAGTTTCCATATGGGTGCTGGTGAAGGAGCCGTGGTCCTCTACAGAAGCAGCCAGTGCTAACTGCTGAGTCATCTCTCTGGACTTCAGCAGACTCTCACGTAAGGACCTGGAGCTCAGGGAGGTGAATAACTGGTTAAAGTTCCAGAGCAGGATTTAATGTCCACTGAGTGAGAGGCCATCTGATGGAGCCACCTGCCCCAGGAGGACCCTACCCACTACGGCTCCGGCCCAGCAGCACCCATGATCAAAAGGTGACAGCTCAGGACAGGGCTAAGGGAAGGAAGTGTGGAAGGGTTTGCCCTTGGTCAGCCTCTTGCTTATGGTCACAGAGGTAAGCTATTCTTGTGGGGAGCCTGCTGTTAGCTGTTCTCTGCTCCATCTCACATACCTCCCAAGGCCTTGCCCCCCTTCATCCTCTCCTCAGCCATCATGGCCAAGATTTGTGTCTGTTCGCTTGGGAACATGTGAACGCACTGGGGATTGAGTCCAGGGCGGCTCTTCTCCACAGTCACCAGCACAGTCAGGTTTGTTTTTTTTCCTAGGCAATAATTAAGTCAAGTTTTCTTTTATTGTTTGGTTATTTGAGGCAGGGTTTATGTGTCTCAGACTGACCTTAAATGTCCTGTGTTTCTGAGATTGTACTTGAATCGATCCTGTCTCCACTTCCTAAATCCAGGATTACAGGCATGCACCTAGACCTCTCCCCATGACACTCTCATAGTGCTCCAGGAGTATTTAGGGAGGAAGTGCTAGGCCTTAAGAGTCCTCTGTCTCTGTCAGGTGTCCTAGTATACACGTGGAACCTAGCGCTTGGGAAGTTGAGACAGGAGGATCTCAAATTCAAGGCTAGCTTGGGCTACATAACAAGACCCTAGCACAAATAAGCAAAAACATACCCTTATTTATTTAGAAAGGACTTCAGGGAGGCAGAAGTTCTTGGCTCACTTTGGAACATTGTGTGAGCTCCCACTGAGACAGTGTGGCTCAGGAGGGTCTGACTATGGAGCTGAGCAGACCTGAGGCCAAGGCCACTCCTGCCCCGTCACTCGGACAAGTGACTCCCTGTCTAGGCTCTCACTTCCTCTGCTGGGAGATGGAAAAACTGAAATACATTTCCCATTCACTTTTGCTTTGTTTATTTTTCAAGACAGGGTTACTCTATGTAGCCCTGGCAGTCCTGGAACTCACTCTGTAGACCAGGGTGGTCTAGAACTCAGAGATCTGCCTGCCTCTGCATCCCAAGTGCTGGGACTAAAGGCGTGTACCATCACCGCCTGGCTTCCCATTCACTTTTTGTGAACATTAAAAGAAACAGATTCAGAGAGTGTTCCTACTCTTCTCTCACCCCAAGGCACGTAGGCAGCATAAGGCTACCCACTCCATGCATGTCAGACAATGGAGTCCCCCTCTTTTCCACATACCCACCTTACATTACACTCCGTCCTCCCCACCTCCATTCCTGCTCCTCCAACCCCATTCCCAAGAAGATTCCTTCAGCTTTCTATACTCAGCCCATCTGTGGCTTAGGTTAACATGCAGCCCTTCTCCAGGAAGCCTTCCTTGACTCACAAGTGACCTTTTGCCTCTTTCTTGGCCTCCCAGGGACTCCTATGGGCGATGGAAGGTCTCTCATAGCAAGATCCTGTCCCCTGCCTCTTTGGACCCCTAAGGGCTATCGAAAGTGCAACACCTCTGTTCCTTACCTGCTCGCAGGGTCTGCGATGCACCCCTGGAGGTGGCCCTAGGGCTCGTATGACTCCTGGCCGGGGCTGAGGGGGGCTGTACTGGGGATAGGTCAGAGGTCGGGGATAGCCACCGGGCCCCAGGAAATGAGGCTGCACCATCCACTGCAGTTCCTGGCTGCCACTGACAGCATTGATGCTTGGCACAAGGTGGAATTTCTGAGGAGTAAGAGCAGAGGGTGGGTGATGAGGGGAACTGAGGGACTTCCAGGGGACAGAGGCCATGCCCTTTCTACTCTTAATGCAGACACTGGCCCTGGGAGGTCACAGGGAGCACAGTTTGGCAATCAGAAACTTGTTCATGAGCTGGGTAACTTTGGGCAGGTCACATAATGGTTTTTTACCTCTATTTCCCCATCAGATAATTCTTACCAAGTATGAATGACCCCTCACTCTTCCAACCGCTTTATAAACAGTGACTCACACAGCTGGCACAATCCTGTCTTCATTTTCAGACAGAATAACAGTTGCCCACAGACCCACAGCCAGCAAATAGAAACTGAGTTTTGAGCCCAAATGGCTTGGCTCTCACCCATTCCTGCGCCCACCCTCACAAAAGAGCATAAATCCAGCTTCTAGTTCCCCAGCCAACTCTGAGAATCTGGCAAGAGACAGGATCTCACGTAGCTTAGGCTAGACTCTTGACCCTTCTGCCTCCACCTCCCAAACACTGAAGCTAGGCATGTAGCATCACACCTGGCTTAGAATGTCTAACAGAGTGTCTTAGGGGAGTCAGGTGACCGATATGTGAACAAGGGCTATGTCTCAAGTATCCGCTCATCTACTGAACTTGTGACTGGGGCAAGTTATTCAGCCTCAGTGTTACGTCACTTTTTTTGTTCTTGATATCATGCAATATTTCATTGTTGTTGAGATGCCGACTCAGAAATCGGAGTTGAATTGGCTTTTAATTTTTTTTTTGAGACAGGATCTTTCTATTATGTAATTTTGGCCGTCCTGAAACTCACTTTGTAGACCAAATTGGTCTCCAACGCCCAGAGATTGACCTGCCTCTGCCTCCACCTCCTAAATGCTGGGATTAAAGGCATGCCCAATTGTCAATTTAAAATTTTGAAGGCTCAAAATTGATGGGATTTTGGAGTCCGTAAAATAAGTTAAAGAGATGAAAAACCCTCCATCGGAGGCCTGGCATTCTTTAGTTCTTTTTTTTAAACCAGAAATCTGAGCTTTGTTGGGATTGGGCGGGGAGGTGTGTGGGGGGGGGGGGAATCTGGGGAGGCGTGAGTATTCTAGGGGAGAGAATGAGTTTAAGACCTGTGAGCTAAGGGTGCGGGGCTCCTTCCGTCCAGGGAACACCTCACATGCCTAGGCATGCCTGGGACAACTTGTCCCCAACCCAGTATTGGGGGACACAGAAGCTCAGTGACCCCAGTTGTGGGCTAGAAGTATCTCCAGGAGCACCTCCCGTTCCTAGGTCGTCGGTCCCGGGGGCTGTTTGGGGCCAGGAAGGGAGGGGCACCCAGGGTGACTCAGCCCCAGTGACTCGGTTCGCTGTGACTCGGCGGAACGGACGCAGCTCCTTCCCTCCCCTGGCAACACGTGCTCGCGGCCCCTCGACAGGAAATGGGCACCTGCAACCTCTCGAGTGCCTCTAGCCAGCAGTGGGAACCGTCGGGTGCCGAGAGTATGGGGCGCGAGAGTGGCCTGGTGGATGACCCTGCGCATGTCCCAACACTTCGTGGTCTCCATTGGGCTTAGGGAATGGACAGTCAGTCTCCGGGAACCCCTCAGAGCCACTACCTGGGGCCCACAGGACTATATTGAGTTCAAAAGGATAGGGACTTGACCGGGGCAGAGGGACACGGACAACTGGAAGCGACACATGAGCAGTCACAGACAGACTGCTAAAGATTCGCTGACCCGGCCGGGTTCTAATGGACACTCCCCTCCCCCAATCTCTCCGGTGTGTCCAGGTCCCGGTTATTAAGCTGGGGACAGAGCGCTCTTCTGATCCTGTTCAGTCGTAGGATGGGGCAGGTGAGAAACCAGTATTTAGAGGCAGACAAGAGGAAATAAAGACTAACGGAGACAGAGGGGCAGATTGACAGTCAGCTAGGGAGATGCGGGAGGGCAAGAAGGAGATTCGTAGATCGTCGCTCCTCCTGCTGCGCCTGTCCCCCTGGCCACGGGGAACACCGGTTCCTGGACCGCGCAGAACATGCAGGATCCACGGTCGCGACCACCAAAGGGAGACGCTGCTCGGGGTCGCGGTTCTAAACCCGAAGCAAACCAGACTAACTCCAGCACCCCTAATGCCGTTCAAACTCAGGTCCCTCTCGGGGGTCCGGCCAGCCTCACCTGCTGCTGGGCGGCCTGCGCCTGAGCTTGCGGGGCCTGCGTGGGGCGACCGTACGCGCTGCCAGCCCCGGAGCTCGGTCCCGGTTCTCCGAAGTCTCGGTACATGCCCTGGGCTGATGCTCGGTGGGGTCCGCGTCGGCGGCTGCGGTTCTGACTCACTCGCGCCTCGCGGAGTCTTGTCTTTTTTATGAATGAAAAGTTCTCGGGCTGAACCACTTGCAGCGCGGGGGGTAGGGGGCGTGTCGCCACGGCGTCTTTCACCTCTCCGGGGACCCACCTCTCCAAACGAGCCGCTGTGGGCCGGTCCGCACGGAACTTCACGACCCCCTGCTCTGGTGACCAGCCGTCTCTGCTGAGGAAAGCGACCGGCTTGGCGTCCCCTAGCCTCTGCGGTGGCCCCGCCCCCTCTGACGCAGCTGCCCATACATGGTGCAATTTCCTCGCCGCTCCCAGGTGCAGCGAGGATTCCCCCTGACGCACCTAGCTGAGGTTGGGGCTTGCAACTGTGCCCCGCCCCGTCTGGGCTAGCCAAGGTTCCCAACGCCCGTAAAACAGGACGAAACAGTCGGGTAACCGATTGGCCTCGCTAGGGGACTTAGAAGAACGGGAAAACTAGCTGGAGACTCTTGAAGTGAATTATAGATATGATGAATTATTGCTGGCATCATTATATACCTAGCAGGAATCATCCCAACGGTCTCCCGAGTCTGTCATCTTGGCTTCTGTAATGAGGTGGAAAGTTTGTTTAGCTGAGTTTATTGTTTGTCGAGGAAGGATGGTTGGGATAGTGTCTCGGGTATCTTAGGCTGGTCTTGAACTTGCTACTTAGTGGAGGCTGTCCTTGAACTCCTAATTCTTCACCTCTCAGGTGCTGGGATGTGCCACCATCATTCCTGGCTTTTTTTTTTTTGTCTTTAGATAGAGTTTCCTATAGCCCAGGTTGGTCTTGAACTCCTTATGTAGCTAACTTAGAATAACCTGGAACTGCTGGTCTTCTCGCCTGCACCTCCTGCGTGGAGGGCAGCTGTCACAGGCGTGTGGCACCACACCCAGCTTCAACTGGTGTCAAGGCCTCTGATAGACTAAAAAGTGCATAAGTGACAAACCCCGGGATTGCAAAAAAGTTATATTTATTTTAACGTTGACCAAAGGGGGCAGTGGGGTGCACACTTTTAGTTCCAGCACCTGGGAGGGAGAGGCAGGCATATCTTCAGAGTGAGTTCCAGGACAGCCAGGGCTACCAGTGAAACCCTGTCTCATAAAACAGAACATTTCAACATTAAATGAAGTGGCACTTGGGTACCCACAGATAGAAAGCACTATAATCAAGCAGTCTCTGGAGCTAGCACAAGTTTTAATCCAGGCTTCTGCAGGCAGAGAGAGCCTGCAGATGTCCTGAGATGCAGTCAATGAGACTTCTTGTCTGGAGGCACTCCTCTGGTACCGTGTGCGTCACCAGCCTTCTCTGGAACTGTGTGAAAGGTCTCTGTGAGGGTGAGGCCTGGCCAAGTGTGCTGGGGAGGTAGGTGCCATCCTAACCCCCATTTTACACATGGAGAAAACCGAGGTTGACAGGTATTGAAATGAGTTGCCCAAGGCTACTGAGTAAGTGGCTGAGTCTGGTGACCGAGCCAGGCCATCAGGGCTCCTAGCCTTTACACCGCCCATCCCCGTAGACCGTCTGACTGGGAGAACGGTCCCAAAGCTCCCTCCTTGGCTTCTTTCCATCTCAATGGAAACTGAAGAGGTTCGCCCTCAGGGAAACAGGTCCTCGGCTGTCTTCTTTGGGACCAGAGGCCAGGGTTGGACTCAGGCTGGGCAGCCAGAGTGGTCCTGTGTTTCTAGTCATAGAGCTGTACCTTGTGTCTGCGGGACCCAGGCAGGTCACCTTCCTGAGTCTCTGTTGGGCCTCACTGTTGTTGTCACAGGGCTGCTATGGGGCCAGAGGGGACTGCAGGTGTGAAAGTGCTCTGCTGTACAGCATCCTCAGGTCACCAGCCTGTGCCGGTCCCTTACTGAGTCTACAAACGCCTGTCTTTCTGGGAGACCACAGCAGTTTTCCAAAAGAGAATGCAGGCGTGTATGAGGGGGTTCTGGGGCCAGTGAGACCCAGGGAAAGAATCCGAATATGTACGTGGTGGACTCAGAAAGCTCTGGGTTCTGGGTTTGAATTCTGGCTAGACTGACCATCCGCTGTGTGTCCAGGATGACTCACCCAGCCAGTCGCTCTGAGTTTCCTCATTTGTGAAATGCGGACATAGTGATAGCTACATTTGAGGATTGCTAGAGATATATACATACAACAACGTCACAGAGACAGGTGTGGTGGTGGTGAACGCTTGTGGTGCCAGAGCTCTGGAGGTGAAGGCGGGAGGACAGAAGTTCAGAGTCTGCAGCTGCTACAAAATGGAGTTCAAGGACAGTCTGGGCTACAGGAGTCTCTGTCTCAAGAAACAAAACAGGGCAGCGGAAATAGCTCAGCAGGTCAAAGTGCTTGCCACAACAGGCCTGACAACCTGAGTTTGCACCCTGGAGACAACTGATTCCCAAAAACTTCTCATGATCTCCTCGAGTGCTGCGGCACATGCGCTCTTGCATGCGCACACACTCACGCTTGAGTGTGCACACACACGACTGGTCTTTGAACTCTTTGGCTGACCAGAGCTAGACAGATGATGCAAGCGGCCTGGTGGTGGCACCTAGGAGAGCTGACCCGAGTCCATCTTGTCTGCATACCTCTCGGGCTGCCTTCTCCTCAAACTGCCTGTGGCAGCTGAGCAGGGTCCAGGTCCCCAGTGCAGTGTGTGTACGTGACTCGAAAGTCCCTTCCTGCTCGAAGCGTGGAGCCACAAGGCGCCCTTCCAGAAGCAGTACATTCCAAGCTCCTCAGTCATTAACTCCTGCCTTGCGGTTGCACAGACATTTCCCCATGCCTGACCTCGCCAGCTCCCAGGCAGGGAGCCTGAGGAGAACCCCAGGTTCCACAGTGACTCCGGGGAAGCCACTGTCCCTGGGTTTCTGTGTGTGCTTGGTTCAGTGACTCCCATCGGTGAGCCCAGAGGATCCCACCTCTTGAGCTGCAGTGAGGCCAAAGGAGGCAAAGGGTGGAACTTTGGCATCTCTAGGTTCTCAGGGCCACCAGGGAGTTGGAGGTGATGTTCGTGTTTTGTAGTTTCTATTCTCTTTTTAAATTGACGTTTACATTTTTAACTGAGGTGAAATTCACATAACATACAATTAACCATTTTAAGGGTACAGTTCATTGTCATTGAGGACGTTCACGATGTTGTGTAACCACCACTTCTCTCTGGTTTCAGAACTTTATTGGTCTAGAAAAACACTCTAGGTCCATTAAATAACCACTCCCAATTTACCCCTTGCCCCATCCCCTGGTAACCACTAATCTTTCTGTGGATGTGGCTTTGCCTATTCTGGGCATTTTACGTCCATGGAGTCACACACTATGTGACCTGTTCTGTCTGGCTTTTTTCATTCAGCATAAGATTTCAAGGCTCATTTGTGTTTTGCCTTGAATTTGATAATTTGTCCTTTTTTTGTGACTGAGTAACATTCCATGCTACATATGTACCTGAGCTTATTCATAACTTCCTGGACTTCGTGTTGCCGTCACTTTGGGTTGTGTACAAATAGTGATTCTGTGGAGACTGGAGCACCAGTCTTTGCGAGGACAGAGCCTTTCATTTCTCTCAGGTATTTGCCTGGGGTGCATCTCCCTCAGGGACCTCCAGACAAATTTCCACAGTGGCACAGCCACTGTGCATTTTCCCTAGCCGTGTGCAGGACCTCGAATTTCTCCAAATCATGGCCAGCCCTAGTTAGTTTCCAGTTGGGGTTTTAAAAATTAAAGAATAGGGCCTGGAAAGATGACTCAGCAGTTAAGAGCATTGGCTGTTCTTCCAAAGGACTCAAGTTCAATTCCCAACACCCACATGTTGGCTTACAATATTCAGTAACTCCAGTTCCAGGGAATCCAAGCACCAGGGACCCATGTGGTGCACAGACACACAAAAGACAAAACACTAAACACATAAAGTAAATGCATGAAATTTAAGAAATTAAAAACTAGTTGCTACAGAGTGGCAGTTAGTGGCATTTATTGGCTTTTGATTTGCATTTCTTTAGTGAGCAGGGAGTATTCCCACATGCTTGTTGGCCTCTTTTTGTTGTTGTTTTGAGATGGGCTTTCTCTGTGTATCCCTGGCCATTCTGGAACTCACCCTGTAGACCAGGCTAGCCTTGAAGTCAAAGATTCACCTGCCTCTGCCTCTCAGTTGTACCACCGCCTAGCTTGTTGACTTCTTATATAAGTATCTATTCAAGTCTTTTGTTTATTTCTGCGATCAGAGAATTTTTCTTTTTGTAAAGCAGGGTCTGATGTAACCCAGGCTGGCCTTTAACTTTCTAAGTAGGTTAGGAGGGACCTTGAATGTCTAATTCTTCTGTTTCTATTTCCCAAGTGCTGGGGTCATGGCTGTGGGACCCCACACTTGGTTTTTCTCTTCTTTTTTAAATTGAGATTCTGAGTATAAACCCTTAGGATTTGCAAATGTTTTCTTTCTCATTCTGTTGTGTTTGTTGAAAGGCAGGGTCCTAATATATAGCCCAGGCTGACCTTTGACTCATAACCCTCCTCCCTCCACTTCACTGGTGATTGCGTTACCTGTCGTCACACTTTTATATTATACTTGTGTTTATTTTGTGGGCACAGCTGTTGTGGAGGTCAGAGGACAACCTGAGAGCTTGGGTTTCCTCTCTCCTTCCACCATATGGATCCTAGGGATTGATTGAGCAAAGGTTATCAGACACAGCAGCAGGTCCTTTATCTGTCGAACCATCTTACCGGCCCTTTCTTTAAACATAAGCACACTGTCGAGTTTGATAATGCATGCATGTGTGTGCGCACAGGTTGGTGGCACACACCTTTAAAGGAGGCAGAGACAGGCAGATCTCTGAGTTTGAAGCCAGCCTGTACATGGTGAGTTCCAGGCAAGTCAGGGCTACACAGTGAAACCTTCTCTGGTGTGCATGTGTATTTGTGCACATATATCTGTAGATGATGCCCTTGGTGTTTTTTAGATAGATCTGTTTATAAAGTTCAGGTTTTCTGTTACTCACATTCTCTTGCCTCAGGCTCTGGAATGTGAGGATTACCTGTGTGTGTAACTATGCCTGGGAGAATGTCTGATTACAGGTGTGTATAACTATGCCTGGGAGAATGTCTGATTACATGTGTGTATAACTATGTCTGGGAGAATGTCTGATTACAGGTGTGTATAACTATGCCTGGGAGAATGTCTGATTACAGGTGTGTATAACTATGCCTGGGAGAATATCTGATTACAGGTGTGTGTAACTATGTCTGGGAGAATGTCTGATTACATGTATGTATAACTATGCCTGGGAGAATGTCTAATTACATGTATGTATAACTATGTCTGGGAGAATGTCTGATTACAGGTGTGTATAACTATGCCTGGGAGAATGTCTGATTACATGTATGTATAACTATGCCTGGGAGAATGTCTGATTACAGGTGTGTATAACTATGCCTGGGAGAATGTCTGATTACATGTGTGTATAACTATGCCTGGGAGAATGTCTGATTACAGGTGTGTGTAACTATGTCTGGGAGAATGTCTGATTACAGGTGTGTGTAACTATGCCTGGGAGAATGTCTGATTACATGTATGTATAACTATGTCTGGGAGAATGTCTAATTACATGTATGTATAACTATGTCTGGGAGAATGTCTGATTACAGGTGTGTATAACTATGCCTGGGAGAATATCTGATTACAGGTGTGTATAACTATGCCTGGGAGAATATCTGATTACAGGTGTGTGTAACTATGTCTGGGAGAATGTCTGATTACATGTATGTATAACTATGCCTGGGAGAATGTCTAATTACATGTATGTATAACTATGTCTGGGAGAATGTCTGATTACATGTGTGTATAACTATGCCTGGGAGAATGTCTGATTACATGTATGTATAACTATGCCTGGGAGAATGTCTGATTACAGGTGTGTATAACTATGCCTGGGAGAATGTCTGATTACATGTGTGTATAACTATGCCTGGGAGAATGTCTGATTACAGGTGTGTGTAACTATGCCTGGGAGAATGTCTGATTACAGGTGTGTGTAACTATGTCTGGGAGAATGTCTGATTACATGTATGTATAACTATGCCTGGGAGAATGTCTGATTACAGGTGTGTATAACTATGCCTGGGAGAATGTCTGATTACAGGTGTGTATAACTATGCCTGGGAGAATGTCTGATTACAGGTGTGTGTAACTATGTCTGGGAGAATGTCTGATTACATGTGTGTATAACTATGCCTGGGAGAATGTCTGATTACATGTATGTATAACTATGCCTGGGAGAATGTCTGATTACAGGTGTGTATAACTATGTCTGGGAGAATGTCTGATTACAGGTGTGTATAACTATGCCTGGGAGAATGTCTGATTACAGGTGTGTGTAACTATGTCTGGGAGAATGTCCATTTGTTGCTGCTTGTTTCATTTTGGAGACAGTCTCATGTAGCTCAGGCTGGCCTCAAACTTGCATATAGCAGAGGCTGGCCTTGAACTCCTGCCTCAGTCTTCCAAATGCTGTGATTACAGCCCTGCTTTTGACACCCAGCTTGATAATATCCTTTGACGACAGGGCCTTATCATGTAATTTTGGCTGGGCTGGAGCCGCCATGCCCAGTAATGATGTCCTTTTGATGCGCAGAAGTTTAAATTTTTTGTTTAATGCAATTTATCTATTTTTCCACTTGTTGATGATGTTTCTGGCACTTCTAGGAATCTGTTGTTCAACCCAAAGTCAGGAAGTCATCACTTTTTTATTAGGAGTTTTATAGAGTTAACTCTTTTTTAAATTTTTCAATTTTGGGCTGGAGAGATGGCTCAGAGGTTAAGAGCACTGGCTGCTCTTCCAGAGGTCATGAGTTCAATTCCCAGCAACCACATATATACAACCATCTATAATGAGATCTGGTGCCCTCCTCTGGCATGTGGGCATACATGGAGGCAGAATGTTGTATGCATAATAAATAAATAAATCTAAAAAAAATAAATTTTTCAATTTTATGTGCACTGGTGTTTTGCCTACATGTATGTTTGTGTGAGAGTGTCAGATCTTGGAGTTACAGGCAGTTATGAGCTGCTGTGTGGGTGCTGGGAATTGAACCCCGGTCCTCTGGAAGAACAGCACGAGGTCTTAACCACTGAGCCATCTCTCCAGCCCCTAGAAGTTAGCTCTTAAAGTTAAGCCATTGAGTAAAATGAAGTTTAACAAGGACACCACAGCATCCAATGTGTGTATCTCACTGACGTCTCACACACACAAGCCCGTGCAGCTGGCTTGAGGGCTCTGCCGGTGTAGGGCCCGGGGAATGAGGCTGTCACAAGCATGCCTGACATATCCTTCGCTGGCCAGATACTTTCATTTTCATTTCTCTTGGAGGTGTGTCAGGGAGAGAATGGTGAGGCCAGAGGGTATGAATTTATTTGGCTTTGCTGGATTTTCTCCAGGTGTTCTCCAAACTGGTGCCTACAGCCATCCGCTGACTACTTTTATTGGTTTTGGTTCATTCATTTTAAAAGATTTGTTTATCTTTTTAAAATGTATGTATGTATGTATGTATGTACGTATGTATGTAGTTAGTTAGTTTTTTCAAGACAGGGTTTCTCTGTATTGAGTTCCTGTCCTGGAACTAGCTTTATAGACCAGGCTGGCCTTGAACTCACAGAGATCCTCCTGCCTCTGCCTCCCAAGTGCTGGGATTAAAGCCACCACCGCCTGGCTTGTCTTTATTTTATGTTTATGAGTGTTTGCCAGCATATATGTCTTACACTACATGCATGTCGTGCTCAGGGAGGCCAGAAGATGGCGTCAGATCCCCTGGAACTGGGGTTACAGGCGCTGTGGGCTGCCATGTGGTGCTAAGAACCCAGTTCCAGCCCTCTGCAAGAGCAGTTAGGCCCTTAACCACTGACCTGTCTCTCTAGCCCATTTTAAAACAGGGTCTCATATATCCTAGGCTGACCTCAAGTTTGTTGTGTGAGGTTAGCCTTGAATTTCTGAACCTCCTGCTGCTACCTCCCGTGCACAGAGGTCATAGGTGTCTTTGACGTGTGTCTCTCCCTGCAGATGAAAGCTGGGCCTTCCTGCACTCTGAGCTTCCTGTGCCCTGGCTTTCTTGCTGTGTCTCTTCCCTCTCACAGGCTGCCTTCTCTGCCAGGTTCTCTCCTTCTCCCGTTGCCACGCCCATCCTGCAGCACTCAGTTTCCCCACCATTTCCTCAGCCCCTTCTACATCAAATCCCTCCTGGAAATACAGCTCAGCTCTCTGATTCTATGAATAATCATACTTTTAAAAAACTTCCTAGAATGCTTTCTAAAAGTGTGGTAATCTGGAGGGATTTATGTAGTGTCTTTGCCTGTGTCTACCTATATTTCCCAGGTGAGGGGGCATCAAAAGGGCCACAGGGAAGAGATGATGATGATTGGTTTTTCGAGACAAGGTTTCTCTGTGCAGCCCTGGCTGTCCTGGAACTTGCTCTATAGACCAGGCTGGCCTTGAACTCATAGAGATCCACCTGCCTCTGCCTCTGAGTGCTGGGATTAAAGGTATGCACCACCACTGCCTTGCAAGGAAGAGATTATTTTTTTGTGTGTGTTTTTTATTGTACATGTAATATGTGTTTTATATGTGTGTATATATGTCTGTGAACCACATGCATGTAGTGAGTGTAATGAGGTGAGGAAAGGGTGTTGGATTCCCTGGAACTGGAGTTACAGATGGTTGTTAGCTGTCACATGGGTGCTAGGAACTGACCCCAGTCTTTGGAAGAGCAGTCAGTGCTCTTAAGTGTGGAGCCATCTCTCTAGTCTTTTTTTTTTTACATTTTTTTATTGATATTATTGAGCTCTACATTTTTCTCAGCTCCCCTCCCTGCCTCTCCCGTCCCCCCTTCAATTCTCCCCCAACGTCCCTATGCTCCCAATTTACTCAGGAGATTTTGTCTTTTTCTACTTTCTACTTCCCATGTAGATTAGATCTATGTAAGTCTCTCTTAGGTCCTCATTGTTGTCTAAGTTCTCTGGGATGGTGGTTTATTTTTTGTTTTCTTTGGTTGTTTGTTTTGTTGAGGTGGGCTCTCACCTTGTAGACCAGGGTCAAGCTGTTCTCAAACTCATGGCAATCCTCTGGTCTCAGCTTTCCAAGTGCTAGGATTGCAGGTGTGAGCTACTATGTCCAACTTTTTGTGTCTTTTTTTTTTTTTTTGGTTTTTCGAGACAGGGTTTCTATATGGCTTTGGAGCCTGTCCTGGAACTAGCTCTGTAGACCAGGCTGGTCTCGAACTCACAGATATCCGCCTGCCTCTGCCTCCCGAGTGCTGGGATTAAAGGCGTGCGCCACCATCGCCCTGCTGTGTCATTTTTATTTAAAAAAATAACATTTTTTATTAATTTTCATTTTATCTATGAGTATTTTGCCTACAGGTTGTATGTGTACCATGTGTATGCAGTGTGCGTGGAGGTTAGAAGAAAGCGACAGAACCACTGTGTGGGTGATGGGAACTGAGCCCAGGTCCTCTGCAGAGCAGTCAGTGTTCTTACTCAGTTAGCCATCTCTCTAGCCCTACTTTTTTATTGTTGTTTTCTGAGACAGGGACTCACTGTACAGACTAGGCTGGCCTTGGACTCACAGAGACCCACCTGTCTCTACTTCCCAAATGCTAGGATTAAAGGTGTGTGCAGCTATGTCTGACTACCTTTTTATATTTTGAAAGGCTTCTTCTAAATATGTTTATATTAGTCTTATTTTTTTTAAATGAGGGTTGGAATTAATATACCTGTAGTCCCAGTTACTCACGAACCTAAGTCTAGAGGATTGCTTTAGCCAGTAGTTTGAGGCAAACCTGAACAACCATTGTGGGAATCTATCTGTACACTGTGTGTAGGTGTGTTGTGGGAGTCTGTACACTGTGTGTAGGTGTGTTGTGGGTGTCTGTAAACTGTGTGTAGGTGTGTTGTGGGAATCTATCTGTACACTGTGTGTAGGTGTGTTGTGGGAGTCTGTACACTGTGTGTAGGTGTGTTGTGGGTGTCTGTACACTGTGTGTAGGTGTGTTGTGGGTGTCTGTACACTGTGTGTAGGTGTGTTGTGGGAATCTATCTGTACACTGTGTGTAGGTGTGTTGTGGGTGTCTGTACACTGTGTGTAGGTGTGTTGTGGGAATCTATCTGTACACTGTGTGTAGGTGTGTTGTGGGAGTCTGTACACTGTGTGTAGGTGTGTTGTGTGTGTCTGTACACTGTGTGTAGGTGTGTTGTAGGTGTCTGTACACTGTGTGTAGGTGTGTTGTGGGAATCTATCTGTACACTGTGTGTAGGTGTGTTGTAGGTGTCTGTACACTGTGTGTAGGTGTGTTGTGGGAATCTATCTGTACACCATGTGTAGGTGTGTTGTGGGAGTCTGTACACTGTGTGTAGGTGTGTTGTGTGTGTCTGTACACTGTGTGTAGGTGTGTTGTAGGTGTCTGTACACTGTGTGTAGGTGTGTTGTGGGAATCTATCTGTACACTGTGTAGGTGTGTTGTGGGAATCTATCTGTACACTGTGTAGGTGTGTTGTGGGAATCTATCTGTACACTGTGTAGGTGTGTTGTAGGTGTCTGTACACTGTGTGTAGGTGTGTTGTGGGTGTCTGTACACTGTGTGTAGGTGTGTTGTGGGAATCTATCTGTACACTGTGTGTAGGTGTGTTGTGGGAATCTATCTGTACACTGTGTGTAGGTGTGTTGTAGGTGTCTGTACACTGTGTGTAGGTGTGTTGTGTGTGTCTGTACACTGTGTGTAGGTGTGTTGTAGGTGTCTGTACACTGTGTGTAGGTGTGTTGTGGGAATCTATCTGTACACTGTGTGTAGGTGTGTTGTGGGAATCTATCTGTACACTGTGTGTAGGTGTGTTGTAGGTGTCTGTACACTGTGTGTAGGTGTGTTGTGTGTGTCTGTACACTGTGTGTAGGTGTGTTGTAGGTGTCTGTACACTGTGTGTAGGTGTGTTGTGGGTGTCTGTACACTGTGTGTAGGTGTGTTGTGGGAATCTATCTGTACACTGTGTGTAGGTGTGTTGTGGGTGTCTGTACACTGTGTGTAGGTGTGTTGTGGGTGTCTGTACACTGTGTGTAGGTGTGTTGTGGGTGTCTGTACACTGTGTGTAGGTGTGTTGTGGGAATCTATCTGTACACTGTGTGTAGGTGTGTTGTGGGAGTCTGTACACTGTGTGTAGGTGTGTTGTGGGAATCTATCTGTACACTGTGTGTAGGTGTGTTGTGGGAATCTATCTGTACACTGTGTGTAGGTGTGTTGTGGGAATCTATCTGTACACTGTGTAGGTGTGTTGTGGGAATCTATCTGTACACTGTGTGTAGGTGTGTTGTGGGTGTCTGTACACTGTGTGTAGGTGTGTTGTGGGAAACTATCTGTACACTGTGTGTAGGTGTGTTGTGGGAATCTATCTGTACACTGTGTGTAGGTGTGTTGTGGGAATCTATCTGTACACTGTGTAGGTGTGTTGTGGGAATCTATCTGTACACTGTGTAGGTGTGTTGTGGGAATCTATCTGTACACTGTGTAGGTGTGTTGTGGGAATCTATCTGTACACTGTGTGTAGGTGTGTTGTGGGAATCTATCTGTACACTGTGTAGGTGTGTTGTGGGAGTCTGTACACTGTGTGTAGGTGTGTTGTGGGAATCTATCTGTACACTGTGTAGGTGTGTTGTGGGAATCTATCTGTACACTGTGTGTAGGTGTGTTGTGGGAATCTATCTGTACACTGTGTAGGTGTGTTGTGGGAATCTATCTGTACACTGTGTAGGTGTGTTGTAGGTGTCTGTACACTGTGTGTAGGTGTGTTGTGGGTGTCTGTACACTGTGTGTAGGTGTGTTGTGGGAATCTATCTGTACACTGTGTGTAGGTGTGTTGTGGGAATCTATCCGTACACCGTGTGTAGGTGTGTTGTGGGAGTCTGTACACTGTGTGTAGGTGTGTTGTAGGTGTCTGTACACTGTGTGTAGGTGTGTTGTGGGAATCTATCTGTACACTGTGTGTAGGTGTGTTGTAGGTGTCTGTACACTGTGTGTAGGTGTGTTGTGGGAATCTATCTGTACACCGTGTGTAGGTGTGTTGTGGGAGTCTGTACACTGTGTGTAGGTGTGTTGTGTGTGTCTGTACACTGTGTGTAGGTGTGTTGTAGGTGTCTGTACACTGTGTGTAGGTGTGTTGTGTGTGTCTGTACACTGTGTGTAGGTGTGTTGTGGGAATCTATCTGTACACTGTGTGTAGGTGTGTTGTAGGTGTCTGTACACTGTGTGTAGGTGTGTTGTGGGAATCTATCTGTACACTGTGTGTAGGTGTGTTGTGGGTGTCTGTACACTGTGTGTAGGTGTGTTGTGTGTGTCTGTACACTGTGTGTAGGTGTGTTGTGGGAATCTATCTGTACACTGTGTGTAGGTGTGTTGTGGGTGTCTGTACACTGTGTGTAGGTGTGTTGTGGGTGTCTGTACACTGTGTGTAGGTGTGTTGTGGGTGTCTGTACACTGTGTGTAGGTGTGTTGTGGGTGTCTGTACACTGTGTGTAGGTGTGTTGTGTGTGTCTGTACACTGTGTGTAGGTGTGTTGTGGGAATCTATCTGTACACTGTGTGTAGGTGTGTTGTGGGTGTCTGTACACTGTGTGTAGGTGTGTTGTGTGTGTCTGTACACTGTGTGTAGGTGTGTTGTGGGAATCTATCTGTACACTGTGTGTAGGTGTGTTGTGGGTGTCTGTACACTGTGTGTAGGTGTGTTGTGGGTGTCTGTACACTGTGTGTAGGTGTGTTGTGGGTGTCTGTACACTGTGTGTAGGTGTGTTGTGGGTGTCTGTACACTGTGTGTAGGTGTGTTGTGTGTGTCTGTACACTGTGTGTAGGTGTGTTGTGGGAATCTATCTGTACACTGTGTGTAGGTGTGTTGTGGGTGTCTGTACACTGTGTGTAGGTGTGTTGTGGGTGTCTGTACACTGTGTGTAGGTGTGTTGTGGGTGTCTGTACACTGTGTGTAGGTGTGTTGTGGGAATCTATCTGTACACTGTGTGTAGGTGTGTTGTGTGTGTCTGTACACTGTGTGTAGGTGTGTTGTGGGAATCTATCTGTACACTGTGTGTAGGTGTGTTGTAGGTGTCTGTACACTGTGTGTAGGTGTGTTGTGGGAATCTATCTGTACACCGTGTGTAGGTGTGTTGTGGGAGTCTGTACACTGTGTGTAGGTGTGTTGTGTGTGTCTGTACACTGTGTGTAGGTGTGTTGTAGGTGTCTGTACACTGTGTGTAGGTGTGTTGTGGGAATCTATCTGTACACTGTGTAGGTGTGTTGTGGGAATCTATCTGTACACTGTGTAGGTGTGTTGTGGGAATCTATCTGTACACTGTGTAGGTGTGTTGTAGGTGTCTGTACACTGTGTGTAGGTGTGTTGTGGGTGTCTGTACACTGTGTGTAGGTGTGTTGTGGGAATCTATCTGTACACTGTGTGTAGGTGTGTTGTGGGAATCTATCTGTACACTGTGTGTAGGTGTGTTGTAGGTGTCTGTACACTGTGTGTAGGTGTGTTGTGTGTGTCTGTACACTGTGTGTAGGTGTGTTGTAGGTGTCTGTACACTGTGTGTAGGTGTGTTGTGGGAATCTATCTGTACACTGTGTGTAGGTGTGTTGTGGGAATCTATCTGTACACTGTGTGTAGGTGTGTTGTAGGTGTCTGTACACTGTGTGTAGGTGTGTTGTGTGTGTCTGTACACTGTGTGTAGGTGTGTTGTAGGTGTCTGTACACTGTGTGTAGGTGTGTTGTGGGTGTCTGTACACTGTGTGTAGGTGTGTTGTGGGAATCTATCTGTACACTGTGTGTAGGTGTGTTGTGGGTGTCTGTACACTGTGTGTAGGTGTGTTGTGGGAATCTATCTGTACACTGTGTGTAGGTGTGTTGTGGGAATCTATCTGTACACTGTGTGTAGGTGTGTTGTGGGAATCTATCTGTACACTGTGTGTAGGTGTGTTGTGGGAGTCTGTACACTGTGTGTAGGTGTGTTGTGGGAGTCTGTACACTGTGTGTAGGTGTGTTGTGGGAGTCTGTACACTGTGTGTAGGTGTGTTGTGGGAATCTATCTGTACACTGTGTGTAGGTGTGTTGTGGGAATCTATCTGTACACTGTGTGTAGGTGTGTTGTGGGAATCTATCTGTACACTGTGTAGGTGTGTTGTGGGAATCTATCTGTACACTGTGTGTAGGTGTGTTGTGGGAATCTATCTGTACACTGTGTAGGTGTGTTGTGGGAATCTATCTGTACACTGTGTGTAGGTGTGTTGTGGGAATCTATCTGTACACTGTGTAGGTGTGTTGTGGGAATCTATCTGTACACTGTGTAGGTGTGTTGTGGGAATCTATCTGTACACTGTGTGTAGGTGTGTTGTGGGAATCTATCTGTACACTGTGTGTAGGTGTGTTGTGGGAATCTATCTGTACACTGTGTAGGTGTGTTGTGGGAATCTATCTGTACACTGTGTAGGTGTGTTGTGGGAATCTATCTGTACACTGTGTAGGTGTGTTGTAGGTGTCTGTACACTGTGTGTAGGTGTGTTGTGGGAATCTATCTGTACACTGTGTGTAGGTGTGTTGTGGGAATCTATCTGTACACTGTGTAGGTGTGTTGTGGGAATCTATCTGTACACTGTGTAGGTGTGTTGTAGGTGTCTGTACACTGTGTGTAGGTGTGTTGTAGGTGTCTGTACACTGTGTGTAGGTGTGTTGTAGGAATCTATCTGTACACTGTGTGTAGGTGTGTTGTAGGTGTCTGTACACTGTGTGTAGGTGTGTTGTGGGAATCTATCTGTACACCGTGTGTAGGTGTGTTGTGGGAGTCTGTACACTGTGTGTAGGTGTGTTGTGTGTGTCTGTACACTGTGTGTAGGTGTGTTGTAGGTGTCTGTACACTGTGTGTAGGTGTGTTGTGTGTGTCTGTACACTGTGTGTAGGTGTGTTGTGGGTGTCTGTACACTGTGTGTAGGTGTGTTGTAGGTGTCTGTACACTGTGTGTAGGTGTGTTGTGGGAATCTATCTGTACACTGTGTGTAGGTGTGTTGTGGGTGTCTGTACACTGTGTGTAGGTGTGTTGTGTGTGTCTGTACACTGTGTGTAGGTGTGTTGTGGGAATCTATCTGTACACTGTGTGTAGGTGTGTTGTGGGTGTCTGTACACTGTGTGTAGGTGTGTTGTGGGTGTCTGTACACTGTGTGTAGGTGTGTTGTGGGTGTCTGTACACTGTGTGTAGGTGTGTTGTGGGTGTCTGTACACTGTGTGTAGGTGTGTTGTGTGTGTCTGTACACTGTGTGTAGGTGTGTTGTGGGAATCTATCTGTACACTGTGTGTAGGTGTGTTGTGGGAATCTACCTGTACACTGTGTGTAGGTGTGTTGTGGGTGTCTGTACACTGTGTGTAGGTGTGTTGTGGGTGTCTGTACACTGTGTGTAGGTGTGTTGTGGGTGTCTGTACACTGTGTGTAGGTGTGTTGTGTGTGTCTGTACACTGTGTGTAGGTGTGTTGTGGGAATCTATCTGTACACTGTGTGTAGGTGTGTTGTGGGTGTCTGTACACTGTGTGTAGGTGTGTTGTGGGAGTCTATCTGTACACTGTGTGTAGGTGTGTTGTGGGTGTCTGTACACTGTGTGTAGGTGTGTTGTGGGAGTCTATCTGTACACTGTGTGTAGGTGTGTTGTGGGTGTCTGTACACTGTGTGTAGGTGTGTTGTGGGTGTCTGTACACTGTGTGTAGGTGTGTTGTGGGTGTCTGTACACTGTGTGTAGGTGTGTTGTGGGTGTCTGTACACTGTGTGTAGGTGTGTTGTGGGTGTCTGTACACTGTGTGTAGGTGTGTTGTGGGTGTCTGTACACTGTGTGTAGGTGTGTTGTGGGAATCTATCTGTACACTGTGTGTAGGTGTGTTGTAGGTGTCTGTACACTGTGTGTAGGTGTGTTGTGGGAATCTATCTGTACACTGTGTAGGTGTGTTGTGGGTGTCTGTACACTGTGTGTAGGTGTGTTGTGGGTGTCTGTACACTGTGTAGGTGTGTTGTGGGTGTCTGTACACTGTGTGTAGGTGTGTTGTAGGTGTCTGTACACTGTGTGTAGGTGTGTTGTGGGAATCTATCTGTACACTGTGTGTAGGTGTGTTGTAGGTGTCTGTACACTGTGTGTAGGTGTGTTGTGGGAATCTATCTGTACACCGTGTGTAGGTGTGTTGTGGGAGTCTGTACACTGTGTGTAGGTGTGTTGTGTGTGTCTGTACACTGTGTGTAGGTGTGTTGTAGGTGTCTGTACACTGTGTGTAGGTGTGTTGTGTGTGTCTGTACACTGTGTGTAGGTGTGTTGTGGGAATCTATCTGTACACTGTGTGTAGGTGTGTTGTAGGTGTCTGTACACTGTGTGTAGGTGTGTTGTGGGAATCTATCTGTACACTGTGTGTAGGTGTGTTGTGGGTGTCTGTACACTGTGTGTAGGTGTGTTGTGGGAGTCTGTACACTGTGTGTAGGTGTGTTGTGGGAATCTATCTGTATACTGTGTGTAGGTGTGTTGTGGGTGTCTGTACACTGTGTGTAGGTGTGTTGTGGGTGTCTGTACACTGTGTGTAGGTGTGTTGTGGGTGTCTGTACACTGTGTGTAGGTGTGTTGTGGGTGTCTGTACACTGTGTGTAGGTGTGTTGTGTGTGTCTGTACACTGTGTGTAGGTGTGTTGTGGGAATCTATCTGTACACTGTGTGTAGGTGTGTTGTGGGTGTCTGTACACTGTGTGTAGGTGTGTTGTGGGTGTCTGTACACTGTGTGTAGGTGTGTTGTGGGTGTCTGTACACTGTGTGTAGGTGTGTTGTGGGTGTCTGTACACTGTGTGTAGGTGTGTTGTGGGTGTCTGTACACTGTGTGTAGGTGTGTTGTTTGAATCTATCTGTACACTGTGTGTAGGTGTGTTGTAGGTGTCTGTACACTGTGTGTAGGTGTGTTGTGGGAATCTATCTGTACACTGTGTAGGTGTGTTGTGGGTGTCTGTACACTGTGTGTAGGTGTGTTGTGGGTGTCTGTACACTGTGTGTAGGTGTGTTGTGGGAATCTATCTGTACACTGTGTGTAGGTGTGTTGTGGGAATCTATCTGTACACTGTGTGTAGGTGTGTTGTGGGAATCTATCTGTACACTGTGTAGGTGTGTTGTGGGTGTCTGTACACTGTGTGTAGGTGTGTTGTGGGTGTCTGTACACTGTGTGTAGGTGTGTTGTGGGTGTCTGTACACTGTGTGTAGGTGTGTTGTGGGAGTCTGTACACTGTGTGTAGGTGTGTTGTGGGAATCTATCTGTACACTGTGTGTAGGTGTGTTGTAGGTGTCTGTACACTGTGTGTAGGTGTGTTGTGGGTGTCTGTATACTGTGTGTAGGTGTGTTGTGGGAGTCTGTACACTGTGTGTAGGTGTGTTGTGGGTGTCTGTACACTGTGTGTAGGTGTGTTGTGGGTGTCTGTACACTGTGTGTAGGTGTGTTGTGGGAGTCTGTACACTGTGTGTAGGTGTGTTGTGGGAATCTATCTGTACACTGTGTGTAGGTGTGTTGTGGGTGTCTGTACACTGTGTGTAGGTGTGTTGTGGGTGTCTGTACACTGTGTGTAGGTGTGTTGTGGGAGTCTGTACACTGTGTGTAGGTGTGTTGTGGGAATCTATCTGTACACTGTGTGTAGGTGTGTTGTGGGTGTCTGTACACTGTGTGTAGGTGTGTTGTGGGAATCTATCTGTACACTGTGTGTAGGTGTGTTGTGGGTGTCTGTACACTGTGTGTAGGTGTGTTGTGGGAATCTATCTGTACACTGTGTGTAGGTGTGTTGTGGGAGTCTGTACACTGTGTGTAGGTGTGTTGTGGGTGTCTCTACACTGTGTGTAGGTGTGTTGTGGGTGTCTGTACACTGTGTGTAGGTGTGTTGTGGGAATCTATCTGTACACTGTGTGTAGGTGTGTTGTGGGAGTCTGTACACTGTGTGTAGGTGTGTTGTGGGTGTCTCTACACTGTGTGTAGGTGTGTTGTGGGAGTCTGTACACTGTGTGTAGGTGTGTTGTGGGTGTCTCTACACTGTGTGTAGGTGTGTTGTGGGAGTCTGTACACTGTGTGTAGGTGTGTTGTGGGTGTCTCTACACTGTGTGTAGGTGTGTTGTGGGAGTCTGTACACTGTGTGTAGGTGTGTTGTGGGTGTCTGTACACTGTGTGTAGGTGTGTTGTGGGAATCTATCTGTACACTGTGTGTAGGTGTGTTGTGGGAGTCTGTACACTGTGTGTAGGTGTGTTGTGGGAGTCTGTACACTGTGTGTAGGTGTGTTGTGGGAATCTATCTGTACAGTGTGTGTAGGTGTGTTGTGTGTGTCTGTACACTGTGTGTAGGTGTGTTGTAGGTGTCTGTACACTGTGTGTAGGTGTGTTGTGGGAATCTATCTGTACACTGTGTAGGTGTGTTGTGGGAGTCTGTACACTGTGTGTAGGTGTGTTGTGGGAATCTATCTGTACACTGTGTGTAGGTGTATTGCTGTGATTGGTGTAATAAAAAGCTAAATGGCCAGCCAGGCGGTGGTGGCACACAGCTTCAATCCCAGCAGTCAGGAGGCAGAGGCAGGTGGATCTCTGCATATAAGGCAGTCTAGTCTACTGAGCGAGTTCCAGGACAGGCTCCAAAAGCTACAAAGAAACCCTGTCTTGAAAAACAAAACAAACCAAGGAAACCACTAAATGGCCAGTAGCGAGGCCAGAGGTATGGGTGGGTTTCTGGGGAGAGAAAGGAAGAGGAGGAATCTAGGTGTGTTGGGGACACCAGGAGACACAGAGAGGAAACTGGAGGTGCAAGGTGAAAGAAAGGTAAAGAGCCAAATGCTAAAGTGTAGATTAATAAAAGCAGGTTAATTTAAGTTATAAGAGCCAATGGGACAAGCCTAAGCTAAGGCCGAGCTTTCGTGAGTAATAAGAAGTCTCCGTGTGGTTATTTATGAGCTGATGGCCCAAGGGAAAATCTCACTGCAAGCAACAAAGCAAGACCTTGTTTTTAATCCATTTGGCTGAGGTTTGTTTTACACAACTTGCACTTTTTTTTTTTTTTAGCGTACTGGTCATGTGTTTTGACTTACATAGCCATCTTCCAATCAAAATAGAACACGTCTGCACCCCCCCACCAAGCCCTCCTGCCCCTCTGTAGCCAATGCCCTCACCCCAGGAAATCGCTTGACTCACTTCCATGGCCATAGCTTAGTTTCTTCTCTGCTGGAATTCCTTATCAACAGAGTCACCCCGCATGTGCTTTTAATTCTGGCTCTGGCCTTCGTCTGTGCAGTTCCTTCACTGTGTGTAGCTCCTCTCGACTCTCTCTTAGGACTGTGTAATGTTCCGTAGGTATACTCAGCTTCTGTGTAATGTCCCGTAGGTATACTCAGCTTCTGTGTAAGGTCCCATAGGTATACTCAGCTTCTGTGTAAGGTCCCGTAGGTATACTCAGCTTCTGTGTAAGGTCCCGTAGGTATACTCCAGCTTCTGTGTAATGTCCCGTAGGTATACTCAGCTTCTGTGTAAGGTCCCATAGGTATACTCAGCTTCTGTGTAATGTCCCGTAGGTATACTCAGCTTCTATGTAAGGTCCCATAGGTATACTCAGCTTCTGTGTAATGTCCCGTAGGTATACTCAGCTTCTGTGTAATGTCCCGTAGGTATACTCAGCTTCTGTGTAATGTCCCGTAGGTATACTCAGCTTCTGTGTAAGGTCCCATAGGTATACTCAGCTTCTGTGTAATGTCCCGTAGGTATACTCAGCTTCTATGTAAGGTCCCATAGGTATACTCAGCTTCTGTGTAATGTCCCGTAGGTATACTCAGCTTCTGTGTAAGGTCCCATAGGTATACTCAGCTTCTGTGTAAGGTCCCGTAGGTATACTCAGCTTCTGTGTAAGGTCCCATAGGTATACTCAGCTTCTGTGTAAGGTCCCGTAGGTATACTCAGCTTCTGTGTAAGGTCCCGTAGGTATACTCCAGCTTCTGTGTAATGTCCCGTAGGTATACTCAGCTTCTATGTAAGGTCCCATAGGTATACTCAGCTTCTGTGTAATGTCCCGTAGGTATACTCAGCTTCTATGTAAGGTCCCGTAGGTATACTCCAGCTTCTGTGTAATGTCCCGTAGGTATACTCAGCTTCTGTGTAATGTCCCGTAGGTATACTCCAGCTTCTGTGTAATGTCCCGTAGGTATACTCCAGCTTCTATGTAATGTCCCGTAGGTATACTCAGCTTCTATGTAAGGTCCCATAGGTATACTCAGCTTCTGTGTAATGTCCCGTAGGTATACTCAGCTTCTATGTAAGGTCCCATAGGTATACTCAGCTTCTGTGTAATGTCCCGTAGGTATACTCAGCTTCTATGTAAGGTCCCATAGGTATACTCAGCTTCTGTGTAAGGTCCCGTAGGTATACTCAGCTTCTGTGTAAGGTCCCGTAGGTATACTCCAGCTTCTGTGTAATGTCCCGTAGGTATACTCAGCTTCTGTGACCCAGATGAAGTGAGCTAAAGGTGGAATGGACTTGGTCTAGCGCTGCAACCCTGAAACCCCAGTACTCAGGCCAGAGGAATCACTGGAAGTTCAAGACCAGCCTGGGCTACACAGTGAGTTCCAGGCCAGCCTGAGCTACATAGTTAGAGCCTGTCACAACAAACATCAGACAAGGTATTTATGGCTATAATTCAAGTACCCGGAAGGGAGAGGTGAAGAGGACCAGGGACTCTGGTTATCCTCTACCAGGTGGCAAATTCAAGGCTGCATTAGAGGAAGTAGAATGGGGTCCTGTTCAGGGACTAAGGGCTGATAAGACTTGGCCTTGGCCCCAGACACTGACATCCTGGAGAGGTGGTTAGAGCATAAGAGGGACATTCCCAGAGCCCCCAGGAAGGAAGAAAACATTCTTTTTAGCTGGGGTGGGGGCCAGTGGGAGAAGGCTTCCCGGCAGAGTGCTGAAGGTCAGGAGAGACATTCCTGGGGTTGGAGGCAGTGAGCATAAAGGCCTGTGGGTGGACAGAAGGGAAGGCCTTGTTGGCCAAGGTTCAGGGTACCCAGCAGAATGTCGGTTAGGGCATGAGCTGAAAGGTGGGCTGACCCTGGAACAGCAGGCTGAGGAGCTTGGCCCAGGCTTGGGGACAAAATGGCTAGGGTAGATATTTAAACAGGGATGTGGTTGAAGTCTGGGGAAGGGATTGAACCCTTTGCTGGACCTAGCTAGGACTATGTGACCTGGCTATTTTGACTATGGGGGTCAAAGGAAGCTATTTGATGGGCTCAGACTGTGGAAGGGGGGGCAACAGGCTAGAAAGCTGTAGTCAAGGTTAGGGGCTCCTGGTGGGTACATGGCAGCCGTAGGCAAGCTTAGGGGCTCCTGGTGGGTGCATGGCAGCCGTAGGCAAGGTTAGGGGCTTCTGGGGGGTGCATGGCAGCCGTAGGCAAGGTTAGGGGCTCCTGGTGGGTGCATGGCAGCCATAGGCAAGGCTAGGAGCTCCTGGGGGGTGCGTGGCAGCCGTAGGCAAGCTTAGGGGCTCCTGGGGGGTGCATGGCAGCCGTAGGCAATGCTAGGGGCTCCTGGTGGGTGCATGGCAGCCGTAGGCAAGGCTAGGGGCTCCTGGTGGGTGCATGGCAGCCGTAGGCAAGCTTAGGGGCTCCTGGTGGGTGCATGGCAGCCGTAGGCAAGCTTAGGGGCTCCTGGTGGGTGCATGGCAGCTGTAGGCAAGGTTAGGGGCTCCTGGGGGGTGCATGGCAGCCGTAGGCAAGGCTAGGGGCTCCTGGGGGGTGCATGGCAGCCGTAGGCAAGGCTAGGGGCTCCTGGGGGGTGCATGGCAGCCGTAGGCAAGGCTAGGGGCTCCTGGGGGTGCATGGCAGCCGTAGGCAAGGCTAGGGGCTCCTGGGGGGTGCATGGCAGCTGTAGGCAAGGTTAGGGGCTCCTGGGGGGTGCATGGCAGCTGTAGGCAAGGCTAGGGGCTCCTCCTTCTCTGTCACTCATGCCGCTTTCCAGAATCCAAGAAATGAGCTCAGTCCCAGCTGGGCCTCTGAGTTTCTAGGACTTCATGTCATGCTGTCCCCTCTGGGATCCTTGCTGTCTTCTTTTTAACGATTTTACAATTTTTGATTTATTTTAAAATATAGTCTGTATCTGTGCCTGTGGCATGCTCTACCATGCCTGGTTCTTATTTCATTCTTTAAAGATCTCTCTATCTCTGTATCTGTCTTTGTCTCTCTGTGTGTGTGTCTGTGTCTGTGTGTATGTCTGTGTTTGTGTGTGTCTGTGTGTGTATGTCTGTGTTTGTGTGTGTGTGTCTGTGTTTGTATGTGTGTATCTGTGTGTGTGTGTCTGTGTGTGTATGTCTGTGTTTGTGTGTGTGTGTCTGTGTGTGTCTGTGTATGTTTGTGTGTGTGTGTGTGTGTGTCTGCAGAGGCTAGAAGAGAGTACTGAGTCCCCTGGTGTTAGAGTTATGGCAGTTATGAGCTGCCAGCATGTGTGCTAGGAATCTTAGATCTCTGAAGAGCAGCACACTTTCTTAACCACCGAGCCACCATCTCTCCAGCCTGTTTCTCCTTTTCGTACATCACATACTGTGCTCCCTAAAACCAGGAGTTCCTATGGAGACCTATAAGGTGGAGGGGAACACTGGCTCTCTCAGCCCCACTTCCGCTCAAACAACTGGGGAGGTGGGAGGAGATAATTGTGTGAAATGGCCTGGAGGGTATCAGGGCTGTGGGAATTGCTCTGAGAGAAGGAAACAGACTGTGCCTGGAGTGAAGGCTGGTCAGGATGGTCAGAGTCCTTTCTCACCACTGAACACACAGTGAGAGCGACACACAGACGCGCCGTGCAGTCGTCTGTCAGGCAGTTGTGTGCATTAAGTCCTCTGCAAAGCCTCCTTTGTCCCTGTGGGGACCTGCTGACGGGTTAGCGCAGCAGTTCCTTCTACTTCTAGCGCTCCATTTCTTCACTCGCATCTGCTCTTCTGGGTAGACAGGGTAAAGTGTGGATAACAGTTGGAGAATCCTAGAAAGGCAGGAGACATGGTGAGGAGCTCTCTTACTGATAAGATTGGTGCCATGGGACCCATTTCCTCTTCCGTGTGTCCAGAATGGCTGTGCCCGACTGGCCTGACCAGAGTGGCCCTGCTCCATTCAAACTCAAGCTAAGGAAGGTTGGTGCTCGGCACCCAGTTTTTCAGCTCCTTCTAAAGCCCAGACCTAGGATCTCCCTCCCCAAACATACTTCCTGTCCCCGGGCTCCCAAGGGTGCCTACTGATCCCAGGGGTGCCAACTCCTGCTTTAGGCCAGGAGTGGGATGAAACGCTCATCCTGGGATAAAAGGCTGGCGGGCCTGGGCTTTACCCATAAACCGCCCCACCCGAGCTGTGAGGACCTCCAGGCACCGGTGTAAACTGAGTCATGGGGGGCAAGGGAGTGAGTCACGCACCCTGTGAGAGAGAGCCAAGTGGGGCAAAGCACGCCTGCGTGGGGCCACTGGCCACACCTCATGGAGTCACAGCTCTTAGGCCTCCTGGGGGACCTTCAGTCCCCTGGCCTCAGGCGGGGGCGGGGCGGGGGAGGACAGGACCCTCTGTGGCAATGGGCAGTAAAGCTAGACTATCACTTTGTGGCTGTGTGTGCATGTGTGTACAAGTCTGTGTGTGTACGTTTCTGATCGTGTTTCTGTGGGTGTAGGTATGTGTGTGCATATGTGCATGTGTATGTATTTCTGTATGTGTCTGCATGTCTGTATGTGTGTATGTATGTCAGTGTGCATGTGTACATTTATGTGGTTCTCTGTGTGCATGGGTACATGTGTGTGTATCTCTGTATGTGTCCGTGTACATGTGTGTATGTCTGTGTCTGTGTGTGTACTTGATGCAGGAGGTGAGCATCAAGACAAAAAAGGGAAGCTTTTTTTTTTTTTTGGGAGTTATTCAAAAGTCAAAGCTCTGGAGAGACTCTGAAGGGATCTTCAGAGGCTTCACTGCCCTCTCCTGGCCTCTGAAGAGTTGACCGATTTTCTGTGGCGGTCAGTTTTCTCTCCCTTTAAAGGGGCCGCAGAGGTGGAGCCAGAGCCTGACAGCTATCTTCCAGGGGCTCCAGCAGGCAGGCGTGGGGCCAGTGGTAGAAGACCCACAAAAACCAATCAGACTTCATCCCAAGGAGGCCTCTGACCTTAGGAGCTAGAGCTGCTCAGGGACTGGGGACAGAATGCCCTAACACCCCAGGGTACAAAACAGGATTGTACAGGCTGCCAGAGCATCCATAGTTTTGACTTTGGCCAAAGATACCCCCACTTTGGCTTTTCAAGACAAGGTTTCTCTGTGTAACAACCCTGGCTGTCCTGTAACTAGCTCTATAGACCAGGCTGGCCTCGAATTCACAGAGATCTGCCTGCCTCTGATTCCCGAGTGCTGGGATTAAAGATGTGCACCACCACCGCCTGGTTTGGCCAAGTTTTTATTTTGTTTTGTTTGGAGACAGGGTCTCATATAGCCCAGGCTGGCCTCAAACTTGTAGTATAACTGAGGTTGAACTCAAACTGCTAACCTCCCTGCCTCTACCTCTCAGGCGCTAAGATAATAAACACGTACTGCCACGCCTGGCTCAACTTTGACTAGTTTACTTAGCATCTTTTGGCTTGGGTTTTCTCATCTACAAAAGGAGTGCAGTAAGGGGTGGAGCGAGTTAACGTAGGGAAGGTGCCCAGTGTGTGCCCGTAAAGAGCAGGCCTCTACCCACGTTGGCTCTTACGGTAAGCGTGGTTGCCTCACTTATAAAATACATAAGAAAAGACACCTGAGGTATCCTGTCCAGCCTTCATTCCAGTTGCAAGCTCTGCTTTCCTTTCTTGGAAAGCTGTCCCCACAAGCCTGCCATCCTGCCTGCACGGCCTTCTGCCTAACCTCAGGTTTACTGCACCCGCCGAGGAGGCCAGTGGGCAAAGAAAAACTGGGTAGAAGGTTTCTCAGACTAGTGCCCTTACTTTTACCCCTCAGTGTCTGGGGATGCATGTCACAGAAGTGGGGAGTTCCCCTCCTCAGTGAATCAGCTATGTGACCCAATTTTCATCCCTACCCAGGCCCCTCCCAGTCAGCAGGAGCAGGGTGCAGCTGGCGTACAGGAAAATCCCCCAAATCCTGCCAAAACATCTTCCTATTCAGCTGTTTCTAGTACTCCTGAATTCTGCTCCAGGTCCAGGCTGGAGTCCCAGAAGATCTTTTTGTCTCTCTGGCCTCTGCCATACTTCTCAGTTTTCTTAAGGGAGCCGACATGGGCTTGTGCAAGTTTGGCCAGCCCCTACACACCCGGGCACTTCTGTACTCCCATGTAGGCAGGAGCTGACTAAGCAAGAGAAGCCATGCTGGCCAGGTTTTGGGAAGCCCTTGGCTTGTCGGGGTGCCATCCTCCAGGTAGGTTGGAGTGAGCCTTCCTTTTCAGATAGGTTGTTCTTCCAGGACCTCAGCTTCTTGGTTAGTATTGGAAGGAATCTATTTGGGCCCAGGCTGTCTCCCAAGTGACTTGAGAACCTTCCCGTGTGTACATCACAAGTTGATCCTCTGTCCCTTCAGGGTAATATTTCTTCTTGCAGCACCCCTGCCCTCAACAGCACTTTTTTGTTTGTTTGTTTTTTTCAAGACAGGGTTCTCTGTAGCTTTGGAGCCTGTCCTGGAACTAGCTCTTGTAGACCATGCTGGCCTCGAACTCACAGAGACCTGCCTGTCTCTGCCTCCAGAGTGCTAGGATCAAAGGCGTGTGCCACCACCACCCGGCTTACAGCACTTTTATTAGGAAGACTTAACCATGTATCAGATACCCTAGAGTTGAATGATCGGGGTTGAAATCATGGCTCTGCTGTCTGATTGCTCTGCAACCTTGAGACAATTGGAATTCTCTGGGTCTCAGTTTCCCCTTCTGCAAAATGTAATAACAACAGAGCTAGAAGCCGGAGAGATGACATACAGGAGTTAAGCACTGGTTACTCTTCCAGAAGACCCAGGTTTGATTCCAAGCACCCACATGGTAGAACACAACCATCTGTAACTCCAGTGTCAGGGGATCCAACATCATCTTCTGGCCTCCCTGGGTACCATGAACACATGCGGCACACAGACATATTCACAGGTACAACACTCACATACATAAAATAACTGTTAAAATTACAAGAACTAAATGGAGCATAAAATACAAGAACTAAATGGAGCATAGATGAGATAATGTAGGTAAACACCGAAACCAGTGTCAGGCTCTTGTGAACAGTCTGAGGAAACTGAGGCCCGCAGACCAAGGATGGCTCTCAAGAACCTTATTTGTGCCGGAGCACATGGGAGACAGAGGTAGGCAGATCTCTGAGTTCGAGACCAGCCTGGTCTACAGAGTGAGTTGCAGGACAGCCAGGGCTACACAGAGAAACCCTGTTTTGAATCCCTTCCTCAAAAAGTACATTGTCTGGAGCTTACACCAGGCTTGATGCTGAGCTGGGGCTTTAGATGCCCCAAGAATAAACCACAGCCGCTGTCCTAGAGTCCCCATAGAGAGCCACAAATGGAGCACCGTTAGGGAGCTGGGCCTGAGATGCCACCATTGCTAGGAGAGCTGGTGTCAGGCATGCGAACAGAGGCTACCCATCAACAAAGGCACCAAAATGGGAAAGGTCGAAATGTGGGGGAAAAGTCATATTCTAAAGCAAAATGAACAGAGTGGAGAGATAAAAGAGGAGGGACTCACAGGAGCTGGATCTGAGGCAATCACTTCTTTCATCTAACCCTCTGGAGAGGATTATTCAGGGCTGGAAGCTCAAATGTAGGTGCTGCCCCTGCCTTAGTCTGGGACTGTGGTTTGGGGACCAGCAGGAGACAGCTATCAACCAGGTAATTGCTGATTAGCTGCTGATTCTGGGATCAGTACCACACGGCAGGTGTTCAAGCCGGAGGAAGGCCTGAGGCCCCCTGCTCCATGCCAGGGTGGTAGAGGATGTGCCAGCTGGCTTCAGTGGGGTGCAGAGACAGACAGCTGTTGGGGATCTGCTCAGTGCCAGCCCAGGGGAGCAGACCTTGTTCCTCGTAGCTGTAGAGACCACAGAAGGCCTTTCAGTAGGACAAAAGTGTGAGCATCTCTACAGAGGGATCTGTGGACTGGGCTGGGGGCAGGGCAGAGAAGGAGGTGGAGAGTGGAAGGCTGAGTTAGTGGGTATTGTCATGGTTTGGGAGACAACGAGGAAGGGCAAGGGGCCTGGCAAGTGGCCAGGCAGGGCCATAGAGATGGAGAAGAGGGATGTGTCAGGCTTTGTACAGGAAGAAAACCTGGGCTGTCCATACCATGTGGACATCTTTGTGAGAACACAAGACTCTGCCAGGATGCCACTCCCCTGCCTAGGGAAAGTTGGCCCACTTTTGTCAAGTTCAAAGCATCGACAGGCAGGCAGGGCAGGGCACCTGGCTCTGACTCTGAGCTCGGGGGACTTCCCAGGTTTGAGCTGAGGTGGACTCAGTCCTGGAGAAACTCAGGGTAGGGAGGAAGCTGGGGAGGGGGTTAAGCCAGCGCCTCATGACTCAGCCACTTCCACCCAGTCAGCCCACTGGCATCTTCCGCTCCCCTGCTCCAAATTCCAACCTGGTGAGGCTGCTGGAGGCTGAGTCAGCGCTGGCACGGCACGAGAGCAACATCTCAAGGGGCTCTCTGCCAACACCCCTAACCCCCAACCAAGGCCAGGCCAGACGAGACAGGACAGTGCAGCAGTTAGGACCTGAGGCTGCAGCAGCCACACAGGAGAGGACGGCCAGGTCATGTGAGTGCCTATGCTCTGTGGGTTATAAGGTCTCTCCAGGTCAAGAACCACCCTCCAAGAAGGGAGGGATCAGAGGCAAGTCCCAGCTCTGCTCTCACTGAATCACCCTGCATTATCTTTTCTCCCATTGGCCTCAATTCTTTTTTTTCTCCCCGAGATAGGGTCTTGAAGCTCTGGCTGTCCTGGAACTCGCTATGTAACACCAGGTTGTCCTCTTAACTCCCAGAGATCTGCCTGCCTCTGCCTCCTGAGTGCTAGAATTAAAGGCGCGTGCCACCACACTTGGTGGCAACTGCTTGACAACAGGACTGGGCTAGCATCTCCTTAATGAGGTCACGAGTGTTGAGCGTTACACGTGGAAGTGCTTTGTAAACTATTCAGTGGCCTCTGAATAGGGTGGAAGAAGCGAATGCCATGCCAGGGCTTCTGGAGATGCCACCCATGGATATTCAGGCTGTTCACTGGCTAGGCTGCTCCAGTGTGACCATCTTGGAACTTCAGGGACAGAATGCTTTCATGCGAGTCCTGAGGCATGCACATGGTGGTTCAGACCTGCAATCCTGGCACTCCAGAAGCTGTCAGGAGGACCAGAACTAAGACCAGATTGTGCTACACTACTGTTTCAAAAAGGAGAAAACTGTGAGGGCAGAGGGCCTGTGGGTATAGCTCAGTTGGCAAAATGCCTAGCAGGCGCTAAACCCTGGGTTTAATTTTGGTCACTGCATAAACCTGGGCAGTAGTAAACTGGATGTGATGGTGCACACCTGTAATCCAACACGCCCAGCAATCAGGTACAGGCAGAGGATCATGAGCTCAAGATGAGTGTGCCTTTAATCCCAGCACGAGGCGAGTGGGCAGCCGCAGTCCAAGGCCAAGTTGGTCCACACAGCCAGAGCCACATAATAAAATCCTGTTTTTAAAAACAAAAAGTCTGAATTGGTGGCTTAGTAAATAAAGGTGCTCGCCTGACCAGAGTCGGATTCTTGGGACCCAACCCGTGGAGGGAGAACTGACTTCTCCAAGTTGTTCTCTGACCTCCATATGTACATGAGACAAACTAGCCTCTGCACACCATAAAAATGTAATTTTATATTGTATTGGTTCCAATATGTTATAAAGATATTTCTGTGTATAAAAGATTTTTGTTTTGCCTGTATGTCTCTAACCTATGTGTGCAATGCCTGTAGAGGCCAGAAGAGGGCATCTTATCCCCTGCAACTGAGTAGTTAAGAGGCTGTTGTTACCTGGCCACCTCAGGAATGCTGGGGGATTAAACCTACCATCCTCTGCAAGAATTATTAGTGCTTCCTTAAGTGCTGATCCAAGTCCCAGCCTCTTTAACTCCCCTCCCCACCCCACCCCTGAACTCACAGAAATCCACCTGCCTCTGCTCCCAAGTGCTAAGATTAAAGCATGTGCACCATGAATATAATTTTTTAAAAACCTAAAAGCGGGGGTGGGGGAGGTAGTACAGGCCTTTAAACCCAGCACTTTGGGAGGCAGAGCCAAATGGATTTCTTTGAGTTCCAGGCCTGCCAGGGCTACATAGTGAGCCCTTGTCTCAATAAAATTTAAGTCTAAAACAAATACACCTTAGGTCAAAGAGTAGTCCCTTGGGCCTTCCTGAAAAGACTAAGAAACTGATTCTGATCTATGGGTGCAGAGGGAGCTCAACTTTGTGGAAGTTCTCGGAAATGAAGCCTAGCCTCAGAAATGACACGCCATCTTCATTGCTAAGGGAGGAAGAATACATCAGCCTGGTCAGGTCAGAGTTGCCTCTTTGGGCCCTGCCCTTCCTCAAGAGCCAAAGCAGGTAACCACCAGGACAGTATTTTTAAAAAACACTCAAGACACGGACCCAAGCTGGGTTTTATTGAAATGCCAGGAGCAGGCACATGTAGTCAGGGAAGGGAACTTGATAATGCAGGCTATGAGTTTGCAGGGAGGAGCAGGCCTACATCCATGACCCTGCATCCGCTCTTGGCCAGAACATATATGGGCCCCACAACATGCTCAGTCCTGTAGGAGCCCTGCCACCTGGGCTGTGATGGCTCCAAGGGCAGGGACTGGAAGCACTAAGTTTTCTCCCTTACGAGGGAGCAAAGAAAAGGAAGATGCAGGGTGAGTCTAGTAGGGGACAGAGGTGGCCAGGGCAGGCTTCTTGAGTATCTGCACCCAAGTTGTGGTCCTGGGCAGTGGCGGGGAGCAGCATCAAAGAGGGCAGCTGAGGGCCCGGCCCTCGGTGAGCCAAAGCCCCCAGCCTGTGGGGGCTGGAGTCAACCTGGCACAGAGAGCAGAAGTTCAAAGGGACTGAGTACAGGCAGTTCCCAAGTCAATTAGTCCTCAGAGCTAGGGAGCATGGCCTTCTTGGGACAAGGAAGAGAAAAAAGAAGGATCCATCCCCCGCAGGGGAGCAAAAGGTGGTCTTGCCCACTAGGCCCCACTAGGTCAGTTCTACATTGTTGGCACGGTCCAACACTCGAGAGCCACGAGCATTGCCTCCAAGCTGGAAACGGCTCTCATAGAGAGTGGGGCAGAGGTGCCAGCGATTGGCTCGGTAGATGCCCAAGTAGGTGTAGACATCAGGTTTGTAAGTGAGCAAGCACTTAATGCCTGCAGCACGGATGGCAGAATCTGCCTCCAGCACACCCAAGCGGTCCGTGAAGTCGTCCGTGTAAACACAGATGACCTGGCGCCCACCCTCCTTGGCCCGTGGGCTCACCTTGGCCACCTGAAGACGGCCCTCAACTACAGCCCTGGCAATGCCAGCCCAGGCATGGTCCAGCTTGAAGCCAGGTGCCAGGTGAATCAGCCACTTGCCAGAGAGCACGCGGTGGGTGATGGCCAGCTGGCGCAGGGTACCTGGTGTGATGGGCCGCCCACTGGTCTGCAGAGCCTCCCAGGCCGCCTGCAGCCCTTGAACATCCCCTGAATTGGGAGTGTAACCCTGCCCATAGGCTGCAATCCAGCCCACAGGTTCAGAGTTGGGTGAACCTGGGTCCCCATAGCGAGTAACTTGAGATGGTGGGTACTTGGCCAGCCAGGCATCCAGCTCTGAGGCAGGTGTAGTACGGGAATCAAATACCAGCCAGGGATCCATGTCGGCTGCCATGGCCTCTGCAGCCAGGTGCTCAGCAGTGAAGCCATCTTCTCGGCCACCTGGAGAGTCCTCCTCTTCCAGCTCCTCGTTTGGTTCCATCCTGTTGTGAGGGAACAGAGCCAGGGGAGGTTTGAGAAAGTAACCACAAAGTGCTGGGTCCTCTAGGATGCCAGGCACTGGCTAAACTGTGTGGCCTTGGGCAAGACTTAATGTCTGTCTGTGCCTCAGTTGCTTCATCTTTACAATGGGATACAACTGATCCTGCCTAGATTTGTCTCTGGAATAAAATGCCGGAGGTGGAGTCGCTATTGTTAGTACTTTCACTTACAAACAAGGAAACCGAAACTGAGAAAAGGGGCTCGCCCAAGGTCACGTCTTTAGGGGTGGAATAGCTGTGGCGTGTGAGCTGGCACGGGACTCCCTGCACCTCTGGCCTGGAGACCGGCAGGCAGAAGGGCGCTGCGATTTCAGGGATGTAGGCACCACAGTCGGCCAACCCTAGAGGTGGCTATGGAGGGCTGGGCCTCCCGGCCAGCTATCTGGAGCACACTCAAAGACCGAAACACGGCGGCCTGGAGAGGGTAGCGGCCCACCTGGGGTCAAAGGGCGGCGTCAGATTCGAACCCGCTCCAGACGGAGCCTGCGGGAGGGCCCGGCTCCGGTCCTACCACACCCGCCGCCATTAGTGCCCACAGCCTCAGGGTTGCCCCCGCCCCGGGGCTGCCCCTCTCTCCGCCCCGCAGTCACCTCCGGCCTTCGCTCCGTTCCGCGCCAACCCAACTTCGGGCCCGGCTCCGTTCCTGCCCGGGGTCTGCGCCGCCACCCCCGCCGCGCCCCGCCCCTGCCACGGCCGCCGCCGCCGCCGCCATCTTAGGGTCCCGCCGCCTCAACAACAACTTTATAGACAAACGCAGTCACAGGGCGGGGCCAGAGGCGGAACCGGCTGACTGGGGGCGGGGGCTACAGGGGAAGGGGCGGAACGCGTTCAGAGGCGGGGCCAGCTCGAGATTCCTGGGAGGAGCCGGCCTGCGCGGGGCGGAGCTAACGTTCGTACTTCTACCTTGGGGGCGGGTGGGAGTGGCGGGTGATCCCTGAGAAGGACTCGCACCGCCCCGGAGGCTCCAAAAGCAGAGCGCCGGGGTTTGGGGCGCTGCTTGTCGACTGGCGGCGCTAGGACCCTGCGGGCAGCGGCGGGGGCGGAGCAGGCGGCAGCAGGACCCGGGGGAACCGCGGCGGGCCGGCGGCGAACAGGCCCGGAGCCGGGAGGCTGCGGGCGGCGGCGCTGGGCCTGGCTCAGCGAGAGAGGCCCCGAGATGCCAAGCAAGAAGAAGAAGTACAACGCGCGGTTTCCGCCGGTGAGCACGTGGCCGAGCTGGGCCTCAGCGAGTTGGACTCCCGGGAGGCTCGGGCCCTGGTCCTGCTGTGGGGGGGCGGGTGCCTTTAGGTGTTCGCGGCCTGACGCCCCGCCCCCTTCCATGCCCTACACTGGCTCGGTGCCTCCCGCCCCTTCTCTCGGGGTACCCCCTGGCTGCCCCCAGCCCTCCTGCAGGGTCGCAGGCCACGGCGTCCGAGCTCTGTCCCCTTCCTTCGGCAGGCGCGGATCAAGAAGATCATGCAGACGGACGAAGAGATTGGGAAGGTGGCGGCAGCTGTGCCTGTCATCATCTGTATCCTGCTAGGGGCTGGCTGGGATGAGGGGGCGTGGGGCGGGACTTCGGCACTCCCCTTTCTCAGATTCTCCTTGACGCCCCTCAGCCCGGGCGCTCGAGCTCTTCCTGGAGTCCCTGTTGAAGAAGGCTTGCCAGGTGACCCAGTCTCGAAATGCCAAAACCATGACCACGTCCCACCTGTGAGTGGCCGCAGAGCTGGGAAGGGCTTCTGAGGAGGCCGTGTCCCGATGGGGGAGTGGTGCGAGGCTGAGGGAGTTTGAGCCAGTTTGGTGGGTTTGGACTGCTGTAGGAGGGATTAGGTGTTCCAGGTGGAGGGCATAACCGGAGCCAAGCTCGCCAGACCGGGTGTCAGTGGGGAGGGGTGCTGTGACATGAAAAGCTATCCTTAGGGTTCCGCCTAAGTGTTTGGGGTCCGTTTGGACGCCTTCCTCTCCCACTTCTTCAGGAAACAGTGCATTGAGCTGGAGCAGCAGTTTGACTTCTTGAAAGACTTGGTGGCATCCGTGCCCGACATGCAGGGAGATGGGGAAGACAACCACATGGATGGGGACAAGGGTCCTCGAAGGTGGGTAGCCAAGACCAAGTATATAGGTGGGAAAGGCCAAGGCCACAGGGTTGGGGGTGGCTGGGGGGTGAACTAGGAGGAGAGAGTCCTCTGGGCAGATGGACTGTACCTTCCCGAAGGGGCCGGAAACCAGGCAGCAGTGGCAGGAAGAACGGAGGCACTGGAAGCAAAGGCAAAGACAAGAAGCTGTCTGGGACAGACTCGGAACAGGAGGTGAGTGAGGGGGACTGTGGGAAAGGCAGCCTGTGCTAGGCAAAGCTGGCTGAGGCTTGCTCTTCTTTACGACCCCTGGTATCCCTGTCTGCATGTCTAAATCCTCATAGACCTATCTGTCGTTGCTCTCCCAGGGGTCTGGGCTTCCCAGTGATGGCCCAGGCCTTCTCTCGTTAACCCTGACCCCTGCTGTCCTCACAGGATGAGTCTGAGGATACAGACACTGATGGAGAAGAAGAGGCACCACAGCCTCTGCCCCAAGCCAGTCACCCCCCTGCCCACTTTCAGAGGTAAGCAACCCCAGGGACACCAGCAGGAGGCAATGCCAAACTCCTCAGCACCCGGTTTATTTTCCTAGCCATTTGGTGTGGTGGTGGTTGGTGGCGGTGGCTGACTTAGGGAGTGGGGCGGGGGTGGAAACAAACACAGAGCCTGTTCTGAGATGGTCTTGTTCCCACCACCCTTGGGAGAGAACCTGGATAGTGCTCTTCACTGGGCCCTTCCCTCCTGGGGGGCTGGAGGATGGTGGAAGGCCTTGTGGGTTGTGTGAGTGCAGTAGCGTGCCCTGATTTCCTCCATTTTCTGTCCCACAGCCCTCCAACCCCCTTCATGCCCTTCACCTCTCCTCCTCCGCCTTTGCCCCCAGCGCCCCCTGGCCCCTCAGCACCTGATGCAGAGGATGAAGAAGACTATGACTCCTAGCGCTCATTGCCCTGACCCCAGGCTACATGCCCCCTTTTAGTTAGTATTAGCTGCTCTGGGGAGAAAAGAAAGATGGAATTGTTGTTAAATTTATTAAATACATTTATTAAAAAAAGGAAGAGGATTCTGGTTTCTTTTTAGCTTGTGTCCAGGGATTTGTGGCTGCATTATTTATTTATTCTCTGTACCTTTGAAGCCTGTCCTGGAACTAGCTCTTGTAGACCAGGCTGGCCTCGAACTCACGGAGATTTACCTGTCTCTGCCTCCCGAGTGCTTGTATTAAAGGTGTCCGTCACCATCACCCAGCTGTGGCTGCATTCTTATTGCCCCCCCTACTTACCTCCCCACGTGGGGGCAGGCGGGGACAGTGGTGGGCCAGCCAGTGACTGAGTAAAAGGGGGGGGCACTGAAGAAAGGAAGGGGTCTAAGGACCAAGCGACACATGCTGAGACAGTTGAAGGTTAACTCCTCATGTGCTGTGGACCCTTCTCTGAGCTGCTGAGAAGGGACAGATGGGACCAGGACTGAGATTGGGCCTTAAACGGTGGTGCTCTGCAGGTAGATGAGAGATAGCTAGCCGAGGGCCTGTGGAGCAGCTTCAGTGCCAAAGGCAAGAGCTGCATCCTGCAAGAGCTACAATGGTGAGGAAAGCGGGGGGTAGTGGCCACTTGGGGTTCCGAAGTCTAGGAAGCCTAGAGGGAGATGGTAGGTCCATCTACTAACAAGCTTCTTCCTGATGGAGACATTCAGGGGACCTTGGGGACATGCTGGGCGTGTGGGTGAGGTTGCTGGTGGCTGCAGAGGAAACCCAGGCCTGTTTGACCTTAGGCTTGAAGACAGGCTGCAGAGGGTATTGGTAAGTACCTCTTCTAGCTTTCTTTAGCTCTTTGGCAAGGGCGGAACCCTTTTCCAGCTGAAGGACACAGGAGGAAAAGAGAACATTTGGCTTGAAGATCTCAATTTTAGCTGTGATGAATTTGGGGTGCTCTTGAGGTCACTGAAGAAAGGATGAGTTGGCCATGTTATGGACGCCTAGAGACAGGTGTATGAACTTGGAAGACCACCAGACACAAAAGCTGCCACACGGAGCTATCCAGATGGTCTGGTAGAAGGGAGAGGACAGTTGTCAAATGTTTAGACAAGGAAGTATCCCAAAGAGGAGCACCTCTGCACACTGCTTCAGTAGTTAGAGCTGAGGCCATGCTGGGGCTCAGAAGGGACTTAAGGAATGCGGGGTATGTTTGCTGCTGCTTTGTAAAATTTATATCATGTGTAAGGGTGTTTTGCCTGAATTGTGCACTACATATGTGCTGGTGTGAACAGAGGCCAGAAGAGGGTATTGAATCCCCCAGAACTAGTTATAGGTGGTTGCCAGCCACCTTGTGGGTCCTGGGAGTCTGAACCCTGGTCATTTGGAAGAGCATGCTAAGCCATGTCTCCAGCCCTCCGCTTTTATTTTTTATTTATTTAGGTTTTTCTTTTTCTTTTTTTTTTTTATTTAGGTTTTTCGAGGCAGGGTTTCTCTGTAGCTTTGGAGCCAGTCCTGGAACTAGCTTTTGTAGACCAGGATGGCCTTGAACTCACAGAGATCCGCCTGCCTCTGCCTCCCGAGTGTTGGGATTAAAGGCGTGCGCCACAACCGCCCGTCTCAGCCCTCTGCTTTTTAAGATGGCAAAAGGTTTGGAGTAGGATGAGAGGCATTTGCCTAACGCTCACAAAGCCCTGGGTTAGATCCCCAGCACTGGAATATATATATATATATATATATATATATATATATATATATATATATATATATAATTAAAATTGACAGAACCGTAGGTTTCCAGAGAGGAAGGGGCACAGGACAGGAGGGGGGAGTAGCAGAACCTGAGGGAGAGAGGGTGGGGATGGGGTTTTGAAGGGAGCATGAAGAGCCAGTAGCTTAATGGAGACTGCACTGTGAAGTGGGAGGCAAAGTCACCCGTGCCGTGTGAGAAGACAGGCTAGGGCAGGGTTTAAGAGGGAGGACTTGACGACAGTGGTTGGGTGCTGTCTGTCTTTCCTCCACTCCCAGTTTGGTTATAATGCTCCTGTAACTCCACCCAACCTGAGGTGTAGGCAGCTGAGCCCACTTCTGGGACTGAATGGGCATGGTGCAGCCTGGTCAGTCAATGCAACACTCTAGGTATGGTGACGGCTGTAGAGCTGGCACTGACCCCCAGCACCTGAGCTGCTGATGCTGCTGGGAGCTGCTGGGAACTTTGCCCACTCCTAGGGTTGAGAACGAGAGCAGCACAGGCACTGGGCCCGAGGACATTGGAACACCTCAGTCCCATCAGGGGCCTGCCATGCCCACATTTCCCAGGCACATAAACCAGGAGATCTCCTCCCACTCCACCCACACCTGGGGAGCATGAGGAGTGAAGAGGGTGTGGGTCATAGGAACACTGATTTTTAGCTGCAGATGGGGACAAACCCAGGGAAGGTAAACACACAGGACACCATAGCAAAGGCCATGCCTAGCAGAAGCAAGAGTGGAGTTAGAAGACCCTGAGAGCCTGTCAAGTAGAATCCATCAAAGTAGAGGATTCTGGGGCTGGTGAGATGGCTCAGCAGTTAAGAGCATGGACATTCTTGTAGAGGACCCTGGTTTGGTTCCCAGAACCCACATGGAGGCTCACAGCCATCTGTAACTTTGGTTCCAGGAGACCCAATGCCCTCCAGCAACACAACACACATGTTTATACATTCATGCAGGGAAACATACACATAAAACAAAAATGTTAAAGTAAGTGGGCTCTAGGCCAAGTGTGGTGGCACCTATAATCCCAGTAGAGGCGGGAGGATCTCAAGTTTGAGGCTGGCCTGGGCAGCATAGTGCAACTCTTGTCTCCCAAGAGCTCGGGGTTCATAGGATGAGAAGTTAAGGAAACCAGGGTGCTGGAAAACCCTTGCTTCTAGACAGAAGACCTGGGGAAGCACAGGAGCCTGTGACCGAGCCTGCAAGTTCTCCTGCCCCTTTGTTCTGGGACTGGCAGCTCACCTTTAGGTTGGGAGCTGGAGCCTGTGCAGCTGGGCCCTGGGCTCACCTGCACTCACTTGTCTTTCACAAGCTCTGCAGCGCCTCTGCCCTGATTTTCCTCCTGCGTTTGGAGCTCACCTGTGCTAGCTGTGTGTGCCACACACGTTTACCTGTATTCGGAGCTCACCTGTGCTAGCCGTGTGTACTACACACGTTTACCTGTATTTGGGGGAATGATTTAACAGCCACAAATCTAGAGTTTGTCTCCTGCTCACCTAAGGTTCATGGTGGGCTTTACCTGGTCTTTAATAACTTTAGGGCCTTGGCCCTATGGCGCCACCATCCTCAGTACTTTGAAGGTCACTGGAACAGGGAAGTTCAGAGCCCCTGGAAGGTTTGAGTTTTGAGAGGGTCTCACTATGTAGCTCTGATTGGTCTAGAATTAAATTTGTAGACCAGGCTGACCTGGCTTTGGTGGGATTAAACTTTTCTTTTTTGAGACAAGGTCTTTATACATAGCCCCAACTAGTCTGATAGAAGCTTGGTAGCCCAGGCCTGAGCTCATAATAACAATCCTGCCCGAGCTCTCCAGCGATGGGAGCACAGGTGTGCTTGTCCACTCCTGGGTAAAGTTGGGACACAGAGCCGGACAGTGGTGGCACATTCGGGAGGCAGAGGCAGGCGGAGCTCTGTGAGTTCGAGGCCAGCCTGGCCTATAAGAGCTAGTTCCAGGACAGGCTCCAAAGCTACAGAGAAACCCTGTCTCAAAAAAAAAAAAAAAAAAAGAAAGAAAGAAAAAAAGTGTTGGAACACAAAGCCTACTTAACCTAGGTGACCATCAGCTATTTTTTAAAATACATGTTTTTCAAAGAATTAATAAAAGCATTTTGTTTTCTGAGACAGGGTTCTCTATGCGCCCTGGCTATCTTAGAATTCACTATGTATGTAGACCAGGTTGAATTCAGGAGATCCAAGCGTTGCTTCCTCTAGAGTGCTGGGATTAAAGGTGTGCACTACCACAGAGAAAAAATAATTTTAAAAGTAGGGTTTATAGGGGCTGGAGAGATGGCTCAGCAGTTAAGAGCACTGGCTGCTTTTCTAGAGGTACTGAGTTCAATTCCCACATGGTGGCTCACAACCATCTGTGATGAGATCTGGTGCCCTCTTCTGGCATGCAGGCATACATGCAGGCAGAATACTGTATACACAATAAATAAATAAATCTTTGTTTTAAAAAAGTGGGAGTTATTCCCACGGGTGCTTTCAGAGATGGGAAGTGTTGGGTTTTCTGGAACTGGAGTTATAGGTAGTTTTGTTTTGTTTACGAGACAGGATTTCTCTGTGTAGCTTTGGTTTGGAGCCTGCCCTGGAACTTAACTCTGTAGACCAGGCTGGCCTCAAACTCACAGAAATCCACCTGCTTCTGCCTCCTGAGTACTGGGATTAGAGGCGTGCACCACCACTGCCTGGCTATACAGGGAGCAGTAAGATATCTGTTGTAAGTGCTGGGAACCAAATTTGGGTCCTGTGGAAGAGCAGTCCGTGCTCTTAACCGCTGAACCACCCTTCCAGCCCCACACCAGCCAATTCCTATCTTAGGGCCTCAGAACAATGGGAAAGGGCTAGCCTCCTGAGTCAGAGGACAGAGGCTTCAGAAGGGCAGTGCTTCCAGCAGGGCCAGGTCTTTGGATGCCTCCTAGAGTGGGGACGAATAAAACAGCTCAGGGTAATATCTAGAAGAGCCAGTCTATACCTTACTAGTCTGTTGACCATTTTTCCCTTTGTTCTTTTCTGTTCTTTTGTTTTGTTTTGTTCAAGACAGGGTTTCTCTGTAGCTTTGGAGCCTGTCCTGGAACTAGCTCTTGTAGACCAGGCTGGCCTCGAACTCAGAGATGCGCCTGCCTCTGCCTCCTGAAGGCTGGGATGAAAGGCGTGTGCTGCCATCATGGTCCAGTTTTTCCCTCTGTTCTTGAGCTATCTGAGAGCCTTGCGCAAAGGCCTGTGTGAAGGCTTCAGCCTTGGGTGTGGCACAACCTGTGTCAGCCAAAGGCTATGACTCTCACTGCCAACTGGAAAGCCCCCTGCAGCTCACTGCAAGATCTGTTCAGCAAACTTACAACACAGAGGAGAGATGGGCTTCTAAGTCCCCACCAGAAAGAAGCCTAAGGGGCAAGTCTAACCTCACCCATTGCTGGAGAAGGTTCCTGGGCACAGAAATTATATCCTGCTGGTGGGTACGTCAGTGGGGAACCCGCTTTGAAAAATCTACTCTGTTGCCATGGTTCTTTCACCCATAATCCACTGGTCTCCTTAGACTTCTTCCCAAGAGAGGTCTAGGCTGGTGTTCACTAAGTCAATAACACTCACATTTGGGCGTGGTAGCCAGAGGAGGGAGACCAGGGTATTCCCGACACTTGATAATGGGAGCTGGAGGACCAGGAGTTCAAGAGATATGATGTAAAAACAGACAAAGAACTGGAGAAATAGCTCAGCAGTTGAGAGCATTGGATGTTTTTCCAGGGGACCCTGGTTTGATTCCTAGCACCTACACAGTGGCTCACAATTGTCTGTAACTCCAGTTCCAGATCAGGTGCCCTCCTCTGTCATCCTCAGGCACCAGCATACATGTAGGCAAAACATTCATGCACAAAAACTTAAATATTAAAAAAAGGAAAAAGATGCCTATAGTCTCCCCTGGAATAGCTTGATGCCGCTCCCAGGTCTTCCGTGAACACATGGATGCACAGTAGTAAGTGCATGTGACAAGAACGTGGAAAACAGAGAAAAAGAGCGAGGAGAGTTCTGGATATGGCCATACCTTTAATTCCAGCACTCAGGAGGCAGAGGCAGAGGCAGGAGGATTCCTGTGAGTGAAAGGCTGGTCTATATAGCAATTTTGAGATCAGTTAGAGTCACATATTGAGACCCTATCTCAAAAAAAAGAGTCTTTGTTACAACAGATAAATCTTTTTTTTTTATTTTGCTTTATTGATATGAGACTGAATCACAACAGATAAATCTTAAAGATCATGGTAACCTAACCTAAAGAGCCAAACAAGTACAGTAAGAGATGTAATGCTTTTAAACGAAGTTTTTTGTTTTGTTTTTAAGATTTATTTATTATGGATCCAATGTTCTGCCTGCATGTATACCTACAAGGCAAATGAAGGCACCAGATCTCATTAAAGATGGTTGTGAGCAACCATGTGGTTGCTGGGAAGTGAATTCAGAACCTCTAGAAGAGCAGCCAGTGCTCTTAACCTCTGAG
Organism: Microtus pennsylvanicus; assembly: GCF_037038515.1. Lineage (NCBI taxonomy): Eukaryota > Metazoa > Chordata > Mammalia > Rodentia > Cricetidae > Microtus > Microtus pennsylvanicus. The sequence goes on along the minus strand of NC_134583.1, from coordinate 88,562,951 downwards.
ACATCTCTCCAGCCCCTTAAATGGAGTTTTGGTTTTTTTGAGACAGGATTTCTCTGTAGCTTTTGGAGCCTGTCCTGGAACTAGCTCTTGTAGACCAGGCTGGCCTCGAACTCTCAGAGATCCGCCTGCCTCTGCCTCCCGAGTGCTGGGATTAAAGGCATGCGCCACCACCGCCCGGCTTAAATGGAGTTTTAAAAAATAAAATTTCACAGATTTAACCCAATGCCCGTCAAAATCCCAGCAAAATTCTTCAAAGACTTCAAAAGAATGGTACTCAACTTCATATGGAAAAGAAAAAACTCAGGATAGCCAAAACAATACTGTACAATGAAAGAACTTCATGAGGCATCACAATCCCTGACTTCAAACTCTACCACAGAACTACAGTACTGAAAACAGCCTGGTTTTGGCATAAGAGCAGACAGGAGGACCAATGGAACCAAATAGAAGACCTAGATATCAATCCACACATCTTTGAACACCTGATCTTTAATAAAGAAGCAAAAAAATCAAATGGAAAAAAGAAAGCATATTTAACAAGTGATGCTGGCATAACTGGATATCAACATGTAGACGAATGAAAATAGACCCATATCTATCACCATGCACAAAACTCAAGTCCAAATGGATCAAAGACCTCAACATAAAGCCAGCCACACTGAACCTTATAGAAGAGAAAGTGGAAAGTACACTTGAACACATTGACACAGAGAATCACTTCCTAAATAGAACCCCAGTAACACAGACACTGAGAGAAACAATTAATAAATGGGACCTCCTGAAACTGAAAAGCTTCTGTAAAGCAAAGGACACGGTCAACAAGACAAAATGACAACCTACAGAATGGGAAAAGAGCTTCACTAACCCCACATCAGACAGAGGGCTGATCTCCAAAATATACAAAGAACTCAAGAAATTGGACACCAAAAGAACACATAATCCAATAAAAAAAAAATGGAGTACAGACCTAAACAGAGAACTCTCAACAGAGGAATCTAAAATGGCCGAAAGACACTTAAGTAAAATGTTCAACATCCTTAATCATCAGAGAAATACAAATCAAAACAACTCTGAGATTCCATCTTACACCTGTAAGAATGGCCAAGATCAAAATCACTGATGACAACTTATGCTGGAGAGGTTGTGGGGAAAAGGGAACACTCCTGTATTGCTGGTGGGAGTGCAAGCTGGTACAACCCCTTTGGATGTCAGTGTGGCGATTTCTCAGAAAATTAGGAAACAACCTTCCTCAAGACTCAATAATACCACTTTTGGGTATATATTCCAAAGGATGCTCAATCGTGCCACAAGGACATGTGCTCAACTATGTTCATAGCAGCTTTGTTTGTCATAGCCAGAACCTGGAAACAACCTAAATGCCCCTCGACTGAAGAATGGATAAGGAAAATGTGGTACATTTACACAATGGAGTACTACACAGCAAAAAATAAAATAAAAATAGCGACAGCTTGAATTTTGCAGGAAAATGGATGGAACTAGAAAACATTATTTTGAGTGAGGTAACCCAGACACAGAAAGACAATTATCACATGTACTCACTCATAGGTGGTTTTTAAACATAAAGCAAAGAAAACCAGCCTACAAACCACAATCCCAGAGAACTTAGACAACAATGAGGACACTAAGAGAGACTTACATAGACATAATCTACATGGGAAGTAGAAAAAGACAAGATCTCCTAAGTAAATTGGGAGCATGGGGACCCTGGGGGAGGGTTGAAGTGGGGAGGGGAGAGGAGCAGAGAAAAATGTAGAGCTCAATAAATATCAATAATAAAAAAAGAATCTAAGAACCTATCTATGCCACATGGAGTGTTCTAAATGGTGGTAATTCTGCAAACAAAATGTTCTTGGAGTTTGAAGAAGAGCGACAGCTGACAGCTGACGACTCCCAGAAATAGCAAGTCAGATGGCGATTCATATTGTGGGGACATAGGGAGGAGCGGGGGTGCCTAGGGCAGGAAGAGGGTGACCTAGCATTCTGCACAAGGCTTGGGGACAACTTGAAAAAGGTAAGATTTTTTTTTTCAAGACAGGATTTCTCTGTGTAAAAGCCCTAGTTGCCCTGGAACTAGTTCTGTAGATCAGGCTGGCCTCGAACTCACAGAGATCCACCTGTCTCCACCTCCCAAGTGCTGGGATTAAAGATGTGTGCCACCACCTTCCTCACTTTTTCTCTGTGTGGTCCTGGATCTCCGGGAACTCGATCTATAGACCAGGTTGGCCTTGAAAACTCATAGAGTTCACCTGCCTCTGCCTCTCCTGAGTGCTGGAATTAAAGGCATGTGCCACAACTGCCTGGCTGTTGGATGAAGTTTTTATCAAGACTTTAAGATCAGAAAATGTAAAATATGTCATCTGATGTATTGTTGGTTTTGTTTCAAGACTGGCTATCCTGAGTCCTTTGGGTTTCCATGTGAATTTTAAAGTCAGCTTATCAAGACCTGGAAAGACAACTGAGGTATTGTTTTCTAAAACCTTATGTATTTCGTGTGTGGGGTGTGGTGCAGCATGCACAGGTCTCTGCTACCCCGTGGGTTCCCAGGATGGAGTCTGAGTCAGCAGGCTTGTCTGCAAGAGCCTTTAATGGCTGAGTCATCCCACCAGCCCGTCAGCTGAGATTTTGACAGGGACTTAGCAGAATTGTTTTGTAGAGATTGCTTCTCTCTGGGATTGTTTTAGGAACAGATGCCTTCCCTTCTGGTTAAGAATTACATTTTTGCCTGATGCATGCCTTTAACCAGCACTCCAGAGGCAGAGGCACACGGATCTGTGAGTTCCAGCCTGGTCTATGTAACAAGTTCCAGGCCAGACATGGCTACATAGTGAGACCCTGTTTGAAAGCATCCGAGTTACCTGAAAGAGCAGTTTCTAACATGTGAGCTGCCTGCAGGCTGTGCAGTGAGCTCCGGTTTGCAGCTTCTGTGAGTGACCTCCCATGCTGGGGTGGGTTCTGTTAATGCAGCCGTCCCTGACTCATTTCTGCTCCAGTAAGTAACCCCTCACCCACATCCATACTAGTGTTGGTTCTCTGTCTGGGATGAGAAGACGTTTCTTTATATTCCTTAGAGATAATGTCCTACAACACCCTAGTGCCACCAAAAGGAAGGCAGGCAGGATACATGTCATGGTGCACTCGGAAATCAGAGGAGCATGCATCTGTCCTCGTCTACCATGTGGGTCCTTTGTCTTCCATGCAGGAATCAAAATCAGGTCAAGCACCGTTACCAACTGAGCTGTTCAGCCGCCCCAGCTGCATCCCTAGTCTGCCTTGCAGAAATCTGTGATACGTCTTCCTCCTGCCTCCTTAGAGAATGAGTCTAGGGACCAAGGAAGGCTGCCAAGCTCCCTGCTGATCCTTGGCCTTGCTGTGGTTGATCTCTCTGTGGCTCTGGCTAGGAGCTCTCTCTTACTCAGCAATCTTCACTCTTTTTTTGGTTGTTTGTCTCTGAGACAGAGTCTCTTGAGTGTTCTAGAATTCACTATATAGACCAGGCTGGCCTTGAACTTATAAAGGAGATCTGCCCACCTCTGCCCCCAAGTGCCAGGATTAAAGATGTGTGGCACCTCACTCAATCACAATCTTCGTTCTTGCTGACCACTTTAATCTGTTGGTCTCCATGCCATATCTCCCTGACCTCTCCTGACCCCGAAGTATTCTGACTTCTGCTCCATCCCTTCTCTCAGCTCAAGTGTCTAATTGTCTCCCTAACAAGTGTCTTTCCTGAATCTCCCATTTAACTTCCCTTAGCAGTTAGTCTTGTGGTCACCTGAAGTCACTACAAAAAAAAAAATCTCTGCTAGCCTGGTGTGGAGGCTCACACCTTTAAGAAAATTTTTGGCTATCCTGGCTCCAGAGTGAGACTGATGTGGGATTCCACTCTGTATGCCGTGAATATGTTGTATTACCACTGGTTAATAAAGAAGCTGCTTTGGCCTATGGCGGGGTAGAATACAGCCAGGCTGAAAGAGATATACAGAAAGAGTAGGTGGAGTCAAAGAGACACCATATAGTTGCCCAAGAAGACGCCAGAAAAGAACCTTACCCGATAGACCACAGCCTCATGGCAATACCACAGATTAATAGAAATTTGTTAATTTAAGGTGTAAGATCTAGTTATTAAGAAGTCTTAGCTAAGCCAGGCGGTGGTGGCACACACCTTTAATCCCAGCACTCGGGAGACAGAGGCAGGCAGATCTCTGTAAATTCGAGGCCAGCCTGGTCTACAAGAACTAGTTTCAGGACAGGCTCCAAAGCAACAGAGAAACTCTGTCTCAAGAAAACAAAACAAAAACAACTCCCCCCACCCCGAGCTTCTGAGCTTATAGGCCAGTGTTGCGATTAATATAGTTTCTGTGATTATTCAGGAACGAAAGAGCAGCCTCCGTTTACATAAGATGGTAGAGGTAACCACCTAAACCACAACATAGGGGCTAGGAAGACGACTCAACGGGTAGAATCTTTCTGTGAAAGTGTGGCGATCTGAGCGGCATTCCCAGAAGCCACATAAAGGTGACAAGCGAGAGGAGGCTCCACAAAGTTGTCTTCTTACCTCCACACACAGGCTTTGTCAGAAGCTTTATCACTCATACACAACAATAATTAATAAACAGAATAAGTGAATGAATGACTGGAAAGAAATGGCTGATGTTGTGAGTAGTCAGATCTCTGGGCTTGACTCACTTGGATTTGGTGTTTCACCTCTCTCCTGGTGCTGGAGCCCCTACTCCCAAGGAGTGGGAAAACCAGGCTTCCCTGTTCTTACCCCCCATCCCATTCTGCTATCCCGTTGTTGTGGGGCACAGGGATAGAAGCAGGAAAGTGGTAAGGAGTCGGCAGTAGCCGCTCCAGACGGTGGAGGAAAGCTATTCCAGCAGAATGCACTGCTCTCGCCGAGGACCTGGGTTCAGTGTCTGGTGCCCACACGGTGGCTCCTGACCCTCCGTAACTTCAGTGCCAGCAATCCAGTACCCACTCTGGCCTCCCTGGGCACATGGTGCACAAACGTACATTCAGACAAAATAACCAGACAGATATCAAAAGTGAAAAATAGAAAATGCTGCTCCTATCTGCAGGTACTGCCTGGCTTTCTGGCCACCGTTACAGATCAGCTCCAACTTCAGCTCCAACAAAGGGCAGCGCCTCTGCTTTGACTGCTCCACTTTTCTTCCACTTGGCGGCACACACAGACCCATCCTATTGGGCTCCCTTGGCAGGGTCCATTCATTTTCACCCTAGAGCCAGTCAGTTCTCATTGCTAGGCCCATCCTCCACGGAGGTCACCTGCACTGCTGACCCCCTGGGCCACCACCACAGCAGCAGCCTCTTGAGTCTCCTTGAAGCATTCAGTACTGGATCTGGAATTAGCAAACAATTCAGCAGGGCATGTGACACATACCATTAGCCCAGCACTCCACAGAGGCAGGCAGATCTCTGAGTTCAAGACCAGCCTGGTCTACAGAGTGAGGAGGAGGAGGAAGAGGAGGAGGAAAAAAACGGAGACAAAGGTTCACTAGTGCAGGGCAGGCCTAGGATCTCAGCAGGATACCATTTCTTTCCAAATCAATGTTGTTACCAACTTACTCCCGCAAAATCCACCACAGGGTAGCCGGGCGGTGGTGGCGCACACCTTTAATCCCAGCACTCAGGAGGCAGAGGCAGGCGGATCTCTGTGAGTTCGAGACCAGCATGGTCTACAAGAGCTAGTTCCAGGACAGGCTCCAAAACCCACGGAGAAACCCTGTCTCAAAAAAAAAAAATCCACCACAGGGGACTGGCAAAATGACTCAGCAGGCAAAGGTGTCTGCCAACAAACCTGATGACCTAAGTTTAACTGCCAGATCTGCACGGTGGAAGGGGAGAGGTGACTGCTTCTGTAAGTCCTCTATGTTCACGTGTGTCCCAGGGCACACACCCCGCCCTACATACACAATCATATAAAAATAAATAAATCTACCCTTGGAGCTGGGGGCATGTTTCAGTAGGTAGGATGTTTGCCTAGAATGTATAAAACTGTGGGTTCAATGTTCAGCACCGAATAAATGAGGCGTTGTGGTGCACATCTGTAAGCTGGAGCAGAGAGGTAGAGGCAAGTTCAGAAGTTCAAGTTTATCATTGTCAGTGTAAGAAGTTCAAAGCTAGCCAGGACAATATGAGACCCTTTCTGGGAGGAAGGAAGGAAGGAAAAGGAAAGGAAGAAAAGTTCAACTTTAATTTGTTTATATTTCTGACAAGGACAAGGACTTCAAAAGGGGCAAAATGTGGGTCACGTTGACAGGACTGAAAAGACGGCTCAGAGGATAAGAACACTGACTGCTCTTCTAGAGTACTGGGCACAAAACAATACAAACTTCAATTGTTCCAAAACCAATGAAGAAAGTTATAGGCTAAGACTCCACCCAGACACGGCCATACTGGCCGGACTCAGTGATGCCGGCTGGTAATCTCAGCACTCAGGAAGGGAGCGGGAAGAACAAGTTCAAAGCTATCCTCAGCTACACGTAAAGCATGAGGCCAGCCTGGGCTATACAGGACACTGCTTAAAGAAACAAACAAAAATCTCCTATAAAACAGAAAGAAAAAGACAAAAACTCAGTGAGGGGCTGTGGCTGTGCTCAGGGCTGGGTGTGCACTCAGTGGGAGGGCTGTGGCTGTGCTCAGGGCTGAGTGAGTGTGCACTCAGTGGGAGGGCTGTGGTTGTGCTCAGGGCTGAGTGTGCACTCAGTGGGAGGGCTGTGGCTGTGCTCAGGGCTGAGTGTGCACTCAGTGGGAGGGCTGTGGCTGTGCTCAGGGCTGAGTGTGCACTCAGTGGGAGGGCTGTGGCTGTGCTCAGGGCTGAGTGTGCACTCAGTGGGAGGGCTGTGGCTGTGCTCAGGGCTGAGTGTGCACTTAGGATTCATGAGGCTTTGTGTTCCAATCCTAAAACCAAATAAAAAGGGGGATGAAGCTGCAGTGATGCCTCAGTGGCTACCCAGTCATAAGAACCTGAGTTAGATTCCCAGCATCCACATAGAGAAAGCTGAGAACTTGAGGGCATGGTAGCACATGACTTTAATCCCAGTGCTATTGAAGCAGAGGCAGACAGAACTTTGTGTGTTCAAGGAGAGCCTGGTCTACATAGTGACTTTTAACCAGCTAGGGCTACATGTGAGACACTGCCTAAGATAAAATAAATATAAACAAAACAACAAAATCCATAGAAAAATCAAAACAAAAGCAAAGTACATATACACACAGGCACACCCAGAAAATCTAAGATCAAAGCACAGCCATTCTCAGCTCTGACTTACTTGCTGCCTCTGGAGGGCATGCTATCCAGTGGACTGGCTCAGCCAGAGGCTTGGGGAGCAGAGTAATTGTATAAGATCTCATGTGTAAATGGAGACCATTCATTCATTTCTCGGCTGCCCAGACCCAAATAATCTTAGTGTCCTCATTGTTGTCTAAGTTCTCTGGGATTGTGGTTTGTAGGCTGGTTTTCCTCGCTTTATGTTTAAACCACCCATGAGTGAGTACGTGTGATAACTGTCTTCCTGTGTCTGGGTTACCTCACTCAAAATAATGTTTTCTAGTTCCATCCATTTTCCTGCAAAATTCAAGCTGTCATCATTTTTTTCTGCTGTGTAGTACTCCATTGTGTAAATGTACCACATTTTCCTTATCCATTCTTCAGTCGAGGGGCATTTAGGTTGTTTCCAGGTTCTGACTATGACAAACAAAGCTGCTATGAACATAGTTGAGCACATGTCCTGTGGCACGATTGAGCATCCTTTGGATATATACCCAAAAGTGGTATTATTGAGTCTTGAGGAAGGTTGTTTCCTAATTTTCTGAGAAATCGCCACACTGACATCCAAAGGGGTTGTACCAGCTTGCACTCCCACCAGCAATGTAGGAGTGTTCCCTTTTCCCCACAACCTCTCCGGCATAAGTTGTCATCAGTAATTTTGATCTTGGCCATTCTTACAGGTGTAAAATGGAATCTCAGAGTTGTTTTGATTTGCATTTCTCTGGTGACTAAGGATGTTGAACATTTCCTTAAATGTCTTTCAGCCATTTTAGATTCCTCTGTTGAGAGTTCTCTGTTTAGGTCTGTACTCCATTTTTTTTTTATTGGATTATGTGTTCTTTTGGTGTCCAATTTCTTGAGTTCTTTGTATATTTTGGAGATCAGCCCTCTGTCCTGATGTGGGGTTAGTGAAGATCTTTTCCTATTCTGTAGGCTGTTGTTTTGTCTTGTTGACTGTATCCTCTAGCTAACTTTTATGTCTTAAATTAACCCATTTCTATTAATCTGTGTATCGCCACAAGGCTGTGGCTTACCAGAAAGGCTCTGGCAGCGTCTCTCTCCTTTGGCAGCTACATGGCATCTCCCTGACTCCATCTACTCTCTCTAATATATCTGTTTGGATTTCCCACCTGGCTTTATTCTGCCCTGCCATAGGCTGAGGCCGCTTCTTTATTAACCAATGGTAATAAAACATATTCACAGCATACAGAGGGGAATCCTACATCACTGATGAGGCTCAACCAAGCTGAAGGCAGGCTGAGGAACATGACATGCCTCACGTATCAACTGTGTGGACATCTTCACAGGACTTGAGGGTCCTTTGAGATGACAAGTTCTGATGTTCCTTTCACAACAGATAGGCAAACATAGGTCTAAAGAGGTAGGGAGCTTACACCAGCCCAGGAGGCAGAGGCAGAGTGCAGTCCTGGGTCCTGTTGAACGCCATCTCTGGAAGGAAGTCAGCATCATACATCCTGGCTGACCCCTACCTAGTACTCTTGCTAGAGTCATTCAGACTGGTCATAGCCTGGTTGTCATGGAGATAGCAGAGAGGGCAGTTCCAGAGCTGGCAGATGGACGTGGGAGACGGCAGGGTACCAATATGCTAAACCCTGACCAACTGCTGACCAGGACCATATCGGAGAGACCAAAGCAGAGCACAGAGCCCTTGGCTCCAGGGACGGCCACAGGGTTGTTCAAACTTCTATCAAGCATCTCTCCGGAGAAACAGGTGAGGGAGGCAAGCCCAGCTGGGGAACTTCCAACTGCTCAGCAGCATCTTCGGCCAAGAGAAGCTAGGGCTGCCTGAGGTCTCGAGGAAACATAAAACTAGAGCTAAGATTCTGGTAACAGTTAGCAAAGCCTGGGGCAGGTACACAGAGGACAGACAGATGGAACAATTTGGGAACATGGCAGGGCAGAAAGGGCTTTTAGGAAATAAATCACTTTCTTCCACTTTTGTTGCACTAAGTCCAGAGCCCTGTGTGACAGCCAAAAGAATGCTAGCCTTGGCTGTTGTTGTTTTGTTTGGGAGGTGGTGGTGGAGGATTTGTTTGTTTGGTGGGCTCCCACCAAATTATCTGGGCTGTCCTAGACCTCATAAGCCTCCCATCTCAGTTTCCTGGTATCCGGGGTTACAGGCATGTGTCATCACACCCAGACAGTTTCCTAGATTTAAAGAAGACATGCTGGTGCAGCCTAAGCCTGTCATTCCAGCACTTGGGAGGTGAAGGCCCGAGAAGCAGTAGTCAGAGTTACCCTCCGCCATGCAGGGGTGGCACATGCCTGCTAATGCCCGCACTCAGGAGACAGAGGCAGGTAGATCGCTGTGAGAGCGAGGTTAGCCTGGTCTACAGAGCGAGTTCCAGGACAGCCAGGGCTACAGGGAGAGAAACTGTCTCAAACAACAAAACAAAACAAAAGCTATCCTTAGCTACACAGTGAGTTTGAGACCATCCTTAGCCCCTATCTCAACAAAATGCAAAAACTAACAACAACAATATAAGATCTATTGATGGAGCCGGGCAGTGGTGGCGCATGCCTTTAATCCCAGCACTCGGGAGGCAGAGGCAGGTGGATCTCTGTGAGTTCGAGACCATCCTGGTCTACAAGAGCTAGTTCCAGGACAGGCTCCAAAGCTACAGAGAAACCCTGTCTCGAAAAACCAAAAAAAAAAAAAAAGATCTATTGATGGGGATCAGTACGATAACCCTATATACACAATAATTAAGTCAGGTAAATTATTATCTCTGTGCTGGGAACATTTGGACACTTCTCTCACAGCAGAGTTCAATGGTGACAAATTTGGGATTTGGAAACAGTGACAACATGTATTGGTCCCAGCTCCACCACTCACCAGTCATGTGGCCTCTCCTCTTGGAAGTGCAAGAGCCTAACTCTGCCTGCAAATGGGTAATAGCAAGCCCCACTTCCTTGGGTGTTTTTGGAAAGGTCAAATGTGTAACTCCCTAAAGATCTGGTGCCTTAGCAGCTACAGCTTTTTATTTTATTTGCGCGTGCGCACGCACGTGTGTATGTGTGTATGTGTGTGTGTGTGTGTGTGCAAGTGGAGGTCGGAGAACAACAGGTAGGTGTTGGTTCTCTCCTATCACATGGGTCTCAGGGATCAAACTCAGGTTGTCAGGCGTAGTGACAATTGCCTTTACCTTGTGAGTCACCTCCCCAGCTTTGTCTGCAGCTTTTGCTATTTTAACAGAAGAGGCAGTGAGTTTTAGGGACAGCATGGAAATGAGGAAGCCCCTGGGGAGGTACAGAGTGGTACAGAAGCTGTCCTCTCCCCGGTCCTGCCCAGGCAAGTCTTGGAAGTGGCGATAGCCTTCAGAGTCAGAGCTGCCAGCTGCAGAGGTCTCAGAGTGCAGGGCAGAGGACAAAGAAAGAACGCAAGACCCGGAGGCGGAACAAGAAAGGACAAGGCTCAGCTGAGGCCGAGGAGTAAGTGACTGGGGATGGACTGGGGTGGGGGTGTGTGTGGATGGACTAGGGACCCTCACTGACTTCTGTCCTCTCCTTCAGTCTGTTCAGTTCACCTGCTCGGAAACCTTCCTTTCCTTTCCAGTGGGCCTGGGAGAGCTTCATCATAGATGGTCAGGCTCTGCTTCAGCCAAGCTCCTGCGTGGCCCATGGCCACCGAGCCCCGATTTTGCCCCCAGCTGGGCTCCAGCTCAAGTCCAGGCGCAAGTCAGTAAGCAGCCTCTCAGAAGACCTTGGCTTCTGCCAGAAGACAGAAGTACAAAACCTGGAGAAGAGAAATCAGATAGGGACCTGGGGCAGCAAAACCCTCCCTCTTGGCAAAGCAGAGATCCAAGGGCTGGAACGAAGCAGCCAGGGTGGCTTCTGGCCACCAGGAAAAGGGTCAGGGTCAGAATGTGAGGATGCCTCGGAGGTGGAAGGCCAGGATGCAGAGGAGACAGAGAAGATTCTGAGCCCTGGGGAGCGGAGCTTGATCTCGGAGGAGGAGTGGATCTCAGAGGTGACAGAGGAGGAGGAACACAGCGCCCCCAACAGGAGGAAAGGCAGCTCTCATAATAAGGGGAGGAATTCTGGAGAAAAGGCTTCGAAAGGGGAGCTGCAGGGCCACAGCCAGGGAAGCAGCTCCAGCTCCAACAGCCTCCGAAAGCTGCAGAAGGAGAAGTCAAGGGCCAAGGAGCTGAGGGGGCCCTGGGACCTAGAGCGGCTACACCGGCAGTTACAGGAGGAATTGGATTGTGGTGAGCGCAGCCAGGAGGCTTGAGGTGCCTGGAAGCTGTGGGAGACCGGCACTCGGAAGGTTGGGGTGGTGGTAGGGATAGGTAGTAGAGGCTGGGGTGAGCTAGGGATTGTCTGGTTGCTGGATAGGACTCCCAGTGACCCAGGAGACGACGTGATCTTGATTTGATTTCCCCATTCACAGGTCCCCAAAAGCAGACCTGGAACGCATTGCGGGCAGCTGTCCAGGCCTCTACCAGGGGTAGGAGGACCCCTATCTTGGGAGATGATGAAAGTTACTTACCTACCAACTTCCCCAATCGCACCTTCCATAAACGGCAGGAGGCCACCAGGTGAGGGAAAAGAGGAAGGAGAGCAAGAACTGAGGGCGAGGGTAGGAAGAGACCAGTTTTACATGTGAGTCTCTTCCTAGTCCACCCATTCACCAGGTTTCCTGATCATCCACCAGCCTTCTCTTGATAGTGTCCGTCTGTCTCCTTGTTCTGCTGCACTGACACACGCCACTTTTCAGCCTTTCTTTTCTCCTATCCATCCGACAGCCTATATTTTTTAAAAAAGATTTATTTATTATATATACAGTGTTCTGCCTGCGGGTCAGAAGAGGGCACTAGGTCTTATTACAGATGGTTGTGAGCCCCCATGTGGTTGCTGGGAATTGAACTCAGGACTTCTGGAAAAGCAGTCAGTGCTCTTAACCTCTGGGCCATCTCTCCAGCCCCATCCTTCAGCCTATTGATGTAACATATATTGTCTTCTTGTGAGTCCTCAGGACAGAAGGGAGGGAAGACTTGGGCCAGTCTCAAGTCCAAGGTCTACAAAAAAAGATGGATGGCCAATGTGTTTAGTTCCAGTTGCTCCACTTGGGCTAGAACAAGAGACTAGCGGCTCAGAGAAGCCTGGAGGCAACTGTTAGCCAAGGGATAATGAGGGCCAGAACCATGTGCCGGTGTGGATGGAGAGAAGAGGACCCACTCCAGAGTTCTATAGAAACCTAGTTTGTGTGTGTTGAGGGGTGGGGTCTCGAGAATGCTAGGCTCTACTATTGAGCTATATCATCAGTCATGAAATCTAAAAAAAATATTATATTTTGTCTGTTGTCTACGTGTGCAGGCATATGGAGGGGACTTAGCTCTCTCCTTCCACCATGTGAGCCTGGGGGATTGAACTTACATTGTCAGGATTGGCAGCAAGTTCCTGACCTGAGCCATCTTGCTGCCCAGCCCTGAGATTCTTAGACCCTGACTTAGTGGGCCTTGGGGACCGATTAGAAGTGGCATGTGGGGTCCCTCTGTTTCTCTTTCTCTCTCTCTGCCTCTCTGCTCTTTTCCCTTCTCCCCTTCCCCTTCCCCTCTGTAACTAAATAAATATCCAAACTCATTCTGAAAAAAAAAAGAAGTGGCATGTGAGGTTGGGGAAAATTCAAATTCATATTCTCAGCATTTTTTTTTTCTGATGAGAGGAAGTATTGAAGCCCAGTCTCATGTAGCTCAGGCTGGCCTTGAATTTATCATGCAGCTGGAGCTACCTTGAATTTCTGATCCTTCTGGATCCTTCTGTCTTTGTCTTGGTGCTGGGATTACAGATCTGCACCACCACCCTTGGTCATCAGAGTCTCAGAGTACCCTAATAACCCTTTCTTACAGATTTACTCTTTGTTAGTTTAAAATTATGTGTATGTATGGCTACATCAAACTAATTAAAGTGTGTATTAGCATACATATTTTCTAAAATGAACACTTAAAATTTAATCTCTTAGCGATTTTCAAATCCACCGTAAATCTTGTGAAAAATCATAACCACTATATTGTAGATTTGTTTCTCTGTGTAGTCCTGGCTGTCCTGGAACTCACTCTGTAGACCACACTGGATTCAGACTCTGTCTCCCAAGTGCTGAGATTAAAGTGTGTGCCATCACACTTGGCTGGTTTTTTTTTTTTTTTAAGAAAATTTATTTATTTATTTATTTATTTACAGATGGTTGTGAGCCACCATGTGGTTGCGGGAATTGAACTCAGGACCTTTGGAAGAGCAGGCAATGCTCTTAACCACTGAGCCATCTCTCCAGCCCCTGGCTGGTTAGTTTTTATACTTTTTTAAGAATTATTTTTTATGGCTGATGAGATGACTCAGCAGTTAGTTCAATTCCCAGCAACCACATGGCTGACAACCATTTGTAATGAGCTCTGGTGGCCTCTTCTGGTCTGTAAGCATACATGAAGGCAGAACACGCTATACATAATAAATAAATCTTAAAAAATATTTTAAAAAATTATTCTTTAGTGCCAGGTGGTCGCAGCGCACACTTTTAATCCCAGCACTCAGGAGGCAGAGGCAGGCGGATCTCTGTGAGTTTGAGGCCAGCCTGGTCTACAGAGTGAGTTCTAGGACAGGCTCCAAAGCTACACAGAGAAACCCTGTCCAGAAAAACAAAACAAAAATTATTTTTAAGGGGCTGGAGAGATGGCTCAGCGGTTAAGAGCACTGGCTGTTCTTCCAAAGGACCCGGGTTTAATTCCCAGCACCCACATGACAGCTAACAACTGTCTGTAACTACAGTTCCAGGATCTGATACCATCACACCAATCCACATAAAAGAAAGTTAAATAAATTAAAAAAAAAACCACAAAGATTTTGTAGTTTTTTTTTTTTTTTGGTTTTTCGAGACAGGGTTTCTCTGTGGCTTTGGAGCCTGTCCTGGAACTAGCTCTTGTAGACCAGGCTGGTCTCGAACTCACAGAGATCCGCCTGCCTCTGCCTCCCGAGTGCTGGGATTAAAGGCGTGCGCCACCATTGCCCAGCTTTGTAGTATTTTTTTAAAAAAATATTTCTATTTCTAAATTAATTTTTATTATTTATTTATTTGATTTTTATTGTGCTCTACAATTTATTTTTATTTTATGTGTGTGGGTATTTTGACTGCATGTATGTCTGTGTACCACATACATGTCTGGTGCATGTACCATGAATGTGCTTCATGCACAGGAAGGCCTGAAGAGGGCACCGGATCTTCTGGGACTGGAGTTGGTTATTAAGTAGCTAGCGTGTGGGTGCTAGGAATTGAACCTACCTCTTCTGTTACCTACTGCGCAATCTCCCCAGCCCTAAGATTGATTTATTTCATGTGAATGAGTGTTGTGGAGGCTGTGAGCGGGGCCCCTGGAAGAGAAGCCAGTGCTCTACCACTCCCACCCCTGCCATGTCTGGTACTAGCTATGTATTCCAAAGGGCATTGAACTCGCTACAATTCTCCTGCTGCAGCCTCCTGTGTTCTAGCATTATAGGTCTATATCACAATGCTTGACCTTTTTTTATTTTCTGTTTTTAAATTTATTTTGTGTGAGTGTAGGCATGTGTGGATAGTGGCAGTACCTGGTTCCCTGGTTCTCTCCTACCACTCTGAGGCAGGATCATTCTCTTCTTTTCTTCCTTCCTCCCTTTCTTTTTTCTTATTTTGGTTTTCTGAGACAAGGTTTCTCTGTGTAGTCCTGTCTGTCCTAGAACTTGCTCTGTAGACCAGGCTGGCTTCAGATTAGAGATCCTCCTGTCTGTGCCTCCCGAGTGCTGGGATTAAAAGCGTGACCCACCACCACCTGGCAGTTAATGGTTTCTTATCAAACCAAGACACATGATATTTCCAGTCCTTTCTTCTGTTAAGAAAGCTTTAAAGCCCAGGTGGTGGCACAGCCTGTAATCCCAACACTCTGGGGGTGGAGGCATGAGGTTTAGCTATAGAAAGAGTTTGAGGCCAGCCAGGGATACATAAGAAATGAAAGAACGAAGTATGTAGCTAGAGACGGAGATTCCTAGAAAGGAGACAGAGTAGCCAAGGGGAAATCTTTCTGGGAGCCATAACATTTCACTACAGACAAGGCTGATGAGAGCAAACTGTCCATAATATCTGGGAAAGAATGTTCCAGGCTTGTCTACTTGCTGTTCAGCTATCCACACTTTTTGCCCACATGTTCACATCTTGATCCCTTCAACAATTTTATTCTTTCCCACACATTTATCCATCCATCTGTGCCTTGAGCTGTTAGGGACTAACCTCGCTGCTGTGGAGGAAAGGGTTAGAGACCTGCCCTTCTCAAAGACAGCTGCTGGGCAAGGTAATGGAGCGATGCAGAAAGGGTCCCAGGCTGTGGGCTGAGCTCCTCACAACCCAGGAAGCCTCGGCTGAGCTCTACAGTGCTCAGGAGGCCTGAGCCAAGAGTTAAGTACTGGATCTAAAGCTGGATGGTGGTGGCGCATGCCTTTAATCCCAGCACTCATGAGCAGAAGCAGGCAAATCTCTGAATTTGAATCCAGCCTGCCAGCCTGATCTGCAGAGCAAGTTTCAGAACAGCCAGGGCTACAGAGAGAAACTGTGCCTTGAAAAAACAAAACAATAAACAAACAAAAGAACTGGATCTCTCTGCTGAAGAAGAGGGAAAGGCTTTAAGATGGCTGCAGGCTCCGTGGAGCCTGGCTTCCATGAAATGCCATTTGTTTCCCAGGACACAGACTTCCTCCCACTCCAAGGCTTACGTGTTCCTCTATGCTTCCCTGGCCTTCCTTGAATCTCCTGATACCTCATGGACCTCTCCCTTTCCTTCCCAGAAACCTGCTGCAGGCCTGGGAACGGCAGCAGCTGGAGGAGCGGCAGCAGGCTGAGATGCGCAGGGCGCGGGAGCACCAGGTGCAGCAGAAGGTGGCTCGCTGTCTGGCAGCCTACACGCCCAGAGGGAGCCGAGGGGCCTTGACCGCTCAGCGCAAACTAGAGGAGCTGAGGTAGGAGGGAGGCTGAGCTGGGCGGCAGGCTGCAAGACCCCACAGCGGGCAGGCCAGGCCCCTCAGCTGCATTTTACAAATGGAGATGCTGAGGCCCCTGGAGAAGAGGTGGGTGAATAGTAACCCCTTCAAATATTAGATTCTCAAATTCTGTGCACAGTCATGATTTCAAGTCTTATGTTTTGGTTTCTTGGGGCCAGACACGCCTGTTATAAAAGTCCAGGACGTTTGGACATTGTGGCTCACACCTTTAATTCCAGCACTCTGGAGGCAGAGGCAGGTAGATTGCTGGGATTTGAGCTCAGCCTGGTCTAGTGAATCATAGGAAAGCCAGGGAGACTCTGTCTCAAAAATAAATTGTTGAGTGGCTGGAGAGATGGCTCAGTGGTTAAGAGTCTGCTGCCCTTACAAAGGTCCTGGGTTCAGTTCCCAGCACCCACATGGACTCACAACTGTCTGTCATTCCAGTTCCAGGGAATCCAACACCCTCTTCTTCTGGCCTCTGCAAACACTAGGCACACATATGGTACACTTATATACATGCAGGCTAAACACTCGTACATATAAAATATATATATTTAAAATGTTGAAGATTTTAGAGATAGTTATGTGATAAATAGTCCCAGGGGCTCCCCTCCTGGAGACAGTATGCATGGCCAGCTGGGATAATGAGCTTCGATGTCTTTCCATACTTTCGCTGCCCCCTTTTTGAGATAGGGTCTCTTATGTACCCCTGGTGGGCCTGGGAGCCATGCAGGTACACATGCAGGCCTGGCCGTCACAGAAATCCTTCCACTGTCTCCTAAGTACAGGGATTAAAGGTGTCACTCTGCCCAGCTCTTTCTCTTTTGCATCCTGGAGGCCCAGGCTGTCTTAGAACTCACTATCTAGACCAAGCTGGCCTTGAATATGTAGTAATCCTCCTGTGCCCGAGTGCTGGGATTAAGGCTTGTATCATTCCACCTAACTTAGACTATATTTCTAGGAAGCCACTTAACAAATCAGGCATTCTTCCTAATGGGCCATGAGTTAGGTAGTGCCAGTACCCACACAGTGCTACAGAGGCCTGAAGGAAGCCCTGCAGTTGTTTGGTTACTGTCTTAGGGTTGGCATTGCTGTGAAGAGACACCATGACCATGGCAACTCTTATAAAGGAAAATATTTAAGAGGGTGGCTTACAGTTCAAAGGTTTAGTCCATTATCGCCATGGCGGGACTTGGCGGCAGGTAGGCAGACATGGTTCTGGAGAAGTAGCTGACAGTTCTATATCTTGTGCAGGCAACAGGAAGTGCACTGTCTCATTGGGCGTGGCTTGAGCATATATGAGACCTCAAAGCCTGACTCCATAGTGATGTACTTCCTCCAAGACCACACCTACCCAACAAGGCCACCCCTCCTAATAGTGCCTCTCTCTTTGGGGACCATTTTCTTTCTTTTAAAAAAATTTATTTATTGTTTTTAATTGAGCTATACATTTTCCCCCACTCCACTTCTTTTCTCCCCTCTCCCCTTCTACCCTCCCTTCTGCCCCACGTGCTCCTGATTTCCTCAGGAGATCCCGTCTTTTTCTCCTTCCTAGGCGGGTCCATGTTTGTCTCTCTTAGGGTCATTTGCTTTATAGCCACCAGTTACCTGGCTACACTGGGTGCCTTAGTGCTTGATCTTCAGTGACAGGACACACGGGAGTCCCTGCAAAGGCCCAACCTCATGCCATAGACAACGTGACTGAGTACAGTCGTTCGAGCCCGTGACCTGACCACCTGTGGGCCCTCTCCAGGCCTGCTTTTCTTTGGCTCGGGAGGTGTGGGAAGAAGGTTCTGGTGCTGCAGCACGGCACCAAGGACTTGGCAGGGCTCAGGTCACCTAAGCTGAGTCCGTCTTCTTGTGTCAATTTCATTTTTTAATTATTATTATTATTTTTACTTTGAGACAGGATCTCTCTATGTAGTCCTAGCTGCCTGGAACTTGCCATGTAGAGCAGGCTGCCCTTAAACACAGAGAACCCCGTCTCAGCCTTCCTAGTGCTGGGATTAATGGAGTGTGCCACCGCACCAGGCTAGTTCAACCTTACAGATAACTCTATAGACAGTGTCTTTTAGGGACATGTGCTGCCTCGTTTCTCCTTATAAGGAGCTTTTTTGAACTCACAGACATCTGCCTGCCTCTGCCTCCCAAGTGCTGGATTAAAGGAGTGCACAACCACCGCCCAGCAACTTTTTCTTTTTAAAGTGTGTCAGAGGACATCCTGCAGGAGCCAGGTTCTCTCCTTTCACCATGCGGGTCCTGGAGACTGAACTCAGGCCCTCAGGCCGTCTTGCACCCCCCACCCATTTTTCTTTTGAGATAGGTCTTGTTCTGTAGTTCAGGCTGCTCTCAGATTTGTGGCAATCTGCCTGCCTCCGTCTCCCAGGAGCTGAGATGACAAGCACCTGTGCCACCATGCCCTGCTGGCATCTGTTCTTGAGTAAGCGGTAAGAATAAGGTCTGCTCTCCAGCCAACAGGTGCACGAGAGGAGTGCTAGACCCTTCTTCCTCCCTTCAGGGTGAAGGCACAGACCTTCCCTGCTAGTCCGCCAGCCTGGCTGGGACAAGTGCCACAAAGGAACGCTTTTCCCCGTGAGGTGGTTCAGCTTTACAGCCAAGACTCGTTGCTTCCCAGCGGTGGTACCTACTGGCACCAGCTCGCTCTCTCTCTCTCTCTCGCTCTCTCTCTCTCTCTCTCTCTCTCTGTCCTTTTTCTCCCTCTCTTCTTTTGGTGTGGACTTTAAGACATGTACTTCCTTTCTGACGGAAATGACAGTAGATACCCAGCAAGAAGTTGGGCATAATGACGTACACGATTCACCCTGCTACTTAGAAGGATGAAGCAGGATAGCTTGCGGCCTGGAATTTGAGTCCAGCCTGGGCAATATAGCCAGATTGTCTCAAAGACAAAACAAGCTTGGCATGTTGGTATATGCCTGTAATTCTAGCATTTGGGAGGCTGAGACAGGAGGATTGTGCTTCAGGTTAGTCTAGACTACAAAGCGCAATCCAGTCTCTAGAACCTGAATGAGTAGAAGCCTGGGGGACAGCTTAGCCAGCAAGGTGCTTACTGCACGAGGCCCGGCTGAATCCTTAGCACTCATGTTTTTTTTTTTAATTAAAAAATAACAAAGTGAACCCAGGTGCAGCTGTGTGGCCCTACAGCCCCAGTGCTTGGCATGGAAGCTTGCTGACCGCCCCCAGTCTAGCCTAGGCGGTGAGCTCCAGCGTCGTGAGAGACCCTATCTAAAAGAGGAAGATGGCCACCACAGTGGCACATGCCTTTAGTCCCAGCTCTTGGGAATGAGTTCCAGGTTAGCCTGGTTTACATAGTGAGGCCCTGTCTCAAAAAACAAAACCCCAAACTATACAAGAACAACAGCACACAGGACATCAAGCAAAAGGCAGAGTCCTAATGCCTCCACACTTGTAACCTCTCAAAGTCTCTTCTTATTGGTGAAGGCTCTTCTTAGTCGGAGCTTGTGGTCCTGGCATGGTTTTCCTAGCAGATGTTGTTTTGTTTTGTCGTCCTCCAGTGAGGAAGCTTCCTTCTCTGGCCTAGCACGGGAGGGCCTTCCCTGGGTGTCTGATGTACATACCTGAGAGCCTAGCATGAGTTTCAGGCCTTATCTGCTTATCCCTCTCATCCCATTTGTGGATTCTGCCACTCCATGCTGGGCACGTCCTATGTGCACTAACTGACAGATGTCTAGTCCTCTGAGGAGTGAGGTCAGAGGCAGTGTTAACACTGGGCTGGAGGAGCAGACTTGTAGTCTCAGCTAGCCCAGGTTGGTCTAGAACTATGTAGCAGACAGAATTTCATATCTTCCTACTCCTGTGTAGCAGGTCTTTCTTTCAACCACCAGCTCCTGAAGACAAGAGACTTCTTACTAATTATGAAAGCTTGGCCTTAGCTTAAGCTTGTTCCCAACTAGTTCTTAAAACTTAAATTAACTCATTTGTATTCATCTACATTCTGCCAGGTGGCTCGTTACCTCTCCTCAGTACTGTATGTCCAACTTCCTCTGCATCTGACTAGTGACTCTCCCACCTCAGATTCTGTCCCAGAGTTCCTATCTCTGCCTAGAAGTCCCGCCTACCCTCTCCTGCCTAACTACTGGCCACTCTGCTCTTCATTAAACCAATCAGAAGGTGCCTTAGGCACAGGCATTTTCACACAGTGTTCATAAAGATTATCCCAACACTTCTGCCTGACGAATGCTGGAATTACGGGGTTGTGGGTCACACGGAAGGAAAAGGAGCTCTTGTCAAAGCACAGATATGGCAGTTAGAGGACAACTCTGGGCTCTGGAGCTTGAACGAAAGCTGCCAGCCCTAAGTGTGGCGAGCACAATGACCTGCTGCGCCATCTTAACATTCTCAGGCTGATTTTTGTAAACAGTAAGTTTTTCTCTCATGCAGCCCAGGTCTTTTTTGTTTTTGATAGAATCGCACTCTGCAATCCAGACTGGCCTGGAGCTTACTCTGTAGCCCAGATTAGCTCTGAGTTCAGGCATTTCTACTGCTCGGCTTCCCAAATGTTAGACACCAGCTCTGGGAGATGCCCCTTTGTGCACAAGACTCTTCATCATTTCCTGACCTGCAAGAGGGGGAGAAAAGGGGTTGGGGGAGGCTGTGCAAGAAAGAGCTCAGAAGCCAGAACTGGTTCCCTCCTTGGGGGTGGCCAGAAGGTAGGGCAAGCCCTGGATACACAACCTAAACTTGGGACAGGTGCTCAATCCTACAATCTTGGATAAGTTCATGTGACTTTCCTGAGCCATCAGTAAAATGGGGCAAATAAGTCCCACCCTAATAATCCCACCCACGAAATACAGGGCCATAATGGGAATGGAATAGTTTTGTGAGCGTCAGGAGGAACCGTTATATTACTAAGCTCCAGTGAGAACCAACAGCCTCTGGCCTGGGGTGTGTCCATGGGCAGCTACCCAGAGGCCCACCTTTCTTACAGGTGCAAGGAGCGACAGCGTTTCGCTGAGTACCAGGCAGAGCTGCAGGGCATCCAGCACAGGGTGCAGGCCCGGCCCTTCCTGTTCCAGCAGGCCATGCAGGTGAGGGCTAACACCTGTGTAGGCAGACAGCCCCCTCCCTCGCTCCCCGAAAGGAGCTGCCTTGCAATGAAACAAAATTGGAGTGGGGCCCTGAGGGTTCCCCCAGAAGGCTTGGGACCCCCTTCTTAATGATCAGAGCCCCGCAGTGGCCCCAGCAGCCTTGGTGAAGAAGAGGAACCTTTCTTTTCTCTTGTCAGACCAACGCCAGACTCACAGTGAATCGGCGCTTCTCCCAGGTGCTGTCAGCATTGGGAGTAGACGAGGAACAGCTGTTGGCAGAGGCAGGCAACGTGCAGGGCCTCTCTCGGAAACACAGGTGAGGCGGGACAGGGCAGCCACACCAGCCGCTGGTCCTCCCAGTGTTCTTCATGTCACCCGGAAGGGGGGCCGAGGTTATTGTTCCCACCTCCCGATGAGGCTGGAGTAGGGCCTTACTCAGGACACAGGAACAAATGAGTCTTAAAGCTAGTCTGCAACCCTGAGCAAGAAGACGCCAAGCAGCTGGTGCCATATGTCACCCGATACCGCCCCTGACACCTTAGAATAAATAATATGGTATAGAGCAGGGATTATAAGACTCAGTTTACGGTAAAACACAAAACAGTCCAAAACAACCCCGTGACTGCAGGAGGGATGTCACTTCCCAGAGACTCACAGCCACCAAGCAGAGGAGTTAGATTTGGACTCATGGGGTGAAAGACTGCACTGAGCATGGGGTAGGACGCTGTGGAGCCCATTGACCTCCATCTGTGTCTTTAAGGAGCAACCGGTCATTTGGAGTAGAAATGGATTCCTCTTCTCAGAGCCCCCCAAAGACAGAACCCACCAGCAGCCCACCTGGAAGGCTTCCCTCCCCGACCCTGGACCCAGAACACAGTCCCTGCGATAAAAATTAAATGCTTTATGGCAAGTACGGTGTGAGATTTCTGAGGAAAGTTGGCTATGCGTTGGGGGAGAGGTAGTGGCAAGTGGGTGGCCTCGTCTTAGCTATTTCCCACATCCGTTGGGAACCCTGGCTGCACCCCGTTCCTCAGCAAACACATGCTGTGTCTTTGCTACTGAGCAGTGGGACACCTGGAAAGGAATCGGTGAGACTTTCCCATGCTTTCTCCAACGCACATATACCTGGGGACTAGAAATCCTAGTGAACAGGACCCTGCCTCTGAGGACGCCCGGTCTTGGAGCTTTATTTATTGATATCTTTTTGTTCTCTGAGATAGTCTTGGAGTGAAGCTTGCTTGCCTATTTATGTCTTTGTTTTCCGAGGAGCCTCTCCTGGAACTAGCTCTTGTAGACCAGATTGGCCTTGAACTCACAGAGATCTGCCTGCCTGTCTCTGGAGTGCTGGGATTAAAGGAGTGCACCACCACTGCCCGGTTAGGAACAGAGCTTTAAAGGAGCACACAGACCACACCAAAACATGCCGAGACGTGCGATACAGGAAGCCCCCAGAGGAGCAACTACTATTAGAAGGGGTGTGTGAGCCCTGAACTTTAAAGTCCTCCTCAAGACCAAAACAAAGCAACCAAACCAAACAAAAAGCCCAGTAAGAGAGAAAAGGCGGGAAAGCAAGACGTGGTGGCTTGCGCTTGTAATCCTAGACTGGGGCCATAGTTAACTGGACAGCCTTAAAAAAAAATATGGATGTGCCAAATTTGCACTCGAGCTCGGTGTGGGCGTGCACGCCTGAAATCCCAGCGACTCTCAGCACAAGGGAAGCTGAAACAGAGGGACTGTGGTGGGTTTGAGACCAGCTACCAGGCCAATCAGAGCTATACAGACCCTATCTTAGAAAGAAAAATGGGCCCGGGAGAAGGCTGCTCACAACCATCTATAATGAGATCTGGTGCCCTCTTCTGGCCTGCAGGTAAACATGCAGACAGAACACGGTGTACATAATAAATCTTTAAAAACGAAAAATAAAAACTAGAAACAAAGCAACAACAAAAAAACCCCACTCAGTTTCGTGGGGTTCACAGGCACAAATTCATAGAGCGTTCCTTAGCAGTCCAGAGAGCAGGTTAAAAAGACCCAATCCACCAGCAATCCAGGGAACGGAGGACGACAGCAGTGCTCGCTGGCAATTCTAGTTTATTGGGGTTGCAAGGCTGGGCCTTCGGAGCTGGTTTCTTTATGAAGATAACATGAGGTATCTTCCAGCACCGGATGCAACCTCGGCCCCGGAGCCTACTAGAAGGACAGTCCTGGAGAGGGGCCGCCCACGGAGACTTAGAGGTACAGAGCAACACGGGGGTAGCACGACAGAGAGGAAGCGGTTCCGGAGCCTCGGCAAGTGCACATGCGCAGAGACCAATACCTGGCAGCCGGGAACGCGCCGTTTTAGGAGGTTCCCAGGCGGGCCCCGGAAGCAGCCGCTCTTAGTTTCCGGCAACAGGTCGGCGGCCGCCGCGCGACCCGGAAGTATTCCCATTTTGCGTTGCCTGGGCTCGGGTGGCGGCCCGGCTCCAGACCGACGCGCTAATCATGGGGTCGTCAAAGAAGCACCGCGGAGAGAAGGAGGCGGCCGGCACGACGGCGGCGGCCGGTACCGGGAGCGCCACCGAGCAGCCTCCTCGGCATCGAGAGCATAAGAAACACAAGCACCGGAGCAGTGGCGGCGGCAGCAGCGGCGGCGAACGACGGAAGCGGAGCCGCGAGCGTGGGGGCGAGCGCGGGAGCGGGAGGCGCGGGGCCGAAGCCGAGGCCCGCGGCGGCGCCCACGGTCGCGAACGAAGTCAAGCGGAGCCCTCGGAGCGGCGCGTGAAGCGGGAGAAACGCGATGACGGCTACGAGGCCGGTGAGGGCGGGGCGGGGGCGGGGCAGGGTCTTGGGGTGCCCGGGACGGAGGGTGCAGGGTGACCCCGAGGGCCTTCTGCCTTTCGTGCTAAAGACTCCCTCTGGTTGTTGTGGATTAAAGACTGACTCCCCATGCTAAGCTTCATGAAGATTTGTGTCTTCTGTGTTGGGTGGGTGCATGAGACACGAGCATGCACAGCGGCAAGGGAAACCTGATGGGCGAATGTGTTGGGCTCGTGGTAGCGTCGTGAAGCAGTAAGATACGCCTGGGTCTGAACACCAAGGACCCTATGCTGTAAACACTGTTGAGAAATTTGCGCTTTGTGAAGATGGCAGGGAGCCGAGAGTTTGAGTAGGGAAGTGAGTTGATTTACTTTGTATGATTAAAAGGATCACTGAACTGAAAGCTTGTCAGAAATAGTAGAGACCGAGAGATGAGGGGGGTCAGCCCAGCCAGGTGAGGATTATAGTGAGTATGCATGTTTCTCCATGCTGCGGGGTGGAGAGGAGTGGACAGATTGATATAGGTGTTTAGGACGTGGAATGAACTAAATTTAGTGCCTGGACCGAGGATGGGAGGGATGAGGATTAGGGAACGTCCCCTTGAGTTTTGACCTCATCGGCCTGCTGAATTGTGTGTGGTCGTCTGTTGAAATTGCATTTAGAAGGTTAGCGGATTTGAAGCAAGGGAGAACGGCACAGTTTCGGAGCTCTGTGGTTGGTGCGCATGGGAAAACCTGCAGTTGAAGCGGGATAGAATGAATTTGGACCAGAGTGTATTCAGGAAACCAAAGAAGAGCCCTCAAATGTGTGGAGGGGGAACTAGGGTCAGAAATAGGACTTGATAAATACCAGTAGCTCAGTTGTGGGGAAAGGATCATACTTATAAAATAAAGAGTAGCCAAATGGGAGGAAAACTAAGCTGGGTCGTAGGACCTGTGCAAAGAGATAATTGCTGAAAAGATTGAGTGATTAACAGCGCCACACACCACAGGGCATTAAACAAAAACCTTTTAAACCATCATGTGTGGATCTGTACCTCGTGCATACTTGGTGCTTATGGAGGTCACAAGAGGGCATTAGCTCCCCTGAACTGAGTTAGGTTGTGAACTGCCATATAGATTCTGGGAACTAGACCTGGATCCTCTGTAAGAACCTCAAGTACTGTTATCCACTGAGCCATCTCTCCAGCCCCAAATTGAAACTTTTTGAAAATAATCTAATTGGAAAAAGGGAGATTTGGGACTTCCCAAGTCCATATAGAATATGGGATCTGGAGCCTAGGTGGAGGAGGAAGGCCCTGTTAGGTTTAAAGAACAGGAGATGAGCTGCAAGAAGTGAGGGGTAGGGGACTTGGATGTCCTGGTGGCATCTTCCTCTGTGTGATGTTTGTTGAAGTTCCCTCCTGTTGGTGGGGTGGTAGAGCAAGTCCAGAGGGCTTATTTACCTGTGTCTGCAACATCTGACCTGGAAGGCACCCTAGTCAGTATTCCTTGACTGCACACGCTGCTGTGAGCAGAGAGAGCTGTGCAGTTCAAGGTGGAGTTCTCATTCTGTCAGTAATTGAACACGGCTTCATGGAGCTGATGCTTGATCTTTTGATAGAATTTCCTGAGAACAAGAGCAGAGGGGACAGTGGAGGCTGAAGGTAGAGTACAGAGGTTTGGAGGGGCAGTGAAGGATGCAGAGGGTTGAACCACTTGGGTCAGAAAGAAAGGGAAGAGGCAGTGTTGCTAGACAGGGTAGTAGCTGCTGGGGATCTGGGGAAAGAAGGCTGCTGTTTTCTGGTGTCATCTACCCAGGTGCTGGTGAAGGGCCCTTGTCTTCGACCTTGCAGCTGGAGCCCACAGTGTTGCTTCTTGGTCCCATGTTCATGGGTCCTTTAAGCCATCCTCCTTATTGTTCTAGCTGCCAGCTCCAAAACTAGCTCTGGAGATGCCTCATCACTTAGCATCGAGGAGACCAAGTAAGTAGCCCGTGTGCTGTCTGGTTTTCCTCTGAGAGCGGGTACACCCGGCACTGTCACCTACAGAAACCCTTGCACTGCAAATGGAGCCAGTTAGAGTTGGGGTAGCCACATGAGTCAGTTAGCCAGTGTGGGAGCTACGGTGGAGGAAACTGAGACCCAAGAGGAAGGAGGGCCTTCCCCAATTAGGCGTTCCCTGATCTGGAAGCCTGTGTCTTCACGCCTTAGGCTGCTGGGATTAGGGCCTCTGCTTGTCTCCCTAGGGACACTCATTTTCGCCTTGTTTTCACCTCCTGCCTATCCATAAATGCACTTGCTACCCATTTCTCAGGTAGACCCTAATACTTCTGTCTCTTGTCTTCAGTAAACTCCGTGCAAAGTTGGGGCTGAAACCCTTGGAGGTCAATGCTGTCAAGAAAGGTGAGTGTCTGGCTGAACTGGGGCATCTAAGTGGGAAGGAAGTGGGGCTTAGCATGCAGAGGCAACTCCATTTAGTAGCCTTCCGTATGTATTGTCAGAGGGCCAAGACTTGTCCTTTGTGTCTTAGTGGGGAATCTGAGATATATTTTTCTTGTGTGGTCTTGGTACCTTCACCCTGACTTTAGGCAGGCTAAGGGACATGCACAGTTGCTGTAGGCTGTCTAAGTGGTGTTGGTTTGCTTTTATAAAAATAAGCATGCTCACCAAAAACCAAACTGACAGGAAAAGCCCACGTGATCTGAGCAGCTTTGGAAGGCATAGAGGGGAGGTTCCTGTCACACTATGTGGAGTGACAGAGGGGGACAAGGGGTGAGATAGGAATAGGGAGGTGAAAGTTCTTCCCCTCTCTTGGCCCCTTCTGGCCCCTGGGCTGGAAGGGGCAGGGTGAGTGGCTCCCTCCTCTCCCCACCAGCCATGGGCAAGCATAGCCTCACGTCTGGGCCCCCCTTCCAGAGGCGGGCACCAAGGAGGAGCCCGTGGCAGCTGATGTCATCAACCCCATGGCCTTGCGACAGCGTGAAGAACTACGGGAGAAGCTGGCAGCTGCCAAGGAAAAGCGGTTGCTGAACCAAAAATTGGGGTGAGGGTTTTCTGGCCAAGCAGGAAGACTCTCTTTGCTTCCTTGCCCCTGGGTCAGACTGGGAGAACACGTTTGGGTTCCATCCTAAGTGTCCTCCCTCCTCAGGAAAATAAAGACTCTCGGGGAGGATGACCCCTGGCTGGATGACACTGCAGCCTGGATCGAGAGGAGCCGGCAGCTGCAGAAGGAGAAGGACCTGGCGGAGAAGCGGGTGAGAACCCCTGGCAGTGTGGGGGCTTGGCCAGGGGTGGGCTGTGCTCAGGGACTTGGGTTCTCCAGTTTCACTGCAAAGCCTGTCCTTCTGTGCAGCAGCTTGCTAGGGTCCTGGGTGCCTTTTGGTCACTGAGTTGAGGTTACTGGTCATCCTTTCTTTCCCCACAGGCCAAGCTACTGGAGGAGATGGACCAAGAGTTTGGTGTGAGCACTCTAGTGGAGGAGGAGTTTGAGCAGAGGCGACAGGTGAAGCTGCAGCATCCAGAGACTTTCTGGTGGACACTGGCCTTGATGTGGGCATCCCAGAGTTGGGTGGCTTATGGCTTTTGACTTGGTTGATTCTTTGCCTGTAGGACTTGTATAGTGCCCGGGATTTGCAGGGCCTCACTGTGGAACATGCTATCGATTCCTTTCGAGAAGGGGAGACTGTGGTCCTTACCTTAAAGGACAAAGGTGAGCTGAGCTGGTTACTCCATGTGGGGTGTGGGCACTGTTAAGCTGGGGCGGTGGGAACTGTGCCGTCTGTGCTGTTTCAGGAGTCCTGCAGGAGGGAGAGGACGTGCTGGTGAACGTGAACATGGTGGACAAGGAGCGGGCAGACAAGAATGTGGAGCTGCGGAAGAAGAAGC
Source organism: Microtus pennsylvanicus (assembly GCF_037038515.1). Taxonomy (NCBI): domain Eukaryota; kingdom Metazoa; phylum Chordata; class Mammalia; order Rodentia; family Cricetidae; genus Microtus; species Microtus pennsylvanicus. The sequence continues at coordinate 88,534,891 of NC_134583.1, read as the reverse complement.
CCGACTACCTGCCCTATGCAGAAGATGAGAGTGTGGATGATTTGGCACAGGTTTGCCTGTGGGGCAGAAGCTGGGGTGGATGGTGTGTGGTGCTAAGAAAGCCACAATTCCATGGCTTCCCAAGAGTTGCCCTAGGTCCCAGCCACCCTCTTGTCTTGCAGCAAAAGCCCCGCTCTATCCTGGCCAAATATGATGAGGAGCTGGAGGGCGAGCGGCCACATTCCTTCCGGTTGGAGCAGGGTGGCATGGCTGATGGACTAAGGGAACGCGAGCTGGAAGAGATCCGGGCTAAGCTACGGCTGCAGGCTCAGTCTCTGAGCTCTGTAGGGCCCCGGCTTGCCTCTGAGTATCTCAGTCCTGAAGAGATGGTGAGTCTCTCTCCTCCTCTCGTCACACACTGCCAACGTGAGCTTGGGAGGGAAACTGAGTGTTGGCATAGCACTTGGTTCCTGGTGAGCAGTGAATGGCAGCCCACGGAAGTGCTAGTGTTGATGAATAGGGACCACTGAACCAGTGGGCCTGTGTTTATGTTCCAGTTCTGTCCCCAAAGCAGCTTGTTCCTTGCGTGAGTCACTTCACAGCCTGGGCACCCATGTGGACTGATGATGCCAGCAGCCGTCTTTGGAGGCTTGCTGTGAGGAGTGATAGGAAAATGGAGGTAGTGGTGTCCAGGACTCCACCCCACTGCTCTGTGCTCCTCTCTGAAGGTGACCTTCAAAAAGACCAAGCGGAGGGTGAAGAAAATCCGAAAGAAGGAGAAGGAAGTTGTAATGCGGGCAGATGACTTACTGCCTCTCGGGGACCAGACTCAGGATGGGGACTTTGGATCCAGGTGTGCTTCTGCACAGTGGCGGGTATGAGGGCTGGGCCAGCCTAGGGAACACCACTCACTGAACTGTGCCGTTCTCCTAGGCTTCGGGGCCGGGGTCGGCGTCGAGTTCCTGAGGTGGAGGAGGAGGCCCTGGAGGATGAGAAGGACCCTGTGGCCCAGCCCCCACCATCAGATGATACTAGAGTAGAGAACATGGATATCAGTGATGAAGGTTCGGGTTTGGCTAGCAGGGAGTGGGGTGGGTCTGTGGGCCAAGGAGGTGGTGTGAGCAGGTGTCCATGTTTCCACCAGAGGATGGGGGAGCTCTTCCGTCAGGGTCCCCAGAGGTGCTGGAAGAAGATGAAGCAGAGCTGGAGCTGCAGAAGCAGCTGGAGAAGGGGCGGCGTCTGCGGCAGCTGCAGCAACTACAGCAGCTTCGAGACAGCGGCGAGAAGGTGAGGCTGAGCATGGAAGCTGATGTGTGGTTTGGGGCCTTTCCCTGTGAGCATGTGAGCCTGCCACCCACATTCTCAGGAGTCTCCTGTGTTTGTAACATCTGGTTAGGACCAGGTTTCTTGGTTTGGTAACTCCAGGGTGGTAGATTCCTTAGGTAGTAGGGAACCATTGCCGCGTTTGCACAGAGTGAGGCTGCAGAAACCAGAGGGGACATGGAGCCCTGTTAGATCCATTGTGTGTGTGTGGAAATAGCTGGGTTATTGCCACCAGGGAGGATCTGTGGTATCACCCCAGAAACTTGGGGTCTGCCCACAGCCACTCCCTCCCCCAGGTGGTGGAGATTGTGAAGAAGTTGGAGTCTCGCCAGCGCGGCTGGGAGGAGGAAGAGGACCCTGAGCGGAAGGGGGCCATCGTGTTCAATGCCACTTCTGAATTCTGCCGCACGCTAGGGGAGATCCCCACCTATGGGTTGGCTGGCAACCGAGAAGAGCAGGAGGAACTCATGGTGGGTCCCGCTGTTCCCCTGGCCTGGTGTCTTTAAAGTGGTAGCTTCTGCTTCAATGCTCAAAGGTCGCAGGAGAGGGCTAGGGCTGCCCTAACTTCCTCACCCTAACTTCTGGTCCTAGGACTTCGAAAGGGATGAAGAGCGCTCGGCCAATGGTGGCTCTGAATCAGATGGAGAAGAGAACATCGGCTGGAGCACCGTCAACCTCGATGAGGAGAAGCAGCAACAGGATGTGAGCACTGATGGGGCGTGGCTGTAGGAACCCGGGCTCATTGTCCAGTGTCCCAGAGCTTCCACCCCCGTGGGGAGGGCACTAAACCTCCAAGAGCCAGCTGGGGAATCCGTTAAAACTGGTGTCATAGCCTGGCCTGGTGGGGGTGGCTGTTCCTCTACCCCACATTTCTCCTCTAGTTCTCCGCTTCTTCTACCACCATCCTGGATGAGGAACCCATCGTGAACAGAGGGCTGGCTGCTGCCCTGCTCCTGTGTCAGAACAAAGGTGTGGGTTCAGGCTAGGAGCCTTGGCAGTCGGGTGCTATGGTAGAGAAGGGCTGGGTGGGTGCCAATGGCTGCAGCATGATGTCCTTGGGTCTGTACTGCTACCTCTTCCTCTCAGACTCAGTGCTTTGAGTAGCTCTCCAGCTCCTGAGCCTTGGTTTGCCTGTGGTCCAGGGTAGGACCACCTGTCCCTCTTCTGTGCCTTAAAGGCTCTGATCCTTGAAGAAGTGCGCTGGGCTAGACAATACCCTAGGGTCTAGACCCCAGCTCTGCAGTTTCCTTGGGGAGGTGATGGTCTCTCACGTCTGTTTTCTTGGTCTGTAAACCAGATGTGACATGTTCACATGCTGAGCAAGGCTCTGAGAGATGTTAGCACTCATGTGAGCTGGGGCCCCGGGGCCTGCTTTACTCAGGCTGTCTTGGCTATGTCTGCCTGAGGCGTAGGCCTCCTGGGTATCACAACTTCTCTGTCCTCAGGGCTTCTGGAGACCACAGTGCAAAAGGTGGCCCGGGTGAAGGCTCCCAATAAGTCACTGCCCTCAGCCGTGTACTGCATCGAGGATAAGATGTGAGTGTGGCAGTGAGGGCAGGAAGCGGGGCAGATGTGAGCATGTCTGTGACACAAAGCTGGGCTGCTCTGAACACGCAGTAGACAGCGGGCAGCTCACATTGCACCCCTCTGCCTGGGTCTAGGGCCATCGATGATAAGTACAGCCGGCGGGAGGAGTACAGGGGCTTCACCCAGGACTTCAAGGAGAAGGACGGCTACAAGCCTGATGTTAAGATTGAGTACGTGGACGAGACGGGCAGGAAACTGACTCCCAAGGAGGTGAGCAGGGTGCCCTGAAGACAGGGCCATGTCAAGGGTGACTAGGTCAGGATGGAGCCAAAAACACCCTCACCCCCAGCAAGGCAGGGCAACACTCCAGTGTTGGGGAATATTGTTTTAAGGTGTGTTACTCTTGTTTCTGTTGCATTTGTTTAACTCTGTGAAATTGTGGTACTTTGCCTAAAAAACACTCAATGCTCTAATAAAGAGCTGAGGCCCATAGCGAGGCAGGAGAGAGGACTAGACAGGGCTGGTAGGCACACAGGATAAATATGAAGTGAAATCTGGAAGAAAGGGATATGGGAATGAGGGGAAGAGGACTTCAGGGGTCAGCCATCTAGCTACGCAGCCCAGTACAGAGTAAGAAGGAAAAAAAAGGTATCAGGAATAGAGAAAGATAAAAGCCCAAAGGCCAAAGTAGATGGGATAATTTAAGAAAAACTGGCAAGAAACAAGCCAAGCTAAGGCTGGGCATTCATAACTAAGAATAAGCCTCTGGCCTGGTGGTGGTGGCAGACACCTTTAATTCCAGCACTTGGGAAGCAAAGGCAGGTGGATCTCTGTGAGTTCAAGACCAGCAAAAAGAATAAGCCTCTGGGTGTGATTTATTTGGGAGCTGAATTGTAGGCTCCGCCAAAGTCCAAAGAGTGAAAGAGCAAAAACATTCCGGGGGCCTGACTGCCTTGGGGACCTTGTGAGGTGATAGAACCTTGCTTCTATTGCTCTTTGGTGGGCACAGCACAGCTGTTTCCACGGCTCTCGGGAAGATTTGACACCCATGCTGCCTGTTGTACCCAAAGCCCCCAGCCTGAGGGTGTTCATCCTTGGGGCGGTATCCAGGCTTCTGACTCCCATCCCTATCATGTATGTTAGCTCCACATTTGCTGGGCTCAGCCCCAGCTCCCAGAGGCAGGGTCTCACCCTATATTCCAAGCACCCGGGTTGCACACAACCCATGTATGATGCCCAGATCTAGGTCCTTGTCCCATCTCTTCTCTTCCTAACACTTGAGCCTAATCCTGGGTTGGGGGAATCAGCACTCCCAGTCGCTGTTGCAAAGCTCCTAGTGGATGTGTGTGTCTCTGGTGTCCTGGCCTGGCATTTCTGATGTTCCTGTGTGTTTTGTATCCCCAGGCCTTCCGGCAACTGTCCCACCGCTTCCACGGGAAGGGTTCAGGCAAGATGAAGACTGAGCGGCGAATGAAGAAGCTGGATGAGGAGGCGGTGGGTCTCTGGAGGTGGGGGGCTCTGCATTTTGGCTGCTGTAGGATATTCTGTCTGCACCCCTGTGCTGACTTTACTCTGGCTCCGCAGCTCCTGAAAAAGATGAGCTCCAGTGATACGCCCCTGGGCACTGTGGCACTGCTCCAGGAGAAGCAGAAGGCCCAGAAGACACCATACATCGTGCTCAGTGGCAGTGGCAAGAGCATGAATGCGTGAGTAGAGGGCCTGGTGGGGGGGGCGGGGCACTGCGTACCTTCTCTCCAGTCTCACATCCCTTTGCTCTCTTCCCCCTGCAGGAACACCATCACCAAATGAAGCCACCTTCCTTCCTTCCCCTCCCAGATGTTAAATAAAGTCCCCTCCTTATTTTTTCCTTCCTGGTCATGCTCAGTCTAAGATCAAACCTAGGAAGCAAGACAGGCTGTGCCTCAGGTCATGGTCGGTTCTGTGACCTGGCGAGTTCCTGAGCCTCCGTTAGCCTCAGTACTGACATTTGAACAATGGGAATGCTTGCTTCCCACATGAGCCTGCAGTGAGTGCAGTCTCACTGATTATAGATAGAGGAGCAAGATGGGGCAGGTCCTTACTGTGTGACTTGAAATCTAGTAAGTAGCAGAGGTGACAAGGGAAACCAGCCCCTGCCCTCAAAGGACATTCCTCTATGGGAGCTGACTCAGCGGGAACAGAAGCCCCTCCACCTAATGGTGCGGTCCCTGTTACACCTTGGCTGAGTTGGCTTCGTCATTCCAAGTGGTTGTTACTTGTAGAGACTTGGTCACATGGGTGTTGCTAGGGCTGGACCAGCCACTACCCTGTAATTTCCCTGGCTATAGTTTTTAGGGTGCCCAGCACTACCTACCTTTCCTAGTAGGGCAGAGATGCCACCTCCTGTCACCTGGGGGGAGGGCACTAGCATCAAGGGACTGGATTTGGCTTCTGAGTTTCACAGTTTACTGCTTTGTGACTTAGCTGAAGTTACTGAGTCTCGGGCTCTGAGCTGCAAGAGGAAGGCATGATCTCTGAATCCTGCTCAGGCTTCATTGAGAAGCCATGTCACCTCTAGGCCTCTTTGAACATGGTATGTCATGGGAAGGCAGGGGTGTCCCCATCCAGATAGGCTTCATAGGTACATCTTGGCTCTCAGGGTATGGTGACAGGAACACAGGCCAGAAGTCCAGTGCCAGTTGTACCTTTGTTCCTTGGTCTGGAGCCCTTGTCCCTTCAAGCTATGCCTGCATCCTTCTGAGGTCCTGAGGTCATCTTCCAGCCTGGTGCTCTGCCTACTGCTTTGGCCCACCTGTTACAGAGATTTACTGTAATATACACCAATAGATGGATGTGACAATGACATTACCCCAGCATAAATAAAAACCAGAAGGAGCAGTTATGAGGCATGACTGATGAATTGACAATGTGGAGGGCTCAGTGGCAAGCGTGAGAGGCTGTTTTTCTGCTGTTTCTGGATATTTTGAAAATTTCCATTTTAAACTAAAAACATGTTGGCTTAGCAACAGAAAGCGCACAAGGATGTACCTAACAATGCTATAATCCACGGGCATTGACAGATGGGTAAATAGTTATCTCTGTGACGGGATTGAAGGATGTGTGTGCATCTCATGCATATGGAAGGTGACCAGATGTGGAATTGTGCCTGCTTCCAATCTACAATGTAATGGGCAAATTTAATTTCTATTAGGAGTCAGAACAGGCTGGGTAGTAGTAGTGCAGCCTTTAATCCCAGCACTTGAGGCAGAGGCAAGTGGATCTCCGTGGGTTCGAGGCCAACCTGGTCTACAGAGTGAGTTCACTAGGACAGCCAGGGCTACATAGAAACCTGTCTTGAAAAATAAAAGTCACAACGATAGTTGGGGGTGGGCTCTGAAAGGGAACAGATTAGGTCTCTGACCCCAAAAATGCCTCTGTGACCTAAAATGACCCACAGAATATATTTTCTGCTTGAACACTTTCTATGTGAACTAATGGTTTCTATTCTATTTTCTGTTAACAGTTTTTCTTCCCTTTTTTTTTTTTTTGAATTGAGGGTTTTTATAATGTTTTATATGGGGATGGGTGTCTCGCATGTGTGTGTCTGTTTACCACATTTCTTGCCTGGTGGCTGCAGAAGCCAGAAGAGGGGTTGATCCACTGGAACTGGAGTTACAGATGTGACTCCACACAGTTGCTGAGGATGGAAACCCTGGTTCTATGGAAGAGTAGATAATGCTTGGAACTGCTGAGCAAGTTCTCAGCTCCCCCCAAAGAGAGTTTATTAAAAGATATTTTAAATGTAGATCTTAAGCATAAGGGTTAAGAGACACTCAGAAAGCAAAATGTACACAACTCAGAGTTGCTTGAATTATGGTTTTTAAAATATAAATTACATATATATGTCTACAAGAGCTAGTTCCAGGACAGGCTCCAAAGCTGCAGAGAAACCCTGTCTTGAAAAAACAAAACAAGTCCAGAGAAGATAAATTTATATTTAGCTTTAACCCACCTGGTCTATTTTTCCATATATATATACATCTATATTTAAACATATGTATACTCAAGGATACTTAGTATCATAAAAAACAAACATGAAGGGGTTGGAAAGATGGCTCAGTGGTTAAGAACATTGCCTGCTCTTCCAAAGGTCCTGAGTTCAATTCCCAGCAACCACATGGTGGCTCACAACCATCTGTAATGAGGTCTGGTGCCCTCTTCTGGGCTGCAGGCATACACACAGGTAGAATACTGTATACATAATAAATAAAAAACACAAAGAACGGACAGATCAGAGTTGGGGAGGACATGATCATAAGATTTCCTGTTGGGAAACAAGAGGTTCTATATAGCATACCTGAGGTATACCTCCCATAATGACCACACCCCACCAACCATCTACCAATCCACAACAGAAAAAAATCCTCAGAAAACAAGAGGAAAGCTCCAAAGTATAAGTCCCATTAGCTCACAACAGAAATCTGCACACATGCACTATAGGAGTTGGCAACAGGGCTGAAGGGTTCTACTGTGGGATGGCCAGATGGCCAGCAGAGGGAAGACTAAGCTGTGAGCCCAGTCTTCAGCAGGCTGGGTTAGTGCTAGCAGTGTACAGCCAGAAGCAAAAGCCTCCCAAGAGGCAGCTTGCAGTTTGCCGAGTGCCTGGACCACTGAAGGGTCTTCTAGCTAAAGTAACAGGAGATCTACTCTAAAATGATTACATGAAGGGAGACTGCTGTGAGGAAAGGAATGAGGCACAATAGGCCTTTTGATGCTGCGGTTCAAGGAATGGGGATGCTACAACAGCCAGGGACAGTGGCTCATACCCATAATCCCAGCTCTTGGAGATTGAGGCAGGACAGCTGTTGAGTGGGTGAGCCCAAGCTACACAATGATTCCCAAGCAAGCCTGGGTTATAGAGACCATCTCAAGAAAAGACTATAGGAAAATTAATAGCCTCAGGAGATTAGCAAAACTCTGAAAATCAAGGACATCGTAAGGACAGAGATACCCTGACCAGACACGTTTGGAGATGACAGGTGGCTGAGGGAGAGAGGTGCACGGGCTGTCATTTACACGGCAGCAGACAGTAAGCAGTGCTACAGTAAGGGTAACTAGGAAGGAAGGGAAGCAGCTCACAAGGCACCATGGGATTTGTCCTGAGCCGTGCTTAAGAGGCCCTAGGCCGCAACCTTAACTACTGGATCACTACTGAGTGTAAGCAGGTAATGACTGCTGTTAGGTAAGGAGGCACAGCACAGGGTGAGCTACCCAGTGCCCAGAGAGGTGCTATGAACAAGTCACACGGTGCAGATTCCAGCCAAACCCCAGTTCCATTCTACCCACAGGTGACCAAGGCCTCCACCGAGAAAGAGGGCTTCACCACGAGCTTCCCTAACACAGAGCCACTCGGACACCAGTGTTAAGTCATTACCCACCAGGGGTTTAATTCTTCTAGGTCAGTTCAGAAAGGGGCCATGCCCTGTCCCCATCCAAAAGAAAAGGCTTGCAGGGCAGCCTGGGAATGTCCAAGCCCTGATAAGCCAAGGGGTAGTCCCTGAGCAAGTAGAGAAGCGAGTCCTAGGCTCAGGCTGCCTCCTCTTCCTCCTCCTCGTCACTCTCCTCCTCACTCTCATGATACTGTCTGTGATTGGTGTTGACAAAGAGGTCAGAATCATCTTCAGAACTGGACTCTTCTCCTGACAGCTGTGGCTCAGTGGGGAGTTCTGGCTGACTCTGTCTGTGTGAGCAAAAGACATAGTAAGCAACATCTGGGAAAACCAGACCCATGACCCAGAGTTTCTGAAAATCAGGACCAGCATTTCGAACTGTCAGGAACCAGTACGGTTCGAAAAATCCAAGAGTCCAAAACGCTGATGTGGGAGCACATGCCTGGGATGCAGGAAGCTGAGGACGATGAGTTTGAGAGCTACATAATAAACAAGGAAACAGGAGGGGCTTCTGGAAGAAGAGGAACAGGGAAACCCACTAAGGATTACCTCCTACCCACCCCATCACTGGTTTCAGTAAGGAAGCAAAAACTAACTCTGCTAGCAGAGACGCAGGGAGCCCCCATTTCCAACAGCTGATGAGGTAAGCCAGAAGTCCACAACTTCCTAATGCTCAGACCCTTTCACAAAGTTTCGCATGCTGTGATGACCCAAATGACAAAATTACTTCATAACTAATTTTCCTTTTATGGATCATAATATAAATGTCTCATATGCAGGATATCTGATATGTGACTCTCAGAGGGGCTGAGACCTCCAGGTGCGAACGGATACACTCAGCATTGCCTTCCTTACTCTACATAATCCTCCTAGTTGAACTCGTTGTCTTTTTTTTATTTTTTTTAGAAAAAGTTTCATGTAGCTCAGACTGGCTTTTGGACCTGTTACATGTAGACCACAATGGTTCAAACTCCTGCTTCCACCTTATAATTGCCAGAATTACAGGCATGTGCTAGCATACCCAGTTAGGAATCTGTCTGAAGATATTAAACAACGCACCTGAGGACACTTGCCTAGTAAGCCAACCTATAACGTGGAGCATGAGACTGTCAAGCCACACTCACAGCTACCCACTCCACTATGTATGCTCAAGTTCTCAACAGGAGAAAATCAGGACCATCTTTTTCCTTCAGGCACCAAGGTGTGAACCTGTACTTTTGTCTTCCCTGGGCTGGGGCTTGCTCCTCACCTGTTCATATTGCTTTGTTTCTCAGTTACCTCAGAGAACGCTTCAGGCCTGTGAGAAGAGAAGAGTCAGGTCAGAACACAAAGAGAGACTCTCAGCAAACAAACATCTGTTTCCAAATGTCCCTCTTGGGAAGGCATAACCTACCCCACCCCTGCCCCATTCCTTAGCAAGGAAGTCACTATCCCCAGAACCCAAGATTATCCTACCAGTGCCCCTCCTTCTGCAGAGAGCGCACGTGGTTCTTGCAGAGCACAAAAGAAATCTCAGCCTTCACTTTTTCTCCCTCTTCAATAGGGTCAACTATGAGGAAGTCCCCTGTAGGTGAAAAAGACAAAGGCGTTCCTGCGTGAGGGAGAAAATCAGGAGCCGAGCATGGCCCTGTACTGTGGAGGGGTGCTTCTAACCTTCTCTTGATTGATTAGAAAATCAAGAGCCAAGGCCTGGCCCTGTACTGCAGAGGGATATGGTTTCTAACCTCTTTTGATCCAGATGTTCTTGCGGTATTTGGAGGGCATGCTCACCAGGAAGCGCTGCCCTTCAGCTGTCTCTACCTCATGCAGATTGTTCCCAGGAGTCCTAAGGACCTGCTCCAGGAAAGACCAAGACTTAGGCATGTCATCAGTTAGAGCAAGCACACACCGCCCTGCACCGAGCCCTCCCACACGCAGCTCCAGCCCACTCACCTTTACTATCTGCTGCTGGTCCGAGGGCACCACGTGCTCCCCCAGCACCTCCCGCACCACATGCTTTCTCTTGGTGGCCTGAGACATGCTGGGCTCTGTCCAGGGCTGCTAGGGGGCCAAGACGGTCAGCTCTTCTTCCAGAGTTATTCTGATGGCACACTTAGAAGCCAGGACTGCTTTCAAGAGAAGCAGCCTTATGCGAGAAAGCACCTCCTTGCCCTGTTAAAAACATGAGCTTTACAGTACTGGACAATTTGCTCTTGCAGAGAATCCACATGCGGTTCCCAGCAATCACACAGGCTTACAACTGCCCTGACTCCAGCACCAGGGGATCCAACGCCCTCTTTTGGAGACATACATCATGCAGGTAAAAACACTGATACACATTTAAAAAAAAAAAATCAAAAAAACAAACACAAGCTTTAGCCAGATGCTGGTGTACACTGTTATTCCTAGCACTTGGTAGGTAGAGGCAGACAGACAACTGTTGAGTTCGAGGTCAGCCTGGTCTACATAGGGAGATCCTGTCTCAAAAAGAGCAAACATGACCCAGCATCCACATCAGCTGATTCACAACCCACTCTAACTCTAATTCTAGGGGAATCCAATGCCCTTTTCTGGCCTCCAAGGGCACTTGGAGTAGCCACACACACAGCAAATCTTAACAAAACCACGAAACACGTTTTATAGTCTCAGTTGGGAGGTGGGGATGGCTCAAGCCTTTAATCTCAGTTCCAGTCTTGCTGTTTTGAGACATGGTTTCTCTGTGAAACACTCTCGGCTGTCTTGAAACTCGCTTTGTAGACCAGGCTGGCCTCGAACTCAGAGATCCGCCTGCCTCTGTCTCCCGAGTGCTGGGATTAAAGGCGTGCGCCACTACCGCCCGGCTCAAATTTTTAATCTCAAAACTCTAATCCCAACCCATGGAGGCGGAGGCAAGCGGATCTCCGACGGACGCGGCGACCATCGCAGTACTCACCCGCTCGGAGTTACACAAGCTCGCTCGGTTTTCCAGGGTGACGCTGGAAGCAGCTAGTCCACGACTCACTTCAAGCCTCGCTCGACGGAAGCAGAGGGAGCGACTTGCAGGTGGTCACGATGGGGCGCAGGTCTGGACGCCGGGCCTCAGACTTCGGGTGTTCCTTAGCTTCCGTCAGGAGGCTGGAGGTAGCCCGGACTCCGAGGAACCCGCGACAATTGCACTTCCGGGGCTCTCAGTAGCCCTCCGGATGCCCCGCCCCTTCGCTGTCCGTTCCTTTAACTCGTCCCTCGAGCTAGTCAGGCAAACCTAAGTCTTTGCGTTCCAGTTGCCGGGCAGGAAAAAGGTGGCAGTAGTCTCCTCAGCCTCACCAGGTGGGAAGGGCGGCCGGAGAAACAAGACCGCAGAAAGCAGCGCGGCTTCCTGTGAGGGACCGGAAAACAGCGATTCCTGTGGGCGCCGCGCTTAGCGGTTGCGCCTCAACTCTATGGTTCTGGATGGCTAGACGCGCCCAATTTGGGTATTTTTTTTGGAGGGCGGCTCATAAGGCGACCCGGAAGCGGAAGTCGAAGAACGTTCTAGTAGCTTGAGGTATCGGCGGGAGCTGCCGAGTAGCGCGAGCAGCCGTTACCAGAGCCGGAGCTGCCGGTGAGCGTGAGCGGCGAGGCACGGCTCTGGGCTCCGGGCGGAGGGGGCGCGCCGCGGCGGGAGGGCGAGGAGCACTCATGGCCGTGGCGCGCCGTTGCAGCGGAGCCGCCCGGCCCTGCGGGAGAGGCGGTGCGCGGTGCGGCGGCGCGTGGAGGAGGCGGGGCGGGGCGGCGCGCTCGGGGCGGAGCCTGCGGCCCGGCGGAGCGGGTGCGCGGCGCTAGCTGGCCTCTGGAGGGCGGCGCGGCCCGCGAGACCCGGTGTTTGCAATTCCTACCACGTGGTTGCAGCGGGGTCGGCAGCTGCCTAGCCAAGGTCACCGAGAGGGACAGCGTCGGGGCAGGCCCTGGCCACTGTGTCTGGGAATCTTTGCGGTGCCCTGCGTGCGCCACCTGTTAGTGCAAGCTGGTCCTCTCCACCGGGTCAGTACCCAAACCAAAAAGTGGAGATTCCGCAATAGCGGGGGAAAGACTTCCCAGGCCCTCAGTTTGCTCAGGTGTGAAATAAGAGGAATCGAGGAAGCAGCCACAATAGCTGACCTATAAGATTGCCCTTGGGAGTTGTGGTCTTCAGCCCTAACCTGCTTTCTTTTTTTTTTGTTGTTGTTGTTTGTTTTTTTTTTTTTTTTGGAATTTCCCAGGTTAAACCTTATCAAGATGACAACTTCCCAAAAGCACCGAGACTTCGTGGCAGAGCCCATGGGGGAAAAGCCAGTGGGGAGCCTGGCCGGGATTGGTGAAGTCCTGGGCAAGAAGCTGGAGGAAAGGGGCTTTGATAAGGTGTGGCATGGCCACTAACGTCAGGGAGGGGTCCGAGTGAAAGTTGGCAACAGGTGTTTCCAAGGAAAAAAATTGGGAGTGAGGAAAGTAGGGGTATGGGGAGGTCACGGAAAGTAGTAGATAATTTCAAGTGGTTTGGGGGCATCTGGGAGACAAGGTCATTTTAGTGGTTAGGTTTTTTGTTGTTGTTTTGAGACAGGGCTTCTACCTCACAAGTCCTGGGGTTAAAGGTGTACCCCACTGTGTCCCATCTTTTGGGTGTTTTCAGTGCCACAAAAGTGGAACTAGGTGTAGTGGGTCCTGGTTCTGACCCCAGCACTTGGGAGGTTGAGACAAGAGCATTGAGTTTAATGCTAGTCTAGGCAGCAAAGCAAGAACTCTGTCTTAAAAATGGCCTTGCCTTCCCAAGGACTCACCAGCTGGCCCTGCCTAGCTTCAGAGATCTGGCCCCCTTAGGGTGTTGTTTTTAGCCCACGAGGCACTTAGCTGTGTGCCCTCCTGTCTTACAGGCTTATGTGGTTCTTGGCCAGTTTCTGGTGCTAAAGAAAGACGAAGACCTCTTCCGAGAATGGCTGAAAGACACGTGTGGTGCCAATGCCAAGCAGTCCCGGGACTGCTTTGGGTGCCTTCGAGAATGGTGCGATGCCTTCTTGTAGTGCACTCTGGGGACTCCTCAGTCCCCCCAGCCACAGAATCTAGTCTCCAGAGTCAGCAGCTGGGTGGGGCTCCTCCCTGTCCCCATGAAGGAAAAGATTGCTGTTGTCACAGTCACTTCCTTTGTACTCCGGGGTCTTTTGGGAGTTCTCTTCCCCACAGCCTTTCATCCATTTTGGAATTCTTGCCCTTGCATGCCTTGCCCCTCCTCCCCCTGCAAGTCGATGGCAACAGCTACCAGCTTTCCTGAATGGATTTCTGGCCCCTTTCTCCCTCCCTTCACCATCTGTTGGATGTCCTTTGCCCCCCCCCTTTTTTTGGCAAAAATAGTCACTCTCCTTAAATATTTCTAGATTAATAAAGTCAGTGGCCTTCCTAGTTGGTCTTCTGTGTTGGAAAGCAGGTGGACTGGGAGTTGTGTTTTCCCCAGGGTTGAACACATCTACCTCACTTCTTATCAGTGCAGACCGAAACTGGTGGCTTCCCTTTCCCCTCCCAAGAGGGAGCCACCCTAGCCATGTGGGCCTTGGGCAGGTGCCCTAGGTGTCCCAATTCCTAAATAATGTGGGAGAGACAGTGGGTTGATTTCTTCCTGGGAGCCAGGTAGGCTGTAGGCTTCCAGATGTCAACAGTTGGTCAAGCAGCACCTGGTGGAAAAGTCAGTAGGAGTCAAAGTTACCAGGAAGAGGGTGGATAGGATGTAGGTAAGAGGTCTCCTGCCAGTCATCATGTCATGTGCTCTCCGCCTCTGGGAAGAACGGGTGGGACACTTGCTGTTTGTCCAGCTACCATAGCAATGAAATAGTTAAACGTGAAAACTAAATTCCGGTCCCACTGTTGTCAAGCTCATGTGAACAGCCTGAAACTGACATCTTTGTAAGCATTTTTAAATTATTTCATTTTGGAGAGGTGAAGAGATTTGGGGCTCAGAAAAGCAAATTTGCCCATGAACTTGCTGCAAGAAAATAGCCACTTGAACTCAGATTGTAATTTGGTAGACTGTTCTGTCATGGAACCAATGATCTCTGAGGCTCAGCTTCCTCATATGGGTGAGGGCTGTGGGGACCAGGTACAATTCTGCTTACACTCACTCCTGCTTGGTGTTCTTTCCACCAACAGAAAGTGTCACTGATGGGGGGGGGATCCTGCCTCAAAGTGAAGTGTCAGGCTTTGTTGACTCCCCATGGGAAGCCTTGCCCTTTCTGAGGAGTGCAGGGAAGGGTGGAGAGGGAGTGGGAATGGGGATAACTATGTAAAATGAGAAAAAATTGTATTTAAAGATTCTTAATAAAAGAAAAATGTAAAAAAATAAAACATCCCTGAGCAGTGACTTGATAGTGCAAATGCAGCTCATCCGAGTGCTGACCCCCCAGGAGAGTGAGGGTGACGGCACCAGACGAGAAAATCTTCATGATCTCATGGTGAAGAGAATATTAATAAGATGGTCTCTGTAAATACTAGAAAGTTAATCTGGAACTTGAATAAAGAGATGGGCACAGAGTGAGTGAGAGTATTTTTAATAACATACCAGAGCTGCTGTCAGAATGTCTGGGATTGGTAGATTGTGGTGGTGCATACTTCTATAATCAAGACTGGGAGGTGTGAGGATCTGAAGTTCAAGGTCATCCTCACCTACAGAACAAGTTCCAGACTAGTCTAGGGTCCATGAGATTCTATCTCCTAAAGAAAGTAGTCTGTGGAGATGGCTCAGGGAGTAAAACTTGCTCAAGTTCAAATCCATAGCACCCACATAAAAACTGGCATGGCTGCACATACCCGTAACACCATCATTGCAGAGCAGGGGATCCAAGGAGGCCTCTAGCCTGACTGACAGCTCAATTCTCAGCAAGTGAGGTGGAGAATGATAGAGGAGAATGCCTGACCTCTGACCTCCACATGCATAGACAAAGGCATCACCCCCCACCACACACACAAGGAAAAGGGGAACGCAGGCTGGGGATGTACCTTTGTGGTAGAATGCCTAGCATTCATGAGGCCCTGGACTCAATCCCTAGTATTGCAAGAAGAGGACAGCATAGTGTGGAACTTGGTTGAAAATCTGAAAGGCAGCCACAAGAGAGGATTTTAAAACTACGTGGAAAGGGTTCACTTTCATCAGAAAACAGAAAAATAAGTACCATTAACGCCTGGCTGATTGGCAGAAATCTAAGTCAGACAATACCAAGTGTTGAGCAGATGGAGCAACAGGAACTGATCTCTAGTTGGTGGGAGTAATTGCTATGAGCACTGTGGAAAAGCAGCTGAGTGTTATTTTGCAAAACTGACACACCCGGTGAGCCATCGATTCCATTCTTAGGACCGTGCCTGTAAGACTCCTGAGTACCTGCACCAGAACTTCAAGAAATGCCCACAGCTGCCTAGTCTGTGAGACCCTGCAGTGTAGGCTGGCAGGTCCCAGTGTGAGCGTAAGTTCTTGGAACTGGACGGCAGGGAAAGTGAACCAGAGTAGTAGTTCAGAATCTCAGTGTGGGATATTGGACACAAAACCACGTGTCTGCCATGCTTTGGTAGTGCATGCCTTAATCCCAGCACTCAGGAGGCAGAGGCAGGTGGATCTATGTGAGTGCAAGGCTAGCCTGGTCTATAGAGCAAGTCTCAGGACAGACAAGACTATATATACCCTATCTTTTTTTTTAGGGGGGGGGGTGTTGTGAGAGCAGCCTCGAACTCACAGAGATCCACTTGCCTCTGCCTCCCAAGTGCTGGGATTAAAGGTATGCACTGCCATTGCCTGACTGAGAACCCTTAAAAAAGCAAACAGCCAAAGCAAAACAAAAACAAAAAACACAACAAAAGCAAAAAAGCACCAAAAACCCCATGTTGTTCTATTATTAGGATTTCTGTGTTTGTATCTTGCTGTGTAGTCTTGGCTAGGCTGGTCCTCACTGTGTAGCCCAAGATGGCCTTAAGCTCACAGCATTTCTGCCTTAGCCTCCTGAATGCCAGGAGTACAGTCCTACACCCTGACCTGCTTCTGTTCACGATCAGAAGCAAATTCTTGCTTAGGAATTCTATGTAGATGGTAAGACTAGAAAGAAAACCAAGGAACTGCTTATTGCAAAAAATTAGTGATGGCCTTAGGAGTGTGGCGCTGCTGTAGCGCTTGCTCAGTACACACAAGACCCTGGATTTAACCCTGGCTCAAAGGGTTCGTCAGCAGGAAAGAGAGAGGAATCGCCAAAGCAATAATGGCCATCGTCTTTGGAGAAAACAGTTCAGTGATAACGGAGGGCCTTGCAAATAGGGGGCATTCTCATTTTCTGATCTCTGAGGTGATAAAATTGTCTGTAGTTATTGAATTGAACAGGTTTTTAGGTGTAACTAAATGGTAGAACTATTACTTACCTAGCGTGTGTTAAATTCTGGGTTCGATGTCTACCATCTCATACACAACGAGCATCTGTGTCAGGTGTCCTGTCCTGTGTATTGGTGATATTTTAGAGCTATAGGAGAAAAGCAAACAAAAACGACATCGCGAGGAGTAGCAGGTGTGGCAGGCATGCCTGTAATCTGAACATCTGAGAAGCAGAAATGGGGCTTGAGAGTTCGAGATGCGCCTGGGCTCCATAGTCAGATAGTCTCATAAAACAGTAAGACAAGACAAACCATGAAACAAAAACACGATCTGAGGCTCGACCAATCAGGTGACCAGTCAGAAACTGTTCTGACGTGGATATGGGTGAGAGCTCACTCAAAGCTGGGTCAAGGCAAAGTATCCAGCCCACCCTGGAGTGGGTCTCAGGTACCCTCAGCAGGTGGTTACACTTCTACTTCCTATTGTGACCCTGTCTCAAAAGAAAAATAATTTTTTCATAAAATATCTTTCCAAAGTCATATGACTGTCAAAATCTATGACCAAAACTTGCCTAAATTTTAAAGACTGAATCCAGCCTTGAATCAAATACCTCACCTCTCCTTGCCAGGAGGGTAGGGAGCCAGAAGGCATAGTGGGTGCCTTTCATCACCCCTGTTTCAGAAAGATGAGCATCGGTGCCTCAGCTTCCCGCAGGGGCCAAGCCTCTGCTCCTCTGCAGCTCCCTACAAGAACCCCCCTTACTATATTTGACTGGGAGTGGGAAAAACTAAAGGGAGAGATGTGGACAACCGGGCTGGACTCCCAAGTACCCCTGACCTAACCTGCCTTGTTACCAGCTGGTGGTGGCATCAAGCACTAACTCTGGACACGAGCGAGCGCACAACAGTGAAAGAAGGCTTGACTGTGTGCGCATGTAACCCACTCCAGGGGGACTGCAGGACCCATGGGAGCAAGCGTGGTGGTGGAGACACTTCAGGTCATGGGCTTCTTCTTCCTCCTTCCCCTGCCTCTCTCCTCCTCTTCTTCTTCTTTGAGACAGGGTTTCTCTGTGTAGCCCTGACTGTCCTGGAACTTGCTCTGTGGACCAGGCTGGGCCTGACTTGAGAGAGTCACAAGATTCTGAAGGCTAGGCAGCCCCGCCCAGCCCAGCGCTGCTTCTTGCATTGCTTTATTCTGTGTGCTTCATTCACCCCGACCCTCACTCTGCTCCCAGTGACTCCCAGGACCCCACAGCTGACAGGGTACCCATGTCACCCCTGGCAGTCTGCTGTCCTGGCCCCAGCAGTACTGAACATACAGGGTTCAGGCCTATGATATGGACCCTCAAATATTCTAGAATCTCACACAGAGAGGACCACCCTCAAGCACTTCTAAGCAGAGCCACAGACTCCCTCCATGTAGTGGGCCCTTCATATGTGTTGAGACTAAAGAGACGCAGTCACAGAGGGACAACGATGCTCTAAGACTTCCCGGGCATTGGGTATCTGTGAGAACTCTGAAGGGAACCAGTACCTGATAATCTCAGCACGTAGGAGTACACCTGGTCCCGGATGAACCCAGTGGGTCTAGGACACTCCTGTGCCTGCTGATGGCTTGAGGTGACTGCCTGTCCTTCAGAATCACAGGAGGCCATGAGGCTAGGACAGTCCACCTTCCATCCTCCTCAGAGGCACAATGTCTTGCCCTGGGAGAGACCTCTGGCAGGAGCTGGACACACAACCCCAGAGGAATAAAATCACATCTACTGAACCCAGAGGGGTGGGCTGAGTCCCCAGGAGAGATATCATTCAGAGGTACAGTTTATCAATTTGAGTGTGAGGGAGGGCAGGCACATGACACAGCTCATGTAGAGGTCAGAGGACAGGTTGTGGGAGTTAGTTCTCTTCTTCCACCATGTGGGTCCCGGGATCAAGCTCAGTTCTTAGTGGTGACTGACGGCATCTTTACCTGCTGAGCCATTTTACCCTCAAGTGCAATATTTTGTGAGCACCTTACTTGACAGATGAAATCCTTCTTCATTCCTTTCCCAAAGGAATTCCTTAGCACAACAGTCAGACAGACAGATACACAGAGAGACAGACAGACAAGTGGACACACACAGACACAGACAGAGAGAGAGACACCATGGACATGCCACAAAAACATCAACACAAGCCAGGTGTGGTAACACACACCTTTAATCCCAGCACTCAGGAGGCAGAGGCAGGTGGATCTCTGTGAGTTTAAGGCCAGCCTGGTCTACAGAGTGAGCTCCAGGACAGCCAGGGCTACATAGAGAAACCCTGTCGTGAAAAAACAAAAACAAAACAACCCCAAAACAAAAACAAAAAAATCACAACAACAACAAAAACCCAAAGAAACAAACAAATCAACACCCACGGGAAGTCACCACAAGGCACATCCCAGAGAGACAATCCAGAGATGGGTGCATGGCTCCCAAGCTCAAAGCCCGAGCCTCTTGCCCCCTGCCAAAGGTGTGCTCTGCTGCCCAGACACACAGCCACACTTGGGACAGGACACAGTGAGTAAGTGCTTTGTGAGAACTAAGCATCAGTAATGTCTGTCCAAGCTGGCGGTGTAGGGGTGGCATGAAAAGCACCCTATTTCGGGGGACTCTGTGACCACCACAGCCAGCATTGCAATGATCCCCAAGAGGCAAGAAGGCTGTTCAGCTCAGCACAGCTAAACAGTGAGTGTGATTCAAACTGTGAGAGACTTGGCTCCGAGCATCATGCCACAGCATTCCCTCTTCACAGGCCATGCCCTTCCTCCTGAGAGAATCCTCTGACCTCACTTTTGTCTGCTTCTATCCCCCAACTGTCCTCTCTCGGTCACCAGGACCCGGTCACCAGGTGCCTTAGGTTTTGACAGTTTCAGGCCCAGGCTAGGATCCTAGGGGCTGTGAGAGGAATGCCCTAGCAGTCAAATACAGTAGGTAAATATTGAGATAGTATTGAGAAAATGAAGAAAAGTAGTATGGTTCCTTTCACACAAAGTTAAGAAGTTAAATCTTGCTTAGTGATCCAAACATGTATGATAAAACTCAATAAAAAGCAAGACGATGCATATTGCAGAGCCAATAGCGGTGTCGGGTATTTCAGGTGCACATGCCCGACATCCCAGCATTCAAGGAGCAGGTGCAGGGGACGGGCAGAGAGTACCAGGTTAGCTTGGCTACATATGGAGACAGTGTTCAAACAAATCATAAAGTCAATATTGAAGAAAAATCCATCATTATTATTTTTGGAAGTACAAAGGAGGAAAAAGGCATAGGCTAGGACTGTGCCTTTCTGTGCCTGTGTGGATAAGTGTCCGTGTTATTGTGCGTGAACATTTCTGGGAAGGCCAGAGATCAATGTGATGTGTCATCCTCAATCACTCTCCAACAGAGCTTTTGAAATAAGGTCTCTTACTGAATTCAGAGACCACTGGTTCTCTTAGACCAGTAGTTCTCAACCCGTGGGAGTCAAATGACCCTTTCACAGGGGTCACCTAAGACCATTGGGAAATACAGATATTTACATTATAATTCATAGTAGTATCAAAATTACAGTTATGGGCCGGGCGGTGGTGGCGCACGCCTTTAATCCCAGCACTCGGGAGGCAGAGGCAGGCGGATCTCTGTGAGTTCGAGGCCAGCCTGGTCTACAAGAGCTAGTTCCAGGACAGGAACCAAAAGCTACAGAGAAACCCTGTCTCGAAAACTCAAAAAATTACAGTTATGGGATAGCAATGAAAGTAATTTTATGGTTGGAGGTCACTGCAACATGAGGAACTGTATTAAAGGGTCACAGCATTAGGAAGGTTGAGAACCACTGTGTTAGGCTGTCTGGCCAGCAAGGCCCTGGGCTCCTCTTGTCCCTGTGTCATTCATTACATGTGACTTTTTTGTTTGTTTGTTTGATTTGTTTTGTTTCGAGACAGGGTTTCTCTGTGTAGCATCTCTGGCTGTCCTGGAACTTGTTCTGTAGACCAGGCTGACCTTAAACTCACAGAGATCTGCCATTCTCTCCTCCCAAGTGCTAGGATTAAGACATGTATGTATGTATGTATGTGTGTATGTATGTATGTATGTATTTGTTATGTATACAATGTTCTGTCTGTGTGTATGCCTGAAGGCCAGAAGAGGGCACCAGACCCCATTCCAGATGGTTGTGAGCCACCATGTGGTTGCCGGGAATTGAACTCAGGACCTTTGGAAGAGCAGGCAATGCTCTTAACCACTGAGCCATCTCTCCAGCCCCAAGCCTTTTTTTTAAAAGATGTGATTGTTCATTTTTTTACACAATGCATTGTTTTATTTTATTAATTATTTTACTCTTCAAAAATTACATATTTATGCCAGGCAGTGTTGGCACACACCTTTAATTCCAGCACTTGGGAAGCATAGGCAGGTGGACTTCAGTGAGTTCGAGGCCAGCCTGGACAGTCAGGACAGTTACACAAAGAAACCCTGTCTTTTTTGGGGGGGGGGTTTCCAGAAGAGAAATTTAATCTAATTTACATATTTCTAGGTGCATTGATAACCAAAAGATGGCCACTGAAAAAGGTTAAAAGGTCAATTAGCTCCCGGTATCTAGCTGGCCCAGGATTGGAAAATAAAAAGATCCATGTTCCTTATTCTCTACACAAAACACATTTTTATTAAAAAAAAGTGAAAGATCTAGGGAGCTATACATAGAAAGCAACAGTGAAAAGGGGGAGGGTGGCAGGGGTGGGACAGGAGAGTCCCACCCCCATTATTTTTAAAAAATATTATTTTTAAATTATGTATTTGTTTATATTATGTGCATTGGTGTTTGCCTGCATGTGTGTCTTTGCTGAAGATATCAGAACTGGAGCTGGGGAGATACAGGCAGTGGTGAGCCACTCTGGAGATGCTGGGAATTGAACCCAGGTCCTCTGGAAGAGCAGTCAGTGCTCTTAACCACTGACATCTCTCCAGCTCCAAATGATTTACCTTTTATTATTTATGTGCGTTCATGTTTTCCCTACACATATGTCCATGTGAGGGTATCGGATCCTCTGGAACTGGAGTTATAGACAGTTGTGAGTTGCCATGTGGGTGCTGGGAATTGAAACGGGGTCCTGTAAAAGTCAGTGCTCTTAAAGGTTGGCCATCTCTCCAGCTCTTTTTCCTTCTCTTCTCTTCTCTTCTCTTCTCTTCTCTTCTCTTCTCTTCTCTTCTCTTCTCTTCTCTTCTCTTCTCTTCTCCATCTTGTCTCGTCTCTCCTCCCCTCCCCTCCCCTTCCCTCCTCTCCTCTCCTCTCCTCTCCTCTCCTCTCCTCTCCTCTCCTCTCCTCTCCTCTCCTCTCCTCTCCTCTCTCTTCCCCCCTTTTGTCCCTTCTCTTTCCTTCCCTTCCCTTTCTTTCCCTTCTCTTCTGCCCTCCTTTCTCCTCACCTCCCTTTTCTGTTCTCTTCCCTTGTCCTCCCTCTTCTTTTGACTCAGAGGACTCATGAGCCCAGGCTAGCCTCACATTCGCTTTGTAGCTGAGAATGACCTTGAACTTCCGATCCTCTACCTCCAGTGTGTTCGGATTACAGGTGTGCTGTAAAACACCTGCTGTAGCAGCTCCATTTCTTGGCCTGAAGTCTAGAAATCTGTGTTGAATCTGTAATTGTTTGTCAAGAGAAACGTATGTTTTATGCCATTGTCATGGAACAACAGAAGTATAAAGAGAAACTATGGAGAAACAGCAGGAACACTTGTCTTGCACGGAGGTGAGGCTCAGTGAAGCAGGCAGTGTGTACAGCTCACCCTGGAAGGTGGCCATAGCCAGACCAGCTATGGCTACAGGACCCCACCCCCACCCCGATCCCCCACCCTCCAGTCCCCAGCCACCTGGCGTCCAAACTGGTGGTATGAGCTTCTCTGGGCTTTCATTTATGTGGCTGCCATTTCCTTCACAGTTCGGGTATCAGCTGAGGCTGGGACAGACACACCATGCTGGTGCCCAACAGGCTGAAGAGGTCCTCTAATCTTTTAGAACATCAACTCAGGGAAAAAAAACTGTAGCTTTGGCTTCCACTTGAAAAAGAATTTCAGAAGGAACCAGTACGAAGTAGATTTGGAGTTTAGTAAAAATAAAAAGGCACTCAGGGAAAGAATAAGGTGTAGCCGGGCGGTGGTGGCGCACACCTTTAATCCCAGCACTCGGGAGGCAGAGGCAGGCGGATCTCTGTGAGTTTGAAGCCAGGCTGGTCTACAGAGTGAGTTCCAGGACAGCCAGAGCTGTTACACAGAGAAACCCTATCCCAAAAAACAAACAAAAAATTTTAAAGAAGATTTATTTTTATTTATGTTTCTGTGCCACATGTTATGTGGGTGTCCTGAGAGGCTAGAAGAGTGCTTCAGAACCCCTGGAGCTGGAGTTACAGGAATTGGGGAGCTGCCTGTCGTGGGTGCTCAAGGAAAGGATAAGACACACCTAAATGTTGAGTAGGGGCTTTGTTTGGCTTTTGTTTTTTGTTCATTTTTATTTTATGTATGAGTGTTTTGTCTGCATGTCTGTGTGCTACATGAATGCCTGGTGTTTGCATGCGGTGTTGGGGGGCTGATCAGATAGTTCAGCAGCTAAGAGCACTGGTTTCTCTTCCCTAGCACCCACGTGTGTCTTATAACCATCTGTAACTCCAATCCCAGGTGATCCAGTGCCTTCTTCCGGCCTCTGAGGTCACTGGACACACACATGTGGTGTGCAGACAACACAGTCTTACTCGAGGAACAGCTCCTCTCCGCAGCTCAGGCTCCTTTTGCTGGGCCTCACTAAGTGCCCTCCTTTAGGGTGGAGCAGGCTGGTGCCGCAGTTGAACCTGAAGGCCTTCCCTCCGCTTTCCTTTTTTCTCCCGATTGTTTTCCTTCACCATTTTCAGGAAGCTGCCTTCGTAATCCTCAAATTAATTCTTTTGGCAAGACTCTGGCCCTTAACTTGCTTGTTTACAATGAGGCCAACAGTATGCTGAGTGACCTAGACACTCTGCTTCCTTATGAACAGTCAGTGCCATGCCCTTGATATCTGCAGTGTCACCCTTCTCGGGGATTCTCAGGGATGTGGCCAAAGGAACAGCTCCATGTTTCCTAAAAGGCCTAGAGGACATAGGGTACCTCTCCCCTTTCTATTGTCTTGTCATTGTGGAGAGCTATTGGAAGATAGTCGCCACAGAAGAAAAATCAAAAACAAGAGAGGAAGGATTGGGAGGAGAGGAGGGAGGGGGAAGGGTGGTCAGGGTATAAAAATAAATGAACAAATAAAATAAATTTAAAAAGATTAAAAACAAACCAGGCAGTGGTGGTGCACAACTTTAATTCTAGCATTTGGGAGACAGAGGCAGGAGGATCTCTGTGAGTTTGAGACCAGCCTGATCTACAGAGTGAGTTCCAGGATAGCCATGGCTGTTATACAAAGAAGCCCTGTCTCAAAAAAGCAAAAACAAAATTAAATAAAAATAGTTGTTGTTAGCCGGGCGGTGGTGGCGCAAGCCTTTAATCCCAGCACTCGGGAGGCAGAGGCAGGCGGATCTCTGTGAGTTCGAGACCAGCCTGGTCTACAAGAGCTAGTTCCAGGACAGGCTCCAAAGCCACAGAGAAACCCTGTCTCGAAAAACCAAAAAAAAAAAAAATAGTTGTTGTTATTTTATGTGTTTGATTTTTGAGACAGGGTCTCTTTGGCTGTCCTGGGACTCGGCTATATAGATCAGGCTGGCCTCCAACTCACAGATATATCCTTCTGCCTTTGCCTCCACAGCGTTGGAGTTAAAGGCATATGCCACTATACCCAGCTGTTTTTACTTTATGTGTATGAGTGTTCACCTGCATGTACGTCTGTGTACCACATGTGTGCAGTGCCAGAAGAGAGTGTTACATGCGCTAGAAATGGAGTTTCAAGGAGTTGTAAGTTGTCACGTGGGCGTGGAAGCTAAACCCCTGCCCCTGGAAAAGAAACAAGTTCTCATTACCTCTGAGTTGTCTCTTGGGAAGGAGTGTGGTCTTCTTCAGGGAAAGTCACTAAAATAGGATTTCTGCTGAAATTCCTAGAAAACTGTAAGTTTACAGCCAGGAAAGGAGAAAGGCCCTGAGAAGATGCTAACTGTGTTA
The DNA here is from genome assembly GCF_037038515.1 of Microtus pennsylvanicus. Taxonomy (NCBI): domain Eukaryota; kingdom Metazoa; phylum Chordata; class Mammalia; order Rodentia; family Cricetidae; genus Microtus; species Microtus pennsylvanicus. Next base: position 88,510,212 of record NC_134583.1, on the reverse strand, counting down.
GAATCCTGATCCTCAACTGGTGAAAGACTTTATCTAACGCTGGCATGAGGGAGTCCTTTTCCTTTACATGTCTAGAACTTTCCCTATCTTCCTCTCTTGCCTCACCTGCATACATGACACTGTCACACAGTCCCAGTATGCCTAGGCAGGGCCTTGGTTAAGCCATAGCCTGTCCACACTGCAGCCCTAATTCTGCCAGCCTGTAGTCAGAGCCAAGCAGTGAAGACCTCTATCAAACGCTTCCCTGGCTCCAGTTTATATTGGTTACCTGGCTCTGTCCTTCTGGCTCTGTCTCCTGGCTCTGTCCTCCTGGCTCTGTCCTCCTGGCTCTCTCCTAGACCCTGGTGGGACCCTGTGTGACAGGTTGTTTCCTAATCATTTGTCTTTCTGGCTCTCCCACAGGCTTTGTTTCTGAAGGATCCCTTGGGCCATGGGCTGTGCCTGAGACAGATTGGCAAGTCATGAACCTTTTATCAGCGCCCAGTATTGCAACCCACATAAGTTCCTGGATCAGTGCTGGGGCAGCAGGGGACAAAGAGCCTTTAGAGTGTACAGAATAATGAAGTGGCCTCTCACAGGGCCAGAGCTAACTCAGTTGACCTACCAAAGAGACCAAGGCTGACATGCTGGTCAGGGAGCAGAGGAGGAGGTTGTCTAGCATTTATATACAGTGTCCTGCAGGTTGGGCCTACCCACCCACTGGCCTAAGGACATGGGTGAACCTCTCCTTCAGCCTTGTGCCCAGCCAGCACTCAGCCCCTCAGCCCCTCCAGTCTTTCGTGCTCGGCTGTGGCATGGAGCTTCTGATGAACCAGCCCATGCATCCCAGGGCTTGGGGGATCTTTCCTTTCACCCTGGGAAGGAAGGAGCAGGGGCTGCCTAGATGAACATAATCCACAGCCCCTTCCTTACCCTGCCAGGTGGCAGTTGAGTAGTACTGGACACGTGCAGTGGGAGCTGACAGTGTCCATCCTGATCTAGGTGTCCCCGCCATACAAAGATCAGGGCTCTCCATGTGCCACTGCTGTCTCAGGATAAAGAGATAGGCCTTGTGCTCAACAAATCCCTCGTTACTCCCAGGGTTCTGAAGCAATTTGCTCCACTGCCCTGAGATGCATCTCTTCCGTTCCACAGGGCACAGATGGGAAACCTCAGCCAGCTGCAGAAGGGAGAAAGGCCCTGGCATTTAGGGGAACTCCTTCGTGAAGCCACGGCTGGATCGCAGGTGTCCCTTAGTCACTGTGGGGCCACAGGTGTCCTTGTTGTAAAGTTTTCTTTCCAGGATGTGGTGTGACAGAGCGAAGGAGCAGAGCCTGGCAGGTGGAGAGTCCTCCGCCTACTTGTAGGCCCAGGCAAGAGCATTCTGGGGACAGCAGTAAGGCCCTGGAGCGTCTGAGCCCAGCAAGAACGGTCTATGTGGTGTATCAAGATCTACTGGGCTAGTATCAGAGAAGAGTGCTGTAGACAACCTATGTTGGGGGTCTCTGGGGAGGGTCTCAGTGAAACTGAGACAAAGTCCTGTGGCCAGTGAGGAAGGCCAATTATGAGCTTTACGGGAGGTCACAGAACGGGGCAGTACCCGTAAAGAGCAGTTCTCCACGCAGTGGACCTCATATCCCTGTGGAACAGCCTGGCGCTCATGTACCGGGATGCTGCTAGCATGTGGATGCTACCCCAGGTCCCGCTACCGACCCTTCCCCTGTGGTTGCATTTCTTAGTAGGAAGAAGCAATAGCCACTGCCCTGCAGAGCCACCCCGAGAATGAGCTCTCGGGTGCTAGCCAGGTGCATATAGCAAGAGCCCGGGATTGTTAATCACTGTTCCCCCACCTTCATTCCCTCCAGGACTCAAGTTTAGTCAAATGACCCCAGATAAACTCTCTGAATCATGCATTTGTAAACAAGCCCAACCACCTTGTAAGAAGAGGCCAGGGTGTTGAAAAGTCCTTGGAAATTGCTAGATTGTGGTATCTAAGACCCCCTGACTTCACTGGCAGTGGTAGGTAGGTGGTAGGTGTCAGTACTAGGGACTCATCTACTCTCAGGGGTCAGTAACGCGTGTAGAAGCCAGAACTCAGTAGTGGTTTCTTCATTTGCTCTCCTTCTTTTCTGGGACAGAATCTCTCACTAAATTGGAAGCGCACAGTTCTGCCAGCCTGGCTGGCCAATGAACTCCAAGAACCTCCCCATCTATTTTGTGGGTGCTGGGGATCTGAACTCGGATCCACATGCTCGTGTGGTGGGCACCAAGCCATCTCCCCAGCCCCTCCACCCGAGGGATTTTTGAGGGAGCCATAGGAGGTACTGAGACTGGACTCCACGCCAGGTGAGCTGTGTGAGCTCGGAGCTGGGAGGCTCCCTGGCTGCTTGGAGCTGCTTCACCCGCGAGTCCCTTGTGAGTTGTCCTGTTGCTTGTAGCACTTCCTCACCAGGGTCCCTCAACTCAGGGCCCCTGCCTGGTTAAGACTATAAGAATCAAATACATATATATATTTGATACAAAGCCTCACAAGTCTACTATGTAGCCCCGACCTGGAACTCACTCTGTAGACCAGGCTGGCCTTGAACTCACAGAGATCTGCCTGTTTCTGCTGCCCAGTGCTGGGATCACAGGTGGGAGACACCATGCCTCTCATTGGCAGTTTGTCTTTCATGAGGGGCTGTCGGGTGGAGCAAGCGTGTAGCTGGATGGGGTGAAGATGGCACTCTGGGCTGGGAAATCACTGCCTCCTAACCCTGGCATTCGGAGGGTCTAGCATTGGGGGAAGGGTGTACTGTGTGTTATCCTTACCACAGCAGAGTTTCTAGTCAAATACTAATCGTCTGCCAGGAACTGAAAGCCCTGCTCCTTCCAAGTCCCATTTAAGATCGCCAAGGAGGGCCAGTAAGATGGCTCGGGGGGGGGGGGGCGGTGTTAAGATGTTTGCTACCAAGGCTGAAAACCTGGGTTCAAACATCAGAACTCATATGATAGAAGGAGGAACCAGCTCTGGAAAGATGACCTTGACCTTTGACCATCTACATGTACATGCAATGGCATGTGTCCACTTCCTCCCCATGCAGAGAGGTATGAGCATCCCCCCTCCTCCTCCTCAAAAACAGGAAAAAAAGAAAAGAGGCAAGAAAGGGAATGAACTGGTTAAAAAACAAACAAAATAAAAGACCCTTGGGGAAGGGAGCAGTGCCAAATCCCCAAGCAGTCACGGGGTTCTTCCAAAATACTACAGGATTTCTGAATTTGCTAGTACTCCTAGGGTATGCCCAGTGTCCCTGGCCTGGAACCACTGTTGTCAGAGCAGCTTTAGGAGGTAAGAATTGTCACTACTTTCCCCACAGGGCACCGAGGCCTGAGTGACTTATCCAAAGCCACCCAGTTAGTAAGATGGCAACTGGAGGACACCCTCTCCTTTGGGGGCAGTTCTCACCTTTCAAATTCATTCTGGATTAAGAACATAGATTTTGTTTTGTTTTGTTTTTGTTTTTTAAAGACAGGGTTTCTCTGTATAATAGTCCTAGCTGTCCTGGAACTCACTCTTTAAACCAGCCTGGCCTCGAACTCACAGAGATCCACCTGCCTCTGCCTCCCGAGTGCTGGGATTAAAGGTGTGCGCCACCACCGCCTGGCAAGAACACAGATTTGAAGCCAGGCAGTGGAGGCACACAGCCTTAATCCCAGCACTTGGGAGGCAGAGGCAGGTGGATCTCTGAGTTTGAGGCCAACCTGGTCTACAGAGCGAATTCCAGGACAGGCTCCAAAGCAGCTCAGAGAAACTCTGTCTTGAAAAACAAAACGAAACAAAACCACAGATTTGAGCTGGTGCTGGTGGCATAGGCTTGTAATCCCTAACCTGAAGTTAGAGAGTCAAAGATTGAAGGCCTGCCTGGCTACAGAGCAAGGTCAGGTCAGCTGGGAGACTGAACAAGGCCCTGTCTGGAAAGGAGTAGAAAGAGGGCTGAAGATTACAGCTCAGTGGTAAACTTTTGCCCAGCAGACACGAGATCCTAAGTTCCAGCCCAACAAAACTAAATGGGGCTGTAGCGTCATTTGGTAGAGCACTTGTCTAACATGTGGGAAGCCCTGGATTAATTTTTCAGTGCCACGTAAAAATATGATGGTAATCCCAGTACGTGAAGGTAGAGGCCGGGAAAATCAGGAGTTCAAGGTCATCCTGAACTCCACAACAAGTTCAAGGTCAGCCTCGGACATAGAAAACCTTGTTTTATCACACGCGCGCGCGCGCACACACACACACACACACACACACACACACACACACACACACACACACGTCCTCACTTGCTGGGGACCAGCTCATGTCTTTAAGCAATTAGTTCTCCCTTCTGTGTTGTTCCCACCTCTGCAAAGCGCAAGCTCCGGTCACCCCATGTTGTGCTGGCTGTGAGAATTCAGTAGTGTGACTTCCGTAGTACGGACTCCTGTCTACCCACCTACTGTTTGCACATCACCCAGCTGCTTGGAGGCGCTTTGCTTATGTCAGTTCATTGAATCCTTAGGTTTATTTTCCAGAAGAAGAAATGGAGGCCCGAGGTTGCAATTTCTCTAAGAATTACAGCGCAAGAAAGCGACGGCCATAGCAAGATCTCAACCATAGCTGCTTTTGGCAGTTCACACTTCAGGTTCAGGGTCCTGTCCCTGCGGGTGGCCATTGGCGCTGGTGAACTGTCACTGTCCTCTCCTTCCTGGATGGTAGGGATGACAGGCCAGCAACTTTACACGTAGAGGTTCTGGAACTTCCGCGCCACCCCTGGTCCTTCCAGGACTTAGGTGGGGGTGGTACACCCGCCTCCAGGCACCTGCAGCGGGCCCAGGCCTGCTAAGGGAAAAGGGCAGGTGGTGGGCGGAGCCGGGCGGGGCCCCGAGAGCCTGTAAAAGCCGCGCAGGATGGAGCTCTGGCACTGACATCTGTGGCTATGGAGCGTCCTCACTTCCAGCTGGCGATGGGCCTGGCCCTGCTCGCACTCTGCCTCCTGACTCTGTCCCCGGACGCCCGCGCCGAGCTGCGAAGCCGCAGGATCGGAGAACGCCAAAACCTGTCTCCCAACGATCCCCGGGTGCAGAGGGCCGCACAGGTCGCTGTGAGCACCTACAATATGGGCAGCAACAGCCTTTACTACTTCCGAGACACCAAAATCGTCAATGCAGCGTATCAGGTATAGTGGCTGCTGGTGGTGGGACAGAGTGGCTGTGGAGAAGGAGAGGGACAGGGACAGGCCGGAGAGCGGATGGCCAGATACTAAGACAACCATGACGCCGAGCCCATTTTACAAAACAGTTAAAAACAAACAAAAACGGACAAATGACAAAACCTACGGCAACCAACGTTATCTAAATATAAAAAAAATTCAGGATTCAATCATTTTTGGCATCACTAACCTCACTTCCCTAACCGTGTTAGATGGAGTGGGAGGGGCCCCAGGCAGAGCAGGTATCACCCGCCCGCCGTTCTCCACATCTGCCCCAGTTACAGACAGGTGTACACAGGGGCTCTGTAACCTCCTGCGAGGCCTGCAGCTTTGCCTCCACCCCAGGTTACACCTAGAAGCCCCACCTCCACTCCGGGTCTGAATTCTTAGGTCAGAGTGTTGCATTTGCCAGACGAAGTTGAAGCCTTGGAGAGAAAGTGTAGACGCGTACCTCGGTTGGGCTCCCAGGTATCTCTGACCTGCCTGTCTTTTCCCAGCTGGTGGCTGGCCTCAAGTACTATCTGACTATGGACTTAGAGAGCACAGAGTGCAGAAAGACCAGAGTCTCTGGAGATCACATGGACCTCACCACCTGCCCTCTGGCCGCAGGAGTGCAGCAAGAGGTAACAACATTGACCCCAGTCCAGCGCTCTGCAGCGTCTGAGGCCCTTAGCTTGCCCATCCTGACTTGTCTATCTGGCCAGGCAAAGGCCTGGCTGGACCTGTCCTGTCTGGTCTTTGTGTGACTCAGGCCAGGGTGGGGTGCAGGGAGGAGAGATTGGGGTTTCTTCTTGGGGTGGGAGTTGCCTGATAGACCTGGGATCATCTCCTGACATCTGACTTCATGTTTGGGTACCACTGGTCGTCTATCCCTGGCTGCAGAGAGATGTGGCAGGCAGGAGGCTGACTGCTGGGAGGAGGAGGCTGGCACCAAGCTCACCTTCCTTGCCACTGTGTTCTCTCCTTAGAAGCTGCGCTGCAACTTTGAGCTCCTTGAAGTCCCCTGGAAGAACACTACTCAGCTTCTGAAGCATGACTGTAAGGTGGTGTAATCTGTCCCAGGGGACAGTGATGAGATTCCTATGGGAACCAGCACGGTGGTGGAGGGACCTCAGGGCCATGGGCCCCATCTGCTGAAATAAATTCTTAGCATGGCTTCTTGCATTGAGTTCTGCTGTGTACTCACTCATGCCGGCTCTCTCTCAGCTCCTAGTGACTCTCAGAACTCTTCAGCTGACAGGCCCTCTGCCCTTCCCCCCAGAGAGCCCCTGCTGACTGGCCTGAGGCAGTGCTGAAGGTGCGTCCCTCAATAGGAAAGAGGTTCTTCAGACACTTCCAGTAGTCTTGGAAGTAAGGGAGAAGGAATGTCACAGAAGAGGGATGATGGGCCAGGTGGTGGCGGCACAGACCTTTAGTCCCAGTGCTCAGCGGGCAGAGGCAGGCAGATCTCTGGGAGTTCGAGGCCAGCCTAGTCTACAAAGTGAGTTCCAAAACAGCCAGGGCTGTTACATAGAGAAATCCAGGTTCGAAAACAAACAACAAACAAAAAACTCAAAACCAATCAAACAAAAACAAAGGATGAAGCCCTGAGACTGTTACAGAGGGACGTCTGTGTGAACAGGACCGGCATCTCTTCCTGGGTTCATGCTGGAACTCTGACAGGGTGGATGGAGATGAGAAAAGATAGTCAGAAACTGCCGTCAGGAGGGCTGCAAGGGCTGATGACCCAGTCCAGCACGTTGATCTTTTCATTGCTCTCAGATGAGGAAGTGGTACAGAGCGTCCGACAGCAGAATTACAGGGAGCTCACAATAATCTTTTCTCCCTTCAGCAAGGAACATTCTGGGACAGCAAACACAGCACTTCATGTCTCAGTGTCTGAAATGTTTGACTGCATACATACGGGGGAATGTCAAGTTCCAACTTCAGCCTTTGAGGCCTTGGCACTAGCCCAGAGCTGGCCTTACAGGACATGACTCTGGCTACATTGAGGGGCCTCCAGGCAGTTTGCAATCCAGTCAGGCCCACACTATAAACACTTGAAGTCAAGCCCGCTAAACTCTCAGTACTCGGGAGTAGTGTAAGGCGTGCACCGATGTTGAGCTCTGTGGGCTCCAGGGCACTTGGCTCCAGGGCACAAATATTCTCCTGCACACTGGTAGCAGGAAGTGACCTCCTCTCCATCAGCTCCCCATAGGCCAAGAGGCTGTGAAGTTAGGAACCTGCCTCTCGCATCCTCCCCAGAGGGATTTTCTCAGTGCTTTGCTTTGGGCAAGATTCCTAAAAGAACCTGGGCCCTGGGCGCTGGAACACCGGAGGGAGCAAGAGCCAGCCTGCTACCCTGGAGGGCGGCTTTCAAAGGAGGCGGCAGGGTCCATCCAGTGTCCTGCTGGATTGGAGGAAACAGGTATTACGTTCTCTGTGGGCTTCGTTGTGGTTACAATTCCTGTCATACACATGGTCAAATGAAAGAGGTGGGGCCAGTCACAGGAACCACTCAGGCGACATGCCCTGAAAAATGCTAGAAACACAACCTAGAAACACACAAGTAGAGACAACAAGCAGAAAATACGTGCAGCAAGTAACCTAGAGATGAGCTCCCCAACCCTGCAAGCCAGCCCTTGAACCGTGTCCGGAAGTCTTGCTCAGACACACTAACACACATCTACCCTGGGGACAGGCTATAGCCACTGGTTGCTTTGAGAGCACTAGGAAGTGCTAGGCTCAAGCTGGCGTCACAGGGTGGTGTGGAGAGTGACCAGACACTGCTTGTCACAATTCATGCCTTCTCCTTTCTAAGAGAGGCCTCACACCTCTCTTGTTCCTGTCTGACCCCCTCCTCCCTCCCCACGCTATGGCTTCATGAGCAGCAGTTACAACTAGGGTCCTGTCTAGAGCCCTCAAAGGCCACATCAGGGAGAGAATGGAGACAGAGTGCCACCTGGGAAGCCTGACACACTGAGGGGCTGGATTTGATACTGACATAGGGGACACTTGCAGCCCTGCATCTGCTGGAACCTGATACCCACAGCAGTTCAGTTTGTGCTATGCAGTCACTGCTTGGAAGGTTTCCCAGGGTTTACCAAGCAGGAGATACCAGCATGGAGCTGGAGCAGGTACAGTGTGTGAGGTCTGGGGAGAGGCAGGACTCCAGAAAGCCCATGTAGTGGTTTCTCCACCCCTGGAACCTGTGCCCAAATCCCAGATGGCATTTCCTCTGCTTGGTGTATTCCTGGGCCTAGGCGTGACTAAGCAAGTTTAGGAGAAGAGTTTCCACCAAGCAATGTTTGTCTTAAAGTCCCAGAGATTGCACTGCTTCCTGGCAAAAGCCAGTGGTCAGGGTGGGTGTTGGTCTGACCACCCTCCAGCTCCCATTCTGGAGTCCCTCCAGGCTACGTGACCCCTGGACTGGCCTCCACTAAGAGTAAGGTTGCTATAAATGATGGAAGACAGCTAACCCTTGGTGGGGAGACCCTGGGCCAGGAGTGAGCATCACGGTACTCAATGCTTAGCACAGACAAGTGTCCCACTGGCAGTCCCATGTGGACACAGGGGCTCTCTCTGGACATCCTTCCGGGGCTCGGACCGTGCATGTGGGACTCATCTAAAGCAGCCTGACAGAAGCAGCCATTTTCTGTGTCCTTCTTCGAACAGTAGTTGGTCCATGTCACACGGCCCTGTCCTGATCGGCTCTGAGGCCAGGAAAGTTAAAGGCCTCCTCTACCCCTTTACTAGGTTTTGTAGTCTCACACGGGTGGGGAAGGGGATATCAGTGACCTTTAACCTCTAGGGACTTTTGGAATATTTTATGTGCATGCATTCGTGTCTGTATGTGGGTTGGGCATGTGAATGCAGTGCCCATGGAGGCTAAAAGAAACTGTCAGGCCCTTTAGACCCGAATTACAGGTGGTTGTAAGCAGTCTGATGTGGGTGCTGGAAGCTGAGCTTGGGTCCTCTGGAAGATCAGCAAGTGATCTTAACCACCCAGCCGTCATACTAGCTCTTCCCCCACTTTTTTCAAACCTCTGGGTTCTTTTTAATTTTTATTTATTTTTGGTTTTTCAAGACAGGGTTTCTCTGGGTAGCCCTGGCTGTCAGACCAGGCTGACCTTGAACTCAGAGGTCCACCTGCCTCTGCCTCCTGAGTGCTGGGATTAAAGGCGTGAGCCACCATTGACCTTTTGGGTTCCTAATATTCCCACTGGGTAGGTACCCTTATGTTAGATGCTGGGGCTCCTGGTAAGCCTGAGTTCCTGGGTGCTGGCACCCATGTCTAGAGTCTCATGAAATCCTGATGATTATGGGATGTTCCAGTCTGTTCTTTTTCTCCCGACCTCAGGCCAGACAGGCGTTTCTCCAATTAGCAGAGGACTTTGAATTTGCTCCTCCATCACCACCCCAGGCTCCTTTTTTTTCTTTTTCTTTTTCTTGCTTTTTGTTTTTGTTTTTTTGACACACGTTTCTCTGTGTAATGGTCCTGGCTGTCCTGGAACCACCACCCAGCAACAGTCTCCTCTTTCTGTGTTACCCTTTTGATCCCTTCGAAAGCATTGTGGCTCTGAGCTGGGAGGCTGGGACCTGGTGAGGAGCCCTTCTGTGTGCAACTCTTAACATGCCTGCAGCACACTGTCCAACTCCGCATGCAACTCTTAACATGCCTTCAGCACACTCAGACTCTTCATGTAACTCTTGACGTATGCCTGCAGCACACTCTCCAACTCCACATGCAACTCTTGACACATGCCTGCAGCACACTGTCCAACTCCGCATGCAACTCTTAACATGCCTTCAGCACACTCAGACTCTTCATGTAACTCTTGACGTATGCCTGCAGCACACTCTCCAACTCCACATGCAACTCTTGACACATGCATGCAGCACACTCTCCAACTCCACATGCAACTCTTGACACATGCATGCAGCACACTCTCCAACTCCACATGCAACTCTTGACACATGCATGCAGCACACTCTCCAACTCCACATGCAACTCTTGACACATGCATGCAGCACACTCTCCAACTCCACATGCAACTCTTGACACATGCATGCAGCACACTCTCCAACTCCCCTACTTTTGCTTCAGGCTAGCCAGTGAGGACACAGAGCCACCTGGGCTTTTTAAAACTCTGTTGGGACTTGAGTCCAGCATGGTTCTGGATAAGAATGCCAGCAGAGTTAGGGACTTGTCCCAACCCATCCTGTTCTGCCACTTGCCAAAGACTCAAGTCAATATGGTGGTACTCCTCCTCAGGGTCATTTCCCAAAATCCTCTTCTCCAGCCTGTGGGGTCAGATAGGGTGTGTGTGAGAGAGCCAGGGCCAGCCTTTGCCAATGCCACACCTGTTACTCAGAACCACTCTGGGTAAGAGCTCCTCCCCCAACCTTCTCTCTACCTTTCCCCCTCTCATCCTTCCTGGTTCACCTCAAATGCAGTGTCGACAATCTCATCGATGACAGATGCTTGGGAACGAAACTTCTGCTGGTGCTGCTCCACCGATGCCACCAACCGTAGGTACTGGAAGTGGAGCTCCCGCTGCCTGGAGTCGGGCAGAGGCAAGGACTGGGTTCTTAGGCCCTAATGTGGCTCTGCTTGCCATGACCTAGACCTCTATCTCCAGTGTGCCCCTCTTTTGTAGATTTTATTTATTATTATTTTGTGTGTGTTATTGTGCACATGTGTACGTGTGAACACACATGAATGTGTGCATGTGTGTGGAGGCCAGAAGTCAGCCTTGGTTATCTTCCTCTAGAGTTCTCCACTTTTGTTGTTGCTGTTGTTTGGGGTTTGTTTTCTTCAAGGTGTGCGCCACCACTGCCAGACTTCCACTTTATCTTTGAAGATGGTGTCTGCCATTGAATCTGGAGCTCACTGATTGGCTAGACAGGGATCCTGCTGACTTTACTGCCTCTACCAGGATTGCAGGTACAGGAATGCACCGCCACACCCAGAGTTATCCGTGGGTGTTGCCTCTGGTCCTCACGCTTGCATGGAGAGCACGTTACAAACATCACCATCTCTTCTTGCCCCTAACATTTTGAGATGAGTTCCCGCTGAGTTGTCCAGACTGGCTTTGAACTTGTGATCCTTCCACCTTAGCCTCCCAAGGAGCTGAGGTTACCAGTGCACACCATTATACTTAGTGAGTCTGCCTGTTGTCCAATCCCCAAAATATCCCTGTCTGTCATAAAGACATCAGCCACGGTTTACCTCTTAATCACACATCCTGCCATATACTTATTTTTCATACCCATCTTCTTGCCCATCCATCTACACAAGCCTAAACATGGACCCACTCAACCACCTGCCTATCCATCCTGTGCCCAGCCAGTCACTAGTCTGTCCAGCCATTGCACCGTTCCATACTTACCCACCCCTGTGGCTACATGTTCGCCCCGGGATCCACCCACTCAGTCTAAAGAACCATCTATCCACCCACTTTATCCACCTATGTTCACTACTCTCTTGCTCCTCCACCCACCGGAGCTTATCAGTTCCCTTCAACCTTCCACGTGGCTGGAACCTGTCTGACTCCAATGAACGAGCAAAGACTCTGGAGCGTGGAGCTGAGTGGCGGTAATACAGTATGACTTCTCATGGGGTCCCTGGCACTGTCATGGAGCCTGAAGTAAAGCTGACTTCACTGCCTCCACCAGGATTGCAGGTACAGGAATGCACTGCCACACCCAGAGTTATCCGTGGGTGTTGCCTCTGGTCCTCACGCTTGCTTGGAGAGCACATTACAAACATCACCATCTCTTCTTGCCCCTAACATTTTTTTTTTGTATGGAACGGTGCAAGGGTCAGGGTGCTTCTTTAATAAAGAGAAAAGAGGCCAGGCAGTGGTGGCGCACGCCTTTAATCCCAGCACTCAGGAGCAGAGGCAGGTGGATCTCTGTGAGTTCGAGGCCAGCCTGCTCTAGAAGAGCTAGTTCCAGGACAGGCTCCAAAATTACACAGAGAAACCCTGCCTCGAAAAACAAACAAACAAACAACAAAAACAGAGAGAGGAGAAAGCCCTGCTGCTGATATGGTCCTTGCGGTGCAGCCAACAAGAGTTTCTCTAAGAGCTGGGTGTCACTCCTCACTGCCCAGGGAAGCTATGTTCCCGTGTCCCAGTTGTGGGTGTGGAAACAAGTCTAGTCTGCTCACTTCCTCCTACCCAGGAGAGGTGGGCAATGTTCTTTTTCCTTCAGACCCACCATCAGGCCTCCAGACCTCTTGCCCTGGACCCGAGGCCTCTCCTTCCTCCTATCCCCTCACCTCTCTGTCATGGTGCTGAACATCCTCTCAATAAACTGTGCCTGCAAGGCACTGTCGCTCATCTGGGCCTCAGCATCTGCATGGAGAGAGGGGCGTGGGCAGGAGGATGTCCAGGCGAACGACTGATTCAAGAAGGCAGAGGAATCCCACCAGTCGGGGAAGTACAAGGGAGATCTTAACCACGTGGTGGCGGCACATGACTTTGACCCCAGCACTCAGGAGGCAGAGGCAGGCAAACCAATGTGAGTTCGAGGCCAACCTGGTCTACAGAGCAAGTTCCAGGACAGCCAGGGCTACACAGAGGAAAACCTGTCTTGACTCCTCCCTCCAAAAAAATATCAAACCATACAAAAGGGGACAGAAGAGAGATAGTGGAGACCAGAGTCCAGATTCTGATGGCCACTCGAGTACTGGTCAAGCCACTCCCCAAATTCTCTGCGTTCTTAACTTGCTACCTGGCGCCAATTCATTTATTTTTCCACTTAAGGTAACCTATCAGTCATAGGTGGGGGGCTGCTTTGCTGATCTCAGAGCAGGATCCTGAAGCTCAGGTTCTGTGTTCATTTCTTTTTCTTCCTCTCTCTTTCTCTGTCCCCCCAAAAATGTATTTATTTTTATTCTCTCTGTGTGTCTATTTTCCCTGTCTCAAAAAACAAAATAAAACAAAACAAAATTACTGAATTGAATTGACTTTTTTTTTTTTTTTTTGATTTTCGAGACAGGGTTTCTCCGTAGCTTTTTGGTTCCTGTCCTGGAACTAGCTCTTTTTTTAAAAAAAATATTTATTTATTTATTATGTATACAATATTCTGTCTGTGTGTATGTCTGCAAGCCAGAAGAGGGTGCCAGATCTCATTACAGATGGTTGTGAGCCACCATGTGGTTGCTGGGAATTGAACTCAGAACCTTTGGAAGAGCAGGCAATGCTCTTAACCGCTGAGCCATCTCTCCAGCCCCTGGAACTAGCTCTTGTAGACCAGGCTGGCCTCGAACTCACAGAGATCCGCCTGTCTCTGCCTCCCGAGTGCTGGGATTAAAGGCGTGCGCCACCACTGCCCGGCCTTTGAATTGACTTTTAGAGTCTAATCTAGAGGCCTTTGGAGCGAAGTCCTAACCTTGATTAGTCCTCTCACATCTCAGACTCACCGTCCTGGCTACTCAGGAGCAGGAGGAATGCCAAGGAGGGACCGGCCAGTACCTGTTTTGTTGAGCTCTGTCAGAGAGTCGTCCAGCAACTTCTCGTGGACCCGGGCAGCTTTCTAGATAAAAGGCCTCAGTTCTCTCAGGGTTTCTTCCCTGGCCCCCACACCAGGAACACTGTCTCTCCATTCCCACCCTCTCCCCATGTGTGGTACCCCACACCGGGAACACTGTCTCTCTATCCCCACCCTCCCCCCATGTGTGGTACCCCACACTGGGAACACTGTCTCTCCATCCCCACCCTCTCCCCATGTGTGGTACCCCACACCGGGAACACTGTCTCTCTATCCCCACCCTCCCCCCATGTGTGGTACCCCACACCGGGAACACTGTCTCTCTATCCCCACCCTCCCCCCATGTGTGGTACCCCACACTGGGAACACTGTCTCTCCATCCCCACCCTCTCCCCATGTGTGGTACCCCACACCGGGAACACTGTCTCTCCATTCCCACCCTCTCCCCATGTGTGGTACCCCACACCGGGAACACTGTCTCTCCATTCCCACCCTCTCCCCATGTGTGGTACCCCACACCGGGAACACTGTCTCTCCATCCCCACCCTCTCCCCATGTGTGGTACCCCACACCGGGAACACTGTCTCTCCATCCCCACCCTCTCCCCATGTGTGGTACCCCACACCGGGAACACTGTCTCTCCATCCCCACCCTCTCCCCATGTGTGGTACCTCCAGCTTCACTTTCTCGAGGCCTTTGAGAAGCGCCATCTGGAAGTTATCTACCAGAACAGCAATCACCAGGCTGCAGAGGGGACAGTGAAGTTCTCTGAAAGGGGACACCAGGGAAGAGGCCACGTACTAGCCTCTGAGTCCAGTGCGGCCTAAGTGGAGTAAGGGCTGGGGTGGATTAGGGAGAGAGCCATGGTGAAGCTGGGCAGTAAGACAGGTGCCTCACTTGAGGAAAATGAAGTACTGGATGATGATGTAGATCATGAGGATGGGGATGATATACCAGGCCCCTGGGGAGGGAAAGCGTCAGTCAATCCAAAGGCATTCCCCAATCCCCACCCTTTCCAGCAGGAATCAGCAGCCCCCAGATGGCAGATGTAACGGAACCACTAGCGTCTGCCCACCATGGGCCCTGCTGTCCATGTAGATGAGGGACCAGTCATCCAAGGTGAGCATAGTGAAGAGGGTGAACAGGGTGGTGAAGATGTTCTGGAAACGCTTGGGGTCCGATTGCCGGAACAACGCTCGGAGCACCACAGAGAAGAGGACTAGCAACTGCTCAGGGTGAAACCAGAATCAGAACCCCGGCCACTGTACCCACCTCTCACCAGGCTTCACCTAGTCCCTTCCAGACCTGCTGCTCCCCGCTCCCATCTGCCCTAGGCCAGCAGCCGCCCAACCTCCACTGTGTAGGATACAGAGGCAGGTAAACATGAGGGTCAGGATGGCTGTGATTGACGGCAAAGATCCTCTCAGAGTCCCTGTCACCTCGTGGAGACTGGTGAGGATGCTGTGGGTGGTGGTGAAGGCGGAGTCTGAGTTAGTGGGGATGGAAGTGGAAAGCTGCACCTGAAACCAGACTGGATACTAAAATTAGGGGGTCCCTTTTCACTGGTGACTCGGTCCTGTCCCCATGCTCCCCTGGAAAATGGAGCTATTATCCTTGCAAGAACACGAGGGAGGCTCATCCCAAGCATGCAAGGGGTCACGGTGGCAACCCACCATCCTCCCTGGAACAGGACACAGTGGACTCCCTGGAAATCCAGGTCCCTGTGCCCTTTCCCTTGAGAATTTCCACGCCAGGACAAGGAGCCTTGGTGGCAATGACCTGAGCCTCCGAAGGACCCGGATGGCCCTCAGAGCCCGCATGCTCTTGAAGACTTTGAGGATCCGGAACAGGCTGTGGTTGTAGAACGAGTAAGATAGGGAGTTGATCTGGATAAGCACAAAGTCCAGCACCGCCATGACCATGATGAAGAAGTCTGAAGGTAGACGGGTGCTTGAGTTGCACAAGTTCCCCTAAGCCAGAGTCCCATCTCTGTCCCTCTTTCCCCCCACAACCTACCCACCCACCCAGATTGTTCCATGGGTCATAAAAATACTCCAGGCCCAGGGCAATTAGCTTGAGCACGGCTTCTATTACGTAGATCGAGAGGAAAATGGAGTCCAAGACCATGAAGTACCATTCTGTGGGGACACCAGAGGCTTTTTTAGTGATAATCCGCAACATCCTGACCCCACAGCCCAGCTTTTTCCTTCCTCTCTAGAACCTCATGTAGGCCAAACACCCAGGCTGTCCCTGGCTGGGTTCTTTTTTGGTTTGGTTTTGTTTATTTAGACAAAGCCTTATTCGGTAGCTCCGGTGGCCTGGAAACTTGTAAGCATAAAAGCATTTAAAGTGTCCTAAAACTGCAGCCTTGGACTGTGGGCGTGTGGTTTCTTCATCTTGCTCTACTGGGCTTTAGAGGCCAGCATTCTCAGTCTTCCTGCTTTTACCCTTCCAGGGCCTCATGGTGGAGGTCTCCAGGCTCTTCCCCTAGACCCAGGACTTTCCCACCACGCCCCCTGAGCAATATATTTAGGACATATGCGCCACCTGGTGGCTCCACCATGAACAGCACCGCCTACAGTTAGTAGGTTTTCTGCAGTAGTCTCCAGCAATATTTCTAGCTCTGAGAATGTCACCTGTTGTTGGTAACTTTTTGCTCTTTTGGGGGACCACCACCCAGCTCCCAGATAAATCACACATGGAGGCTTATTCTTAGTTATGAATGTCCGGCCTTAGCTTGACTTGTTCCTTGTCAGCTTTTCTTAACTCAAATTATCCCAACTACCTTTTGCCTCTGGGCTTTTTCCTTTTCTTACTTCTGTATATCTTACTTTCACTTTTACTCCATGGCTGGCTAGGTGGCTGGCCTCTGACGTCCTCCTCTTCCCCCGTTCTCCTATTTATACTCTCTGCTTGCCAGCACCAACTATACTTGCTCCTGCCTATTGAACAGTCAGCTTTTTCTTAGGACCATTGGGTGTTTTAGACAGGGAAAGAATCACAGCTTCACAGAGTTAAACAAATGGAGTATAAACAAAAGCAAAACCTTAAAATAACATTCCCCACCGGGGCGGTGGTGGTGCAAGCCTTTAATCCCAGCACTCAGGAGACAGAGACAGGCAGATCTTTGTGAGTTAGAGGCCAGCCTGGTCTACAGAGTGAATTCTAAGACAGGCTCCAAAGCTACAGAGAAACCCTGTCTGGATAAACTACTACTACTATTACTACTACTACTATTACTGTTCTCCGACGGCCACTGAGTTGCCAGAGAATGAAGATAAAGTAACAGGTTTCAAAGACTGCCTGGCACTGGCTCAGGCTCATGGGAAGTCCTGGAGTCTCAACTGTCTTCAGCATAGATAGTGGCACCTGACTCTTACCACCTCTGATCTCTAGCTCAGTGAAGGTCTGGGCCACAAGGACGACTGTGTTGAGGCAGACCACGATGAAGATGAAGGTCTCAAAGCCCAGGGATTGAGTCAGTGACATCATCATTTGCCGGAGACCCCAAATGAGGAGACATATTTTCCCCCAAATCAATTGGAAGATATTCCCAGAACGTATCTTCTTGTGGGTCCAGTGTTTCCCTGAAAGTAAGTCAGAAAGTTATGCCCAGGCAGGCAGTGATGGGGTGTAGTGATCCCAGGCACCCTCCCAGACGAACATCCCTCCTCTTGCCCATTCACTAATGTGACACTATGTTTGCCCTGTGCTGGCTATGGAACCACAGTCCTTAAACCTTCCACTTTGGAGACCAAGATGTTTGGGATTTGGCTTGGCAGGTCCTAAGAGTTCCTGATCCTACAGATCTACCTTTGTTCATCTGGGAACTCAAAGAAAACCTAATTCTTGTCACCGTCCTTCCCTCTTGGTGATCTCTTTCCTGTTTAAGATCCTGCTAAATCGTCCCTTTCCTTGACTACTTTTCCTGTTCCCATTCAGTAAGTCACTTGCCCCTCTCTGATTGTTCATGAGACTGTTGCTATTTTTGCTAAA
The DNA here is from genome assembly GCF_037038515.1 of Microtus pennsylvanicus. Lineage (NCBI taxonomy): Eukaryota > Metazoa > Chordata > Mammalia > Rodentia > Cricetidae > Microtus > Microtus pennsylvanicus. The sequence goes on along the minus strand of NC_134583.1, from coordinate 88,492,534 downwards.
CTGTAGGCACAGAGCCTGGGAGTCTGTACCAGTTAAGGTGTCCACATTTGATGAGAGCCTCAACGGTCAAGACATGGACATGGGAGCCTCAGCGGTCAGGACGAGAACACGCGGGCATCAGCAGTCAAGACATGGACACACAGGCCTCAGCAGTCAGAACGTGGACACGCGGGCCTCAACGGTCAGGACGTGGACACGCAAATGAATAAAACAGTGACTAAATGAAGAAACACTGTGTGGCCTCCAAAATCATGTACACTGTGTGGCCTCCAGAATCATGTACACTGTGTGGCCTCCAGAATCATGTACACTGTGTGGCCTCCAGAATCATGTAGCTTAAGGAATAAAGGGTAGGACAGTGAGCAGAAGAAGAATAAATGGCTGGTGGAATGCTATACAGGTGAGAACTGAGCTCCAAGGTCCGGACTAGATGTGCATGAATCTGCGTGAGGGAGTAGGGGTCCGGCTGCAGGCCCAGCAGAGACTCACTCTTGCGCTTCTGAATGTAGTCATCTTCACTCAAGGAGTCGGATTCTTTGGAACTCTCCTTGGGATGGATTCTGCTGGAAACACGAGAAGTGCCCGATCGACTTGTCAAGTGGGAGTGAGGCACACTGAAGACTGAGCTTTTGGCCCCCATATGAGAAGGGGAGACGCCGAAGGTGCTGTGAGAGGTGCTCGGATACTGAAAGTGGGAACGCTCTTTGGAGTGAAGATGTTCTCCAAGATGTTGTTCTTTGTGGGAATGGTGCTCTCTATGGTGGGGATGCTCACCATGGTGATGGGTGGCTTGGGGGCCTGTATGATTGCCGCCATGGCGGTGATGTCTTCCCTGCTTGGAGGACCCCTCAAAGGACTGGTGGGAGGGGCTCTCTTCAGAATGCGGTGGCTTTTCGTGGTGTTGGGATTCAGTAGGTTGATGCCTGCTGTCGTGGTGGGCTTGGTGATAGGATTCATGGGATCTCCCCTGGTGGGAAGCATCCTTTCTGCTGGATGGCGCAGTAGAGAAGTGGGACAAAGCCTCACTACCTCTACGATAGTGATGTTTACCTTGGGACTGTCTTTGTTGTTGGTGGGACTCAGTGTGGGGATGAGATTCATCTTGGGACTGTCTGTGATGGTGGTGGGACTCAGTAGGGGGACCATGGGGCGGGGCAGTACCAGATGCTGTGGAGAGGTGGGATTTGTTATAGTGATGGGACTGATGTAAGAAGGCACCATCTTGAGAGTCTGAGGACTCACGGAAGTGCTGGGATTCATTTGGGTGGTGAAATCTGCCATGATAGTGAGACGGAGCGGGAGGGGGCTCCCAAGGATAGTGGACTTCACTGTGGTCTGGTCTGTAGTGGACGTGTGAATATGGTGAGTGGGAGTGATGGTCTGAATCCGTTCTAGCAGTGTGTGCCTCACGATGAGCCTCGTCCATCTTCGAGGGTTGATCCATGACTATACTGAAGCCCCTAGAACAAAGAGGGCTCAAGTAGAGAATCCAAAGGACCTTTTCTGGACCTTCTTCTCTGCTAAAGCTGAGCTTAGTGCCAGCTATGGCCCAGGCTTCTAGAAAGATCTGACCATTCTCTTGGAACTCTCCTCTCTGTGATGTCACCAACATGCTTGGGCCTCATTTTACCCATGAGGACTCCTTTTGGACTTATTATTCAGAGTCAAGAATTATTGTGTCTAAACAAAACAAACAAAAAGGAAAAGGAATTATTGTGTCTAACCTATTTATTGTAAAATAAGGAAACCAAGCTGGTTATGGTGATGTGGACCTGCCATCCTAGTACAGCAGCAGAAGCAGGCAAATCTCTGTGAGTTCAAGGCCACTCTGATCTACACATCGAGTTCCAAGTTAACTAAAGCTACACACCGAAACACTGTCTCAAAACACAAACAAACAAACAAACAAAAAAGTCTCAACAAGCCCAAAGGTACAGAAAACCAAAGCTCGAGGTGACCCAGCAAAGCAATGACAAAACTGTACCAAGAAAAGGTTAGTGGCACCATGGGTAAAACTCTTGCTGTCTAAGCCTGATGAACCTGAATTCAGATCCCTAGAACCTACTTAAAAGCTGGACAAAGCAACACAGGTGTTTGTAATCCCTGGGCTCCCATGGAGAGATGGGAGGCAGAACCGGGAGACTCTACAGAAGCTGACTTGGATTTAGGTTGCTGTATTCAGCAACTTAAGGTAGAAGGTGTGGGAAGAGGAAGAAACCCTGAGTGGATGTATGTTGTTGATATGAGTGGGCTATTTTGTGGCACACACCTGCATACCCTCCAGCAAGGAAGACATAGAACACCTGTAAAAACCACCAGCAAAGAAGTCATGAACACACCTGCATACCCACCAGCAAGAAAGACATGAATACAGATGTGGCACCCACCAGCAAGAAAGTCATAAACATCCTGTGATACCCACCAACAAGGAGGACCATGAATTTGAGGCCAACTTGGGCTACCTAGTGAAACTGTCTTGTAGAGAGAAAAAAATCTTCCCCTAGATTTGGTCCAGGCTTACCTACCTAGGGTCCTACCTACCTAGGGAATGTATTGTCCACAATAGACTGTGCCATCCCTAGCAATCAAGAAAATGCCTTCCCCACAGGCCAATCAGATGGAGACAATTTCTCAAGAGAGAGTCTCTCCAAGTCTGTCCAGCTTCAGCTTGTCAAACACATTACTGTTAAACTACAACTGCTCCTTGTCCCAAAGTGCTCGTGTTAATACAGAAATATAAAACAAAACAACTTTAAATGTCCCACACTCATTGAAAAGCTCAAAACCTTAGAAGCGACTACTAAAAGTTTAAATTGCTTTCCAATAATCGTAGTCACGTCACTTAAAGCGATTGAAGGACAGGTTTCTCAGTCACAACACAGCACACCATATTTCAGAAATATACCCCTGTCATAAACTGAACAATAACCTCGCGACGCCGTGAGTGGGGGCAGGAAGTTTGAGCTGGATATTCTGAAGATGTTAAAGGTTTTACTCATAGGGCAGTTTGTCAGATAAGACTCTTTAGTAAGGAAAGACAAAATAACTTGAAGGACTAGTGGATGATTTCAGACATAAATGAAGTGGAAAGGAGACAAGTATCCAGATCTGGGTGGATTTAAGGATATGGGCAGTTTTCAGGTAGATGATGGAAATAAAAGATTCAACAATATGGGGCTGTAGTGATGCTTAAAAACACTTAAGGCTCTTGCAGAGAACCTGGGTTCAGGTCCCGGAACTCACACGGTGTGGATCACTGCCTGAAACTTCAGTTCCAGAGATTGGATGTCTTTTTCTGACTTCCTCTTTTGTATGTGGATGTGTGCACATGCGCGCGCGCGCACACACCACACACACACATTTATTTTAAAAACTTCCAACAATCTGATTAAACTTGAAGTGTCTGGAAGGCAAAACAATAACCCAAGCAAAACATCTCTTGCAAAAGTTTCTAGGAATAGCAAGTAAACCAAAGCCTGGTGATTGTGGAAAGATTCCAGCTAGATTGTCCAGCTGCCACAAATGCAATGAAAGAGCCTTGAGCAGAAAGAGTGCACTAACAAAGTAGCTGCAGAAATATGGGGGAAGTTGGCGAAATTGTTTTTGACGCTGGAATTTCAGTTGAGAGTTCCTTTATATGCTTTTCAGTACTTTCTACTTAACATCCTTCTCAAAGATTTGTTGGGTTTTTTTTTGTTTGTTTTGGTTTTGGTTTTTCGAGACAGGGTTTCTCTGTGGTTTTGGAGCCTGTCCTGGAACTAGCTCCTATAGACCAGGCTGGTCTTGAACTCACAGAGATCTGCCTGCCTCTGCCTCCCAAGTGCTGGGATTAAAGGTGTGCGCCACCACTGTCCGGCCTTCTCAAAGATTTGTAACACCTAAATCTGCCTGCGGTTATGCCTGAGGCCAGGTGGTGGTGGTGGCACCTGCCTGTAATCCCAGAAATCAAAGGCAGAGGCACGTAGATCTCTGTAAATTCAAGGCCAGCCTGGTCTACATAGTGAGTTTAAGGACAGCCAAGGCTACACAGAGAAATCCTGTCTCAAGATACAAAAAGAAGAAGAAGAAGAAGAAGAAGAAGAAGAAGAAGAAGAAGAAGAAGAAGAAGAAGAAGAAGAAGAAGAAGAAGAAGAAGAAGAAGAAGAAGTTGTTCTGCCTGAGACCAGGACTGAAGTAGACCTTCCAAGATAAAGGCTATCATTAGACAAACATTTTAGTTTTTAAAAAAAAGATTTATGGGGGCTGGAGAGATGGCTCAGTGGTTAAGAGCACTGTCTGCTCTTCCAGAGGTCCTGAGTTCAATTCCCAGCAACCACATGGTGAATCACAACCATCTGTAATGAGATCTGGCGCCCTCCTCTGGCGTGTGGGCAGAATGTTGTATACATAATAAATAAATAAATCTTAAAAAAATTATTAAATTTTATGTATATGAATGTTTTATCTTCAAGTATGTATGTGTACCATGTATATACCTGGTGCCTGTGGAAGTCAGAAGAGAACGTTGGAGACCCTGAAACTGGAGTTAGGATGATTGTGAGCCGTCACATGAAAGCTGAGAATTGAACTCAGGTCCTCGCAAGAGCAGCAAGTGCTCTAAACCACTGAGCCATCTGTCTAGTCCTGGAGCCACCAATTCTTTTCTTTCTTCCTTCCTTCTTTCCTTCTTTCTCCTTCTTTTCTTCTTTCCTTCTTTCTTTCCTTCCTTCCTTCCTTCCTTCCTTCCTTCCTTCCTTCCTTCCTTCCTTCCTTTCATGTATGTGAATGTTTTGCTTGCATGTATTTTTGTTCCCCATGTGTATGCAGTGCCCATAGACGCCAGAAGAGGGCGAGCGATTCTCTGGAATTGAAGTTCCAGGTGCTGAGAGTCAAACCTGGCTCCTCTGGAGGAGCCACTATTGCTCTTCCTGGGGCATCTCTTCTGCCTCAAGGCAAATATCAGCGGAAGTAGGCACAGCAGAACAGAAGCTGCTCAGTGTCCTAGATTACAGGACCTACACCATGGTGTAGATATGATCACTTTCGGGAGGATGATTGCTTACTCAGTGAAGCCGTAAGCTTGCTTCTTTCCCTTTTTCTCTTTCTCTGGTGGAAGTGGAAGCAGGTGACCTGGACACTATCTAAAAGGAAGCAGTCTCAGACGCTGAGGACCAAATGAAGATGCACCCTTGGTCACTTCTCAGGGAGGTTTGACGAGTCTTCTGAGCTGCTGACTTTACTCCTGTTGTCTCTTCATGCGCATGGTGGAGGTGTCTATCACGAATTACACAGTTCCAGAACACAACGGTGTAATTTGTGTCTTTTCAGCTGTAATGATGAATAAAAAAGACCGAGGTACCTTTTGGTTGGCCTGCCAAGGTATGCCACTAAGCAAACACACCACGTGCAACAGAGTTAGTGCAAGAGGTTTATTGGGGAGGGGTGAAAGAGTGAAAGGCCGTGTCAGAGTGGGAGCATGAGAGAGACAGGCAGACAGACAGAGAGATAAGAAAGAAGAGAGTCATAGAAGAGAAAGAGGCAAGAGAGAAAAGAGACAAGAGAGTGAGCTGTGCTTTGGTGAGCACTTTTAAGGGGTGCACATGCCCAGGAGGTGGTGGCTCATATCTTTAATCCCAGCACTCTGGAGGCAGAGGCAGGCGGATCTCTGTGAGTTCGAGGCCATCCTGGTCTACAGAGCGAGTTCCAGGACAGCCAGGGCTGTTACAAGGAGAAATCCTGTCTCCAAAGGCAAAGCAAAGCAAAACAAACAAAAAAAGGGGTGCACATACATATCCCATGGCTGACAGAGGAAAGGTACCTGGTGGCATGTGATGATGCTTTGGCAGTAGAGACAGCCTGCTGTGGCGTGGAAACTAATCCACGTGAGACAGGGTTTCTCTGTATAACAACCCTGGCTGTCCTGGAATTTACCCTGTAGTTTAGGCTGGCCTCAAACTCAGAGAGCTGCCTGCCTCTGCCTCCCTAGTGCTGGGATTAAAGGAGTGAGCCACCACCACCTGGCTTCCCCTCTTATTCTTGCTCAATATATTAAATCCAATTAAGTGGCCTTTCAGAGTTTTAAAACTGTTAGTCTTGTTTCAATTTACATGTGTCTTGAGGAACTGGCAACAATTTCAGATCTCCATTTTAACTCTTTCATTTTGAGGGTTCAGAATTCACTCCACCTTTTATCTGAATCTCTTTCACTTTCTTCTTTATGATTTAGGTTCCAATTTCTAATTTAATGTGTATGGTGTATGGGTGTTTAGCCTGTATGTGTTTGTACACCACGTGTGTGCCTGGTGCCAGTTGAGACCACAAAGGGGAATCAGGTTTCCTGGAACTGGAGTGACGGACCTTTGTGAGCCATGATATGGGTGCTGGGAATCTACTCCAGGTCCTCTGGGAGAGCAGTCAGGGCTCTTTGCTGCTGAGTCATTTCTCCAGCCGGCTCTAAATATTATTAGTTTTAAATTTACTTATTTATTTAGAGACAGGGTTTCACTATGTAGCCCAGTAACTCCCTATATAGACCAAGCTGGTCTCGAACTCAGAGATCTTTCTGTTTCTACCTCTTGAGTGCTGAAATTAAAGGCCAAACCCGTTCCAATTATTTTTAGTAACATCTTTTTTATACCGACCTAGCCAAAGCCTCCGTAGAATTACCTCTCCAGCGCTGGGGTGTAACGGCGTAAATGAATGCAGACAGATTGTAAAAATATATATACAGCTTTAATGGCGAAATAGACTTACAGAACCACCGTTCCTGCAGAGACCAGGAAAGCAGAAGGGAGGGCTGGGAGCATGCTCGCCAAATTTATAGGCAAACATTAGCCCGAGGCGAATACGCCCCCTAAGGGGAGGGACTTATCCCTACATCTCCCCTTTTTGTCTAAATAAGACAGAACTAAACCAAATACAACTATATAAAATAATAACAAATAATAAATATAACAAACAATATTGAGAACAAAAGTTTTGCTAAACATTCTATCTCAAGGAGTCTAAATAATGTAGAGAGTAACTATAATTATATAATCTTCAACTCTGTCGAAGATCTGAGAAGGGAATAAATATTACTTAACAAATGAGATATATCCAAAATGTGCAACAATTGAGAGAGACAACTGACTACCTGGGCAATCACCCAAAGTCTCGTTTGCAATGTTAAGTCAACCAATTTTGGCTAAGGCCTAACATAACTGACATACCATTATTAAAGGCAAGGAACTTTTCAAAACTATCTTACCCTGTCTTGGCAGGATATGACAGTCCTGTTTTATCCATTGATGCATGCTCTGTATCTCTGTCAGTGGTTGAGGTATGGGCATTTCTTTGCCCAAAGGCCAGTTCTGCCAAATAGAAAGGCTCCAGGTGGAGTGTCTTTGGTGCTCAACATTCTCTCGGGAATAGAGCGGTGTTGCCAGGAGCAATTGTGTCTCACTATCACGAAACTCTGAGTTAGATTAAAGGCCATTTTCTACAGCTCTTTGAAGAGATTGAAGATTATCTATCTATACTGAGTATAATCTCTATATATCTAGAGAACCTGATTAGTCTAATTATAAATGACAAACTTAGATGACTATTTATCTATATAATTCTCAATATCTATCTAACTTAAAGACTAAGACAATAAACAACTGTGTAACAAATGAGGATAATGACCTCCAAATATAAACACTGTACAAATATACATTACAATATGGTAAATATATATCAATACACAAACATTATATAAGTATCTTAATCAGAGGTAGAAATGTACACTGCAATATGGTAAATATATACAATATATATTTATCAATACAATATATGTCAATACATAAAAAATGTTTTAAACAGAGATAGAAACATGCATGCATACAATAGTCAATATAATTTAACTTTGTATCAATATACAAGAATGGATACCAATATATTTGTCTAAAAGCAGTAACTCACAATTATAAATCTATAATCCCATCATTCCCTCTTTTTTTTTTTCAAAATGGTCCCTGAGCTTATAAAATTCCTCCCCCAACCTCCCAACCCCTAAATGATGTCCCTAAACCCAGGGGTAAGCTTTACTGGGAGAGGGGACGTCGTCCTCTAGAATTACTTCCAGCTGTCATGGGGGCGACGTTCTTTCTGGGGGATCCTGTGAAAGTAAAATGATGGTTAAATTTCAAGATCAATGTCTTTTAAAATTGCAAATAGTCTCTGAGTATTTTGTGGAGGTCTGGCCAGAATGTTGTACAAGATGTGCACCATTTCAGCTAACCAAGTTGGGATCGTCTTGTGCAGCTGGTATCCAAAACAGGTCTTGTAGTAGCGCTATCAGTATCATGACGTCATATCAACCAGGTAGAGTTGTTGTTGTGGGGCCCCATCTTCTTCCTGGAAACTTCAAATGTCACTTCGGGAAAAACTCATTGTTCATTGTGAAAAACTTAAACATTAATCATATAGACATATATATACATACATATATATATTCTATAAAAGGCATGATATATATATTCAATGAAAAGTATGATAGATATGAAGAAAAGCAAGGATGTTTTCTAAACTCATATTTCTTTCTGTCCCATATCATGGCTCTTGACATGAGACAGAAACTCCAGAAACTCTGGGTTTTTATCTTACTAACAGGCTTGGAATTGGAGAGGGACTGAGCCAGAGTCCAACTTCAAAACCAGCTCTACATATTTATAAAGAAATGTTTAATAAAACATATATATATACATATATATATATATAAATTAATACTTACAAAATGTGTCCATCCATCAGTAATTAAATATTCAGGGTCCCTTAATTTCTTTGAAGATGAGTATTTTCCTGTGGAGATAAGAAAAGAACCCTGCCTCCAACCTATCTGTATTTCTTACCATCAGTATGCTCACCATCCTTATGAAAGAATTGTTATTTATCTTTTCCAAGTGGCTTCTCTTCTTCAAACCGAACCTTTATTAATTTTGATGGTATCCACAATTTTTCCTCACCTGTGGAGATAAGAGCAAAACCCCTTCCCCAACGTAGCACATCTCCTGGCTTCCATTGTGAGGTCAGCACATCCTTGAAATAAACTGGTTGATTTAGTTCAGTAGACTTTTCCATTATCCAATGTCTTTCTGCAGCCGTTGTTCCCTTCTCATTAGCGGTGAGAAAATTCAAGGTTAACAAAGCATTATGTAACCTATTTCTGGGGGTGTTTTCCACCCCTTTCTGTTTGTTCAACATATCCTTTATAGTTCGATTTGATCTTTCTATGACTGCTTGACCTGTAGGATTGTATGGTATACCTGTAACATGCTTGATATTGTAATAATCAAAAAAAAACATTTCATTTTCCTAGAAACATAAGCAGGACCATTATCCGTCTTTATTTGTATAGGTATACCCATGATAGCCATGACTTCTAATAAATGAATGATTACTGAATCAGCTTTTTCTGAACTTAAAGCAGTTGTCCACTGAAAGCCTGAATAAGTGTCAATGGTGTGATGAATATATTTTAATTTGCCAAATTCTGCAAAGTGGAACACATTCATTTGCCAGATTTCATTCCTTTGGGTGCCCTTTGGATTAGCCCCTGCAGGCAGTGGCATTTGGTTATAGAAAGAGCGAGTAGGGCATTTCTTTACAATCTCCTTAGTTGTTGCCATGTAATTGAAAACTCTTTCTTCAAACCTTTGCTATTAACATGATGTTTTTTATGAAATTCAGAGGCTTGTAGCACACTACCAATCAATAATTGATCAATTTCTGCATTACCTTGTGCTAGAGGACCTGGCAGACCCGTATGGGATCAGATGTGTGTTATGTACATAGGGCAAAGCCTGTTCCTGATCAAATCTTGAACCTGGAGAAACAATGAGGTTAGTTCTGTATCATTAGGTATAAATTCAGCAGTTTCAATATGTAAAATAACTCTTTCTGCGTATTGTGAATCAGTGACTATATTAATAGGTTCTTTAAAATCCCTTAGCACCATAAGAATGGCATATAATTCTGCCTTCTGGACAGAATTATAAGGACTTTGTTCCACCTTACCCAAATCTTCTGATTTGTAACCTGCCTTCCCTGATTTATTGGCATCAGTATAGAATGTATGGGCTCCAGTTATTGGAGCATCACGGACGATTTGAGGAAGAATCCAAGAAGTTCTCTTTATGAAGTTAAGCCTCTTGCTTTTTGGATAGTTAATAATGTCTCCCAAAAAATTAGCACAAGCTCTTTGCCATGGTTCATTATCTTCCCATAATTTCTTTAGTTCATCAGCAGTGAAAGGCACTATAATTTCTGCTGGGTCTATGCCTGCTAGTTGATGAAGTCTCAGCTTGCCTTTTATAATTAACTCAGAGACTTTTTCCACATAAGTTTTCAGTTTCTTACTTGGTTTATGTGGTAAAAAGATCCATTTCAAAATAATATCATCTCTTTGCATTAAAATTCCTGTAGGAGAAATTTTTGATGGTAGTATGACGAGAATACAATCGAGCTCTGGATTCACCCTGTCCACATGTGCCTGTTGTAATTTTTCCTCAATCATTGTCAGTTCCTTTTCTGCTTCAGCTGTTAATTCTCTGGGACTGTTTAAATCTTTATCACCATCCAAGGTTTTGTTCAAATGAATTATTAGATCAGGTGTTATTCCAATAGCTGGTCGTAGACTGGAAATGTCTCCTAACAGTCTTTGAAAGTCATTAAGAGTCCGTAGGCGATCTCTCCTAATTTGTGCTTTTTGTGTCTTAATTTTTTGCAAACCTGTTTTATAACCTAAATAATTAACAGAATCTCCCTTCTGAATCTTTTCAGGAGCGATTTGCAATCCCCATTTAGGTAAAAGTATCTTTATTTCTTCAAACAGTCTGTTCAAGTTATCCATGTTTGAATTGGATAACAAAATGTCATCCATGTAATGGTATACTATAGATTTGGGAAATTTCTTGCGTATTATTTGCAATGGTTGGTTCACAAAATATTGGCACAGGGAGGGGCTATTTAACATACCCTGGGGGAGGACGGTCCAGTGGTACCTCCTCGAAGGTTGAGAATTGTTATAAGTAGGCACTGTGAAGGCAAATTTTTCTCTATCTTCTTTTTGCAAAGGTATAGTGAAAAAACAATCCTTTAAATCAATAACTATGAGAGGCCATCCTTTTGATAATAAAGAGGGCAAAGGAATTCCAGATTGCAGAGGGCCCATAGGTTGAATAACCTTGTTGATGGCCCTGAGATCTGTCACCATTCTCCATTTACCTGATTTTTTCTTAACCACAAATACAGGAGAATTCCAAGGGCTGGTAGATTCTTCTATATGTCCAGCATCTAATTGTTCTTGTACCAGCTGTTCTAAAGCCTGTAACTTTTCCTCAGCTGAAGGCCATTGCTTTGTCCATATTGGTTTCTCAGTCAACCATTTTAGAGGCAAGGCTGTTGGTATCTCTGAAGGGACATCAATTGCTTGTTCTTGTACAGTCCGAATGGCCGGTTTTCTCCGTTTGTAATATCTTTTGATATTATTCTCAGAAATATAGGCTCTAGAAGTAGTAGGAATGTTAATTTCGGTATTCCATTGTTGTAATAGGTCACAGCCCCATAAATTCATTGTGATATTGGCTACATATGGCCTTAATTTTCCTATTTGTCCCTCTAGCCCTATACATTCAACCCATCTCGTGCTCTGCCTTACTCGAGATAGGGTTCCAATTCCCATTTACATTCTGAAGAGGCCAATACGGATGCCAAGATTCTGGGGTAATGATACTTACATCAGCACCTGTGTCCAGCAGGCCAGTAATAAAAATGCCATTTACACACACTCTCAGTTTAGGTCTTTGATCATTTATAGAAGTTTGTCAAAACACAAGTAACTTATCTTTCTGATCATTATTGCTTGTAACAGTAGGCATGGGGCTTCCTAATTGACCTGACGAGGCACGTTCTCTGCAGAAACTGGAAATGACTGAACCATGTTTGCCATGGGGGCCTGTGAGGCCCCCCCTCTCACGTTTCCCATCTATATTCAGGTTGCCTTGTCTATCTCTTGTAGACCTGCATTCATTCGTCCAATGTCTGCCTTTTCCACATCTTCTACATAAACCTGAAGGCTGAGTCCTCCTATTTCTGTTATTTCTAGAAGATGCATTATTATTATTATTATTTCTGAAAGATGCATTATTATTATTATTTCTGAAAATCCGTTGTCTACAATTCCTTTTCATATGACCCATTTTGCCACAATTAAAACATTTGGTATTCTGGTGTCTCCTTTTACCATTGGAAATTGCTTCTTATACCCATGCTTCAGTGCCATAATCAAATGTATCAACATTGAGTGTATGCAAGACCCATTCTTCCAAGGGCGCTGATATGAGCTTTAAAGGGCCCAAAATCCTTTTGCATTCCACATTTGCATTTTCATAAGCCAAAGACTCAATCATTATACGTCTTGCTTCTGGGTCAGATATCTCTATTTGTACAGCCTTAGTTAATCTTTGTAAAAAGTCACTAAAGGGTTCTCTCTGACCCTGTTTAACTCTGACAAATGATTCCATTCTCTGTCCTGGGTCTTGTACCCTGTCCCAAGCCCTTAAGGCTGCTGTAGTACACATGGAGAGTGTGTTTTCATCCAAATTAGCTTGTTCCTGAGGGTCAGAAAAGAGCCCTTCACCTAGAATTTTATCTAGGGAAATGTCAATTCCCTTCGCTTTTTCCTGCTGTTCTAAGAGTCTAGCCTCTTGCCTGAATAAGCATTTCCATTCCAATTGCAGTCCACTCTCAAGTACCGCAGAGCTCAGCTGGAGCCAGTCCGAGGGGGTTGCTCTGCTTGTCGTGGCCCAAGATCTTAGCATCTCTTTAACAAAAGAGGCTTGCATCCCAAAAGTCATGACAGCCTGTTTTATTTCCTTGAGATCATTCATACGGACAGGCTCCCATGTATCCTCCTTGATGACCCTAGGGTTTCTGGAACCAATCACCTTCTCTGTTGTTATTACTGAAAAGGCAGGTAGAGCTGTAGGTAGAGCTTTGTGGAAATTGTCCCGGAGAGATTTACACACAGATGTAGTTAAAATTTGCCTTTCTACCCTTTTCTCTTCTTCATCAGAATTTAGAAATTCCTCAATCTTTTCAATTCTATTCACCATTGCCTTCTGCAATGTCTGAATCTCCTGTCCAGAATTATGTTCCAAAGCCTTCATTGAGGATTCTAAAGTATGAAGTTTGTCCGTTAGAGATAACATCTCATCTTTGGACATAATTTTTATGGCATAAACCGTGCCTTCTTGTATTGACAATCTTTCCGTCAATCTGTCATAAGCTTTAGACAAAATCTGATTGTCACATTCAGCAGTTTTGATTCTCTCAGTTAATGTTTCATTTCCTACAGAAAGGGACTGAAGCTTACGATCCAAATCAGCTGTTCCCTCTTCCATAGTAATGAATTTCTCCTTAACATCAGCCTGGAGAACTTCAAACTGATTCTTGAGAAGATTGTTGTCATTCTCAATTGTTTTTAAGCATTCAATCTCTGCCTTAAGAACCCAGGATTTGTCTCATAAAGACTTTATCATATTTCTATTATCAAGCTATTTAGTGCCAATGAAAACTATGAATCCCAGGAGGATCCATAGATGTGGGGTGATAGACACCTCTTGTAAGATCTCCCACATGGGGGGCTGGAGAGATGGCTCAGAGGTTAAGAGCACTGACTGCTCTTCCAGAGGTCCTGAGTTCAATTCCCAGCAACCACATGATGGCTCACAACCATCTGTAATGAGATCTGGCGCCCTCTTCTGGTGTGTGGGAAGCAAAATGTTGTACACATAATAAATAAATAAAATTAAAAAAAAAGATCTCCCACATGGTACAATTAAAAAAACTGTTAAATTCTTGAACAGTAATGTGTTCAGACATTTTATTTATAAAAGAAAATTTTTTTACCTGCAATGATCGGTTCCTGTCAGTTGTGGTCTCTGTGTTTTTGGAGCCTGTCCTAGAACTAGCTCTTGTAGACCAGGTTGGCCTCAAACTCACAGAGATCCGCCTGCCTCTGCCTCCCAAGTGCTGGGATTAAAGGCATGCACTACCACTGCCTGGCCAACCTTGAACTCACAGAGATCCGCCTGCCTCTGCCTCCCAAGTGCTGGTATCAAAGGCGTGCTCCACCACCACCCAGCCAAGTCACTTTGTATCAGACCAAATCTGCCGCTGTGGCAGCTTTTGTTGCAAAACCGCAGGTACTTGAGCTTCTGCTAATTCAGGCAGTGGGGTTCCGCTGCAAATTTAGCCAAGGCAGGCAGAATGGGCCTGTGTGGCCAAGTGTGTCTCGGACTCGGCACTGGGGCCGGAGTCACAAACTAAAAAACAGCACCCGGGAGGGTGCTGTGTTAGCTAGCGGGCTACCCGCTTGGGTCGGGGGCAAAATAGCCCGACGTTGGATGCCAAAATATAACTGCGTGGGCGGTGGTGGCGCACGCCTTTAATCCCAGCACTCGGGAGGCAGAGGCAGGCGGATCTCTGTGAGTTCAAGACCAGCCTGGTCTACAAGAGCTAGTTCCAGGACAGGCTCCAAAACCACAGAGAAACCCTGTCTCGAAAAACAAAAACAAAAACAAAAACAAAAAAAAACATGCAAAATGTAACGGCGTAAACGAATTCAGACAGATTGTAAAAATATATATACAGCTTTAATGGCGAAATAGACTTACAGAACCACCGTTCCTGCGGAGACCAGGAAAGCAGAAGGGAGGGCTGGGAGCACGCTCGCCAAATTTATAGGCAAACATTAGCCCAAGGCAAATACGCCCCCTAAGGGGAGGGACTTATCCCTACACCGGAGCAGCTCTTGTGGGTCACTTTCCTCCTCCTTCCTCTAAGGTCCACACCTCTGCTCTGCAGGTCGGGATCAGGTCCCAGTTCCAAGGAGCTGCAGCAGGGTGACGGCTCCATTCATGAGGCTCTCCGGGGAGTTAGCCCGCACAAGACAGGCCAGAGCTCCAAGGCCTGTGGCCGTCTGACTGACTGGCTGGTTTTCTCTCCAGGATTCTCCTGGAAACACGAGAGTTGGGGGCAACACTTCCCAGCATGGTTCCCCTCGCACCTCACTCTGCATCCATCGACCACTTCGGGAGCCCACAAGCTCTGGCCAGCCGCGTGGTAGGGACAGCGAAACCAGCAGGCATGCTTCCTGTTCCCAGGCCACAAAAAGGCCGCCCTGCCTGTGCCACCACCATCAGGAGCACTCTATGCTCACAGCTGCTTCCTCTCGCTCCTGGACTGCCCTGGATTCGAGAATATCAGTGTGGATGGGGTTGGGGTGTGTGTGTAACCTCTGGTGCCATCAATCAGGTGCCAGGTCTTTGACATTTTTTGATGGAGGAAGGTCATTGGTTAAGTAATAAAGAAACTGCTTGGCCTCATAGGTTAAAACATAGGTGGGAGGAGTAAACAGAACAGAATGCTGGGAGGAAGAGGAAGTGAGCTCAGACTCAACAGCTCTGCTCTCTGGAGCAGAGATGCCATGCTCCCCTCTCCTGGACAGAGGTGATAGTTCTGCTCTCTGAGGCAGACGCATGAAGCTCAGACCCAGGATGGACGTAGGCTAGAATCTTTCCTGGTAAGACTGATGCTACACAGATTATTAGAGATGGGTTGATCGGGATATGAGAATTAGCCTGTAAGGGCTAGAGTTAATGGGCCAAGCAGTGTTTAAATGAATACAGTTTGTGTGTTGTTATTTCAGGGCATAAGCTAGCCAGGTGGCCGGGGTGCTGGGGACACAGCCCCGCCGCTCTTATTACTACAATTTTTTTAAATTAAAAAAAGTTATTTTTTTAAAAAAGTTATTTATTCATGTATATGAGAGCTCTGTCTTCATGAACACCAGAAGAAGGAATCTGATCCCACTACAGATGGGTGTGAGCCATCGTATGGGTGCTGGGAATTGAACTCAGTGTAGGGTAAAGGGGACAACGGGGGCAGGAAACCAACCAATCTCTGAGCACCCTGACTCTGAACCCAGAGTCAGAGAAAGAAACATCTTTATGTATTTAAGGCCTGGGCCAGGGAAAGAAACATTTTTATCCCTAAACTCAGAACTAAAGACATGTGCCCTGGCTCTTAAACTAGTGTCAAAGAAACACACTTTGTCCCTGTAATTAGAGCCAGTGAAAGGAATATACCCTGGTCCTAAGATTATAGTCAAAAGGCTAAAAAGGACCAGTGAAAGAAACACAGTCTGTCCACTTGAGCCATATCTGCTTCTAAACTGACCAGCTAAACTGACCAATCCCTGAGCAGGGAAAAAATTAACCAATCCCCGTCCTCCTTGGAAAAGCTCCGCCCCTAAGAGCCCCTCTATAAGCCTCTCCACCCCTTCATTTGAGAGCAGAGGCAGCCACTCTCCTCAATTCCTCCTTCCCAAATAAGTCTCTTTCTCAAAAGAATCTTGGGTGACCTTCATTGGCCGGTGCAGAGAAGAACCTGGCTGGGACATCCCTTAGGGGACAGAGCTGAAAAACCTTGTTGAGACGCTTCCTAGGGGTCCTCAGCAAGGCAGAGCAGAGCAGAAGAACCTTGCTAGGATGCTCCTTATGGGTGCTGAGCAAGGGCCAGCAGAGGAAAAGTAACAACTTTTTTTGCAGGAGCTGGAGAGATTGCTACATTTCTGCAGGGGGTTTCCCCCAGCAGAGTGTTAGCAGAAGAAACATCTTGGGTAGAAGAAGCAGATTGCCCTACTAGGATGCTCCAGTAAGGGAGCAGAGCAGAACTCAGCTGTAGCGGCTCTCCAGGAGAGGAGCAGGATGCCCATATCCTGCGGGGAGACAATCCCCCACCGCACCCCAGCTTCAGGTATTCTGACTTCCTGATAATCAGGACACCTTTCCTCCAGGGCTGAGCTGTCCCATTGCAGCTCCAGCCTCCAGAGCTGTCCTATTGCGGCTCTAAGTATAAACTGGCTTTCTGTAAGTCAGGATATCCCAATACCACTATGTACCACATTCCCCTACACTCAGGACCTCTGGAAGAGCAGTCAAGTGCTCCTAACCGCTGAGTCATCTCTCCAGCCCTGATCTTTGATCATTGTGTGTGTGATGTATGTATGTTTATGTACATATGTATTGTGTATGTATGTATGTATGCTTATGTATATATGTACAAGTTCACTCTGTGACAAGGTGGCCTCAAACTCTGCCTCCTTGGAATTAACAGACAGGTACCATTCCATCAGGCCTTTTTATGATTTATTTATTTTATGAGTGTTTAGCCTGTATGTATGTGTGTGCTGGTGGAGGTCAGAAGAGGGAATTACTGTTACAGATGGTGTGAGCTGCCATGTGGGTGCTGGGACAGAGCCAGGGTCCTCTGGAAATGTAGAAAGTGTTCTCACTTTGTAGCCCAGGCTGGCTTCGAGCTGGGATCTGCCTGCCTCTGCCTCCAGAGTGCTGGGATTAAAGGTGTGCACCACCATGCCTGGTTTGTGGCGAGGCAGCTCATCTCGGCAGGAATGTGAGCTATTTATTTCATGGCCAAGATGTGAGACGAAGAAAGGGAAAGGCTTCAGGATGTAGCCTTCAAGGACTTTCTCTTTAACTGTGTTTTTACTCCTCTTCCCAATAGTCCCTTAGTATAGCACCCAGTACCCCTGTCTCGCAGATGGCCAGCCTTTCTCACACGAAGTGTCTGTGTGGCTGTACCCTCTGTCTGAAGTACCTTCTACTGTCCCTTCTCAGCTATCTGTACCTCCTCCAAAGAGCCTCTCCTGACTACAGTCTTGTTCTCCCATTGGTGTCCTGCACACTTTGCACACTCTTCCATAGTTGTGAAAATCCAGGCTGATGCTGTCTTCGGACAAAGCAGACAATTCGATTCTTCCTCAAATGCTTTCTTCTATCAGCTAAAAACTTTTTTTTTCCTTTTAAAAGACAGAGTCTCGGCCGGGTGATGGTGGCGCACACCTTTAATCCCAGCACTCGGGAGACAGAGGCAGGCGGATCTCTGTGAGTTCGAGACCAGCCTGGTCTACAGAGCTAGTTCCAGGACAGGCTCCAAAGCCACAGGGAAACCCTGTCTTGAAAAACCAAACAATAAATAAATAAATATAAAAATAAAAAAATAAAAGACAGAGTCTCATATAGTCCAAGCTAATTTTGAACTTGTTAAGTAACTAAAGATGACCTCAGCTCTGCAATCCTCTTTCCTCTTTTTCCTGGGTGCTGGGATACAGGCATGTTCCACCATGCCTGGCTGAACAATTCTTATAGGATATGCCAACCTATTACATATACCATGTATAGAGTAATTATATTAGGAAAACTCTGATAAAACGAGATAGGGCAGCTGAATGGTGGTGGTGCATGCCTTTAATCCCATCACTCAGGAGGCAGAGGCAGACAGATCTCTGTGTCTTTGAGGCCAGCCTGGTCTACAATGCAAGTTCCAGGACAGTCAGGGCTATTCAGAGAAATCCCATCTTCAAAAACCAAAAACCGGAGAGATGGAGAGATGGCTCGGCAGTTAAGAGCATTGTCTGTTCTTCCAAAGGTCCTGAGTTCAATTCCCAGCAACCACATGGTAGCTCACAACCATCTCTAATGAGGTCTGGTGCCCTCTTCTGGCCTGCAGACATACATGTAGACAGAATATTGTATACATAATAAATAAATAAATATTTTAAAAAAACAAAAACCAACATAGTAACAAAAAGCAGATGGGGCACCTTGAGGGAGCTTCTGCCGACTGGCCACTGTTCCCAAAGTTCCATTTAGGAAACTTGACCCTACAGGGGAGCAAAATGCTACACTCCAGAATCACAAGAAGTAGGCCACATATTGGTCCACACACCAAATGAATGTTATGTAAGGAATCTTGCTGGAAGACACTGGAGACCTAAGAGACAGCCTGCCTCCTGGGTCTAGCTGGCACTACAACTGTTTGGATCAAGGTCTAGAGCCTCTGCCCCAAGTCAGACAGAAGATCCGTCTCCTAGTGCTCAAGAGTGGCATTAGTCTCTGGACCCAAGTATTTTTGAATCCAGAGTAGTACTTTGTTGAACTTGGACCATATAAACGAGGCCATGCCCAGGGGCCAGGGAGCACAGGAGAGGCCCGTCAAGGTAGATACAAGGCAAGTCTGAATTTTTTTCTTTTTTCTTCTTTTTTTTTTAAAGTTCATTTTATGTACATTGCTGTGAAGGTGTCAGATCCCCTGGAACTGGAGGTACAGACAGTTGTGAGCTGCCATGTGGGTGCTAGGAACTGAACCCAGGTCCTCTGGAAGAGCAGCCAGTGCTCTTGACCACTGAGCTATCTCTCCATCCCCCAACATGTCTGAATTTTCTATAGCAACCAAGGGCAAGACAAAGATATTCATTGCAGAGGCATGACCAAAGGCTAGAGCTACAGGAAGGTGGTAGAATAGGGAGTGCTTTCCAGGCCTGGGGACCAGAGGACACTGTATTCATGGATGGCCTTGAGTCTAGTACAATACTTTATCGCTGCTTTGCAGCAGAAACCTAATTATAGCATTGCATGACACGAATTATTGCTCCTTCCAGAGTTCTGCTGTTGAAAAGAGGGTGCTACAGAGACAGGGCCTTTCAAACTCAAAGTGTGTTGACATTTGGTCTATAACTGTCGAGAGGAGGGAGGGAGGGAAGAAGGGAGGGAGGGAGGCTCTGGGCTGGATGTGTGCTCTTGTTCTTGGGGATGGAATTAATTTCTGAGAGTGTGCCATTTTGTTTTGTTTTTTCCTCTTTTGTCTTCCTACACATGTCCTTCGGCCATGAGGACCTCACCTGAAGCTAAGCAGAGGCTGGAGCCATGCTCTGAGCCACCAGAACTCTGATTTCTCCCTTCATATGCTATGGAGTCGCGGGTATTTTGTTATACTAAGTGTAAACAGATAATAAGATGGAGTTTCGCCGGGCGGTGGTGGCGCACGCCTTTAATCCCAGCACTCGGGAGGCAGAGGCAGGCGGATCTCTGTGAGTTCGAGGCCAGCCTGGTCTACAAGAGCTAGTTCCAGGATAGGAACCAAAAGCTACAGAGAGACCCTGTCTCGAAAAATCCAAAAAAAAAAAAAAAAGATGGAGTTTCATGAAGCCTGCCAACCAACCACGACCACCTCCCTTGCCCAAACAAGCCAACCATTGTCTCATTGAAAAATAAAAGCTGATAGCAAAGTCTCACTTTCCATTCTTTTGGGAGAAGGTTCAAAGGGTCAGCCTGTGGCATGTGACCTTTAATATTTGAGTGACACTGGACACTACACATGTGGGCAGATACTGAAGCTGCAGGATCGCTGAGTGTAAGCACAGTTCCATCATGTGGGAAGTAGTGTTTCCTTCACCAATCAATTCAAGCAAAGCTCGAAGAGAGTAGCGGGCCATGTGAGCTGCTGTTTTGTTACTTGCCTAGCTACTTCAAAGTAGCTCTAGAGAAAGCAACAGAATTCCTAGTTCTCATTTTTGTTTTGGGGGACAGGGTCTCACTATATAGCTCCGACTAGCCTAGAACTATGTAGGCCAAGCTGCTTTCAAATTCAAACACTTGCCAGTCAGTGCTGGGACTAAAGGCATTTGCCACCACATCCTGTCAGAGCTTCTGTGGAAGGGTGTGTCCAGTGGTGAAGTCAAGGTCTTCCAGGGAGAGGTAACACTGGAGTTAAGCCCCACCCCTTGCCTGAAAGTGACCCTGCTCCCAGCCTGTCAACACCGTGTGGCAGTCCCAGGTTTGCTTCTGACTCAGTCCCTAGGAGCTCCTTGAGGTTTGAGGCCCTATCTTCCTTGTTTATCTGCGTTCCCAAACTTGATGCTAGGGAAATGTGGTTGAATTGATGAATAGAGGCATTTGGTCAAATAAGTGGGGCTCAGAAGGCTATGGTCACTGTGGGTGTGTCAGGTCAAAGGACCAAGAAAGGGTGTGGAGCGTGATGAAGTCTGGGTTCAGTCACAGCATCTCAAAGATCTGCCACATCCTCAAACCCGTAGTTTCTAGCTTTCAATTACTGACATACTCCCGGCATAATTTAAAATTATTTTATTAAAAAAGAAGAGGTGGAGGAAGAAGAACCAAACAAAAAGCCCAACCCAAAAACTCTTGGTTCTGGGTGACTGGGAGCAGCTTAGATGTCTAGGGAAGGTAGAACCTGGAAGACAGTAGGGGACCTCTGCAGCCCTGGGAAGAACAAACGCTCAGGTGCTGACAGGAGGCACGGCCATTTTCCCAGGCCTCAGGCCCTCTCTGGGGTGTGAGGTCATCCACTTCACACAGGTGGGGGCTCAGCCCCCAGAAAAAGGCAGAGTGGGCAGTATTAAAACGCCCTTGGATCTCTTGTCAAAGTCACCAACCAGTTGGGAAGGAGGAGCGGGTGGCCCATCAATGCCATCCCAGAAAGTGGGCTTCAGGCGACACCAGGGTGGCAGGCTCAGATGCAGATAGATGCACCTCATTTGGACACAGGGCTCAAGCCTGTGGGGAATAAAAGGGCCCTAGTGGAGCAAGCCCTGAGTACGGGAGGCGGACAGAACTCAGGTAGTCTGGGGGATGCGGGGCAGTGCTCGGATGGGCCGAGGGGGAGGGTTATCCAGGACCGGTTCTGGCCTCCATCGCACACCGCCTCGGCGCTTCTGCTTCCGCAACAGATAGTTTGAATATTGCACCTCAGGCATAGCAAGCTTGAGGCAGGCCTCCGTGGTAGGACCGGCACCGCCGCCACCAGGCAGGTCGTAGCCCATGATGTCCACTTTGCGGCTGGGCTGCCAGGGCTGCAGCTGCTTGGTGCGAATCTGGGCGGCGGGTCGCAGCACCGGCTCGTCGCCAAAGCACCGGCGCAGCAGGCGCTGGCGGGCCTCCCGCAACTCGCGCGCTTCGCGCTCGACGCACGAGCGGCCAGCGCGGGCCACGCGGCGCCAGAAGGTGGCGTTGAAGTGGTCGTAGAGGCCCGCGTCGAGTGCGTTCCAGGCGCGCGCAGCCCGGGCCAGCGCCTCGGGGATGGTGGCCAGGCGTGAGGTGGCGGCGCGCGCGTTGAGCTTGGCATAGAGCACGTCGTCCAGGTCCCAGGCCAGCATGCGCCGCAGCAGGACCAGCGACTCGTCGAAGTACTCGGCGATCATGACGAGCGAGAAGACCTCCTCCACCTGGCGGATGAGGCCCGCCAGGTAGGCCGCGTCGTCGCGAGGGCTGCGCTCGTTGTCGCCTCCCAGGTCGTAGGCCAGCGTGTTGTGCGCAAACATGGCGAAGTGCTCACCGGGACGGTAGTAGGCCTCGGGCGCGCGCAGGAAGGCCTCGAGCGACGCGTTGGGCACGCGCCGGAAGGCTGGGCAGTACTGGTTGTAGTAGCTGAAGAGCGACTCGAACATGGCGGCGGGCTCGCGCAGGATGGTGACGTAGACGGTGTCCGGCGGCATGAGGCGCTCGAGCTCGGCGCGGTCGAAGCGCAGGTGGCTGGCCAGCATGTGCGGGGGCCGCGTGGCCGGGTGCACGAAGTGCGCCGAGAAGTTGCGCGGGTAGCAGAACTGGTGCTCGCAGCTCGGGTGAGGCAGGGCCACCGTGAGGTTGTGGCGCTCGGCGAAGCGGAACAGGATGTTCTGCACCGTGGTACCCGCTGTCTTGTGAGTCTTCAGGAAGGCCACGGCCATGTGCTTGGCACGGGGTGGCGATTCTCGCAGAGGCGGGCAGCTCAGAGGGAACAACTTGGGGTACCTGCAAAGCCCAGGGTGTGTGAGAAGAGAAAATGCAGAGGTGCAGCGATGTGGGGGGACCAAGTGTGGCCAGTGTGCAAAAATGGACCGGCCTGGGCTTTATTCTGCGATAGAAGTCAAGTGGCAGGTAACCTTTAAGATGTGCCCTACCGAGCTTGTTAGCCTTTAAGATAGGCCCCATGAACGAACACTTGCTGCCTCTTCAAGAGGATCAGGTTCAATTCCCAGGACCCAATTGGCTGCAATTGTCTTTAACTCCAATCTTGTAGGACTCAATGCCCTCTTCTGGCCTTATATGGCACTGCATGCAAAAATAGCCCATCTACAATACAAATAGAGGGTTTTTTTTGGGGGGGGGTGAAGGAAAGAGTGAGGGGGTAGTAAACTGGGGAATGTGGTGGTGTCTTTAATTCCAGCCCTTGGGAGGCAGAGGCAGGTGGATCTCTGTAAATTCGAGGCCAGCCTGTAGCTCAGAGATCAGCCTGCTTCCACCTCCGAGTGCTGGGATTAAAGGCCTGCACCACCACCGGGCTATTTTAATTTGGCCTCAAACTCACAGAGATCTTCCTGCCTCTGCTTCCTGAGAGCTGGGACTGCACCAACACCGTCCAGCCAGGATAATTTTTATTAGAAGGAGGCAGGCAGACCGTGGGCAGTTAGCTAGAAAACATATGATGACAGTCTCAAAGAAACTTGAGAACCGACTCCATCAGCCTGCTTGAAGAACTAAAGTCTGCAAACTATCTAAACTGTTTCAGATCCCTTTCAGTCAGTCCTTCAGAAAAGACTATTGTGTCTGGAAGACACCTTAATTGAAAATCTACAAAA
Organism: Microtus pennsylvanicus; assembly: GCF_037038515.1. Taxonomy (NCBI): domain Eukaryota; kingdom Metazoa; phylum Chordata; class Mammalia; order Rodentia; family Cricetidae; genus Microtus; species Microtus pennsylvanicus. The sequence goes on along the minus strand of NC_134583.1, from coordinate 88,469,034 downwards.
GACCTGGAATCAGGAGTTCTTAGCCACATTTGGATTCATGACTCAAAGAAATGGAAAGAGAATAAATGTTTTTTGTTTTCAGTAGCTGTTTTGTGGACTTGGTTTTTTAATTTTTATTTATTTAGCACGCATGTGTGTATACACGTACACATGTACTATGGCATGCATGTGGAGATCAGAGGACAGTTTTGGAATTTGTTCTTTCTACCTTGTTGAGACTAAGACTCTAGTTTCTGTCTCTGTACTGAGTAGGTCAGGTTACTTGGACTATGCCCTTCTTGCTGATTCTCTTGTCTCCATCTCTCATATCTCCTTAGGAGTTCTGGAATTCGAAGCTGGAGAGATGGCTCAGTGGTTAGGAGCTTCCAGAGGACCCGGGTTCAATTCCCAGCATCCACATGGTAGCTCACAACTGCCTATAACTCCACTTCCAAGCTTCTGACACCCTCACACAGACATACATGCAGGCAAAACATCAATGAACATAAAAATTATATGTTAAGAAAAAGAGTTCTGGGATTATCCAGGCAGTGGTGGTACACATTTTAATCCCACTCTTGAGGCAGAGGCTGGCAGATCTCAGTGAGTTAGAGGCAATCCTGGATACATAGTTCCAGGACAGCCAGGGCTACATAGAGATACCTTGTATTAACAAGAAAGAAAGAAAAAAGTTGTGGGATTCAAGATGTGAGTCATCACATGTGCCCTTTGGCAAGCTTGGGATCTGTGGCTGGAACTCCTGGCATCAAGTTCACTTGGAAAACACTTTCACCTGCTGAGCCATCTCCATTTTTCTCTTGGGAAACAGAGGCAGGTGAATCTCTGTGAGTTCAAGGCCAGCCTGGTCTACTAGAGCTAGTTCCAGGACAGGGCCTAAGGCTACAGGGAAACCTTGTCTCAAAAAACAAAAGAAAAAAAAAGAGGAAGAAGAAGAGGAGGAGGAGTTAGTCTGTAACCCAGGCAAGCCTACAGAGGCTGTGTTGCTCAGTCTGCTTTTGAATTTGTGGTCCTGCCTCAGCCTTCTGAGTGTGGGAATTACAGGCCTGCTTCACTAACACCTAGCTTCTCTGTTAAGTTTTATTTTTATTTTATTTTTTAAAGATTTATTTATATACAGTGTTCTGTCTGCATGCCACAAGAGGGCATCAGACCCCATTATGATGGTTGTGAACCACCATGTGGTTGCTGGGAATTGAACTTGGGACCTCTGGAAGAGCAGCAGCCTGTGCTCTTAACCTCTGAGCCATCTCTCCAGTCCTCTTCTAAGTTTTAAGGTTAAAGTGTTTTGAGATAGTTTCACTGTGTAGCCTTGGTTGTCTTGGAACTTGCTGTGTAGAATGGGCTGGCCTTGAATTTAAAGAGATCCCCCTGCCTCAGCCTCCCAAGTGCTGAGATCAAAGGTGTGTATCACCATCACCATGCCTAGCTTTATCTAATGTAATTTTTTTGTTTTTCCTGAGGCAGGGTTTCTCTGTGTCTCTGTGTAACCCTGGGTATCCTGGAACTCGATTTGTAGACCAGGCTGGTGTCAACCTCAGAGATCCACTTACCTCTGCCTCCTGAGTGCTGGGATTAAAGTTGTGAACTACCTCCACTGGCCTAAGGAAAATTTTAAATGTAGAAATAGTGTAAGGGCCAACAGTCCTTGGAGATCCTTGGCGGATCTTACTTTAAGTGTATAGAAATTGAGGACTCAGTCATCAAACATTTTTCTGTCTTCATTCTCATTTCTCTTCTTTAACTAGTTCATCCCTTTCGGTGTGTGGGGGTTAACCTCAAACTTTGCAGCAATACATTGGTTGTTCTTGTTACATGTTTCTATTAAGGTCTTTGGAGACCTGTTCATTTATTTCTATGTGCATTTCTTGAGCTTTTGCTGTGTGCTAAGGTATCATTCTAAACCTAAGTATAGCCCTGATGCCGTTTGCACCTCTGTTCTTTGATCCTGCAGCAAGGACGTTTGGAATTACTGGTTACCTATCAGATGGGGACAGGCTTTGACTCACTCCTGATTCTTCTCTGCTGTCCAAGCATCAAGTGACAAGGGCAGCTCTAAGCGGGTTGAGAACACCATGGGGATTTCCTGTATGTAGCTGGTTTGGGCTCAGGATAATGTCTATACAAACATCATCCATAAAACCAGCAAATCCTTTGGCAAGTGACACTGGGTCTATTTATACTATTCTCAGGAATACAGGGGAAATTGACACCTTGAAACGTCTAGGGATTTGGTGGGTTTACACAGGGAATCAGGAACAGAGACCAATTCTTTTTTTTTTAATTTTTTAAAAAAATTTTTATTTTCAAGACAGGTTTCTCTGTGTAGCTCTGGAACCTGTCCTGACAATAGTTCTGTAGACCAGGCTGGCCTCAAGCTCACAGAGATCCGCCTGCCTCTAACTCCCGAGTGCTGGGAATAAAAGTGTGCGCCCAGTACCAATTCTTATTGTTTGGTGCCCTCTATTGGAATGACCAGAGGCTTACACATTGTATAGTTGAGGGTATGATCTTAGAAATGGAGGCCTATGCCCTAAGTAATGGACTAGGAAATTGTTTGCAGGATTTAGGATTTAGTGCAGTTGGTAAAATACTAGCCTAGCATTCTTGTGGCCATGGGTTTGATCTCTAGCACTTCATAAACTTGGTGTCTAGGTGTGGTAGTACACACCTGTATCCCAGCACTCAGGAGATGGAGGTGGGAGGATCAGGAGCTCAAGGGCAGGTAGGTATAGTGGTGCGTGCCTTTAATCCCAGCTCTAAAGAGGCAGAGGCAGGTCAGTCTTTGAGTTTGAGACCAGCCTGCTCTAAAGAGTTCCAGGAGGAGCTTTTCGGTTGCAAAAGAGAGCTTTAAAAAGAGCTATGAAGATAAGCAATCTGGACCCAAAAATAAAATAAAATAAAAAGGGCTATGAAGAGAGACCCCGTCTCAGAAGAATGAACAACAGAAAATGCTGCTGGTGCCCTTGAGGAAGCATTCAGCTGTGATGTTGTAGGAAAGACTCAGGCTAGAGTCAAATCTTGGATAATGATTCTGTGACTGAACAGTTCACTCATTCTTACAGAGTTCAGTCGTAGCCCGGCTGGCTCTAGAGCAATGGTTCTCAGCCTGGGGGTCAAAGGACCCTTTCACAGGGTTCACCTAAGGCACTGGAAAACACGGATAGTTGTATTATGATTCATAACAGTAGCAAATTTACAGTTATGAAGTAGCAACAATAATTTTATACTTGGAGGTCACCACAACATGAAGAACTTTATCAAAGGGTCGCAGCATTAGGGAGGTTGAGAACCACTGCTCTAGAGGATATGTATGGAAAATACTTTTGGATTACAGGCAGGGAGGAAAGCCCAGAGAAGCCTTTTGGTTGCTCTGGACTACAGTTCCTCTTATGGGGCCATCCATACCCCTTCAATGAGATCTCCCCACTTACCAACTGAGCTGCGACCCCTGGTGGATGAGGAGGCTTATGGTGCTGCACCCTAGTACCAGTAGGAGGAATTTCCTGCGGCTCATCATCGTGGTGGACTGTTGCAGGCACTGGAGGATGGGTGGCATGCTGGAGTGCTCACTCCTGGACCAGCCAGGTCTTCACTATCCAGGACTTCCGTTACCAGCACTCATGGGGGGTCCTGGGGCTCTGGTAGCAGGGCCAGTGTTCCTGAAAAGCCTGGCAGAACAAGGAAACAGACAGGTTTGCAGTGGACGGAGGAGCTATGCTCCAGGCTTAGTAGGACTTCGGCAAAAGAGAGCTTAAATGCATGGGGTGGACAGAGATGCCAGAGCAGATCGAATTCCACCTCCATCACCAAGACCCTATCACCTCACTGTCCAGATAAACTCGTGTTGGGTGGAATTACAGGTCTGGGATGTGTCCAGCCATCAAGACTAAAGCCGTTCTGTCTCTTGAGCCCTGTGTGTTTACCTCTCTGACTGTGTCTAACTTGTCTCTGTCATTTGAATCTAGCTCTGCAGGTCTGCCATCAGCAATAACCTGTGGCTCAGGACACAAGTCTCAGTCTAAGATCTTCTCTCTTTCAGGACTCATCATCTGACACTTTGAGCTAAGGGGTGGTCCTGGGTTCCCTGAGAATAAACTCAGAAACAGCCAACCCTCATCTCCTTCAGTTGGATTAGTGCTACAGGCCTGCTATATTACGACTAACTCCTAACACCACACAGGTGTCTCCCACTAAGCCAGTGATGAAATGGGGTGCTAAGTGATGATGGTCACTTGTTCATCGTCACACAGCCAGTTATAGCAGACTGGGAACTCAACGTTACTCTTATTTCAGTTTTCCAAAAGACAGATGAGTCTTACTTTGATAATCCTGACTGGTCTGAAGCTTGCTATGTAGTCCAGGATTCCAGGATGACCTCAAACTCAGATATCCACCTGCCTCTGCTTCCTGAATGCTGAGATTAAAGGTGTAACTTTATGTGATCTGTTCCCATTCAAAACTGATTTGTTCAAGCTAGAGAGATGGCCCAGTGGTTAGGAGCACTGGCTGCTCTTCCAGAGGATCCAGGTTTGATTCTTAGCACCCATATGGTGACACACAACTTTGTGTAACTCCAGTTCCAGGAGATCTGACTCCCTCTTCTAGACTCTGCAGGTACAAAGCATGCACAAGGTGCACAGACATACATGTAGGCAAAACTCCCATGCACATAAATAAAAAATAATTTAAGGAAACCTTATTTTTCATCCCTGCCTGTAGTAATGGGGGGCGGCGGGGCTGTGTCCCCGCCACCAGGCCGCCTGGCTCGGCTAGCTTATGCCCCAAATAATTACACGGACACTGTATTCTTTTAAACACTGCTCTGGCCCATTTCTAATCATCTGTGTAGCGCCCCTAGGTGCGCTTACCGGGAAGATTCTAGCCTAAGTCCATCCTGGGTCGGAGCTGGGGCATGGTGTGCGTCTTCCCTGGAGCAGGTAGCATGGCGTCTCTCCTGCGTCTGCTCCGGAGAGGAGAGCTGTGGAGTCTGACCTCACTTCCTCTTCCTCCCGGCATTCTGTTCTGTTTACTCCACCCACCTAAGGGTGGGCCTATCCAATGGGCCTAGCAGTTTCTTTATTGCTTAACCAAGGAAATCAACAGATTGATATATGACACTCCCCCATCACTTCCCCTTTTTCTGTTTAAACAAAAAAGAAAGCCTTTAACTTTAACATAGTAAAATTACATATAACAAAACAGTTATCAAGTAAAAGTTACATCAGAAACATTTATACATATAACAAAATTGACCTTAAATCTCTATAAATAAAGCAAAATCTATACTAATGCAAATTATTCATATCTATATCATATCCCCCTTTAAATGTAAAAGAACGTTTATAAACCATATTTGGGAACATGGGCGCAGTTTTTCTCTCCAAACTGCTTCCTGCTGAATGGGGGCGTCGTTAATTAGGTCTTTCTTGGTATAACTTGTGTGCTAGTTTCATCTCAGTTGGCAGTTGAGCAAAGCAATTTTCTGAAGATGTTCACAGCAACCCTTCAGGAGGACGTGGTCCATCATACCAAATCGGAATTGAAGAAATGAACAGGGTCTCATCCTCTGTGAAAACAAAACAAGAAACTCCTTTCCAAAGCATCATGTCCTTAGATCCAAATTTCAAAGTCATACCCTCATGATATCCGTTCTGTTTCCATTTGGCAGCCCATATAATGAAATTTCTCTCTGTACTTAGCTCCTTTACAGTCAAAAATTTTAAAGAAAACACAATAATACAAAGAATCCAGACTCTCTGTGAATTTTTCATCTTTACGCGGCTTATTTTTACTCTATCACTTTACTTTATTCTGTCTCTTTAAAGACTTTACCTTTTTTTTTTTAAACCATTAACTTTATTCTCTATATTCTTTTTCTTCTCTGTCCCAAGCCTACGTACATTCATCCAACAGTGTGACTCATTCAGCGGTCTGAATCTGTCCTATTGTGAATCTACAATTTTTTACTATCCAGGAGCACTTTTGATTTGTGCCTTTAAATCATTAGGCGCTTAAGAATCTAAGCTGTGACATTCCTAGGTTAACTTTTTGCTTTTTGAGTGTAAATCTTTGACCTGTAGACCAGGCTGCCTTTGAACTCTCAGAGATCCGCCCGTCTCTGCCTCCCAGGCATTGGGATTAAAGGTGTTTGCTACTACACCTTGAACTCACAGAGATCTGTTCGCCTCTGCCTTCTAGGCACTGGGATTAAAGGCGTGTGCTACCACACCTTGAAGTCACAGAGGTTTACTTCAAGAATTTTAACTTTTAGCCTGCATATATTTTTAACACACTTTAAACCATTCAGAAATTTTCTCTGTCTTTGAATCTCTCTTTACTGTATATCTCTCTTTTTCTGACCACAAGAGCCTTTAATTTACCAAGCAATATCAGTAGGACTAAAGGCGTGGCTTTGCCAGCTAGATCCAGTCCATTCCTTAGCTTTCCAGCCTCATGGCGGATATACAGGCTGCAGCCATGATTATAGCATTTCAAGGTCCTTGCCAGCCAGCAAGCTACAACAGACAACACTCAAGTCCTCTCTCTGTAGCCGGCCCTCCTGCCTCAAACAGTCAGAGTTTGCCCTGGCAGGATGGCCCAGATAGCCGGCATTTTTAAACGGCGCAGCTTTTTTCCTGCTACGCCTGAAAACCGAAAAGCATGCGTTCAGCTTTTCATCAACACTGTTTAAGTGTTTTGTGGCAGGACCTCTTAATGAGCTGCAGGGATTTGCAGCTGAAGCTGAGTCAGGAAAATTTCAAAATGGAGGACGTACCATTTTGTGCTAGCTCTGGGGCTACCAGGTAGGAGCGGCACTCAGCAGTTTAATTCTGAGACTGTGCGTGCAGCACAGAAATTCTTTTCATCCAAGTAACATCCAAATCTGACACGCAGAGCACTGCGCAGTCTGAAAACACGTCTCTGTATGGCAGCAGGAATCTGCCATGCTCTTCCGCCTGCCTAAGCCTGATTCTGCCTTCTGCCCAGGAGCAGGCGGGGAGCTCTGAGTCATCATCAAGGTCTCAGAGCACTCTCCTTCCGATCCCAAGCGGGAACACAAACATAAAGCCAGAGTTTGCACTGGCGGCACAGCCCCAGGAAACCACGCTTTAAAATAACGCAGCTTTTTTTCTGCTGCTCTTGCTGAATCAGGAAATCTCTCTACAGCACGCCACCAACAAACAGCAAAAATCTGTGTTAAACTCTCTCTCAATTATTTTTAAGCCTTCTCAGGTTTTTTAAGTGGGTTTAGTTAGCCACACGTCTGGGCGTCATTTGTAGTAATATGAGCGGCGGGGCTGGGTCCCCGCCACCAGGCCGCCTGGCTCGGCTAGCTTATGCCCCAAATAATTACACGGACACTGTATTCTTTTAAACACTGCTCTGGCCCATTTCTAATCATCTGTGTAGCGCCCCTAGGTGCGCTTACCGGGAAGATTCTAGCCTAAGTCCATCCTGGGTCGGAGCTGGGGCATGGTGTGCGTCTTCCCTGGAGCAGGTAGCATGGCGTCTCTCCTGCGTCTGCTCCGGAGAGGAGAGCTGTGGAGTCTGACCTCACTTCCTCTTCCTCCCGGCATTCTGTTCTGTTTACTCCACCCACCTAAGGGTGGGCCTATCCAATGGGCCTAGCAGTTTCTTTATTGCTTAACCAAGGAAATCAACAGATTGATATATGACACTCCCCCATCACCTGCCTGGCCTGGTAATTCTGCATGCTTCTGTGCTCTGAGCCCTCCTGCCTCTCTCACTGCCTGAAGGGCCTGGAACTAAATCCACAGGGAAAGGACTTTAACCCTGTCTGGATTCGATATCCAGACATCCAAAAAGGTGACTCCATCAACTGACTGGTGCGGGTGCTTGGCCAAGGCAAAGGGAAAAACAGCCTGGGTGGAATGGGGCAGGGGTAGGGGAATAAAGATACATCTCTGAGGATTTCCAGCAGGAGATAAGCCTTCATTCTAGGGCAGGAGAGGGAGAGAGGCAAGAGAAGGGCTTGGTTTCTGTCCAGGCTTTCTTTCTTTTCAAGAGTGTGTTGGCAGTTCAGGTTCAACATTAGCTCCTGCAGCCATGCCTGCTCCCAGGCCAGGGTGGGTCTGTTTTACTCGTGGGTGTCTTGCGGGTTCAGACTCCGCATCAGGCCTCACACTACTCTCTTGGAAGGGAAGGAGGGTGTGTAGTCTTAGGAGAATATGCATGGATATGGAACTAGGACACCTGGTCCCAGGAGGGATGAGCTAACGCTGGCTCTGGGCTTGGCTTACAGTTTCTCTCTTGTGCCCCCTCCCCTGTTAATCCCAGATTACCCATAAATCTATCTAGGTGGAAAGATGTCCTGTTTACAGTTCCCCTTATCTCTATGTCCCGTCTTTCAATTTCTTCCACCAGTCTGGGAGACAGTAATCATCTTGGAGCTGAGAGAGCCAAGGGTCTGGCCACAGAGAGCAACCAAGGACACAGCAGAGGCAGCCTAGGTCCTCCCTAACTTTTGGGATTTCTTAGGCAGAGCAGGGTTCATCTCCAGTAGGAGGAAGTCAAGTTCTTGGGCCTTTGAGGATTCAAAGTTTCTCTCTGTCACAAGTCCTGCTTGGAGAACTTGGTGACCAGATGGTGGTTTCCCAAGAGATAATTAGAGGGCAAGTCTATTTCTCTCTTAAACATGCTGAAACCACCTTATTTCTCAGAGGAGTCTGAGTCAGCCAAGGAGGCCAGTGTATGGGGAGCCACATGGGTCTTTTCCTAGTCATGGAGAATGGGGGTGCTGCCTGGTACCCCATCCATTCTACTAACAGGACTTTATCCACTGACTACAAAGCTTGGATCGGGGGAGCCAGCCAGTTTGCTATCTAAGGTCTGCAAGGGGAACCGGCCTTCATCAGTATAGGAATTCCCTAGGCACCAGTCCCCAGGGATGGGAACACGGGGGATTTTGGTGACTGGCAATGATAGGCTGCTTATCACCTCCAGATACAGCCTAGGCCATTCTTGCCCACAATCCCAAGAACCTCTCCGGGCCTGTAAGGACCAGTCACCCTGCCTTGTGACATTCTCCTAGGCTTAGCTGCCCTTTTGTCTCCTATTCTGTGCTGTAGCAGGTACCACTTTTCAGAGCACAAGGCAGATTTTTTTTCCTCATGACAGACATTCAGGTATTTGAAAGCAAGAACCATGTATCCTGCATATGGAAACCATTCCAGGTCCAGAGAGATAGTAGGATTTGGATACTGGAGCAGGCAGGCCTGCCTTCCCTGGGCCAGGTCATTTCTGTTGTGGAGGATTTAGCAGTGAGGTCCTGGAGGAGATCCCTGGACTGAGTTTTCCTCTGATCTTGAGACTGAAGTGAATTGGTGGCCATGCTGCTGGTGCTTGGCTTTGGAGGGATGGCGCTGGCTGCTGCCCAGAGAGGCTTCACTTAGTCCCTATCTCCAGTGTCTTTTCTATGGCGAGAAAGAGGTTCCCTCACCTCCCCAGCAGGTCAGGGTGCCAGCCTTATCAGAATAGCAATGCTAATTTTAGGCAGAGCAATCTACCTCAGGCTGCTGCCCAGTTTTGTAAATTGCTTTCTTTTCCCTGGGGAACCAAAGAAGAAATGGTATTGCCAGCTAGAGCTTTGAAAACTAACCCAGATGTCCACCCTTCTCCCAAATGATCTCTTTCTCATCTCTCCTCAGAGCTCCAGGGCTGATGCTAATGTCCTTGGAGAAGTGGCTCCCAGGCCTGGACCATTGGGATCTGTCCTCTCAGTGATGTGGAGTTTTAATCTGACTTGGGGCATGGCATATCCCAGGTCACACAGGTCCCCAAGAGAAAAGGGCCGAAAGGATAAAACAATAGGGCCTAAGAGACTGAATATCTTTCCATCCCTTTCCCGCTGTTCCAGGTTTCCCCAGTCTCTGCTCTGTTATCCACCCCCGCTTTTATCCATGCCTCTGAATTCTCCTCATTCTCCTTTCTCCATCACTACCCACTCCCACCCCCACCGCGCCCCACATTTCCTCCCATTCGCTCCTAGAGATCTGGTCACTATAGGGAATAGGCCAGATTCATCCCCTTCCTTGCTTCCTGAGGGTGCCGTGCCACCCCCTCAAGCTCTCTTGGCACTAGGCCCCCAAGATAATCTTTTGCAACTGCCCGGGCTCCCATCCCCTTTGCAGTGCACCCTTGTTTCCTCCAGCCCCGGCTGGCTACTGCAGTACTCACGCAGGCAGGCTCTGTCTCCAACTTGGGTAAGGGGCTACCCTCCACTCCCCTGGGTTCCTTTTCCTGAAATCTGCTCGGGTCTGAAGGTAACGGGGCCGTGAACGCCTGTGCCGGTAGCTTGCCTTGCTGCGCCTGGATGGGATCAGGTGGCAGCGTCTGTGTCTGTCCGCTCAGCTCAGCTCAGCTCTGCCTGCCGCCCGCCCCCCATCTCACACCGGAGGCGGGGCGGGGGCGGGGGCCTGGTGGCTCAGGGGAGGGGGAAAAGGAGAAGCAGCAAGGGGAGGGGGACCCTGTAGCTTGCCTGCTGCTGCTGAGCACTTTCTGGTGATACTGGCATCTTGGGATCTTCCGCCTGCAATCTTGTGTAGAGCGCTCAAAACCATTGTGCTCAACACACTTTCTCCACCAGACATGAAAACCGAGGCTGGGAAGGTAACAGTAAAATTTCAACATTATATCACTACTGGGTCCTGTTGGTCACTGCAGCGTCTTGAGGCTGAGTTAGAGGTTCAGGTACACTTGCAGCCACCTGTATTTCCTCTCTCTTCCCCTCTACTTCCCACCACTAGCCCTGTCTGGTTCTCTTCCCTTCTAGCTTGTCCCTCAGCTCTCCTGAGGCAGCTTAGGAATTCACCTATGCCTTGCCTGCAGGATTCCAGAGGTCTTACTTCTGATCAGAGTTATTGCCAGGTCTAGGGTCTCTTGCCCTGGGAACCAGAAACTCCAGTTTATTTCTGGTTTCTACTGTTACTCCATCCTGGAGTCAGGAGGCAACTTCCTGAGTCCTGTTACTGTCAGCACTGAAATGGGCAGCTATTTCTTTGTAATGGCTCTGTTTGAGAGAGCTACTTGTGGGTATCTGACAGTAGCATCTCCTAAAGCCACATTAGATGCCGTGAGCCCACAGTTTGTTCTGGGGCTGGCATGGGCTGTCCTCTTCATTCTGGGCAAGGGAAGGATCTTCAAATAGGGTAGCCACCCAAAGCTGGTACTGAAAGGGGCTGCATTGGTTCCTTCTGGTCTCACACAGCCAATAAGTGGGCATCATGTAAGGATCTTTGCCAGGGAGAAGGGAAAGACTTCAGAGTCAGGGATCTTGGACATGCCAGCTTCTGTTTTCTCTGTCTGTACCTTTGCACAGTTTGGTATCTTATCTGCATCCCAGGACAATTGTGGGAAAAAAATCAGATCCTGCTTAGTGTGTCCTTTTCTGGTCCTAGTTATATTAATGACCCATCTGCTCTACTGATCTTGCCTTAATCAAAGACCCCGCCCTCCCTCTCCCTGTCTGAGCCTCCACTGGGGCCTCCAGCCTCAGATGACCTGCTCTGGGCTCTCTAGTTACAGGAAGCAGAAAAAGGCTGCCAATGGTGGGCTGACAGGCATAGAGGAAGGCTACCACTGTTCTTGATTTAGTACTGTCCTTTCTGACTATGATCTCCGTCCTCCCAGTGGCCTAGGCTGTGATGGTACTCAAAGGGGAAGGGTCCAAGTTCGGAGATGGGTGAAGAGAATGAGAACCAGTGCCCCCCCCACCTTCTTGTGTCTCTCTAAAACGTCACCTTTTCTGCATCTTATGTGCCCCGCCCCCCAACTTTCCAATTATTTCTCCTGTGGGAACAGCTGGTGAAATGGAGGTGGCTAGGAAGAAAAGATCTGAAGTGTGTGGGTGGGAATGAGACCATTTGTGTTCTCCCTTATTCATCACACACAGAAACAGACTTATGAGAGGGCAGGACTAGTGGGGAAAGTGATGCTGTACAGCCAGGGTCATGGTGTCTTGCCCCAGGAAAGGTCTTGAATAGGTTTTTGTTTGTTTTTCCCTACAAGAAGATAAAATCCCATAGATAGATATTCCCCCCCCTCAATAATCATTGTTGTAAATATTAGATGCCTGCTGGGTGCTGAGTGCTGGGTGACAGAAAAAGATCAAGTTCTTGCTCCTGTTTTGGGAATGGAAGTAGGAATAAAAGGAAGGGAAGACCTAAAAGTGAGAGAGGGCAATGGGTGTGCTTACAGCTTAGGAAGCTGAGGCAGGTGGCTTGCCCAAACTAGAGGTTTAGCCTGGGCTAGAGTTTGTTCCAGGGCAGTCGGAGCTACATGGTGAGTCTAAATCTCAAATAGCAGGCCTGCCAAGCCATGAAGCAGGACATGGTAGTGCACATGTGTAGTTCTCAAAGGAGCAGGAGTTCGAGGCTAGCCTGGGCCACATGGTGACACACTGTTTTTTAATTTTTAATTTTTATTTTTTCGAGACAAGGTTTCTCTGTAGCTTTGGAGCCTGTCCTGGAGCTAGCTCTTGTAGACCAGGCTGGCCTCGAACTCAGAGATCCGCCTGCCTCTGCCTCCCTAACAACAACGAAAACCTTGGGGATGGAGAGATGGCATTAAAAGCACTTGTTGCTTTTGCAGAGGACCTGGGTTCGAGTCATAACCTCTGTAACTAGTTACAGGAGATCTGAAACTTTGGCCTCCACAGACAATGACATGCAAGTGGTGCACATTTCGTTTGAAAATCGAAAGGTGGAAAATTGAATATGGTACGAAATCTAGAAAGGAAGGGAAACATTTGGCAGGAAAGGCATTTATTTAAGCCTTTCTCGAATGTGGAAAGGGGGATTTTAGAATTGCCCTTCCCCCAAGTCAAGCAGCTGGAACACAGCCCGGCGGGTCCGTTCCTCCACGGGCTCTGATCCCCTTTCAGCCTATTCAAGCTTGCTCGGGTCGTAGCGAACAGGCAAACAATCGGACACTGTTTTATTCAGAGGCATTGGCTCCAACCTCCTACTTGGCGGGCGCCAGAAAGCAGTCTCTAGGAGTTCCTGGGGGAAATAAGCATCCAGGTACTGCATCACTGAGGATGTCGGACCAGAAGGCTCAGTAAGCATTTGGTCCGGTGAGAAGCAAAAAGGACCCGCACAGCAGAGGGCCGCCCTTTCCGCGGCCCTAGCGGCGGATCTACCGTTGGGTACTGGGTGTTGCGGCAAGCGTTCAGCCTGTAGGCGGTGCAACCGCAGACTACAACTCCCAGAAGGCTTTGCAGCCTTTGGTTAGTGGCGTATTCTTTCTCCTAGCAAACGGCGGAGGGGGTGGGGTTTTCTCGATCAAGTGCTTTCCAATCACCGGGGGACATGGTGGACCGCGCTGCCGGAAGTTCCGTGAAGTAGGCTCGGTGGCTGATCCGAGCTTCCGTGTTGGTCGCGCGCCTTCTTGTGGCAAAGATGGCGGCGGAGCATCCAGAACCTCCCAAAGGAGAATTGCAGTTGCCACCGCCGCCACCTCCAGGCCACTATGGCGCCTGGGCTGCCCAGGAGCTTCAGGCCAAATTGGCGGAAATAGGAGCTCCGATCCAGGGTGAGGCTCATGGGGCGGTCAAGGGAGGCTGCGTGGTCTTGTGGAGAAGAGGAGCCTGGTTACCCAGGAGACCCACGGGCGGGGGGCGGAGACAGGCCGCTGCGACCCGACTTGGCCCAGCTGGTCTGTTGGGGTTGCTACTGACCCCCGGATTCTGTGCTTCGTCCCACAGGGAGTCGCGAGGAGCTGGTTGAACGGCTGCAGACCTACACCCGCCAGGTGAGTGTTTGTTCAAGATAGGTCTAACTTTTTACTAGAGGGCTCTAAGACTCCACATGGATGGGTCTTCGTTTCTTTTACTTTTTTCAGTTTTTCGAGATAGTGTTTTTCTGGTAGCCCTGACTGTCCTAGAACTCACTCTGTAGACCAAGGTGGACTCGAACTAAAGAGATCATCTTGCCTTCGCCTCCGGAGTGCTCTGGGATTAAAAATACACGACTGGCTTGGTCTTCGTTTCTTATGTACTTCATCGCAGCAAGCCAGGGCTTGAACGCTTTGCCAGTTTTTGCCTTTGCTTTGTTGTAATCGATTCTACCCCGCTTGCTTCTCTCAGGTTTCAGCCCCAGTCTCTGGCAAACGGGTGTTGGTGAATTTTGTTAACTAAATGAATGGGAGAGGAGGTCGTGGAATGGAATAGTTTCTCTTAGTCTGACACGGAGTTCCCTTTTCTTTTGTAGACTGGCATCGTGCTGAATCGACCAGTTTTAAGAGGAGAGGATGGGGACAAAGCTGCTCCGCCTCCTATGTCAGCCCAGGTAAGAGACTGTTTGTAGCCAGCCTGGTCTACAAGAGCTAGTTCCAGGACAGGCTCCAAAGCTACAGAGAAACCCTGTCTCGAAAAAAGAAAAAAATCTATTTATTTATTATGTATGCAGTATCCTCGGTATTCTGTCTGCATGTATGCCTGCAGGCCAGAAGAGGGCACCAGATCTCATTACAGATGGTTGTGAGCCACCATGTGGTTGCTGGGAACTAAACTCAGGACCTGAGGGCAGGCAGTGCTCTTAACCACTGAGCCATCTCTCCAGCTCCCTGTTCACTTCTGACTTAGTGCCTGTATTGCTTCAGTCCCTAATGTCTGCTCTTCCAAATTGGATTTATTTAAGATTCAGCTTGAATACTTAGAATTCTTACTTGATTCTCTCCCAATTGGATGTAGTCATGTGCTTGTTATCAGGCCTAACTCCCAAATTATTCACTGAGACATTAAGGCAAATGCTCTGATCTTATTATATACCTCTTGTATTTAGTAATTCATTGGCATTCTGTGCCCTGGCACTTTGGTTTCTATTTCTTTAAAAAAAAAAACCAAAACAAAACATGAGCGGTGATGGTGAATGCTTTTAATCCCAGCACTGGTGGAGCTCTGATTCCATCTACAGAGGGAGTTTCAGGACAGCCAGGGTTACACAGGGAAATCCTGTCTCGAAAAAAAATAGTGTGTGTGTGTGTGTGTGTTTTGCCTCTGTGCATGGGCACAATGTGCATGCAGTGTCAACAGGAAGCCATCATACCGGGTGGCATCACTGTTGCTGGAGTGACAGAGGATTGTGAGCCATCATCTGGCTGCTGGGAATTGACCCCTATGATGCAAGAGCAGTTCTTCACTGCTGGTCTGTCTCTACAACCCTGGTTCCTATTTCTTTAAGTCCCTTTAGAATCTAATATTTGAGTATCTTCTTCTAAAGTAGTGGCTTTGACCTAGGGTCTATTGGTGTGTGTGTATTGTAAAGTTCCTATATGGATTTTAGAGGTGTCTTTGCATCTCCTTAAATTGAATGCAAAATGTATGTGCCTGTTATTTTTCAGAGGCACCAATAGCTTCGTTTGATCAGTGCTCTAAAGTTAGCCTCTTCTCGGTTCTGCATCATTTGACTTTGAATGCCTAGCTCTTTTGCTAGGTCTCCAGCAAATGCTTCTAAAATGAAGAAATGCTTTCTAGTTCATAACTGTATTTTTCCCCCCATAGCTGTCTGGGATTCCTATGCCACCACCACCTATGGGACTCCCCCCTCTACAGCCTCCTCCACCACCTCCACCACCTCCACCAGGCCTTGGCCTTGGCTTTCCTATGGCTCACCCACCAAATCTGGGGCCCCCGCCTCCTCTCCGAGTTGGTGAGCCTGTGGCATTATCGGAAGATGAACGGCTGAAGCTAGCACAGCAGCAGGCAGCTTTGCTGATGCAGCAAGAGGAACGTGCCAAACAGGTAGGACAGGTAGAAACTTGTACCTAGCATACAGTAGGTTCTTGATGCGGAAATGGAGCCTCCGAAAGCTAGACCCTGAGGCCATGCCTTTTAGGGAGGTATTGATTGAAGACTAGAACATAGGTACAAGGTGACAGAGAATCCTAGAAGCAAAAATTTTGGTAGATTGGCTTGGGCTGTATTGTTGCTGGAATGAGGTTGTTTTCTTTTTAAGCAAGGAAATCATTCACTGAAGGAACATGAGCTCTTAGAGCAACAGAAGCCCTAACTTTCCACATCGTGGTCCGTCCATAGGATGCCGTTTAATATTACTTAGTATACAAATCAAGATGCTTCATTCAAGTTTGCCTTGGAGGCTACCTCATTACCAACTAAGTTCCTGTATTTCCATTTTTATGTAGAGTCCAGGATTTAGCATTGTGCAACCCGCTTTTGTGTGGTGTATAAGTTAAAAATGATTTTTTAATTTTTAGAGGGTTGTTACTAGAAAAAGAAAGAATCAAACTAAATCAAGTATGTAGCACAATTTCTGTGATAATGACACATGTAATATTTATCTATTACAGAAAATATTTACAATTACTTTTTTGTTTTGCTTTTCAAGACAGTTGTCTGTGTAGCTCTGGCCGTCTTGGGTCTCTCTCTGTAGACTGAGCTGGCCTTGAACTCAGAGAGATGTCTGCCTCTGCCTCCCGAGTTCTGGGATTAAAGATGTGTTCCATCAGTGCTAGGCTGATTACTGCTAGTCTTACGTGGCATCATTTGGGTACTTTGTGGAGAATGCTGGCATATGTGGTCATTTGTATTGGATTTAGACTGTGATGAGTATAGGTTTGGGAATGATGTGAAGATGTTCTGCCCCATGTCAAGTTTACCCAGTGGGTAATTTAGGAGTATTAGAAGGCAAGCATTAAATACAAATGTGGACACATGGATGGCCTACTAGTTTGTCTAGGTTGTGGCAGATTTTAAGGGATAACTAAAAGAAAATGACTCATGGTTCTTTCTAAATAGTTTGAACTCTGGGGGAAGAAAATGCATTGAAAAGTAGATGGTAGTGTTTATTTAAATAGTGAATTCTCTTCTAGGAACCAGAAATTTCCTAGGGTTTTTCTCATTGGTTTCTAGGAATTTTGCATTGTGGTGAATAGTTCTAATTTAACAAGTTTTATGCAAATGTAGGAGTGGAGGTTGTCATCCCCTCGTGGCTTCCTGATTGCACTCCTGAAAGAACACATTGTCGGGCTGGTGCCAAATTCTTTCTCACTGTGTCTTCACTCCCCTCTTATAGGCCGCTGTGTTAATGGAGCAGGAACGACAGCAGGAGATTGCCAAGATGGGCACTGCAGTCCCTCGGCCTCCTCAAGATATGGGTCAGCTGGGTGTTCGTACTCCTCTGGGCCCTCGAGGTAAGACCCTTGAGTGGAAGGGAGGAGCACAGAAGGTAATTTTTAAAATACTTCTTTTTATCTGGGCATGCTGCCACATTTCTATAATCCTACTGCTTGAGAGGTAACGGCAGGAGGGTACAGGTCGTCCTAGGTAATATATCAATTTCAAAGATGATCTGGGCTACTTGAAAACCTGTGTTTCTCTGTGTAGCCCTGGCTGTTCTGAAAATCACTCTGTAGATCTGGCTGACCTGCCTCTGCCTCCCAAAAACTGGGATTAAAGGGATGTACCACCACTGTCCGACTTACATAATTTAAAAAAATATATATATATTGAGGCTGGTGAGATGGCTCAGTAGTTAAGAGCACTGACTGCTCTTCCAGAGGACTCGGGTTCAATTCCCAGCACCCACATGACTGCTTATAACTCCAGTTATTGTCTGTAAATCCAGTTCCAGAGACTATGACACTGTTATACCAATGCATATAAAACGAAGTTAAATAATTTAAAAGTTGGAAATTCCTTGTAGTTTATCATTTAAATATATATATATATACACACATGTATATGTGTATTTAAAGATATATTAATATGTATGTTTTTATATGTTGATATATATTTTATTTAAATATATATATATACTTAAAATATGTGTCTGTATTCAACACATACAGACTTTTTCTTGTCATTCACTAACAGATCTATTTACATAGCATTTGTATTGTCGTGGGTATTAGAAATGATCTTAAAATATACAAAGTGTATTTACAGATTCTGTGCAAATCCTATGTTTTCTACGAAGGACTTGAGCATTCTGATTCCAGTATTTGGGTGTGGTCCTAAAACAAAGTCCCCATGGATACCAAGGGACGAGTATATATATCAAATTTAAAAGATTACTGAGACTAGAGAGATGACTCAGTGGTTAAGAGCATTTGGTGCTCTTGCAGAGGTCCCAGGTTCTGTTCCTAGTACCCATATGGTAGGTTACAGTCATCTGTAACTCCACTTCCAAGGGATGCAGTGCCCTCTTCTGACCTCCTTGGGCACCAGGCACACATGTACATATATATGCATGCACACAAAAAACCCATGCACATCAATAAACTACTTGCTGAGCTTAGTGGTATATACCTTCCAGAGCCAGAGCCAGGCTCATCTCTGTGAGGTTGAGAGCAATATGGTTTACAAAGCAAGTTCTAAACCAGCCTGAGCTACATAGGGAGACCCTTGTCTCCAAAACAAAAATGAAACGATTAGAGTCAGCCATGATGGTGCATATCTGTAACCTGTAATCCTATTGGTCAGAGGCCGAAGAAAGGATCATGAGCTTGAGCAACATAGAACCTATCTCCAAAACAAAAGGGCTGGAGAGATAGAGTTGTTTAGGGTACTTGTTACTCTTGCTGAGGACCTAGGTTCAGCTCTCAGCATCACATGCTGGCTCATAACTCAACTACATTTTTAGGGAATCTGACCCTCTCTTTTGACCTCTTCAGGCACCAGGAGTGCATGTGTACATAAGTATGTGCAGAAGAAACAGTCCTTTTTTTTTTTGTGATTTTTCGAGACAGGGTTTCTTTGTAGCTTTGGAGCCTGTCCTGGAACTAGCTCTTGTAGACCAGGCTGGCCTTGAACTCTCAGAGATCTGTCTCCTAAGAGCTAAGATTAAAGTCATGTGCCACCAACACCTGGTGAAACATTCTACATATAAAATAAATAAAAATTAGAAAACAAATGAAAAAACAAAGAGGTTGGAGAGATATTTCATTACTTAAGAGTGCCTGCTCGTCATGCAGAGGACCCGAGTTCTACCCGACCAGCCACACTGGGTGACTTACAATCACTGGTAACTCCAGCTTGAGGGGATCGGACTTCCTGTTATGGCCTCTGTGGCTATAACCACACAAATGGAATGTGAGAGAAGAAAATAGAAAAATAATCATTCAAAAGAAGAAAGAAAAACTTAAGTATAACAAGTGTATTCTAGGTCATAAGTTTTTACATACCATGTGTATGTGCAGCCAGCCTGGGAAGCCTATACCAGAACATGCCAGCACCCCACAAGTTCTCCTGTGCCCTTCATCACCTCGTGCCCTGTAGGACAGCTGCCACCAGGAGACTATTCTGACATTGGACTTTGTTCCTTCACACAGTAGCTGCTCCAGTAGGCCCTGTGGTTCCCACTCCCACTGTCTTGCCCATGGGGGCACCTGTTCCTCGCCCTCGGGGTCCCCCACCGCCCCCTGGAGATGAGAACAGAGAGGTGAGACTGCTGGCTTCTTTCTTTGGTCAGAAAGGTTGTAGTTTAGAGGGGACTGCTTTAGGATCTCAGGGGAGTCTGTGGTGTGGGGGTGGCTTAAATTCTTGGGCATAGGCAGGAACAACAGTTAGCTACAATGAACTTTAGGGTTAAGGACTTGGGAGACATGTTGGGCAGAATCCTAAGGGATGCAGAGCCTCATCTGTTGTGTGTCACCACCACCCAGTAGTCTTTCCAAGACAAGAGATAGGAATGAGGGAGGCGGCTCTTCTGATTGTATTGTCTCTGGCAGATGGATGATCCCTCTGTGGGCCCCAAGATCCCCCAGGCTTTGGAAAAGATTCTGCAGCTGAAGGAAAGCCGTCAGGAAGAGATGAACTCTCAGCAGGGTGAGTAGTGTGTCCTAAAGCTGCAGCACAGGACTGGACCACAGTGTTGTACTGAGGCCATGTCCTCCTTTCTCATCCTGAGAAGAGCACGGTTTAGAGAGCAGCTGACTCTAGTGACGAGAAAACTGGGTGTGGTAGCGCATATATTCTTGATCCCAGCACTTAGAGGTAGAGAGAGGAGGATCAGAAGTGCACAGTCCTTCTTGTCTACATAGTAAGTTTGAGACCACCCTGTTTCAAAAAAAGAAAAGGAAAAGATGACTGTGAAGTTACTGTTAGGCGAGTTGATTGCCACATTCTTCTCAAGCAGAGGAAGAAGAAATGGAGACAGACACTCGCTCATCCCTGGGACAGTCAGCATCAGAGACTGAGGAGGACACCGTGTCCATATCCAAAAAGGAGGTATGTGATGAAGCCCGTCCAGAAGGGTGATGCAGAGATGCAGTTTGAAAATGTGCTGATGGTCATCTAAGCATCTCGCAGACCTTCATTTGTCACAGCGCCCTTGAGTTCTGAGTACTGTTGCTGCCCAGCTGGAAAGGCTGTGGCTCCAGGCTGCACAGCAGCTTACCTTTTGAGAGGCAAAACTTTGGCTTCTGCCTGTTTGGGTAAAGACTTAGTGCTAAAGTAGTGAAGGCAGGCATAGGTGCAGATTCTCTGACTGAGGTAGTTTTCCTGTTTTCATAGAAAAACCGGAAGCGTCGGAACCGAAAGAAGAAGAAAAAGCCCCAGCGGGTACGCACAGCATCTTCAGAGAGCTCTGGGGACCGAGAGAAAGACTCAGCTCGGTCTCGAGGCTCTGACTCCCCTGCTGCTGATGTCGAGATTGAATATGTGACCGAAGAGCCTGAAATCTACGAGCCCAACTTCATCTTCTTCAAGAGGATTTTTGAGGCTTTCAAGGTACAAGGAGTGTGTGCTCTGAGTGGGCCACACTTGATGGGTATGGGATGCGGTGACATGAGACTGGGATCATTGCTTGCATACATCAAAATGGAGGTGTGTCAGGAGAATGAGATTTTCAAATGCTCTGTCTCCTTAGCTCACTGATGATGTGAAGAAGGAAAAAGAAAAGGAGCCGGAGAAACTTGACAAAATGGAAAACTCTGCAGTCCCTAAGAAGAAGGGCTTTGAGGAGGAGCACAAGGACAGTGATGATGACAGCAGCGATGATGAACAGGTCAGGCTCCCTCACAGTTGGAGACAGATGCAGGGCACAGAAAGTTGAGGTGCTTCCTGTAGGCACCATGGTAAAAGGCTTTTATGATTTAAGCATTGAAGTGGGCTGGGCAGTTTGATTCCCACCTGAGGTCCACCTAAGAGGTTACTTTATTTTAGGAAAAGAAGCCAGAAGCTCCTAAGCTGTCCAAGAAGAAGCTGCGCCGAATGAATCGCTTTACTGTGGCAGAACTCAAGCAGGTTAGAGCCGAGATGACCCATCCGGACCTGGAGGCTGGGAAATGGTGGCGTGCACTCAGCCCACCAAGCGTGCTTTAGAGGGCTTCCAGGGAGGTGCTTTTATGGATGCTTGGTATAGGTGTCTTGAGAAAGAGACGACAGCTTTAGTCAAGAGGTGGGCTTTGTATTGCTCTGCTTTTCAGCTGGTGGCTCGGCCTGATGTTGTGGAGATGCACGACGTGACAGCACAGGACCCTAAGCTCTTGGTCCACCTCAAGGCTACCCGGAACTCTGTCCCTGTGCCACGCCACTGGTGTTTTAAGCGCAAGTACCTGCAAGGCAAGCGGGGCATTGAGAAGCCCCCTTTTGAGCTGCCAGACTTCATCAAACGCACGGGCATTCAGGAGATGCGAGAGGCCCTGCAGGAGAAGGTGAGGCCGGACTGGGGCACAAATCTTGAGTTCAGCCACCCTTGCCCTTGGTAGCAGGCTGCCTTAGAATTGGTCTAATTAACCTTTTGCAGATTAGAAGTCAGCACTGTAAGTAGACCTTGAGTTTGAACTTAGAGCATCACTCCTTTGCTAGTTTGAGGTTCCTGGTTCTGAATAGCCGTTTTCTTCCTCTCTTTTCTTTCTGCCTGCCTTCACTTAGGTCTGCTTGCTGTTTTCTGATGCATCTTTAGCTAGAGGTGCAAATGATGCTTGGCTTAGTTGGGTTACTGTTGCTGTAATAAAGCATCATGACCAAAGGCAACGTGGAGAGGGAAGGTTTATTTCATTCACAGTTCCATTGTAACAGTGGATCATCAAAAGCAGTGAGGGCAGGAACTCTAGCAGGTCAGGAACCTGGAGGCAGGAGCTGATGCAGAAACCATGGCGGGGAGCTGCTTACTGGCCTGCTCCACGACTTGCTCAGCATTCTTTGTTTGGGTGGGGGGGTTTTGAGACAGGGTTTCTTTATGTAATAGTCTTAGCTGTCCTGGAACTAGCTTTTGCAGACCAGGTTGGCCTCGAACTCACAGCTCTGCCTCCCAAGTGCTGTGATTAAAAGTGTGCATTGCCATCACCACCTTGCTCAGTTTGCTTCCTTTTTTTTTTTTTGGTTTTTCGAGACAGGGTTTCTCTGTGGCTTTGGAGCCTGTCCTGGAACTAGCTCTGTAGACCAGGCTGGTCTCGAACTCACAGAGATCCGCCTGCCTCTGCCTCCCGAGTGCTGCTCAGTTTGCTTTCTTATAACACCCAGGATCACCAGCTCAGGCATAGGCCCTCCCCCATCAATCACTAATTAGGAAAATGTCCTACAACAGCAGCTGGCCCCTTTGTTGGGGTGGAGGGTGTCAAACGACCCTTTCACAGGGGTCACCTAAGACCATCAGAAAACACAGATATTTACATTACAAGTCATAACAGTAACAAAATTACAGTTACGAAGTAACAATGAAAATAATTCTATGTTCGGGGTCAGGACAACATGAGGAATTGTATTAAAGAGTCACAGTGTCAGGAAGGTTGAGAACCCCTTCCCTACAGATCATAGGGAGGCATTTTCTTAATTGAGGGTCCCTCCTCTCAGACGACTCCAGCTTGTGTCAAGTTGACATAAAACTGCCTAGCACAATGCTTATGTAAATTTTTAAGTTTAAATATTTTAAGTAAATACGTTGAGCACTAGTTGTCTGTGATTGAACTTTACATGAAAACTGTTTTCCATTTAGCTTGTAGTCATCTAGTTCTCACTCTTTTAGTTTTAGATTTTAGTTTGCTTTTTATATGTGGTGTTTTGCTTGCATGCATGTATGTACTGGGTTTATACCCAGTGCCTGTGGAGATCAGAGGATGTCATATACCTTTGGAACTAGAGTTGGGACTTACTGTAAGCCACCATATAGGTGCTGGGAACTGAAGTTATGGCCTCTGCGAAAGCGCTAGTGCTTTTAAACCAGTGAGCCAACTCTCCAGCCTTGGTTTTGTTCTCTTGGTCACACATTCAAGCAGTAGGGACTGCCGGAACACTGAGATTACTTTCATAAAGTGGGTCTGTTTTGTTCAGCAGACCGCGCCATTTGAATTTCAGGTGCTGCTGTTGTGCTCAGGGGCTTCTTGAAGCTAAGCTGATTTTTCAGAGTGAGATAAATGAGGTTCCATTGAATTTGAGCCAGAGTGTCTAATAAAGAATTGACTAATACTAGGAATTCATCTCTTCTGATACTTTTTACAGGAAGAACAAAAGACCATGAAGTCAAAAATGAGAGAGAAAGTTCGGCCCAAGATGGGGAAGATAGATATTGACTACCAGAAACTGCATGATGCCTTCTTCAAGTGGCAGACCAAGCCAAAGCTCACTATCCATGGGGACCTATATTATGAGGTTCGGGAAGGGGGCTGGGAGGTACAGGGCTGAATCTTGATGTTGACTTTGGTTAAAGTCCATTTCAAAGCTAGTACAGTGATCCTTAGCCTTAAAATTTCCCATTGCTGGCCCTGGGTAAGACAGTATGTGGTTTTTTTTTTCTTCCCTCAAACAAGACCTTTTTTCAGAAGAGAGTTATAGACCAGGTATTTGAAGTGATGTTTTTGCGGGTGGTTTAGGGACAACATGCCAAGTGGCCGGTGTTATGCAGAAACATTTTGTGTTTTAAGTGGGAGAAAGTTTTGTTCTTACCCCCAATTTTTGAAATGTTAATCACCATGGCATGAAAAGGTGATTGAGATAGAAGGATGCTGACAGCCATCCTGTCCAGGGACCTCGTTTCACAAGTGAGAAAGCAGGCCCTGCATTTGGCCTTACTCTCAAAGTGCATTCGTAGCAGAAGGAGTCTGGCTTTCTTCCTTTTCCTGTTCTACCCAAAATCTAAGTGGGAGCCCAGCAATCCTCATGAGACTTTGTATCTGATGGCAATTAGGACTTCTTGTCTGTTCTCATATCCCCATGCCACTGAGATCTTAGGATGTGTCTGGAATCCCCAATAGAGCAGGCTGTGCTTTTTCCACAGGGGAAGGAGTTTGAGACACGGCTGAAGGAGAAGAAGCCTGGAGACCTATCTGATGAACTAAGGATTTCCTTAGGGATGCCAGTAGGACCCGTAAGTGTTGACTATGTGGCTGGGGAAAACGGAGAGAGGATGAGAATAGGAGCAGAAGGGAAAGATGGGTAGGGGAAGATGGGTCATATCCTGTTCTGCTTTTCCTACAGAATGCCCACAAAGTCCCTCCCCCATGGCTGATTGCCATGCAGCGATATGGGCCACCCCCATCCTACCCGAACCTGAAAATTCCTGGGCTGAATTCACCTATTCCTGAGGTGAGCAGAGAGCTTGTTTTCCCTCTTGGCTGCCTATTTTTTTGTTTTTGTTTTTTCTTCTTATCTGTGTGTGTGTGTGTGTGTGTGTGTGTGTGTGTGTGTGTGTGTGTGTGTGTATGTGTGTGTTATATACACAGGAGTGTGTATATGTTATTCACGAATGTGTGGACAGAGCAGAATATGGAGTGATATGGTCTCTCTTAATGGTTCTCTGTGTTATTGCTTTGAGACAGGATCTATCTTGAACCAGAAGCTGTTTTAGCTAGGTTGGCTGGCCAGTAAGCCCTTGGGATCCACCTGTCTTCACCCCCTAATGCTGGCTTATTATAGGTGTGAGCAGCCCTGTGTAGCTGAATATTTGATTCAGGTCCTTACTTTTACAGAAGAAAAGCCCTTCTTTATCCACTGAGTTAACATCCTTTTTTAAAAAGTAGTAGCTTTTACTTATTTACTTTTTTATGTTTATTGTTTTACCTACATCTGTGTGTATGCCTGATGTCTTCAGAGGCCAGGAAATGGTGTCAGATTCTCTGTGACTGGAGTTACAGACAGTGGTGAGCTGCCATGTAGGTGCTGAGAACTGGACCCAGGTTTGCTGTAAAAGCAAGTGCTCTTAACCACGGAGCCATCTCTCCAGCCCCAATAGTTTTTACTATTTTTATTTGTTTCCTTGTTTTTTTGAGACAGGGTTTCTCTGTATAGCAGCCTTGTCTATTATGGACTTGCTCTGTAGTCTAGTGTGGCCTGGAACTCACAGAGATCCACCTGCCTCTGCCTCCCAAGTGCTGGAATTAAAGGTGAGCACCACCTTCCATGGTTTTGTTTTGTTTTTCTTTAAATGTCTTCTAATGTTTAACTATGTTTTGCCATCCTAGTTTCCCAGATTAAGCTTTGTATCCTGGAGTGTTAACTTTTTTTCAGCCTTTTTTAGAGTTTAGGAGAAACTCATTCATGTTTCCTCCTCTGCAGAGCTGTTCCTTTGGATACCATGCTGGTGGATGGGGCAAACCCCCAGTAGATGAGACTGGGAAGCCACTTTATGGGGATGTGTTTGGAACCAACGCTGCTGAGTTTCAGGTATGGGGAGGCTGCTGAGTTTGATTTTACTCAGTGCTTAAGAGGTTAGGAATAGTTGGTCTGTAACTTCATTATCAGGGAGTTGGGGCATGTGTTTTCTTGATTGGTCACGCAGCTTTCCTTTAGGGCATTTATGTGCTTACTCGTCCATCTTTCGTGACAGCAGGGTGGGCAGTAGGCACACAGTAAGTACTTGTTGAATGAATGAGGAATCTCTTTCAGACCAAAACTGAAGAAGAAGAGATTGATCGGACCCCTTGGGGAGAACTAGAACCGTCTGATGAAGAATCCTCAGAAGAAGAGGAAGAGGAAGAAAGTGATGAAGACAAGCCAGATGAGACTGGCTTTGTCACACCTGCAGACAGGTAGGAAGTGGAGCCTGGCTCCTCCAGAGCAGTCTGTTTGTCCCTGGAGGCTGCTGCTTTACAATGGAGCTTTTATTTCTCTCCTCCTCATAGTGGCCTCATCACTCCTGGAGGATTCTCGTCAGTGCCAGCTGGAATGGAGACCCCTGAACTCATTGAGCTGAGGAAGAAGAAGATTGAGGAGGCAATGGATGGGTGAGAGAAGTTGTCGGGCAGTAATTGTGGGGGAGGACTTCTTAATTGGTCTTCTAGGTTGGTTGGCTGACTTTTTAATTCCGTTTTTCTTTATTTCCTTTCTTAGCAATTTTTTTATTGTTTTTATTGAGCTATATATTTCTTTCTGCTCCCCCCCCCATTCCGATGCTCCCAATTTACTCAGGAGATCTTGTCTTTTTCTACTTCCCATGTAGATAAGATTCATGTATGTCTTTCTTTCTTTCTTTCTTTCTTTCTTTCTTTCTTTCTTTCTTTCTTTCTTTCTTTCTTTTTCTGAGGCAGGGTTTCTCTGTGTAGTCTTGGCTGTCCTGGAACTCACTCTGTAGACCAGGCTGGCTTCGAACTCACAGAAATTTGCCTGCCTCTGCCTCCTGAGTTCTAGGATTAAAGGTGTGCCCTACCACTGCCTGAATCTTTTAACAATTATTAAACACCAACTTTGCACCAGTGGGATGTCAGCAGGATAGATAGTTGAGGTAGAGAAATGATCATAATAAAGTAATTTCAGGTCTGAATAGCCACACAAGAGTCTTCATCTATTGCTCTCCCCCTTATTATTTTTTTTAATATTTATTTATTTATTATGTATACAATATTCTGTCTGTATGCCTGCAGGCCAGAAGAGGGCACCAGACCCCATTACAGATGGTTGTGAGCCACCATGTAACTGGGAATTGAACTCAGGACCTTTGGAAGAGCAGGCAATGCTCTTAACCTCTGAGCCACCTCTCCAGCCCGTCCCTCTTATTTTTTTGAGACAGGATTTCTCACAGACCCTGTGGCTTGCTGTTGTTTCCATTGCCCCTATGCTGGATTTAGAGACACAATTTGTTTTCAGATCCAAACTCAGGTCCCTGTGCTTGAATAGCAAGCACATTACCTACTGACCCATTTCCCCAGGCCCTGTAATGACACTTTGTGTATTTGCTTGCTAATTATTTTTTATTTTTATTTTATTGGTGTTTTGCATCTATATATGTATGTGTGAGGGTGTTGGGGATTCTGGAGTTACAGACAGTTGTGAGCTGCCATGTGAGTGCTGGGAATTGAACTTGGGTCCTCTGGAAGAG
Organism: Microtus pennsylvanicus; assembly: GCF_037038515.1. Classification (NCBI taxonomy): domain Eukaryota; kingdom Metazoa; phylum Chordata; class Mammalia; order Rodentia; family Cricetidae; genus Microtus; species Microtus pennsylvanicus. The sequence goes on along the minus strand of NC_134583.1, from coordinate 88,441,804 downwards.
CAGTCAGTGCTTGTAACCACTGAGTCATCTATCTCTTCAATCCCATTTACTTGCTATTATAACATTTATTGGTTTTTTTTTTTTTTATTTTTGAGATGATTTCAAGTAGCCTAGCTTAGGCTGATCTTGAATTCTTTTCCTTCCTTTCTTCCTTCCTTCCTTTCTTTTTTTTTTCTTTCTTTCTTCGTCCACCTCCTAAGGGCTGGGATTGTAGGTGTGTGCTACTACTTATAGCTTTCCGGACTGATTTTGATTGCTATTATCCTTTCTGTGAGTTGAAACTTCTCGTTCTTTTTTCTAAGATGGGATCTTACTTACTGTGTTGCCCTGGCTGACCTATGTCTGTATATAGACCAGGCTTCCTTTGGATTCACAGAGATCTGCCTTCCTCTGCTTCCTTTAGTGCTGGGGTGAAAGCCATGTGGCTTTTTTGGGGGTGGGGTGGGGAGATGAGGTCTCTATGTCACCACAGCTGGCCTTGAACTCATGGCCTTCTCCAGTCTCAGCTTCCCCAGTCCTGGGATTAAATATAGGTGTGCAGTACCATGCCTTGCTATATGTCTAATAGTTTCTGGCTGGCTGCTTAGCTTTGTGAAATTTACTTGACTAGGCCCAGGGTATTTTATATTCCTACATATCTTCAGTTTTGATCAGTATATAGTTTTGTTTTGTTTTGTTCCCAAGACAGGGTTTCTCTGTAGTTTTGGAGGCTATCCTGGAATTAGTTCTTGTAGACCAGGCTGGCCTCGAACTCAGAGAGATCCACCTGCCGCTGCCTGACTGCTATCCTTTTTTAAAAACAATTATTGTGTGTGCATGCATGGTGAGTTTGTGTGGGCCTATGTGTGTATGTGCTATTGTGCTGCAGCAAGCTCATAACGGTCACAACTTGGTGGAGTTGGTTTTCTCCTTTCTCCTTTCTATGGGTTCCTATAAAGGTCAGTCTGGCTTGCCAGCTGAGCTGTTTCACTGGCTCTAAAGTTCTCTATGAAACTTAGCCTCTTTGACCACTAACCTTTCCTTATGTGGAAGTCCTGGTTCTGCTCTTCTGATTTGACTCAGAAGATCTCTTAGTTTAGTGTCTGTAGCCCTTACAGATTCTGTCCTGTAGGATCAGCACTGACCCACGCCACATCCCTAACCTAAAGTTGTATAGATACTTCAGCTGCAGTCATCGTGGAATTCTCCAAGAATCTAAATGCTATCTATGTTTCTTTGAATCCAGAGACCCTTTGTCCCTTACTGGGTTTACTTTCTTGTCTTTTACAGCAGTGAGACACCTCAACTGTTCACTGTACTGCCAGAGAAGAGAACAGCCACTGTTGGGGGAGCCATGATGGGGTCAACCCACATCTATGACATGTCCACGGTCATGAGTCGGAAGGGCCCAGCCCCTGAACTGCAAGGTGTGGAAGTAGCGCTGGCCCCTGAGGAGTTGGAGCTGGACCCCATGGCCATGACCCAGAAGTATGAGGAACATGTGCGGGAACAGCAGGCACAAGTGGAGAAGGAAGACTTCAGTGACATGGTGGCTGAGCATGCTGCTAAACAGAAGGTGGGTGCAACCCGGGACCCTGGGGGGCAGCCTAGGAGGAGAGTCTGTCTGCCCTGGTGGGGCTGTGTGCTTCAGTGCTGAGAGGGAAGGTGGACCCAGTGCCTGAAGCTCTTAGAGATCTCCCATTGGTTGCCATCTCTTAATGACATGATGCTGGGGCACAGGAAGCAGAAGAAAGTGATGCAAATCTGAGAGATTGTGGTTTTCAGTGCTTTTTTTTCAATTTTTATGTCTATGACTGTCTGGGGATTGTTTAACCTCTTGTAACCTGTCTCTCTCTTTCTCCTACAGCAAAAGAAACGGAAAGCTCAGCCCCAGGACAGTCGTGGGGGCAGCAAGAAATACAAGGAATTCAAATTTTAGGTCCCCCTCACATAGCTGGCCTTCCTTTAGGCCCTTTGTATGTCTGGGCTTTATATGTGGGTCCCCAAAGCTAACTCTGTACTTCCCTAGGCTTGTCATTTCATGTTCTTATTTTAGACTTGTTTTGTAAATAAAGCTGTTTCCCAAGGATGGATGAATATATGACACTCTTGAATCTCTTTCCTTCTTAGCTTCTGCAGAAGCATATACTTCTTGCCTATAATCACAGACTACCCCATAGGACTATGGGATCGTAGGTTGCTGTGCTGAAACTGTGGATAATTTATTATCCCTTACCCCTCTGTCTGAAGGCTCTGAGGGAAGTACCTTTAGGTCTGGTCTGACCTTATTGCTTTGTCCCTGGGGAATAAAAATAGCCAGCTTAGCACCCAGGCTAGGCTGGGAAGTAACTGTAGGCTAGGGAAGTAGGCCAGGTCAGGCCTTCCTCGTTGACCTTGTGGCAGAAAGGCCTACTTCTTAGTTATTGGAGAACATCTACGTTTCAAAATCTAAATTGTTCCAGCGTCCCTGCTAACCCTTGGATTCACTAGTTATGTGTTTATGTTTGAAGGGCTTGTTTTTCCCTGGCGCCCTTGAGTTCTGAGACTGGGTTGGAGCATGGAATCCCATGACATTTGCTCAAGTACTGGGGAGAAGTGAGGTGTGGGTGTAGGAAGGTGCAACTGCAGTGGGGGTGGGGTATGGCAGTTGATCAGACCTTGAGAGAAATAGAATTTTTGAAATTGAGAAAGCACTGAGGCACTCTGGGACTTTGAAATGAAGGCTGAGGTGGGGGGGGGGGGGATGAGGGCTCTGTACCAAGAAGAAAGGCTATTAGATTTGGCCAACCTTAGCTCGATGGGCTCCTGCCTACCCTCATGAGCAAACTTCCTAGCTCAGGTGCCCAAGGTGGTGGCCAGTCGCTGGATCTCCACTTACAGCTCCTTTTACAGGAGTGGGCGAAGTATCCAGTATCCCACAGAAGGGGTCGCCACAGCAGGTTATCCGATTCTCACGCAACGCGTGACCCGCTGAGCGTTGGCCTCCGCTACGTGCTCGGCAGATCCCAGGGGCTGAGCGCGCTCCCGTGCAGCCCTCTCCGGTCCGAGACCGCGCCCCGGAAAACCCGGGTTTCCGCTGGCGGAGTAGCGGCCGCCGGAGGGGGAGGAGGAGCGCGGAGCTGGCGCTCCAAGGCCTGAGAGCAGCGCAGCGAGAACGCTCCGACTGTAGCCCCCTCCCCAGAGGCCGCGGGGCCGAGCTCGGCTGGCCCCGCCCCTTGGCGCCCGGCTGGGTGGGACCGCGGCTCCCCGCCCCCTTTCGGACACGCCCACCCAGTGTCTGGGCCGCGCGGGCCGCAACAGGCGGCGGCGGGCGAGCGCGAGGACCGCGCGCAGCGAAGGCCCGCGCGTGCGTGCAGATTCGCTGGCGGCTCGCGCTCCGCCGGGCGGGCTGAGTCGCGCTGAGCCCCCGCTGCCGCCACCGCGGGGGGAAGCCTGCGAGCCGCTCGGCGTGGCCTTAGTCTGCGTAAGCCCTGCGCCCCCTCGACCCCTGGTCAGGCCATGGCGGAACGCGGAGGGGCGGGCGGTGGTCCCGGTGGCGCCGGGGGCGGCAGCGGCCAGCGGGGCTCTGGGGTCGCCCAGTCTCCCCAGCAGCAGCCACCGCAGCAGCAGCCGCTGCCGCAACAGCCAACGCCCCCCAAGCTGGCCCAGGCCACCTCGTCCTCTTCGTCCACCTCTGCTGCGGCCGCCTCTTCTTCGTCCTCCTCCACCTCCACCTCCATGGCCGTCGCGGTGGCCTCGGGCTCTGCGCCTCCCGGCGGTCCAGGACCAGGCCGCACCCCCGCCCCGGTGCAGATGAATTTGTATGCCACCTGGGAGGTGGACCGGAGCTCGTCCAGCTGTGTGCCCAGGTGAGCAACGGGCGGGTGGGACTAGGTGTGCGCTTAGGGGACCGCCAGGTTGGCTCTGTGACAGGCCCCACCTCCCCATTTCTCCCTGTTGGGTTGGGGGACGTACACCACCCTAAGCTCGTCCCAGCTCGGGGGAGAGGGAGAGAGGAAGGGAGGGAAGGAGGGAGGGAGGGAGGGAGGGAGAGAGAGAGAGAGAGAGAGAGAGAGAGAGAGAGAGAGAGAGAGAGCGCGCGCGCGCGCGCGCGCGTGTGTGTGTGTGTGTGTGTGTGTGTGTGTGTGGCGGCGGGGGTGCTGCCTTTGCCTGGGCCTTCCAAGATTGTTGTGTGGGCCTGCCCTCTCCCAGCAGCCCCATCTTCTGCCTTGGCCAGGACCACCCTTTTGGCCTCCTGGACCCAGCCTTTCTTGGGTCTGACCGAATAAAACGGCCTTCCTTACGGATCAGTAAGTCACTCTTCTTCCTGCCTCTCTGGCACTCGTGGGCTGTACATATGTTACACAGATGTGGTAGAGATTGGTATTTTCCAATATACTCAGCATATGCCAAATTCAGTTGTTACCTGTTGCAGGTCAAGCTGCTTTAATGACACTTGGGGGTTCAGTACGCACGTTCATCTGGGCTTCACGTTACATACATTCTATGGGTACTTTGTGCCCTTAGTTTGGGACATCAATTGAATGTGTTCCCAAATGCAAGTTTTCATTTCCTCCTCCCCTAGATACTGGTCATAGGGTTCCCCAGTTCCTCAGGGATCTATAAAATGACTGCCTTGTTCCTAAATTCAATCTGTTTTTCTGTTGTTGGAACCATCTGGGAACTTGCATCAAACGATATACTTGGAGATGTTTTCTGTTTCCCTATGGCAAAGCAGTTCTTCAGTAACTCTTTGGGGACAGTGTGTTGGAACTGGTCCTGTGATAAGACAGCCTGCAGGGTTGGTTTTGCCCAATAAGCACAAAGAGATGCCTGGAGGTGTTCTTTTTGTGCTTCTCAGGTTTTAGCCTTACTGTTAGCCCAACAGGGCAGGTGGATGTGTGCTTAAGTTAGAGATTGGGAGCATTGTGGGGTTCCACCCTCAACTCTCTTACTATTTCCTTTTCTTTCTTTATTTTGAACAACATTACACCAATATATAGGGCATGAAAAGTGATGACTAGCACATCTTTTCATGTCATTTAGTGAAAAATATAGAGCTCTACCCCTCCTGTTAAAGCTCTGAGTGTGTCCCTTTCTGAACCACATTCTGGCTTCCCCTACAAAAGTGAACACTCTTCTGGATTGTGTTCCTCTACTCTGTCTGTCTCTCTTAATTATAGCTTTATTAATATGAGTCTGTAAGAATATATATATGTAATATCGAGAGAGAGAGAGAGTATCCTACTTGCCTTGGTTGGTCTGGAACTCACAGAGATCTGCCTATATCTTGCTTCTCTAGTGCTGGGATTAAAGGAATGCACCTTCTTCCTGGGTTCAACGTTTTTGGAGCTTGTAATGAATGTCTCATACTGTATGTATTCCGTCACTTTTAACTCAGGCTTGTGCAAGTTATCAATATTGTTTGGTAGCTCTTAAGTTTTTAGTACTTTCCCTAATGGTTAATATTTGGTTATATGAGTTACTATTTGATTCTGATGGATATTTAGGTTGCTTCCTGCTAACATGGGAAATAGAATGTGTATATGTATAGTATGGATTTGCCCAGGATTTGTGCTCCTAGGCAGAAGTTTCCTTAGAGTATATGTGTATATAGGACTGGAATTGCTGCCAGAAGTGTGGGTTTGAAGCTCGAGATGATGGTAGACTGCCATTTCCACCCTACACTCGGCCATTCGTGTTCTCATTCGCTGCTCTAATTTTTATTGTCCGCTTTCTTGGTTCTTCCTTTAAGGAAATCAGGAACCATAGTAATTTACTTTGGCCAGAGCCCTAGCATGACACCAAACTCAAGTGAGATCTTGTTGTGGAATGGTGCAGTATGCCTTTTGGCTGGGCAGGCCTCTCTCCTTCTGTGGGCCTTTCTCTTGCTGAAGTATGCTGTTCCTCCTAGTCACTGCATCAGAGTCCTCTGCTCCATCCTACAGGGGTCTGCTGTTAATGAAACATGTTCTCCTTTGTATCTGGGAGTGTTTGAATAGTGACCTTTGGGTGGTTGCCTTTTCTGGCATGTTAGATTTAAAAAACATGAATTGATGGGCAGAAGCTGTCACAAAGGGAAACAAAGAGAAGAATCACTGATGTTGAGTTTTGGTTTGACTGTTAAGAGCTCTTGGTTACTAAAAGGCCTGCATAATAAATTACTGTCCCAAGATACAGGGTAGGCATTCTGTATGTGGATGCGTATAGTTATGTCTTGTTTACTGTCCAGTCCTGGCCTATCATCTGCCCTTCTATGACTGTTTGTTAGCAATTATCCTTGTGCCTCCCAGCACCTTGTGAAACACTTGTGCTTCTTGGAGCATGCTGCATGTCTTCAGGATAGAAAACTCCCTGTGGGGAGTAAAAGGCCGTTATTGGCCCTTCTAAGTATTGAGTCATTTGGTGAATTGTTGTTTCCTTATTCATGTTACTTAAAATATACTGACAGCATGAAACTGTATAGAACCTGGAACTAATGTTCTTCTCTCATGTAACTCCAGCGCAACACAAACCTATGAGCAATAGGCAGCTAAGCCATGCAAATCTGAGGTTAGGTGTGCATAGGAACACGTGGGAACTAGGCATACTGGCATATGCATAGAGCACTTGGGAGTTTGAGGCAGGGTGATTAATGACTTAAGGACAGCCAGAATTTCATAGTTTCAGGCCAGCCAGGGAGATAATAACAAGATTTAGTTGAGCCGGTCTGTGATGGCACACGCCTTTAGTCCCAGCACTTCGGAGGCAGAGACAGGTAGATCTCTTTGAATTTGAGGTCAGCCTGCTCTACAAGAGCTAGTTTCAGGACAGTCTCCAAAGCTATAGAGAAACTGTGTCTCGAAAACAAACAAACAAACAAACAAAAACAAAGACTTACTGAAAACAAAACTGAAAAGCAATCAGCACTATAGGAGTGGGTGTGTCACCTAGTACAGAAGAGTGTAACAGTAGGAAGGTAATGCTGCTATCCTTGGTACTTTTGAAAATTTTGCTTGTTTTTGAAAAAAATAATTTCCTTTATTGGATGTTTAAATAAAGGTAAGCATTATAGATGCTTTTAGGTACATGTCTGCTCATTTTTATTGTTTACTAAATTCTCAGGATTGATAGTATTATTTTTAAAACTTTCAATAGCATGCTCACAGTTGGCTTTAAAAAGGCTTAGTTGGTCAGGCTGTGGTGGTGCATGCCTTTAGTCCCAGCACTCGGAAGGCAGAGGCAGGAGAATCTCTATGAGTTCCAGACTAGCCTGGTCTAGAGAGTGAGATTCAGGACAACCAGGGCTACACAGAGAAACCCAGTCTCAAAAAAACCTGAAAAACAAAACAACACACACACACACACAAAAAAATCAAAACAAAAAGGCTTAATTGTTCTTTGCTTTGTTGTTTTTACCAGCATTTAAAATAGCAACAACAACAAAAAACAGCATTAACATGTCCATGACTCAAGCAGTTATAGAAAGATAAACTATATAAAGGAAAGGTCCTGATCCCATCTGTTCTCACCTTTCCAAAATAGCCACCATGAAATATGATTATCTTTGGACAAAAACTCATCAAAACTGTTATATGACTAGTCAGCTCTGCTCTTGTTCATTATGAAATTCATAGCTTTAAGAGCTGGGGCTGCTCCCCTCCCCTACTGAATCGTCCTCTACTGTGGCTGGGTATGGCAAGGAGATGTGTGGGGTGTAATGGGGAGAGGAGGGGAGTGTATAGCATGTTGCCTGATAATAAAGCAAAGGTTTTAGAGGCTTATTAACCTATCCTTTCTCTTCAGTCTTCATTTGGTGAGATTTTCCACATTTTTCTTCTGAATTGCTAATATTAGGAAAGGCAGAAAATTATTAAATTTTGTAAGCAAACAAATTTTCTTAGTCATTTAAAAGTGAATAGGAGTTGACATGTACTCTGCTGTATAACATAGAAACTGTATTGAATTGGCACTTCATTTCAAAACACACTTGAATGTCCTTATCTTTGTGCTTACTTTGGGAACGGGTTCAGTAACTATCCCTCACAATTCTTCCTGAATTTTATATATATATATATATATATATATATATATATATATATATTTATTTATTTATTTATTTATTTTGTATACAATATTCTGTGTGTATGACTGCAGGCCAGAAGAGGGCACCAGGCCTCATTACAGATGGTTGTGAGCCACCATGTGGTTGCTGGGAATTGAACTCAGGACCTTTAGAAGAGCAGGCAATGCTCTTAACCTCTGAGCCATCTCTCCAGCCCCCCTGAATTATATTAAACAAACAGAAAAGGAGTACAGCAGTTAACCCTTGTTAGACAAAAATATTACAGCTGAACTGGCATGGATAACTTGCAGCAGAAATGTTATTTGCACGAAAGCATTTGGGAAGAGATGCTACTTTAACCACAAAAGCACATACAAGCTGGGCTCTCGCTCTGATTACTGTATGCCAGGACAAACTCTTCTGTGCCTTAGACTTCAGCCATTGGTTACAAATACTTTTACTTACCACCCATCCTAAGATGTATATCAAACAAATAACAACAAGGACTTATAAAGCCGCAGGAACAGGTACTTCTTAAATGATAGATGTAAAGTAAGTGCAGTTGATCAAATAAGAGAGAGCTTGTGAAATGTCTGTTATCTCCTTAGCATTGAAAGTCTTAAAAGCATTGTTTGTGCCCTAGGAGATTTGAATTTCACAGTGTGAGTGTTGTAATAGAATATCTTCCCTATCAGGGTAATATCATCCATCATCCCTGTGGAAGCTCAGATTCCTTAAGGCAGAAAGAGAATGACTTTCACTGAGTCTATTTTACATGTATTGCTTTACAGATCTTTGGGACACATTAGTAGTTATGTGATTTTTTTTTTTCCTTTGCGGGGACTGTGTCGAGACAGGATTTCTCTGTGTAGCTCTGGCTGTCCTGGAACTTGCTCTGTAGACCAGATGGGACTCAAATTCAAGAATCTGACTGCCTCTGTTCTCATACTGTCAGGCTATGTGATTTCTTTTAAAGCTAGTTTTCCAGTTGCTCAGTTTTGTGACCAAACCAGTAAGTTGCTATTCTTAATTTCTGCTCTTGGAGGAGGGAAATATTTGTCTGAGACTGTTTGGGCTTTGTCTTTCCACTCTTTTACCTGGGAAGATGGGACCTGCTTTGGCCTGGGCTTAAAACTGTTGAAGTAGACCTGTCTTGTCTAGTTTGCATCTGACATCACGTTCTAGAAGTACTTTGGGAATCCTGGGTGACTGGATTGCCAGCATAGGTTTGGAGTGTTCATGAGAAAAGTCAGAACTGAAACTGGCCCAAGTGCTTCTTTCAGAGAGGGCCGCAAACAAGGTGGATCCAGTTGACAAACCCTTACAGGATTCTCCCTCCCTTCTCTAGGCCTAGACCCAGGAGTCAACAGCACTGCAGGAAGGTTTAGAGAGCCCAGATGTATGTGTGCTGGTAACTCTTCTGCAGTGGTTCCTTTACATAGAGATTTACAGGCAGACTGTAGAGATGGATCAGTGGTTAAGAACACTGACTACTCTTACAGAGGACGTGGGTTCTATTCCCAGTACCCACAAAACAGCTCACAACTGTCTGTAACTAACTCTAAGATCTGACACTCATACAGACATACATGCAGGCAAAATACTAATGCACGTAAAATAAAAATAAGTAAATTATTTAAAAAAGAGAAATTCGCAGGCAGTTATTTAGAAAGCTGACTGGAAAATCAGAAAATGACTGTTTCAGTCGAGGGTTTCCACTCAGGCAGCCATGAACTTGGCGTCTTCCCCTGGAGTGCAAATCACTAACAATACATTGCCACTTAGCAAGAGAACCTTCAGAAAAACTATTTGCTTTTTAATTTTTTTTAAATTTTTATTTATTTATTTATTTATTTATTTATTTATTTTTTGGTGGGAAGGTGGTTACCGTGATGTTTGTGTGGAGATCAGAGAAGAACTTTATGGAGTTGATTCACATTTTCCACCTTTACATGTGGGGAGTACCGCATAGCCCAGGTTGGCTTTGCTTAAGGTAGCTGACGCTAACTTTGAGTTCCTGATCTTCCTGTCTCTGCCTCTCAAGTTCTAGAATTATAGAGACATGCCATCACATCCAGTTGTAGCTCGAGGTTGATTAGTCTTAATAATAAAAACCCAGAGTCAGTTATTAGGGGGTGAAAGCTGAAAGTTCAGAGAGGCAGAGCAGCCAGCCACTAGTTTTTACCTCTATGAAATCCTCAGATCAAATGGGGTATCCTGTCTCTACAAGTCCTCAGACTGAATGCCTTCTCTACAAAACCTCAGACTGAATCCGATCTCCCCTCTCCTCCCAGCCATATCACTTCCCGTTTCTACCTCCCTAGTTCTGGGATTAAAGGTGTGAGCCACCACCGCTTGGCTCTGTTTCTCTTTTAGACAGATTCACTCTAATGTAGACCAGGAACTCACAAAGATCCTTCTCCCAGTGAGAATGTAATTTCTTAAAACATTCCAGTAGCCTGGCATGGTGGCACATGAGCCTGTTATCTGGGTACTTGGTAGGCAGACGCAGGAGGACCAGGAATTCTAGGCTAGTCTTTGCGACATAGTGAGTTCAAAGTCAGCCTTAGCTACTTTCAAAAAATAATCAGAGCTGGAGAGTTGGCTCAGCAGTTAAGAGTCATGGTTGCTCATAATAATCTTTAACTCCTGTCCCAGGGGATCTGATGCCCTCTTCTGACCAGGCACACAGGTGGTGCACATACATACATGTAGGCAAAACACACATCATATAAAATAGGTAAATCTAAAAATAAAAAGTGAGCCAGGCGATGGTGGCGCACGCCTTTAATTCCAGCACTCGGGAGGCAAAGGCAGCGGATCTCTGTGAGATCGAGGCCAGCCTGGTCTACAAGAGCTAGTTCCAGGACAGGCTCCAAAGCTACAGAGAAACCCTGTTTTGAAAAACTAAACTTAAAAAAAAGTTGAAAAACCAAACAATGAAAACCAATCAACCGTTTAACAACATATTAATAGATATTCGTTTGCCTTAAGATGATGAGATGTTGTGTTTTGTTTGTTTGGTTGGTTTGGAGCTTTGGAGCCTGTCCTGGAACTAGCTCTTGTAGACCAGGCTGACCTCGGACTCACAGAGATCCGCCTTGCCTGCCTCTGCCTCCCAAGTGCTGGGATTAAAGGCTTGTGCCACCACCACCTGGCTTGAGATGTTTTGTTTTAAAGCTGTTTTGTGTTAATCATTTGTGACTACTTGGATTGAGATTCATTTTCTCTGTCAGTAGAGTAGGAATTCAAGGTCACCTTGGCTATAAGCGAACCAGTTTCACAATAACAACAAACCAAAAGAAAACAAAGAAAAATTTGCTTCTTTCATTACATTGGTTCTATTTCTTTCTGTTTTGCTTTTTGCTTTTGAGATAGGGTCTTATTAGGTAGCTCTGGTTAGCCTGGAATTCACCATGTTGCACAGGCTGGTCTGCCTGGAACTTGTGATCCTCCTGTTTCAGCCTCTGCAGTGTTGTGATTTCAGGTGTGCGTCACTCCCAACTGGCATTATAGCAGCTCTATTTCATGTCACTCTAGACACATAACTAGTGGCTTCCATACTGGATAAGACAGATCGAGAAACTTGGAAAGACCTACTTGATAATATGAGTTTAGAGAAAAAAAAGTTGCTTCAATATTTCTAGTGTTAATATGTATGGCTTTAGAAAATATTTGCAGCTGGGCATGATGGCATACGTCTTTAATCCCAGAACTTTGCCAGGTATGGCGGTACACACCTTTAATTCCAGCACTCAGGAAACAGAGATGAATTCAAGGCCAACCTGAAATACAAATTGAGTTCCAGGACAGCCAGGGCTACATAAAAAAAAAAAAACCTATCTCAGACCCAAACGAAAAAGAATAAACTATCTAAACTAATACTTCTCAAAATAAACCTACAAATGGTCAACAGGTGTAAGAAAAGAGTTCTCTTAATCCCAGCACTCGGGAGGCAGGCGGATCTCTGAGAGTTCGGAGCCAGCCTGGTCTACAGAGCTAGTTCCGGGACTGGCACCAAAGCTACAGAGAAACCCTGTCTCAAAAAAAAAAGGAAAGAAAAGAAAGGAGTTCTCAGTGTCACTAATCATCAAATCAGAACCACAGTGAGATATCCTTTCTCTTCAATTGGAATAGATGTTATAAAAAAAGACAAGAAGTAATAAATGCTGGCCAGGATCCATATGCATGTGTGCCATAGCATATGTGTGGTTATGAGAACAACTTGTAAGAGTTTTTGAAGGTAAAATAGGAAACCCTGTGTTAGGATGAAGTGTTTAATTTTAATTGGGCATATTAATTAGATGAGCCAAAGGGGGCTTTGGATTGTTGGATTTTGGTAGTCAAACTCAGGAGGAGGAAGTGGTCAAATAAGGGAATAGACCTTGGTGGCTAGCTTTAAGAATGTAATCTTACAGTTTTGTTGTTGTTTTACTTTTTTGAAACAGGGTTTCTCTGTGTAGCTTTGGAGCCTGTCCTGGAACTCTCTCTGTAGACCAGGCTGGCCTCGAACTTAACAGAGATCCTCCTGCCTCTGCCCCCCTCCCTCAGTGCTAGAATTAAAGGTGTGTGCCACTACCACCGCCTGGATAATCTTAACTTTTTTAAGTAAGGCAGAGGGGATGGAGAGAAGGCAAGGCCTGCTAGAGTCACATGCTCGATGGGCTGGTGTCCCTTCAGGGTGTGCAGACACCTTTAATCCTAGCACTTGGGAGGAAGATGCAGAATCTCTGTGAGTTCAAGGCCAGACTGGTCTATCATAGAAAGTTCTAGGGCAGTCACTCCTTCCCCCATAGTCTTTCACTTACTTAAAGACCTGCTGTGTATGCCACAAACCACTGAGTTTTAGGATGAGACCTGGCCTTAAAAAAATAATAAAACAAAACCTTTTCCATGACTTAGGAGACAGATGCCTCCTAATAATGTGGATAACCATTTCCTGACTGATAGAGACTTCTATTTTCCTTGTTCTCATGGATTTGGGCAAGCTTGTTCTTAGGGCTTTCATGCTTGCTGTTCCTTCTGGCTGAGGTGCTCATTTTTTGGAATAGCCATGGTGGCTGACTTTTGGGGACTGCCAAGTACTTTTTCTATGGAGATGTGAATAAATTACCCAAGATAGGACACCAATGACAGATCAGAGAGTGGATTCTAAGTCTAACTTGGTAATTGTTGAAATATTGAGCTTATTTAGAGAATAAATAAGCTACACACCGAAAAGTTCACCCCTGCATAAGTGACAAACTAACTCACTGGAAGTCTATTGATTCTTCTACCTTCAAAGGGTGTCTTCACCTACCAGTCCACCCTGATGTTTGTGAAGCTTCTTCTTGTTGAAATAGGTGCGGCGGGGCTGCGTCCCCAGCACCCCAGCCGCCCGCACGGCTAGCTTTACCCGAAATAATTACACAGACACTGTATTCTTTTAATCACTGCTTGGCCCTTAGCTCTAGCCCTTACTGGCTAATTCTGATATCCCAATCAACCCATCTCTAATAATCTGTGAGCACCGGTCTTACCGGGAGGATTCTAGGTCGGAGCTTCATCACATGTGTCTGCCTGGGAGTGGGGCATGGCGTCTCTCTGAGGCGTCTGCTCCGGAGAGGAGAGCTGTCGAGTCTGACCTCACTTCCTCTTCCTCCCAGCGTTTTGTTCTGTTTACTCCTCCCACCTATGTCCTAACCAATAAAAAAGGGCCAAGGCAGTTCCTTTATTAGCCAATGACCTTCCCCCATCATCTTCTGGTGTCTCAATTTTTGAAATGTTCTCATTTACTTATTTAGTTATTGTCTATGTAGTCAAAAATATATTGGTTAAGCTAATGACTGATTTTCCCATAACACCTTTGTATCTGTAATATTTATTAAATGAATATCTATTATACACAATTCACTTGTTTTTGTGTATCAAACACAGATGTCTAGGTGCTTAGGAAAGGGTAACAAAGAGGTTGACAATGTCACTTCTGTACTGGAGTGTACATTCCAGTACAGGAAGACAGACAATAAACCATCAAATCACTGGATCTGTGATAATGGTCAGATAGTGAGTGGTATCACTGTCTGCGTGGGTAGTGGCGGTGTAATTGGGAGTGTTGGGGACTGAATACTCCTGATGGACAGGCAGGCCAGGAATGCCTCTGTTGAGGGGTATGCAGTGGATCTTAGTGTCTGAGACTGCATGCCTCACAGAAGAGGAAATCCAAGGAAGTGTTTCATTTTTGTTTTATGAGATAGGTTCTCTTGGGGATACCTTTCTTCCCGCTTTCCTGTCTTCCTTTCTTTCTTCTTTTTTTTTTTAGCTTACTATGCATAAAAACCTTTATTAATATTTTTAACAGAGGTTCAGCTAATACTGAAACTTGTAATTTCTGAACTTAAATTGGGGCAAATGGCTATAGTACAGAGTAATGCCATCACTGCCCACGAGGAATAGCCATCCTCCAGATGAAGGACCAGGTGCAGGGTGAATTCTTTCTGAATGTTGTGATCAGAAAGAGTGTAACCACCTTCCGACTGCTTGCCTGCAAAGATTTGCTTTTGTTGGTCAGGGGGTATGTCCTCTTTATCCTGGATCTTGACCTTCACATTATTGGGCTCCACCTCTAGGGTAATGGTCTTGTGGGTCTGGGTCTTCACAAAGAGTTGCATTTTGACCTGTTAACGTATGTGACAAAACCTCAAACCACCAAGCACATCAAAACACCTAGATGCAGCAACTACCAAACTGGACAAAGTCTCTTGTCACTCTTGGGGAGACATTTTTATTTGCCACACAGTTAGATGAACATCGTTGAGATTCTTCTCATGAACCATGATTGTCACAAGAGATACCTCTATTTAAGCTTGGCTCTCCAACACCTGGGTATTCTCATAGTTAGCAGTAGTATGGGCTGCCTTATGCTTTGTTGGAATTGCAGAATGCTGTTCTATCACCATTGTGGGTGCCATGGGGATGCTTAGTATAGTGGCTGTGAGTGTGGGTTTTGGAGTCCTTTAGCCTGGATTTGAATTTTGACTCTACTAGTATCTGAGTAACTTTGAGTAAATTATTTAACCTCTAATGCTTCCATTTTATCAGCTATAAAATGGGTATAATAATTATCTGTCTCACACAGCTGTGAGAATTAAGGAGGATTAATACAGTGTTAATTGCATGTGTTGCACATAGAAATTAAATATTAGTTACTTTTATTGCTCACTCTTATTTGCCAATTCAGTTTCTTTTTTCTTTTCTCCTTCCTTCCTTCCTTCCTTCCTTCCTTCCTTCCTTCCTTCCTTCCTTCCTTTTCTTTCTTTTTGGAGACAGATTTTTACTATTTTCTTTGGCTGTCTTAGAACTCATTATGTAGACCAGGCTGACCTCAAACTCATAGAGATCCACCTGCCTCTGCCTCTTGAGTGCTGGAATTAAAGGTGTGCGCCACCATGCCTGGCTTGATATTCTGATTTCTTATTGGTATTATTACAAGATCTTGGGTTGATCTTCATTTATTTGTTTATTTGTTTTTGTTTACAAAAAGTATTGCTATGTGTTCCAGTCCGGCCTAGAATTCTCCATCTTCCTCCCTCAATCTCTCAAATACTGGAATTACAGAAGAGCACCACCGTTCCTGATTGAGTTCACCTTAGGCATAACTCTTGCCAGACCTCAAGCATATTAGACTAGAAGGCCAAAACAAAATATTTTGGTCTGAAGCAGTGGCGGGGTTAGGATCCTGTTGCCACATCCTGCTCACTTACATGAACGGAAGAGATGGCTCAGGCCCCGCCTGCAAACCACAACTTTATTTTGATCTGGTTTGACTTGACAGCTTCTCTATTTTACCTGCTGACTTCTGTAGCTTTTATTTGGCAGCCAGAGAAGCAACTAAACCGGTTTACAGCTCACAGTTTAGTCAAAGAAAGCTGAGTAACTCTAAAGAAAGGGAGGATTTAAGTTGGAGTTGATACTTTTCTTTTGTCTCCCTTAAGTTTTTCTTTTTGTTTCAAACTATAGAAAAGTTATGTTCTTATTTTACAGGAGAAATGTAGCTCTGTGGTCTCTGCTGAAGTATTGGTATCTTTGAGTGTATTTTCTTCCTTCCCTCCTTTGTGGCCTCCCTTCCTCCTTCTCTCTCATTACTTTCCTCCTTTATTAGTCCTTTATTCTCTGGAGACAGAGTCTGGTCTTGTATCTCAGGTCAGCTTTAAACTTGTGACTCTCCTGCCTCACCACGTGCTGAGGTTATAGGTGTGTGCTATTGCACCTGCCTTTATTTTCCTCTGACAGCACAAAGGTTTTATTTTCCCATTATGGTTGGAAGTCTGCAATCCTATTTGCTTATTGCTTATTTTTAAGGGTTCATAAAGCATATTAACCTTTCCTTGAGCCTAGATTATCATGACCAACTGGGTTTTTCAGGAAAGGAGCTTGATGAATAGTATCAGCTCTACCTGGTGCATAGCTGTTCAAGTTGTATGTTTGCCTTTTCTCAGTTTAGTTTTGGCTCTTGTCATTATCAGTATAATCTCTTTCTCCTTTGCTTCTAATATACCATGAAACCATTGACTAAAAAATATCAGTAATGAGGGCTAGGGCTATAACTCAGAGGTAGAGCATTGCCTGGCATGTACAATGCCTGGGACTTGTCCCCAGCACTCAAAAACAAAACAAAACAAAAAAACCCAGAAAGGAAAGAAGGATGGACATATTTTGAAGTTGTGACTAAGAGCTAGCAGCATAGCCTGAGAATATGAGGTTCAGAGGTGGGTGTTTTAAAAACAGAATAATTTGTTTACTTCCTGATCTAGGTTGTATTCCAGAGAAATAGAAAATATAGGAAGTGTCTAATCTTTTATAATCTTAGGGAATCAAGCACTGTACTGAAGGCCATTTAGAGATAGGAATACATACTATGAATTAGTTTTGTGTGTGTGTTTAAGCACTATTTGCTTGGTTAAATTAGCCTTGTTTACCTTTAACCCCCTTTCTCCATGGTAGTTTAAGGCAAGATACTCCCTGTCCACTGTTGCTTTGTTATGAGGGGAAAAGTGTAAGATGTATTGTAGTAATATGGAGCGGCGGCGGGGCTGCGTCCCCAACACCCCAAGCCGCCTGCCCAGCTAGCTTTACCCGAAATAATTACACAGACACTGTATTCTTTTAAACACTGCTTTAGCCCATTTCTATCTAGCCTCTTCTAGGCTAATTCTCACATATTAATTTAGCCCATTTCTAATCATCTGTGTAGCGCCCCTAGGTGCGCTTACCGGGAAGATTCTAGCCTATGTCCATTCTGGGTCGGAGCTTCATAGCGTGCATCTTCCCTGGAGCGGGCAGCATGGTGTCTCTCTGAAGGCGTCTGCTCTGGAGAGGAGAGCTGTCGAGTCTGAGCTCACTTCCTCTTCCTCCCGGCATTCTGTTCTGTTTACTCCACCCACCTAAGGGTGGGCCTATCCAATGGGCCTAGCAGTTTCTTTATTGCTTAGCCAATGAAATCAACAATGTATGTACGGTGTCTGGGCTTCTCTCTCCAGAGATGTTATATTACCTTCACATGTCTGGGCTATGTCAGTGAAACTATGAACATGGGGGAGCAAAATGTCCCCAGGTTGATCTGATTTATAATAGCCGGCATTGACATTGTCTTCACAAGCATGTTTTCATTTAGTCCTTGGATCAATCATGAATACTAGAATATGACAGTGAAATATCCATAAATCTACTGTTTAATAAAATAATCTTCTTGAAATTAAAATACATGACAAGTTGCTGCAGCATTTTGTCTTTTGCTGTGGATGAAAATGAATAAGCAGTTCTGGAAACCAAGGTCCACCGGGAATATAACTCTTGTGGCTATTAATGGGTCTAATTGTGTTTCCTCTCTGCCACCAAGATGTGAAGTAAAGTTGTTTATGTCTTTTTCTTTAATGGAGAGGATGTTCATTAAGTGTGTGTAATTTCATAATCACTTTGTTTTTTATGACTGAAGAGTCCTAAAGCTTTCCTTTAAAAAAAATTATAACGAAGAATAGTAGTAACATTTTGAAACATTGTCCAGTAATCCTTGATTAACTTTTACTTCCATGGATAATAAAGAAAGGATTATTTCATTGGGGAAGCAAGCCCATCTCTAAGGTAAGGCATTCGATTAACTTGGCTGGTTGAGAATTTAGGAAAGTGGTGTAGTTACTTAACGTTCCAGTAGGACCTAGAGCTGGGGGCCACTGAAATGTACATCATGGCCCTGACTGATGAGACCTCATCTTTTTTAAATGTATTTAAAAATATTTTAAGAAAGAGCCGGGCAGTGGTGGTTCACGCCTTTAATCTCAGCACTTGGGAAGCAGAGGCAGGCGGATCTCTGTGAGTTCGAGGCCAGTCTGGTCTACAAGAGCTAGTTCCAGGAGAGGCTCTAAAACTACAGTGAAACCCTGTCTCAAAAAAAAATATTTTTTTAAATATTTATTTATTATGTATACAATATTCTGTCTGTGTGTATGCCAGCAGACCAGAAGAGGGCACCAGACCCCATTACAGATGGTTGTGAGCCACCATGTGGTTGCTGGGAATTGAACTCAGGACCTTTAGAAGAGCAGGCAATGCTCTTAACCTCTGAGCCATCTCTCCAGCCCCCCCCCCAAATATTTTAAGAATAACTTTAAGATATCCTCTCTCTCTCTCTCTCTCTCTCTCTCTCTCTCTCTCTCTCTCTCTCTCTTTCTCTCTCTCTCTCTCTCTCGGCACTGACTCTCCTCACTCAGGTGTTTTTCTGAAGAAAAAGTCAGTAGCAATCTCATTTAAATCACATTTAAATGCTTTTACTTTAAAATTTGATTTCTCATTTGGCTGTTCTTAGCTGTATGGGTTTTGCTGTCTATTTATTTTTCTTTCTGCTCATCTAAAGATGTCTATTTACTCCTTCTTAGTGCTATCTTTCAATAAACATACACATGTCAAGCAGATGCTCTGTATCAGTTGTTGTAGGAACTGTGACAGAATAAGGAATAAAATAGAAAACTTCCAGCTCTTATTTTACCTTTAGGAACAGGATAAGCATCAGTCAGCTGACAAATGACAACTATGAAGGTGGGGAATAGAATAGGGGTGGCAATGCAGTTTGTAGAAGGTGTTGCTCTGTGTGGTAGTGTGCACGTGTAATCCCAAAGCCTGAGGAGGTGGAGATAGGAGGATCCTCTTGGCTCACTGGCCAGCCACCTAGCTGACTTGGTAAGCCCTATCCCAGGGAGAGATCCTGTGTCAGCAAACAAAAGCAAACAAAACAAGGTATATTCCTCAGCACCCGAAGTTTTCCTCTAGTCACACAAATAAGGTGAGAAGAACCTGAGAACTGAGCGAGCCAGGTGAAGCACACAATTATGTGAGTCATGCCAAGTAAAGTTTTTGGAAGGACCCTTCCTAGGAGAGGGGACAGGAAATGTTGGTAGGTTCCCACGATATCTAGGAGACCAGTGTGACTGCAGCCGTATAAATAAGGGACAAAACTGTAGCAGGTAAAATAAGAGAAGTTAAGGGGACGTGTGTATGTGTGTGTGGACACACGCGTGTGCGCGTGTTTTGCAGTGTGAGAGAGCCAAAGCAAAAGTGCTCTACCACTGACCCAACAGAATATTGGTCATTGTATAACTCCGGAATTAACTTTGAGTGAGAAGGCAAGTCTTTTAAGGTTTAGAGCTAGAAAAGAGACATTATGGTTACTTCAACCTTGGTAAAACAATTGTTCTCTGTGCAGAATCATCCCAAGAAAAGGGCAGGGGCAGGTGAGGTCACGGTGGTAGGAGGCTGTGATGATGGAGGTAGGAGCAGGGTGGGAGCTCAGAAGGTGAGGATCCTGAATACATTTTCTACCAAGTTTGAGGTATGACAAAGCAAAAGGGCTCAATAATAACTTCAGTGTTTCATTTAACTGTTTTGTGTTTGCTTTCTGGTTTTTTTTCAAGTCATTTTTATTATCATTTCACTCTCGTAGTGACATCATGAAAACAGTATCTGTAACAGAATGCTTCAGAGCAGTTTCGGAGTTTGTTTCCATTCGTGTCATTCGTGGTTAACTGGAAATACATTTCCTTGAGAATTTTCTAGGTTATAGAATAATTGGTAGAGTTGGCACTGTAAGTGTTAAAGATCTAGTTACGTTGTTCCTGTGTTTTAGACCATGATGTAACCCCTGGAGCAGTGGAATCTCAGCATTTCTAGTTACTCTGTGCTAACTTACTCTGATCTATGTTTATTGGATGCTTTTTGAAGAGATGATGTATTGCAGAAGCCATTGATAACGGTAACTTCAATCCTTTGTCAGTAACCTAATGAAACGGAAGATTAAAAAAATCATGTTTTTTGTAAAATCACTAGTTTTCTGTAAAATACTTCCTGTCTGACCTAGGAGCTCAGCAAGGAGAAATCTTGCTGCAGAATGATCTAATTTGTATAATCTTGAAGGTGGAGCTATTTTTGAAAGAGAACAGAAAAATAATAGGGCCCTTTGCTCCTGAATGCCAAATTGTATCTCACTGACTTATAAGAAAACAGACTCAGATTTTATACTTTGAATTCCTGTTTCTTTCACTGTTTCTAGATGAGGTTTATGACACATTTCCTTAAGTAAGCGATGGCTGCTGTGTTCTTCTTTACCTGGAACTTGATGTGTAGGCCAGGCTGGCCTCAAACTCACAGAGATCCTCCTGCCTCTGCCTCCCGAGTGTTAGGATTAAAGCAGTTTCTGAATTCTGGGTTTAAAATTCTCTTTATAGTTCCTGTGATGAACTGGTTTATTTTTTCTTTTTATGTGTTGAGAGACAGGGTCTCACTCACTGTAGTCCTGACTGGACTGGTCTTAGCTTCTGGAGTTGTGGGATTACAGGCATAAACTATCATTCCCAGGTTAGACTGGTGGTTTATAGGTGGTCTTCCACCTGATTTCTGTAAGGTCCCTCTTCTATCCTGAAATGAAATGCTTAGATAATAAAACGTGCTGACCTGCCTACATTGTCTTTACTGCAGCACAGAGGAAGTAAACGGTGTGTTATAGTCAAGATGTCTTTCTGTGTGTAAGTTCTCAGGAGGCAAACGTAAGTAAGTGTGCTCAGTGAATTAGGAGCCGTAGCTGTTGTGTGCCTGCGGGTACATGTAGCTTTATCTTTGTGGATGTGACATCTATGAATAGAGATTGATTTAGGTGTGTTGCATTGGTGACTCAGATGATATGTGGCAATGCTACTGGAATATGATTTCCCAAAATAGTGAGTAAATCTTTATGAGTTCTGTTCAAAATAGAGTGAAATCTGTCCTCTTTGTGCATGGAGTTTACATTCATGAGCTACTTACTCTGTGCTAAATGGTTAAAGAAACAAAAATTTTTGGGTCAAGACTTATATATTTAAATAAAAAGTAGCTAGAATTATCTATGAATGGGACCGAAGACTGATTTTATAGTTGATGAAAGTAAATTTTGAAGGCCTTTCACATGGTCCACACCTAATTAAAGAAATCAGAAAATTTACTGAAAGTGTCATAATGCTAAGAAAAGCACACAATTTAGTGAACTTTTATAAGCAGACATACGTATCTAGGACCCACATCAAGAAGCTGAGCATTTCCAATCTCAGAATGTCACCTTGTCCTCGCCCGCCTGCCACCCAAGAAACCGGTAGTCTGACTTCTGACAGTATAAGATAGTGTTGCTTGCTTTAGTGTATGCAGTTTGTGAATCTTTCAATACTAGTTGTAGTTCATCTCTTCTTGTTGCTCCGTAGCATTTCATGGTATGGATACTGTGGTTTCTTAGTTATTCTGCCTATGTTGGCTGTGTTGGAATTTTCTAGTTTGGAGAATTTTGAATGTTGGTAGATATGATCTATGCACTCACTTCTTTTTTAATAATTTATTTTATTTCATGTGCCTTGGTGTTTTGCCTGCATGTACGTCTTGTGAGAGTACCAAGTTCCCTAGGACTGGGGTTACATGCAGTTGTGAACTGCCATGTGGGTGCTGGGAATTGAACCTGGGTCCTCTGAAAGAGCAGTCAGTGCTTTTAACCACTGAACCATCTCTCCAGCTCTGACACTCATTTCTCTTGAATGTGAAATTCTGGGTCACAGGGTACATGTGTTTTCATATTCATATCATTTGGTAGCCTCTGTTGCTCCATGCCTGCACTAATAGTTGGTATTTTCCCTTTTTGTTTTAGTCATTCTGGCAGGGGCTAAGATGGTTTCTCCTGTGGTTTTAATTTAGATTTTCCTTTTCCTGTTTTTGATTGTCAAGATCATTGGGATATTATCCTTTAGGAATTGTTTGTTCAGGTCAGTTTCCTTTTCTGTGTTTCTTATTTACTTTAGGATTTCATTCTTCTTGTTTTAGTAACTCACTGAGCCCCATTATTACTGCCTGTATTTGTATATTTGTGTGGCCATCCACTGGAGCTTGGCCAACTTAGCAGTGTTCACCACCCCAGATCCCCGACTCCCTGCCAAAGAGAAATGACTACCCATCCTAGATCAACTTTTAATAGCCCCTCAGCTAGGGGAAAGGACTTGTGAGGCTCCCCCAATCCTCTGCTGGAATTTTGACTTTTTTACTGTTTGGATCCTGTGCTGGTCTTTAGCTCAGGTATCAACTGTACTTTGAGTGAGTACAATTTAGTGAACTTTTATAAGCCATGTTGTATCCAAAAGACAGCATTTTATAGCTTTTCTTTCTGTTCTCTGGTTCTTACATTCTTTCCATCCCCTCTTTCAAGATGTTCCCTGAGCCTCGTGGGGAGCTAGTGGGAAGCTGTTATAGTTGTCCCATTTAGAGCTAAGCATTCAGTCACTCAATATAATTATGGAAATGATGTGGAAAGTTAGTCATTTCTTCGTTGTATGGGCTTTAAAGGTACCTATCCATGTTGATATTAAGATGTTTGTCATTCTTTTATTTTTTTTTTTCTGCCACCAAATGTCTGTACTGTTTGCATTTACTGTCGTGGTCTAGAAAGTACTTTAGAGGTATTTCTACCACCATGCCACTCCTTTGAGACTCACTTGTTAAGAACATTTTGCCTTTACTACAATTATGATGTTCCATTCATTATGTATCTGAATTCCCTCAAGTGGGTTTTGTTGTTCTTGTTGTCTGATTTTTTTGTTTGTTTTTTGAGCTAGATTTCATGCAGTCCTAGTTGGCCTGGACTCAGAGAGCTCCACTTGCCTTTGCCTTCCCAGCCAACTGAAGCAGTGTCACAGGGTGTTGTTGTTGTTTTAAGTTTTTTGTTGATACTGTTTTTTTCTTTTGGTTCTGAGCCTTTGCCGTTAACACCTCTTACTTTTTCACTTGAGCTTATTTGTAGGAAGAAACCTAAAACCTAGAGGTGTTTTGTTTTTGTTTTGCTTTTCTTTTTGAAATAGTTCACATATTCTTATTTACGGGAATGAATGTTTGCCTGCATGTGTGTCTGTGTGCCCACACATGCCTGGTGCCCTCAGAGGAGAAGAGGGTGTTGATTCTCTGGAACTGGAGTTACAGACAGCTCTACTCTTAACAACTGGGCTATCTCTAGCCTCTTGCTTTGCTTTTTTGGAGACAGGATATCATAGCCAGAGCTGGCCCCAAACTCTCTGTGCAGTAAAGGATGACCTTGAGCTTCCAATCTTTCTGCTTCCCCCTCTGTAGGTGATTACAGGATTGCATCACTTTGCCTGCTCTTCTGTGATGTTAGGGACTGAACCCAGGGCACTGTACCAACGGAGCTACACCCGTATCCCAAGCTAACAGGTTTTTTGTTTTGATTTGATTTTTTTTTTAAATTTGGTTTCCACTAGCTCAGGTCAGCTCTTTCTGTGGTTTCCCCATCATGGTCTTGACCCCTTTGTTCATATTATTGCTCCTTCCTCTCTTCAACTGAACTCCAGTAACTCCGCCCGCAACTTGACTGTGGATCACTGCATCTGCTTCCATCAGTTTCTGGATGAAGGCTCTATGATGACGACAATTAAGGGTCATCAATCTGTTTACAGGGGAAGGGGAGTTAAGGTTCCCTGTCTACTATTGCCAAGTCAACAGTTTTAACTGTTAACCATGTATAATCTTCAGACTTCTGTTTGCAGGTTTCCTGACAAAGTAGACTAAACACTGGATTTGTAGCTCTAATTAAATTAGGATCCTTTTGGATCCCAATCTTATTAAAGTAGAAAGAAATAAAGGCAACCATCCGTCTGATTGTTGGGAAGAGCAGGTGCAGTAAGTTTCATTGTAAGTTACGGAACCCCTAGTGTCCATTTATTTGCTAACTGGGCCTTGTCAAAAGTAAAAGCATAATTACCAAGATGAAGCCCGCTAAAGTTTGGATATGTCCAGTTTGAGCATGGGAACTAGAGCCATAACTTACTCATGGAAATTGGCATCCATTTTCCAGAAGCATGTGTATTTATGAGAAGACAGCAGGAGCACTTGCCTATTGGGATGCCTATGGCTAATTTTGGCTTTGCAAATGAAGAGTAGGTAAAACACTCACTTTCCTTTTCCCTCATTGTCTTGTTGCTTAAAAAACACTTTGAGAGTTAAAATAAAAATCACTAAGTACTTTATGTTCTCCAGTGAGAGGCATACTGTGAGCATAGGTAATGCATTGTGAGAATTAAATTCTTAGGCCAGGGATATAACTCAGTAATAGAACACAGTGTTAGCATGTTTGAAGCCCTGGGTTCCTCAAAAAAAAAAAAAAGCAAAAATTCCCATTCATGTGAATTCATTATAACCCTGGCCTTCCAGCCAATGGATTGAAAAATCCATGGTTTGTTAGTAGAAGAGCAGTGAGCCCTTGTAATGTAAATTGCTGGGGAGTGTTTTAATATAATTTATTATTTTTTTAATGAAAAATTGTTTTAAACAAGATTGGATTTTAGTATGGTCCATCCTGTAAATCTCGTAGTCTCCATAATTGTTATACCTGTGGAATGTAGCATCTGTTTTTTCTTTTTATTTATTTATTTATTTGAGACATGGTTTCTTTTTCTGTTTTGTTTTGTCTTTTGAGACAGTGTTTCTCTATGTAACAGTCCTGGCTGTCCTGGTATCTGGATTTGTAGATCAGGCTGGCCTAGAACTCACAGAAATCCCCCTGCCTCTGCCTCCGAGTGCTGGAATTAAAAGCATTCATCACTGCCACCTGGCGTACTAACTTTTTCTGTTTGTTTTTTGTTTTTCGAGACAGGGTTTCACTGTAGCTTTGGAGCCTGTACTGGAACTAGCTCTGTAGACCAGGCTAGCCTTAAATTCACAGAGATCTGCCTGTCTCTGTCTCTCCAGTGCTGGGATTAAAGGCGTGTACCACCACTGCCAGCCAAATCAAAGTAAATTTAAATGCAGTGAAAGCCATAGGTCTTAGGCTTTTGATGTGTGTGTATATGTTTTTTTTTAATGTTTAAATTTGGAGCTGGAGAGATGTCCCAGCTGTTAAGAGCATTTGTTTCTCTTCTAGAAGATCTGGATTTGGTTTTCAGAATCTGTATGGTAGTTTACAACCATCTCTAACATTCTAGGGGTCTGATGTTTTTTGACTTCAGTGGACATTGAGGTTGTTGGTACACATTCTTTTTTGTTTGTTTGTTTGCTTTTTTTGAGACGGGGTTTCACTGTGTCTCTTTGAACTCACAGAGACTCACCTGCCTCTGCCTCCCTCATGCTCGAATTAAAGGGTGTACCACTATGCCAGGCTTATTATGAAAATTCTTGTACATGTCTTTTTGTGACCATAAAAGGGTAAATATGTAAGGATGAAGTGGTAAGTCTTCGAGTAAGGTGTTTGAATTAACTGCTAGAAACATCAGCTTATCAAATGCAGTTGTATCAGTTTTAAAACCTCACTGACTGTGGCAGACAGATTCAGGATGGCCCCATAATCTGCCTCCTGGAATTTATGCTTTTGTGTAATCCCATACTCTTGGTTGTAGATGGAACCTGTGAGTAGAGTCTTCTAATATGGCAAAGCTGGTAGGATTTGCATAATGTTCTATGAGGTTATAATTCCATCTTGTTGGATATGCGTATTGTGAATTGTCAATGGAGAAGTCTGGTTTGGAGCTCTAGGCAACTTCAAGACATAGCTACCAAAAAAACCACAACAACTTGCTTTTTGCTTGTTTGTTTGTTTGTTATTTTTGAAACAATCGTCTCTCTGTGTAGTCCTGTCTGTCCTGGAACTCACTATGTAAATCAGGCTGGTCTCTTCTGAGATTAAAGGCATGTGTCATAGCTCCCGCCTCAAGGAACTTTGGCTCTCAGTTCAGCAGCCCATAAGAACTGAATGCTGCCAATAACTATGTAAACTTAGAAGAGATCTTGTTCCACCACAGTCTTGGCTGATACCTTAATTTTAACCATAGAGGGCCCAGCTATACCCTGGGCTTCTCACCCTCAGCTCCGATCAATTTATGTTATTTTTGTTTGTTTATAAGTTTGTAGTAATATGTTATATAACAGTAGATGGATGATAATAGTAATGTTATATAATATTACTATTATTTATAGAGTAGTATAGTAGTTTTATACCAAAGTTTCTATTACTTTACATTTCTACCAATATGTAGTTTTATTATGTGAATTCATTATAACCCTGGCCTTCCAGCCAATGGATTGAAAAATCCATGGTTTGTTAGTAGATAGAAGAGCAGTGAGCCCTTGTAATGTAAATTGCTGGGGAGTGTTTTAATATAATTTATTATTTTTTTAATGAAAAATTGTTTTAAACAAGATTGGATTTTAGTATGGTCCATCCTGTAAATCTCGTAGTCTCCATAATTGTTATACCTGTAGAATGTAGCAGCTATTTTTTTCTTTTTATTTATTTATTTATTTGAGACATGGTTTCTTTTTCTGTTTTGTTTTGTCTTTTGAGACAGTGTTTCTCTATGTAACAGTCCTGGCTGTCCTGTCTACACAGTTAGTTTCAGGCCAGCTAAGACCTGTCTTAAAAGAAAAAAAAAATTCTATTGAGGCACGTGCACCACGCTTAGTTGTTATGGCTCTAAATGTCCTGCAGTCTGCATAGCCCTTTAATTTATTCCATCATTCATGTCCTGTATTCACTAGGAAGATCTGCAAACCAAACCCCTTAATATTGTCTCACGACCAGACTTAGTGTGTGATTTCTTGGCCAAAAGTATCACAAAGATGCTGCTGTGTATTTCCAGCTTATCACATCAAGGCACACTGCATTATTAACCAGCCTGCTGCTGAGAAGTTTAACCCTGGTCACCTGGTCATGTTGGTGTTGGCCAAGTGTCTGGTGTTCCCCCATCTCCAGAATGTCATTGTTTTCTTCTTCCTAACAGATAGGAATTTTATGTGCAGATATTTGAGATTATGCCAAAGTCCTTTCCCTTATCAAACTTGAAGCTACCAATGTGTCTTCCATAACTCAGTCCCCACTTTATAGTTGTTAAGTGATGGTATTTTTGTTTCCATTCTTTCTCCTGTTAGTCTTGCATTGTAATAATTGGGTTTCCCTTTCCTTCCTTCCTGTGTGGACTCAATGATTTCTATTTATTCACTGCATTGTAGTGTGTTAGTATCACTGATGCCCAGTACTATAAATCTGCCGAAGAGAGCCAGCCCTTCACGTAGTTTACCTTTTACCGGTCCTTATCCTTCTTTGAATATGTAATGATTTTCTAGAACAGGATGTGCAATTTTACTGTCATCATTCTTTTTTTTTTCAAAGATTTATTTATTTATTATGTATACAACATTCTGCCTCCATGTGTGCTTGCATGCCAGAAGAGGGCGACAGATCTCATTACAGAGGGTTGTGAGCCACCATGTGGTTGCTGGGAATTGAACTCAGGACCTTTGGAAGCGCAGCCAGCGCTCTTAACCACTGAGCCATCTCTCCAGCCTTACTGTCATCATTCTTGCCCTTGGCTCTGGGATCAGTTCTTTCTCTGAGGAGTATGTATTAGTTACTCTTCTCTTGCTGTGATAAAATAACATGACCAGGAGCAACTTAAGGAAAAAAGAGTTTATTTTGGCTTATGGTTCCAGGGAGTTATAGTCCACAATGGCAGGGAAAGGTATGGCATGTTGGCAATATCAGAAAGCTAGCTGGTCACATTTTTCATTCACCTACAGAAAGCAAAGAGAGAGCAGGAAGCAAGGGGAGGTGAAAACCTTTAAACCGCCCCCCACCCAGTGTTATTCTTCCTCCAGTAGGGATAAACCTCCTAAAGATTCTAGAACCTTCCCAAATAGCTACCAACTGAGAACCAAGTGTTCAAATACATGAGCCTTTGAGGGGCATTTCTCATTCAAACTGCCACAGGGCACTAGACCTTTTAGTGGAGGATTGACATTTAGAAGCCAGTGTCTAGGAGTTTGTTGTGCTGATTGTGATAGGATGTCATTGCTTCTGGTGCAGGATATCAGAGCCAGGAAATGCAACTATAGATAGATAGATAGATAGATAGATAGATAGATAGATAGATAGATAGATAGATAGATAGATAGATAGATAGATAGATAGGTAGACAGACAGACAGACAGACAGACAGACAGACAGACAGATAGATATAGTTGTCTTTAAAATCATCAATTCAAATTCAGCTTTAATCCCAGCATAACATCTCAGGGATCCCCCAATCATATCCTTTTTCATCTTTGTAAATACCTTTTCTAACAAGGAGCAGTCTAACTCTCCCGTCCTCATCGTCAACCTGTTGCACCTAGCTTTCTGACCAGCCTGGTCTTCTCCGTCTGTCCTGTCACACATGCTTATGCACACACGTACACATGCACACATGCACTTGCCAGCGCAGGAAAGAAGACATGTAGTAAACTCTCTTGTTTTTGTTTGTGTTTGGTTTTTTGAGACAGGATTTCTCTATGTAACAGCCCTGGCAGTCCTGGAACTTACTTTGTAGACCAGGCTAGCCTCAAACTCACAGAGATCCGTCTACCTTTGTTTCCTAAGTCCTGAGATTAAAGGCATGTGCCACTACCGCCCAGCTGGAACTTTAGCTTTTATCTGTTGGTCAGACTACTGCAGACAGCCTCTTTCCAGGAATCCTAGTTTACATATCCTAGACCCTTTGTGCTATTAAGATAGATGATAGGGTAGCTAGAAAAATGGTGGGGAGTGACATGTTTGGTCTTTGCAGGCATATAAGTATTTTTGCATACAGTGAAATGGTTTAGAAGGTCATAAAGATGTTGGACCAGGGCACAAGTCCAAGGATAGGGTTGGAGCTGGTAGGTAACACTGAGGTATAGAACACCCCCAAGGGAGGGTTGTGTCTTGCTCAGCATTAAATATCGTTAGCAGAGCATTGGGAGTTCTTTAGTCCAGTCCATGGTCCTGTGTTCTTGGTGCATTAAGTTTTATTCTTTAAAAAGCTATCCATTTTCAGAAACAGATTTTATGTAATGCAGGCTGAGGGATCTTGCTAAGTATAGCATTTTGAGTTGCTGGTCTTGCTGAGGCACTTAAGACATTTAAAATACAAAACCAGAGCTGTTGTAACTTTGCTGTTCTCTCCTCCTTGTGGAGGCAACTGCAGCTGGGCTTGGTAATATGGCTCAATATTTGAATGACTAAGAAAGATTTTATTTTTCCTTCTACTTTTATGTTAGGAAGAAGATATGTTATAACCTGTGGTGGTTTGAAAGAAAATGGCCCCCATAGGTTCACAGGGAGTGGCACTATTGGGCAGTGTGACCTTGCTGGAGTGGGTGTGACCTTGTGGAGGAAGTGTGTCACTGGGGGTGGGCTTTGAGGTCGCAGATGCTCAAGCCTGGCCAGTGTGTCACTGTCTCTTCTTGCTGCCTGTGGATCCTAGCTCTTTTCTCCGGCATGTTGTCTGCCTGCAGTGATAACAATGGATTAAACTTCTGAAACTGTAGGCCAGCCTCTATTAAATGTTTTCCCTTATAAGAGTTGCGGTGGTCGTGGTGTCTCTTTACAGCAATAACCCCTAAGACATTACCAAGTAATGGTTGCCTGAAGAGTAAGACATACATACAATTCTGTTTTTGTAATTCTCTCTCTACCTAGGGGATCTGTGGTAGGGGTGTACTCAGGCCTGTCACATACTAGACAAATGTGTTACTGCCCTCTCCCCTTCCTAGCCCCAGACATGTGATTCTGATGGGCTTTGAGCAGGCTAGATCTGGTGGCCACTTGGATTTCATTGAGATAATGGTGGTGGTTATCGTTACTCATTATTAAACCTCGCAGTGGCCTTCAACTCACTAGTGAAGAATTACGCTGCTGGCTCTCTTTTAGGAATAAAACTCTTGCTTTCCCATGCCCCAGACTCCAGGAAAATGGTTGTTGTGCTTTTTCTTTTAGGTTAGACTACTAGAACTGAGATATAAACCCATGAACAACATAAATGTTATAGTCAAAATGAGAACATGCCGTAACATTTTATTTTGACTAGAGATGGGAGAAATCTTACTGTTTTCCCCTGTGATCTGTTTGGTTTTGGCCTATGTTCAAATAACTGGGGTAAAACATGAGATACCTATTACATGTGAAACATGCCAGGATAGCCACAGGATAACTGTTTTGTTTTGCCTTTTTTTGTTGTTTTGATTTTTTGGGGGAGGGGGTTGGATTTTGTTTTTTGTTTTTTTTGGTTTTGGTTTTGGTGTTTGTTTGTTGTTGTTTTTTTTGTTTGTTTGTTTGTTTTTTTTTTGGTATTGCTTTGGCTTTTTGATACAGGATTTCTCTGTGTAGCCCTGGCTACAAAGCCCTGGTTTCTCTATGTACTCCTGAAATGAAATAGACTAGATTGGCCTTGAACTCAGATCTGCCTACCTCTGCCCCTGGAATGCTGGGATTAAAGGTTTGCACCTCTATACCTCTGTTGCTCTTGGTGTTTGTTTTTAAGAGAGAGAGAGTGTGTGTGAGAGAAAGAACATAAACTTGGGTGGGGGACTGAAGAGATGACTCAGAGTTTAAGAGCACTGGCTGCTCTTCCCAGAGGTCCTGAGTTCAATTCACAGCAACTACATGGTGGCTCACAATCATCCATACTGAGATCTGGTGCCCTCTTCTGGTGTGCAGGCAATCTTTAAAAATCTTTAAAAAAAAAGTCTTAAAAATTCTTAAAAAAAAAACAAACAGTTGGGGGCTGGAGAGATGGCTCAGTGGTTAAGAGCCCTGGCTGCTCTCCCAGAGGACCTGGGTTCAATTCCCAGCACCCACATGGCAGCTCACATCTGCCTGTAACACCAGGAAATCTGACACCTTCATACTAAATGCACATAAAAGAAAGTTAAATAAAAAATTTTAAAAAAAAGTTGGGTGGAATCTGAGGAGAGAAAAAGCATGACCATAATGGAAGTGGGTCATCTATCTATGTGTTACTTTCATTGGTTAATAAAGAAACTGCCTTGGCCATTTGATAGGATAGAAAATTAGGTAGGTGGAGTAGACAGAACAGAGTGTTGGGAGAAAGAAGCAGATTCAGGCAGTCACCATGATTTTCCGACCCGAGACAGATGCAGGTTAAGATCTTTCTGGTAAGCCACCACCTCGTGGTGCTACACAGATTATTGGAAATGGGTTAATCAAGATGTGAGAATTAGCCAGTAAGAGGCTAGAGCTAATGGGCCAAGCAGTGTTTAAAAGAATACAGTTTGTGTGTTGTTATTTCGGGTGTAAAGCTAACCGTGCCGGAGCTGGGCAGGAACACAGCCCGCCGCTCCTACTTCATGACCAAAATATAGTTTATGAAAAAAATGATTAAAGATTAAAAAATGATGTCACACCTTTAATCCTAGGACCCAGAAGGCAGAGGCAGGGGAATCTCTGTGAGTTTGAGGCTAGTCTAGTCTGCAAAGCAAGTTCCAGAACAACCAGAGCTGTTGTTTCACAGAGACACCCTGTCTTGAAAAATCAAAATAAAATAACAACAGAAGAAGAAAAAGAAAGAAAGCTGAACAAGCCATGGGAAGCAAGCCAGTAAGCAGCACTCCTCCATGACTTCTGCATCAGTTCTTGCCTCCAGGTTCCTGCCCTGACTTACCTGGGATGGAGACTACTTGGTAGGCTACAGGCTATAAGACATACCCTTTTCCTCCCCAAGTTGTTTTTGGTTATGGCATTTTATCATATTAATAGAACACCCTAAGATGCTTCTCTTTTGTATTAAACAGCTTGAATATCTTGGTATAGGAATGGTATATTTGTAGGTGGCAGGGATGATATTATATAAATCTCTTATTTTTCTCTCCTAAATTGCTTATTATTTGTTTGTTTTTCAAGACTGGGTTTCTTTGTGTAATAACAGCTCTGGCTGTCCTGGAACTTGCTTTGTAGATGAGGCTGGCCTTACAGAGATCCTCCTGCTTCTGCCTCGTGAGTGCTAGGATTAAAGGTGTGCACCACCATGCCCATCCTTAATTTCTCCCAAGTTTAGGAAATGGTTTCATCAATACAATGGAGCAATATGTAGCCATTAAAAGGCCAGCCTGGTCTACAGAGCAAGTTCCAGGATGGTTAAGGCTACTCTAGAGAAGCCCTGTTTCAAAACACAAGCAAAACCAAAACAAAACAAAAAAAACTTAGTAATTATAAGGACTATAGAAATGGCCGGGCGGTGGTGGCGCACGCCTGTAATCCCAGCACTTGGGAGGCAGAGACAGGCGGATCTCTGTGAGTTCGAGGCCAGCCTGGTCTACCAAGGGAGTTCCAGGACGGGCTCCAAAGCTACAGAGGAACCCTGTCTCGAAAAACCAAAAAAAAAAAAAAAAAAAAGGACTATAGAAATGTGGGCAAACATTTGGGATGGTCACTGTCTTGCTTATACTCTTCCTTTAAATTTTATGCAAGCATGGACAAAGTCTAGAAGATAATACAGAGATGATATCATTGTTTTGAGACAATTTTTGGTGTGTGTGTGTGTATGTGTGCTTTTTTTTCCAAACAAAACTTTCCTTAATGCTAATGCTTACTCATCCTTCCAGTAATGGTTTTTAAATACATAAATGTGGCATCCTCTTTTTCCTTGCTATTCTGCTGCATTATGTCGTGACATACTTTCAGTGTGGATCACAAATGACACAAATCATGTGTTAGACACTGTTAAATTTGTTCTTTTGGGAAGTGGATGAGCATTATAGATAGCCTTTTGAGCATCCTGTAGTGAATGCTGTCGTATGCTTATGAGCAGAAATATTCCTATAAGCATCCTTGACTCGATTTGGGCTTATAGACTTTCAATTGGGATGAGGCCTTTTGACTTGAGGTCAGATCTAAACACATTTGCTAGGAAGAAGTAGTCTGTGTGGCAGCGTCTTATATTTAGGTTTATTCAGAGTACCGCTCCTGTCTTCATTGTACTCTAATGTGCACATTGCACAGTGGCAGCATTGTCCAATGGAGGTTGTCATTTAGAGCAGTCATTTGCCTTTCCTCACACTGCATGCTTTGAAAAACTTAATGTCCTTTAGTTTTTTAATATGCAAAATTGAGGGTGTGTTAAATTCGCCGTACTCTTAAAAGTCTGTATGCTTTTTCCTTTTGTGTGTCTAGAGGTGTGTGTGGGGTGTGTGTGTGTGTGTGTGTGTCTGTGTGTGTGTGTAGGCAGGCCAGGGGTCAGTCTGGCCTGAAGAAGACAACAGTCTTCTTCAGTAGCTCTCTGGCTAATTGTTTTTTGTTTTTGTTTTTGAGAAAACTATGTTTCTCTGGCTGTCCTAGGATTCACTCTGTAGGCCAACTTAGCCTCTATTTCACAGAGATCCTTCCTGTTTCAGCTTCTCTAGTGCTGAACTTACTTTCCTACCTTCCTTTTACTTACCTACCTTTTAAAATTTATTTTTTAGATTTATTTTTTGTATGAATGTTTTGCCTGTGTCTGTGTATGTTTACCATGTACATTCCTGTGTTCAAGGAGGTCTATGTGTGGGTGCTAGGGATCAACCTTGAGTCCTTTGCAAGAGCAACAAATGTTCTTAACTACTGAGCCATCTCTCTAGCCCCATTTTCTTTCTTAATCTTTGTGTGTGCCCATATGTACATGAAGTATGTATGTGTCTGTATGAGTACAGGTTAGATGTGCTGCAGCATGTGTGGAGGTCAGAGGAGAATCTTGAGTGTAGGTCTTTACCTTCAGTTTTCAGACAGTTATGCCAGGCTAGGTGGCCTTGGAGCTCCTGAGGATTGTCCCATTTCCTTCCACCTTCCATCTCACTTAGGCGTGTTTGGATTATAAACATGTACTTGTCTTCCTCCTCATCTCCCAGCTTTCTGCAAAGGCAATCCCTGGAGTTAAGTGAAAGCTGTTTTTGTCAGTGCCTCCTGTTTTCCATTAATAAATGATAAGTGAGGTTTTCCGCCAGCACTGATGTTCTGTTTATGAAATTGCAATTACTGATGTAGCATTTGGGAAAGTTCTTACTACGTAAATGGCACAAGTGGTTTGATAAATTACAGCTCCAGAGAATTCCTTGCATAGTAAGCCAACATTTCTCCTTCCTCCTCAGTGGGCATACAAATAACATTAAATTAAGTTTGTCTTGGTTGCCACTCACTTTAAACCAACTTTTTTTTTCTCTGCCTATTCCCAGATATATTTATATATTTATGTAATGGATTTCTCTGACATCAACGAGGAATTAGCCTTTTCCTACCCTAAACTCATTGCTGGTATGTGGTTGTGAACTACTGAAAAGTGCCTTTCCATGTCTTTTTGATTCCTGATCCTTTTAGTAACTTACCAAAATTCTGATGGCTTGTTTTTGCTTTTTGGAGGAGCAGTTTGAGACAGTATCGTTCTATATGTCAGGTTGACCCTAAATTCAAAGCATTCCTCCTGCCTCAGCCTCCAAAATGCTGAGATTGTAGGCGTGGGCCTGCATGCCTGGTAGCCTGCCTTTATTTGATAGCACACTCAACAGAAAACTCAGTCTGGTGGGTAAGTAATCTTTGATACTTTTCGTTCTGTGTCTTCTTTCACCAAGCATTTGTTTATGATGTTTCTTGTCTTTTGGTTGTTAAATCCCATTTTTTAGGTGACCTACTGTATTAATTGAATATATATCTTGATATGTATATATAGATAGATACAAATTTGTTGATTGATTGATTGATTGATTGATTGAGTCAGGGTTTTTCTATATGGGCCTGGTTGTCCTGGAACTCAGTATGTATACCAGGCTGGTCTTAAACTCACAAAAATCTGCCTGTCTCTGCCTCCATAGTGCTGGGATTAAAGGCATGCACTACCATGTATGGCCCAACAATATATGTAATTTATTTTTTATTTATTTATTTATTTGGTTTTTCGAGACAGGGTTTCTCTGTGGTTTTGGAGCCTGTCCTGGAACTAGCTCTTGTAAACCAGGCTGGCCTCGAACTCACAGAGATCCGCCTGCCTCTGCCTCCCAAGTGCTGTGATTAAAGGCGTGCGCCACCACCGCCCGGCTTATATGTAATTTTTAATTGAGACAGAATTTCATCACTTCCCACTCTCTTTTCTTCCTTTAGCCCCTCCCAGATACCGACCCCCACCCTCTGTCCTACCCCCCACAATCTCAAGTGGATAGTTTCTTTTTCTTCATTTTTATTATGTGTATCTTTTAATGTGTATACACAAACATGTAAATACAACCTGTTGAGCCTATTTTTATTGTTTATGCATATATGGTTAAAATTTCCCCTCTTCCACATTAGCAAGTGCATTGTCATTGCTAGTGTTCCAGTCTTGTGAGACTGAGACTGTTTGACAGCAAACTTCTGGCATTCTGGTTCTTACACTCTTTCTGATCGTCTTCAGAGATGTTCCCGAACCATGGATTCAGGAGTGTAGTGTAAATGTACCCATGGGGACTAGAGAGATAGCTCAATGGTTAAAGAGTACTTGCTGTCCTTGCAGAGGAGTTTTCTGTTCCCAACACCCACGTTGTGGCTCACAACTATTCATACTCTGGTTTTAGTGGGTCTGATCTCTTCTGGCTTCTTTGGCACACATGTGGCGCACATGCATACGTTCAGGCAAAACATATGTAAAATTTTTTGTGTGTGTATGGTATAGTTGACTTTTTTATTTAAAAAAACTATCGTTTTTCATTTTACATACCAATCCCAGTTCACACTGCCTTCCCTCCTTCCATTCCCTCAATCTTACTACCCCCACCTCACTCCCCATCCACTCCTCAGAGAGGGTAAGGCACGTTGCTTTGAGAAAGGTCCAAGGCCCTCCCTGCTATATCTAGGCTGAGCAAGATTTCCATCCAAAAGCCAGTACAAGCAGTAGGGATAAATCCTGGTTCCACTGCCAGTGGCCCAGCAGTCTGCCCCAGCCATACAAATATGACAAATATCTATAACCCACTGAACAAACAGAAACTACCCACCCCTCCTCTTGGGGTTGTGGGCATGTGTTCTTAAAATTACTTCCTGATGTCTGAGGGTAGCGTCATCTTTAGGGGACCCTGAGAATATTGGGATAATGGTCAAGTCCTGGGAGGACTAGCTGTGTCATTTGTTGTCCAATCTCTATGTGATGGAAAAATACAGGATTTAACTGAAGCCTGGCTGGAGTAGTCTGTGAGGCTAGATCATCTTAGCTAGCTGTTTTGAAGTTGTTCTGGATGCAGACTCTTGAGGAAACTGCAATGGAAACATTCTGAGAGTCTGGATTACCTGGGCTACTTGTTTTGTCTTCATTGGTGCTTGGCCTTTTTTGTTTCTGAAAACACACAAACTATTAAAGATAACATACGTATCTGCATTAACATAAGTATGGAATGTACAGTGTGCACAAATCAAGATGATTGATTCTCTGTTCTGTGTTTGAGCAGGCAAAAGATGTCTGTCAACTTTATAAGTTCATTTGGACTGTATAAGCCAACTTCTATCTATGCCATATGAAAGGATGTCACTTAATAGTAAGTCATGAAGACTCTGTATGTAGCCAACAAGATTTATAATTTCTGATTGTCTCGGAGCTGTTCCCATGTAGAGAGATCAGTATATTCATTACCTTTCTCGTAGTTTTTCCTGGATTCTTCCTTCAGCCAAGATTTTTCAGGAGGTCTCCCCCAGACAAATTTGATTTTTATTAATTTTTGACGAAATCCATAGCTTTTCATTTACTGTGGAAACGAAGTCATAACCTCTCTCCAAACACAACATGTTTCCTGACTTTTCTGAAGTTAAGACCTTCTTAAAATATATAGGTGGATTTAATTCAGATTTTCCCCCCACAATTCAGTGTTTCTCAGTAGCTGTTATTTTTTTGTTCATTAGAATTGAAAATTTTTAAAGTTAATAAAGCACAGTAGAGGACCCAGTTGCCTTGTGTTATAGTCTATTACTTTACTCTCTCTTTAAAGACTTTTCCTTATGCCCATCAAAATCCCAGAAAATTCTTCAAAGACCTCAAAAGAACGGTAATTTGGAAGCAAAAAACCCAGAATAGCCAAAACAATCCTGCACAATAAAAGAACTTCTGGAGGCATCACAATCCCTGACTTCAAACTCTACTACAGAGCTACAGTACTGAAAACAGCCTGGTATTGGCATAAGAACAGACAGGAGGACCAATGGAACTGAATAGAAGACCCGGATATCAATCCACACATCTTCTAACACCTGATATTTGATAAAGAAACAAAAAATATCAAATGGAAAAAAGAAAGCATATATAACAAGTGATGCTGGCATAACTGGATATCAACATGTAGAAGAATGAAAATAGACCCATATCTATCACCATGCACAAAACTCAAGTCCAAATGGATCAAAGACCTCAACATAAAGCCAGCCACACTGAACCTTATAGAAGAGAAAGTGGGAAGTACACTTGAACAGTGTGATCAAATATCCTTCTACATCAACACATTTTTGCTGTTCTCTTCATTCCTTTCTTCAATTCCATTCTCACATGGAATATCTTCTAGTAATATCAGAGTTTTGAGGTAGAATTAGTGAAGGTAATATTTAATCTCTCTTTTTTTTAAAGACTTATCTATTTATTTAAGATATATGTGCACTACATTTGTACAAGAGACCACAGAGATCAGAAGACGGTATTGGATTCCTTGAGATTTTAATTAAAGTTAATGAGTTACCATGTTGTTGCTGGGAACCAAGTCTTTTTTGCTTGTTTTGTGCTTTGTTTTTTGTTTTTCAAGACAGGATTTCTCAGCATAGCCTTGGCTGTCCTGGAACTCGCTCTGTAGACCATGCTGGTCTCAAACTCAGAGGCATCCGCCTGCCTCTGCCTCCTGAGTGCTGGGATTAAAGGTGTGTGCCACCACCACCCGATTGGGAGCCAACTCTTGATTGCAAGAACAGTAAGCATTCTTATCAGCGGAGCCACTTCTCCAAGCCCTATATCCCTTTTGTTGTTGTTGCTTGTGTTTTATATTGTTTCAAACAGGGTCCCATTGTTGTCCTGGCTAGCCTGGTACTCTCTACGTAGACCAAGCTAGCCAGAGCCTTACAAAGATCCTCCATTGGTTTGTTTTTGTTTTGTTTTTTTTTTGTTTGAAATATGAACTTACAAAAAAAAGAAAGAAAGAAACATGAACTTACTATGTAGCTCAGGCTAGTCTCAAGCTCATACTCTTATCTCAAGTATGACAGGTGTAGGCCACCAGGTCTGGCTTTTAGTAAATTTTTCTTTTTTAGTTAGAATTTTACCTGCTTTGTTTTTATAAATATTACTAGGGAATAAATATGACTTCCCATTTTTTTCCCCATTCTTTTTCATTATTGTGACTGAGTTGTAGGCAGAGTTTCTCTGTCTATAGAGGAAGGTTGCTTGTTTGTTCTGGCCACCTAGAACTGAAACAATCACACAGAAATTGTATTAATTAAATCAATACTTGGCCTATTAGCTCTAACTTCTTAATGGCTAGCTCTTACATTTTAATTTAACCCATTTCTAGTAATCTGTGTATTGCCATGTGACTGTGGCATACCAGGTAAAGTTCCGTCTGGCTACATGGCTTCTCCCTAACTCCACCTCCTTTCTCCCAGCATTCAGTTTAGTTTTCCCTACTTAGCTCTGTTCCCCTATAGCTCTGCTATAGGCCCAAAGCAGTTCCTTTATTAACCAATGGTATTCACAGCATACAGAGGAGAATCCCACATCATACAGCCATTCCCAAATAAACACTCAGAGACTTAACATTAATTATAAATTCTTGGCCAATAGCTAATTAGCTCTTACACTTAAATTAACCCATTTCTATTCATCTATGTGCTGTCCCAAGGCTTGTGGCTTTTACCTTGCCTACATGTCCTGCTTTCTTTCCATCTGGCTGGCCACTTCTCTCTTCTGCCCTTCTTCCCATCATTATCTCTGCCCTGAACATCCTGCCTAACTATCAGCCAATCAGCTTTTTATTAGCCATGAGAGCAACACATTATCACAGTATATGGAAGGATTGATTATTCCACAATACTGACTTGTCTTCAGAAATGGGAAAACTCAGTGTTGTCAGAGTATAAATATGTGAGCCATAGTTACTTTTTAAAAAACAGGTTTATGATGAGATATATACCATTCAGTTTATCCATTAAAGGGGGCAGTTCTTTGGATTTTAATATTCATTCATAGAGATGTATACTTTAAAATTTTCTAATATTTATTAAAAGTGATAATCATGTGAAATTGATTTTAATAATTCATAGATTTTAATATATCTAAAATATTATTTCAAAATGTACTAAATATGAAAGAGTTTTCTACTCCTTCTGTTCTAACCCTTCTGATTTTTAGTTTGTTGGTTTGTTTGTTTCTTTTCCAAATAAGATTATCGTTGTATCCAGGCTGGTTTCACATTACTTTCTTCATGCCCTAGCTTCTCACCTGGTACAATTACAGATATGTGTACCATGCAGCTTGTTTTTAAATTTAAATTTATTGAAATTAGGTAAAAAATTAAAATGTTGGGCTGGAAAGATGGCTTGTCAGTTAACACTTGCTGCTTCTTCCAGAGGACGTGGATTTGACTCAGGGCCTTCACAGCATGGTTTACAACTGTCCTTAACTCTAGCTTTAGTGAATCCAGCTCTCTCTCTGGCTTCTCAGGGCACCAGGCACACAAATGGTACACATAAACATATGTGCAGGAAAGCACTCAGACTAGGCTGGCCTCGAACTCATAGAGATCTGCCTGCCTCTGCCTCCTGAGTGCTGGGATTAAAGGCGTGCGCCACCACCGCCCGGCTGAGGAATATTTGTTTGCACGCTAAAGATGTCTTTCTGCCTAAGGCACCTTCTGATTGTTTTAATGAAGAGCTAAATGTCCAATAGGAGAGAGAATAGATGGGACATCTGGACAAAGAGAAAGAAACTGGAAGGAGAAATTTAGGCATGTCATTTTACCAGCAGACTTGGAGCAAGTTGGATACGACAAACTAAGAAGAAATAAATGAACCACATGGCAGAATGTAGATTTAAAAATATGGGTTAAGTTGTAAGAGCTAGTTGAGAAAAAGCCTAAACTAAGGCCAAGCTTTTCAAATATTTATTTATTTATTATGTATACAGTGTTCTGTCTGTCTGTATGCTTGCTGGCCAGAAGAGAGCACCAGATCTCATTACAGATGGCTGTGAGCCACCATGTGGTTGCTGGGTATTGAACTCAGGACCTCTGGAAAAACAGTCAGTGCTCCCAACCTCTGAGCCATCTCTCCAGCCCCAAGGCCAAGCTTTTTATAAAAATAGTAAATCTCCATGTTGTTATTTGGGGATTGGAAATCCAAACATTGTCTAACATAAAAGCTTGCCACAAACATATCAGAACTATACCATATCAGAATAATTCCCATTAATTTGAGTGAGAAATTGGTTTATCTAGACTTTTTATTGATCTAACTAGCTAGGTCTTATAGTTCATTCCTATAATCCCCACACTTAGAATATAATGACAAGAGGCTCCAGAGTTCAAGATTGTTCTCTACTACATGATTAGTTCAAGACCAGTCTGGGCTACATGAGAGCCTATAACAACAGCAGCAACAAAATCCCACAAATACATTCTGATTAAAATGAGTCTCAAGAACCTCCAGTTTGCCTTTAGGATTCAACTCACACCATTTTTGACTTGGCTGTCTGTATTGCCTTCAGAAGTTCAGCTTAGACCAGGCACCCCATTCTCTTCTGCTCAGCAGGACCCAGTTTGAAGAAGATGGTCTTTAGAGAGATAGATGCCCAGGCTAGCCATATTGCTCCTCTGCAACTCTCCTTCTGTGTCTTCCTGATCAAGGAATTTGATATCTGTGTCCTTATCTGTAAATAGAGATGATAGCTTGACCTCATAGTACCAAGATGAGTAAATGGGTGATAGATGATGGTCTTCCGAGGTAATCAGCAAGCTCCAAATTTACTAAGCTTTTCTGAACTGACAGTCTTAAAAGGACATTAAAAAAAACATGAGGGGGCTGGAGAGATGGCTCAGCGGTTAAGAGCATTGCCTGCTCTTCCAAAGGTCCTGAGTTCAATTCCCAGCAACCACATGGTGGCTCACAACCATCTGTAATGAGGTCTGGTGCCCTCTTCTGGCCTGCAAGCATACACAGAGAAAGAATATTGTATACATAATAAATAATAAATATAAAAAAAAAACATGAAATAAGCACAGGAATGTATGTTGAATATCATTAGCTGTGCAAATTAAACAATCTGGTGGTGGCATGTGCCTTTAATTCCAACACTGGGAGGCAGAGGCACGCAGATCTTTGAGTTGAAGACCATCTAGAGATACATAGTGAGACCCAGTATCAAAATAAATTTAACAAACAAAACAAAATAGCAGCAAGATACCACTCAAGTCTGTCATTAGAATTACCATATGTGGTATGTAAAATTGATAAAAGCAAAAGAACATTAGGTGGGGTAGCAGTTTTGAAAGGTAGATCGACAGTTTCTCAAAAGATTCATCAGTTAATTCTAAAGTCCATAGTTTCATTTACAGAAATATACTCAACAACACTAGCCTAGGATAAGAGAAATCAAAAGGATGGACGCAACACAAGAAAACTTAAGCTGTAGAAGTCTCTGTGTTTTGGAAATGGTGGTGATTATACAGGGTATACATTTATTAAAACATGTAGAAGCCAGGGATGGTGCTGCATGCCTTTAATCCCAACACCCAAGAGACGTGCAGATAGATCTCTGAGTTTGAAACCAGTCTGATCTACATAATTGTGAATACCTGTCCAAAAAAAATCTAAACAAAAATACTGAAACACAGTTACAGCAGGTCCATTTTGTAGTATATATTCCGTATCTCAACAAAATTGAAG
Source organism: Microtus pennsylvanicus (assembly GCF_037038515.1). Taxonomy (NCBI): domain Eukaryota; kingdom Metazoa; phylum Chordata; class Mammalia; order Rodentia; family Cricetidae; genus Microtus; species Microtus pennsylvanicus. Next base: position 88,399,556 of record NC_134583.1, on the reverse strand, counting down.
AAAACATCTGTGGTGACTGACATATAAATATGCTTTGCCTCTTCCTGGCGAGGTGACTTTTTATTTCCATACTTCCTGCTCACCTTCTGACTCAGCTTGTGCATTCATATTCCTCTTCCTGAACCAGCAGCTCTGTCCTGTGGGAATCTTGTCCTGTTTCCATTTGTCAAACCATTTTGTGATTGTAGCGCTGCTGCTTACCTCTTGTCATCAGAGCTGGTTTGCTTCAGTTCCAAAGAGTCAGCACTTACAACCTAAGTGTGACAGTTTCACAGTGTTTGCAGCATGTTTAGTGTGATAGGAAGATGTAAGACCAAGGATGTTTTAAACATTCAGATCTTGAGATATGACAACTTAGCTTTGATAATAGAGGAAGTCTTATTCACGGTGTATCTTGTTGCTGTCTGTAGCTGTTTTTGGATGTCCTAAAAGCTACACTGAGATGTGGGGGATATGGGATGGTCTTATAATCACACTCGAGTGTGATAATGGTAGTGTACTTACTGAATATCAAGGCTAGTTTTCAACTTTTGTTTTTCCTCCATTTAGTTCATAAAATTTTTCAATATTTTCTTCTACACTTTCTTTTGGTGTGGGAAGGGGTTGGAGAGATGGCTTCGTAATTAAGAGCACTTGCTGATCTAGCAAAGACCCAGATTCAGTTCCCAAGACCCACATAGTGGTTCACAACTGTAACTCAAGTTCCAGGGCATCTGATGACTCTTGGTTTCCACAGGCACCAGACACACATATGTGGTGCACATGCAGGCATGCAGGAAAACACTCAAATGCTTAGAAAGACTTTATTTTGGGCAAGTGAAATGGCTTAGTGGGTAAAGGTGCTTACCACCAGGCCCGATGGCATGAGTTGGCTCCCTGGGACCTGCTTGGTGGAAGGAAGGAACCAACTCCTGCAAGTTGTCCTCTGATCTCCATACATGGTGCACATACTCCCAGATAAATAGTGATACATTTCTTAATCTTTTATTTTAATTGCAACACTTGGGAGGCAGAGGCAGGTAAGTCTGTTGAGTTCAAGGCCAGCCTGGTCTACAGAGTTCCCAGACAGCCAGGGCTACACAAAGAAATCCTATCTCAAGAAACCAAAAAAGAAGGCAGTCTTTTTTTTTTAATTTTTTTTTATTGATAAAAGAAGAATAAAGAAAAAAAAAACAAATTTCCACCTCCTCCCAGCCTCCCATTTCCCTCCCCCTCCTCCCACTCTTCTCCCCCTCCTCCCAGGACCAGTATAGTGCTTCTACCTGTAATTCCAGAAGTTTGGATGAATCAGAAGCAGAAGCATCAGAATTAGTCTTGACTACACAGTACAACCAGGATTAGCCTGGGCTACATGAGTTGCTCTCTAAAACAAAACAAAAAAAGACTTTATTTTTCAGCAAGCATATATGAATAAAGTGCTTGAGCAATATATAGGATATAGTTGGAAATCTGTCCCTTGTGACCTCTGTGTCCTCCCATACAAAAATCTCAAGACTTTGGCCAGATCTCTTCCTAAGCATTTATATATTGAAATACAGGTTTATTTTATATGAGCAGAATCACCAATAAGTGATCTGGAAAATTCTGTTGATTAAGCAGAATAGAAAACTGTATTTCAGGCAGGCAAATTGGAGTCTGTCGAATGCCTGTGTGACATAACTGTATTTCCTCATTGTTGTTTTTAGCAGAAAGCAGGGAGGGCCAAATGGCCTTCCTGTTTGGTGTTGACTGCCTGTTTGATTATGAAACCCTCTGAGACCTGGTTTGCTTTCACATTAACTGACCTTGGTGTCACCCTCACCTTCCTTCTGCCTTTTTCTGCTTTTGGCTTCTGACTTGTCTTTCCACTTGTAGTCTACCTCAGTTTGAGGTTGGTGTGCTGTGTAGAAGCGATCACACTCTCTTCTGGTTTTAGTTGTCTGGGAGGTCAGCTTCCTTCCTTGTGGACACACAGTATAGGCAGCCTGTCATGTGTGAGGGTTTATATTCTTATGAACTCTTTGTTTTGTTTGCTTGTTTGTTTTTGTTTTTTAAGATAAGTTTTTTTTATAACTCTGGCTGTACTGAAGTCAGAGATCTGCTTGTGTGTCGCCATGCCTAGTTCTTATGAACTTTTTAATTTACTGTCCACAAGGGACTGGCTTACAGTTCAGAGGTTTAGTCCCTTACTGTCATAGAGGGAAGCATGGTGACATGTAGGCAGACATGGTGCTGGGTAGGTAGCTGAAAGTTCTGCATCTGGATCTGCAGCAGCAGGAAGACACGTGAGTCTCTAGCATGACTTGAGCTTCTGAAACCTCAGTGACACACTTCCTCAAACAAGGCCACACCTCCTAGTATGAGCCTCTGGGGCCAGAAAGCTGAGAAGATAGTATGACAAAAAAAAAAACCAAACCAAAACAAAAACCTCATGAATCAGGGGTGATAGCTTACATCTATAAGCTCCTAGTACTTAGGAGGCGAAAACACACACAGTACTTGGGAGGCAAAGGCACAGTGATTGGGATTTTGAAGCTGTCTTGGGCTACAAAATGGAGAGACCTCATTTCCCAAAACTAAACAGAAAAGAGCAAAGGGTATCCTGTGGTTTTCTGTTAGCTGATTGCAAGCAATGCACAGGAAATGTTTGAAACTTATTCATTTTTCCCTATAGTAACAAGTATGACTTTTTGCAGAGAAGGCAGAAATTTACCTGTTGACAAGATTGCAAAGTGCAGAGTACAGAGAAACTAGCTAGAGCTTTAGCTCTTGCCAGGATACTTTAAAGAAGCCCTTTCTATGGATGTAATATCCATTCAGTCACAACCTGGATGAATTGTAGAAGTCAGCTAAGTGCAGAAGGGGAAGTATTTATTTAAGTGGATAAAACTGGGGCTTGGACAGCTTAGGCTAAGGGACTCAGCTCTTCTGTGTTCGAGTTTTCTAATTTATAAAATGGGATAAATAACCACCTCATAGGGTTGTTATTTATTGTATATAAAGACTGAATTTAAAGTTACCATCTTTTCAGTTACACTTCTGCAATGAAGCATAGTTGATTCACTGGCGCCATTACCAGTTTTCTTGAGTTGCTGAGTGTGTAGGTCTACTTGTGGAGCTTTTTCTGCATCCTTTTTGTTGTTGTTGTTTTGGTTTTTTGTTTGTTTGTTTGTTTTTGAGACAGGGTTTCTCTGTGGTTTTGGAGCCTGTCCTGGAACTAGCTCTTGTAGACCAGGCTGATCTCGAACTCACAGAGATCCGCCTGCCTCTGCCTCCCAAGTGCTGGGATTAAAGGCGTGCGCCACCACCACCGCCCGGCTTTTTCTGCATCCTTATTGTTTACCTAAAGCCTCTGTGTTGCTTTAGTGATGGAAACAGGGTCATTTGATGAGCTCTTTCATTTGCTTGAGGGTTTTTGTTGGTGGTGGTGGTGGTTGGTTTGCTGAGACAGGGTTTCTCTGTGTAACAGCCCTGGCTGTCCTGGAACTAGCTCTTGTAGACCAGACTGGCCTCAAACTCACAGAGATCCACCTGCCTCTGCCTCCCGATTGCTGAAATTAAAGGCATGCACCACCACTGCTTGGCTTCATTCCCTTGTTTAATTAGAGAGTTCAGCCTTTTATTGTTACCCAAATATTACAGTGTGTCCAAATTCCTAGGTCATCAGACTTTACCAGTTACAGTGCTTTTGCCTTCCAAAAACAGGGAAGCCAACTCAGTGACAGGCACATGCACATCTACTGCTTTAAGTCTGGGCTAGGGTGACAACCATGCTGATTAACTGAATGGTTCAGCTGAGACATCAAGGACCTAAGTTCATTTTATATTCTTGCTCTGCCATTCTTAGCATGGGCTCATTCTTTGGCTCTTCCTGGTCTCAGGCAATCACAATTCTGGGTGCCATGGGTAGTAGATAACAGCTGAGGAAGAAAAGTTTCTTCCTTGTCTGTCTATGAATAGACATTTGAGTGATTTCCCTTGGCTTTTGTGAATAACATTGATGTATAATAGGTTTTATTTTCATTGTGCTGTGGGTGGAATCCAGGATTTTGCACATGGCTAAGCTTATACTGTACTTCTGAGACTGAACAGTACCTCTAAACACTTGAAATCATTTTTAAATGCAGCATCATTTCATTATACCAAATCATAATCAAATTGCAATCAAAATTCCATTTTAACATCATTTACTATATTAAAAGTCTAGTATTTGATGTCGGGTGGTGGTGGCGCATGCCTTTAATCCCAGCACTTGGGAGACAGAGGCAGGCGGACTTTTGTGAGTTCGAGGCCAGCCTGGACTACAAGAGCTAGTTCCAGGAGAGGCTCCAAAGCTACAGAGAAACCCTGTCTCAAAAAACAAAACAAACAGGGGGCTGGAGAGATGGCTCAGAGGTTAAGAGCATTGCCTGCTCTTCCAAAGGTCCTGAGTTCAATTCCCGGCAACCACATGGTGGCTCACAACCATCTGTAATGACGTCTGTGCCCTCTTCTGGCCTGCAGACATACACACAGAATATTGTATACATAACAAATAAATAAATATTTAAAAAAAACAAAACAAACAAAGTCTAGTATTTGAAATATATTGATTCATTAAATTGATGGTTAAGAGACTCAATCCCATTGCATAAACATAAGCCAGATAAGTAAGAAAGCTCCAGTGAGGGGCTGCACACCTGTAATCACAGAAGTCAGGAGACAAAGGCAGCAGGATCAGAGGTTCAGCGTCATCTTTGGCTATATAGTGACTTCAAGACCAGCCTCAGTTTCATGAAACTTATCTCCTAAACATAATCACACACATAGGGGGGTAGAGAATGAAAGGGATCCTAGAAGTAATTTTATGCCATCTGTTTTGAGGACATTCTGGATTCACAGTGGTTTTTCAGGGTCAGAGAGCTATGTTGCATTAAATAATGAAAGTGTGTAAAAGCACATAGTAGTCACAAAATAGAATTACTATTTGTATCTCTAAAGTTTTTAAATTTTAGTTCTGTGTATTTGTATGGGTATGTGCATGCAAGTGTCTGAAGATACTAGAGACATTGAATAACCTGGAACTGGAGTTAACAGACAGATGTATGCTGTCCACTATGGATGCTGCATTCAAACTCAGGTCCTCTGCAAGACAAATACATACTGTTAATCTCTGAGCCTCTCTTCAGCCCTATTTGCATCTTTTTGGGGAGTCACTATAATACCAGGCTATTATTTGACATGTAGAGCTCTACCTACTTCTACTTCAACCTCCCAAGCGCGGGATTAAAGACATGTGCCACCACACCCAGCACCCTTATGTCTTATGCTAACCAAAATAAAACTTGCTGAGCATGGTAGCTCATGCTTATAACCCAGCACTTGGGAAGCTGAGGCAGGAAGTTCATGAGTTTGAGGCGACCTTGTAATAAAACACTACCAAAAAAAAAAAAGCAAAACCAAAACAAACAAAAAAACAACCAAAGCCACCAGTGTGTGATTGTTCTTACAAAGCCAAGATTAAGTTTGAAACTAGGGTAATTTAGATACCCAACTCATTGACGAAAACTTTCCTACTTGAACCAGCCAGGCATCCTCAATACTTGCTTCTCAAGTGTTTGCTGCAGTGGCTCACCTGGATGTGCTAGTTTCCAGCTGTTTTCTGATCTAGATCAGCCAGGGTCTCATAGTTATACACAGTTCCTGCTGGCTAGAGACAAAGGAGGGGTTGCTGTAGAATACTCCAGGACTCCAAGAGATACTGACTGCTTTGGGGCTTAGCTTCGCCCTTGACTTCCAGTATTTGGGTGTTTCCTTGCTGTGAAACACATCTGTGTTGGGCAGAAGAGATTCACAACTGGTGAACAGGCTATCCCCAAGGAAATCTCAGTGGAACCTGAAGGCTAGGTTTTGCTTTCATTTACCAGAGTCTGACTTAGAATCTTATATTGAACTGAAAAGGAAGCATCAGCCGCTCAGAAAAGGATTTAAATTACTGGTTTGTCCATATTTAGAATGTCTTGCCATCATTTCTTCTGTATGTAACACTGAAATCCTTTGTGGTTGACTGCTGCAAAAAGGAATCTTTGACCCAGCAATTTTAAATACTTTGGACACCTTTGGGAATTTTGAGAATTGTTAATTTAAGCTGTACTTATCCAGGAGAGGACATGGATAAGTGAGCTGTATCCTCTGCATCCAGAGCTTCTGGAGTTTATGTTTATCATATAGTGGCATAATAAATATCAGGTTCTAACTTTTATTTATGGAGGCAGCAAAGAACTAACCAAGCACAGAGATAAGTGGGGCATAACTGGCAGCTCAGGGCCTTGCTGTTAGTGCTGCCCAGAACTGCAGGTGTGCAAAGCTTCAGCAAGTAGGGAGGGAGGGAGACCTGTTGTGCTCTGCTAGTGATGGGACCTCCTCTGTGTGCCTCACTGCCAGTGTCTGTGGTGAGGTTGGGGTGTAAACTGCTTTTCTCTCCTTCCCCATCCTGCATTTCTCCAATGTGTTCCTTAACTGGTTTTTGTTTTCCTAATGATTGCTTAGCTCTAGTCAGGCTGAGATTTGTCTTTGTAAAGGTGGCCAGCCACCTTATCTGGTTCTGGGTCATCTCTGTAAGTGCAGAAGACCGGTTGGTTTTCTTTTTTCTGCCTTTCCCTCCTCATTCTTCTGTCTCCCTCTCTCCCTTCTTCCCACATACTTTTCAGAAATGAGGACAAAAGGCATTGAAGCAGAGGCACACTTTACTCAACAGGTTTCCTTGATGGCCTGATGGCCAGTATTTTCGGGTTCTTAGCAAAAACTCCCACTATTCACTTTTTTTTTCTTCTGAGACAGGGTTTCTGTATAGCCCCGCTGTCCTGGAACTCGCTCTGTAGACCAGGCTGGCCTCGAATTCGGAGGAGATCCACCGGCGTCTACCTCCTGAGTGCTGGGATTAAAGGCGTTTGCCACAATGCCTGACTTGTTGATGTTTCTTCTGGTTCCTGTATGTTCCATTTGGTGGCTCTGATGAGGAACTAGTCAAAGAGGACTAGCTGATTGAAGGATGAAGCAAGGCCAGAGGGGCATTGCAGCCACTCTTCTTGTTCACTTGGTGTTGGTGGTGTGTGCGGATATTGTAGGAGGGGTTGAGCAGAAGTATAAGACAAGACTTTTCCTTTCTCAGTGAGGAAAAATATAACTGGAAAATCATTTCAAGCACAAAGATGAACAAGTCAACCTGTCTTCTGTGTATAACTTCACATGAGTGATGGGTATAATATGATAACTAGAGTGGCAAATACAGAGGGATGCCTCTTCTGACTTCCATGGGCACTGTGTGCACATTGTACGCATGCATACAGAACACTCATAACATAAAATGAATCAAAAAATATTTTTTTGGTGTGTTTTTCGATATAGAGTTTGTCTGTGTAGCCTTGGCTGTCCTGGACCCAAGTACTGGGGTTAAAGGCATGCGCTAATACCACCCAGCCTTTTTTTTTTTTTTTTTTTTTTGGTTTTTCGAGACAGGGTTTCTCTGTAGCTTTGGTGCCTGTCCCGGAACTAGCTCTTGTAGACCAGGCTGGTCTTGAACTCGCAGAGATCCGCCTGCCTCTGCCTCCCAAGTGCTGGGATTAAAGGCACGCGCCACCACCACCCGGCTCCACTCAGCCTTTTTTAAGTGTTGAAGCCAGGTGTTGATGAACCAAGTTCAGTCCTTGGAGCCCACATGATGGAAGGAAAGGGATGACTCCCACAAGTTGCCTCTGACCTTCACAAACTTGCTGTGTATATGTGTGCAAACACACACATGCACACACATATAATATAAAAGACTGTAAAAGACAGTTTTAAATTTCAGGCTGGAGAAATGCTTAGTGGTTAATAGCAAGTATCACTTCTGCTTTTGGTTGTTTATTTGTTTTGTTTTGAAACAACCTCTTTGAAGCTGTGGTTGGTCGTCAACTCACAGAGATCTTTCTGCCTCTGTCTCCCTAGTGCTGGAGTTCACCACACCTGATTTAAAAATAAATAAGCCAACTTGACAGACTGTAGAGTCAGCAGGGCCCTACAGCTGGGGTAGAGGGTGGACAGGAGGAAGCTGTTCTAGATCTTGATGTGGTAGTGGCATGTACATTGGAACTCACTCAACTGCTTGTTTATATGGGTGCATTTGAAGTTGGACATAGTGCCACACAGTGGTGATTCCAGCATTCAGGAGGCAGGAGGATTATGAGTGTAAGACCAGTCTGGGCTGCATAGTCAGTTTGAGGCCAGACCAGGCTACAGGGCAAGACCCTTTCTCAGGTTTTGACATCCTCAAAACCCCACAAAACAACTCACATAAGATGGGCATGTTTTCTTAACTGTTCCTCTTATTTGTCCCTTTCCCTTTCTTTCTACTTCTGTGTCTTTTATTACTTTTGGTGCTAAGTACTGTCAAGACCTGGTGTATATTAGCTACTGAGCTAGACCTCCAGCCTGTGTTTTATTTTTTGTAAATTATAATAAAGTTATTTTGAAAATTAATTTAATCTGAGCATGGTCTCTTCAATCTGTAATCCCAGACCTGGGAGGCTGAGATAGGAAGATAGCCACAAGGTCAAGACAACCCTGTGCTACATAGTAAAATTCCAGGAAAGCCTAGCCTACAGTGTGTTATGGTGTCTCACAACAATTTTGTTTTAAAATGAAAAATAAAAGTGTAGTGTTAAATTGGTGATTGCCTTTTGGCTCGTCGGCCGTCAGTGAGGCAACATGGGTCACCAGCAGCTCTACTGGAGTCACCCGCGGAAGTTCGGCCAGGGATCCCACTCTTGCCGCGTCTGGTCAAACTGCCACGGTCTGATCCGGAATTACGGGCTGAACATGTGCCGCCAGTGTTTCCGGCAGTACGCGAAGGACTTCGGCTTCATTAAGTTGGACTAAGCGACCTCGAATGGATTCTTCAAGACTCTACCCAGTGGAAAAGATGAATGCCAGTCTTTGGACATAAGAATAAAACAAAGTGAAGACCTTAAAAAAAAAATTGGTGATTTAGAGGCTAGGTACTACTCATTGCTGATTTGTCTGCTGCTCTTCTCAGCTATCTTAACTTTTGGCATTCAAACATCTGCTTGTGCTGTGGTATCTCTGATGTTTTCTTGCTGAAGATGGATGCTTAAAAGAAATCCCACAGGGGGCTGGAGAGATGGCTCAGCAGTTAAGAGCACTGCCTGCTCTTCCAGAGGTCCTGAGTTCAATTCCCAGCAACCACATGGTGGCTCACAACCATTTGTAATGGGGTCTGGTGCCCTCTTCTGGCCTGCAGGCAGACACACAAGACAGAATATTGTATACATAATAAATAAATATTTAAAAAAAAAAAGAAATCCCACAGTAGCTCAGAATTGAGTATAATAGAGGGTTTTTTTTAAAAGATTTATTTATTATGTATACAATATTCTGTCTGCATGTATCCCTGCAGGCCAGAAGAGGGCACCAGACCCCATTACAGATGGTTGTAAGCCACCATGTGGTTGCCGGGAACTGAACCCAGGACCTTTGGAAGAGCAGTCAGTGCTCTCAACCTCTGAGCCATCCCTCCAGCCCTAGAGGGTTATTTATTTAGGGGTAGACTCACAGATTACAGTCCTCTGCTGGAACGGGGAACAGCAACTGAATCCCACATCCAGAAGAGAGGCTGGCGTGCACTTTACATCTGCATATAGTGTATGAGGCCACGCCCAAGTGGGCAGGTAACTTAAAGGCTGCTGGCTATAGGAATTCCTACAGCACCTAAAGTTCTAAGCCTAATACAAAATTATATACAATAAGAGCAAATGTCAGGTGTAAAAATTGGAATTACAACCAGCATAAACAATATCAAGCAAGAAACATCAAATAAATGTTTCAATAATTATCCTATCCTAATGAGTTTAAGTCTTGTAAAATAAATAACTTGGCCAAGTCATAAGAGGAAAGTAACTACAACTATCTAATCTTCAACCTCATCGAAGACCCGAGAAGGGAAATAATATTACTTGAATAAGCAGGAAGTGCAGTCAAGCAACTTTCAAAATGTGCAACAAATGACAGACAACTGGCCACCTGGGCAATCATCAAAGTCTCATTTGCAGCATTGGAGCAACCAACTTTGGCTAAAGCCTAGAGTAACTGACAGACCATTTTCAGAGGAAGGAAAGTTTTCAAAACTGTCTTATTCTGTCTTGGCAAGATCTGACAGTCTTTTTTTCTTGTATCCTGCTTGTCCTGTCCGAACATCATACATTTTGTCAGTGGTCAATCATGGGCAGTTCTTTGCCCAAAGGCCAGTTTTGCCAAGAAGAAAACAAGCTTCAAGTGGAGTGTCTTTGGTGATCAACATTCTCTCGGGAATAGATCAGTACTGTCAGGAGCAATTGTGTCTCATGTCAGCAGAACCCGAAGTTATTTAAATGCCATATTCTACAGCTCTTTGAAGTGGTTGAAGATTACCTATCTATGCAGAATACAATCTCTAAGTATCTAAAGAACCTGATTAGTCTAACTATAAGTATGACAAACATGGATGACTATTGACCTATGAATCTTAATACCTATATAACTTAAAAACTAAGACTTCATATTATAATATTAAACAATCTTTAAACAACTGTGCAACAATTGAGGACAATGATCTCAAAATGTTAATAATGTATAAGTATCTTGATCAGAAGTAGAAATGTATATTACAATATGATAAATATATCCTAAAATTGTATCAATATACAAAGTGTCTTAAGCAGAGGTAGAAGCATGCATGCATTCAATATGACAAAATAACTTTGCCTAGGTATACAGATATTGTAGACAAAAGTAGGAACATATTCAATATAATTTAAGTTTGTATCCATATACAAGAAATCTATACCTGTGTAAATTACCTATAAATAATAGCTCACAAATGCTCACTCCATTACTCACTGTTGTTATTAGTGTGAGTAAGCACACACTAATCTATTATCCTGTCCAATTTCCTTTTTTTAAAAGAGATCTCTGAGTTTACCTAATTTTCCTCCGACCCCTAACCCTATAACAATTATAATCAACCCCTACATGATGTCCCTAACCCTGAGGACAAACTTTGTTGGGAGAGGTGATATCATCTTCTAGAATTACTTCCAGCTGTCATGGGGGCAATGTTCTTTCTATAGGATCCTGTAAAAATACAATGATGGTTAAGTTCCAGGATTCCTGTCTTACCATTTACTAATTGCAGATAGTCTCTGAGTATTTGGTAGGGTTATTACGAGGTTCCTATTTGGAGTTCTGGCCAGAACGCTGTAAAAAAAAAAATGTACCATTTCACCTAAACAAGCTGGAACCATCTTGAGCAGCTGGTACCCAAAACAGGTCTTTTAGTAGTGCTATCAGCATCATGACATCATGTCAACCAAGTGGAGTTGTTGTGGGGCCCATCTTTTTTCTGGAAACTTAAAAGATTACTGCAGGAAAATTCATTGTTCATTGTGGAAAACTTAAACATTATTTATACAAACATATATATTCAATGAAAGGTACAATAGAGACAAAAATAGGTATGAGGAAAAGTAGAATTTTTTCTAAATTGTTTTTTCTTTCTGTCCCATATCATGGCTCCTGACATGAGACAGAAACTGTGAATTTTTATTTTAACAGCATGCTTGGATTTAAAGAAGAACACAGCCAGTGTCCAACTCCAAAGCCAGCTTTGATTTTTAAGTGAGTCATGATTATTATTTTATTTAGTATTTAGAGATTCTTACCCTTAGATTACATGTCCTCACAAGTGATAATTCTCTTTGCTTGGTGATCCTATCTGGATAATTGTTTTTTTCCTCTTTAGGCATCTAGATGTCCAGGGTCTCTTGACTTTCTGAAGATGAGTATTTTCCTGCAAAGACAAGAACAGAACCCTGCCCCAACCCTTAAGAGGTTTCCTTACCACCTGTGTGGGTTGTCACCTCTGTGGATGAGTTGTCATTTCTTTCTCAAGAGATTCCTCTTTTTCAAACCGAATCTTTATTAGTTTTGATTGTTTCCATAACTTCTCTTCTCTTGTTGAAACAAGAGCAAAATCCTTTCCCCAACATAGCACATCTCCTGGCTTCCATTGTGAGGTCAACACATCCTTGAAATACACCAGCTGATTTAATTCAGAAGACTTTTCTATTATCCAATGTCTCTCTGCTGCTGTTGTCCCTTTCTCATTAGTGTTAAGAAAATTCAAGGTTAATAAAGTATTGTGTAATCTATTTTTGGGGTATTTTGCATCCCTTTCTGTTTGTTTAATATATCCTTTATAGTTCAATTTGATCTTTCTATAACTGCCTGACCTGTAGGATTGTGTGATATACCTGTAATATGCTTTATATTATAATAAAAAACTGTTTCATTTTCTTTTTTTAAATATTTATTTATTTATTTATTATGTATACAATATTCTGTCAGTGTATGTGCCCGCAGACCAGAAAAGGGCACAGATCTCATTACAGATGGTTGTGAGCCACCATGTGGTTGCTGGGAATTGAACTCAGGACCTTTGGAAGAGCAGGCAATGCTCTTAACCTCTGAGCCATCTCTCCAGCCCCTGTTTCATTTTCTTAGAAACATGTGCTGGACCATTATCTGTCTTTAATTCTTGCTATAATAATGATAGCCATAACTTCTAATAAATGTGTGATTGCCGAATCAGCCTTTTCTAAGCTTAAAGCAGTTTCCCATTGAAAACCTGGATAAGTGTCAGTGGTGTGGTGTACATATTTTAATTCTCCAAATTCTGTAAAGTGGAACACATCTGTCTGCTAGATTTCATTCCTTTGAGTACCCTTTGGGTTAATCCCTGCAGGTAGCAGTGTTTGGTTATAGAAAGAGCAAATAGGGCATCGCTTTATAATCTCCTTAGCTTGTTGTCATGTTATAGAAAACTCTTTCTTTAAGCCTTTGCTATTGACATGATGTTTCTTATGGAATTCTGAGGCCTTCAACACATTTCCAATCAGTAATCGATTCATTTATGCATTACCTTATGCTACCTGGCAGACCCATATGGGATCAGATGTGTGTTATGTGTATAGGACAAAGCCTATTCCTGATTTCATCTTGAACTTGTATGAATAATGAAATCAATTCTGTATCATCTTGTATAAATTTAGCGGTTTCAATATGCAAAACAACACTTTCTGCACATTGTGAATCAGTGACTATATTAAGAGGTTCTATAAAATCCTTTAGTATCATGAGAATAGCATATAATTCTGCCTTACTTAAGTCTTCTGATTTGTAACCTGCCTTCCCTGATTATTTGAGTCAGTATTTATTTGCTCCAGTTATTGGTGTGTCCCATACAATGCAGGGAAGGATCCAAGTAGTTCTCTTTACAAGGTTAATTCTATCACTTTTGGGATGATTGTTCTTAATCTCTCCTAAAAAATTAGCACAAGCTCTTTGCCAAGGTTCATTGTCTTCCCATAATTTTTTAATTTCATCAGAAATAAAAGGCACTATAATCTCTGATAGTTGACGAGGTCTCAGTTTTCCTTTTATAATCATTCAGAGACTTTCCACATAAGTTTTTAATTTTTTACTTGGTTTATGTGGTAAAAATGTCCATTCTAAGATATCTTCCCTTTGCATTAAAATTCCTGTAGTGGAAATTCTGGAAAGCAATATGACCAAAATGCAATTAAGATTTTGATTCACCCCATCCCCATGTGCCCTCTGTAATTTTTCTTCAACAACAATCAATTCCTTTTCCTCTTTAGCTGTTAATTCTCTGGGACTGTTTAAGTCTTTATCACCATCTAAGGTTTTGTTTAATGAACTATTAGATCAGGTGTTATCCCAACAGCCAGTTGTAGACTGGAAATGTCTCCCAACAATCTTTGAAATTCATTAAGAGTCCGCAATTGGTCTCCCTTAATTTGTACCTTTTGTGTTCCAATTTTCTATAAACTTATTTCATAACCTAGGTAATTGACAGAATCTCCTCTCTGTATCTTTTCAGGAACAATTTGTAGTCCCTATTTTGACAAAACTTTCTTTACTTCTTCAAACATTCTTTCTAAAGTATCTATGTTTGACTGAGATAGCAAAATGTCATCCAAGTAATGGTAAAATACAGATTTAGGAATTTTTTTACATATTATTTCCAATGACTGACTTACAAAGTATTGGCATAGGGTGGGGCTATTCAGCGTTTTTTGTGGAAGGATGGTCCACTGGTATCTCCTAGTAGGCTGAGAATTAATATAAGTAGGCACTGTGAAGGCAAAGTTTTCTCTGTCCTTTTTTTATAAAGGTATAATGAAGAAACAATCTTTAAAATCAATGACTATAAGGCCATCCTTTTGTAATAGAGAAGGCAGAGGAATTCTAGATTGTAGGGGGCCCATAGGTTGAATTACCTTGTTGACAGCTCTGTCACCATTCTCCATTTACCAGATTTCTTTTTAACAAGAAATACAGGAGAATTCCAAGGACTGGTTAATTCTTCAATATGGTGAGCTTCTAGTTGCTCCTGTACCAGCTGTTCTAAAGCCTGCAGTTTGTCTTCTGTTAATGGCCACTGTTTAACCCATATTGGTTTCTCAGTTAGCCATTTTAAAGGTAGGGCTGTTGGTACCTCTAAACGTTTGCTAGTTGCTTTGTGTTCTTGTACAGTCTAAATGGCTGGTGACCTTTGTGCATAGTACCTTATAATGTCCTTCCCACAATTATGAGTTTCTGAAACTGCAGGAATGTTAATCTGTGTATTCCATTGCCGCAGCAGGTCACAACCCCATAAATTCACTGCAATATTAGCCATGTACGGCCTCAGCTTTCCTTTCTGTCCTTCTGGCCCTATGCATTCAATACACCTTGTGCTTTATTTCATTTGAGATTGGATTCCAATTCCTAGTAACTAAACATGTGCCTCTTGAAGAGGCCAATTTGGATACCAAGATTCAGTAGTATGATACTCATGTCCTCACTGTGTCTATCAAACCAACATTTACAATGTCATTTTTATGCACTCTTAGCTTTGGTCTTTGATCGTTTTTAGAAGTCTACCAGAATATATGTTTCCTATTTCCTATTAGAATTTTTTATTTATCCTCCATGTTTATTCCATCATCCATAAAAGTATAGTCTTTTACAGAAGGCTCTGGACTTTTTAATTTTCCTGGTGAGACGTGTCCTCCACAGTGACTGAGAATGACTGGACCATTTTTGACTTGGAGGCCTGTGAGAGGGCCCCCAAGGAGTTTCCTGATGGTATTGCGTTGCTTTCTCTGTCTTTTGTTGATCTGCATTCATTGGTCCAATGTCTGCCTTTGCCACACCTTTTACATATACCTGAAGACTGAGTCTTCCTAGTCTTGCCATTCCCAGGGGAGACATTATTCCTAGGAGTTCCTTGTCTACAATCTTTTTTCAGTTGTCATATTCTACCACAATGAAAACATTTGGTTTGTTTGTTTGGTTTTGGTTTTTCGAGACGGGGTTTCTCTGTGGCTTTGGAGCCTGTCCTGGAACTAGCTCTGTAGACTAGGCTGGTCTCAAACTCACAGAGATCCTCCTGCCTCTGCCTCCCGAGTTCTGGGATTAAAGGCGTGTGCCACCATCGCCCAGCATAAACATTTGGTATTTTGATATCTCCTCATACCTTTGGAAATTGCTTCTCCCACCCAAGATTCAGTATTATAGTCAAATGTCTTAATGTTCATTGTATGCAGGATCCATTCATCCATTGGTGCTGATCTAACCTTTAAAGGCCCAAGTATCTTTTTGAATTCTAAGTTGGCATTTTCAAAAGCCAGAGATTCAATAAGTATTCATCTAGCATCTGGGTCTGTTGCTCCTTTTTTTTTTTTTTGTACAACCTTAGTTAATCTTTGTAAAATGTCACTAAAGGGTTCTCTCTGGCCCTGTTTAACCCTGGTATATGATTCCATTAGTTTTCCTATTCTTGAATCCTGTCTCAAGCATTTAAGACTGCTTTGTGGCATAGGGACAAGATTTGTTCATCGTAAAGAGCTTGATCCTGTGGGTCAGCATAAGTGCCCTCACCAAGAACTTGATCTTGGGAAGTCTCAAGCCCTTTTGCTTTTCCCTGTTGTTCTAAAATTTTAGCCTTTTTCTTTAACTAACATTTAAACATCAGTTGAGGCCCATCGTCCAGGACTGTTGAAACTAATTGAAGCCAGTCGTATGGCATAGTTTTAATGCTAGAAGCCCTTGTCTTTACCATCTACCTAATAAATGTGGAATTAAGCTGTAAGTTACTATTGCTTGCTTAATTTTTTTTCGATCATTCATTCCTATAGGTATCCATCTACCTTCTTTGGATACTTTTGGGCCTTTAGAACTTGATGCTTTGTCAGAGTAGATTACATGGTAGGAAGCTAAAACCCTGGCTGGGTAAGTCATTTCTAACAGCTACTAGTGATGTTAAATCCTGTCCTTGTACCTTCTTTCCCTGCTCATCAGCTCCAATAATTTCCTCAATCATTTCAAATCTTTATTTTTTAAAAAGCCGAATCTCCTGGCCTGTATATATCTCTAATGATTTCATTGAGGCACCTAGCCTCTGGTCCTCATTCTGCATGTGTGAATCCAAGGTCTGAAGTTTTTCCTTTAAATATAACATCTCATCCTTGGACATTATTTAGATAGTGTGCATATTGTCTCCTGGAGAGATATTCTATCTGCTAACCTATCATAACTTTTAAACAAATTTTGATTGTCAAATTCAACAGTCTGAATTCTTTCAGAGAATTTTTCAGTATCTTTTGCCATGGATTCAATTTTGTCTGTCAAATTATTGTTACCCTTTTCAATAATATTAATTTTTTTAGGTAACTTTTGATTTTTGATGGTATCAATCCTGTCAGCTAGCTGTTCATTATTAGTCTATAAAGACCGTATCATTTCTAAAAGTGCCTCATTCTTGGCTCTGTTATCAAACCATTTTCTTTTTTTTTAATTTATTTATTTATTGTATATACACTTTCCAGGATACAGTGCCAGATCTCATTACAGATGGTTGTGAGCCACATGTGGTTGCTGGGAATTGAACTCAGGACCTCTGGAAGAGCAGCCAGTGCTCTTAACCTCTGAGCCATCTCTCCAGCCCTCAAACCATTTTCTTAAGGATATAATATGAAGAAAAAAACTTAGTCCCAATATCCAATAAATGGATGTATCACAATAACCATATAAGCCTTGCAAAATGCAATCCGTAGTATTAGCAAAAAAGTTACTAAAATTTTTCATGGTAATGTTGTCTGCCATTATACAACTTTCATGTTTTTTGATTTATTAATTACCTGTTATGAGGTCTGGTAATTGTTTTAGATATTATATTCTTTATTGTCCAGCAGGTGTCAGGTGTCGTGGTTGCAGAGTCCTGACTAGCAGCGCAACCTGGTGCCATAAACAGTCCTGAGCTTTGCTTTTTTTTTTTTTTGCCTTGGTACTGGTTAAATGCTGAGAAATATGCTTTGTTTGACAAATTAAAAGCAATTAAATCAATTTTGTACACAGAGCAAGAAACCCAGAACTCAAAAGTAGGGAGCACAAACTGGAAGCTGTGCAAGTTGCCATGTGGCAGGGAATATGATAGTGGGGAAGGGGAAATTTCTATGTTGCTGCATGCTTTTAGCTCTGTTGTGGTGGGGGTTTTACAAAATACCGCTTAGGTAAAAGCAAGACAGGTGGCCGGGGGGTGGGAGATTTTCTGGGCTGTGGACGGTTAGGTCTTTAAGCTGGTCCACCCAGTAGGTGTGGAGTTCGGATCCACATGGGCTCCAGATGAAGGAGGATGCTTAAAAGAAATCCCACACTAGCTCAGAATTGAGTATAATAGAGGGTTATTTAGGGGTAGACCCACAGATCACACTCCTCTGCTCAAACGGGGAACAGCAGACAAATCCCGCAGCCGGAAGAGAGACCGGCTGCATGCTTTACATTGACATATAGAGTATAAGAGGCCATGCCCAAGTGGGCAGGTAACTTAAAGGCTACTGGCTGTAAGAATTCCTACAGCACCTTACAGCTTGAATTATGTTTGTTCATGTGTCTATCATCCAAAGGATATTGGATCCTAGAAGAAAATATCAAGAATTCATCTACCAATTTTTGTTTGTTTTGAGACAAGTGTAGCCATGTTATTTTGGAACTATGTAGACCATAGTTTGTAGACTGTGTAGGTTAGTTCTTAACATATAGGGATTCACCCGCCTCTGCCTCCTGAGTGCTGAGATTAAAGGTGTGCAGTACCATACCCACCTTCATCTACCAATTTATTTGTTGGCTGCTTTACATACAATACATGATAGCTAAGAATATGCTTGAGCCAAGCAGTGTGGTTTGTGGTGATACTTTGTTTATGCTGTAACAAATAAAGCATACCTGAAGATCAGAGTGCAGAACTAGGCACTAGTTAGCCATAGAGGCCAGGCAGTGGTGGCACACACCTTTAATCCCAGCATTTGGGAGGGAGAGGCAGCTGGATCTCTGTGAGTTCAAGGCTACCCTAGACTACTCAGGATTGATCCAGTCTAAAAGAGAAACAGATCCAGGTGGTGGAGGCTCACATCTTTAATCCCAGTACTTGGGAGTCACATGCTTTTAATCCCAGCACTAGGAAAGTGGAGCCTGGAAGGAGTATGGCTGGGTGGAAAGAGGAGTATAAAGCAGGAGGAGATAGGAGCTCAGAACATTCAGTATGAGGATTCGGTAGAGGTAAAAGGTTTCTCTTGTGGCTGGCTCCTTTACTTTTTTGATCTTTCAGCATTTATCCTGATATCTGACTCCAGGTTTTTATTATTAAGACCAATTAGAATTCTCACTACATCGGTTCATGTCTTTAATCCCAGTGCCCGGGAGGCAGAGGCTAGTGGATCTCTGTGAGTTTGAGGCTAGCCTGATTTACAGGACTAGTTTCAGATCAGCCAGAGTTAAACAGAGACACCATTTCTCAAATAAACCAAAACCATCTTAAATCTCCAGCATGATACAATTGCTGATCTTGGAGTTTATATACTTACTGTCTACTTTGCTGTTCTATCTAAATATCTAATTAGTCTCAAAACAGTATTGCTGTAGCAAATTTATTCTTTCTCTGTTTCAAAACAAACAAAAACACCGTTTCTCCCTAGTCTTTCTTTTTTATTTCAGAATAAATGCTCCCACTGTCTACCTTTTTGTTCAGCCCAGAAGCTGAAGTCATGCTTTCCTTTTCATCTTCTCCATGATAAGGCCATTGGCAAGTTCTGTACATTCCATCTCAAGCGTGATCTCTCAAACCTGACCATGACTCTTCCTCTCTGTCTGATGCTGCTCTAACCCATCTTGCTGCCATCTGTTTTCAGGGCACTGGGTAGTGGTCTCCTTCTGGCTCTGTGCTTCACATTGGACTTCCTCTAGTTTTAGAGCTGAAGTAGCTTTTCATGAGTATCCAAGACCATTGCTTCCTGCCTAATGGGATGTCTCTGACGCTTCCTATTGCAGTTAGAATAAAATGTAATCTTTGCCTTTCTCTTAAGACCACTGTGACCTGTTTGCTCATCCACCCACCTTCTCTGTTCTCTTCTTCATTCTGTAGTAGCCAAATAGGTCTGTTCTCTGGCTCTCAGCTGTCTTTTCTCAAGGAATTTTACATCTCCTAATCTGCTTCTAGCTATTTGCATGACTGATTTTTTTTCTCTGTAGGTCTTATTATTTAGCACTTGAGTGCAGACATGCACATAAAAACACACATACTTTGTTTGCGTGTTTACTTGTAATAATTTATATATCATCATGTCTTTCCAGCTGTGAGAGTAGAGCATCGAGTCTGTCACAGTCACCACTGTGTTAGTATCTGTGGCAGATACTAACAGCATTAGGTGGCAGTTAAGGACTATATTCCCAGTGAATGAATGGGCTTCAGAGATAACATCTTGCAGCAAGGGCAGTCCTAGATGATTCATATACTTCCAGAAAGAGAAATCACATTGTTTTTCAATGAGAGAATGGTAGCTGTCATATCAGAATATTATGCTTAATTCTGGTTCTTCCATTTAGTTTTGATGCTTTAAGACTATCACTTATCTTTCTTTTTTTTTTCTTTTTTTGGCTTTTTCGAGGCAGGGTTTCTCTATAGCTTTGGAGCCTGTCCTGAAACTAGCTCTTGTAGACCAGGCTGGCCTCGAACTCACAGAGATCCGCCTGCCTCTGCCTCATGAGTGCTGGGATTAAAGGTGTGCGCCACCACCGCCTGGCTAGAACTATCACTTATCTTTCTGTGGTACTTTGAATAAGAATGCCTCCCCCAAACCAGGAGTAGGTGGTGCATGCCTTTACTACCAGCACTGAGGGTTGGGGGCAGAGGCAGGTAGTAGATCTCTAAGTTCAAGGCCAACCTGGTCTACAGAGTGAGTACCAGGACAGCTAGGGCTACACAGAGAAACCTGTTTTGAAAAACCAAACACACAAAAAGAATGGGCCCACAATGGACCCATAGATTTGAATAGTTGGTCACAAGGGAGTGGCATTATTAGGTGTGGCTGGGAGAGGCTTTGAGATTTCAAATGCTCAAGCCAGGCTCAGTGTCTTTCTCATTCTGCTGCCTGCCAATCCAGATGTAAAACTCTCAGCTACCTCTCCAAGTCTGCCCACATGCCCCCGTGCTTCCCACTAAGTTGATTGGACTAAATCTCTGAACTGTAATCCAGTCCCAGTTAAATGTTTTCCTTTATAAGAGTTGCTATGGTCATGGTACCATATCCCAGCAATAAAACCCTAAGACACTTTTCTAGGAGTGAGTCACCCCCCTATTTTTAGTACAGAAATAACACATACCATATTTGTGTTCTATGAAGAATAGATAAGCCAGGCAGTGGCGCATGCCTTTAATCCCAGCACTCAGGAGGCAGAGACAGGCGGATCTTTGCAAGTTCGAGGCCAGCCTGGTCTACAAGAGCTAGTTTCAGGACAGGCTCCAAAGCTACAGAGAAACCCTGTCTCGAAAAACAAAAACAAACAAAATAAAAATAATAGATAAAATAACTTAGAAAGGTCTCGGATGTAGCCGACACTCCAGTAACATTAGGTTGTGCTTTTGTACATTCTGGAAATTCATTTCCTACTCAGGGCTGACTTTGGACTTTGTGTTTTTTGTTTGTTTGTTTGTTTTTGAGTGAAGGTTTCTTAGTGATCTGCCTACCTCTGCCTCCTGAGTGCTGGGAGGAAAGGTGTGTACCACCACATCTGGCTGTCAAGGCTGAGACAGGATTTCTCTCTGTGTATACCTAGCTGTCATAGAACTCACTCTGTAGACCAGGCTGGCCATGAACACACAGAGATGTACCACCACCACCCAGCTTCAGGGCTGACTCTGACTCTTAAACACCAGGTATCTGAAAGTACCTCTTTTTGTTTGTTTGTTTTTGTTTTGTTTTGTTTTGTTTTGTTGAGTAAAAAAAAAAAAAACTGTAAGTGCCCTGGTTGTCCTGAAACTCACTTTGTAGACTAGGCTGGCCTTGAACTAACAGAACTCTGCTTCCTGGATGCTAGAAATAAAGGCATTTGCACCAGTCCCTGCTTAAAATCAGTAATTTTTAAAACATTTTTTAGATTATTTTATTTCATATGTATGTTTCCTTGCCTGCATGTATATCCGTCTTAGTTACTTTCTACTGCCCTGATAAAGTGCCATAACCAAAACAATTTATTGTTTTAGAGCATAGTTTTAGAGAGTGAGTCCATGACCATCATGGTAGGGAGGGTGGCGGCAGGCAGGCATGGCTCAGGATCAATAGTTGAGAGCTTATATCCTTACCTATAAGTAGGAAGCGAGTGGGAGTTGAGAGGGGCAGAGAGGATAATTGGGAATGGTGTGGTTTTTGGAAACCTCAAAGCCTGTTCTCAGTGACACAGCCTCCTCCAGCAAGGCCATTCCTCTTCATATTTCCCAAATAGTTCTATCAACTGGCAACCAAACTTTCAGTATATGAACCTTTGAGGTCCATTCTCATTCAAACCACAACAATGTCTGTGCACCACATGTGTTCCTAACGCCCTCAGAGGTCAAAAGAGGGCCTCAGATCCCATGCAGCTGGAGTTACAAGTGGTTATGAACCACAGAATTGGGAATCTTCTGGACTCTCTGCAAGAGCAGCAAGTACTCTTACCGCTTAACCATCTCCCAGCTCTGTAAAATCAGTATTTCCAAATTTGGTTAGGCTTATAGTTTGTTTCTGTTATATAAAATTAAAATCAGTATTAATAAAATTGTACAAGTCATAACAATTCTAATTCTGCTTGGGGAACAAATGAAAACAGCAAGTTCAGTGTCACTTAGTGACAGTGGTGGTCCTCAGTGGAGTCTTGACACACTAAACCAGTTTTTGTGCTTTGTAGTAATGCTTCTGCACTCCTCTTTCCTCTAGTTCCTAGACTTTCTCCATCCTCTCCTTGACTTGACTAGTGGCTGCTAGAGGTATTACTATTTATTGGCTGACACGAAGCTTCGGTCTTGCTAACAGCCCATAATGTTTACATCTTATAGAGTAGCAGAGGTCAAGAGAAGTTATAAAGGGATTTTACCGGCAGATCGTCACTAAAAGGCCTTATAGAGTGACTTCTGCTCCAACAGCTGTGCTTCTGTGTATTAGCTCTGAAGGCTTAAGAGAAGTTTAGCAGAGCTTTTTGCTATGTGGAACTTTTAAAGTTCCCTTCTTTCTCATTCCATATCTAGCTATTTAAAGATGGAGTGGCTGTTCGGGTGGTTCAGTGGTTAAATTTCTGGTTGCTTTTCCAGAGGACCCAAGTTCAATTTCTAGCATCCACATGGTAGCTCACAACCATTTGTAACTCCATTTCCAGGGGACCTAATGCTCTCATGTGGACTCTGTGAGCACCAGGCACACATGTGGTACACAGACATACATGCAGAAAATACACCCATAAAGCCAGGCGGTGGTGGTGCACACCTTTAATCCCAGCACTCGGGAGGCAGAGGCAGGTGGATCTCTGTGAGTTCGAGGCCAGCTTGGTCTACAAGAGCTAGTTCCGGGACAGGCACCAAAGCTACAGAGAAACCCTGTCTCGAAAAACCAGAAAGAAAGAAAGAAAGAAAGAAAGAAAGAAAGAAAGAAAGAAAGAAAGAAAGAAAGAAAGAAAGAAAAGAAAATACACCCATACACATAAGATAAAAATAAATCTCAAGACAGACAAACCTGGGCCTATAAGGGAGATGGGCACTTGTCCTGCTTAAATGTGATATTCAACAAGACTTATAATGACCTTGTTTTTTTAATTGCCTATGGTTTTATACTCCATTTTTATTCTGATTTTTCAAACACATAAACAGCCAGCTTTAACATAGCCATAATCATTATTTACTCCTGCGGTGCCTATCAAACCTTCTCTTCCCTAACCTGAAGTCTCTATGGGGTGGGTAGGGAGCCACAATTATATTGTGTGCTGCTGCCCAGGGCCATCCTGACCACTTGTTGAGTTTCAGTGGTAGGAACTTCAAAGTGAAATTTCTTTAGCCTTCCCTGTGCTTCTTTTATTGTGGGTACCAAAATGACACTGTTATTGTCATCTCTGAAATGAAGGGACAGATGGAAAGTAACTAGCTGTGCATGTTTGTGATGTTTTCTTTCACTTTGGGGGCTGTAGAAACATTTCTAATGGCTTGTAGTAGTATAGTATCATATTTCCAAAGTGGAATTATCTTTCTTATGTTAAGTAATATATAAGTCATATGTAAGTTCTCTTGGGGGACATCACGTCTCCCAGGCCTTGGGTGTCCTGGCTCGTGGTGCCTACAGTAACCAATATGGAGCCTTGCTTGTGGTGTCGGCTCCTTTAGTCACCACCTTCCTGGGTTCTCTCAGTGTCCAGTGTCTCTCGCACAGTACTATTTATACTTGATGAGCCTTCTTACCTCCTATTTTGGTTTCTCATTTTCTCTTCCCCTTTTCTTCAATATACTCCCACCCCTTTATTTTGAGAGGAGCAGTTCAGTGCTGCAGATCCAGTCAGGGTCTTGTGCAGGCCCAGCCCGCACTGTGTCACTGAGCTTCACTTTTAGCCCTGGAATATAGCACAGGCTGGCCCTGAACTGAAGATCCTCCTTTATTATCATTATTATGCTTTTGGAGGCGTGTTCACCTGCAGGAAGGGTGCATGAGAGAATGTGGATGACACTAGGATTTGATGTTGCCAACCTAGAGCTTTGGCTGTGTGCGTCGTTCACCCAAGAATCATCGCAGCTATCAGCCTTTGACATTCCCAGCTGCCTTGGGTTTTCTGTTGCTGTGATGAAGCACTGTGGGGGCCAGGCTCTACTCCCATAAGCCACTAATTATGAAAATGCTCTGCAGGCTTGCCTACAGCCCGATCTTATGGAGGCCTTTTCTTAACTGAGGTTTCTTCCTCTCAGGTGGCTTTAGCTTGTGCCAAGTTAACATAAAACTAGTTGGTACATCAGCTAAATTTGCTTTATCTTAAGCTTAGGTTTCAACCTAAATAAAACGACTCCAGGTTGGCCTTGGTGGCACACTCCTGTAACCCTAACTAAGAGCTAGGGAAGTAGAGAGCAGAAAGATCAAAAGTAAATTTAAGGTCTTCCTCAGGTATATAGTTTCAGGCCAGCCTGGACTACAGGAGATCTGTCTCCAATAAATGAAACCCCAAAATAGCTTTTTAAGTTTATCTTGTATTAAGTGATATAAATTCCATCAGTATTTTCTGCTTCTGAAGAATGTTGATCACCACCTATCATGGGGAGTTGGTAAGTCAGTGGAGACTAGACATTGCTTTTCTGTGTTCAGATTTCACCCAGCTGAATTCAATACTAATTTTATAGAGTATGTCCATTTGCAAGTTGAGTACTATTTGTCTATGCTTTCAACTATTACAAAAGTGGCATCCATATGTAAGTCTTTATCATGAGTTTTGTAGGGCTTGTACACCTGAGACCCAATACTTAATTAACCCTCCAGCCCTAATTCACTGTCTTACAAAACAATGGAGTCTTTATAACCAAAGGACACAGAGTGCCTAACATTGAGTACAGTAGTCATGATTCACTAAATCACAGTATACTTTTCCTTTCCCCTCCAGAGAAAACTTTAGATATAAGTCAGAACTGTACCTTAAACAAAAGGAAAGATGATTTTGATCTTGAATAGAAATAGACTAAGTGGGGCATGGTGATAGACTCTATAATCCCAGCTCTTGGGAGGCTGTCAAGAAAGACTGAGTACAAGGTCAGCCGGGGCAACAAAGCATCCATGCCTGAAAATGAAAAGTTAATTGTGATAAGTACCTTAGTTTCTGATCTTTCTGGAAGTGTGGTTAGCTATCATGATTTGATTTCATTCTTACAACTTTTCCAAAGTTGACGCAGTCTTTGGTATAGAATTGCCTTGATAGAGTTTGAAGCAACTTCAAAGATCTTGTAGTTATTTTCCCATTTAATGTAACGTTCCCTTTCAGAACTACCCTAGAAGTTTACTTTCTAGCCTTACCAAAAATGCTTCAATAGAACACAAATTCTTTATCTTTTTAACTTTTTTCCCTTAGATTTGTTTTATGTGTGTGAATATTGTGCCTGCATGTGTGCATTTATACCATGTGTGTGCCCTGATGCCTGTGGAGCTCAGAAGAGAGCTTCAGATCTCTTGGAACTGAGCTAGAATGGTTGTGAGTGCCATGCAGAAAGCAGCTGGGCGCTGACCTTGAGACTGACATAGGTGCTCTGCCACCAAGCCTTCTCTCCATCCAGTCCGGTCCTCCCTCTCTTCCTCTCCCACCCCCTTCCTCCCTCCCTTCCTTCCTCCCACTGTTAACCCTGGAAGTCCTGGAATTTGCTGTGTAGATCAACCTGACCTCAAACTCACAGAGACCTGCCTGCCTGTCTCCCAAGTTCTGGGATTACAGGCATTTGCCACCATGCCCAGCTTCCAAACTGTTACTTTTTAAGGAGATCCATTCCACAGTGAGGGCCCTCACTGCCCTCATTGTTAGAAAATTTTGTGTACAGCTGTGTAGTGATGAGGCAAGCAGGCCTGCTTTTCATCTCTCCTGGCTTCTGCACGGCTAGCTTAGCCCCAGAATAATTACATGGAAACTATTCATTTAAACACTGCCTGGCCCATTAGTTTCAGCATCTTATTGGCTAATTCTCACACCTTGATTAACCCATTTCTAATAATCTGTGTAGCACCACGAGGTGGTGGCTTACTGGGAAAGATTCAGCATGTCTGACCTGGTGGCTGGCTCCATGGTGTCTGCCTGACTCTGGTTCTTTCTCCCAGCATCCTGTTCTGTCTACTCCGCCTATCTAAGCTGCTGTCCTATCAAAAGCCAAGGCAGTTTCTTTATTAACCAATGAAAGCAACACATAGACAGATGACCCTCCTACATAATTTCCCCTTTTTCTGTTTAAACAAAAAAGAAAGGCTGTCACTTTAATATAGTAAAATTACATATAACAAAACAGTTATCAAGCAAGAATTACAGTTACAATATTTATATCCATTTTTATCTTTATCATAATAATGGAAAACTATAACTAACCATTCTTCAACTCCATCAAAGACTCCAGAAGGATATAATATTACCTAAGTAAACAAGAAGTAGAAATGACAGAGACATCTCGCTGCCTGGACAGTCACCCAAAGTTCCTCTGTACCGTTGGGCATCCATGTTCGGCCTACAGGCCCATAGTATCCAGCAGACATTTCCATGAAGCAGGAAATTTCAAAGACAGTTCAGTCACTATCTGCTGTGTCCTGCAGAATGTCTCGCAGACTCTTTCATGAATCAGGAACCCCGAAAGATAGTCTCACCTTTAGGCAAGTTCAGCAGTCCTCTCTCTGAGGGTTCTCTGTGTCCAGTTTATGCAACAGTCCAGGCAAGAGCAGTTTCTTGCTCAAATGGCTAACCAACTCCATAAGGAGCCTCTTCAATGCCCATCTTCCTCTTGAAGTAGCTGGTGCTGCCAGGAGCAGACGTGTCTTATTGTCATGAAAACCCTAAGTTATTAAAACATTAAATGCGCCGGGCGGTGGTGGCGCACGCCTTTAATCCCAGCACTCGAGAGACAGAGGCAGGCGGATCTCTGGGAGTTCGAGGCCAGCCTGGTCTACAAGAGCTAGTTCCGGGACAGGCACCAAAGCTACAGAGAAACCCTGTCTCGAAAAACAAAACAAAGCCGGGCGATGGTGGCGCACGCCTTTAATCCCAGCACTTGGGAGGCAGAGGCAGGCGGATCTCTGTGAGTTCGAGACCAGCCTGGTCTACAGAGCTAGTTCCAGGACAGGCTCCAAAGCCACAGAGAAACCCTGTCTCGAAAAACCAAAAAAAAAAAAAAAAAAAAAGAAAAACAAAACAAAAAAAATTAAATGCCATATTCTGCAGTCTTTGAAAGATATGAAGAATGTCTATCTAACTGAAATATATCTCTGTATATCTAGAAAATCTAACATGACTACAAAGCCTAACTATTATCGATGATTATCCATTAACAACCTGTATTTCCTAATTATACATTACATTTTTAAATGAACTATACAATCACGATAACTTAATATCAGAAATACATATACATATAACAAAATTGACCTTAAAATCCATACCAATGCAAATTATTCATATCTATATCATATCCCCCTTTAAATATAAAAGAACATTTATAAACAATATTTGGGAATATGGACGTAGTTATTTCTCTCCAAACTGCTTCGTGCTGAATGGGGGTGCTGTTATTTAGGTCTTTCATGGTGTAACCTGTCTGCAAGGTTCATCTCGGCAGCCGAGCGAAGTAATTTTCTTTTTTCTTTTTCTTTTTTTTTTTTTTTTTTTTTTTTGGTTTTTCGAGACAGGGTTTCTCTGTGGCTTTGGAGCGTGTCCTGGAACTAGCTCTGTAGACCAGGCTGGTCTCGAACTCACAGAGATCCGCCTGCCTCTGCCTCCCAAGTGCTGGGATTAAAGGCGTGCGCCACCACCGCCCCACTTAAAATTTTTGAAGGGTGTGTTAGTTTGGTTGTTCTGGTGGTACAAGTCTTTAATCCCAGCACTGGGAGGCAGGGACAGGTGGATCTCTGTGAGTTCAAGGCCAGCCTGGTCTACAAGAGCTAGTTCCAGGACAGGCTTCAAAGCTACAGAAAAATCCTGTCTCCAAAAAATAAATAATAAAAGAAAAAAGAAAGGAAAAGGGAATCAAGCTGGCTTTCATGGGACACTATTTCTCTCTCACAATCAGCTCTGGATGCTTGGAGTGGTTCTTAAACCATGCCCAAGGTCTTACACCGTGCCCTCTTACATCTTAGCCTTCTTTACTGGGGGTGGGGGGAGACCCATTGGTGGTGTTTATATCTTAATGTCATCACTGAGATAACAAAATTAATCGCACCAAAGCTGAACCTGCCTCTGCTGCTGCTGTAAGATGTGAGGGTGCCCCATTATTCACAGATAAATGTGGATCAGTCTTTCGGAGAAGGAAGGGAAAAGAGGCTGCTCTTCCTCAGGCAGCATTTCAAAACTGCAGTCAGGTGGTGCTGCTGTTAATGGAGAGTGGCCCTCTGCCCTGGAGCTGTGTTAGATTATAAAGGCTTGCAATTGGATTCCCTTCCTGTCATCAATCTGACCTTATCAGTTAACTCTGCTTGTAATGGACCGTTGGCTTCAAAAGACTTTGGGTTACTCATGGCCTGACTTCTCTTGTCCTTCTCTGGATTATTTTCATTTTTCTCAGGTAGAGCTTTCCTGTCAAGCACTTTGGAGCAGTTGGTGGCCCAGAGAGTTTGTTTTGTAGCAGGTGCCCTGTGTGTGCTTGGCTGAGTTGGACCTGGTTGCTTCTGAGCCCTCTTGTTTAGTGCTTGCTATTTCCCTTCCCACAGGCTTATCTTGTTGGACAATAACCCAGGGACATTTACTCTGCTATGATGTATACTCAGTTTGGGAAGCCATTTGTTTTAGTTAAGGGGGAAAGGAAGCAGTTTTGGAAGTTTTGTGAGTGTATCACAATCATTTTAGTGCTGGTTATATGACACAAATGCTTGATTGCAAACTTATAGCACTAGTATGGCAGCATATTGAAATAGTGCCGTCTCCGGGCGCTGTAGCAGCACAAGCCTTTAATCCTAGCAGTGGGGAGGCAGAGGCATGTGGATCTCAGTGAATTCGAGGTCAGCCTGGTCTACAGAGCAAGTCAGATGAAATTTCTATTTAGGAGGATGGAACAAAATGATTGTTCTAGGCTTGATGTCCCTATGCCATGAGGGACATGGGCACAGTCAGCACCCCAGTGCTCTTCTTGATGGCACCTTGGACATCGTCTGGGTGGTTTATGAGGGATCAGACAATCCCGGGCCAGTGAACCTCCTGACTGCATTTGAAACAGAAACCGGGAGGTTCTCAGGCTTTGGGAGGTCAGGGAGTCTGGGCAGTTACTATGACCAGATAAAAGGCCTTTGCTAGTATCAGTAATTTTGTTTTTGGGCTTTTTCATCTCTCCCATGGTACACCTTAAAGGCCGTTGCTGAGACATCTGCCTGTGGGGTTAGGGGTCCTTTCTATAGACGTTTACGTGTGGCTCTACAATCAGGGAAACTGGGAGAGGTGGGTCACAAGGAGCTGGTTTCCGTCTCGGTCTCAGGATGCAGACTGGAATATTGTTAAGAGCCTTTGTGAGGCAGCCTAGAAAGTGAGATGGGCCATTGTGTTTGTCCTGGGTGACCTCTTGGATTTTTTCATAATTTACCTCTTTAAGGGTGGCCAGTCAGGAGGCAAGTCAAAAACTGAACCCTAGCAAGGATGCTCCCTGGGGATATGGTAATTTCATTCAGAGTCTTGTTCAGGGACTGCCTCAGCCCTGACTGGGTGGGCAGCCTGTGCCTGAGAAAGGAGAAAGAGAAACCAGAGAGGCTAGAGGGGAAGAGCAGGGACCGTGGCTGAGGCTTGTTAGTGTGACTGAAAACAGTGGAAGAACCATCTGGTTTGGGCCCCACAGGTTGGAATTGTTTTTCCTTGATTGACTTAATGTCGTGTGGTCACTTTATCACGATGGAGTGAGGCCACATGGCAAAGTCCATCCTTCCCAACCCTAGCAAAAATGATTGTCAGCCAGGTGGTTACCTCCATCCCAGTGGGAGGACAGCAGCTAAGGTGGCAGCGAATCACATGTTTCCTTTAAGTTAACATACGTATAGATTTTTTTTTTTCAGACAGGGTTTCTCTGTAGCTTTGGAGGCTGCCCTGGAACTAGCTCTTGTAGACCAGGCTGGTCTTAAACTCACAGAGATCCGCCTGCCTCTGCCTCCCGAGTGCTGGGATTAAAGGCGTGCGCCACCACCGCTTGGCTATGTATAGATTTTTAACTATCATTCTTGGTGTTATGAGTTTTAAATTAACCCATTTGTTACAGATTTTACAGGGTTTTCATCAAACCCAATATGCTTATAAGTCTTGAGGTACAAAAAGCTTACACAATGGTTCTACAAATCTTGAGATAAAATTTATACTTTAACAAAATTTTTAGAGTTAAACCAAAACCAAAAGGGTATGAGATGAGTAACAATGGTACCTATTGGGAATAGTCTGTCCCTTTATTTTGTTTTGCTCTCCTTTCTCAGTCACACAGCAGGTGACTCACCTGAAATGGGACAAAGATGTTGGAAAAAATAAAAACCTTTCCACAAGTATGCTTGGGTCTAGAGGAGGGGGAGTCATACCCTAACTCTAGAGCCAGATTTTAACTCAAGTGGGACAGCATAAAAACAATGTTCTAATGCCACTCATACCTAAAAGACACCTGAATCTCTGTAAAACTTAATCTAGTAAGGTAACTACAAAAAAGAAGAAGAAGAAGAAGAAGAAGAAGAAGAAGAAGAAGAAGAAGAAGAAGAAGAAGAAGAAGAAGAAGAAGAAGAAGAAGGAAAGAAAGAAAGAAAGAAAGAAAGAAAGAAAGAAAGAAAGAAAGAAAGAAAGAAAAGAAAGCTTAGAGGTGAAATTTTTGAGTCTGGCTGTAGACAAAGGATGCTTCAGGAGGGAGCTGAGAAAAGCACCAAGCAGTGAAGAAAGAGTTTGTGCAGGGTGTGTGCATGTTGCTGCTGGCCTGCACCTTTGCTCTCTCCCCCTCCTGCTAGGTCTTGCTTCTCTCTCCCACTTCACAACAAACTTACAGATCCATCTATGATAACTTAAAAGGTAGAACATTTATGTGTTGGAATAGGACTAGACAAAGACAGGGCTTAAAGCAGAGAAATAGGAAATGGGAAAATCTCTGTCCATTTCTCCAATCACTCACAGTATTGTAAATGTCCCAAATAATATTAGGATCTAAGGTGCCATTAGGTGGCCCTGTGGATTGATTATCTAAAGGGTACTGAAGCCAAATTTGATTGCAAAAGTGAATAAATTTAGTGCCCTTCAGGTGGGGTTTTCTTTTTTTTTTATTAATTTATTATGTATGAAATATTCTGCCTGCATGTCTGCCCACCAGAAGAGGGCACCAGATCTCATAGATGGTTGTGAGCTACCATGTGGTTGCTGGGAATTGAACTCAGGACTTCTGGGAAGAGCAGCCAGTGCTCTTAACCTCTGAGCCATCTCTCCAACCCCCAGGTGGAGTTTTCTAAAAGGCTTCCTAAGGAGGAATGAGAGGGTATGGAAGACATGTTCCCATAGATGAGAGAAAAAGAAAATGTCACAGCAGCCTGCAGTCATGGGCATACCCAGGACTCAAGGAGGACCCTTGCTCATTGTGGGTCATCACCACACTCAATAGGGGTCAGGGCTTAACCTGGCTAAGCCAACAGAGAGACTGAGTGCCTGGTACCTGGGATTCTATTGAGGCGAGAAGACAAGAAAAAAAGTGAGCTCCTGGTTCTCCTCCATAGGAAAGCATTGGAGAATAGGGTCACAAAGGCCATGAGGGCCTAAGGGAGCTGTGGGCTTATGGACAGTGCTAGGGGGAAGGTGGGAGAAGAGGGCAGGAAGAGGCACAGTAGCCTGGTTTGGCCTAAGGAAACTGCAGGATTGCAGCTCCAAAGTAGGTGGATGGGGTCAGGTGAAGAGGTAGTTTAGGTAGACTTAAAGACCATGGCTGGCGTACCTTCACCTTCAAGAGTACTAGAGGGGTGCCGGTCACTCAAGGGTCACTTCCTTAGACTCAGGGAAACGATTACTCTGACCAAAGGAGAAACTTACCCAATTGCTGCTGGTGGATGGGGTACTGAGTGATCAGTGAGCCAGAAGGTGAGTCTGTTGGGGGTGGACTAGAGATGAGGGGTAGGGTCCCAGTGCAGCCCAGACCATGAAGGGAAACACAATCACTAGAAGCTGTCCAAATCATGTCACCAAATATAAGTATTGCAGCTCGGATGAAAAAGTATCCTGGAAGCCAAGGAATACCAGAGTTACACCACACAACAAACCTCACACAAGAGATTTATTAGGAAGGAAAAACCAGGAAGGTGGCTGCCTCTGTTCGAGCAAGAAACAACAACAAACTGAACAGGATAGAGAGCTTATATAGTTTCTTGAGAAGAGGGTGGAACGTTTCAGGGTGGAGATTGTTTGGGATTTCTTGTCCAGAGATTCGGCTTTTCACTCTGTAGGGTGGGGGCAGGGTCCAACAGTTAGGGCAGTTAGAGTATTCTGTGGGTAGAATCTGGCAATTAGAGGTCCTCAGGAAAGGGTCTTAAAAACACCACAGGAGATACGTACTACGTGATTTTAGGGTATATTCAGGCAAATTAATTGCCTACTTAGGAAAAAAAAACAAAACCAACCAGAAAATAAAAACAGAATCCCCAGTATCCTCAGAGGGACGTAGCAGAATCCAGAATTTCACAGTGACTTACCTGCAATGTCCTGTTTTGTTTTGTTTGCTTTGTTTTTGAGACAGGATTTCTCTGTATAGCTTTGGAGCCTGTCCTGGAACTTATTCTGTAGACCAGGCTGCTCTCAAACTCACATAGCTCTGCCTGCCTCTGCCTCCCAAATGCTGGGGTGAAAGGTGTGGGCCACCACCACATGGCTGTAATGTCCTGCTCTGATCTGAAACTATTAGACATGTAGAGAAGCAGAACTCACATGGAGGAAGAAAAGCTATGCAATCTGTAAGAACTAACCAAGTTCCTGTTTTCATCTAAGTGCCTTTGGAATGAAATATTATAAATTGTGCTTAAAGAATTAAAGGAACAACAGACAAGTTTATGCCTGAAATATGGAAATAAAACATGTAGTTAGAGTTGAAGTAAAATAGTAACTGAAGTTTAAAAGTATGCTCATAGATATGCTCAGTAGTAGTATTTTGTAAACAGTTAAAAAAAAACTGGGTACTTGAAGCTAAATTGCTAGAAATTACCCACTGAAAGAAGAGAAGGAAAAACTTAAGAAAAATGTGTGGAACTTCTGGGACATAGTCAAGTGGTGCAATGTAGCTGTGATTGGGATAGAGGAAAAGGGGGGCAAGATTCCTGAAACTCAGTCAGTCTGCTACCTGTGTGCTCTGAATATATTGAGAGACCAGGTCTCAAAAAGTAAGGTGGAGCAGGGCATAATGGCTGTGCCTTTAGTCACAGCTCTTTGAGGCAGAGACAGGGAGCTGTT
This sequence comes from Microtus pennsylvanicus, assembly GCF_037038515.1. Taxonomy (NCBI): domain Eukaryota; kingdom Metazoa; phylum Chordata; class Mammalia; order Rodentia; family Cricetidae; genus Microtus; species Microtus pennsylvanicus. Next base: position 88,366,010 of record NC_134583.1, on the reverse strand, counting down.
TTTGTTTTTGGGTTTTTTTTCTTTTTGGTTTGTTTTGTGGTTTTTTTTTTGTTTTGTTTTGGTTTTTTTTTTTTTTTTTTTGAGACAGGGTTTCTCTGTGGCTTTGGAGCCTGTCCTGGAACTAGCTCTGTAGACCAGGCTGGTCTTGAACTCACAGAGATCTGCCTGCCTCTGCCTCCCGAGTGCTGGGATTAAAGGCGTGCGCCCCCATCGCCCGGCTGTTTTGTGGTTTTTTGTTTTTGTTTTTTGTAGTTTGTTTTTGGTTTTTCGAGACAGGGTTTCTCTTTGTAACAGCCCTAGCTGTCCTGGAACTGGCTCTGTAGGCCAGGCGGACCTTGAATTCACAGAAATTCATCTGCCTCAGCCTCCTGAGTGCTGGGGTTAAAGGCATGTGCCACCACACTTAGTAAGGTGGGATGATTTCAAATTCCATCACAGTTTAGGCTAAATTACTAGCTATACCCAGTCTTCCTGCCCCTTCCATTTGGGGGAGGGGTGGGGCAAGGAAATGGTAGCTAATAGATTAAGGCATTAACCACAGGATCTAATTAGAAAAAGACTTGGTCATGTGCCCAGCTCATCCAGCAACAAAGGGGAAAAATATTCTACATGTGTGATACTGTTTAGAAAGGGGTGATTTAGTGTCCTTTAATCTAAGCTAGTGTTGGATAAAAACGTGGGTTCTATGTTCAGTGAAGTGAAACACATATTTTTTCTTCTTACTGTTTTTGTTTTTTTTAAAAAAAAAATTTATGGGGGCTGGAGAGATGGCTCAGCGGTTAAGAGCATTGCCTGCTCTTCCAAAGGTCCTGAGTTCAATTCCCAGCAACCACATGGTGGTTCACAACCATCTGTAATGGGGTCTGGTGCCCTCTTCTGGCCTTCAGGCATACACACAGAAAGAATATTGTATACACATGGTTTACAGATGGTTGTGAACCACCATGTGGTTGCTGGGAATTGAACTCAGGACCTTTGGAAGAGCAGGCAACGCTCTTAACCGCTGAGCCATCTCTCCAGCCCCTTCTTACTGTTTTTGCATTGGATAGTTTTAATTAGATAAACTACACATTACCCATTTACTTTCACATAGCTGTGTTAGAAGTTGGAAGGATCCAAGTAAGAGGACATAGTCTATGTCCATTAGCACACGAGAGCTTAAGGAGGTAGGAATACTGCAGACTTCAGAGAGGGAGAAAGCTTGACCTACAATGGAGAATCAGAAGATGGGGGGCTGCGGAGCGGCCGGAAATGATGTTTGTTGGGAAGGCTTTCTGATACCTATTCCTCTTTCTGTCTCACAAGTTGGGGTAGTCCTGGGGCACCATGCTTGCTAGGCAAGTGCTTTCCCACTGAGCTACATTCTCAGCCCTTTTTATCTTGAGACTCCAGACTGACCTTGAATTTGAAATCCTCCTGCCTCAGTTTTGTTTGTGGCTGCGTTTACAACTGTATTTATTCACATTGGGCCTTTAGCTGTCTCTCTGTCCAGTTTGAGACATAGGCTGTGGAAAGCATACCCTCTAGACTTTGGTTCATTCTAGTTAACATCTGAGGGTGCAAGAAGGAGGGCTGCCCAGAGGTGCAAAGTGCTGCAGAGAATACATACACATGGCCACAAGGTTCCCTTGACCTAGAAGGGTAGGATAGCTGTATAAAGGTACTGGGAGCTGAGTATGTTAGTACACACCTGAAATCCCAGCTCCGTGAAAACTAACGATGGGAGGTGCAAATTCTAGGCCAACTGAGGGAAAGTAGTGAAACCCTGTCTCAAATAACCAAGCTAGAATAGAGAAGGAAACAAAAATTATTATTGTTTTTATGGTTTCTCTGTGTAGCTTTGGAGCCTGTCGTGGAACTAGCTTTTGTAGACCAGATTGGCCTCGAACTCACAGAGATCCTTCTGCCTCTGCCTCCCGAGTGCTAGAATTAAAAGCGTGCGCCACCACTGCCCGGTTCAAACCCACAATTTAAAACTAAAGGTTTTAACTCTCAGGAACAAGGATGCTTTTACCCTGGGAGGATTGGACATTTGGAAAAAATATAGATGTTTGCTTACTAAAAGGAATGTCTCATTTCAAAATAATAAAAGTATACGACCAGGAACGTGAAAGTAAGAAAGGTAAAGGCTCTTGCCACCACACCTGAAGATTCAGTCCAATCACAATAATGATCCACATAGCAGGGGACATCTTCTGACCTCAACATGTACTGTGGTACCTTTGTGCCCCCACACAAATACATTTTAATCTAAATTGTTTAGTTTTATTTTGTGTGTATAAGTATTTGACCTGCACGTATGTGGGGCCATGACCAGCAGAGTAATGCTCTGAGTGCAGCCAGAAGGAAATCCAGTTTAGTTCAGCTTAGTAGCTGGTGTTGATTCAGACTTCTAGAATGTGCCCCCAGGCAATTTATTTTTTAGGCATTTAAAAACAAACAAACAAAAAACCTCCTGGTGACAATTGTCACGATCCCATGTGCACAATAAAGCTTTAATGTGTTGGGCCCTAAAGCCCCACCAAGGAGGAGGTCGCCCCAAGAGACACTCTCAGCACTGTTGATGCAATAGCAAGAAGAATTTTTATTCTGCCACAGCAGAGGTCCCTCAGCCTTGAGAGGAGAAGGACCCCTGCTTTGTCTATTACAGGCTCTTTTAAAGGGGGAAAAAACCCCACAAAATCAGGGAGGGGGTAGTACAGAATCAAAAGGGAGAGTCCAGAAATCATTTGTTAACTATTTTGACTAGTCCATTTAACGGTCAGCTAACTCTAACTGATCAATGCTATGGCTGTTGCTGGGTTGGTTGAACAAGGAGGAACACTTGTAGGTTATCTGCAGGTCGTCTCACCCCAGTTCCAGGGTCTGGGTCTATGGAAGAAAGACTACAAAGGGGATGGAAAATACTCAAAGCTCCAGTGCACGCGTGGTTGGTTACCAGGGTCCCCTGGTTCCCAGGATGGGGGCGTGCAGTAATGCTAAGGTGCCCCAAAGTCTTTCAAATGCATGACGACATTGAAACTCTTGCAGTGTACATGTAACCTCTTCCATAAAGACGAATTCTAGAGTTTAAGGGCCTAGTGAAGGATCAGATATGGTCTCATTCATACAGATATCATTGAAGTCACCAAGCTACAAAGTACATGTGACATCTCCCCTAAGGATAAGTTCTATTGACTGAGAAGCAATGCCAAGATAAAGGTCTATAGAGAAAATATGGGATAAATATATAGTATTGGGGGTTCAGGTAGAGCCTAGTCTTACAGATAGCACAGACCACCAGACTTCTAACTACATCTGCTCTCAGCATTCTGTGTGGCAAACCGGAATTCATTCCTTCTCTTGAAGAGACAAGAGTACGGGTATATCCCTGGTTTCCCCAGAGCTTATCTGTGAGCACAAAGACTGTGCCCTCTACACATGTATATTATTTGCACCATTACCTGCAGACATCTGAAAAGGGGTTGGATCCCCTAGAACTGGAGTTATGGATGGTTGAGAATCACCATGTAGATGCTGGGAAAACTGGGTTTAGTTACCTGCAAGAGGAACGAATGCCCTTAACCATTAAGTTATCACTCCAGCCCTAAAAGGTAATTTTAAGATTTGTTTTCTTGGGCTGGAGAGATGGCTCAGAGGTTAGGAGCATTGCCTGCTCTTCCAAAGGTCCTGAGTTCAATTCCCAGCAACCACATGGTGGCTCACAACCATCTGTAATGAGATCTGTGCCCTCTTCTGGGCTGCGGGCATATACACTGACAGAATATTGTATACATAATAAATAAATAAATAAATATTTTTTAAAAAAGATTTGTTTTCTTGTTAATTATGTGTGCATCTATTGTGTGGGCATATGTACTTGAGTATAAGTGCCAATGGAGGGCAGAATATCTGGAACTAAGTTACAGGGGGTTGTACATTGCCCAGCATAGGTGCTGGGAAACAGACTCTGGTCCTCTGAAGGAGTAGCAAGTTCTCTTAACCACTGAGCCATCTCTACAGCCCCCTAATTTTATTTCATTTTATTATTGTTTGTTTTGAGACAGATTATTTTTATGTAACCCTGGCTATAGTCCTACAACTCCTTACATTGACCAGACTGGCCTTGAATTCACCTGCCTCTGCTTCCTGAATGCTAGAGTTAAAGAAGCAGGCCACTATACCTTGACCGTGATTTTATTTTTTTAAGCTATTCTTTAGATTGTTCATTAAAGAATGAGTCTTTAAACTTGGGGGTGGTGGCATACACATTTAATCCCAACACTCGGGAGGCAAAGGCAGGTAGATCTCTATGAGTTTGAGGCCAACCTGGTCTAAAATGTGAGTTCCAGGGCAGTGAGGTTTACACAAAGAAACCCTGTCTAAAAAAAAAAAGACTTTATAAACAGCTATATAGTTATAAATAAAGAAATAGCTACTGCCGGGCGGTGGTGGCGCACGCCTTTAATCCCAGCACTCAGATCCCAGCAGAGGCAGGTGGATCTCTGTGAATTCGAGGCCAGCCTGGACTACAAGAGCTAGTTCCAGGACAGGAACCAAAAGCTACGGAGAAACCCTGTCTCAAAAATCCAAAAAGACCCAGCACTCGGGAGGCAGAGGCAGGCGGATCTCTGGGAATTCGAGACCAGCCTGGTCTACAAGAGCTAGTGCCATGACAGGCTCCAAAGCTACAGAGAAACCCTGTCTCGAAAAACTTAAAAAAAAAAAAATCCAAAAAGAAAAAAAAAAGAAAAAGAAATAGCTACAAATGATACTATTGAGTAAGGGTTATTCCATATTATCAGGAAAAATTGACTCCCAGTTCTCCCTTGATATTATCGGTAGAGTCTGACCTGCTGTTCTTCCCCCAGTATCTCTGCCAACCCCAGTATTAAGTTACTTTGAGACCTGCTAGCTTATCTTCATATTGTCTGGAAGGTGCTTATACAAAGCTAGACGCTTAAGTAGGTCTTAGGTCTGAAACCTGTACTTGGTATATTGGGTCCCCTAGTAGACTTGAAGGATATTCATTTATGTCACAGAATTTTTTAAATATACATAATAATTTATTTATTATTCAAGAATTCCATGCATAGCCGGGCAGTGGTGGCACCTTTAATCCCAGCACTCGGAAGGCAGAGGCAGGCGGATCTCTGTGAGTTCGAGGCCAGCCTGGTCTACAAGAGCTAGTTCCAGGACAGGCTCCAAAACCACAGAGAAACCCTGTCTGGGGGCGGGGGTAAGACTCCCATGCATGTATACAATGTATTTTTATCATATCTACCTCTTACTCTCCTGTTCCAACTCCTCCTAAGCTCCTCAAACACCCCTGACACATACTTTATCTCCTCCTCCCCCTCCTTCTTTATAACCCACTGAGTCCAATTAGTGCTACCCATATGTGCATGACATGTATCAGAATTCTTGTTTTCAGGGTCTTAAAATAGTTAGCTGTGGTGTGAAACGACAGGGGAGAAAGATGTCCCCCATACTCCTTAGTGTGTGCACTCTTTGGGTAATGCTAAGAATCTTAGGTAATAAGAGGAGATAATACTTTCATACTTATTTTTATTAATTTCATATGTAAAGTGTAAATCTTCAGAAGAGAGTGAAGTCCAAAAGTACAAAGAAATGACCAAAGCATGATGCTTTTTACATTTCTTCTTCTTCTTCCCTCTTCCTCTTCCCTCTTCCCTCTTCCCTCTTCCCTCTTCCTCTTCCTCTTCCTCTTCCTCTTCCTCTTCCTCTTCCTCTTCCTCTTCCTCTTCCTCTTCTTCTTCTTCTTCTTCTTCTTCTTTTTGAGACAGGCTTTCTCTGTAGTTTTAGAGCCTGGCCTGGAACTAGCTCTTGTAGATCAGGTTGGCCTCACAGAGATCCACCTGCCTCTGCCTCCCAACTGCTGGGATTAAAGGGATTAAGGCGTGTGCGACCACTGCCCGGTGCTTTTTACATTTCAAAAGAGCAATAAATGTTGGTGTGAGAGAACGGGACAAATGAGATTAGAATGTAGACTCTAGCTTTGTCAGTAAACCCCGTATGTGGTCAGGGTGTGAACCTAGTGTAAAATGAGTGTCACATCAGAGCCTGTTTATTCAGGCTCCTGCCTAGGTTATCAGTCTCTGATGGTGAAGGCTATTTCATCCCACCTTCTGTGTAAAGGACATCCCTCCCAGAATATCCCTTAATGGTTTCATCTTTGCAGGCAAACGTAAGCCGGTTTCTCAAGTGAATTCACTTGAAGTAGTCAGTATACCAGTTTTGAGATGGTGCTTTCTTAACTCCTCCCTGACATATTCAAAACCCAGTGGTTTCAAACAATTATGACTTGATCAACTTACCTATATGACTTTAGAAACAGCCCTGTGATCTTGGAGTAGTGCTGTAGGGCAAAACTGGACCTTTCTGGGTACTTACAGGCTGTGGCCTTTCGTGTGTCTAGTAAAGACACAAAAGCTACTTTTTAAAAGTCTTTTAATTTATGTCTTGAATAATTATATTCTGATCCCCAGTCTTGTCTCTCCCTTGTACTTTTTAGATAAAACTATATTTCTCTTACTTTGAGACCACAGGGAAAGCTAGATGGGACTAATTGGTCCCAGAACCTTTCAGAAAGGTGGCTGTGTGGATGGTAGATTGATCTGCTGGTTCTCAAGGAAACCAAAGTGACGTCTCCATTTTCCATTCCTCCCACATTGCCATGTTTCTTTTTGTGCTTGAAATCTTGTTTTCTGTCTTTACTTTATTGGGGTGTGGGGGGGTGTCTGAGGGGTAGGCACCCTTCATTTTGTAAGATCCCCTGGTCAGCTTTCTATCTTTAGCTCATCCTACATGAGGACTCCATCGGATGCTCCTAAGTGTTCTCAGTAAGTCTGAAGAAGCATATCCTTTTGTTTTCCCATCTCACTGGCATCTCCTCTCCTCCTCCTCTGCCCAAGGCCTAGCCTTGGCAGTCTCTCTTTCCTGTTTGAACTCTTCTGTAAGTTCCCAGTTGGTCTCATCACTTCAGTTGTCGCTCCTTTGCCTTGATTTCCAAATCTGTAACTCAAGCCTGAGTTTTCCCTTGAGCTGGAGACATCCACAGTCGTCCATGTAGTGTCCACCTAGACAGTCAAGATATCTTCACACTCCACTCCAGAACGTCCCTGTCTCCTCTTTCATCTCGGTAAATGGTACTGCCATCATCCACACTATTGCTCAAGCCAAAACTCAGAAATATAATGGAGTTTTATTTTTCCCAAGACCCTGCATTCAGTCTACTAGCAAGACATAAGCAATCTACCAGAATTTTCCTGAATTCTGCTCTCTGTCTTTATCTCAGTACTGAGAAAAAATTTTTCTCCTATCTTAGCTGGACCATAGCCTTAACCTTCTGACTGGTGTATTTTCCCAATTCCATCATCCCATCTCCGAGGTCTAATATTCACCTAAGCAGAGTACTCTTGTATGAATCATTGTGTATAATGATTTTCTTGTTTATAGTTCATCCGTGTTTCCCATCATAAGCAAAATCAAAGTTCTCACTGCAAAGTCTAGCTTTCAGTTTTTCTTTTTACATTTCCCAAGCTCCAGGCATTCTTTTTATCTTTTTAAGATTTATTTATTTATTATGTGTACAGTGTTTTGCCTACATGTATGCCTGCACTCCAGAAGAGGGCACAGATCTCATTATGGATGGTTGTGAGCTATGGTTGCTAAAAATTGAACTCAGGACCTCTGAAAGCAGCCAGTGCTCTTAACTACGAAGCCATCTCTCCAACCCCATCCAGGCCTTCTTGTTTGCTTTGTTTCCTTAAACATCCCAACAAATATCATTTTGTTCATGTGTCATTCAGTCCTTTAGTCCATACACATATACAACTAATAATGGTTCTCTCTCTCTCTCTCTCTCTCTCTCTCTCTCTCTCTCTCTCTCTCTCTTTTTGGTTTTTCAAGACAGGGTTTCTCTGTGGCTTTGGAGCCTGTCCTGGAACTAGCTCTGTAGACCAGGCTGGTCTCGAACTCTCAGAGATCCGCCTGCCTCTGCCTCCTGAGTGCTGGGATTAAAGGCATGCGCCACCATCGCCCGGCCTAATAATGGTTTTGAATTTCATGTATTACTCTGTGTGATCTTCTTCAACTTGGTTTTGTGTTTGTTTGTTTCCACTTTGTATTATGTTTAGAGAGAACCTGATACTGAAATTAAATTTTTCCTTCCTTCCTTCCTTCCTTCCTTTCTTCCTTCCTTCCTTCTCTCCCTCCCTCCCTCCCTCCCTTTCTTTTTAAAGGGTTTCTCTTCCTGTGCCGGCTGTTCCAGAACTCACTCTTTAGACCAGGCTGGCCTTGACCTCACAGATTTCTGCCTGCCTTTGTCTCCAAGTGCTGAGATTAAAGGTGTGCACCACCATCACCTGGATTGAAATGAAATCTTAATTCATTGATTTTTTTTCTTCTGATGAGCAGCATTGAGTTGTGTGGCTGTACTACAGCTTTTTGGGCTACGTCTGGTGGTAATCGTGAAGATTCTAGTGTACATAATGCAAGCAGTGTTGAATATAGAGTGCTCTCTGTGGGTGGGCAGTGTTCTCACTTAATTTTTATGCATGATTCCTTTGGCAGCCCCATGAGTTGGTGTTATTGTAATGCTTTAAGTAAAACGCTGCAGGTCCCCGGAGTGGGAGCAGTGGACAGCGGGCCATGAGACCATGGTGGGCCACGAAGGCAGCCGAGGTCCCTGGCAGGGAACCATGTGGTGGGGGAGAAAATGAGAGCAGCAATCCCAGGCAGGGAATCCCAGGCAGGGAGCCTAGGCAGGGGAGCTGCATGACGTGCCTGTCCATGTCATTCTCTCACCCACCATGCAGGCCACTCGGGGACTCCCTGCCTGGGATCCGGCTACCTTCGTGGCCTGCCGTGGTCTTGTGCCCACTGCCGCCACTCAGGGACCTGTAGCGTTTTACTTTTACCATAACAGTTATTATACCATTTTACCTATGAGAACACAATCAAAATGGGGAGGTAAGGTAGCAAGCCCAGTGCCATCTAGCCAGTGAGTGTAATTGCTGGATAATGGATTCCACATATGTTTAGCTTTCTAAGATGATAGCTAATAGTTTTCTAAAGAGATTGTACCAGACAGTACTCTCACAAAGCAGCATATGAATCCCATTGTATGGCATCCTCACCCATATTTTATTTTGCCAAATTTTGATGGAGGAAGGTCATTGGTTAAATAAAAAGAAACTGCTTGGTCCTCATTGGTTAGAAGATAGGTGGGAGGAGTAAACAGAACAGAACGCTGGGAGGAAGAGGAAGTGAGGTCAGACTCCACAGCTCTCCTCTCCGGAGCAGACGCCTCAGAGAGACATCATGCCCCAGCTCCGACCCAGGATGGACTTTGGCTAGAATCTTCCCGGTAAGACCGGTGCTCACAGATTATTAGAGATGGGTTGATCGGGATATCAGAATTAGCCAGTAAGGGCTAGAGCTAAAGGGCCAAGCAGTGATTAAAAGAATACAGTGTCCGTGTAATTATTTCGGGGCAAAAGCTAGCCGAGCAGGCGGCTGGGGTGTTGGGGACGCAGCCCCGCCGCCGCCCCTTATTACTACAAAATTTGTGGGTATAAAACGTTATTTTGATTTAAATTTGCATTTTCCTGATTTTTTTATCAGCCATTTAAACTTCCTCTTTTGGAAGCACAAACTGCTCTTGTCTTTTGCCTATACTTCTATTGATTTACTGGTCTCCATTCTGTGTATTTTGTCAGCATTATAAGTTTCAAATATCTTCTTCAAAGTCGTGAATGTCTTAATTCTTTATATGGTGTTTCCTGATGAGCAGAAAATCCTAATTTTCATAGAGTTGAATTTAGTGTTTCCAGTGCCTTATTTTTAGACTATCTTCAGAGTCATAAGAATATTTTCCTGGATCCAGGCAGTGTATGCCTTTAGTCCCAGCACTTGGGAATCAGAAACAGGCAGATCTCTGAGAGATCAAGACCAGCCTGGTCTACAGAGTGAGTTCCTGTACAGCCAGATCTCCATAGAGAAACTTGTCTCAGGAAAAAAAGAAAGGGGGAGGGGAGGAGAGGAAGGGAGAAGAGAGGAGAAGAGAAAAGAAAAAAGAAAAGAAAGACTAATGTCCTGGGACTGGGGAGATTGCTCAGTGGTTAGCATTACCTTTTGCAAAGCCTGAAGGCCTGAGTTCAGTCTATGGGACCCATGCAGTAGAAGAACACGTTCTGTCCTCTGACCACTGTCTGCATGCTGTGGCACACAGAAGCCTACAAACATGCATGCACAATTAAGTACAACATAATACCATTTTTAAAAGAATATTCTAAAAGAATATTTTTAAAAGAACATTCCTATATTCTAAAGTTTTTCCTTTTACTACTTAATACTGCTTCTCTTTCACTCTCCCCTCTCCCTCCTCATGATCATCCTGTCTCTGCATCCTGAATGCTGGGATGAACAGGTCTGCTTCTCCACTCCTGGCCCTGCCTTCATCTTTTTATCAGATTTCTGTATAATTGTGAGACTGTTGCATTGTGTTCTTTCCCACAATCTTTTATTCTTTCAGTATACTGAACTTCCTCAACTGCTGCTCGACAATAAATCTGATTATCCTATCTCTTCTTCAAGAGTAGTTTTGTTGTTATTGTTGTTGTTTGGCCCTTGGCCTTTCATTGTAGATGTTAAAGATAGTATCTTTGAAAAGTCCTTTTGGAATTTATCAATGTCTTGTTACTTTTCTTTCTTTCTTTTCTTTTTTCTTTTTTTTTTTTTTTTGGTTTTTTTTCGAGACAGGGTTTCTCTGTGGCTTTGGAGCCTGTCCTGGAATTAACTCTGTAGACCAGGCTGGTCTCGAACTCACAGAGATCCACTTGCCTCTGCCTCCCGAGTGCTGGGATTAGAGGCGTGCGCCAACATCGCCCGGCAGTCTTGTTACTTTTCGTGTCAGTTTAGAGGATAGTTGGGATACTAGCATTTTCTTATGCATGAATATGGTATCTTGTTACTTAATTCTGTGTGTGTGCGCGCGCTTCAGAACCATCTTCCCTGAGCTTAAGGTCATTTTGGGTAATCTACATCTGCATCTCCCTTTCCTGTAGCACAGATGGAACTAATAAGGACTCGTGTGATGCTTTCTCACATTACTATTGCATTGTTTTATCCCTGAGTGTCTTATTCTTTGACGCTTTGTAAATTACATCTTTTTGGATTTGTTTGTTTGTTTGTTTTTCGAGACAGGGTTTCTCTGTAGCTTTGGAGCCTGTCCTGGAACTAGCTCTTGTAGACCAGGCTGGTCTCGAACCCACAGAGATCCGCTTGCCTCTGCCTCCTGAGTGCTGAGATTCTTTCCTCATTTTATGTCAGTTTTAGTTTGGGAAGTTTTGCTTCTTATTACAAGTACTTTGGGGTTTGCTTTGTCTTTTTATTTTGTTTATGTATGGTTTGGTTTTGGATTTTTGAGGCAGGGTTTTTTCTTGTGTAACAGCTCTGACTGTCTTGGCACTCACTTTGTAGACCATGCTGGCCTTGAACTCACAGAGATCTGCCTGCCTCTGCTTCCCCAGTGCTGGGATTAAAGGCACGCACCACCACGCTTTAGTTTAGCCTTTAAAATGTGAAATTTTAGCTGGGCAGTGGTGGCACATGCCTTTAATCCTAGCACTTAGGAGGCAGAGGCAGGAGGGTCTCTGTGAGTTCAAGCCCAGCCTAGTCTACAAAAGCTAGTTCCAGGGCAGGCTCCAGAGCTACAGAGAAATCTTGTCTTGAAAAGCCCCCCCCAAAAAATAAGAAGTAATTATTTCTTTTTCATTTATTTTTCTGTATGGAATCTTTTTATTTTAAAAGGGTTGGCCAAGCCGGGCGGTGGTGGCGCAGTCAGTTTCTGTATAAATCCTGATTTTGGTGCCATGCTTTTCAGTTTGCGCCCCCCCCCCATCGTTTTGGGTTGTTGTTTTTGTTTGAGATGGCTTCTTACTATGTCTCCCCAACTGGCCTGAAACTCACAGAGATCCACTGGCCTCTACTTTCTAAATTCTGAGATCAAAAGCAGCAGGTGGCATGTTTTCAAGGGCCTCCCATACCCTGGGTTTGCTTTTGTTGTTGTCTTGAGACACAGGGTCTCTCTCTATTCCTGGGTAGCACAAATTCTAGTTGGCTTTAATAAATAAAACCTGGAGTCAGGTATGGGGGTGAAAACTGAAGGATCAGAGAAGCAGAGCGGCAGCCACTGGAGTTGCTACCTCTATCAATGCTCAGACCAGATTCTGTCCTCAGACTACATCCTCAGAATGCATCTCCAGACTCCATCTTCCCACCAAACCTCAGACTGCACTGAGTTTCTGTCTCCTTCCACTTGTATTCCTCTCTCCGCCCAACCATATCACTCCTGTCTCCAGCTCCCCTAGTGCTGAGATTAAAGGCATGTGATCCAGTGCTGGGATCACCTTTGTGTGAGCTGTTTCTCTTTTAGACAGATTTAATCTTTTTTTTTTTTCAAGACAGGGTTTCTCTGTAACTTTGGAGCCTGTCCTAGAACTCTCTCTTGTAGACCAGGCTGGCCTCGAACTCACAGAGATCCTCCTGCCTCTGCCTCCCAACTGTTGGGATTAAAGGCGTGCGCCACCACCACCCAGCCTGACAGATTTAATCTTGTGTAGCCCAGAGTAGTATTGAACTAACAGAGATCTCTCTACCTCTGTCTCCCAAATATGGGGATTAAAGGTGTGTGCCACTCCTGTCTGGCCTCTAGTGTCTTAGCTCTGCACTCTGATCTTCAGGCAAGCTTCATTTGTTAAAACATAAAATATCATTGCAGTCCTGGAACTCACTCTGTAGACCAGTTTATCCTTGAAGTGACAGACACCCTCTTGCCTCTGCCTCCAAGTGGTGGAATTAAAGGCATGTGCACCTGGTTTGGAATTTTTTTTAAGTCATATTTTTTTCTGGAACTTTTATGGCTTGATTGCTTTTCTCATTTTATTTAACTCATGAATCTGCCCTTGATATAAGGAATAAAACAATTATCTGTCATTGTTTTGTTCATATAGCCAGTTTTCCAGTATGGTACTGTTTGTCTACCTACGTGGTAAATTCCTATGTATACAGACTCTGTTCCTTGCCACTGATCTCTCTGTTTATTCTTTTCCCATTATTTTTTTTATCTTGTTTTTTTGGGTTTTTGGTTTTTGGTTTTTTTTTTTTTTTTTTTGCTTTTGAGACAGGGTTTCTTTGTAGCTTTGGAGCCTGTCCTGGAACTAGCTCTTGTAGACCAGGCTGGCCTTAAACCCATTGAGATCCGTCTTCCTTTGTGTTCTGAGCGCTAGGATTAAAGGTGTGCACCACCACCGCCCGGCTAGTGCTTTAACTTAATTACTTTGACCCTAGAGTGCATGTTAATATTTGTGGAGTAAAGCATTTTTTTATTCTCTTCCCCCTGCCAGAAGATACCTAACTTTTATTATTCCTATGAAAATTTAAAATCCTACAGAAAGACAGAAAGGGTTAATGTGCTCCTGTATTGTTTCTCTCCACAATGGAACATTCATTAAGATTTTATGTATTGGTTTTATCTGCTTTTGTATTATTCTGAAGTATTTTGTAGTTAGCTCTAAAATCCTTCCTTGAGACTCTGAAGACTTTAGCAAGTATCTCTTCTTACCTTGCATGCTAATGTGTGTGTTATTCTTAAAAAACGATCCCTGGGCGGGCTGGCGGAGCCCGCCATAAGAAAAGCGGCTACAGCTTCCCACCAGCGGGAGGGCATGCACCGCGAGGGCGGTGGCGGCAGGTAACAGATACATAAACACAGGAAATAGCCATAAGTATTAATTAAGAAAGAGGGAGAGAGAGAGAAAAAGAGAGAAGAGATAAAAGGAGAGAGAGAAAATGCGTGCCCACGTCAAGGAAGCAGAAAAGGAAGGGAGCAGGTCAGAGGTAATGGGAGTGGGCGTGCTTGTCCCTTAAAGCGACAGGAAAGCACAACATTCCTAAGTCTTCCTTATAATAAAAAGCAGGAGACCAGGCACCACAGCCCAAAGGAACTGGGCGGTGAACTCTCAAGACTGCTTCCGGCTGATTGTGGGCGTCATCTTTGGGGGGGCGCGAGAGAAGGCTGGGTGCTGGTCACATCCTGGCATAGCTGGTCTCTTTGCTTCTGACTGATGTCTGTGGCATGGAAATGTCTGGTATCTCTTATCCTGTTTAAGGTATTGGCAGAACAAAGAACAAAGTTAAATTAAGGAAAAAAAAATTTTAGGACCAGGGGATTGAGGGGGTATCTGACCTGTTTAAGATGGATTTTTTAATTTGGCTCCCTGGAACTCATGAGAACTCCTTGGGTTTGTGAAAACAGAAGTTTTAGATATATAATGACTGTAGCATAAGAGATAAATTTGGTTTGAAATTCGTTTGGTGAGGTAATCTGGGAAAACCTCTCAGCTATCAAACTGTCAGAGATCTTTGAGAAGGATAAGATTTTACTTGAGTTACTGATTAAAAATGACAGAGAACTTACTTGGTTGGCACCCAGAGCTACTCTTTTTTGGGTCCTCCGTGGTCGCTAAAGGTTGCACTTGACCTTTGCTGTTTAGCGCAGGGCCTGCCAGGCTGCAGAAGACCCTGTGGGCTAAGAAATCTCTAGGAAGACAGGCCTACCTTGACCTGAGCAGCTAGGCTGTCGATTTCAGCGATTCTGTCCACGTCTAGAGGTCTTTACTTTAGACGAAAGGCAGGTTGGCCCAATGGTCAGCGCTTTGCAGTCGAAGCGAAATGCAGAAGGACGTTGTTCTGCGCATGTCTGTCTTCTGTCTTCTTTGGAGGGAGCAGAGAGCTGCTGCTAGGAGCCAACTTGTCTCTTTTTTGTTATGAAAAGTTTTTAAATATTAAATACTTAAATATCACATTCCCCAGATCTCTGAGCAGTTGAGGGCTGGATTAAATATAGCTGCAGTATACTGGCACTTAACAGGTAAGATCCCCATTTGTAAAAGGGCAGAAAGAAGAAACTGCTGGCAATGGAAGGTTAATGCCAGAACTGACAATGGTAGAAAACAGCTTAAGAAACTTAAAGGTACATACCAGTTTAAAATATAAGACTCATGTTTTGTAGTCTGAAATGAAATGTAATAAACAATTATTATACATAGAGAGAGTGAACAAGAATTGGGTAACGTGGACGCCTCTGACGGGCCCTATTAAAGGCATTTGACCATTGCTCAAAACATATTTAACAGAGGTAGCATGAGGAGTTTAGTGAAAACCGAGTGAAGAGGCAGGGTAAAACCAGGAGAGTGTGGTCACGTGATCTGGCCCTCAGCCAAGATGGCAGAAAAGTCACCTGACCCATCTGGCCTTCAGCCAAGATGGCGACCACCATGTGTAGTCTCCTCTACCATGACATAACAGAAGCCGCAGCGGGGAAGGGCAAAAGGCTGGAACTGAAAAACAGCCATTTATAGTTTTAATGGGGCCACTTATTTGGACAGAGACGGATAAGTGTAAGGCATTACAGCATGAGGCTGGAGTGGTAGGTCTGGATGGCTTGGCTCCCATGGTCAAGGCCGTGTAAACACCCACAAAAACCGTGGCACCTCAACGAGAATGAGAACGGCTCCCCGTTAAGGCGAGATGCAGATGTTACGAACACCCAGGCCCTGTGAACAGGCGTCCGAGCTCACAGGGGGCGTGCTATAACCTGGCTGAATCGACTCGAGCCTCCGACAGGAGAGGGATTCCCGGGCACGAGGGATTCAGCCACGGCCAGGCCGCACCTTAGCGGCGTGCTGCACCATAGCGGAAGTTACGACAAAAAGAAGGAAGAAAAGAAATGAAAAGAGAAAAAGAGGGAGAACTGGAGACCCCGGGCCTCCAGGCGCGGGTGAGCTGAGGGGCTGGCTAAGGCCACACCATCCCAGGCACGGGCTTAGCACAGGAGACAAGCCGAATTGAATGCCAGCGAAGGGAACAACTGAGGCCCTGAAAGCCCGCGGTTGGAGATCCCCCCATCCCTAAAAACCGTGAAGGGTTGCTGGGAGCTCAACGGTCAATCCCTTGGGTTAAAAGAGATGGTTAAGCTGGCTGAGATGGGGACACTCACGATTAGTTGATTTGTTGTTTGGAGGAGCTGCATCCAGGCAGATGGAACACGTGGGTCGTTGTAGAGAAGGTCCTCAGGTCCTGATTCTGCCCCGGGAGGGAGCTCAGAGTCCGGACAGCACCTAAAGCTGGAACTCCAACCCCGGATAGAAGTCCGGGGCGCGTGAATCATCCGAGTCATGGCACCATTTGTTATTCTGAAAAAACAATCCCCGGGCGGGCTGGTGGAGCCCACCATGAGTAAAGCGGCTACAGCTTCCCAGCAGCGGGAGGACATGCGCCGCGCGGGCGGTGGTAGCAGGTAACAGACACATAAACACAGGAAATAGCCATAAATATTTATTAAGAAAGAGGGAGAGAGAGAAAGAAAGAGAGAAGAGATAAAAGGAGAGAGAGAAAATGCGTGCCCACGTCAAGGAAGCAGAAAGGGAAGGGGCCAAGATGGCGGCAGGCAGGTCAGAGGTAATGGGAGTGGGCGTGGCTTGTCCCTTAAAGCGACAGGAAAGCACAACAGTGTGTATGTGTGTTCTCTATGTTGCTAAGACTTACATCTGTAAATGTTTCAGATATGCATAAGTGGCAGGTAGGGGGAAAACTGAATAACCATATCTCTGCCTCCTGGGTTCCCCTGAAATAGCTCCACATTAGCAGTGGCGATCTATGGGTTTCAACTTGAGATTTCTTTTTTTTGTTTTTTGTTTTTTTGAGACAGGGTTTCTCTATGGCTTTGGAGCCTGTCCTGGAACTAGTTCTGTAGACCAGGCTGGTCTCGAACTCATAGAGATCCGCCTGCCTCTGCCTCCTGAGTGCTAGGATTAAAGGCGTGCGCCACCATCGCCCGGCTCAACTTGAGATTTCGACATCTACTGAAGTTTACAGAGTGATACACCTTTAACACTTGCCGAACATACAAGTTAAAGCCACCTTGAGTGGCCTTCTCATAGTCTTACTTGTAGTAGAGCAGATTCCCACGGTGTTACCTTCGCACAAGTTCTTATATTTAACAGGACCTTCTTTCTCTGTATTTTTCTAGGCTGTTCAGCTTGACCCTGAAGAAACTTGTTATGCTTAAAGAAATGGACAAAGATCTTAATTCGGTAGTCATTGCCGTGAAGCTGCAGGTGAGTTGAATGGTGAATTTTCAGGGCCTGGAGAAACTAGACAGTGCTTCTTTTCCCTGTCCCAGCTACAGAAACTCCCTGAGCCACCCCTCTCCTCAGCTAGGTAGAGGAACAGTTGAGGAGCAGAGAGGAACATCTGAGCTAATGAGACAAGAGTTCCAGTTCTGCCTCTAAGATCCTCAGTTTCTTGATATTTTTCTTGAAGAACAAAATGGTCCTTCTCTGCTGCCTGCCTAATCATATCAGTGAAACAGACAGCATCATAAAGGAATAGGGCTGCGCTGGGCGGTGGTGGCGCATGCCTTTAATCCCAGCACTCAGGAGGCAGAGGCAGGTGGATCTCTGTGAGTTCGAGGCCAGCCTGGTCTACAAGAGCTAGTTCCAGGCCAGGCTCTAAAACTACAGAGAAACCTTGTCTCGAAAAAGCAAGCAAGCAAGAAAGAAAGAAAGACCAATTTCTGGATTAAGGAAGCACTTTCGGAGGCTTCCCATAAGATGTAAAAAATTTATAGATTATTAGTCTTAGCAATTTAAAATTTACTGGAATATTGTATGATCTGGGTAGCTCTCACACTTAATACTTCTACATTAATTCTGTGTCCTCAGGGGATCTAACACATTTCACAAATATCTGGACTCCCAAATATTCTTGAATTCAAAAAACAGAGAAACTAAACTACAAAAGCATTTAAGAATTTACCTGTTGCCACCTAATTATTCAGTGGTAGAGCTGAATTTGGAAAGAGTATGTAATTTACATTTAATTAAACTCCATTCCCAGATTCTCTTTAGCTGATCAATCCTTCCTAATGATGACTCCCTGGAGCTTAGTGAGATTCCTAAGTGCCTCTGCAGTGGTTAAATGTGACTGAATCCTTCAGCTTGAGAATGGTCTCATTCATTAAAAAAAAACAGTGAACTATGTAGTGATTCCCTACAAACTAGCATACTTTATTAGCTAGTTTGCCTGCTTTGTGGTATTTATTGTACTAAATGGCCTTCATTAAAACCTTCAGTTGGAGACATGGTTCAGTGGTTCTGAGCACTGGTTACTCTTCCAGAGAACCTGGGTTTGAGTCCCACAAAGTGGCTCACAACTGGCTAGAAAATTGGATCTGCAGTTAAGAGCATGTACTAGCTGGATGGTGGTGGGCACACCTTTAGTCCCAGCACTCAGACGGCAGAGGCAGGCGGATCTCAGTGAGTTTGAGGCCATCCTGGTCTACAGAGGTAGTTCCAAGACAGCCAGGACTACACAGAAAAATCCTGAGGGTTGGGGAGGGGGGGGTTGCGTATGTACTAACTAGGTTTGTTAGACACACCTTTGAACACAGCACTTGAAAGGCAGAGACAGTGAGCTGGAGAGATGGCCCAGAGGTTAAGAACACTGACTGCTCTTCCAGAGGACCAGGGTTCGACTCCCAGCACCCACATGGCAGCTCACAACTGTGTGACTCCAGTTCCACAGGATCCAATGCCCTCACACAGACATATATGAAGGCAAAAACACCAATGTACATAAAATAAATAAATTTTTAAAAAAAAGGCAGAGACAGGCTGATCTCTGTGAACTGTGTTTCAAGGCTAGCCTGGTCTATAGAGAGAGACCCTTTCTCAAAAAACAAGTACTGATCTTTCAAAGAACCTGAACCTGAGTTCTGTTCCCAGTGTCCATCCATGTCAGGCAGCTCACATCTACCTGTAACTCCACATCTAGGGAATCTAACTCCTCTGGCTTCCTTAGGCATGTGCACATAATACACAGACTCACATATACACCTAACTAAAATTAATGTTTTTTGGGTTTTTTTATTTATTTTTTTTTATTGAAAAAAAAATTTCCGCCTCCTCCCAGCCTCCCATTTCCCTCCCCTTCCCCTCATTTCTGTCCCCCTCCCCTTTCTAAAATTAATTTTTAAAAAAACATTTTGAGACAGGGTACTATGTAGCTCTGGACGTCCCACCATGTAGAGTAGGCTGACTCAAACTCACAGAGATCCTCCTGCCTCTGCCTCCAGAGTGCCAGATTAAAGGCATGTGCCAATGTGCCCAACAATAAAAATAATTTTTAAAACTTCACATTTTTCGGGCTGAAAAGATGACCTGGCAGTTAAGAACACTTCTTGTTCTTCCAGAAGAGCTGAGTTTAGCTCCCAAATGGTGGCTCACAACCATCTTTAACTTCTGTTCTAGAGAATCCGATGCCCTATTATGACCTCCATGGGCACCAGGCATGCACATGGTACACATATATAAATGCTACTAGCAAAATGCTTATACACATAATATGAACCTAATTTTTTTTGTTTTTGTTTGTTTGGTTTTGGTTTTTTGAGACAGGTTTCTCTGTAGCTTTTGGAGCCGGTCCTGGAACTAGCTCTTATAGACTAGGCTGTCCTCGAACTCACAGAGATCCCACCTAGTGCTGGGATTAAAGGCGTGCGCCACCACCGCCCGGCTTGTTTTTGTTTTTTTGAGACAGGGTTTCTCTGTGTAGCACTGGCTGTTCCAGAACTTGCTTGCTAGACTAGGATGGCCTCAAACTCAGAGATCCGCCTGCCTCTACCTCCAAAGTGCTGGGATTAAAAATGTGCACCACCACCACCACCTGACCTAAAAAAAAAAAAATTTAACTTTAAAACTTCTGTCACCCCTGATGAATTCCTCGGCCTTAAGAGATAGTCTGATTCCCCGTTCATCTTTGTGCATGATTCCTCCCAAACCTGTGACATGCTGCTAGTAAACACTGCCATTTGGGAAGCAAGCCTGTGAAGACAGCCTTCGGTGCTTTGTTGTGCTCCTGCTTCTGCCCCTCCAGGTACAAACACTGTGGGTACAGTTTTGAGCTTGCTGCTTTTGCCCTTCCTGTCATCAAATGCTCTTGCCAAAGGAAATAATTTCATTTCCTGATTAAATATTTGACATTCTGTAAAATCTGTGATTATAGCAAAAACTATAAATATCCTGAATGTTTAAGTCACTTTATTTCCAAACAGTTGAAAAGAATTATAGCTGTTACTGCATTCAGTTTTAATCACCTATTTATTGGTTTATTTAGTAAATAATGATTGAGATTTCATTATATATTGAGCATGGATTTAGGCACAAGTGAGGCAGTGTTAAATAAAACAAAAATCCCTGCCTTTAATGAGCTTTCCATTCTAATTACACAGCAGTATTTAACAGGAGCTCCCTAAGACACCATTAGAGGATATGAGTCAGAATCCTTTCCACAGTAATGCTGTGGTATTGTCTGCCATCCACGCTGAGGGGACACTTGAACTGAAAACACCAGTGCCACCATGAGTGAAATTCTTCATGTTACAGTCCACACGAACACCAGTGTTGTCAGCTTTCCATCACCGTAACTAACCAAGATAATCAGATTAGAGGGAGTAAAGATGTCTTTCGATTCACCCTTTCCGAGATCTCAATCCTTTGTGGGCCTGTGCTCATAGGTAAGGGAGAAAGAACGGAAGAGACTAAGAAGACACAGGCCCCTTCAATGGCACACCCTCAGTGGTCTGATTTCCTCCTACCAGACTCTTCTTATGCATACTGTTTTAAATGCTTTTTATTTAAGATTAAAGATTTTGGTAAAGAAAAGCATGGCTCAATGGTTAAGAGCTCTTTTTCTTGTTTTTATGTCTGTGTATCATGTGTACAGTGCTCTCGAAGGTTGGAGGAAGCATTGGATCCCTTGGAACTATGTGGGTGCTAGGAATCAAACTAGGGTCCTGAAAAAGCAGCCAATGCTCTTAACCACTGGACCATCTCTCCCGCCCCTAGCACAGTGGGGTTTTTTTTTGTTATTGTTGTTCTTTGATTGTTTTGTTTCTTTTTTTAAAATATATATTTCTTAGCCGGGCGCACGCCTTTAATCCCAGCACTCTGGAGGCAGAGACAGGCGGATCTCTGTGAGTTCGAGGCCAGCCTGGTCTACAAGAGCTAGTTCCAGGACAGGAACCAAAACCTTCGGAGAAACCCTGTCTCGAAAATTCAATAAAAATAAATAAAGAAAGAAAGAAATAAAAATATTTATTTCTTATGTATACAATATTCTGTCTGTGTGTATGTCTGCAGGCCAGAAGAGGGCACCAGATCTCATTACAGATGGTTGTGAGCCACCATGTGGTTGCTGGGAATTGAACTCCGGTCCTTTGGAAGAGCAGGCAATGCTCTTAACCGCTGAGCCATCTCCCCAGCCCGATTGTTTTGTTTCTTGAGACAGTGTTTCACTATGTAGCCCAGACTGACCTGAAACTCTCGGAGATCTGCCTGCCCCTGCCTTCTAAGTGATGAGATAAAAGATATGCCCCACTGCATGCGGCGTAAACATAGCATACTGTTTTAAATAACGTGTTCACTGGACTATAATTCAGATTCCATTTGTCTCACGTACTTGAAACACATAACCGCAGACGCTACTACAGTGTTCAGAAGAGACTTCACATTCATTAACTGTTATCCTTACCAGACCGTCTATCCTCCATCCCTTGCTCTGGGCAACTACCACATTTGGTAATTCACACCACGGGGGAGGAAGAGTGAGAGTTTTATATTAGCCTGACCTGCATAGTAAGGACCTATCTCAAAAATAAGTATTTTGAAATAACAGAAGCCTAGTTTGAAAGACATTAATATCCATTAATGAGTATTTTTATGTTCTTAATGATTCTATGGCCATAAACACTTTTTTTTTTCTTCTGTATTGAAAATGTGCTGTAAAGTAGGGAAATGGAGATCTGGGGAGATAGCAGGTAAGAGTGTTTGCTGCACAAGTATGAGGACTTGAATTCCAATACCCATGTAAAAAGCCAACATAGGACTGATGGTGGCTGCACTCGCCTTTAATGGGCAGAGGCAGGAGGATCTCTGAGTTCAAGGCCAGCATGGTTTACAGAGTGAGTTCCAGGACAGTGGTTAAAAAAAGAAAAGCCAACACAGTCATATTGTATCTGTAGCACCCACCAGTGCTGTAGTAGCCAGAAGCAGGGGTATCTGATAGCAGGTGCTTGTTGCCTGCCAGCTGAGCTCCAAGTTCCGTGAGAGAGACTGCTTTAAGAGAATAAAGTGGAGAGTGATAAAACAGGACATTGATGGCCTCCTCTGGCTTTCATACATATGTACACACACTAAACACACGAGTACATGCATACACAACTTTTTTTCTTTTTAATTGATACTTATTGAGCTCTACATTTTTCTCTGCTCCCCTCCCTGCCTCTCCCCTCCACTCTTCAAACCTCCCCCAAGGTCTCTATGCTCACAATTTAATCAGGAGACCTTGTCTCTTTATACTTTCTAGTTCCCATGTAGATTATATTTATGTAAGTCTCTCCAAGTGCCTACATTGTTATCTGGGATTGTGGTTTGTAGGCTGGCTTTCTTTGCTTTATGTTTAAAAACCACCTATGAGTGAGTACATGTGATAATTGTCTTTCGGAGTATGGGTTACCTCACTCAAAATAATGTTTTCTAGTTCCATTCATTTTCCTGGAAATTTCAAGCTGTCATTATTTTTTTTCCTGCTGTGTAGTAAGTACTCTGTGTGTAAATGTACCACATTTTCCTTATCCATTCTTCGGTCGAGGGGCATTTAGGTTGTTTCCAGGTTCTGGCTATGACAAACAAAGCTGCTACAAACATAGTTGAGCACATGTCTGTCTTTGTGGCACGATTGAGCATCCTTTCGATATATAACCAAAGTGGTATTACTGGGTCTTGAGGAAGGTTGTTTACTAATTTTCTGAGAAATCACCACACTGACATCCAAAGGGGCTGTACCAGCTTGCATTCCCACCAGCAATGCAGAAGTATTCCCTTTTCCCCACAACCTCTCCAGCATAAGTTGTCATCAGTGTTTTTGATCTTGGCCATTCTTACAAGTGTTAGATGGAATCTCAGAGTTGTTTTGATTTGCATTTCTCTGATGACTAAGGATGTTGAACATTTCCTTAAGTGTCTTTCAGCCATTTTAGATTCCTCTGTTGAGAGTTCTCTGTTTAGGTCTGTACTCCATTTCTTTATTGGATTAAGTGATCTTTTGGTGTCCAATTTCTTGAGTTCTTTGTATATTTTGGAGCTCAAACTTCTGTCTGATGTGGGGTTAGTGAAGCTCTTTTCACATTCTGTAGGTTGTCGTTTTGTCTTGTTGACCGTGTCCTTTGCTTTACAGAAGCTTTTCAGTTTCAGGAGGTCCCATTTATTAATTGTTTCTCTTAGTGTCTGTGCTGCTGGGGTTCTTTTTTTTTTTTTTTTTTTTTTTTTTTTTTTTTGGTTTTTCGAGACAGGGTTTCTCTGTGGCTTTGGAGCCTGTTCTAGAACTAGCTCTGTAGACCATGATGGCCTCGAACTCACAGAGATCCGCCTGCCTCTGCCTCCCGAGTGCTGGGATTAAAGGCGTGCGCCACCATCGCCCGGCTTGCTGCTGGGGTTCTATTTAGGAAGTGGTTCCCTATGCCAATGTGTTCAAGTGTACTTCCCACTTTCTCTTCTATGAGGTTCAGTGTAGGCTGACTTTATGTTGAAGTCTTTTGATGCATTTGGACTTGAGTTTTGTGCATGGTGATAGATATGGGTCTATTTTCATTCTTCTACATGTTGATATCCAGTTATGCCAGCACCACTTGTTAAATATGCTTTCTTTTTTCCATTTGATATTTTTTGCTTTTTTATCAAATATCAGGTGTTGGAAGATGTGTGGATTGATATCCAGGTCTTGTATTCGGTTCCATTGGTCCTCCTGTCTGTTCTTATGCCAATACCAGGCTGTTTTCAGTACTATAGCTCTGTAGTAGAGTTTGAAGTCAGGGATTGTGATGGCTTCAGAAGTTCTTTTATTGTGCAGGATTGTTTTGGCTATCCTGGGTCTTTTGTTTTTCCAAATGAAGTTGAGTACCGTTCTTTTGAGGTCTTTGAAGAATTTTGCTGGGCATTGCATTGAATCTGTAAATTGCTTTCGGTAAAATGCATAAACAACTTTTAAACATTAAATTAACCCAGGTGGTGGTCATGCACGCCTTTAATCCCAGCACTTGGGAAGCAAGGACAGGCGGATCTCTGTGAGTTCGAGGCCAGCCTGTTCTACAGAGTGGGCTTCAGGACAACCAGGGCCACAGAGAAACCCTGTCTGGGCAGTGGTGGCACATACCTTTAATCCCAGCTCTCGGAGGCAGAGGCAGGCAATTCTCTGTGAGCTTGAGGCCAGCCTGCTCTACAGAGCTAGTTGCAGAGCAGGCTGCAAAGCTACAGAGAAACCCTGTCTTGGAAAAGAAAGAAAGAAAGAAGGAAGGAAGGAAGGAAGAAAGGAAGGAAGGAAGGAAGGAAGGAAGCCGGGTGGTGGTGGCGCACGCCTTTAATCCTAGCTCTCGGGAGGCAGAGGCAGACGGATCTCTGTGAGTTCGAGGCCAGCCTGGTCTACAAGAGCTAGTTCCAGGACAGCCACCAAAAACTTCAGAGAAACCCTGTCTCGAAAATAAAAAAAAGAAAGGAAGGAAGGAAAGAAAGAAAGAGCTAAGTGGCTTAAGAGATGGCTTAGTAATTAAGAACACTTCCAGAGGACCTGGGTTCCATCCTCAGTGCCACCTGCTGGCTCCCCAGTCCCACAGTATCCAATACCTCTTCTGGCCTTTACAGTTACTGCACACACATAGAACACAGAAATTCATGGAGGAAAATAACCATACATAGAAAAATAAAAATTAACAATAGACAAATAAGATTTAAGGGTATTAAAAATAATCCTGAAATGGGACCCAAGTTGTTAGTGTCCTCAGCAAGCCAATATTGGGACTCATGGAAATTAAATCTTCCTGGAAGGGTAGAAAGATGAAAGTAGTCATGTAGCATGCTTCAGACCTGACTGTAGGCTGCTGTCTACGCCCTGTTACCTATATGTGCAGCTTTCTTTTAGAAGCTTACTGTCTGGATGGTAGAGATAGAACTACATCCCCAGCCCCAGAGAGCGTATTTGGAATAGAAGGTGTTTGTGTGTAGGAAGGGCTATGTGTGTGCGTGTGTGTGTGTGTGTGTGTGTGTGTGTGTGTGTGTGTGTGTGTACACACGCACCAGAGGACAACCCTGGATATTATTCCACAATGTTGTCCACTCTTAATTTTTTAAAGACAAGATTTCTAGTGGCCTAGAACTGTCCAATTAGGTTAGACTGAATATCAGTAAGCCCCAGGCATTCTTCTGTTTTTGTCTCTCCAGCACTGGGATTACAGGTACACACCACTACACCAGGCTCTTTCTATGTATGTTCTGGGGTTAGAACTTGGGTTTTCACACCTTTGAGAGAAGCAGAACTTTTTTTTTTTGTTTGTTTGTTTTTCGAGACAGGGTTTCTTTGTGGCTTTGGAGCCTGTCCTGGCACTAGCTCTTGTAGACCAGGCTGGTCTCGAACTCACAGAGATCCGCCTGCCTCTGCCTCCCGAGTGCTGGGATTAAAGGCGTGCGCCACCACCGCCCGGCAAGAAGCAGAACTTTTAACAGTTCTTAACAGCATATATTTAGATGATGGAAGTTCAGATAGTGAGGCCTGCTACTTTTTGGAAAGTGATACGACTTTTGGAGAAAATACAAGATAAAGGGATGAAGGGATTACAGGTGGTGATGGATGTAGGCCTCACTAAGAAGATGACGTTTATGCAAAACCAAGATAGTGAGCTACACAGATTCAAGAGGCGTTTTCTAGGTAGAGAGAAAAGCCAGCCAGAAAGCCCTACACAGCCATGGTGCTGCCCGTCCGGCTCTCAAATGTCTAGCTGTGGCCTGTTTTTGTCTATCACGGCCAACTCTAGGTTCTCTGGCTTTTCTAGCTTTGTTGGGTCTGGTATGTCTGACAGAATTGAGAGGAAAGGGAAGTCAGTGAGACCAGGGAGGAATAGAGTTTAAAGGCAGAATCCCCACCCAGCTCTTGTTCCCTGAGACTCAAAGTGGGGAATCAGGAGTGCTAGATAATAACACTCCTTATACTGGTGGTGATTTGGGTAAGAGACGGGGTTGGCTGAGAAGACTTCAGTGAGTTGAAAGAGTGAATCTGCTGTCTAGTGAGACAGGGAGGACTGGGGTAGAGCAGATTCTAAGGAAACCTAAAATGCAGCTTACTGTGTTGTTTGAGGGCTAGTGAAACAGTGGAGACATGAGTGTCAGGAAAGAGGGCCGGGAAGTAACAGGAGTAAAGGGAGTGAATAGAAATAGAATTCTAACCCTCCAGTGCCGGGAAGTCTGGAAGGACTCCGAACGAGAGTACCTCCAGTGACAGAGGAAATCAAAACAAGAAGGGACCTAGGCCATCAGACTCATTAAGAGAGTCGCCCATCTTGCAGTGGTAGTTTGGTGGCGCAAACGTGACATGAGGAGAAATGGGAGTAGGGGGACTCAAGAAAAGACGTCTGCTATGAAAAGACACCCCCATGAGGCCAGGAGGGGTTTTGTTTGCTTTGTTGGAAATAATAGCACATTTGCTTATGAGAATGATCTAGGACAGTGAGGAACATTGATTATGTGAAAAGAAAGAATGGCTTCAGTAGTGCCTTTAGAAGGAGTTTAGTCCCCAAGCAGGGTGCTCCCTCAGCCTCGGATGGGAACATGGGTAGTTATCTGTGACAGAAGGGAAGGGATAGGAGCCCAGTGGCAGGTTTATGAGGTAGGAGCTGCTCCAGCTTTCTCAGTGAAGAGGATCAAGGTTAGGAGTGTTAAGGGTCTGATGTTAGGGACACTGAGAAGGTATAGTATGTCATGTAAGAAGAGAGCCGGGCGGCAGTGGTGCACGTCTTTAATCCCAGCACTCGGGAGGCAGAGGCAGGCGGATCTCTGTGAGTTCGAGACCAACCTGGTCTACAAGAGCTAGTTCCAAGACAGGCTCCAAAGCTACAGAGAAACCCTGTCTTGAAAAGAAAAAAAAAAGAGATTACAGAGAATGTACTTAAGACATGACATGGTTCCTAGGCAATGTTACTTACCCCACTTAAGATGGAGGCCATAAATTTAGTCAGTTGTATCTAAAATAGTCTAAAGGGATAAGAGTGTAGATCAATGGTAGGCACATACAAAACCATGATTTCAATACTCAGCATCACAAAAAATGGCAATAAATAAATATAAAATAATTGTAATTTGCCAAATAAGCCTAGCAGAACAAGAGTTGAAGCAGACCTGTGAAAGAGGGCATTTATGAATCCCGAGTGTCCACAGTACAGCAGACCTGTGGGGAGGACACTCACCAATCCCGAGTGTCCACAGCACAGCAGACCTGTGGGGAGGACACTCACATATCCCGAGTGTCCACAGCACAGCAGACCTGTGGGGAGAACACTCACCAATCCCGAGTGTCCACAGCACAGCAGACCTGTGGGGAGGACACTCACATATCCCGAGTGTCCACAGCACAGCAGACCTGTGGGGAGGACACTCACATATCCCGAGTGTCCACAGCACAGCAGACCTGTGGGGAGAACACTCACAAATCCCGAGTGTCCACAGCACAGCAGACCTGTGGGGAGGACACTCACAAATCCCGAGTGTCCACAGCACAGCAGACCTGTGGGGAGGACACTCACAAATCCCGAGTGTCCACAGCACAGCAGACCTGTGGGGAGAACACTCACAAATCCCGAGTGTCCACAGCATGGTAGTTGTTCTTCTTTTGGTCTGACTTTTAGTGACACCACATTGACAGAAGGTTTTTTGGGTTTTTTTGTTTGTTTGTTTGTTTCAGGGTTCAAAAAGGATTCTTCGCTCCAATGAGATCATCCTTCCAGCAAGTGGCCTGGTAGAAACAGAGCTCCAGTTAACCTTCTCCCTTCAGGTCAAAATTTTCTAAATCTATAAGTTTTCTTTCTTTTTTTTTAAAGATTTATTTATTATATATACAACATTCCTTCCATGTATGCTTGCCGGAAGAGGGCACCAGATCTCACCATAGATGGCTGTGAGCCACCATGTGGTTGCTGGGAATTGAACTCAGGACCTCTGGAAGAGCAGTCAGTGCTCTTAACCTCTTAGCCATCTCTCCAGCCCCCTAAATCTATAAGTTTTCTAGTATGCTACAATAGTCTTGAAACTTTTTTCTCCAAAAACTGCTAGAGCCCAGCTTCAGGAAAGAAAACAAGTCGCCTATGCACTAAATAAAGGCTAACATGGAAGGCATGAGAAGTTCTTGAGCCAGTGTACTGGATATGCTGCTGAGTTGGGTGCTGAGGCCCAGTCTCCCCTTACCTGGCCATATATGACTAGCAGCTACCATTGAGTCTCCACTCTACCCCTTGGCCTTTCCCCTCTCCTTACTGTCTGAATCAGTAAGAACAGAGCTTGTAAGGCATAAGTTTCTGTTCCACCTGGTCCTGCAACTGTTCAGTCTCAAAGAAACACACAGAGGCTTACATTAATTATGAACTGTTTGGCCTTTAGCTTAGGCTTATTAATAACTAGCTCTTACAACTTAAATTAACCCATAATTCTTGTCTGTGTTAGCCATGTAGCTTGGTACCTTTTATCAGTAAGGCACTCTCATCTTGCTTCCTCTGTGTCTGACTGGTGACTGTAGACTGAGCCTTTCCTCTTCCCAGAATTCTCCTAGTCTGGTCGCCCTGCCTATACTTCTTGCTTGACTACTGGCCAATCAGTGTTTTATTAAACCAATATGAGTGGCAAATCTTGATAGGATACAAGAGCATTATCCCATAGCAAGAACTCACTTCTATAATATGGTCGTATTCATCCTTCTCTCTTCGTCCCTCATAGAGCATCTCTCTCATAATAATCCTTGTGACCCTACACGGAAACACCTGTCCAGATGGCAGAGAAAGATGTTCCCAAGCTTGGGTAAACCATACCAGTACCCAGCAGAACCAGCCCCTCTGGTGGTTTTTCTTATTCAGACCAACCTTTTTTTTTTTTTTTTTTGAGGCAGGGTTTCTCTGTAGCTTAGGTACCTTCCCTGGAACTAGCTCTTGTAAACTAGGCTGGCCTCGAACTCACAGAGATCCGCCTGCCCCTGCCTCCCAAGTGCTGGGATTAAAGGTGTGCAACACTGCTGCCTGACCTGACCAGTCACTCTTAACAAGCAAGAGAAACTGAAGCACAGTCCTCTAGCAGGACCTGGCCCATGAAGGTCCTAGTTGCTGACTAACCATCTGAACTGTTTCCTCTTCAGTACCCTCATTTCCTCAAGCGAGATGCCAACAAACTGCAGATTATGTTGCAAAGGAGGAAGCGGTACAAGAACCGGACTATCTTGGGCTATAAAACCTTGGCTGTGGGACTCATCAACATGGCAGAGGTGAGTAGAATGCAGTCTTAAACTGCAGGCCTCTAAGTCTGTTGTGGTCCTCCAAATGATTTCACCAGCTAGCAGGCAGGTATTCATTTTTTCTTTGTAGATTAATTGTTTTGTTGGGAAATTTTCAGTCTGTAACTAGCTTTATCAATTATTTTCTCTAATACAAGAGTATTTTCTTTTAACTTTTTAAACTTCATTTTAAGATTTACTTATCTTAGCAGGGCAGTGATGGTGCACATCTTTAATACCAGCACTCAGGAGGCAAAGCAAGCAGATCTCCGTGAGTTCAAGGCCAGCCTGTTCTACAAAGCAAGTTCCAGTACAGCCAGGGCAACACAGAGAAACCTTATCTTGAAAAAAAACAAACTTATTTATCTTATTTTATGGATATTAGAATTTTGCTCAAATACATGTCTGAATCATGTGCTTCCTGGAACTAGTTATGGATGGTTATGAACTACTATGTGGGCTCTGGGAACTGAACCCAAGTCTGGTTAAAAACATGTCTTCTTAAGCACTAAGCTGTTGCTCTAGCTCCCTTTCTTTTGAGATGGGTCTTGCTATGTCTCCCAGGCAAGGCCCAAACTCCTAGACTCAAGTGGTCCTCCTACTCCAGCTTTCCACGTAACTGGTACTAGAGGTACATCATCAGGACCAGCTCTAACTTTAATATATATATACATATACACATATGTGTGTATGTATGTATTTTTAAGTTAGTTTTAGTAGGAATAATGAAAAAATTCCCATATTCAGAGTCACCAAAATACTTACCTTCATAGCATATTATTATGCTTAGATAGTCTCTCTGTATGATGTGGCTATTCTTTTATGGGGTTTGTTTGTTTGTGGTTTTTGGATTTTTGAAACAGAATTTATATAGCTTTGGCTGTCCTGGGACTGGTTAGACCAGGGTGGCCTCAGACTCATAGAAATCCACCTGCCTCTGCTTCCTAGGTTCTGGGACTAAAGGTGTGTGCCACCACCTGCTGGGTTTTATTGTTGTTTTCCTGAGCAGTTTGACAGTTGCATGAAGCCCCATTATACCATTACACATTAATACTCTACCACTTTAATTTTCTAAGCATGAGGATACTGTCCTACCTAAGCTTCATTGCCCACCACAGTCAGAATGTTGACACTAATATAAGGTTCTGTCTAACTCATAATCCCCAACCTCATGGTGCAGAATGTCTCAGTGAACTTCCAAGACCCATGGTGAGACCTAGAAGTTGGTTCGTTACATTTCTCCATCAGTCTGAGCTGATCTTCATATCTTCTTTGCCTTTTATGACTGTGATGTAGATTTCTTTTTTGTTTTTATTTTTTGACAGGGTTTCTTTGTGTAACAGCCCTTACTGTCTTGGAACTCGGTCTATAGACCAGTCTGACCTTGAACTCAGAGAGATTCACGCGCCTCTCTCTGCCTCTTGAGTTCTGGGATTAAAGGCCTGCACTACCACTGATGCAGGTTCCTGAAGAGTACATGCTAGTTACTTTATCAAGTGCTCCTCGGTCTGTTTTTTTCTGTCCTTGTCTCTAAATTAAGTTCAATATCTACATTTTTGTCAAAATAACCGCCAAAGAAGCAGTCTTCTTTCCAGCACAGTATGGGTTGCACAGCTGCACGTTAGTTAATTTGTGTAGTGAAAGGTGGTGGCGCACACCTTTAATCCCAGCACTTGGGAGGCAGAGGCACTTGGATCTCTGTGAGTTCAAGGCCAGCCTGGTCTACAGAGTGAGTTCCAGGACAGCCAGGGCTACACTTTAGTCTTGAAAGACTAAAGAATGAAAGAAAGATAGGAAGAAAAGAAAAAGTATTTTGTCCTCATTAGTGAAAAATATTTTATATAGAAGTATTTGAGACCATATTACTGTATCTTTCCCTGATTAATGTATTAATTATTTTTATCTGTGCGTGAATGGGTATGTATAGGTGTATTATGAATATGAGTATAAACATGCCATGACATGCTTGTGGAGATCAGATGACAACCTCAAGTGTTGGTCTCTGCTTTCTAGCTTGTTTGAAACAGGGTCTTTTGGTTGTTTATATCCATGTGTTCTAGGCTAACTGGCCCATGGACTTCCAGGGATAGTCCTGGCTCCACCTTTTATCTCAGTGTCAGAGCCATTAGGATTACAGAAGCATGCTACTGTGGAACTATTGCATCTGTCTTTACATGAGTTCTGAGGATCCAGACATATGTTCTCACTTTTACATGGCCAACATTTTACCCACTGAGACATTTCCCTAACCCCCACCTGTTAATGATTTTGAACTGAATTAGTTACTATTTTGATGCCTGTCAAACTGTGAATTTCTAAACTAGCCATCCCTTCTGTATTGGTCAGTTGATAAATAGAGCGTTTCTTTCTTCCTCCACTTACCATTTGATCTACTTATTTCTATCAATTATGGACTGTAGATTCTTGTGGGGTTTTTTTTGTATGAGGTTAAATTTTAATTTAACTTAAATAAAACGCTCTAGTTTGGCCAGTAAGAGCCCTTCCGAGCTGTCTTCTGTGTCCTTTTTGATAAGACCCTTCCTTCTTTATAGGCCATCTTACTTTCTGGTACAAAATAGCTCAAGCTTATCTTGTTCTTGCCCTGACCCAGTCCTGAATGAGCTGATTTTCTGAGGCTTCTGGGTGTTTTTGTGGCAAACAGTACTTTAAAAATCAGGTAGTGTTGGGCGTGGTGTGATAGCACAAGCCTTGAATCCAAGCACTCAGGGGGCAGAAGCAGAGAAGCAGCTGAATCTCTGTGAGTTCAAGGCAGGGCTGGTGGCTGGTCTACTAGTGAGTTCCAGGACAGCCAGAGCTACATATCGAGACCCTGTCTCGGGATAAAAGAGTACTAGCAGTGCTCCTGTGCGTAACCGGAATAACTTCTGCTGAAAGAACTAAAAACTAGAAGGTGCGTATACATGAACACACAGCCTTCATCCACACACAAACACACCGTGACCATTTCCTGTTTATACATAGCTATCCCACCAGAGCACACAGTGCTTACTTCTGTTCCAACCCAATAGCATAGGGCCTGGTCTTGTTTCCTCCTTCTTCCTTTCAAGTTCCTTTCTCCAACAGCAAGAAACTAAGCTCCCGTTTTCCTTGATATGTCTGCTCACTTACACAGTACTCCTGTATGCCAGCCAAAGAGAAAGAAAAAAGATGCTGAAAGAAAGCTTTTTAAATTATCTGTACCTTAATGAAATAAAGTGGGTTTGTCTGCACACACCTTTCATCCCAGCATTCGGGAGGCAGAGGCAGGTGGATCTCTGTGACTTAGATACCAGCCTGGTCTACACATAGTTCCTGGACAGCCAGGGATAGGTTGGGAGAACTTGTGTCAAAAAATAATAATAAGGGCTGGAGAGATGGCTCAGAGGTTAAGAACATTGCCTGCTCTTCCAAAGGTCCTGAGTTCAATTCCCGGCAACCACATGGTGGCTCACAACCATCTGGAATGAGGTCTAGTGCCCTCTTCTGGCCTGCAGACATACAGACAGACAGAATATTGTATACATAATTAATAAATAAATAAATATTTAAAAAACAAAATAATAATAATAAGTAGAATAGGAAAAATGTTACGGTTCTGGTAATGTGTATGTGTCTTCTTCCAACCCATCTTCCTGACCTCTTGAGGTTTTGTTTGAGGATGAGGGGCTGTGGGGAGGAATTAACAGCATCATCCCACTCTTCCACCTGGGCCAAACCCTGCCATTTCCCTGTTTTCTGGCTCTTTTATTTTCACTGCCATACAGCTGACCAACCATGCATACAGGCCTGGCCTTACCCAGACTCAAAGCTAGTATTCATGTAAAGGACTTAATTTAACATGGAACCCGAGAGATTGGCAACCATTTCAGCCTCAGGCCTCGGTTGTGTTGTTTCATTTTGTTTTGTTTCGAGACTGAGCTTCTCTATGTATCTCTGGCTGTCCTGGAACTCACTCTGTAGACCAGGCTAGTCTCAAGCTCACAGATCCACATGCCTCTGCCTCCAAAATTCTGGGATTAAAGGTGTGCGCCACCACTGCCCGGCCTCAATTATTGTCTGTAAGCACATGGCCCTGATTAATAGCTGGTATTTCTAGAGGTAGCTGTATTGTTTGTTGTTGTTGTTGTTGTTGTTTTAAATATTTATTTATTATGTATACAATATTCTGTCTGTGTGTATGTCTGCAGGCCAGAAGAGGGCACCAGACCCCATTCCAGATGGTTGTGAGCCACCATGTGGTTGCCAGGAATTGAACTCAGGACCTTTGGAAGAGCAGGCAATGCTCTTAACCACTGAGCCATCTCTCCAGCCCTGTTGTTGTTGTTGTTTTAAATTGCCAGGTTCAGCATCGCTAATAGCTTAGCTAGAAACAACTGCAGGATTTCTTTCTTTTTAAGATTTATTATTATTTTTAAATTATGAGTATGGGGGGTGTTACAGTATGTGCAATGAATACACGTATCTAAGGAGGCCAGAAGAGTGTTGGATTACCTAGAGCTAGATTTACAGATGGTTGTAAGCCACCCAACATAGGTGCTGGGAACAGAACTCGGGTCCTCTACAAGAACATCAGGCACTCACAACCCCTGAGCCATCTCTATCCCCTGCAGATAGTTTTTAAAGTAAGCCCTTAAAAGCAGTAGGAAAGGCATAGGCATAGATTTGGAAGTGAGAAGGAAAATACAATAACAGAGTACTGTTGCCATTGGCTTGCATGTCACGTGTGTTTGTTATAGAGATAACCCTGGCACTGGCTAAGGTATTTGTATTATGTACTTTGCTCACAGGTGATGCAACACCCTAAC
Organism: Microtus pennsylvanicus; assembly: GCF_037038515.1. Taxonomy (NCBI): domain Eukaryota; kingdom Metazoa; phylum Chordata; class Mammalia; order Rodentia; family Cricetidae; genus Microtus; species Microtus pennsylvanicus. Next base: position 88,331,727 of record NC_134583.1, on the reverse strand, counting down.
GAGGGTGCTTTGGTGCTTGGCCTGCACAGCAACGTGAAGGATGTCTCTGTGCCTGTGGCAGAAATAAAAATCTACTCTTTATCCAGCCAGCCCATTGACCATGAAGGAATCAAGTCTAAACTGTCTGGTAAGATGTAAACAGTGGGGCTGGAGAGATGACTCAGCAGTTTAGATCCTCTTTCGGAGGATCTGGATTTGACTCCAAGCTTCCACATAGTGGCTTACAACCATCCATAATTCTAGTTCCCAGGGATCTGACACTCTCTTCTGACACCCAAGGGCATCAGATACACGTGTGCCACATATAAATACATGCAGGCAAAACATTCATACACATAAAATAAATTTTAAAAATATATATGCAGTGTCTGCAGGCACTATAGAAGATAAGGGAGCCAGTGCACTGGCCTTCATCCTGGAAAAGCTGAGTCAAACATGCATGAAATATGCCCAAGAAAGAGGCAACCTTATAGATCCCTGAAAGTAATGTGTGGCCATGACTCTCTATGTAGCCCTTCCCTCTCCAACCCAGTTGTATTGATCCCTGTTCTTGAAAGTCATTTAGATCAAATCAGATCAAGGTTCTTACTAGGGTGTTTGTTCTAGATCGCTCCCCAGATATTGACAACTACTCCGAAGAAGAGGAAGAAAGCTTCTCCTCAGAGCAGGAAGGCAGTGATGACCCATTGCATGGGCAGGTAACTTTCTATGACTCTTCTGTACAGTGTTTGAGAGGCTCCTTGAATTTCCCAGCTCATTCTGTTTCCTGCCCACTCAGGATCTGTTCTATGAAGATGAGGATCTTCGGAAAGTCAAGAAGACACGGAGGAAACTGACCTCAACCTCAGCCATCACTAGGGTGAGCCACCCAGGTCCCGGGCATGGCACAACTCAGATTCTTGGTCTAAAGTAGGTGAGGAGTTAGTGGTACATTAAGACCTTGTAGGGTTTTGAACCCTGTCTACTTGGGGTCACACTCTCAATATTCTGATATATCACCAGCACCCCTACTACCACCCACTAATAATCAGCATGTTAGGAGCACCTGTGGTACACAGGATGTTATAGGCCATAGATAATGCAGAATAGAAAGAAGGCTATAACCATTTTTCTAGATCTTAAAACAATCCAAACATTTCTTTAAGGAGCACAATGCCTCAGACTTTTCCTCTCTGGATGATTGTGTCAAGTGGTGCACTGTTCACTGCAGAGTAAAGCCAGCTTTCTAGATTATTGCTGTGTTGGACTAGTACTGGAGAACTGCAAAAACTCTGGGTGTGAGAGATTCAGTTACGTTAGATCTAGTTCTTAACCTTGGAGTTGGCAGTGTTTGAATTATGTCTCCTAACTAAGATTTCTTGAGCCCATATTAAAATTGAAGTCCTGGGCTGAGAAGCTAAAACCTGAGGTCTTCAGTGATCTCTGACTGATCCAGGAGCCCCTGTATTCCAGGAATAAAAGGGTCAGAAATACCAAGAGCTTCTAGGTAGAAAAAAATCTCATTCTGGTTCTCTCAAGCACAGGGCCATTTGAGAGACTGATACCCTAAAAGTGGGGCTTTCTTCTCATTTGGAGTGAAATTAAAGCCAATTTTTTTTCAAATATTTATTTATTTATTATGTATACAATATTCTGTCTACATGTATGCCTGCAGGCCAGAAGAGGGCACTAGACCTCATTACAGATGGTTGTGAGCCACCATGTGGTTGCTGGGAATTGAACTCAGGACCTTTGGAAGAGCAGGCAATGCTCTTAACCGCTGAGCCATCTCTCCAGCCCAAGCCAAATTATTTTTAAAGGTGCATCCCAGCCTGGCCTGCTCCCACGAAATAGCACTCTTAACCTCTGCATGGAGTTCATGAGACTCCAGAGCAAAGCCCTCCGGAAGACAACCCTAGCTTCCCCTTTGTGTCACTGGCTCAGAGCATAAGATCGGCCTCCTTTTTCCAAGTTTTCAAGCCCTGTTGGAAAGACAGGTCCCCCGAATCCAACCCTTCCTCCTTTAAACTCCAGGAGGAAAACAGCTATAAGACCACCTTACTGTTTCTTCTTCTGAGTCTTTATCTTTCCTGCTCTGTGATTATAAGAAAGTTCTTTTTATCCCCCAAAGCATACCTCCTGAGCTTCCTAAGTCCCCTCTCCTGTGGGCTTTTCCATAGCATCACCCAGTGTATAGCCAGAGATCAATGATCATACCCATCTCCCAGAGACATTACCAGAAGCTGTAGGTACTTCCCAGTTGTGTTTCTGGACACTTGGTAACGATCCTTTTTTTGTCCCCTTCTGTTCATGCACATTCTTTTTTCCCCACCAAGAACACTTTGTTCTCAATGATGGACTGGTCATGTCTTAACTTCTCAGTCAATATGAACTCGGGTTTCTCCCTTGATGGTCATGCTCTTTCCACTACTCTCATTCTTTTATTTAATCCATTTTACATACCAACCACAGTTCCCTTCCTCCCACTTCCCCACCTCCCCATTCATCCCCCTATCCACTACTCAGACTTTGTTGACTCCCTATGAGGAGTCAAATTGAGGCAGGACCAAGCCCTCCCTGCTGATCAAGACTGAGTAAGGCATCCTTCCATAGGGAATGGGCTCCAAAAACTAGCTCATGCTCCAGAGATAGATCCTGGTCCCACTGCCAGGGATCCCACAGACAGACCAAGCCACACAACTGCCACCCACATGCAGAGGGCTTAGTTTGGTCCCAGGCAGGCTCCCCAGCTGTCAGTCCAGAGTCCATGAGCTCCCACGAGCTTGGGTCAGCTGTCTGTGTGTTGCTCCATCATGATCACACACACGCACACACACACACATGCACACATGTACACACACTCACATAATCCTTCTTCACTACCCTTGACTGGACCCCTGGAGCTCGGCCCAGTGCTTGGCTGTGTATCTCTGCATCTGCTTTCATCAGTGACTGGACAGAGGGTCTATGGTCAGCCACTACTCTCATTCTTAAGTGCAAGTCAGTTGTTGCCATTCCATACGAGGGTCTTGCTATTTAGGCCAGAAATACATGTGACCAAAAACTCAGCCTGGTACCTAAATCAGAACAAGAAACATGGATCAAGGAGCCTAGGCCAGGCCATCAGTGAATTCTAGGGCCTGGAAGTGTACACTCATCCCAGCAAGTCACTATGACACAGCAGGGTGAGTGCATAGGGACAGTCATGACACAGAGGAAAAATGGCCTCTTCTGGCAGTGTGCATTGCAGGCTGATGGGAAAGAGATGGAAAAACTCCAGGAGTAGTCTTAAGTGGGTTGGTGACACTGCTACCCAAGATGGTTGTGCAAGAAGATGACAAATGCCATTTTGAAATGTTGATCATGGAGGTACAGGACACTCACCAGCTGGTACCTGCATCTGCTGGACAGAACAGAAGGTGGGCTAGAGCTGTACCTCTGGAAGTCATTGGCCTCCTTGGGGGATGAGATCTCCATTGAGCTAGCTGCCCAGGGCCCTGGGCTGCATCAGCTTTTGCCTGTCTTTCTAGAGAGGTTTTCAGTGCAAGTGCAGCTGCTATTTTTCTTCTCCTGTTCCTTGTGAGGGTAAGAGCCTGATAGACTCTCTTTAATTGGCCTCAGTAAGTGTCACTTGAGAATAATTTGTATAATTTGTTCCCACAGCAACCTAACATCAAACAGAAGTTTGTGGCCCTCCTAAAACGATTCAAAGTCTCCGATGAGGTATGACGCCCTTACTTCCAGTTTCATACCTAGGTCCTGTGTAGCCAGCCACTAGTCATCAGGATCATGGAATCAAGAGTCCTGCCCACTTGCATGCGTAACAGAGCCCAGGAGAGAAGGCAGCTGAGAAGAGCCTTATGCTCCATGAAGAGAGAGTAAAGGCTTCACATGGAGAGTGCAGTTCCATGGTATTTAGAAACACTTAGCACAGTTGTATCCAATCGTTAGTCAATATTCAATTCTCTTCTATTGACAAATGACAGCAGTGACAAATCTAGCCATTTAATTTTTCCTCATAGCCCGAGAGGAGCTGCAAGTGAGCAATAGCCCGAGTGTGATGTCCTCATTGGTCAGCTCTTGACAGAAATCCCCTAGGACCTGGAGTCTTGCCTTCATTCACACAGGCTTCTAAGTAAACTAAAAATGAATAAAGATAGAAAATGTTGGGAAAAGGTCTTTGTTCCACTGTGTGCTGCAAAGAAAAGCAGCTTGTACCTGAATTTGAGGGAACAGAAGACGGACCAGCCTACCAGACCTGGGTTTTCTTGTGTGATTCCTTGGGAGGCACACCAGCACATCTCTTCCTCCTGCTGCCAGCCCTGGTATGGATATCAGTAGTAGCTGAGAGGAAACATAACCTCAGCATGCCCCTGATCTCAGAATCAGACCATAGAAAGGACAGAGAGCCAGGCAGTGGTGTGGCACACACCTTTAATCCCAGCTCTTAGAAGTCAGAGACAGACAGATCTCTGAATTCGAGGACAGCCCAGAGCCTGGTCTACAGAGTGAGTTCCAGGACAGCTGGGGCGGCACAGAGACACTAGCATGTCCCTCTAGAAGGGATTACTGAGAATACCAGTTGACGTGACCTAGGAGACAGTTGTTGTTTGTCTAACCACAAATGTTAATAATAAGAAAGAGCCCCAGATTCATAGATCTTTATTTTGCTCACAGGTAGGCTTTGGGCTAGAACACGTGTCACGGGAGCAGATTCGGGAAGTGGAAGAAGATCTGGACGAGCTCTACGACAGCCTAGAGATGTACAACCCCAGCGACAGTGGGCCTGAAATGGAGGAAACAGAGAGCATCCTCAGCACCCCAAAGCCCAAGCTCAAGTGAGGCCCAGAGCTCCTCGTAGGCTGCCTGCGAGGCTCCCTTTTCCCTCCATCATGATGCCCTTGCATCCTCTCGTACTTCATGCAGGGAGTCATGGCTTTCAGTATCTCCCAAGTTCTCACTCTCCCGGTGGAGATCAGTGTTTTGTTTCTAACTGACAAAAATCACGATAGGAAGCCGGGCGGTGGTGGCGCACGCCTTTAATCCCAGCACTCGGGAGGCAGAGGCAGGCAGATCTCTGTGAGTTCGAGACCAACCTGGTCTACAAGAGCTAGTTCCAGGACAGGCTCCAAAAACCACAGAGAAACCCTGTCTCGAAAAACCAAAAAAAAAAAAAAAAAAAAAAAAATCACGATAGGAGTCTCTGGAAATCCCTTGACCGACCCCATAGTATCTACCTAATAAGTGTCCTCAGAGCCTAGGCTATTGACCTGCCTGGATCAACAGCCCCACTCGGCCTTGGGAACTGCTTTTCTGAGCTTCCATCGCCGCTGACTCCGCTGTGCTTCTTTGCTGCAGGCCCTTCTTTGAGGGGATGTCGCAGTCCAGCTCACAGACGGAGATTGGCAGCCTCAACAGCAAGGGCAGCCTCGGAAAAGACACCACCAGCCCTGTGAGCAGACTCATGGTGAAAAAGGGTGGGAGAGGGACCTGCCTACCGACCGTGTTGGCTTCTCACTCTGAGCCCTCCACTTCTCTGAGTGTGGCTTCAATCTTGTTCCTCTGATCCCTGGCTGGCAGTTTAGCAATCCAAGAGGAGAATATTCTTTTCACTGTGCTCCAGCATGGCATAGAGCCATTCTCCCTGCCTCAGAACCCTCCCTCTGTGAGGCAGCTGAGAGTATAGGGCATAATGCATGCCATTTGGACAGCGGGTATTGATTCTGCCTTCAGGCTATGAAAATAATGAATATAAAAGGACAGAAGGATCTGTTCAGGAGGTAGTAAGTAGGTTTTTCTGGATGAAGGACTCAGGGGAGAGCAATACTTTGGAAGAATGTGCAGTTAGTGCGCAGGTCTCTATTTGCCTGTGCACAGGAGAGAGCTCTCTACTGTGGCTCCCAGCAGCTCGTCATAGATAGCAGCCTGTGGATGCCAAACCTTCCTTAGACCTGCAGAAGAAGTTATGTCTTTCTTCACAATTAAAGGCAAATGGTCACCGAATATAGTTTTAGAACTGAGTTATGCTGTTCTGTTAGGGCCATGTTTCTCTGTTGCTGAGAGAAGTTGAAGTTCTCCAGTTCTTGCTGCCTTGGCATCTGATGAGGCACAGTCATTTGTTCACAGGGGAGAATACACATCTTCCCCTACAGTGGCTGTTAACTGTGGGGAACCAGGCACTCCATCTGCTGACAAGCAGTCTACAGCTGGCCAGGCTCTCCTGTCCTTTGTGTGCCCTCTTCTGGGCATCTCAGCAACCCTTCTCTCCCTTCTGCCACCAGGTGGAGCTGTCTCCCATCTTATCTCTTCATTATTAAAGAGCAGCTGGCAACCCACCCCACCATGAACTGTTTCTTAGTCAGGAAGTGAAAGAAGGAGAACCATGCCCATATTAAAAAATTACGTTATGAAGAAAGTTCACCCTGCTGCTTGCTGATCTCCACGCCAGCACCTCTCAAGCATGTTCACGGTGATCTGGAGTCAAGGAGGCAGCATTTAGTGTGCTACAGCATTGGGGCATAACTCAGCGGCTTTTCCCCACAGAAAGAATCCTACAGACAGCCTCTCTCATGTGCATAAGTGACTGACACTAGAATCACTTAGAGTAACTCTGGGAAGAAGCCCAGGACCTGCTGAAGGGAGGGCTACTGTACAGAGTTCTACTGTGACAGAGTATAAGTAAGGTGTTGGCCAAGCCAGTGACCATGAAGCAGTAAGCATAGATTATGGCATACACTGATTGATTGTTCAGTAAATACCCATGACTACTAAATCAGCTGTCTCCAAGGAGGGAAAGACGTGTTTCAGTATTGACAGAGCTGGCAGTGTAGCTAGTTTGATGGGCCCTGGATTTGGCAAGAACAAACAAACCTGACATGGGTAGTGCATGGCTTTCATCCCAGCACTCAGGACACAGAGGCAGGCTAATCTCAAACAAACAAGGAAACAAAATCCTTAACTGAAGGGTGGGTTTTCCAGGATGAATCTTTATTCCATCTTCCCATTGACTTGCTTCTTCTCAAGACTGTTTCCACATCTTAAAGCCTACATGGAAAGCACGTGCTCTAAAGGCCATGTGGGCTGCTGTGAGATCCCATGGGTCATCCTCAGCAGTGTGTGTGCTGACTGCTGGACTTACAGGAAGTGCAGTTCCTTAGCACATTTCTCTTTTGGGGTCCTACAGTTGATAGACTATGGATGTCTTACACAAGTCCTTCAGATTCTGAATCCCTTGGCCAGAGCTCAGGTTTGCTTTGTTCCCCTGCTGAGATTCTATTTTGAAGAGCCCATATGTCTTGGTGTGGGTGTAGAGCTGTGGAATCCTTTAGTTGAAGACACTGGGATGGTAGAACAAGGCTGTGCTCATGCTCTTGAAGTGGAGTGCTTCGGGTAGAGGAGAAAGTGTGGTTGTTGACCTGAGGGCTCTGCACCTCTGCTCTCACCTTGACAATTCCTGTTGCTCAGCACTGTTAGGGTTTTTTGTTCGTTTGTTTGTTGTTGTTTTTTTTTTGTTTTTTTGTTTTTGAAGAGTTTGTTTTGTTTTTTTCAAGACAGGATCTCAGGTCTCACTATGTATCTCTGGTTTTCTTGAAACTCACTTTGTAGACCAGGCTGGCCCATGACTCACAGAGATCTGCCTGCCTTTACCTCTCGAATGCTGGTATTAAAGGCATGTGCCCAGCTTTTTCACTTCTTTCTTTTTGTGGATAGGAAAGCCCTGTGTAGAACTCAGGGCTTTCCTATGCAGATACTGTAACATCATCCTCATTAATGCAGGTTTTTTCTTTATTTAGTTTAATTTATTTGTGTATGCATATTTTGTCTTGGTGTATGTATGTGTGCCCGGTGCCCACGGAGGTTAGAAGAGGGTATGGGATCCCCTAGAACTGGAGTTACAGATGTTTGTGAGCCACCGTGCAAGTGTCAGGAACTGAACCTGAATCCTCTGCCAGAGCAGCAAGTACTGTTATTCCAACACCAATTCTTAAGACTTGTGGATTTTTCTTTTGTTTTATAATTAATTTTAATTTATTTTCACTGGTGTTTGCCTGCATGTATGTCTGTTGAGGGGGTCAGAGCTCTGGAACTGGTGTTAAAGACAGTTATGAGCTGCCATGTGGTTACTGGGAATTGAACCCAGGTCTCTGGAAGAGCAAACAGTGATCTCAACCTCTGATCCATCTCTCCAGCCCCTTGTGGATTTTTCTTAATCTTACACTTGTAAGCACCAAGTATTTAGAGAATTCAATCCAGAAAGGATTGCGGCTGACACAAATTGTGGCAGTTATGGAATTTTCTCAAGACTCCAACACATAGTAGCAACATAATTTGGTTCTCTGTGCTGGTAAGAGTAAATTTAGGCTGTGCGTGCTTCAAGACATCTGCCCAAGATACAGTCAGCTCAGACTGCCTGCTGCTGGAGGTTACCGGTCTCATCACACTGTCGTTGCTGCACTTACAGGCACGTGCTGAGGTCATTGAGCTACACCCCAGCCCATCCCTGCAGATGTTTGAGCAGGAACAGAGCTTCAACAAGTCAGGAATTTTCTTCCTTTTTCTTTGTCACATGCCTTAATACAGCTCCTGGAGATGGGGAATGGGTCTTCCCAAATGCTGCAGTGACAACAGCACTGGAACTTTTCAGGGCTCGACAAGTCGTGTTACCTCAGAACCACCCACTGGAAATTTGTGCTGAGCTTCTACCCTAGGTCCAACCAAGCAGGGCTCCTCTGAGATTCTAGACTGTAATGCTGGACAATCAGCATCGTGTAAGAGGACTAGCTGTGCAGTCTGGAGGCAGCCTGTTCTGTGTGGCTAGGAGTCATTACACATTTCAAGCCCTGAGATCACTGCCTAGCTCAGGTATGTCAGATTTGTCTTGCAGATGGCTTCGAGCAGTGGTTTTCCACTAGAGATAGTCTGCCTCTCAAAAGACATTTGCCATTGGTTGAAGAATTTTTAACTCGATAGAGCTACTACTAGTCAAGGCCAAGAACGCTGCTGAACACCCTGCAGTGCACAGATGATGCAGCCCTAAATGTCAGTCCAGGTGGAGAAACCGTGGGTGGAGCGTAGCAGAGCAAGGCTGCTTTTGTAGTCCTTGCTGGTCACTCAGCAGCATCCTGGATTTAATTAGCCTGTCTCTTCTGGATGTATATTTTTATACAGAGAGAACTTTGAGTGTTGAGAGTAAGTGGGATATCCTAAATATTTTCTTCTTCTTTTGGTTCCTTAGAAGAAAGAAATTATTTTTAATTATGTTTGTATATGAGAATATGCATTTGAGTATGAGTGCCCTCAAAGGCCAGAAGAGGTATTGGTTTTCCTTGAACTGGAGTTACAGGTGGTTGAGAACTACCTGATATGGGTGCTGGGAATCAAACCCAGGTTCTCTGCAAGAGCAGCAAGTGCTCAATGAGTCATCTCTCCAATCCATACTTAATGGTTTCCTGAAACAAACGGGCCCTTCTGGGGCTTAATTTTCACACACACACACACACACACACACACACACACACACACACACACACACACAAATGCCATCTCCTCTCAAAAGATGAAAACATTAAAGGCTGCATGAGGTTGAGGATGAAGTGAAAATATATTAAGCTTCTTGGGGGACTTCATAAAATAAGAGTGCTGGTTATTTGGATTAGGGATAATTAATTATTAGTAATTTTTTTCAGATGGAATTGGCTGCTCTAGAAAAAGTCAAATCTACTTGGATTAAAAATCAAGATGACAGCTTGACTGAAACAGATACTCTGGTAAGTATGCTTCAGTCTCCTGCTTTGATCACCGCAGGTTATCTTTGTACTTTAAAACTATAGGGAAAAACCTTTAGTCAAGAGGCAGAGACTGATGTGGTACAGAGGAAAATCCCACATCAAGAGGCAGGTGGCTCTTTGTGAGTTTAAGGCCACCCTCGTCTACATAGTGAGTTCTAGGTCAGCCAAGGCAGCATAATGAAATACACACACACACACACACACACACACACACACACACACACACGGAGGGGGCTGAGTAATAGATTGATTCCTTTTAGAAAGATGTTGAGGACCACCTTGAACATTTTGCCTTAATCTGTGGGCTTGTGAATATTCTGTTTCTTGGGGGCTGGAGAGATGGCTCAGAGGTTAAGAGCACTGCCTGCCCTTTGAAGGTCCTGAGTTCAGCTCCCAGCAACCACATGGTGGCTCACAACCATCTGTAATAAGATCTGGTGCCCTCTTCTGGCCTGCAGGCAGACAGAATACTGAGAATAGTTTATACTTAATAAATAAATAGATTTTTTAAAAAAGAATATTCTGTTTCCTTTCCCATGGAATCCTTATCCATGGAATGGGACACATCCTTGAGGCCAAGGTCCTCCTCCAGACAAGTCATCCAGAAATGTTCCCGCTCTGCCCTAAGTAGAACTGACCAAATGCTAGTTTCTCACTGTCACCCTCATTTCCTTCTGAAAGACAATGTCCAGTGTCTTTTCCTGGGAATCTGTCCCTTTCTCCATCCCTGTTGCCTTCTCAATGTTCAGGAAGCTCATGGTGTTAAAGCCTCTGAGGGTCACTGGTCAGGTTCTCCTTTGAGGAGATGCTAGAACTGCCTAGGAGTGCAGTTCAAAGCCCCCATGAAGTAGAATTGAATCAGTTGAACACCATCACATAAGCCTTTAACTGTTGACTGTGCACCTGCTAATGCTGAGCACAGAGAATACAAAGACGCTATCAGAGCCTTCCCCAGGGGAAGCCAGCTGTGCAAACCTGGACAAGGCTCAGTGGAGGCCCTGGGGTGCAGACTGAAGATTCTCTGAGTTGGTTGTACTCATAAGGTACCTGGAAATCTATGTCCAATGAGACAAGGAGCTAGACTGGATGGCAAGGAGAGGGAGCTTTACAAAATGCCATCTGAAGCATGAGCCACATAGCAAGACCTTAGTGATAGACTTGAGTCCAAGAGTGTTTAGGCTTATGTCTCCTGTAGTAAGTAGCCACTGTAATAAATAAAATGATAAAGCATTATTAGGTCTATCCAGGATTAAAACCTACTGTACCATTACTTCTTCATTCACTAATAATTGAAACAAACCCTACCTCCTTGCCCATTGCTTGCCATACTACACACAACCAATACAGTGTGATCTTTTCAAGATAAAAGTTCAAAAAGCCGGGGGGGGGGTGCACGCCTTTAATCCCAGCACTCTGGAGGCAGAGGCAGGTGGATCTCTGTGAGTTCGAGGCCAGCCTGGTCTACAAGAGCTAGTTCCAGGACAGGAACCAAAAGCTACGGAGAAACCCTGTCTCGAAAAATCAAAAAAAAAAAAAAAAGATAAAATTTCAATCTTGTCACTTCCTGATTCAGACTCTCCAATGACTGACCAAATCTCAGACTTAATCTTAACTCATTGTCCAGGAAAGCAGGTAGATGCGCAAAGCATTCATGCCATAGGATTTCCTTATCCATACAGAAGTCAGGACACTTGATAACTGTAGGAGTGGAAATCATAGTTCAGGTATGCTGGGGTGCTCTGTCTTGATCTAATGAATGGTCCTGGGCCCTGTTTACATTGAAATTCAGTTCGGGCTAGGGATGTAGCTCATTGGTAGACTTCTTTTCTAGTATGTTTGAGCTCTTAAGTTTCATTCCCAGCACATACAAATTCAAGGTTGAGGCTAGGGATATAACTCATTTTGATAGATACTTGCCAAGTATGCATAAAGCCCTGACACTACATAAAACTGGATGTAGTGGTGCGTGCCAGTTATCCCCGTTTACAGGATCTAGAGGATCAGGAGTTCAGAGCCACACTGGGATACATATGACCTTATCTGTCTTTTTATTCTTGAGTCAAGTTTATATTTTAGATTGAATACTTTGTAAAGTTATCCCTCAAGGAGTGAATGCTTAAAATTTCTTTTTTTTTTTTTTTTGGTTTTTCGAGACAGGGTTTCTCTGTGGTTTTGGAACCTGTCCTGGAACTAGCTCTTGAAGACCAGGCTGGTCTCGAACTCACAGAGATCCGCCTGCCTCTGCCTCCCAAGTGCTGGGATTAAAGGCGTGCACCACCGCCCGGCTTAAAATTTTTGAAGGGTATATTAGTTTGGTTGTTTTGGTTTTGGTTTATGTTTTCATTGTTTTTCTTTTGAATTTTGTTTTGGGGGGAGGTTGCAAAGTGGGTGGGCTGATATGAAGGGGCAGGGAGCTGGATGGGGTCATGGGATCTAGAAGCATGTTGTGAAACCCACAAAGAATCAGTTAAAGAATTTGAAGGGTGGACAAGCAGATGCAAGCAAGTAAGCAAGTCTGACATACTGGGAGAGCAGTACTTCAAGGAGTAAGGGGTGAAGACTGATTTATGAAAGTGATCCAGGGGTCAGGGAAGGCTTCAAAAGGCCTCGTAAGTAGGCAGAGCTGTTGGTGTGGTTAAGTCATGTCATGATATGATTGTCATTGCGTTTTGGGAAGACAGCCTGGTGTGAGCGGCAGGAAGGAGAGAAGGCAAAGTTGTGAACACAGAGGGTGGAAGAGATGGAAGGAAGGCGGGGTGGACAGGACCAGTATCCCAGATGGGAAGGAAGTGGTGATTTCAAGGCTCTTTTCCCAAGGTGAGAAATGTAGACCAGAACTTCAGAACCACAAGCCCTGTCCTAATGAAAAGCTAAAAGGATGCAGGCTCCCCCCCAACCTAGAGATGGATTGCCATCGTTTTCTCCCTCTTGTGCCTGGATAGGAGCACATGGTATCCAACACAAGGGACAGTAGTTAAACTTTCCTCCTGGGATCAGAGTATGAGAACCATGTGCTCCCTCTCAGATGCTTCAAGGAAAATGGTGGTCCTCAAAGTGAAGATAGGTTCTAGCAGGGCTGAGGAGTCTCCTGCACAGTTACCAAGAAAGAGGTAATGTTCTTTGTCACCTTTTTTTGCGGCAGGAAATCACTGATCAGGACATGTTTGGAGATGTGAGCACAAGTCTAGTTGTACCAGAAAAAGTCAAAACTCCTATGAAGTCCAGCAAAACAGATCTGCAGGGCTCTGCCTCCCCCAGGTACTCCAGAGAGGAAGGAAGCAGGTAACACAGACCTGCAGCCATACTCAATGCCAATTACATGTGGGAAAGTGGTTGGGCTGGTGTGACTTTGGGACTAGAAAGGCTGTTAACCCCCTCCCTGCTACAATCAGCAAGGTGGAAGGGACACACACACCCCGGCAGAAGAGGAGCACGCCCCTGAAAGAGCGGCAGCTCTCCAAGCCCCTGAGTGAGAGGACCAACAGCTCTGACAGTGAGCGGTCTCCTGACCTGGGCCACAGCACACAGGTAATCTTGGGTTCCTGTCAACGATCACAACCCCTCCCTTGGATTTCAGTGTTTGTTTCTTAGACAACTGGGTAGAGAAGAAGGAGGGATGTTGGAAGTGTTGACTCCAAGGTTTTTCTGAGATACCTAAGTTAGAGAAGTTTACCATATTTGTTATCTGCTAATGTAGATTTTGGGGTGCAGTTGAGTGGTGGTGTCCAGCTGAGTTGAAGGGTAGGAGTTTCGACTTTTTCTGGGTAGGAACTGCTGGCATTGTTCTCCAGTCAATGAGCTGCCACGGCTATTCCAAGCTCTTTTTAGTCACTCTCAAGCCTGAGGTTAGCTGGAGAAGATTTGAGCATAAAACAGACCTGGCGAGTAGCCCTTACTGTGACACTGGTATCAGAGTCAAGGCAGCTAGTAACCCAAGCTGGTTACTCTTCTCCTAGAGTTATGCAGCCAAGTTTCTCTGATAAATATTATGAAAGGACAAAGTTGGGGTCATATGACTTCCTAAATTCATTGCTGTCACAAATCTGCAAATGCACCTGAGACTAGAATAGCCTGACCCCTAGGGTGAAGTATTGTCCTTCTATTTAATCGCTGTTCCTGAAATACCTTTGTTTACTGGGACAGTGGGCCCCACATGGTGCCTGCTGCTTCTCATTATTTGTCTCCCCACTGCCCTTGCTGCATTCTCCAAGCACCAGCTTACTGCTTGCAACCTCTCACCCTGCTATCTGGGAGTCGTGCCCTTCATGGGAAGCTATTGCTTCCCAGCCCCACAGGCTTGCCTTAGAACAAACCATTGCTGTGACTTTGTGCCTACTATGTCAGTGTATTCGCCAAGGACACTGATCTTCCTCTTCTCATCTCCATTTTAGTATGGTCAATGGGAGACTGTCCCCACACATCCTTAGTTACCCTGTGCCAGGAGTTCTATCTACTCCCACCTCTCTGGGCAATACCCAATCAATACTTGTTTCTGCAGATTCCAAGAAAGGTGGTATATGACCAACTGAATCAGATCCTGGTATCCGATGCAGCCCTCCCAGAAAATGTCATCCTGGTGAACACCACAGACTGGCAGGGCCAGGTAGAACACTGAGGGTCAAGGGTATGGGGTCTATAGATGTTCCCAGTGTGTGACTTGAAACAGCACACAGGGAAGCAGGAGAGTGACTTCATCCGCCATTTACTGTCTGCCTTGTAAGACATTGGTTCCAGAGATGCCTAGATATGGGTGATGTTTGGAACCTTTAATCCTCCCCACTTCATAGTTAGCATGTTTCCATGGGGTCTGCTGTGCCCTTTTTTTATACATAGCCAGGAAACCTGAGGATCTTTGCCAGAGGACAGGGGCTCTACAGCTCAGTCTGGGCCTTGCCTGACCTCTCAGCATCTGTGGGGAGTGATGTGGCTTACCTATGTCCCTGCTTTCCTCCCCTGCAGTATGTGGCTGAACTGCTCCAAGACCAGAGGAAGCCTGTTGTATGCACCTGCTCAATAGTGGAGGTCCAGGCCGTGTTGTCTGCCCTGCTCACTAGGATTCAGCGCTAGTAAGGGCTCTGGCTTTTCTTCTTACAATGTTTTTTGGTTCCTCTACCTCGTCTTCCAACCCTGACTTCTAGCAATGGCAATATTCTCAGGCTAGGAAGCTGCAGCTCCAGCTTGTACTTAGAGACAGAGCCAGCAGTAGTGCTCAAAGCCCCTAGAATATCAGCTCCCGAATTTTCTGCCCCTGCCACCTTTACATCCTGGACTCATGCCTCACTTTGGCTTGCCTCATCTTTCTCATAAACCCAAGATAAAGAACAGAATCCAGGGTTCTAAAAATACCTTAAATTCCTTCCCTCAATGGTAACATTCTGTTTTTTAATGGGATCCTATTTCCCTCTCCAGGGCCATCTGAGGGAGGCCCTGTCACATCTTCACATGTGTCACAGCAAGGAGACTCCAGGGTTCTGGGCCCCACAGGCAGCACTTGCACCTTTTTCTTGTAGCATCAGCCTCCTCCATGGAAGCTGCCTACCCTCTCGAGCAGCACATGCTTGATGCCTCCTTGTATCATTTTGTTTCTTGGCATGCGTCCCCATGGCTTTTAGAAATGCATGAAGTCAGAGCTTGAGGCCTGAGACTTAAGTATGGTGTGTGTCCCCTTTCTCCTTAGCTGCAACTGTAACTCATCCATGCCGAGGCCAGTCAAGGTGGCAGCTGTGGGCAGCCAGAGTTATCTGAGCTCCATTCTCCGGTTCTTTGTCAAGTCCCTTGCCAGCAAAACGCCGGACTGGCTGGGTTATATGCGCTTCCTCATCATTCCCCTAGGTAAAGTCTGGCAGCATTCAGGAGACTTGTGTCAGCAGACTCGGTTCCTGCAGAATGGGAGTTGATCAGGGAAACTAAAGGCTGAACCTTGGCTGGGGATAGCTGCTTCCCTTATTCTACCCACTAACCGTTTACTCTGTCTGGTTTTCCATCTGCCAGGTTCTCATCCAGTGGCCAAATACTTGGGCTCAGTAGATAGTAGATATAGCAGCACCTTCCTTGATTCTGCCTGGAGAGACCTGTTCAGTCGCTCAGAGCCCCCAGTGTCAGGTAAGGCCCCTAAAGGAAACTCTCAAGGAGTGAGGCTTCTGGTTCCCCCATGCAGCTGAAGAGGGTGGGGAGCAACCTTATTCCCATTCCTGAGGCTCTTACCCCTTTCCCAGTTGGTATTCATTAATGTAGGTATACCCTGTGTGGCCCTCTCCTCAGGATAGCTTCTGCCTACAGCTAAAAGTAAGGAGGTCATATGGCTGGTACATGGGCCAGCTCTGCTTGTAGAGATGAAATAGGCAATGGGGAGTGCCACTGATATAGTCTGTTGTTGAATGAGTGACACTGTGCCAGCAGGTATCCCCATACCATCCACTGGTGATGCTAGCATCAGAGTACAGCTAAGGTCAGGGAAGACTATGCTTTGGTTTATGAGTCCTTTGATGCATGGCCAAGAGGATCTTAGAATCCTTTCTTCATCTCGGCTCTGAGGACCCTGCCTTGGGGACTTAGGGGCCTCTCTGAGGGTCTGTATAGCTGCACACTAAAATGGACATGTCCCTCCTGGCTTTTCTGCAGAGCCACTGGATGTGGTGGGTCGTGTGATGCAGTATGTCAATGGAGCAGCCACAACGCACCAGCTGCCTGTGGCCGAAGCCATGTTAACCTGCAGGCATAAGTTGTAAGTCTAACAGGAGTTTTTTTAAAAATGGATTGGGTAGCCAGATGGTGGTGGCACACACCTTTAATCCTAGCACCCGGGAACAGAGGCAGGTGGATCTCTGAGTTCAAGGCCAGCCTGGTCTACAGAGTGAGTTCTAGGACAGCATAGGCTGGCTACACAGAGAAACCGTTTCAGAAAGCCAAAGGAAAAAACAAACAGACAAAAAAACAGATTGAGTAGGTTAGAGGAACCTTGAATCCTTTCGTTTTTCATATTTTCCTTTTCTACAATTCCACTTCCTGTCATAGAGGACAGGAGGACATGCCTGACTTCTTAGAGCCTCCATGCTGGTCCATCAGTTATTTCCTCCATATGATTAAAATCAGTTGGCAAGTCCGAGCGGTGCTGTTTGCCTTTGTTCTGTGTTCTCCATTCTGTCCTCAAGGAGTGGCCTCCCTGCAGTGTGACAGGAAGCTATAGCCGTGTGTTCTGGACCCCATTGAGCAGAACTCAGTGTGGGGAGCTTAATTGTCCGGCACTCTTGCAAACCCACTAATTGCAATCCTTTCCTGTT
This sequence comes from Microtus pennsylvanicus, assembly GCF_037038515.1. Lineage (NCBI taxonomy): Eukaryota > Metazoa > Chordata > Mammalia > Rodentia > Cricetidae > Microtus > Microtus pennsylvanicus. The sequence goes on along the minus strand of NC_134583.1, from coordinate 88,314,680 downwards.
TCCCAACAGCCCTGACGAAGACTCCTATCAGAAGTTTATTCCCTTCATTGGTGTACGTACTTGCTCCCTTCCTCCAACCCCAGCCTCCCAGCCTTCTTGCTTTCCTTCCATACAAGAAAAAGCTGTCCATGGTGGCACACACTATTCAATCCAGAACTCCAGAAGCAGGGGCAGTAGAATCCCTAGCTAAGGCTAGCCTTGAACTTGTGATCCTCCTGCCTCAACCTCCTAAATGCTAGAATTACAGAGCAACATCCTTTCCCTAATCAAGAACTGTCCTCAGATTAGTTATTGGTGTCTCCTGTTTATTGTACCAAGCCATGAACTTGGGGTCGTGTATCTCTGGAGCTCAGTCCACAGTCTCCCGGCTCAGAGAAGAGGAAGTGGCCTCAGAAATAATGAAACCTTGGCATTCTGAGAAGTCTAGAACCAGCTGCCTCGCAGCATTGACTTAAGGAAAAGCCTCCCTGGTGCAGATGTGTACATTAGTGGATCAGTGAAATGCAAGTGAATTTATCTTGAAATAAAGGAAGAATCTTGTGATACTTTTGATTTTTTTTTCATTTATCAGTGTTTTGATCTCAGGAACCTAGGAGTTCTAACCCTACAGAGGGCTAAAAACTGGTGTTTCCATTCAGAGGACATTCTGATTGCCCTTCAAAGTTGACTTTTATATCCTATAATCTTGAAAATATCTCACAGTCTTTATAGGGGAAGAGCTAAGCAGGCCTGGGTTTAACTGTCCCCGTCCTGATTGCAGGACATGTAAGGATGTCCTGAGTGGTCACATCCAGGGTGATCTTACTCTGACCTTTCCAGCCACCTAGTCATTCACTGCCTCCTTAGCCCTTGGAAGACTCCCATAGCTCGTAGCAGTTCAGAATCCTGGCTGCCACCCGGGCTGGCAGTATAGCTGCTACCTTCAAGAAACTGGGAACATGAATTGTCAGTCTCTGGACTCTCAGAACCAAGTGAGACATTTAAAATAAAGTTTTCAGTCATAGCTCAGTCACAGAGCACATGTTAAGACCCTAGGTTCTGCACCAAGCAGTGGTGGCGCACGCCTTTGATCACAGCACTCTGGAGGCAAAGGCAGGCAGATCTCAGTTTGAGGCCAGCCTGGTCTACAGAGTGAGTTCTGGAACAGCCAGGGCTACACAGAGAAACTCTAACTTGAAGCCAAAGGGAAAGGAAAAAAGACATAAAAGACCCTGGGTTGCATTTGCAGCATCTCAAAAGAAAAAAAATGGTATAACTAGCAGCCTCACAAACTGCCAGGGGAGCTAGAGAGGGAGTAGCTATGTATTCAGGAAGCCCCAAAGTATCCTCCAGGAGCCACCTGAAAAAGGCACATGATCTCTGCTGTAGCAGCCCTAGCCCTTGGCCTCCTGCCCAACTGTTCTGCTACATAGTAGCATGACACCAGACCCCACACACACACACCTGTCATTTAGAACACAAGAATATATTTGCCCAGGCGGATCTCTGTGAGTTCGAGACCAGCCTGGTCTACAGAGCGAGTTCCAGGACAGGCTCCAAAGCTACAGAGAAACCCTGTCTCGAAAAACCAAAAAAAAAAAAAAAAAAAAAAAAAAAACAATATATTAGCCATGTTGCCTCTAGCTGTATCTTTTTCTGGCCACTGGAGGGCCCCCTCCATCCTTTCCAGAATACTCTGTCCATGTCAAATTGTTGAGACATCCCTCCTAGGTTACTTCAGTTTCCAGTAAAGTGGGAAGTAGGAAAGTTGTATCTATACCCACAGCTCACTTGCCTTGACACAGACCAGTTTCCTAGGCCCCTGCCAGGCTGCTCTTAGAAGAAATAAGGTCAGGACACTGCCCTCAAAGTAGTCTCTGTCCTAACCCCCAGAGAAGAGATGCCAAGTCTTATGGCCCACCTCACAGAACTTGACTTCTTTTCCTTCTTTTCTTTCTTTTAGTTTTATGGTGCCAAGCCTCTTTTTACTACCAAGCCGAGCCCATGAACTTTTTTCTCCTTTCCTTTTTTTTTTTTTTTGTGGGGGTGGGTCATTTTAAATACTAGACTGTTCCAGATATGTGAAGATTTTTAGTTATTGACAAAACACCATGTGGTCATAGCTGAGGTGCTGGCCATCTGTAAACAAGTGGATTTGGACTTGCTACCCTGACAGAGGACCTAATACATGTCCCTTCCCTCCAGGTTGTGAAAGTGGGGCTTGTTGAAGACTCGCCATCCACTGCAGGTGAGCTAAAGCTCCTTTGCTGCTCTGAGTGAGGGTCACACTTTTCATCTTCCGGGGTGTAATTGGTTAAGTTGAATAAGAAGGTATTCGCCCGGCTCCTTCAAGGTGCCCTAGGGTCCCCTGAAAGGAGAGCATACTTCCTGCCACCAGTGACCAGTGTTTGTCCCTTTGACAGGCGATGGAGACGACTCACCTGTGGTCAGCCTTACTGTGCCCTCCACATCACCACCCTCAAGCTCAGGCCTGAGCCGAGATGCCACAGCAACCCCTCCCTCATCCCCATCCATGAGCAGTGCCCTCGCTATTGTGGGGTAAGGCTCTTCCCCAACCCTGTCTGTCCATGTTCCTCTAGCCAGGCCTACTCCCTTCTCGGGCATGGCACACTGGCACAACACAGCCACCTGGGTGAGAGCACTGGCATAGATTAAAATTCAGAGACTGAGACATTGCAAGAAAGTTCAGTGAAGTTTGACGCTTCTTGCTTTGTCTTCTCTGCATTGTTGTGGGGTCATCTGGGGCTGTATTGACAGAGTGGCTTTCGTGGGCTATTAAAGTATGGTTCAAGTAGCTTCCTACAGGACCTAGGGCAGTAGTTCTCAACCTGTGGTCACAATCCCTTCCACAGGGATCACCTAAAACCATCAGAAAACACAGATATTTACATTATAGTTCATAAAAGTAGGAGAATTACAGTTATGAAGTAGCAATGAAAATAATTTTATGGTTGGGGTCACCACAGCACGAGAAAGTGCATTCTGAAGGTTGGGAACCACTGTGCTGGAGCTGGAAGAATGGCATGGGATTGTGAGTCAAGGATGCCTGGGTTAGGTGGCTCCCCATCCTGTGTTGTTGAACTTTGGTTTCTGCTGTGTGCAGAGGTGAACTAGCAGCTCACAAGGATGTTGTGAGGCCTGATTGGCAACAGCACTGTCAGTATGGGAACTGCCTCAGAGTGGCTGACACCCTCTTTGTACCTGTGCCACAGGAGGTTCCAGGCTGGGCCTATAATGTTGAGATGGCAAAGACCTTGTAACTGAGATTGTAGGGAATGGTGGGAGGGAGACGACGTTAGGATTCCAGGTACTTAAAGTTGAGGGAGATGGCCAGCAAGCTGCTTTTCTGCCATATCTGAGAGGGGACAAAGCCTAAGTAATGAGGTAGAGAGCAAAGAAAAGCTAGGTGTGGCCAGGCACAGTATCCAACATCTTTTCACTCTTTCTTCTGCCTTCACTGTTTCCTTTCCCTACAGCTACCAATGGGGAAGCGTTCCCAGTAGGTTTTCAGGTGTGCCCACGACTGTTCTTCTGAGGAAGGAATGGGCCCTGGGCTAGAGTCCAGCCCTTCTCCTTGCTTACATCCCCCTCATGGTCTTTAGCTGTCCATGGAAGAGACAGTTTAGGAACACAGCCACATTCTGCCTCAGCAGTGACTTCTAGGAAGCCTGCTTTCTCCTATTTCGTCCACTGCATGAAGGGCTTCTGTCCAACTTGGATTTCAGGACTTTTGAACCAACCCCTGCCTTGACCTCTTTTCTCATCCAGTTTAAGCTTGTCTTTAATGGAGCCACCAGCAGAAGGAAAAGTCAAATGACTTTCATAGCCTGGATACCTATTGTGTCTGACGCCTTCTTTCAAGAAAACACTCCATTTTCCCACAGGAGCTAAAATTATCACTGAGCTAAAAGTGCTGTACATAACCAAAAGTGCAGGGCAGCATCCCTTGGCTCCCAAGGCGGCTGTGAAGCCATGGTGCTGCTTCAGCCCCTGCCCGCTGCTTCTCTCCAGCCATCTGTCTACTCTGGGCCTTGGCTTTGCTTGCATGTATGTGTGTGTGTGCATGTGTGTTTGTGTATGAGTGTACACTTTCACAAATCTTTCTGTTCTGCTTCCTTCATTTTGTGACAGTTTTGATTTTCTCACAGTGACTTGGGCTTTTATCTTCTCTGGCTTTGTTCTCAAATCACCCCAGTTCTGCACCCCCACATGAGCAGGTTCTATGTCACTGGCAGAAACATAGCCAGCTGGCTGGCCTTCCTACCCATCTCCTGCTCCCAAAAGCAGTATCTTCCATCCCTCATTGCTCCCATGTGGTTAGGCATTGAGGTCAAAGCCAACATGTTGTTTTCATTTCACTTCTCCAGGAGCCCAAATAGCCCATATGGGGATGTGATTGGCCTCCAGGTGGACTACTGGCTGGGCCACCCCGGGGAACGCAGGCGAGAAGGTGACAAGAGGGATGCCAGCTCAAAGAATACTCTTAAGAGTGTCTTCCGCTCGGTGCAGGTTTCTCGCCTGCCACATGCAGGGGAAGCCCAACTTTCTGGCACCATGGCAATGACTGTTGTCACCAAAGAGAAGAACAAGAAAGGTAGGCCATGGGGCTGGAGAGATGGCTCAGAGGTTAAGAGCATTGCCTGCCTCTTCCAAAGGTCCTGAGTTCAATTCCCAGCAACCACATGGTGGCTCACAACCATCTGTAATGGGGTCTGGTGCCCTCTTCTGGCCTGCAGGAATATGTGCAGGCAGAACACTGTATACTAAATAAATAAATATTTTAAAAAAAAAAAAAAAGGGAGGACACCAGGCCAGCAGACTTTGGTCGCCTCCCTCCAAGTCCCTGTCCTAGGGTCTGGGCAGGAATCTGCTTCTGGATAGGATGCATGTATTAGTATGTAGATCTTGAGATCAGCCTAAGACCCATAAGCCAGCTCTGCATCACCTAGAGGACAAGGCCACTGTATTCAGGATGGATATGGGATGGCCACCTCCATGGCCACCGTGGTTTTAGAGCAGAACACTCATGCCAAGGGATGGAAGGCATTCCAGGTAAGATTCCGGAACGAAAGATCTGATGAGGATCTGAGCCTGGAGGTACACATCTGTAATCCTTTGGGAGGCCAAGGCAGGAGAATTACAAGTTCAAGGCTGCCTGACTACATAATGAGACCCTACCTCAAAATAGTCACACACACACACACACACACACACACACACACACACACGTGGGGAGGAGAATACAGCCCATTGTGAATAAGCGGGGAGATTAAAGCATCCAGAGCAGAGTTGTGGAGTAGTCGTGGGTCCTGTTCTCCAGGAGAGTGACATCACACTGTAGCTGTGTGTACCTGCAGTGTATGTCCTGCATGACCCCAAATCTGCCCCTACATGAGCTCCCGAGCAGCTGTGCCTCTGGGAGTCTCTCCTCCCCCGAGATTTCTCCCAAGGGCTGCACGCCTGGCTCACCACTAGACTGGCATAGGGACCTTCCAGCAGCTCAGCAGGGGCCTGCCCTGCCTACCCTCCTCCCAGAGTAGAACCAGCGGGAGTACTTCCACTTGTTGGGTGGGGGTAGTGGAAACACCTGCCACTTCATCACTCCTCAGCCCCACGGCCTCACTGTGCAGGTGAAGATAGGCCCAGGCAGAAATGCAGAACCTTTAGCAAAGTGACACAGGAGTTTAGAGTTCCTTACAAACAGCAGGGCCAAGGAGCTTGGGGAGCACATTACCTCTCCCAGCAAGAAGGAAGCAGATGGGCTGGGAAGGAAAGGGATGGCTGCTTTCCAAGTCTGTGACAGGTGCTTCCCGCTGCCTTTCCAGTGCCCACTATCTTCCTGAGCAAGAAGCCCCGGGAAAAGGAGGTGGATTCTAAGAGCCAGGTCATCGAGGGCATCAGCCGCCTCATTTGCTCTGCAAAGCAGCAGCAGACCATGCTGAGAGGTGCGATGGTGGTGAGAGCAGGGGAGGAGTAGGGAGATGGTTAGCTAGCCCCTAATCTTTCTCTTCTCTGTCACCTAGTGTCCATCGATGGAGTTGAGTGGAGTGACATCAAGTTCTTCCAGCTGGCTGCCCAGTGGCCCACTCATGTCAAGCACTTTCCAGTGGGCCTCTTCAGTGGCAGCAAGACCACCTGAGACCCTGCCTCCCAACCACTCCCTCCTGGCACTGCCACCCAGCCTCACCACCTGCAGGCAGGGAAAGGCGAGCAAGCCCCGGCCCAGCCTCCCTTTCCCAGCACTGGGGCCTGCCTCTACATGCCCGGTCCTGACGGACACTGCCACTGGGGATGCAGCCCTCCCTCTCACTGCCCAGCCCTTCTCTGGACTACCCTCCTCCATCCTGTTCTAGGCCCAGAGCTGGGTGGTTCTGCCTTCTGGTGCCCATAATCCCTATAATTGATAATCTGAACCGTCCTTCCCGTCACTCACCCCTGCAGCACCAGTTCCCTTTCTGGAGCACTGGTACACAGGGAGACAGCCCAGCACTTTACCATAGCCTGGCCACCAGGCTCTCAATTTCCAAGGCTCTTCTGTTAGTTGCTACACACCCTGCCTTCCCCTACATGATAACTGTTACAGGGCTGGGGCCTCCTGCCATTCCTGTGACCTCATCTGCACCACAGTTTCCCAGTAGAGTTGGGGGAACATCTAAGCATCCTGATGTTTCTGGGATGGAGGGGCCTTCCCAGTTCTCTTCCCATGCATGATTTCCTGTCACCTCAAGTCCATGTGGATGTCTTGTGTCCTGAGTGGTGTCTGTTTTTTTTATTTCTTTTTGTTTTTTTGTTTTATTTTTTCTGGTTGTTTGGGTAACTTGTCCTGTGCACAGGTCCTGTCCTTGAGGCTCCTTCCTTCCTCTGCCTCCCGTCCTCCCACCTAAGATAACTCTGGTTTCATGAGGTAGGAGGCAGCAAGCCCTGCCCCCCAACATACATTGTCTGTGACTCGTATCCAGCCATATGTCTTCCTTTCCTGTGTCAGCTTGCCTCCCCTTCACTGCTCTGTCTCCTTACTTCCTCCGTGGCAGGGCAGCGGAAAGAGGCCCATTTCCACCAGGTCTTCCCCGGCAGCTGCCTTCCCTCTCTGCCATGGATGGGTCCCAGACCTACCTCAGCCTCCTTATCAGTGTCTTGAGGATAGGCTGAGAAGGGACAGAGCCGGCCCAGCCTCCATGCCCCCGGCACCTCTGGAGCTTCTCTGTTGCCCTTTGACTGCTTCTTAGCAGTGTGGCACGAAACTGCACTTGGGACATGTTTTCTCCTTCTCCACAGCCTAGATTCTTCACGTCCTTCTCCACTGCCCAGCCCTACTGTCCAGAGTGTCTCCTGGCTGGGCCTGAGAATAAGTGGGGTGGGAAGACTGGGGCCATGTTGGGGTTTTTCATTCAATAAACTGGTGATTTCTTACCAACTGCCTTGTGCTTCTGCCCCTCACTCTGTTACTGCCACCGTCCACCATCAGCAGACAGAATAAGCCAGGAGCACGAGTGGAAAGGAGTATGCTTCTGTGTCCCTTCACTACGGAACAGGAGTGAACATGGCTGCCCAGAAGAGTGGGTGCTGCTCCCGTGTCAGACCCCACTTCCCAAGGCATATACACCTGTCGCGTTCAGCCTCGACCCGCAAGGATGATGCAACACCCGGAGCTCTTCTTGCTAGCAGTTTATTCAGGACCTTTTGACAATCGAAACTATCTCTCTCTCTCTCTCTCTTCTTCCCCTCTCTCCCCGGACAAACCTCTCCCAGCCCTTAAAAAGGCACGGGCCGCCAACCCCAGATTGCCAGGTGGGCACTGCCCATAGGTCCATGCATATGCAAGCAGCTGACAATCATTGCGTGATCACAGCATAAGTCAGGTCTTAGCCATAATTAGGAGCTGATTATCAGACGTGGCTCCACGCAGCTCGCTACATACACCTGTCCCTCCCTTCTAAGTCCAAGTGGTCTTAGCTCTGGCTGGAGGATGGCTTGGAGCCTGGATCTGTCGAGTTTATTTTCCTGTTGTTCCTTGACCTGAGATGGGGTCAGTGTCCTAGTTTTGTTTCCCATTGCTGTGATAAAGTACCCTGACAAACCAGCACTCGGGAGGCAGAGGCAGGTGTATCTCTGTGAGTTTGAGGCCAGCCTGGTCTACAGAGTAGGTTCCAGGACAGGCTCCAAAGCTGCAGAGAAACCCTGTCTCAAAAAAACAAAGAAAAAAAACTAGCCACCACTACCAATGTCCTGGGTGTAACTCTTCTACACTCCCAGGGGCCTAGACACAGAGCCTCCCTAGAGGTACCCAAAATGAAGGCTCACACGAAAGAGGAACAAAACTTGGCCTCACCATGCAGGTGTAGCCCCAAGAAACAGCGGCAAATGGGCAGACTGACAGTTAACTCCTATAGCCTGTGCCTAGAAGCCCCGCTATGAAAAATCCAGAGCCCAACCGGCTGAGGGACAGACTTTCCTGGCTGGTTAATAGTATTTAACTCTTGAGAACCAGAAGCCAATGAGGGCTGGGAACAGTGCCCCAGAGAAGACTGATGAGCTGGCTGGGGAAGAATTGGCCATGATCCCTGAAACCCATGGGAAACGGGAGCCGGGATGACTTATAAAGCTGTACTCTCCAGCAGTGACGCCCGGGAGAGTCTCAACAGAGCTGCTGTCATTCACATCTCGTTTTGGGCTGTGGCCCTGCTGACCTGGGCTGCCGAGTCAAGGGTCTTCCTGCCTTGCTCCCTGGCCCTCGCTCAGTGCCTAGCCTGAGACACGGGAACTTGGGCTCACTGGGGTCCAATGATCCTGCCCCCCTCCTACGAGGGAACATCCAGAACCAACAGGCTTAAGCCTGAGGGTCCTAGAAACAGTCACAACTGCTCTGGTAACAATGATAGCTGTACACTCAGAATAACACCTACAACAGCTGCTCATCCCCCTTCACAAAAGATGCTTTTCTCCTAAGCATGGAGGAACGGAGAAGCAAAGCTGCGCAGGAACAGTTTCTTCTGTCAAGCAGGAGACAGCAGTGCTGGCCTAGACCTTAAGATGAAGGAACGCAGCCCCCAGGTTGTCACAGACCTCGTCTAAGGATGGGGTGCATTTTGGTGAGCAGGTAAAGAAGACCTATGTCGGCTGCACCAACTCTACACTTCTGTTACATTTGCTGAGGGGGGGTTGCGCACACGTGTGGAGATGAGAGGACACTTTCCAGGAGCTGCTTTTCTCCTTACACCATGGGTAAGGTGTAAGGGTCCTGCAAATCATCAGGTTTAGCAGCAAGCACCTTTACTTGCTGAGCTAGCTCACTACTAATTTTGGTTTGGTTTGGTTTTGGTATTTGTTTTTTTTCAAGACAGGGTTTCTCTATGTAGCCCTGGCTGTCCTGGAACTCACTTGTAGGCCAGGCTGGCCTCAAACTCATAGAGATCCTCCTGCTTCTGCTTCCCCTGGTGCTGAGACTAAAGGTATGTGCCATCATACCCAGCTCCATTTAAAATTTTCAGAGATTTTTTTTAAAAATAATTTTTATTTTATATGTGTTGATGTTTTGCCTGCATGTTTGTCTATGTGAGGGGGTCAGATCTTGGAAGTTAGAGACAGGTATGAGCTGCTATGTGGGTACTGAGAATTGAACCTGGGTCCTCTAGAAGAGTAGTCAGTGCTCTTAGCCAATGAGCCGTCCCTCAGAGATTTATCTTTAATTGTGAGTAGGTGTGTTTGCATATGGATATGCACGTGTATAGGCCCCAGGCATCAGATCTAACTACTGAGCCATCTATCCACCACCACCCCCATTTTTATTTTTGTGTGTGTGTGTGTTTTGTTGTTGTTGTGTTTGTTTTATTTTTTGAGACAGTCTCACTATGTAGCCAAGCTTGGCCTTGAATTCGTGATCCTCAGCCACTGGAATGCTAGGATCATAGACCTGTGCCACCATAAAGTGCAATACTGAAAATACTTATTTTATCTCCCAACTGCTGTATCCAAGGAAGGCATTAGTAGCTATCCTGTCACACACACACACACCTCCCAGGACATTGTCTTTGAGCCAGGCCTCTGCCGAGTGCTTACATTTGCTTTGTGAGTTCTCAGAGAAGTCATCAGTGCATTGTTGTGTTTGCTGCCTCCTCACACGAGATTACAAATCTTTGATCCCAGAACTAGACGCTCACCTAGGTTCTACAACCATCTCAACCCTCACCTGGCCGAAGCAGGACTCCAATCCACTATTCTCATCTTGGTAACCAGTGCCAGCATACACCCTGTATTCAAGCTTACCAGAGACTGTACCCAGTCTATCAGTGACCTGTGTCCATTCAGCAAACTTGAAGGACAGCTAAAGGGATGAGACATAACTCTGCTGATAAAAAGATGTGCCGAGTTCTCATACATAGGGACTCAAGGCTGGCAGAGAGTTAAGTGGACAGTTGCCATGATTAGAAGCCCTCAGGAAGGTATCTAATCCAACCTGCAGGGGGAAGGGTCCAAGGGTCCACAGGAAGTGGCACCTGAGTAGTATCTTAAAAATGCTTGAACAAGGTAGATGTGCTAGGCACAGGAAGCAGCATGTATAAAAACCATTGGGGGAGGGGGGGAGTGACCTAATCTGAGAACCACTGGTGATTCCAAGCCACTAAAACACAGTGGAAAACTGAAGAGAAAAGTAGAGGCAAACCATGAAGACCAGTGGCTGCTATCATTGCTGGCTTTGCCAGAGAAAGAACTGTACCTTTAGTCCTGACACACACACACACCCCTGGCTACAGCACACCAGAAGATGCAGGTTGCAGTTTCCAAGGCAGGCCGCAGGGAAAGGGAAGGCAGACCAAAGAGAAACCCCGTCTCAAAAAACCAAAAAAAAAACAAAAACAAAAAAAACAAAGGGAAGGCAGAGGCAGATCTCTGTGAGTCAGCCTGGTCTACATAGGGAGTTCCAGGACAGCCAGTGCTATACATAGTAAGACCTTGTCTTAAAACAACAACAGCAGCAGAAATCAATCAAAGGTACTGCAGCACTTTAGATATGATGCTTTAGCTAGGCAGCAGAAATCAATCAAAGGTACTGCAGCACTTTAGACATAATGCTTTAGCTGGGCGGTGGTGGTGCTCACCTTTTAATCTTCTATGTGGCTCCTTTACTTTTATTCTACACTCCCCACCCTGCTTCCTCTCCGACTGGCTGCCGACCTCCTTCTGAGAGATCTCTCTGTCCAGAGTCCCCGCTATACCTCCTGCCTAACTATTGGTCATTTAGCTTTTTATTAAATCAGTCACAGTGACATCCTCACACAGTGTAAAGGAATATTCCACATTTCCCTTTTTGTCTAAATAAAAAAAGAAAGATTTTACCTCTAATACAGTAAAACTATATACGATAAGAATAATTATCAGCTGGGTGATGGAGGCACACGCCTTTAATCCCAGCACTTGGGAGGCAGAGGCAGAGGATCTGAGTGAGCTTGAGGCCAGCCTTGTCTACAGAGTGAGTTCCAGGACAGCCAGGACTGTTAACTGTTATACCGAGAAACCCTGTCTCAAAAAACAAACAAAAATTATCAGATACAAATTACATTTACAATGTCTAGTTTATTTGTATTCAGCAAATTTGGAGAAAGTACTGCATCTATCCTGTCTCAGCCCAAAATTTTATACCTAAACCCTTTTCTTCCTTCCTTTCTTTCTTTCTTTCTTTCTTTCTTTCTTTCTTTCTTTCTTTTTTAGTTTTTGTTTGCTTGTTTTTTGAGACAGGGTTTCTCTGTAGCTTTGGAGCCTGTCCTGGAACTAGCTCTTGTAGTCCAAGGCTGGCCTCGAACCTCGAACTCACAGAGATCCTCCTGCTTCTGCCTCCCGAGTGCTGGGATTAAAGGTATGTGCCACCACCGCCCAGCCCTAAACCCTTTTCTATCATAACTTGTATTACTAAATCAAAACTATCTTTTAGACCTCAAAACACTCTCCTAGATAAACAATTTAAGCTTTCATGTCTCTCAACCCTATACATTTTATACTTCCTTTGGGAGCTTCTTTTCTGAATTTGGTAACAAAGAAAACCGCAACTATAACTGTCTTCTCTTCAACCCCATCAGAGACCCGGGAAGGACAAACAAGAAGTGCAGATCAAACAACTTCCAAAACTATAGAGCAGCTGGCTGCCTGGACAATCACCCAAGGTTTCTCTGTAATGTTGGGGTATCTATCATTGGCCTACAGACCTAGAATATCTGACAGACTTTTCTGTGAAGCAGGAATTTTGAAGGATTGTCCTATCCTACCTTGTCCTGGCAAAGTTAAGCAGATGCTTTCCTTTGTTTCCTGCTTGTCCAGTCTAGACAGCACACTGTCAGCAGTCAAGGCAAGGGCAGTTTTTTGCCCCATGGCTAGTTTTGGCCACTAAGAAAGCAAACTCCATATGGAGGTTCTCTGATACTTACCATCCTTTTTTTTGAGGTAAATTGGTGCTGTCAGGAACAGATGTGTCTCACTGTCATATCATATTCTGTAGGTCTTTAAAGTGTTTGAAGATCATCTCTCTAGCTAAAATACATTGCTGAATGACCTTGAAAACATACCCAACATGACTACAAGTTTGATTGTTATAGGTTAACAAACCTGCATTTCTTATTATCCTAAATAGTTTATAATAATAACTTTCAAGGACTAGAAATTTACATGACATTTTATTTTATTTTATTTTTTTTTTTTTAAAGATTTATTTATTTATTATGCATACAACATTCTGTCTCCATGTATGCCCGCACACCAGAAGAGGGCGCCAGATCTCATTACAGGTGGTTGTGAGCCACCATGTGGTTGCTGGGAATTGAACTCAGGACCTCTGGGAGAGCAGCCAGTGCTCTTAACCTCTGAGCCATCTCTCCAGCCCTTACATGACATTTTAAAATAAGCATAAGTACAATACCTTAAACAAGAGTAGAAACATATACAGTATACAGTATAACAAAATCATCTTAAATTTCTATCAATATACAAAAATCCATACCAATGTAAAATATTTAAGACTAGTAGTTGCTTTTTTAGTTTGAAAGTAGATTCAGGGCTGGAGAGATGGTTTAGTGGTTAAGCACTGACTGCTCGTCCAGAGGACCCAGGTTTAATTCCCAGCACCCACATGGCAGCTCACAGATGTCTGTAATCCAGTTCCAGGGGCCTGATAGCCATAGCAAAAACACAAATGCACATGAGATAAAAAATGAATTAAAAAAAACAAAGTAGATTCAGTAATCTAATCTTTTATCCTATCATCTCTATAGCTCCCCTTTTTCTTTTCAGAACAACATCCCTGAATCTAATCTCCCTTGATTAGATGTTTTTCCTTACCATGACCAATAGCAACTTGTAACCAACCCCACTAAACAAAGACAAACATCTATAACCCAACAAATTATCAAAAACGACCCTCCCATCCCTTGGGAATGTGGGCGTTGTGTTCTCTAGACTGCTTCTTGTTGTCTGCAGACAGTGGCATCTTTAGGGGACCCAGAGAAAATTAGGATAATGGTCAAGTCCTGGGAGAGCTAGCTGTATCATTTGTTGTCCAGTCTCTGTATACTGGGAAAGTGCGAGGCTTATCTCAGGTTCTGGCTGGAGTAGTCTGTGAGGCTGGACCATCTTAGCCAGTCGCCTTGAAGCTGTTCTGCGTGCAGAACTCTGAGGAAACTGCAACTCTGAGAGGCTGGATCGCCTGGGCCACCCGTTTTCATTGGTATCTGGTCCCCTTGCTCGGTCTTGTAGTTTTCCTAGGTTTATTTCTTTATGTCTGTGGTCAAGATCTCAGGAGGTCTCTCCTATCAAATCTGATTCTCTTTAACTTTGAACAAATTCATAGCCATTCGTTTCCTCTGGAACCAAAAGCATAACCTCTCCCCTAACGCAATACATTTTCTTGAATTCACCTTAAAGTTAGGGCACTCCTAAAGTTTCTAGGCTGGTGTAAGTCAGCAGTCCCTCTTAAAATGCCACATCTCTCAGGAGCTGTCATTCGCTATCAGCAATCAAAAAATATAAAAACAAAACACCACATAGGATCCAGACTCTGTGTATTTCCCATATTTATGTAGCTTATCCTTTTTATATTATTTTAATATTTCTTTAAAGACTTTATCTTATTATCTATAAGCTATTTTTTTTCTATAACTTGGCAATCTCTGTGAGTTCAAGGATAGCCTGGTCTACATAGTTAAGACCCTGTCTGTAGCAGGGTATGGTGGTATACACCGTTAATCCCAGGACTCAGGAGGCAGAGACAGGCAGTTCTCTGAGTTTAAGGCCAGCCTGGTCTACACAGTGAGTTCCAGGATAGCCAAGGCTACCCAGAGAAATTCTGTCTGGAAAAAAAAAAGCAAACCAAAACAAAAGACCTTGTCTGAGAAAATGAAAAAGAAATAATGTACTGAGGATGTATACTAAGGGAAGGGTGTAGAACAACTTCAGAGGCAGAATAAGCAGGGTGGATAGTTAGAAAGCCGCTCTGATGCCTAGGGAAGTAGCAGACACCTGGAACTCCCCTGCTCGAGGGACAGGAAGATGACAAGTGCAAAGCCAGTCTGGAGTACAATGAGACTCTCAGAGCAGGAGGGTAGCAGGGAAGAAGGAACCTAGGGGAGGAGAGAGAGGAAGAGAGGGGGCGCAGCAGGGCTGAAGGAGAGAAGATTGCAGACAGCACTGGCCATCCACCCCACATGTGCAGACCCGAGGATAAGATTAGACAGACGTGAATGCTGTGTCCTTCTGAGCGGGTCTGACTAGAGCTGGGACTCTGGGCATCTCCTTTGGCATGCTGGAGAGCTGAGATGGGAAGAGGGACACACGGCCCTCCATCTTTCCCACACCCACGCCTGTAAGCCCCAAATCCCTCCGCATTTGCTTCTGTTTGGGCTCACCGGTCTCTCTGCCACCAGTTTCAGTCCCTGTTTCCTCTCCAACAACACTGTAAACAGGGACTGTCCTATAGTTTACACTTTTCTTCCTGCCCCTGCTTCCTAGTACAAAGTCTGTCGACTCGTAACCTTTCTGTGTAGATAACAACAAATGTGAGGAGCAGTGACTGTGGTGTAAAGGCTGTGAACGCTGTGTTCCACCTGCTTTCCGCTCCCCAGCAAGGCAGGTGTTAGGTAAGTCATTACTCAGACAAAGAAGTGGGTGGAAACAACAGCACCCTAAAATGCCGCACAGCTAGGAAACGGAGTGTGACTTTGACTTCAGTGGAGTCTGCCCCCTGTGTTCTTATTCTGTTACTCATGTATATGGGTGCTCTGCCTCCATATATGTCTGTGTATGACATGCGTGCAGTGTGCTCAGAGGCCAGAAAGGGACATTGGATTATCTGGAATTGCAGAGAGTTGTGAGCTGCCTTGTAGGTGCTAGGTCCTCTGCAAGAGCTGTTTTCACTGCTGAACCATCTCTCCAGCCTCTTGTGTTTCTCTTTAAAAGAAAAAAAAAAAGATTTATTTATTGTGTATACAACATTCTCCCTCCATGCATGCCCACAAGCCAGAAGAGGGCACCAGACCTCATTACAGATGTAATGTGGTTGCTGGGAATTGAACTCATGACCTCTGGAAGAGCAGTCAGTGCCCTTAACCACTGAGCCATCTCTCCAGCCCCTCTCTTGTGTTTCTCTTGAGCAGGGTGAGAACCCTTCCAGACTGACTAGAAATTCACAGGAAGGGTATAAGCAGATTAGCCATGTGGCTGCCAGGACAGGAACCAGAGGCCTTTTCTGAGAGCTCTGGGTAGACTTGAACCTGACTCAGTTGTAGAAAAAGCTGACAGTTAGGAATGTCCAAGCCAGGCAGTGGTGGCGCACACTTTTAATCCCAGCACTCAGGAGGCAGAGGCAGGTGGATCTCTGTGAGTTCAAGGCCAGCCTGATCTACAAAGTGAGTTCCAGGACAGCTAGGGCTGTTATACAGAGAAAGAAAGAAAAGGAAATGTCCATAGGAAAGGAGAGAGACTTCTTTAAGGGGTTGCCAGTCTTGAGCACTTATGGTGAATCCACAGAAGTTTTAAGCAGCATCAGACCCTCAGAGACAGCGCCCCAGTTGCTATGGAACAATCTGTGCACTGTAAAAGTGCATTATTCTCATTGGTTAATAAAACACTGACTGGCCTATAGCTGGGCAGGAAGAGATTACACATTGCTAAGAGTTTCTGTTGCTGTGAAGAGACACCATGACTACAGAAACTCTTATAGGGAAAACATTGAATTGGGGTGGTTTCAGAGGTTCAGTACATTTTCATCCATGGTGGGGAGCATGGCAGCATGCAGACAGACATGGTGCTGGAGAAGCAGCTGAGAGTTCTACATCTTGCAGACAATAGGAAATGATCGTGCCGGGCGATGGTGGCGCACGCCTTTAATCCCAGCACTCGGGAGGCAGAGGCAGGCGGATCTCTGTGAGTTCGAGACCAGCCTGGTCTACAGAGCTAGTTCCAGGACAGGCTCCAAAGCCACAGAGAAACCCTGTCTCGAAAAACCAAAAAAAAAAGAAAAGAAATGATCGTGACACTGGGAGATATCTTGAGCATAGGAGACCTCAAAGTCCTTCCCCCCCCCCCCCCCCCGTGACACACTTCCTCCAAAAAGGCCACAACTCCTAATAGTGCCACTCCCTATGAGCTTATGGGGCCAATTACATTCAAATTACCACATTCCACTCCCTGATTCTCATAAGCTTATAACAATATCATAATGCAAAATGTCCAATTCAAAAGTCCCTATAACCTATCACAGTCTCAACAATGTTTAAGAGTCCAAAGTTCAAAATCCCTTTTGAGATTCATGCCATTTTATTTTTTTTGAGACTGGGTTTCTCTGTATAACAATTCTGGCTGTCCTGAAACTCACCCTGTAGACCAGGCTAGCCTCGAACTCACAGAGATCCACCTGCCTTTGACTCCCAAGTGTTGGGATTAGAGGCATGTACCACCACCACCCAGTTGAGATTCATGCAATCTCTTAACTGTAATCCCTTATAAAATCAAAATCAAGGGCTAGAAAGATGGCTTAGTGGTTAAGAGCACTGTCACATGGCAGCTAACAACTGTCTGTAACTCGAAGATCTGGCACCTTCATACAGATATACATGCAGGCAAAATACCAAATGTACATAAATTTTAATTGTTTTAAAACATCAAAATAGAAAAACAGATCATGTAAGTTCAATCTAGAATGGCACAAGATACACATTATCATTCCAAAACATTAGTGAAGGGAGCAAAGTGAAGAAATACTGGGCCCAAGCAAGACCTGAAACCACTGGACTCTTTTTCTCTCTCTCCCCTCCCTACTCCTCACTTAAGCTGTATCTGCATAGCACGTCTGTCCCTCACCTGCTCTGGGCTCTTACCCACTGTGGTTTGGACCCACCTGCCAAGGTCCCTCTCACGCAGAATCATAAAGTGGGCAAACTTCAAACTCTGCATCTCCATGTCTGATGTCAAAACGCTCTTCAGATCTCCAACTTCTTTCAGCCTTATTGACTGCAACACACTTCTTTTTTTTAATTAATTTATTTTGTGTGCGTGCATTGGTGTTTTGCCTGTGTGTATGTCTATGTGAGGGTGTCAGATCTTGGAGTTAGAGACAGGTGTGAGCCACCATGTGGATGCAGGTGGGTCCTCGGGAAGAGCAACCAGTGCTCTTTGCCATTGAGCCTTCTCTCTGCCTGCTGGACACTTCTTTCCCTCCTGTTCCTCCAGTGGAGGCTGGTTCCACTTCCTGTGAGCAGCTCTCCTCAGCAGGTCCCCACCACTCTGGCGTCTCTAACATCTTGGGGGTCTCCAAGGCAATCCAAGTTTCTCCCTCACAGCTTCACACAATGGTCTCTCTGGGCTCCATTCAGGGACACCCCTGACACACGCCCATCCTCAGCAGCTTTCCTTAGTCTCGGGGGCAAATTCCATAGCCCACTTCCTCTATCCATAACTCTAAAGACAGAGGCTCAGCTGTTTGCTGGGGCAGGAACCTGGCAGCCTAATCTAATTACATCCTGCTTTCTGTCCCTCATTGCCTAAGTCTGGCCGTCCAGGAATTTCCTCTGTAGATCAGGCTGGTCACAGACTCAGAGACCTGCTTGCCTCTGCCTCTGGAATGCTGGGATTAAAGGTGTGCCCCACCACACCCAGTTCTAAGTTTTTCTTTAGTTTCTTCTCACAAATTGGAAACTTAGCAGGGTGGGAATTTGCCCTAAAGTCACTGTTCCCTTTAGCCCATTTCTTAATCAGTCTATTTCCTGGGAAATAGGATTTAACTCTATTCTACTTTCTGGTGTGTTTTTTTTTCTCCTCAAAATTTACATTTTGTAATTTACCCTGCTCAGCTTGCACCTTTTCATTATAAATCTTCACTAGAGTTACCACTAATAATCACATAACAGTCTATACTAGGCTGTGTTGGGATTTCCTCTGCCAATTTAATCCAAAACTCTTCACTTTTAGCCTCAAGCAGACTCTTCAGACAAGGACAAAAGGCAGGTACTTTCTTCACCAAAATATCACAAAAAAAGATCTCTAAGCTACATACTAAAGTTCTTCTCCTCTGAAACCTTTCAGATGAGCCCCCACAGTTCAATAACTCTTAGCACCTCTGTCTTCCATGCTCCTGCTAGTATGGCCCATTAATCAATACTTTCATAACCCAAAGTATCAATGTCCATATTCCTCCAGACAAAAGCATGGTCTGGGTTATCACAACAGAGCTCCAGTCCCTGGTAACCAACTTCTGTCTTAGTTGGGGTTTCAGCTGCTCTGAAGAGACAACAGGACGACAGCAACTCTTGTAAGGAAAGCATTTAATTGGGATGGCTCACTCCCAGGTCAGAGGGTCAGTTCATTACCACGCGAGGAACACACAGTGCAGGAGAAGCAGCTGAGTGACCTCTGTCTTGAGCACAGGAAGCCTCAAAGCCCACCCCACAATGACACACTTCCTCCAACAAGGTCATCCCTACGCCAACAAAGCCATACCTTCTACTAGTGCCACCCCTATGAGCTTACGGGGGCCAATTACATTTACCAAAACTCTGCCTCAAAAAAAGAAAGAAAGAAAGAAAGAAAGAAAGAAAGAAAGAAAGAAAGAAAGAAAGAAAAAAGGGCTGGAGAGTACGTTCTGCTCCTCCAAGGAACCCAGGTTTGATTCCGAGCACAGACATAGCAGTTCCCCACTGTCTGTAACTCAGTTCCAGAAAACCTTACGTCCTCTCCTAATGTCCTTGGGTGCTCCATGCACACAGTGCTCAGATATACATTCAGACAAAACACCCATATATTAAAATTCATTTTTTTTGTTGTTTTTGTTTTTTGATACAGGGTTTCTCTGTGAAACCCTGGCAATCTTGGAACTCCCTCTGTAGGCCAGAGATCAAACTCACAGAGATCCACCTTCCTCTGCCTCCCAAGTACTGGGATTAAAGGCACCAGGCTAAAATAAAATTAAAAAAAATATAAGTAGCAAGTACAATTTCTGAAGGCTTGGGGATGGGTGCGTGTGCTGTTGAGCAGCACAGGAACAGCCCCAGCTGAACCACCCCTCCACACCAATTTCTTCCTTTTTTTTTTTTTTCCATTTACTGATCACCCATCAGCAGCCTGGCAGGAAATCAGCAGCTGGAAGTGGAGGAGCCCAGAGCAGGACAGATTAAAGTAGTCCTTCCCTCAGGGAACACCGTAGTCCGAAGTGACCAGATAACAAGACAAGTGGCTAGAAAGGTTGAACCACAGACAAGATTAAGTCCTGAAAGCAAGATAAAGGGAAGAGAACAATCAGAAAAGGCCCAGCCCTCCCTCCCCAGCACCCTGGAGACAAAACCAGCTGCCTAAACAGAAGCACAGAAGAAACCACTAAGGCTTGCACACCAGCCTCTGCTAGAACCAACAAAAGCCACAAAGCAAGAGTGAACATTGCTCCTTGTTTACCTGGGACGAGGTGATAAAAAAGAATGAACCCAGCCGGGCGGTGGTGGCACACGCCTTTAATCCCAGCACTCGAGAGGCAGAGGCAGGCGGATTTCTGTGAGTTTGAAACCAGCCTGGTCTACAAGAGCTAGTTCCAGGACAGGCTCCAAAACCACAGAGAAACCCTGTCTCGAAAAACCAAAAAAAAAAAAAAAAAAAAGAAAGAAAAAAAAAAGAATGAACCCCTTTGTTAGGTAGAGAGGAAAAGGGGAGGGACAGAGGTAGTGGGTAATATACTCGGGGGTGTTTCATGCAATGCAAGGGCCTACAGGAGCATAGAGAGTGTAGAGAGACAGCAGCTGTCTCTACTTCTGGGGGACCCTGTGTCGGGTGAATTGAGAGTATGCACGTTTGTGCCACTGCATTGGCAACGGCATGCCACTTGGCTTCCATGATGGTTTCCTCACACACTCCCAGTGACAAACTATTTGGACTAGAGGTGCAAGAGGGAAGAACTGGTCACCGAGAGCCTTAGCTGCCTGAGAACAACAGCTAAGAAGATGGTCCCTTTGCCAGGTGGTAGTCATGGCAGCGCACACCTGTAATCCCAGCACTCAGGAGGCAGAGGCAGGCAGAGCTCTGATTTCAAGATTAGTCTGGTCTACAGAGTGAGTTCCAGGACAGCCAGGGCTACACAGAGAAACCCTGTCTTGAAAAACAAATAAAAAAGATGGTTTCTGCACAATAGACCAGGCTGGCCTTGAACTCACAGATCCTAGTCTAGCTCTGGGATTAAAGGTGTGCACTATCACTCTTTTCAAGGTTTGATAATTTTGTTTTTTCTTTGTTTTTTTTTTTTTTTGGTTTTTCGAGACAGGGTTTCTCTGTAACTTTGCTGCCTGTCCTGGAACTAGCTCTTGTAGACCAGGCTGACCTCTAACTCACAGAGATCCGCCTGCCTCTGCCTTCTGAGTGCTGGGATTAAAGGCGTGTGCCACCACTGCCCGGCTGATAATTTTGAAATGTAGTAATAATCACTGTTCAAAGCAAAACAAGATCAAGGAGAACCTGGTGGTTCTGGGTTTTCACTGAAGTAGAAGTGGTAACTTAGTGTCTTATCAGACTACAAACTCTCCTGGTAGCTGCCAAAGTTAGGCTTAGTGGAAAGATTGTATCTTTGTTTATTTGCAGGCAGGTACTACCACTGCTACTGCGCAGGTGCACACATCACTAGCCCCAATCACTTGGCGACTATACTGTTCACTCATTCCGGATCATTGGGCCCTGCCACCACGTTACGAGCAGCATTTGGAACGACAGGGGTGAAGGGCCAGGAAGCTGTAATAGCACTCATTGAAAGTCATGGAGCTAGGCCAGATAAGGAAAAGATTGAGTGGGGCATGTTCCTTGTCTCTGAGTATCTCCGTTGGTGAAAGGAAGCCGAGTCCTTGCTGAAGACAGAAGCTATGAGTATATAAGGAAGGCACTTTAAGCTGGGGGTGCAGCTAAGTCTGTAGAGTGCTTGCCTAGCATGCATGAAGCCTTGGGTTTGGTCTCAAGCAAGCCATCCAGCTAGATGTGGTAGCAATTTTAGCACATGGGAGATGATGGCAGACAGAAGTTCAAGGTTACCCTAAGGTACATAGCAAATTTGAAGCCAGCCTGAGCTACATGAGACCCTGTCTTGGGAGTGGGGTGAGGGCACTTTCTCATATTTTGGGTGTCTCAGAAGAGAGCTCCCTGTCACAGCATATACTCAAATTGTGAAAGATGGCACCAAATGTTGAGTTCATCCCTACTCATCCAGTTTGTGGATTTTGTGATGGGGATGAGCTTGCTGTCAGCTCCGAGAGTTGTCAAACAGGAGGTTAGGTGAGGATCTTGGCGCTGGCCATTGTTATAGAGAATCGAATCAAGCCTAGGTTTGAGAGGACTGGTAAGTGTATTTCTCTTGTCCTTTTTCTCTCCTTCCAGATTTATTTATGTGTGAATGAGTGTTTCAGCCACGTGTTTGTCCTGGGTACCACATGGCTGATCGGTGCCTTGCAGAAATTAGAAGGTTGCCAGGCGGTGGTGGCGCACACCTTTAATCCCAGCACTCGGGAGGCAGAGGCAGGCGGATCTCTGTGAGTTCAAGACCAGCCTGGTCTACGGAGCTAGTTCCAGGACAGGCTCCAAAGCCACAGAGAAACCCTGTCTCAAAACACAAAAAACAACAACAACAAAAAAGAAATTAGAAGGTTGCACCTGATGCCGTGGAAACGGAATTACAGATGGTTGTGAGCAAACACATGGGTGCTGGGAATGTAACCTGGGTCCTCAACCACTGAGCCATCTTTCCAGGAATTCCCCTCCCCTCCCCCCACTTTTTATAAACTGGCATCTACTGTGTGCTGCTGTATTCTCTGTCTTGAGCTACTTTAGGTCCTGACCGGCAGGTGATGACCTGTATTCGAGAAGGCAAACCAATGGAATGTTAGTAAGGTTGATGCTGCGGGTGTGCTGTGGAGGTCAGAGAGTGCTGTAAATCTGGTAGGCTAAGGACCAAGGTGTCCTAGGTCTCTGTTGCTGTGATGAAACACCATGACGAAAAAGAACTTGGGGGGATTGTTTGGCTAACTGCTCATCAGTGAAAGAAGTCAGGACAGGAACTCAAACAGGGCAGAACCTGGAGGCAGGAGCTGATGCAGAGGCCATGGAGGGGTGCTGCTTACTAGCTTGTCCTCCCGGCTTGCTCAGCCCGCTTTCTGGCTCCCCGTACAATGGACCGGACCCTCCCACAACAGGAGTGCCTGCAGCCCGCGCTTAGGGAGACATTTTCTCAGTTGAGGTTCTCTCCTCTCCGATGACTCTAGCTTGGGTTAGGTTGACATAAAACTAGCCAGCACAGAGGTCTTTCCTTCCAAGTTGGTGCCACCTAATCTGAGGCCCCCAATGACACCACCCCAGACCAAAGATAACAACTCCTCTGACTTCTATCTGGTCAGCTCTGATGGTCCCCTCAGAGACAAGGGTCTTCTCCACCATTCTCAGCCTGCTCCTTTCCATCCCTTCCTCCCTTTTACCAAGAAGCCTCCTTCTGTTCCCTCACAACAACTCCGAAGCCAGGAAGGGGGATGTCTCTAGGAACAAACAAGCCTAGGGAGGGGAGTCAGATGTGGATAACGGCAGTACCCAGCTCAACAAGCCTTTGTGAGCCTTAAGCTAATGCGCTTAAAACATCAACCAAGGCCGAAAGTTGGTGGGGCACGCCTTTGATCCCGGCACTCGGGAGGCAGAGGCAGGAAGATCTCTGTGAGTTCGAGGCCAGCCGGGTCTACAGAACGAGTTCCAGGACAGACTCCAAAGCTACACAGAGAATCCCTGTCTCGAAAAACAAAAACAAACAAACAAAAGATAGCAACCAAAACACTTGACTTTGCTCAATCAATAAATGTGGACTGTCTTGCTCCAGGATCAGAGGAGGTCGGATCTTCTAGCTCCTCAGTCAGCACTGGTCAGCCACTGAGCCCCAGGGTGTTGCACAGACCAGGAAGCTCTGGTCCCAGGGGGCAAGTCCAGCCACGCCCCTTCGGTGTCCCTTCAGGGTTGGCCCCACCCCGGAGCCGGCAGGCCCGCTGGGCCCCTTTAAGACAGACAACTGGCCTGCCGAAGCGCGTTTCGCCCCCTCCGACGCCGCCGAGGTAGCGGCTTCACCTTTAAGGCGGCGCGGGGACTGCTGGGAAGGCCGGCGGGATGGAGGCAGCTAGACAAGCTCACGGTCGCGGATCCGGGTGAAGCGGGGCAGAAGCCGCAGCCGGAGACTGACCCAAGCAGAAGGTGCAGGTTGGCGCGGGCCGGTTTGGCCGGGAGACCGAGTCAGACCCGACAGTGAGGAGCGGCTGCAGGTCGGCCTAGAGGAGGAGTCGTCGTGGGCGCGGCCTGTGGGAGGACCCGACCGGCCTGCGGGGAGGGGGCGCGGTCCTGGGCTGGGGTTGGGAGCGGGGCCTTTTCTAGGGAGGGTCTGCGGGCGTTTGGCCAGCCTGTGGGAGTGGTCGCTGTGGGCGCGGCCTGCAGAAACCTGTCCCGTTACTCTAGACCGCTGCCCCGGGGGCGGTGGAAGGGGGAGTCTGGGCTCAGCCTGCCCTGGGGGAGGGGCTCTACTGTTCCGCTTGCCCTGGGGGAGGGGTCTGTCGCCTGAATCCCGACCGCCCGGAGGGGCTGTGGTCTCCGGCACAGGAACGCCTACGATCCCCCTACAGTACCCTAGTGCTCTGTGTCTGGACATGGACAGTTCCGGGAAAGCCCCGTGGCTGGGCCACGAAAGCCTGTCTGAGCCGGTGGTCTAGGGAGGAATCAGGGTCCAGCCTCACTTGCCTCACCGCATTGCGTCTCCCTAGGCGAGACGAACTTGGCGCGCCCCCTGTAGGCCGAGGCTGGCACAGTGCGGGCTGCGGACTGGGGGATCTGGGCACCCTTGGGGACCTAGGCGTACGGGGACTTCCCGGTGTTTACCTAACCTTGGGTGCACGGTGGTGTGACCCTTGGCCGGGCGCCCGCCGTCCGCCTCTTGCCTCCGCAGAAGACACTACCATGGCTACGATGGTGCTTCCGCGGGAGGAGAAGCTGAGCCAGGACGAGATCGTGCTGGGTACCAAGGCTGTTATCCAGGGTTTAGAGACCCTGCGCGGAGAGCATCGTGCCCTGTTGGCTCCCCTGGCTTCTCATGAGGCAAGCGAGGCCGAGCCAGGCTCGCAGGAGCGCTGCCTCCTCCTGCGCCGCTCCCTGGAGGCCATCGAGCTGGGACTTGGGGAGGCTCAGGTAGGTCAGTGTTGGGGCTAAAGTGGAAGATTACTAGAAAGGTCCTGGAAATGTAGGAACACTCTCAGTGAGGAAACACTTGTCTCTGGAAGTGCCATGCTAGGACAGTAAGTAATGTTAAATGAGTACACTTTAGAGATGCCAGCCCTGCCTGGGTGGATACCCCTACCTCCACATAAGCTGTGCCATTCAGGCCCCGTTCTACCTAACAGACTGGGTGGCAGAGGAAAACAGAAATGCTTCAATAGCCTCCTTTCACAATTCAATCTTGCATTAATTCATTAAGCTCTGTAGTTTTACCACTTGCTTAGTGTGTGCCAGGCAGCTCGCCAATGTCAAGGATGCAGGATTCAACAAGGCAGACAACATCCTTGTTCTCACTGGGCATGCTGTCTGTAATCCCAGAACCTGAGAGGCAGAGGCGGGAGGAGTTCAAGTTCCAGGCCACTTTGGGTCACATGGTGAGACCCTGTCCCACCTTACTTCCCCCTCCAAATTAAGATTTTTACCCCTATGCAATATATGCACATATACACATTTGATTAATTGCTCGGAACAAATTGTGATCAGTGATTCAAAGACAGTAAGATCTTGTGAGAGTTTATAGTAGAAGTCTTGTCTATTGGTCAGGCAAGACTTCTCTGAGATGACATTAACTCAAGAGCTGAAGGAGGAAATGGGCCAGTGTCCAGAAGAGGCAGCTAGGCTAGGGGAGAACTGTGTGACTAGAGCTTGTGGAGGGGGACAGGAGAGGCCTGTGGGGAACAGAAGCCAACATATGTCCAGGGCATCAGGAAGCCTTGGGAGGGCGCTAACAAGCAGAGAACATAGTCCGACTTAGGTATTGAAACTCACTGTGAGCTATGGAGAATTAACACTAGCAGGTCAAGAATGGACTTGGAGCAGTGATGAGGAAGCCACTGCTGGGCTTCCGATGAGATGGGCAACCATGAAGACACCAGTTCTAGATCTTCTGGAAGGAGGCTTAGCAGGACCAGGGGAGGAAGAAAGAAAAGGCACAGAACAGGTCCTGGAAGTTTGTGATTTCGGCAGGTTCAGTGATAAAAGAACCTGGATTACTTAGGAGTTCTGCTGAGGCCCCCATAAAGAGGACTGTTGGGCAGGGAGGGGTTAGGTTCTGTGGGAAAGGGTTTTAGTCTCTTTGGTTCTTGGCCAAGCCACTGCCTGGCTTCAGAATCTTGGGCTGCTTGTATTGTCTTGGTTTCCTTCTCTTTAAAATAGTGATCATGCCATCTGTTGTGTATACTTCCAGATTGCTTAGGGACCACTTTGTTTGTTTTGTTTTTTTGAGACAGGGTTCTCTACATAGCTCTGGCTGTCCGGGAACTCACTGTAGACCAGTCTGGTGTTGAATGCACAAGGATCCACCTGCCTCTGCCTCCTGAGTGCTGGGATTAAAAGCGTGTGCCATAGGGACTTTTATTTTTTAACTAGTGGTTATAAAAATACCTGTCCCTTAAACTGTTTTCAAACAGCTGGGTATGGTGATGCATGCCTTTAATTCCACCATTCAGGAGGTAGAAGCAGGCAGATATCTGAGTTTGAGACCAGCCTGGTCTACTTAAAGAGTTCCAGGACAGCCAGGGCTACACAGAGAAAAACCTGTCTTGAAAGAAAAACAAAAGTAAATTAAATTTTAAAATGTTTGTAAACAAATTAAAAAATGCAGGGCCCTAGACTTCCCAGGCTTCTGGAAAGGCAGTGTCGCCCCCTTGGGCACTTAGCTGTCAGGTACAGAGAGGCAGAAGGGGCTCCTCTCTCACTAGTGTGCAGCTCTTTCACAGACTGGGAGCAGAACGGCATAAAGGGTTCCCGCAGTGGAGATGGGGTGGAGGGAAAGCATGCCTGAGAAGAGACAATGATTCTGGCCCTTGAAGCACAGACAGAACCTGGAACATTAACATGGGCTTCAGATGTTGAAAGAGCTGAGTGAAGCTAAGGGCTAGTGGATCCTCTTACCTGTCCCTGGGTTGGTTCTTCAGACTGTTTGGGGACATGCTGCTTCTCTTCCCTTCAGCAGCCAGAGTGCTGTGGACGCTCAGAGAAGTCAGTATGAGGTCTTTCTGTGGCCTTTCGGTCACCTATCAGGATTCTTTGAGCAAGCACAGCGCTGGGCAGGAAGCAGTGATACATTGGCCATAGCTGTAGTGGGTGGAGTGTAAACTGAAGAACTAAAGGAAGTCTGAGAGCTCAGAGATCCCACAGGGATCCTGGCAGTCAAAATTACCAGACCTCCTCTTGGTTTGAGCCCTCTACTGAAGTCTGACCCTGGGTAGGGGAGAACTCCAGCCTAATAGCAAAAGCTACTCTCAGTCATGGCCAGGCCTTTCACTGGCTCCCCAGGTGGCTGAGGCTGTAATTACAAGCTAAGGGATGGCTAGGACTCTGACCTTCTTCTGCCTGACTGCACAGGTGATCCTGGCACTGTCAAGCCATCTGGGGGCTGTGGAGTCAGAGAAGCAGAAGCTGCGGGCTCAGGTGCGGCGCCTGGTACAGGAGAACCAGTGGTTGCGTGAGGAGCTGGCCGGTACACAGCAGAAGCTGCAGCGCAGCGAACAGGCGGTGGCTCAGCTGGAGGAAGAGAAGCAGCACCTGTTATTCATGAGCCAGATCCGCAAGCTGGATGAGGATGCTTCCCCAAATGTGAGCCTCAGCTGGCCAACATCCAGTACCACATGCCCACTGATACCTGTGCCATCTTCTCTGACACTCATTCCTGTCTTCCTTTCCAGGAGGAGAAGGGTGATGTCCCCAAAGACTCCCTAGATGACCTGTTTCCCAATGAGGATGAGCAGAGCCCAGGTAGAGAAGGCCACTTAGCTCTGGGTTGAGGGAACCAACAGTCGTGTAAAGTCCTAAAGGTCACAGGAGATGGAGGATTAGTGGCATCTGTGTTCTTTTTGTTCATTTCTGATCACATTATCCCAGCATGTTATGACTTAGAAGGCAAGTCTTCCCTGTTGCATCTTATATCCCTGAGTTCTGTGGTGAGCATGGGGCATGCTTAGCAGGTCTGGGGATCTGAATTTGGCTCTACTGTTAGTTTCTTTCTGGGCCTCCCTAGACAGTCAGAGAAAACTCATCCAGGGCCTTGCTGAGCTGGTCATGATTGCCTCACTCATAATGCAGATGAGATGAAGGGCTGGGACTCACTCCTTGTACAATAATTAGACCTACTCTGTAAGTGCAGAAGCTGAGGCAGGCTGGTGGCTTGCCCAGGAACACATGGGCAGAAAGCTAGGCTGACATATGCCAGCCTAGCTCAGAAAGGAGAAGGTACATCTAACTTCCTGTCTTTGGTCTTGTAGCTCCCAGCCCTGGAGGAGGGGATGTAGCTGCACAGCATGGGGGCTATGAAATACCAGCACGGCTCCGTACCCTCCACAATCTGGTAATCCAGTATGCTTCACAAGGCCGCTATGAGGTGGCCGTGCCCCTCTGCAAGCAGGCACTGGAGGATTTGGAGAAAACGTCAGGCCATGACCACCCTGATGTGGCCACTATGCTGAACATCCTGGCACTGGTTTATCGGTAAGGGCCCTCTGGCTGTGTGGGCACACCTGTATCCTTCCAGATGGATGTCTCAAGGGACAATTGAGCAGCCGAGGAAGGGCCTGCATATATAGAGCTGGCCTCCAGCTGGAAATAAGCCTGTCAGAGCTTTAAGAAAAGATTGGCTGTGAACAACAGCAACGTGTCACCTGAAAACACCAGGGTCACAGGGAGTCAGCATAGCTTCCCTAGGCACCCAGGCTTGAGTATGGGCTTTGAAACATCAATTGGAAGCCGGGTATGGTACTACACACTGTAATTCCAGCACTTAGGAGGTAGAAGCAAGGCAATCAGAAATTGATTACACAGCTAGTTCAAGGTGAGCCTAGGATACACAAGACCCTAGAAAGAGAAAGGATGAGGAAAGAAAAGTGATGTGGAAACATAAATTGGCCCAGAACTCAAAATGGGTGACAGGGTTTCTGTGGCAAAAAGTGACAACAAGCCAAGGCACTGGGGTCACTTAAAGTTGAGTGTTGCTCAGGGGTCTGGGTATGAGGTGAGTCCTTAGTGATGTGTGATAAACTGCCTAATTTCCACGCTGTCAAGGGCAGGGCTGTCCAGGTCTCCCATGCTCTGAGTTGCACTCCTGTCATGACCTCAGGAGGAGTGCCTACGGGAACTGCGGGCCCCTGGGGGCAGGCTTCAGCCTAGAGGACATCCCTGAATGTCCTGCCTGCTCCCAGGGACCAGAACAAGTATAAGGATGCTGCACACCTCCTCAATGATGCCCTGGCTATCCGGGAGAAGACGCTGGGCAAGGACCACCCAGCTGTGAGTAAGAATTGGATTGAGTGTGGCCTCCTCCACCCCTCACAAATCCCAGCGTTCTTGCCTGTTGGGGCTCTGAATGAAGGCACCTCCATTCTCCTACACCCAGGTGGCTGCAACCCTGAACAATCTGGCTGTTCTGTATGGCAAGCGGGGCAAGTACAAAGAGGCTGAGCCACTGTGCAAGCGAGCACTGGAGATCCGGGAGAAGGTGGGAGCAGATGGGGCTTAGGAGTGCTGGCCAGACAGAGTAGAGTCTGAGCAACTCTGACCACAGCCACTGACTCTTCCCAGGTCCTGGGCAAGTTTCACCCAGATGTGGCCAAGCAGCTCAGCAACCTGGCCTTGCTGTGCCAGAACCAGGGTAAAGCTGAGGAGGTGGAATACTACTACCGGCGGGCCCTGGAGATCTATGCTACACGCCTTGGACCAGATGACCCCAATGTGGCGAAGACCAAGAACAATCTGGTGCTCTGAGGCTGGGTGGAGGCTGGAAAGGAAGGAGGCAGGGAGAGAGGGCTGATGTCCAGGAGGAAGGAGAAGGAAAACTAAGGTCCCTGTATGCCGCTTACCCACTGTCTTTCCTCTCCAGGCTTCCTGCTACCTGAAACAGGGCAAGTACCAGGATGCAGAGACCCTGTACAAGGAGATCCTTACCCGTGCTCATGAGAAGGAGTTTGGCTCTGTCAATGGTGAGTCCATGACTGCCACATGCCTCCAGTTCATTCAGCAGAGACCTACTCAGCCAGGAGCATCCAGTATAGTACTTGGCTTTGCAGACCATCCTGTCTAGAGTTTGGCAGGAAACCCAGCCTCATCTGTGAATGGTGTCTGCAGGAACCCACTCACCTAATTCAAATTGGAAAACCCCATGCTGAGTCATCCCCCCTTTGTTTTCTTTTTTTTGTTGTTTGTTTGTTTGTTTGTTTGTTTTGTTTTTGTGAGACAAGGTCTAACTATGTAGCTCTGGCTGTCCTGGACTCACTATGTAGACCAGATTGGTACCTGCCTCTGCCTCCCAAGTGTTGGGATTAAAGGCATGTGCCACTATGCCCAGTCTTTTTTCTCTGCATGACAATTGCCGTTTACTTTGAGAGCTGGTCCAAGTGTCTTCCCTTCTCAGAAAAGCCTCTGGCCCCTATGACGAGCCATTTCCTAGTCCCCATCCTCCAGCCTGGCCCCTCTTTCAGGCCAGGCTTAGAACAGTCTCAGGCCAGTTTTCGACAAGTCTCTGGTCTGAGGCTTGTAAGGGCTTGTAAGGGCTTGCCATATCACTCCTAACACCACCTCACTTATAGCCATTTGACACAGACCTATGGCCTGTTCATCTGGGTGCAGCAGAGGGTTAGTGATGTTTTGGGTTTGCTTCTTGTTCATCTAATCAGCAAAGCCCAGTGCTGGTCCTGGTAGCTTCCTACACACCTCTGTCCCTTTCCCCAGACATTATTTAGTCCCTGTCCAGCCCACCTGTAAAGACCTATATGACAGGCAGGTGATAGTTCCTTATTTCCTCCTAGGAGAGAACAAGCCCATCTGGATGCATGCAGAGGAAAGGGAGGAGAGCAAGGTAAGTAGTGCTGTGGGCAGAGCTTGCACATGTGGGGCGGGTATGAGGCTGGATGTGTGGAGCTGAGAACTTATTCCCATCCCTAACTGACTGGTCTCTCTCAGGATAAGCGCCGGGACAGCGCCCCCTATGGGGAATATGGCAGCTGGTACAAAGCCTGTAAGGTTGACAGGTGAGGGCTGATAGGTCTGGGTCAGGGGTAAAGTGAGGACCAAGGAAACAGTGTCCTTGGTCAGTGAGACCCAGGCCTCACGCTATCCTTTCACCTCTGAGATACCTCTCTTCTGCTAGCTCATCTCTCAAAGCCTGAACCCAAAAAGACTGTGTACTGGGACAGCTCCCCTGGGACTGGTTTGCTCACTCCTGGGTCTCCTAGCTTCTGGTCGTGTTGGCAATGTCCTAAGAGAACTAGAGGGCCAGGCCAGGTTTCTAGCCTGAGAGTGGTTCTCTCAGGATGGGACAGAGCAATGGGTCTACCACAGGGTCAGATGAATAGGAAAGGGCAGATTCTGGATGGCCTGTTGGTCCCCAGAACCCCCTGTGGGACTCCCTGCTATCTGTCTACAGTCCCACAGTCAACACCACTCTGCGAAGCTTGGGTGCTTTGTACCGGCGCCAGGGCAAGCTGGAAGCTGCACATACACTGGAAGATTGTGCCAGCCGTAGCCGCAAGCAGGTGGGCCTCCATGGTGGGAGAGGGTGAATAGGGACCTTTGAGGCCCCACGTGTGCTTCAGCCAGGGCCTGATGCTTCCTGCCCCCTTTCAGGGCCTGGATCCTGCCAGCCAGACCAAGGTGGTAGAACTCCTAAAAGATGGTAGTGGTGGACGAGGAGACCGCCGTGGCAGCCGAGAGGTGTCTGGGGGTGCTGGGCCTCGGTCTGAGTCTGACCTGGAGGAGTCAGGGCCTGCAGCTGAGTGGAGTGGGGTGAGTGTGGGGGGCTGAGATAGGGTGTAAGGCTACAAAGAAAGTAGGGCCTAGAGACAGTTCTTCCCCACAGGATGGCAGTGGCTCTCTGCGGCGCAGTGGCTCCTTTGGGAAGCTCAGGGATGCCCTGAGACGTAGCAGTGAGATGTTGGTCAGGAAGCTGCAGGGGGGTGGCCCGCAGGAGCCCCCTAATTCTAGGTGAGTTTTTGTCTCTGATCATATCCTGTTGGCTCCAAAGTGACTTCCCATCTCTCCCAGGAAACACTACCACCAAGTTTGCTTTATTCTGCCCTCCATCCAGAGACCCAGCCTGATGTCCCTTTATTGCTTCACCATGAATAAATCCTGGTTCTCTTCCCTCAGGATGAAGAGGGCTAGCTCTCTCAACTTCCTTAACAAGAGTGTGGAAGAGCCAGTTCAGGTAAGAATGGAGGGCATATGGCCTTAAGCAGCTTAGACCCAGACCTCTAACCCACAGTTCCGGGCCCTTGGTCTGTGTATGTCCCCACCCAACTTTCTCTGGTGAGTCTTCATCCAGTACCAGCTCTGTCTGGTTCCACGCCTGCTTTGGGCAGGGAGGAGAGAGGTACAAACAACTAGGGGCAGGCAGGAAGGGCATACAGCTCTTGCCCTGGGGCAGATATATAGTCAGCAAGTATCCGTTTGAATCTCTCGGGCCTGAGGTGTGAGCTAAACTTTAACTCTGGCCAGTCTTTGACTCACTGGATTTGGACTAGAGACTTGGATTGGGTCAGGCCCTTTTCATCATCCTATACTCTGCTGTGGACCCCTCCCTTTACCCCTTCCCCTCAGTCCCAGCAGCCTAAGTCTAAGCCACGTGCTCTCTCTCCTCTGCCCACAGCCTGGAGGCACAGGTCTTTCCGACAGTCGCACCTTGAGCTCCAGCTCCATGGACCTCTCCCGAAGAAGCTCCCTCGTGGGCTAAAGTTGAAGGGGCAGCCAGTCGCCAGAGCCTTCATCGGACACGATCCCTTACCCCAGCCCTGCGCATGGGCCTGCTGCTTGTCCTGCCTGCCCTCCCAAGGACCCCTGTCTTTTCTGTTCAAACTCAGGGTAACCTCTTCCCTTGTCATCTCAGCCCTCAGCCAGGGCCCTTGGAAGCCGGGTCGGCCGGCTCCAACTCTGTTCCTTACGTATTCCTTCCAGCAGGGGGCCTCTCTTCCCTACATTCAGGGCCGGTGGGAGTGGTGGCCTGCCTACCCAACCCCCAAAGCCAAGAACACTAAGTACTTGCTGTCCCTCAGCATCTTTGCCCCCCCCCAACTTCCGGCCGTTGCTTCTGTATATAGAGAAATAAGTTATTGGCCGTGTCATCCTCAGTCGTCCCCCTTTAGTCCACGGTATTCCCGGGCCGCCACCTGCCTCTCCATTCTCCAGTGGTACCGCCCAGGCCTTAAATCACCCCCGTTCCGAGTGGTGGTATCTCCCAAGCTCCAAGTTCTAGGAGCAGAGCCTCCGAAGGGTTCCCCAACCTCCTCGCCATCCTGGTCTTGGAGGGATGTGCTCTACCCAACCTTGCAGATGCCCGGACTCCCACACCACCGGGCCCTGTGTTGACTCCCGGACTTATGCACCGTCCTTCCCACCCAGCTCCGCCCAGGCATGGCCTGACCCCGCCCTGGGCACGGCCCGCTGAGCCATCCTGCCACGCCTTTCTTGCCTCAGCTTCTCCTGTACCCTCCACACACCCCCGCAGTAGGAGGGGCTACCCTATTCGTTGGGCGCGGCAGTCGCTCTCTATTTTCAGATGTTGCTGTAGAAATAAAGACGATTTGAATCTGAGCCAGGCTTGTTTTGAGAATGCCCAAAGCCCCTGAGCATCCCTAGGTTGGGGTGGAATCTGAAAGAGTGAGGGACACAACACACATTATGCCCTGTCCCTTGAGGCTTGAACTAATACTTTGCCCTTGTCACGAACTGTTTGAGGGGATGCTACAGATTTGGGATTTCTCCTAAAGCATACTCTTATGGGGTTCTAGACAATTCTGTCTTTGATGAGTTCTACACCTTAATACGTTCTTGGACTGAATTGAATGTCCCGAGACGATTTTTTCCTGTATGTAATTAATACTGGTGGTGACAGTTCTGGGACGGGCTGCGGAGTGTTCATCCCATAAAGAACGCCGAATAAGTCAAGTTTCTCCGGTCCTATATACCTTGTACCTTCTCGTTTAATGATTTCAATCTGAGAACAAAGAGGGCGGCTGCCTATCACAAAGGTAAACCACACCTACCCCAGCGCGAACAAGAGTCTCCAACCAAGATTCCGCAGCCGGTCGTTCAGTGTTTGGAAAGACTACAGACCCCAGAAGGCAGTTCACGGGTGGCGACTGAAGTGCACGGCCGCTTGGGTTGCCTGGGTTGCGCCTGCGCAGCAGTGACAAATCAAGTAGGAGACTACAGGTTCCGCAAGGCAGCGCGGGGCAACCCCTGTCGGAAGTGTTTGCGCTTGCGCAGTGCAGGCGGGGCCTCTAGGGCGGAGCGGCCACCATCTTGGAACGGGAGGCGGAGCAGAGCCGACTGGGAGCGACCGAGCGGGCCACCGCTGCCGCCATGAACCCCGAATAGTGAGTGAGCCCCGCCCGCGCCGTGTGGCGCAGCCTCGATCATGTCTATGGGGCTATATGCTTATCGAAGTTGTCTGGCCCTGGTCAGAACTGCGCGGCGCCCCCACATCCGGGTCTCTCTTCCGCTGACCCCCCCCCACATCCGGGTCCTGCCCCTCCCCCCGAGAACCCCAGGACCCCGGCTCAGCACCCCAAGTTCTCTCAGCCAGGGTCCGAAGGCACAACTTCGAAGGGCAGCACTTGGAGCCCGCAGCACCGGCTCTCCCAGACCTTTTCGGTTACGTGACCCTACACAGATTGGGTCTCCCAGAGCCTCAGTTTCCCCACCCGCTGCTTGACCACGGGCAGGCGGTTTGGAGCCCATCATAATAGTTTTTGGTCTCCAGAGTCGAGTACTCTCTGTCGGGCCGTGAGCCTCTGTGCCTTTGACTTTCTTCTGGAGCCCGGTTCCCGGGGCTGGCCCAGACAGAAGCTGACCAGACAAGAGGGGAGCCCAAGCCCCTGCTAGAGTCACATACCTTTCAAGTCCTTTCCTCTGGGGCTGCCATTTGCCCTACCTGGGCCGCACTGTCCAGTCGCTCCCGGCGGTCCGTCCTTTTTTGTCCTCTCACCTTTACTCGGGCCTCCAGTGCCACTGTCACACGGCTTCCCTCACCTGTCAGACTGCCAAAGAACTTTAGGTGAATGTGGAATTTGCTTGCTCCCTTAGAATGGAGTTTTTATTTCTCAAACCCTTTGGAGTAGATGGCCCACAGACAGTTTTGTCCCCGTGTTGTCTTCCCCTTCTCCGCTTCCTTTTTCTTCCCCAGCTCTAGGCCTCAGATTTCCTTGAGAAAGGGTGAAGCTCAGCAGGGTTAGGAGGGGAACAGAGAAGGGAGGCTGCAGGCTGTCAAAAGCTTGGCAGGCCTAGTTCCCAGCCTCACAGTTAGCCGCTGCTTAGGGTAAGTCACTTCCCTTCTCTGACCTGGTTTCCTGGTAGTTGGAAGTAACACTCACTCACTCCGTTGCATTGGGGTGGGGGTCTAATGAGAGCTTGCATTTAAGTACTTCACACAGGCCATTGAAGAAGTGTTAGCTGCTGTTTCCGTGGCCACTTGTTGACTGCCTCTTACTCGTGACTTCATGGCAGGCTCTTTCCCATTTGTTTTGGCTTCATGGGTTCAGGTTTTCATTTTTGGGTCCTAGGCTGGCACACTGTGCGGCCTAGTGTGGGTTTCCTAAATACTTCCTACCACACTAGTCTCAGCTCTGGCACCCAACTGGTTGTGTTTCTTGGCAAATATCATTCCTTGCTTTTGCCACAAAGTGGGAATTTAGACATAGCAAGCTGAAGGTTTTGTGGGTTAGGTTATTGGGAATAGTGAGGGTCTATTTTTCATCCCTTTTCAGGATAGTGGAAGATCTAGTGAACACCATAGTACACCAGTCAGAAGCATGCCTCAAAGTGCTTTTGGGCTGCTGCAGGGGCAGGGGCTGGGGAGAACTTCCTGCCTGCCCTCATACCTTCCCATCTTCTCTTGCCAGTGACTACCTGTTCAAGCTGCTTTTGATTGGTGACTCAGGTGTGGGCAAGTCATGCCTGCTCCTGCGGTTTGCTGTGAGTAAGAAGCACCCCCATGTCACCCACTCGGGGTCCTAGCTGGCCACTGGGAGGAAAAAGGGGCAACTCAGAACACAGGAGTTACCAGAGCTGCCAGAACAAGGGCCCAGGCCTCGCAAGTTGGGGTACTTAGAACTAAGGCTTGGTGGTGAGGAGCACAGCAGGGGCAGATGGCTGGAGGGGGGACTTCCAAGTAGTTCTTGGGCCTGTCTGTTCAGGCTGTTTCCCTGCCCCACCTTTCAGGATGACACATACACAGAGAGCTACATCAGCACTATCGGGGTGGACTTCAAGATTCGAACCATTGAGCTGGATGGCAAAACCATCAAACTTCAGATTGTGAGTATGAGTTTTCTCCAGCACTGAGACTGAAGGGTTTGCCTTGGGGTGGGGGCTCTCTTGTGGCTGACCTACCCTTTTTCTCCTGTCTCATAGTGGGACACAGCTGGTCAGGAACGGTTCCGGACCATCACTTCCAGCTACTACCGGGGGGCTCATGGCATCATCGTGGTGTATGACGTCACTGACCAGGTACTTCTGAATTTACCTCACAGCCTTGACTTTTGACTCTTGCTCCTCTTCCTGTCTTCTTTTCCTGTAAGCTTTCTGGAAGGGAGATCCTGTGCTGAATTGCCTCATAAAAGGGCAACAGGCCACAAAAATGGATCCTACCAAGACCCTGTTATGAAGTCTTGACAGAACCAGGCTTCATGGCTCTTGCTGCCTTTTTCTAGACTTTGCAGACTACCCATGTTTGGTGGTAGTCAGCTGCTCAGTTACTGCTGGGTCCTTGCTTCCTGATGGCTACAGACAGTTGGAGCAATTGTAAGAGTTTAGACAAGAAACTGGGAGCCCAGGGTAAGCAGAAGTTCTGGAATCCTGTATCTACTCTGGTGGCTTCAGCAGCCAGAAATTGTCCCGACTGTCTTCAAGTGTACCGCAAATTCTAATTGGCCTTAATAATAAAATCCCGGAGTCAGATATTAGGGGGTGAAAACTGAAAGATCAGAGGAACAGAGCAGCCAGCCACTGGTTCTTACTTATACAAAGTCCTCAGACGGAATGGGGTGTCCTGTCTCTACAAGTCCTCAGACTGAACGCCTTGACTCCTGTCTCCTCCCGTCTTATATTTTTCTCTCCACCCAGCCATATCCCTTCCTGTCTCCACCTCCCTGGTGTTGGGATAAAGGTGCATGACTTCCAAGTACTGGGATTAAAGGTGTGTACCACCACTGCCTGGCCTCTATGGCTAAGTAGTGTGGTTAGCTCTGCTCTGCACTCTGATCTTCAGGCAAGCTTTATTCATTACAGCACAAACAAAACATCACATTACAGTTACAGAAACTTTCCTTGGTTGCTTACCCCACAAAATGGGAGTTTCACTCTATTGCCAGCCTGTCCCTCTTCTTTGGCCACCCTAATAGCTGGGGCTATTGGGTACCTACCACTGTGCCTGGCTTTTGATGCTCATGAGAAGTTACTCACATTCCATTTTTTTCTTTTAATTTGCTGATTTTTATTGAGCTCTACACTTTTCTCTGCTCCCCTCCCTGCCTCTCCCCTCTCCTTTTCAACCCTTCCCCAAGGTCCCCATGCTCACAATTTACTCAGAAGATCTTGTCTTTTTCTACTTTCTACTTCCCATGTAGATTAGATCCATGTAAGTTTCTCTTAGTGTCCTCGTTGTTGTCTAAGTTCTCTGGGATTGTGGTTTGTAGGCTGGCTTTCTTTGCTTTATGTTTAAAGTCCACCTATGAGTGAGTACATGTGATAATGGTCTTTCTGGGTCTGGGTTACCTCACTCAAAGTAATATTTTCTAAGTCCATCCATTTTCCTGCAAAATTCAAGCTGTCATTATTTTTTTTCTGCTGTGTAGTACTCTGTGTGTAAATGTACCATATTTTTCTTACCCATTCTTCGGTTGAGGGGCATTTAGGTTGTTTCCAGATTCTGGCTATGACAAACAAAGCTGCTATGAACATAGTTGAGCACATGTCCTTGTGGCACGATTGGGCATCCTTTCGATATATATCCAAAAGTGGTATTACTGGGTCTTGAGGAAGGTTGTTTCCTAATTTTCTGAGAAATCACCACACTGACATCCAAAGGGGTTGTACCAGCTTGCATTCCCATCAGCAATGGAGAAGTGTTCCCTTTTCCCCACAACCTCTCCAGCATAAGTTGTCATCAGTGTTTTTGATCTTGGCCATTCTTACAGGTATAAGATGGAATCTCAGAGTTGTTTTGATTTGCATTTCTCTGATGACTAAGGATGTTGAACATTTCCTTATGTGTCTTTCAGCCATTTTAGATTCCTCTGTTGAGAGGTCTCTGTTTAGGTCTGTACTCCATTTCTTTATTGGATTAAGTGATCTTTTGGTGTCCAGTTTCTTGAGTTCTTTATATATTTTGGAGATCAGACCTCTGTCTGATGTGGGGTTAGTGAAGATCTTTTCACATTCTGTAGGTTGTCGTTTTGTCTTATTGACCATGTCCTTTGCTTTACAGAAGCTTTTCAGTTTCAGGAGGTCCCATTTATTAATTGTTTCTCTCAGTGTCTGTGCTGCTGGGGTTCTATTTAGGAAGTGGTTCCCTGTGCCAATGTGTTCAAGTGTACTTCCCACTTTCTCTTCTATAAGGTTCAGTGTGGCTGGCTTTATGTTGAGGTCTTTGATACATTTGGACTTGAGTTTTGTGCATGGTGATAGATATGGGTCTATTTTCATTCTTCTACATGTTGATATCCAGTTTTGCCAGCACCACTTGTTGAATATGCTTTCTTTTTTCCATTTGATATTTTTTTGCTTCTTTATCAAAAATCAGGTGTTAGAAGATGTGTGGATTGATATCCAGGTCTTCTATTTGGTTCCATTGGTCCTCCTATCTGTTCTTATGCCAGTATCAGGCTGTTTTCAGTACTGTAGCTCTGTAGTAGAGTTTGAAGTCAGGGATTGTGATGCCTCCAGAAGTTCTTTTATTTTACAAGATTGTTTTGGCTATCCTGGGTTTTTGCTTTTCCGTATGAAGTTGAGTACCGTGTTTTTGAGGTCTTTGAAGAATTTTGCTGGGATTTTGATGGGCATTGAGTTGAATCTGTTCACATTCCTTTTTTAAAGATGAAGACTTGGTTCAGGCTGGGACAGTGACTTACTAAGGGCTTCTCGCTAGTTAGTGCCAGAAGCCAAAGACCTAGACTCGGCATCCATCTGCTTTGCTTTTTCTACCAATCAGTCCTGGGTTGGGAGAGTTCCTGCTTTGAGGGGTAGTGAGTGACAACTTACCAGAGACTCCTGATACCCATGCTTTCACCTCCCAACTCTTCCGAGTGGTGCCACTCACAGGGCACCAAGGCTTTAATTAACTGTCGGATCCAATCAGCTTCTGGCCCAGATTGACTTCTTGTAACTTTGTACTCCATTTTCTTCTGTTTCCTGGAAATTTTCTGTGGCACTGCCTCCCACTAAGCCAGTGTGCTATACCCCAGCCCCTCACTGCCCATTAGCCCTATAGTTTCTACAGCCCAACTAACCCCAGCCACTTCTGTGGTTTGGCTATTGCCTTGTGTTCTGGAATTCTTATGTCTGGACAGATGTCCCATGGGTTCCATCATTGTGTGTGCTTGTGCTGGCCCTTGGTGTCTATAACGGGAATGATCTTCATGCTCTTACCCAGTGAAGTAAGTGGTGAGGTCTCTGTGCCCTAGTTTGCACTCTGTTGCCACAGTAAATACTAGGTAGGAGAAAAGGGCTTGTCTCATCTTAAAACTCTCAGGTAATAGTCCATCATCAAAGGAAGCCAAGGCATGAATTCAGGCAATAACCATGGGGAGCCTACTGCTTGTTCCCCATAGCTTGCTCAACCTGCTTTCTTAGACCACCCAAGGTCACCGCCAAAGGGTGATGCTGCCCATTGTGAGCTGGGCCCTGCCACATCCACCATCAGTCAAGAAAATGCCTCCTAGACGTGCTCACAGGACCATCTGATGGAGGCGGTTCCTCAGATTAGAAAGATTAGAAGCCCTTTCTGGATGTCTAGGTTTGTGTCAAGTTGGAAAATGCTAACTAGTACACCATGTTTCCTACAGGAAGAAATTGTTTTCCAGAGGTGTTAATAACTTGCCTCTGATGTCCCAGTAAAGAAAAAAAAGCCCTTTCTCTGCCTTCAGCTGCCTCTGGGCTCCACACCAGCTGCAGGATTCATATTCTAACACTAGCCTCCCCATCTCCCCCGCCCGCCTCCTGCATCCTAATTTATAACAATCCTTGTAAGTCTGACCAGAAAAACTTCCCTTCTCCATTGAGTCTCAAGGCACCTCTATTCTCTCCCCGCCCCTTCAGATCTGTCCCTTCATAATAATAGCAGTGATGAGGATAATAGCAGCTCTTGCTAATTGGGCACTTGTTAGGAGACAGCCCTGCATTCTTTTCTCATGCAAACAACAGCTCTGCTGGGAAGTGTTATCGGAACAAAAGAGGAAACTGAGACCCAGGTCAGGTGACTAGATATCTGCGGTCACATAGTAGATGACCAAGCTTAGCAATAGCTAGGATAGCCTAACTCTAAGCCTCTGCTCTTCCTGGCTGCATTTCCTGGTTTGGGACGTTACTCTAGATTATTCTGGACACTTCCCAGTGGCTCTGCATCTTGTTAGTGTGCTCTAATCCTATTTCCAGAACACAAATGTGCGCCAGTTACTATTCACTGGAGGAAACCTTCCCTGTCTCATGGGTATGCCAAGTTTATCCAGGCTAAAACCTTTCAGCTCTGTCTTTGACCACCCCCTCCAACCCCTCCCAACCTGCAGCCTGCTGTTTCCCCACTTCCCACTCCCCAAAGACACCACACCTTCCCATTCTAGCAGCTGCTGTGTCCTTAGCTGTTAGCTTTTATATTAGTTGAGTTCATGCCTACAGGCTGGTGTCAGCTGTAGCTTTCTAGGCAGAAGTGGCCCTATGGCTGTGCAACATCTTGCCATTGTGTATACTGGTGGTCTGCTCTACTGTTCCCTGAATAACCTAAGGTGGGTGTATAGTTAAGGTCCCTGTTTCCTCCTTCCAGTATAGGGTCCAGCTTAGGACATGAGGTTGTATACATTAGAGCCCAGTATACCTTGAAGAAGAAAAAATAGGAGCTGGAGAGATGGCTCAACAGAGTGTTCACTACTCTTACAGAAGACCTGGGTTTCAGTTCCCAGCACCCACATGGCAGTTCACAACTGTCTGTAACTCCCAATTCCAGAGGAGCTGATGCCCTCTTCTGGCCTCCAAGGGCACGAGCCATGTACAGGGTATACGTGCACGCAGGCAGGAAACTTTATTTAAAGGAAGAGGAAACACAGCTCCGGCTTGACTAGAAATTACATCCTTTTCACAAGCTCAGTGTCAGACTGCTGAGGCTCAGTGAGGTAGAAAGTGGTGTCATAAGTGTGGCGAACCTGTCTCCTTCACTGGCCAAGGTCTCCCCTATGAAGAACCTTCATCTCCCACTGGTCTCCAAGGCTTCAGAATTTAAAGGGAGGGCTGGAGATGTACGTAATTTAGTCA
Source organism: Microtus pennsylvanicus (assembly GCF_037038515.1). NCBI lineage: Eukaryota > Metazoa > Chordata > Mammalia > Rodentia > Cricetidae > Microtus > Microtus pennsylvanicus. Next base: position 88,273,412 of record NC_134583.1, on the reverse strand, counting down.
TGAACTGCTTAGGTCATCTTTTCTTGGGTGAGTGTGGGGAGGGTGAGACAGCATTTCTCTGTGTAGCCCTGGCTGTCCTGGAACTCCCTTTATAGACCAGGCTAGCCTTGAACACAAGAGGTTTGCCTACCTCTGTCTCCCAAGTGCTGGGATTAAAGGAATATGCCACCATGCCCAGCTCCTTTTCATTATTTTTAATGATATATTTATTTTTGTTTCATGTGCATCGGTATTTTACTTGCAAGTTTAAGGTGTCAGATCCCCTGGAAATGGAGCTTCAGACAGTTGTGAGCTGCCATGTGGATGCTGGGAACTGAACTCAGGTCCTCTGGAATAGTAGCTGGTGCTATCAACCACTTAACCCTCTCCCCAGACCCCCTTTTCATTTATTTTGAGAGGGTCTTAAGTTCCTCAGACTGGTCTTGAACTTGTGATCTTCATGCCTCAGCTTACTTCATCGCTAGGATCATTTGCCTGTATCAACCATGTCTGATGTCATCTGCCTTTCTTGTGATGCCTTTAGCTTCTGTGTGTGGTTACACCTAGGAGTGGTCTAGAGAGAGATAATGGCAAAAAACAGAAATGTCTGATAGGTCTAGGCAGTTGTTGAGGTGTTGGGGCCACTGGCTAATCTGTGCTGGTTTGGGTTTCTGGGTTTCCACATGGAAGAGATTCGGGTGGAAAGCTAAGCCTAGAGGGGACGACTTAACTGTATTCCCATGTTCAGGGCTCCTGCCTTTCCCTCAAAAGAGCCCTGCTAGATTGGGTTTTGGAGTTCAGTAACTTTGGACCCTGTGCCTAGGAATCCTACGCTAATGTGAAACAGTGGCTGCAGGAGATAGATCGCTACGCCAGCGAGAACGTCAATAAACTCCTGGTAGGCAATAAGAGTGATCTCACCACCAAGAAGGTCGTGGACAACACCACAGCCAAGGTGAGCAGGGCCAGCCCTGGCTGTCCGGGGACTAGGGCCTTCTCTTCATTGCTCTTACTTATCTCTCTTCTCTCCTTGGCAGGAATTTGCAGACTCTCTGGGTGTCCCCTTCCTGGAGACAAGTGCCAAGAATGCCACCAATGTTGAGCAGGCATTCATGACGATGGCTGCAGAGATCAAAAAGCGGATGGGGCCAGGAGCAGCTTCTGGGGGTGAAAGACCCAACCTGAAGATCGACAGCACCCCTGTGAAGCCAGCTAGTGGTGGCTGTTGCTAGGAGGGGCACTTGGGGAAGAGACACCTTCTCCAGATGATGCCCCTGGAGGGGACAGGAAGTGCCTCCCTCTCCTAGGGCATTTGAGTCTGTGGCTTTGGGGTGTCCTGGGCTCCCCATCTTCCTCTGGCCCATCTGCCTTCTGCTCTGAGTCCTAGTCCTGTCAGGGCCCCCATGGAGGACATGCAGAACCTGTGACTGGGGTGGTCACAGGAACTGCTCTGCTGCTGCCTCTAGTACCTTGAAAAGATGCCACCACGCACCTTTCTTTGGAATGAGGGCTCTGCTGTCTGTCACTCACCCCCATGTATGCTGCACTGGGTTTCTCTTTTCCTTTTTTCCTTCCCAATAAATGAGGGCCTCTCTGCCTCTGCTGCCCCTGGCTGCAGGCAGTGGCCAGGGGATCCAGGGCCTCAGGTCCAGAGTCCTGCTTCGGACCTCAGGACAGGCAAGGGGGCATGCAAGAGCCCAACAGCCCACCTTTTCCTTACCCCTGCCCGCCTCTACAGCTCCCACACTCAGCTTGAGCCGTCCAGCTGCTGTTGGGTCTTGAGCACAACTAGGGTGGGTGGGTGGGTGGCTGTGCTGGGCCTGTGTCTCAAGCCCAGAGGGAGCCTGCTCCTGCCTCCCCCTGCCCTGCCAGAGCCAGGCCCATGTGCTGCCTGCCCACTGAGCCCCTTTGTCCCTGAGAAAGGCGGAGGCGGAAGGCCCACCGCGCCAGAGGCCGGGCACCAGCCTTAACCCTCACTCTGCCAGCATCACTTCTCTTTCCCTGAGGCAGCACATCTGGCCTCCCTCTGTTACTCAGAGCTTGAGGCAGCCAGACCTACTTCTCTGGGGAATGTGGGGGCCACTTGGGGTTGTGGGTCTCTCACACTCCCCTCCCCACTCAGAATTCTGGCCACTACCGTCTGGCACAGCTTCCTGCAGAAAACCTTTGGTCTTTACCTAAGAAGCCATGTCCTTTGTGCTGTCTTCTTGCCATCTCTCCCTACACCCCTCCCTTCCTTCCAGTGTGTATTTAAATCCCTGGGCTGCCCCTCTGGGAGGGAGCCTCTTCTCCCAGTCCCCCTCTGGTGTCATGTCAGGCATTTTGCAAGGAAAAGCCACTTGGGGAAAGATGGAAAAGGATGAAAAAAATAAATTTCCACTGGCCCTTGGATAAGCCGAGGGTTTTTGCAAGGAAGCTGTGGTGTGAGTGTGGTCTATTAGGTCTGAGTCTGGCTTTGAGCTGCTGGATGGAACTGGAATCCAGAGTTTGGTGTGATACACAGGGGTCCTGGCTGGGACTAAGGCCTAAGTTTGCTGGTAAAAGCCCTTGACCCACATCCTGGGGCTGGGAAAGCCTGCTGTGCTGCTGTGGGATGTCTCCAAGGGCCCAGCACGGATCCGGATCTGTCAAAGGGAGGCAGGCAGAAGGCCATTGGGTGATCCACCATCAACACCCACTGTGATAGCTTGCAAGGCATGAAGTTAGGCATGAACCGGACCCAGGAGCGTGGATTAGTCCGCACAGACATACTGCATTGAACTTGGTCTTCCCCTTCCTCCAGTCGAATTCAGTCCCCTCTCTGACTTCAAGCCAGATGCCAGCTACCCTGAACTATGCCAAGTGCTTCACATGGGGGCCTCAGTCTTCTCTCGACGCCAGCACTGTATGTGAGGATTAGAGACGAAGTACTGAATGTGGCTGTGGTGGGCTAGTTGTGTGAAAGTTGGTACCAGGAACGTGCGTCCAGGTCTTCCGTGTTCTGAGGGTGCGAGAGTGGCGATTCTGGGCCCTCAGTCCGGGCTGGCAGAAGCTGGCAGAGGGAAGCTCAGAGCTTCAGCCCCGCCCGAGGCCGCTGCACGGCGGCCCCGCCCCCGGCTCCGCCCCGCCGGCTTCGCGGGCTGGAGAGCGAGGGAGCCGCGGGCGAGGGATCGCAGGATGAGCGTTTGGGGCCCGGGCAGCCGGCAGCGGACGCGCCCCCCGAGCCCCACGGCCCGCGCCCCGCGTCCCCCACGGCCCCGCGGCCCCGGTCCCGGACGCGCCGCCCGTGTCCCTCGAGTCCCGTGGGCCATGCCCGGCCGGCCCTAAGTGTGGGCCGGGGGGCGTCCCCTTGCGCCCAGACCCCGCGCTGGCGCCCCCCGGGCCGCCGCCCGGCGCGGGGGCCATGGCGTTCACCTTCGCAGCATTCTGCTACATGCTCACCCTGGTGCTGTGCGCCTCCCTCATCTTCTTTGTCATCTGGCACGTAAGGCTGGGCTCACTCTGGGGGCGGGGTAGGGGGCAGTGGGCTTAGGGAGCAGGATGGGTCTGGAGCGGATGGTCTTAGTGCCCCTGGGAAACTTGAATGGCCTTTTCTACTATCCCCATCCATTGGTTTCTGTTCGCCCCCCCGTTAACATCCCCTGCTGTCGGCTCCCCCCCCCCGAGGGCAGCCCCCCTTCCTTCACCGCCCCCGCCTGTCTGTGGATATGTCAGTAGGTCCTGACCCTTTCCTTGCCTCATCCAGTCATTGGGCAGGGGGGCGGAATTCTTGATCCTTCTACATCTTCATCCATCCACCCCCGTCTGTCCATCGGGCAGTTTGTCTGTTCCCCCCACACCCCTCCTTTGTGGGTTTTTCCAAGCAGAGTGATGGAGCCGGTTGCTATGGCAACTGCATCTGTTTACAATACCCGCATATCTTGGAACCCATTAACCCAGTCCCCTTCCGGACCCTTATCTGACCCAAGAGGGACTGGTTCGAAGTAACCCAAGAAAGCTAGCCCCCACCTTGTCTCACTTTGGATAACCCTCCAGTCTCTTTCCACTTCCCGGTTTCCTTCCTATCCCCACCCCCCCACATGCCTTTTGTCTTTCGTACCCCCACCCCTGTCTGCTCTCACTCTGGCCTAGCCTGACTCCAGAATGGCTCTGTCTCATCCTGATGGCTTCCCCTGGGGAGGGTTCTTACCCAGTTCTCTCCTGGGCTTTTCCAAGGGTACCCTCTACCTGGTCCCTTTCTCTTCACTATAGAACTATGAGCCTCTGGCTCACTGTTGGGGTCTCTGTGCTCCCTCCCAGCTTCCCCTCTGTCCCATGCAGGCCCCTGTCTGTTGTAGCTACCAGTGCGCTTTATTCACACCTGCGCACACTTCCCTGGCCTTGGCATATCCTCCTTCAGGGCTCCTCATAGCCGCAGGCCACCAGCATGCCTCCCTTCCTCCTTGCTTTAGCAAACCTAAACCTACCTCTTTCCTGCTCTGCCACTTTCTCTCTCTTCCTGGACTTGCTGACTGCTCACCAGTAGTCCCCCGTCCCCCCCCCTCAAGGAAGTCTCCCCATTCCTTCCTTTTGCCCTCCCTACTAAGCCCCCACGAATATCTCCAGATGTGCTCTGTCTCCAGCCCTACCCCTCACTTTGCTTGTCTTGATCCGAGTTTCCCAGTTGCTTTTGCTTTTTTCTTGCCCTCTGCTCCCTTCTGTCACCTCAGATCCATTCTGAGCTTCCTGTCCTAGGCTCAGGGCCTTGGGCAGTACTGTGGGAGCAGGGGAGCTTGGATCCTAAGAATTAAAAAGAATGGGATGCACAGGAGGTAACTAACTCCTGAAATCCTAGAAGCCCACTTCCCACTCACGTCCCCTTTCTCTGGTAGGACCCCTCTTTTCAGGAGATCTCAGAGCAGCCTGCCTAGCACAGCTGCATGGCACCTGCACGGGAATCAGGCTACATAAGACCCAGACACTGCCCTTGCAGAATGAACTCCCAGGCTGAGATGAAGTCTGCCAAGAAGCAGCACCTTTGTTGTGTCAACGAACCTTTCTGGAGCCCCTACTACAAGTCACTGTTTCAGCCTTTTAGCTGGGTCATCTTAGTTAGCTGGAGCTGTGCCCTCGTCAGTAAAATGGGCTTGTAGAATGAGGTCTGGGAGAGGAGATGTGGGCCTCGATTCAAAGTTGTTAAGAAGTAGAACCTTCTGAGCCAGGAGCCCAGGTCCTGCCTCAACCCTCAGCCCAGGCCCTACTAGTCACTAGGCAACCCTGGTGAGTGACGTGTATCAGCTGTCACAGTGGGGAATTGTTTGTTCCGGGGTGGGGGAGGGTGGGGGGGAGACGCTGAGTCAGCGCCAAGCAGCCTGGGGGGTGGGAGGCTCGACACCCTCTGCCTGCTGATGGTGCCAGCTCTGGGGCAGACAGACGGCACCCTTCCGCCCCTGCTGGACCCCGTTGCTGTGCCTATCAGGCAGGCAGCTGCCCAGAGTCAGAGGAATTGGGGGAGGGGCTCCAGATGGCCCCAGCTCCCTCCAGGAAGCCCATGTTCTTTTCCTCTGAACCGTATGGGGTCTAGGATGTTTGGGGGTGGTGGGCCTGCTGCCTCATTCTGGGGCTAGAGGGGAAGGGAAGGAACCCCCCCTTCCTTCTCCTCTTCCCCCCCCCTCAGTCAGGCTTCTCTGCCAGCCTGCCTCCCCCAGGTCACCGGCAGGTTCTTCTAGATCCACACCATCATCTCCTTGAATACCCGCTACCTCGGGAGTTTCCCCACTCCTGAGTACACTGCCATCCCCCGGACACACCAGAAGTCACTTGGGATCACCTACCTCCTCTCCCCATACCACACAGGCCCTTTGCAGCTGGTCGACAACATTGCCATGGCCACCGTCCTCCTCCCTTAGACCACTGCCAACCCCTCCCTGACTGAAACAGGCCCTTCAGTGGTCTGCTCTGCGTGTAACCAAGTGGGCAGTGCTTTTAACTGGATTGCAAGTTTAGCACTTAGTAGCTTTGTGGCCTCGGACAGGACACTCGCCTGTCTTCTCATCTGCAAGTCAGAAATGAAGATAATACTAGGACTTAAGCCATTAGGTTGGTGCAGGCGTTCAGTGAGCTAATAAAGCCTGCTGTGGCGGTCGCCAGCGTGTGTCTCCACCAACCTGAATCTGATTGTCCCCTTTGTTGCTTTGTAATCCTCTAGGACTCCCTCTACTCTTGCGGTAAACCTCGTCTTGGTTGGCCTTGCAGGGACAGGCTCTGCTGACCTTCCCACCAGCCTTGCATCCTTCCCTCCCTCCCCATTCTCACACAGCCCAGCCCCATGAACCACTAAATGTTCTCTCAACCTTCTGTGCCTTCCTATCATTATTACCCCTGCTTGGACTGCGTTCCTCCCATTTGTTCACCAAATGCCTTCTCAGTCAGCTTGAACCCACCAACCCGTATGGAGTCCCGCTCACCCTCGCTACTGAGCCAGAGTTCTCTCCCCACCCACCTTGGGCGCCTCCTGGACAAGAACTGTGTTCCAGCCCTCTAGGGTTTCTGTGCTCAGCATGAGGCCTGGGAGAGGAGAGGCCATGTCTTGCAATGTTTGGGGAGTACAGTAGGCGTTAGGATCCCATTGTCTACTGCTATGTGAGCTTGGGCCAAGACCTGTCCTTCTGCTTCTTCACTTTGCAGTAAACTCCATATGGCAGGGTCCCCAAATATAAATCCCTATCCCATGGAAGGACAGGCACGCGTGTATGTGTGTGTGTGTGTGTTGGGGAGGGGGGTTGCTATCCAGCTCCCTCCAAAAAGTCCATGTTCTTTTCCTCTGAGCCATCTGGGGCCTGGGATGTTTGGGATGGTGGTGGGCCTGCCTCAACCCTGACAGGCACATGCCCCCACCCCCAGATTATAGCCTTTGATGAACTGCGGACTGACTTCAAGAACCCCATCGACCAGGGGAACCCAGCGCGGGCAGTAAGTGATACATGTGCTGTGCTGAGGTGTGTCCGTCTGTTTGTCTTTCTGTCAAGGGTGGAAGGTGGGAATGGGGGTCGGGAAGATGGGGGTGCCATGTGGAGGGCCGGTGACGTGACCCTGTCCTTTTCCCTGTCCCCGTTCTCACAAACACCTGGAGCGGGCTCAGGGCTCGGGTTCCTCCTGGTGGGGCAGCCTTTTCCAGGCTCCAGGCCGTTGCCATGGAGATGCGGGTGAAGGCCCTTCCATGGCGACAGTCGCCATGGGGACGCGGCTGCTTTCCTGAAAGACACCGCAGAGTGTTCTGGCGCCCTCTGGCGACCACACGCAGGGCCGTGGGAGGCGCCCTGGTTTCTGCTCCTCGGCCTCACTTATCTAGGCCCTTTCCTTCCCTACAGCGCGAGCGTTTGAAAAACATCGAACGCATCTGCTGCCTCCTGAGGAAGGTCAGTGTCAGGACAGGGGTCAGGGAGCTCCTAGCTAGTGCTGCCCTCACCCTCTGTAGCCCAGTGAGGCCTTCCCCTTCTCTGGGCCTGTTTGATCCACTTTGCCGCCTGGGAGGGTGGGAATGGCAAGCCAGAGAGGCCTTCTAGTTCCGAGATCATGGTGGGTTGGTACTTCCTAAACGTCATCACCCCTTTGTGCCATTGAAGCTTGGGTTGGTCCTGGCACCAGGCCATTGACCTCTCACCCTCGCTCCCCCAGCTCGTGGTCCCGGAATATTCCATCCACGGCCTCTTCTGTCTGATGTTTCTGTGTGCAGCAGAGTGGGTGACCCTGGGCCTCAACATCCCCCTTCTCTTCTACCACCTCTGGAGGTGAGGGGCGGCATCTACCTGGGGGAGGAGAAGATGGGAGCAGGGCAGTATGGGGGATCAGGCCTGGGTGGTTAGAGGGGGCACTCAGACCTCCCCCACCCCAGGTACTTCCACCGTCCCGCGGATGGCTCTGAGGTCATGTATGATGCGGTCTCTATCATGAATGCTGACATCCTCAACTACTGCCAGAAGGAGTCCTGGTGCAAACTCGCCTTCTACCTGCTCTCCTTCTTCTATTACCTGTACAGGTGAGGCTTTGCCACAGCAGCTGGGGACAGGCGAGGGGGATCCCAGGCTTCAGGCCCTCTTTTTGCCCTTGAGGACTACAGACAACCCAGGGCATGACTGGGAGGGTGGTAGACTTTCTCAGGACACACGTTCACAGCTTCATCTCCCCCACAGTATGGTTTATACGTTGGTGAGCTTCTAAGGGTGAAGCCGGCCAGGGAGCAAGCCCAGAATGGACCGGACGCCTGTGCACCCCTAGCCCTGCCCTTCTGGCCAGCGAGGCCTCAGCCCTGGAGAGACAGGGGGCACTGGTGCCTCCCAGCCTCTCCACCCCCCAAACTGCTGCTGCGGGGACCCCCCGCCTTCAGAGCTCTCCCCCTCCAACTAGGGCCAGGCAAAGCTCTAAACAGGGGTGGGGGCTCCTCTGCTAGCCTGCAGCTAGGCATGGCAGTTGTCCTGGAAGGGGCAGGACTTCTGGTCCTGTCCATTTCGGGAGAACTCGGGCCCTGCCGCCAGGCAGACCTTGATCTTGGAAATTCTGGGCAGCCCCCCATGGCCCTCACCTTGAAGCTCCCCCTGCAGGTGGGGGGGCACCTGCACCAGGAATGAGCAGGCTCAATGTGGGGGTAGCCCCATTCCCCAGTCTGCCCTCTCCCCTCCCCAAGCTCTCTTTCCAGCCCAGTCTCTACTTATCCCAAACCCAGTCCACCCTGTCCCTTGGTCCTATTTTCTATGTTGCCTGGAGGAGTCCGGCACCCCCTCCCCGGCCATTTGTGAGAAAATATGAATAAATGACTGAAAACACACAAGCCACAGTTCTGTTCCTGAAAGGCTTGAACAGATGGGGTAAGGTGGGGCACTCTGAAGGGGGCGACCTGGAGCTAAATCCCCAGCATACTGCATCTCACCCTACTAGCCCCAGGCTTCTCCAAGAGCCTCGTGAATGTGTCTAAGGCCTTGGAGGTTTCCTTAGCAGCCATTTTCCCATGCTACCTTTCCAGCTGTGTCTGATGCAACCCTTCCAGCTGTTTTTCAAGGCAGTATAAAAGTTTCCTCCAGGATGCTTTCCCTGGACCTTCCTGCCCTTCTCCTAAACAACCCCAAGCTGAGTCCCCTGGACAATGCAGAGGCCCAGAGGTGTTCATGGCTCCCCCTTGGGCCCCAGGAACCAGGGTCAAGGCAAGTCAAGGAAACCAAATCTTCAATGTATGGAAAAAATCAGTGCCACCTGGGACCAGGGATCACCGGACCAGGTGGAAGGTCAGCCAGTATATGATGAGGGGCTGGAAGGCAGCGGCTCCCAGAGTCAGGTAGAGCTGGAGACGCTGCTGAGAGGCTGGGCTCCCCATGCTGTCAGGGCCCAAGGCTGCAGTCCGCAAAGAACGCACCTAGAAGAGAGAAGTGCTAAGGCTGGGCCAGGAGGGGACATGCGATCCAGAGCCAGCCCAGGGGAGGAGAGGGGAGGGACCACCCTGCACTCACAATGAAGTACATAAGCGCGGATGATGTCCAGGCCAGGGCCACGTAGTAGCCGTCGCTGCCGAAGAGCAGCCCTGTGAGCACACTGAGGATCATCCTGCAGAGCAGCAAGGGAAGGTGAGCACCACCACCATGACACCAGGGCCAGAGCCACCCAGCACCACCACCCCATGACACCAGGCTGTCCTCACGGGGAACCAGACTCCAGATGGATCAGCCCCAGGACCTGAAATCCCCTTCTGTTCCTTGGGCTCCCAAACCTCTTTGAAGTCACTATCTCCAGGAGGAGACTGCTGGAGCAGAGCTGGGGTGGAGATGGGGTCGGGGCATCACCAGCATGGCAGTGAAGGCTACAGCTACGCAGGCTCAAAAGCTGGGGCCTCAGACCCTTCAGCTCCCCACTGGCACTCACCCCACGTATTTGTAGCCGCTGTAGGCCAAGAGGTGGAAGGTACTCAGCTCACTGCGTACGGTGGCCAGGTAGAGGCCGAGAAGTAGGGCCAGCACCTCCATGAACACCCATACCAGTGCTGTGCTCGCACACAGGCCCAGCACCTCTGGGGAGAACCTGCAGCCATGGCAGAAGGGAGTCAGAGGAGCCATCCTGGAGCAGGTGTGAGGTGAGAGGCTAAGGGTGGCACTGAGTGAGCTGGGGCCTGGCACAGACCCCGGCACCCGTTCCCTAGAGAGGAAGGGAGATAAGCCAGAAGGGAGAACAAGAAGGTTAGCACCAACCTTTTCTGAATGCCCAGTGCCATCCCAGCCAGCAGCACATATGTGATGAAGGCCATGGCTGCCAAGAGAGGAAAGGAAATAGTCAGTCTGGCTTCCTCGCCCAAAGCCTCTCATTAGGCAGTCAAGCCCACCGATATCCTAGCATCTCTCATACTTCCCCCCGAATATCCCAACACGGTTCACCCTTCGCATTCAGTTCTCCAGTGTCCTGTCCAATGCGCCCCTCTGACTACCCCTCCAGCTGAATACCAATGGACCACCCAGGATCATAAACCGTCACCTTCCCTCTTATTAACTGGTGTGGCCACCAGAGGGCACAGCCTTGCCACCTGTGAACTATAGGTTAACTAAATCCTGCCGGGCGGTGGTGGCGCACGCCTTTAATCCCAGCACTCGGGAGGCAGAGGCAGGCGGATCTCTGTGAGTTCGAGACCAGCCTGGTCTACAGAGCTAGTTCCAGGACAGGCTCCAAAGCCATAGAGAAACCCTGTCTCAAAAAACAAAAAAACAAAACAAAAAAAAGGTTAGCTAAATCCCTAAGAGCCATGGCTTCAACATGAGACAGTATGACCGTACCAGCTTCTAACAGTGATCATGAGAGGATCAGGGGATGGAAACCTTAGCAGTTGCCCTCCCTGGCAGCTCCTTTGGACAGCCCCACCCTAGCAAATCTGCTCATGGGTGTCCTCTGAGCCTGACCCTGATTAGCCAACAGCACAGAGAAGAATGAGGTGCAGAGGCTACTATGTAGCTAGCCGGACAGGTGCCATGGAGACAGGCAGCTGTGAGGATCCAGAAGGGAGAATGCATTTGCTCCAGGGGTCAGGTTTCCTGGTGGGGGTGGGGGTGGGGGGGGCACACACACTGGAGCAGGCCTCAGCAGACAGGGTAATAATGACAGCATTTATTGTGTGGTGTGTCTCCTTCACGCCAGGTGGCATGCACAGCACACATCGTCTCCCTGGCTCTCCAGGCCAATTCTCTGAAGCAGAAGCCATTGTTGGCCTTGCTTTACTAAAGGCTGGAAGAACCAACCTAAAGTCCTATAGCTGGAAGCGGCCAGGCCAGGTAACCTAGCATTCCAGGCTGGAAAGAGACAGGGTCCAAAGGCAAAAAGGCATTATGGAAACAACAAGGTCCCATTCAGGAAGTTTCCTACTGGTCAGCCTGTCACCCTGGTGTCTAGCAACAGTCACACATGAACACACCAGGAATGGAGGCTGGGTCATTAGTTGAGTCTTCCTAATGATGTTTCAAGGCACAAGTACCCGTGTCCCCAAGCCCACATCAGAGACTCACTGGGGATATAGAGGTCAGGAGCGTTGAGGTCTTTCCGTGGAGGCAGAGGCACATCATGACTGTATTGCATTTTCCAGTTCTAGCAGTGGCAGGGGTCAGGTAAGCAGGAGAAGGGGAAAACAAGAAGAGAAAGGGGTTGAGGCCTGAGGATCAGGTTATCCGAAAGTGGGGAGAGGTTTGCCAGCTCACCTGGTAGGAAGCTCACCTGATGTGTGTAGGGGAAGACCAACAGTCCTAGCTTCCTGGCTACATAGGCTGTGTCCACAGCAAAAAAATACTTGAGTTTGTTCACAGAGACAAAGCGGTGCAGCTGGAAGTAGAGAAAAGAGACTGCGGATGTGTTCCTAGAGGCTGCTTGGAAAATCGAGTGGGAGCCTGTGACAGCCCAACCCTAGCCAGAAATCCTGTCACCCTTTCCCTGAGCACAGGTCACACCTCTTTGTGCACTATGTCCTTCCCTTGGGATGCTATGGAGCTGCCATAGGCCATAGCCATATTGGCCATTGGGTCTCCAAGCAGGTTGTTGACATTGAAGGCTACATCAGCTCCTGGGGCTGGGTATCCACCCGGTTGGCTGGAATAGCCACCACTTGTATCATCGAAGAGTGGAGGAGGATCTGGAGCTGCCCGGGTCCTGTGCTTGGAACCTGCAGGTGTGGGAGTACCAAAGTAGGTAACAGAAATTCTGAGCAAGAACCCAAACCATTGCCCGAGGATGAGAAGCTGTGCATAGGTCCCGGGACACGAAACAATGGCTGAGGAGAAGTCAGGGTGCATTTTAGAAAGATCTCCTATCCTTTTGGAGCAATCCTCTACTGCATGCCGCTGGGGGATTAGGCGCACCTAGAAGTGGCTGTCCACTTGGGATTTCTGGGAAGTCTCGCAAGGGAGATGATCCCTGAATATTAGAGAGTGAACAGATGTTTGCTTGAGTACGATCACCGGAAAGACATCCCTTAACACAGGTAGAAAAGTCAACACTGGCTACTCAAGAGTTCCTGGACAGTGGTCAGGAATGCTGCCAGAGTTTAACAGAGAAGGAAGTTCTGGAGGCGAGGCCGGTTCTTGTAGAGACTTGGGAATCTCAGTTGTGCTATCGCCGCCTAATCTCAGGATTGGTCAGCAAGGGCGAAGTCCAGGACACGCTGTAGTGTGGCAGGACAGGAACCCGAGAGACATTCCCCTCCCAGGACAGCAGTCACCGCAGGCCGTCTCCCTCTGGGCGAGTGGGTCTCGCAGGGGATTTGGCACCCTGCTGCCAGGCCGCGCCCCGCCCTCCCCATTCCTCACGCACCGTGGGCTCCGTATCCCGAGTGATAAGCCATGGCCAAGACGATCGTTCTACCCAAGGGCAGGCTGCGCTGCAGTCGGGTACAAACACTACCGAAACAGCTGCTTCTCTGGCCCAGAACTGACTGAAGTTACCCGACAGCCAGACACGTCCCAGGGCTGGCCGATCTCAGCCGCCATGTACGGGGCGTCACAGTCCGCTGTCTACCATTGGCCTTTCGGAGGAGCCGGTTATCCCCACACACACTCCCCATTGGCTACTAGTATGCTTTAGTCCAATCGGATTTGATTATATTCAACTTCCGATAGGTAGGGGGCGGAGCTATTCAAGACGGTCTCCGATTGAGTAGGAGGCTTGCTAATTTGCGGCAAAACCAGCCAATAGGTGAGAAGGATTTGTAACTTAGTTCCGCGTCTGCGCCGAGGGATGCTTGACGCTCCTTGCCACGACTACGCCGGTAGGAAGATGGAGCTCCGGATCGACACTGCTAGTCAGTATACAGAGCTGCCTCCGCCGCAACGCAGTCCAGGAGGAATTTGGCAGTCGGTCAAGCTCTGACCGATCCCTGCCCGCCCTCTTGTGCTCTCTTTCCTCCAATTCACTCAGTCCTGTAGCGGAATGTGGTGGTGTTGCCCACGAGTGACAGCGAGGTCCAGAACCCTAAAACGTTGACTCCTCCTCCGGCCTCCCACTCCCTTCCGAGCAGGTGCTGTCCGTCAGCTAGTGCTGAAAATACCATTAAGCGTTCGCCGCTCTCCTGCTCATCTGCGAGGGTCTCTGCTGGGAGGGTTTGGGATCGCACTCAATACATCATGCGCGCGCGCGTGTACACACACGCACGCATGCACTCACGGGGCAGGGGACAGAAATTGAGACCCAGAAGATCCAAAACTCCGGAGATCTGGTGATATACATGGGACAGGAATCCGCACTGGGCCTTGTCCCATTGCTTTCTCCAGTGGTCCAGTGGATTTGGGAGGCAGAAGTGTGCTGATCTTTCCCCTGAGGTGCAGTCGGAACTCCTTAGTCATCACCAGTCCTGGGATCTCAAAGTGAGGCCCAGGTTGTAAGCGGTCCCACCCTTACAGGAGACAGTCTTCAAGGGCCCCTCTCTGGCGGTGTTGTTCTCCAGAGAGCATTACACGCCCTCTAATCCTTGCAGTTGATTAGCTACTTAAGTGTTCAGTTACATAAGGTGAGACCTTCCTGCTTCCCAAACTTAGCCCATGAAGGTCTAACTGCTGCTTTTGCTCCTCCACCTGAGTTCCCATCTTATCAGTTTGTCCAGAGCCTTTAAGAGTCACATTAGCCTTCGTGTGAGATGGCTCAGCAGACGGCCAATCCTGAGGACCTAAGTTCAATTCCCAGACCCTACATAGTGGAAGAAGTGAATCAACTCCCGAAGGTCATCCTCTGACTTGCACTGTGCTTAAAGTGCTTCACATACACCCCATCCAGAGAGAGATACATGAAATAAATTTAAAACGTGGTTACATTTTAAATGGGGGGGGGTCAGTTTAGCTCTTACAGAGGCCAGGCTCAGGCCTCTGGCCCTCCCAGCATTAGCAAGACTTTTCCCTGGATAACTTCTACGAGGACAAGGATTTTGTCATTCTCCACGTCTATCTATGTCCTCCTAGTGTCCAAGCACACCAATTACACTAGAAGCTAGCCAGCAAACATCTGTGCCCACTAAGCAAGCAAACAAATGGGGCAGTGGAGAGATGGCTCAACAGTTAAGAGCACTATTTGCCTGGGTTGGATTCCCATCATCCCTTGGCGGCTCACAGTCATCTCTAACTCCAGCTCCAGGAGACCCAGCACTCTCTTTTGGCCTGTGTGGGCACTGCATTCATGTGGTACACAAACATAAATAAAGACAAAGCACCCATAGAGGCAAAATAACAATTTTTAAAAATAAACACAAAATAAATATTTAAAAATAATAAATCGGGATGATGGTGGCACATGCCTTTAATCCCAGCACTCAGGAGGCAGAGGCAATTATACCTCTGAGTTTGAGACCAGCCTGATCTACAGTGCGAGTTCCAGGACAGCCAGGGCTACACAGAGGAACCAAGTCTCAAAAAAACCAAAAATGATAAATAAAAAGCACAAAACAGTCCTTTATATCTGTTACAACATCTTCTAAAGTTCAAACAACCATGGAATTACCCTTTGTTCAAACACACAATGAAGAGCCCACCTAGCTTACATCTCCCTCTGTCCTACCCATTAATTATCTAGATTGGGGGCAAGGTCCAGACCCAAGCCTGGGTGTGAGGAGTCCAGCCCCGTGAGGGCGAAGGAGGAGTACTGGGGCCTTATGCATCTTGGAAAAGGCTGTCCCATTCAGGACAGAACCTGTTCCTCTGCCTGGTCTGAGAAGACTAGTGAATTTAATCCAACACTTTTCCATCTCCATTTCTCAGATAGAAAAGCTGAGTTTAGGGGTTAATCATGCTGATCAAAGATCGTGCAGCCTTAGAGTTCCTGATGCCCTAGCTCTAGCCCTCCAGCCCTCAGCAGAGTCCAGCGAATGAAACTTATCTTTCCCTTCTGGGTATTAACAAGCAAAGCTTCTGGGGTGGAGTCTGGGTGGGCTTATAGCGCTGGGCTCATTCCCTGGAGAGGGGCCCCGGCGGGCGCCCACCCACCTGCAGAATCACCCGCCTCATTACGCAGCTGGGGAGACTCGGGCACCATAGAGCAAGGACTCGCCCAAGGTCGCAAGTGCGAGCTCGGCCAGAGAAGCCAGGCGTCCGGAGGCCCAGATTGGGCTTCCCAGAGGCGAGGGGCGCCCGCGGTGCCAGGCGCGGCCAGCGGCGCCGCCGGTGCCGCGGGGGCGGGGTCAGCGGAGGGCGGGGCGCCGGGCACCGCGGCCGCCAACGCCGCCGCGCTCGGGCTGTGCTCCGGCTGGGTTCGGCGCACTCCTCAGCGGCCGCCGAGCCGAGCGGACGCCCCTCGGGGCAGCGCCGCAGCCCTCCGCGCCCCACCGCTTATCATGCCCGGGGCCCGGGCCCGGCAGCCGGAGCAGCCAGGACACCATGCCGGAGGGCGAAGGTGGCGACTGCGGGGAGGTGCCCGCACTCATTCCGGACAGCGAGCAGCTGCGGGAGGAGGTACAGGCGGCGTGTGGTGGGGACCGAGCCAGGGCTGGAGAGAGGTGAAGGGAACAAGTGGAGGGGCGAACCGCAGAGGGGAATTAAGGAGGAAAGTCCCGGAGCCCCTTCAGTAATGACGTCATTGGGGAGACAGCGTTCTGGCTGGGGTCGTGGTTTCGGGGTCCGCGTAGGTCAGGACAGGAATGCTTGAGCAGGAATGTAGGGGAGACCTGGGCCCTCGGCGCCCCCTCAACCATCCTCTCCGGCCCTGTGACGTCAGCGCCTGTGGCCCCCACGCGTCCCTGTTCCAGAGCGCAGCCTGGGATGCTGTCCCCGACTGCCAGGGCCTTGGGGTCAGGTCCCCAGTCCTGCCCGGTTGCTCACGAGGTGTCGGGCGGTGCCTGCAATGCAGCAGCTGTAGCACGGACTGGGGGTGGGGGAGGGAAGAAGGGAAGAGAAGGGAGCGGCTGCTGATACCCTTCTCTCCCCCACCCCCAGGTGAGGACAGAGGGCTCACTCCCGTGGTTGAGATCCCCAGAGCCCCTCCTCGGCTCTGGCCAGGAGGATGTGCCAAGTCTAGGATGGATAGGCGGTAGTATGGAAAGCAGGGTGGTGAGCGGTCTGTGTGTGTGAGTGGATGTGATGTGCTTGTGTGTGTGGTGTATGTGAGACAGAATTCTGGTTGTGTGTTCCCTGTATCTCCAGTAGGGACATATGTACCCTGTAGTCAGGTGAGGCTCTGGTGGGTTCCTTGCCTTGAGTCTTCTTCACCCAAGAGTGTGGGTGTGTATGATTTCATGCTGTGTCTCTTTAGCGTGTGGCTAAGTGTGGGCTGTGGGTGTCAGGTTGCTATAGGGTGGAGTAGATGTGCACTGTGGTCAGGTGAGGGTCGCATGTGTCTGGATGACTGTGTGTATTATGTATGTACATGTTGTCCTGTGGTGAAGTGATGGCGTATCTGAGTATACCTTGCTATGGCCATGAAGCTTGTGCTCTGAAAACAGGCAAGGGTCTGCTGTTTCTTGTATGAGGGATGCTATTCCTTTGCAGTGGGTGGGTCTGTGATGAGCATGTGTTGGGGGTGTGGGTGAGTGGGTGTGTGCACCTGGCTGGGACAGGTCTAGGTGGCAGAATGTACCTATAAATTTGATACAAATGGGAGCAGGTTGCCCTGGATGGGACTGAGGGCTGTCCCTTCTCCTCTTAGACCTCTCAAGGCATGGTGGGACTGAGGAGGTGACATCTACACCTTCCACCTCCTCTCTCCCAGTCCCCCTTCCTCTTTCCCTTCCCCTTCTATTAACACCAGAGCTGAGGTGGCCAGGCTATCAGCCCTACCAGCCATGGAAGATGTGCCAAGCCTCTGGGTCAAGAAGTAGTCTGTGGTGTCCAGCGGCTTGTGTTCCATCTCTCCCTTCAGGACAGTTAGGGAGTGAAGGGTGGCCCTCCATCTGCTCCCAGCCCTGGGACTCACACCTCCCCCATCTCCTCTCTCTCTCTCTCTCTCTCTCTCGCTCTCTCTTTCTCCTTCTCTCTGCGTATGTATGTCTCTCTCACTTAACAGCCTCTCCCAAGTCTCCTGCCATCCCTAGTGGAACAAGGGACTAATGGGAGTCTCAGGGTAGCAGCAAAAGTGTTTATTCCCAGGGCTAGACCCTATGCTAGCAAATTCCCACATGTCATCTCTCTGCATCTTCAACAACCAGATGTATGAATGAGGAAACAGCACACAGCGCTAAAGTAGAGTGGTCTGCCCAAGCCACAGAATAGCTGGCACCCCAGAGATAGCTGTCTCCATAGTCCACCCCTCTCTCTCTCTCTCTCTCTCTCTCTCTCTCTCTCTCTCTCTCTCTCTCTCTCACACACACACACACACACACACACACACACTGCTCCCTGCCACATCAGCCTCTCAGACCAACAGGACCAAAATCCGGACCCAGAGAGGGTAAAAATGTGGCCAAATGCACACAGCAAATTAGAAACAGAGCAGGAACTACCAGAAGTCATATTTCTCAGTGGTGACTGGGAGAGGGTCATTTCTTCTCCATTGTGCTCTTACGGGGGTAGGGAGGCTCCTGCCTGAGAGACAGCAGGGCACAGAGGGAGGCAGGCTCTAAGCAGACAGACAAGGTTTGCTGCTGTGAGGCTTGCAGAATAGCTCAATCCCTAGAAGCCTCAGTTTCTTCTATGAAGTGGGTCATAGGGTGCCACTTCCTTCACAGCAGTGGTGCCCACTGACATGTGCCTCTCCTTCTCTGCCCACCCTGCAGCAGCGGCCCCTGAAGCAGTCCCTGGGAGGCTCTCTGTGTCGAGAGTCTCACTGGAAGTGCCTGCTCCTCACACTGCTCATCCATGCCTGTGGGGCTGTGGTGGCCTGGTGTCGCCTGGCCACTGTGCCTCGCCTGGTCCTGGGGCCTGAGGCAGCCTTGGCTCGTGGGGCTGGCGGTCCACCGCCCACCTACCCAGCCAGTCCCTGCTCTGATGGCTACCTGTACATCCCATTGGCCTTCGTCTCCCTCCTCTACCTCCTCTACCTGGCAGAGTGCTGGCACTGTCATGTGCGGTCATGCCAGGCGCCTCGCACCGATGCCAACACCGTGCTTGCCCTGATCCATCGGCTGCAGCAGGCTCCGCCCTGTGTCTGGTGGAAGGCCACCAGCTATCACTATGTGCGCCGCACACGCCAGATCACCCGCTACCGCAATGGGGATGCCTACACCACCACACAGGTCTACCATGAAAGGGCGGACAGTCGCACAGCTCGGGGTGAGTTTGACTACACTGCACATGGTGTCCGTGATGTCTCCAAGGAGCTTGTGGGCCTGGCAGACCACGCAGCCACACGGCTGCGTTTCACCAAGTGCTTCAGCTTCGGCAGTGCTGAGGCCGAGGCCTCATACCTCACGCAGAGGGCTCGCTTCTTCAGTGCCAACGAGGGCCTGGATGATTACCTGGAGGCCCGCGAGGGCATGCATCTGAAGGACGTGGACTTCCGTGAGTCCCTCATGGTCTTCGCAGACCCCCGCAGCCCACCCTGGTACGCCCGAGCCTGGGTCTTTTGGCTGGTGTCCGCGGCCACACTGTCCTGGCCACTGCGCGTGGTGGCAGCCTATGGGACAGCCCACGTACACTACCAGGTGGAGAAGCTTTTCGGTGCCAGCTCACCACCCCCAGGGGCTGTGCCCAGCGGGCCACCACTCTCTCGAGTGGCCACTGTGGACTTCACAGAGCTTGAGTGGCACATCTGCTCCAATCGGCAACTGGTGCCCAGCTACTCGGAGGCTGTGGTCATGGGTGCCAGCTCTGGGGCCTACCTGAGAGGTTGCCAGCGCTGCCGCCGCTCGGTCAGCAGCAACTCCCTGCCTCCTGCCCGGCCCAGTGGGCCTCGCCTGCCCTTCAGCCGCAGTCGCCTCTCACTGGGTGCTGGGGGCCGGGCCACCCCAGGGGTCTTCCGCAGCTTGAGTGGAGGTCCCTTGGGACGCAGAGGGGAGGACACTGAGCCTCTGGAAAGTCCTCCATGCTATGAGGATGCCCTTTACTTCCCGGTGCTCATTGTCCACGGGGACAGCGGCTGCCGGGGAGATGGGCAGGGTGCACTCTGAGGTACCCGCCCCCTACAGCCCCAGAACACCCCTCTCTCCTCACCATCTCACCATGGGCTCGGATGTCTGAATAATTCTCAAAAACAGGAAAGAAAACAGATAGCCGTGCACAAGGGGCGGGAGTGGGGTGGGATCCTTAGACACAGTTACTTGTGGTCCTTTGAGGGGGAAGTCAATGCCACCTAAGTTGAGTCTGTGATCTGTCCCCAGCATGGCTCCCCCAACCATCACCATGCTCTCCTGTAATTGCAGATGATGCTGGGCAGGGAGAGAGGCATCCAGAGAGACTGGGATGGGGAGGAGACCTGGGAGAAGCTGCCTGCCTCTCTGCCATGGCTGAGCTACATGGGGAGCCCTCCAGCAATATAGAAGCACAAACTGGTGGCCTGGGGCCATGCACAGCAGGGATAGCTGTCCTGAAGCTGGACAGCTGGCTGTGGCCACCCCACAGCTTGGTCCCCTGCCCACCAGAGTTCTCTTCCTCCTTTGCTGTCCCCCTCTCAACTGCCCTCCAGCCTTTGCTCAGGGCAAGTGCCCTGTTTGTTCCCAGGCCCTAAGGTGCAGTTCCTTCACAAAGCCCAGTTCTCAGAGCACAGACATACCCTCTTGCCCCCACCTTGGTCTCCCTAATTCTTGCTGCACCTTCACCACATCCTGCTTCCCTTGTGATCCAGGGTTCCCTATTCTAAGCCTCATCACAGCCAGTCCCAGCATCCTAAAATTCATACCTGTCTCTGTCAGCCGCACAATACTCTAGCCTTGTCTCTACCATTCCCCCAGGTTTCTCTGCTCTTCACCTATAGGTGATTCACAGGATGTAGGACCATAGGGCATCCGAGGGGCTCTGCCCTGGCCACAGCCTTCTGGACGATGCCTTTGCCTTGTCTTGAAAGCCCCTGCTTCTTCCGTCCATGGAGCCTGTCCTGGGGACACCCTCCCTCCCTAGGGAGGACAGAATAGTCCTTTCCCTTCCAACTGGGGATTCCACCCCCTCTGAGGGGCTGGCGGGGTGGGGGTGGGGAGACAGAGAACATTAAATAAAGTTATGAAACAGGAAATCAGGAAAGGTTTCCCATGTGCATTCCTGGGTGATGGGTCCAAGGCCACCACTGCAAGACCATTGGGCTACACTGAGTCAGGTGCAATGGTGGATTCAGGGAGGAGACCCAGAGTGGCTTTTCGCATTCAGATAAACAGAGTGGAAACCTTCCTGCCTCCCCCAGCACCTCTGAGACTCGGCTTTGAGATGCCCTGAGTAGCTAACTGCACTCAACCCCAATATTGGAAACTGATTCCATCTTATGAATTGTCCCAAATGACAATTCCAGCCAGGTGGCAAATGCAAATCTACTGGGCATGCAGAGGTCTAAGGAAGTGAGGTCTACTTCCCACTGTGTGAGAAATACAGTTCCTCCGGTGGCTACTGATCAGTCTGGGGCAATGGATGCTGAGCAGGTTGGGGATACAAAGCTGGACCCAGGGCAAGCCAGATTGGGATCTAAAGAAAGAGAATAAAGAACAAAGGAAGTGCCTCAGCACCAGGAAGCATCTGGGCAAAGTATCAACATTGTATGTACAGTTGTTTGGGACATCTACTGTGCAGGAGCGCTGGGCTGGGGGAGAAGCAGAAGTGCAATCAGTTCCCCAGAACCTGGCACTGAGTAGCATGGGGAAAGTAGAAGCAAAGATCCGTGGCTCCAAACCAAACACCAGAATCTGTTTTTAAACTGGGGCAAACTGGAGCCATGGTGAGTGGCTGAGAAGGGGAGAGGCAAGGCTCTACATGAAGAGCTTAGCCAAAGTCCTGCTACGTGGAATGGGAGTGTAGCTCAGTGGGTGGAGTGCTTGCCCAGCATGCAAGAGGCTCTGAGTTCCAGCCCCAAAATTGAATAGCAATGGTGATTATACGGGCCTATCATGCAGTGTTCAGAAGGTAGAGGCAGAAGGGTTGGAAGTCCAAGGTCATCCTCAGCTACACACGGAGTTCAAGATCAGCCTGGGATACCTGAGACTCCATATAATAAACAAACAGCTGAAGTAGAAAACCTTACAGTATCCAAACCATTAAGAAGGCTTCCCAGGGGAGGCTCTGTCCTCTCTCATTCTCCGCTGATACCACAACCACCATCTGCCCACTGGCTGGCTCTTCTCTCTTCCTCAACAGTAGAAGTCCAATTGTACCTTAGATGGCAATGATCCAACCAAAAGACAGGTCTATCCTCCTTGCATATGCGGAATGACATGATTCTAAGACATAAGCGAGGCATGAGAAGGGACTTCCAAAGATGCCCTGTGGAACAGACCATACTGGAAAAGACTGTTGTCTTTTTTGCTGCATCCTGCATTCACATCAGAATGCATAGGTGAGGGTTGAAACTCGAGCAGTTGCCTTGGATCTGGAAGTGACCTTGAAAATTGCAGCCCCATGCAGAGAGTAGTCAGGTCAAGTAGATCCTGGGTTTCTACTGGCACAATAGGCTCCCCAAATTCAATGAGAAAGGAGCACAATGTTAGTCTAAGTCACCATTTCCCCTTATTTCTATTGCCACAGCCTTTATTAATCACCTGGCTTTAAGACACTGTGATCCTTGCCCTCTCTTCCGGCTGCTGCGGGACAAGATTTCAGTCAAGGCACGATGAAGACTCGCTCTCTCTGCCTGCATAGAAGACTTCCTCTGTAGGACTCGGAGTCAGTCTGAGTTGCTCTGAGGTCCCATCATGCACAGGTCTGACAAAGGGGTCAAGGGATCGGCTAAAGTTGTTGGTTGGACCGGGCTCTCATGGCCTCCTGTTTGGCCTGGGCCACCCCAGTGAGTGGAAACTTACACCATCCAGTGTAAGTACACTCCTAATGCTGTAAATCACCTAGTCTGTGATGCTCAGTTATAGCAACATAAAACAAATCAATCCAACTGGGTGATGGTGGCAGTGCACGCCTTTAATCTCAGCAAATTCGACCTGTCTGTTTCCCCAGAGAACCTGGGAACACAATGGTAGGAGTAGCAGGGCTCACTGGAAGCCCTGGCAGTGCTCTGAGAGCCTCTCAACAGCACGATAGGATGGACAACAAACCCACATCTTCAGCCTGGTCCTGTCTAGAGTCGCAGATGCCAGCAGATGCCAGCATCCACATGTCTTGGGCAATCCAGGGATAACCTCTAAACCCTTCGAACTCAGCATTGGCAAACAGGCTGTCTGAGTCAGCCCTCATGATTCAAGTGCATTCCACTTAGGCCTCATCACCTCTCATCACTGCTACGCTGTAAATCAAAATTTGGCATGTGTTAGGGAAGCCACAGCATGAACCATGATACCTCATAGATTGGCTCCCTAAACTCCCACCTCAACAAATGACATCACCCAGGGGGGAGGGGTAAGTCAAAATTCAGAAGTCAAGGCTGGAGTGGTTAACAGCACTTACCAAGTTTGACTCTCAGTGCTCATAATCACCTATAACTCCAATTTCTGGGGCTATGATCCCCGTCTTCTGCCCCCAGTCGTACTGCATTCATGTGAATCAGCCCATACAGTCATACATGTAACACACATATATATAAAACTTAAAAATCTTTTGAAAATATTGGGCGGTGGTGGCACAGGGCAGATCTCTGAGTTCGATGCCAGCCTGGTCTACAGAGCAAGTTCCAGGACTACACAGAGAAACCCTGTCTCTAAACAAATAAATAAACAAAACCCTCAGAAGTCTTCATCAGCCCTTCCTCTCCTTCACATCAGATCTGCATACTCACTCCTCTCAGCCCAGTCCCACCACTGCTATGGGCAGGCCAGAGTTTCTACTGTCTCTCGTTGCTAGCAGTTTTATGTCAACATAAGCTAGAGTCATTTTGGAAATCTCAATTGAGACTGTGCCCCCACCAGATGTCTATAGTGCATTTTCTTGCTTAATGATTGACGTGGGAGGGTCCAGCTCACTATGGGCAGTGCCACCCCTGGCTGATGGTCCTGGGTGCTGTAAGAAAGCAGACTGAGAAGCCATGGGGGCAAGCCAGTGGCTTCGGCTTCAGTTCCCACCTCTAGGCTTCTGCCCTGCTTGACTTCCTGCCCAGACCCCCTTTGGTGGCAAAGTGAGACCTGAGAGCTATAAACTGAAATAAACCCTCTCCTCCCCAACCTGCCTGGGTCAAGGCATCTCCATCACAGGAACAGAAGCCCGATTAGGACACCCAGCAGTGCCCCAGCTGGTCTTACTTTGTGAATTCTTGCTGCTCTCTTCTTAGGCCCCTGTCGTGTCCTGATCTCTAGTGGAGTCTGATCATGGCAGGGTTTCAATAACAACTGAAGAGATGGGTGACCAGGTAGATGAGTAATAGATTGTGGGTGTACTAACTCTTACTAACCCCTCATTTTTAGACAAGCAGGCAAACTCAGAGCAATCAGAAAACTTGCCTGAGGTCACCCAGCCATGAAGTTACAAAGCTGGAACCTACCCCAATCTGTTCGAGGTAGAGAACCAGCTCCTAGTACTGACCATCTTGTGAAAATCCCTGATCTCTCGAAAACCTCTGCTAAGCTTGAACTGCAGAGGCCTCCTACCACAGCATGTTTGGACGCACCATTCGGATCCCATGTTCATAGGAAATGCTTTATTTCCAGCACCCCCCCCCGACCCAAGCCACAGGTAATTAACTCCATACTGAGATAAGTCGTTAATCCCAGTATCATCAACTGGAGACTCTTCCATATGCAATCCCGAAAGCTCTTGGAGCTGGGGATATTGGGCAAGTGCTTGCCTGGAAAACATGTGGACCTGAGTTCAAATCCCCAGGACCCAGTAGTGCTTGCTCATGATGCTAGCGCTGGGGAAGAAGAGCCCTGGAGGACCCCTGAGGCTCCTTGGGCAGCCAGCCCCAGGACCCAGTGAGAGACCCTGTCTCCAAAGGTAAGGTAGACAGTCCCCAAGGAAGGACACCCACGTTGTCAACACCCACCCAGCGTTGACCTCTGACCTCTGCACATGCACCTGCACACACACACATGTGTGTGTGCCTCCTTGTGTTAGTTATCTGTCTTAATGCTGTGACCAAAGTGACTTGAGAAAGGAAGGGTTGATTCTGGCTCACAGTTTCAAGGTACAGTCATGGCGGGGAAGGCACAGCAGCAAGAGAAAGAGGAGAGAGATGCCTGCTGCCCTTAGCTCCCTTTGGTTAAAGGGACTCCAGTCCATGGCATGGCGCCGCCCCATTCAGGGTCGGTCTTCCCACCTCAATAACCGAATCTAGGCAACCCCTCTGAGAAACACCCAAAGGATCGCTTCCTTGGCAATGCTAAGTCCCATCAAGTTTATGGTCGAGATCACACTTGGGCACACACAAGCACACACACCTCTTAGAAACTTAAAAAAAAAGATTAAAGCCAGTGTTTGGGAGGTAGGAATTTTTTCTAATTTAGAGACATGGCTGTCTGATCTGGCCAGACTCAGATGTGGGGATCTGGGCCAGCAAGATGGCTCAATAGAGGCGCTTGCCACCAAGCCTGATGACCTGAATTCACTCCCACAAGTTGCCCTCTGACCTCCACAGTTTTTGATATGGTTATCACACCCCCAAATACACAATAAATAAATAAATGCAAAAATTCAAAGATCACAGAATCTTGGATCTGCCTTCTGTTTCTGCTTTGGTTCCTAACTCAAGCAAATGCCTTCAGTTTTCCTATCTGTTTGATGGTAATAAGAACGGTATCTAAAGCCGGGTAGTGGTTTCAGCACTCGGAAGGCAGAGATGAGTGGATCTCTGTGAGTTCAAGGCCAGCCTGGTCTATAGAGTGAGTTCCAGGACAGGCTCCAAAGCTACAGAGAAACCCTGTCTCCTCTGTCTCAAAAAACCAAACCAAACCAAACAAATGGTGTCTAAAGCCAGGCAGTGGTGGTGCACATCTTTGATCCCAGGGCTCAGGAGACAGAAGCAGGTGGATCTCTGTGAGTTTGAGGTCAGAGAGTTCTAGGACAGCCAGGGCTACACAGTGAAACCCTGTTGTCATCCTCCCCCCCCATAGCATCTAAATCATGGATGTCCTACACTGTAGCATTCAATTGAGTCAGGTGTGTCTTGGACTAGGAATAGGCAGTTGGAGCCTTTCCTGTACAAGCATGAAGCTGTCCTAGGGGGCTGTGGGACTGGTGAGCATTTGAACTTTACCACTAACTAAAGCCTATTGGGAAAGGGTGCCCCGCAGAAGCCTTCTAGCTGATAATGGTTCCACCGCCTGTAGTCGGCCCTAGTGATACTTGAAACGGTTCTATGGAACCCTGTGGACTTCTGCCCTCTAAAACATGCTCTCATGATGGAGTGGGTGGAAGTGTTTTTAGATCGTGTTTAGGCTGAGAGAATCTCCTGAGATTCTGGCTGGTGTCAACACTTCCCTAAAAACTACCGCCTTGGGCTTCCAAACAGGGCTTCAGAGCCTAAAACCACACCCGGAGACAGTAAACACCCGAATGTCAGAGCACTTACTGGAGCGACCAGGGGCCAGTTCCAAGGATTCTGGGATCCCAGATGAGAAGGTGTGCTTTCTCCTCTGCTACCAGGATTATGTGGAGGGACAATTAGAGTCCTGCCAGTCAATTTAAAGATTTTTCAGGGCCATTTGATAGGGTGGCTTGATTACTAAAGTCGAGCACCCTTGGGTACAGAATCCCAAACAGAAGGATGAATATATGTCTTGTGGGGCAGGAGAATCAGAAGATATTTAAGTAGCACAAACACATCAAGTAATTATTGAATAATTAATACGCCTTTTAGATTTTATTCATTTTTCTTTTATGTGCACTAGTGTTTTGCCAAGGATGTCAGTTCCCCTGGAACTGGAGTTACAGACAGTTGTGAGCTGCTATGTGGGTGTTGGGAATTGAATCAGGTCCTCTGGAAAAGCAGTCAGTGTTCTTAACCACCTCATCTCTCCAGTACCCTAATATGCTTTTGAGATCCTCCCGGTGGCCTGCAAGTCCGTGGTGCGAAAGCCAGGTGGCGCTAAATGGCCATTCATTGACACTGCCCGGCTCTCTTACTGTAGGTAAAAAGAAGAGCTTCAGGGATAGGCTCAGGGGCGCTGGGAGTAGATAAGAGGATTGGGGAGGAGAGTCTCTCTCTCTCTTTCTCACGTGTGTGTGTGTGTGTGTGTGTGTGTGTGTGTGTGTGTGCGCTCGGGCGCGAGCTCCCCGAGTGTATTTTGCATTCAGGGAGGCGGGGTCGAGATGTGTTTGTGGGGGTAACCACAAGGGCGGGGCAGACTATGAGGGAACAGGTAGGGTTTCTTTCCCAGAGTGGACGGTACTTCTGGGGAGTCCGGAGAGAGGGTATTATTACTATTTCTCTATTTATTTTTGGGTTTTCGAGACAGGGTTTCTCTGTGTAATAGCCCTGACTGTGACTGTCCAGGAACTCTCTTTTTAGACCAGGCTGGCCTTGAACTCAAAGATACCCCCGCCTGCTTCTGCTTCCTGAGTGCTGGGATTAAAGGCATGCACCACCACCGTCTAACCGGCGAGAGGGCATATGCTTCTTAATTTTTTTGTTTTGTATTGGCGATAATGGACCCATGGAGGTCACAGGGTGAGTCTGTTCTTCCACCATGTGGGTCCCATGTCAGGATTGACAGCAGTATCCATTGAGCCACCTTGCGGCCTTTAAAGGGCTTCCTTGGGTGGACCCGATTTAAAGCAGTATTAAAAGGCGTGGCTTGTGAGCATCTTCATAGTGCAGGGCAGAGGAGGGGTTCGGTTACCTGGAGGTAGTTCGCTGGAGTGAGCTCAGTGAGGGGGCGGAGTCTGAAGAGGTTGTAGGCAACTCCGTTTCCCTGGAGGGCGGAGTTTGTTTGCGTCTCTTAGGAACAGAGTTTGTATCTCAGAGTAACTGCGTGAGAATGTGCAAATTCTGGGCGGAGTTCATACCTCGGGGAAGACAGGATTTATAAACTCCTCTTGTCTCCGCTTCTGTCCAGATGTGGGGGACACCGCTTGTCACTTTTGGGCGGGGCCCTGGCGGAGCTGATAGGGCAGAGGGGCGGGCAATAGCTCTGAAGGCATCTTTGAGCTGGCAAGGGGCGAGGTTCTTGCTTTGAAGGGCGGATCCTCTGGAGAGTTTTCTTCCCCTCCAAGGGGTGTGGCTCGTGGACCGGAGGGGCGGGGCTGATAACCTAAGCATCCTCCGCCCGGGTGAGGTGAAGCGCAGCCTGGGAGTTAATGGGCGGAGCCTGAGACTCAGCTTTCGGCCTAGGCGGAGCCTGGGTCTGGGCGCAGGCGGGGGCTCTGCCCTGGGAGGCCGTCTGTTTAGGCCCGCACGCAGCTCCGCATCTGGTGCTCATTACCAGATGACAAAGAGCCGGCTCTGGGCCCCCTTCCCTACACCCATCCTCCCGCGGACTGCAGCGCATTTAACTCTTTCTTTCCCACAGGGCGCAATCGACCCTCTGCCAGGGGTCACGGGAAGAAACTTCAGGCCTCTGTCCCAGCAGGCGGTGTCATTCCATAAGTGATACCTACATCCCTTCAGACCCAGGCTTTCTAGAAAACCAGGCGACCTACCTCTATTCCATCCATCAACCTCCCCCCCCCTTACCCGCCCCCTCGACCGCGTCTTCGAGGTTAGAGCTGGGAAGGATCTGGCAGGGGCGTCTGGTTTGAGTTAGGGGAACGTGAGAGTGGCTACCCCGGCGATGCGTTCCCTCCGCCCCCTCTGTTAACCCCCACTCCCAGTTGGTCCCCAGCTCCACACCCGTTCTCCTGGTCTCCTAAGGTACAATCTTTGGGAGAGAATGTGGCATAGGGGTTTCGGGTAGAGAAAGGGCGCCGGGCCACCCCTCCTCACCTGCCTGGGGCGGGGGTGCGGTTTTGCCCAGTCATAATTAGAGGCCTCAAGGGCTGAGCTAAAAAATTATAGAGGTGGTGGAACCGGCGCCTCCCTCTTCCAGGTCTCGTCCCTTCCCCCTCAGGACAATCAGCTGAGGATGACGGGGAGGTTATTCCACACTCGGTGATTTTTGACCAGACAGTTCCTCAGTTCTTAGGACACCAACCCTGAATATCCTGGGCCTTCTCTCAAGCTAGGGTCTTCTGGCTTCTCCACTTCCACTCAACAGAGCGAAGAGTAAAGTGTGGTCTCTAATGGTCTTGTTCTAAGTGGACCCAGGGAGCTAGAACTGGGCTTTCTTTCTCAGCCTCCTGGGCACCTATTCTTACCTCCTCCCCTACTACCTCTTATGAAGAAGGAGTCCCTACAACCATAGGGTGGTAGCATCCTTGGGTGACCCTGATTCCCCCCACCTAGACTTCTGGGAAGCCTATGACATTGGAAAGAATGCTCAGAAGAAAGTTCAGAAATGCCAACCCCTGGAGACCCTGCTGTGCTCTGAATCTCCAAACCCCAGTTAGAGTCCAGTTCATCAGAAACCCTCATCTCAAGGTCTTCCCTGCTTTTCTTTGCATTTTAATAAAAAAGAGCAAATATGGGCTTTCTTCCCTGCCAAACCTCTAGAATCCTGGACTTGCTGTGGGACAGTGCGCAAGGCTCAGCCAGCCCTCTCTCAGCTCGTTTCACGGAAAACTCTGGAGCGTGCCTCCTCTAAAGAACTCTTACCTTACCTAGATAAATGGAAGGGAACTCTATATCCCTCCCACAAGTTCTCCCAGGCCCTCCCCTCAGGCATCAGTGGGGGCAGGAGCTTTGGGTGAGGTTGGCACCCCATTTATTGGAGAAGATCCCAGCACCCACCCCTTAAGGTCCTGGAGGCCTTGGTGTCTCCTTTGCCATGAATGCTGGGCCCAAGGAGCAGAATTCTTTCTGTCCATCTGGGTAGCCCCCATAAGTACCTGGTGCGGTCTCATCCATGTGTCCAAAGCAAGTCCCTTCCTCCTACCTCACAAGGGGTATCTGTGCCCCATCACACACTGGTTCTGCAGGTCTGTACCCCTGTAAGGCTGCCTCTGGGGGGCATGGGTTCTGTTGGGTTCTTGTTCCCAGCTTGTGTGACCCAGCGATAGCAGTCAGTGATACGTTTGTTGGGGGCATGGGGGCCACAGCGGGTACAGTACACGATGCCCAGTGCAAGCAGGACCACCAAGAAGACACATGTTGGTACCAGGAGTGCCACCAGCAGCCACCGGTCATCCCTCTGACTTTGGTCTGCAAGACCCGCCTCTGCCAAGGCTGTTGGAGCTGCTGTAGGAGCCACTGAGGGCAGCCATGGCACCAATTTGGGACTGGGAGCTCCTTCCCTTGGGAATAGAGGGGCTCTGGAATAGGGACGCGTAGAGCTGATAGTTGAGGTCTGGTTAACGGGGCTCTGAGGGGGAAGAGGAGACGGGAGGGCCGGAGGATGGGTGGCAGCAGGCACAGGGGCTTCGTGGGCAGAGGACTTAGAGGGGCTAGGCAGAGAGGGCTGGACAGCTGAGACAGAAAGCTGGGGAGCCTGGGTTCTGATGCCTGGAACATCTGGGGCCAGGGGGCGTTGATGAGCTTTGGAAGTGGTATCCCCGGGGTTGAGATTAGGTAGGACTGAAGGCAAGTAAGTGATCCTGTGGGTGTCTGGAGACATAGGGGACTGGTGGGGAGGGAATACTTGGGGATATCTACTTGAGATAGTGGGGGGCTGGTAAGCAGGAGGCCGCGCTGGGTGAGTGGCTGAGATAATCCCAGGCTTGTAGCCAAAAGGCAGGTCTGGATAATTGGCCTTGATTTTGGGGATCCGGTACTCAGGGAGCACAGCTGGAGGTGTGATAGGGGCCATGGCAGGTGGGTGGACAGGGCTGAGGGCTGGGTGCGTGGTTGAAATAACAGAAGTCTTGTGGGCAGAAGGCAGTGTGGGTTCCATGGCAGAGATCACCATGGGCCGTGTGGCAGAGACCACAGAGGAGTGGTAGGGGCCCCTGGGGGCACTGAGTGGCGGTGGCCAGGTAGGCTCCAGGTACAATCTCTGAGGCTCTCCATCCTGTGGGAAATTGGGCCTATAGGCCAGGCCAAAGTTAGGTGGTTGTGTAGGCGCCATCCACAGAATCCTCTGTTCCTCCGTCCAGGTGCCATCAAAGGCCTCCCAGGCTTCCTCTGCATCCTCCCCTTCTTCTCCATCATCCAGCAACTCATCTCTAAGGTCCTGGGAAGCCTCGGCACCCATGGCTCCTGCAGGGCTACAACTGATGCCATCTGCCTCAAGCTCATGACCTTCGCTGCAATAGCACTCAAAGCCACCAACATAGTTGACACACATCTGCTGGCATACTCCAGCAATCTGGCACTCATCCGTGTCCACGCAGCGGTGTGGCTCATCCTCAGCTGGCCGAAAGCCCAGACGACAGTGGCAGCTATAGCCTTGGGGCCCACCAGGCTCACACTGCTGCTCACAGGGGGCCTGTGCACAGGGGTCTTCACAACTGTGCCCATCTGCGGCGAGCCGGAAGCCTTCACTGCAGCGGCAGGACACACCACCATCCACCTCTTCCACACACTCGTGTTCGCAGCCCCCATTGTCAGGACCACAGCCAGTCCCTGGGCACAGGGGACCAGCCTGGGACCAACCAACACCACCTGAAGGTTGTTTCACGCACAGCAGAGAGGCTCCCCTGCCAGTCTGGCACTGCACAGCTGCCACGGAGCCAAAGGGCAGCCACTCGAACTCGCTGGAAACCAGGTTGAAGGGTGTGGTGTAGACAGCTGGGCCTGCTTGGCCCACCTCAACCGGCAAGGCAGGGCAGGCACCCTCAAAACCAAACTGGCAGAGGTAGCCATCGACAGCCAGTGTACAGGAGCCTTCGAGCCAGCGATGTTCTCCACTGGCCTCAAGGGCAGCACAGCGCTGGGCCGGGCAGGGTCCTTCCGTAGCCGGCTGGGCCCAGTTGGTGAAGGCGGTGTCCTGGTCTCCCGTGGTCCATATGAAGCCCCGCAGTGGGCGCTGCGGCTGGCATTGTCGAGCCTGCCGCTGCAGCCCTATCCACAGCAGCCCGTTGGCCGGCCCGACGCCCACCAGGTTGTCCACACGCCTGGCCTCCTCCGGGGTCCGCGGCGTGGCCAGGTTACCCCCCAACTCGCGGCACGCCCGCCAAGCTTCCAGGAAGGTGCGGCGCCGGGGAAAGAGCGCGTAGCAACTGCCCGGGCCGCAGACGGCTCTGGGCTCGGGTATCCAGGGGGCCTGGCCCAGTGCGGGCACTGCGGCCGCCCAGGACAGCAGCAGGCGCAGCAGCATCGCGAAGCCCCCCGACTGGCCCGGCTCGGGTCGGCCGCTGCTCTTGACAGAGGGAGGGATCAAGGCCTCCGGAGGGAGGGCCAGGGGGCGGGCCCTGCGGACTCACGCCTTGTAAGGAGTGGGCTGGGGAGGCTGCCAGCTCCCCTGCTAGCTCCCCGGGGGCTGTTGGAGCAGGAAGCAGTGAGGTGGGGGGTTCTGGGGTGAGATGAGCAGGGCAGAGGAGGGGAGGAGGTGCACTTAACTAACGGGCTACCTCAGGCCTTACAGAGCTGAGAGTCAGGGAAAGGGGAACTGCCTGCCCGAGAGGCGTCCTTAGTCAGCTCTCTGAAACTTCAGCAGGATCTGCAGCTAAGACAGCTGGGGTGAAGATGTCTTCCTGAGAGACTCGTGGAGACCCAAATCTGGGTTCACCAGTATCAGTATGTGGCTGCACTCTCAGCTCAGCGACTTGCTCGGGCCAGCCCTTTCCCATCACAGTATGTATGCAGACTCCTCTTCCAACTCCTGGCAAGAGCATCCTCTCTGACACCCTGTCTATCTCAGGCGGCCAAACCCCGGTCTCATACATGCAGTCTTCCTGACATGCTATGCGCTTAGGTGGACAGGCAAGGGAAAGGATGATGTGGCATGCTAAATGATCTAACCTATGAAGCTCCTCCCATTCCTGCCAGGCCCTACATGAGAATCAACTTGATAACCCCCATGCGGAGAATGGAGAACCTCAACCAGACATGTATTTGATGAGCCCCTTTGCTCAGCCTATCTCACTCCCAAGTTTTCTGGCTCCAACAGGACCAGCATTAGGGGTTAGTGAGTGAGGAGGAGGCCAAGGACTGCCGCTTCGCTTCCTTACCCTGGCTCAGTCAGGGGCCCTGGGAACCTGGACTTAGAGGGGGAGGAGGCAGCCCCCAAACAGGAAATGCCTCTCTGGGCTCCTGCAGCAAGAGGGCAGGGTGCAGGATTCTGGGCTAAGTGGAGGCTGGGTTATATGCAGGGCAAGCAGGCTGCTTATGAGGGGACCCATGCAAGGCCATGTATGGGCATGGGGTGCACATTGGGATAGGCATGTATGACACAGGCATCATGTTGCCTCCCTGCTCCCAGGACCTGCTGCACTGCCTGGCCAGGGTCCTCTTCCTGCCCTTCCTAGAAGCCTCTGGAAGTTTGTGCACTGGGCCAAGCACCCAGGATGGCCCCTGAGACTCTGTCGGAAGGATTAACGCCTGCATTTTCTATTTTCTCTTTATTTATTCGTACTATTTTTATCATTATTAATATTTTGTTTGTTTTGTTTTTGGAGCTAGAGTTTCTCTGTGTAGCCCTGGCTGTCCTGGAACTTGCTCTGTAGACCAGGCTGACCTCAAACACTGAGATCCTACCTCTGCCTTCCAAGTGCTGGGATTAAAGGCGTGTGCCGCCATTGCCTGGCTATTTATTATTTTTTTTTAAGAGAAGGAATTTGCTGTGTTGCCAAGGCTAGCCCCAAACTCCTGGGTTCTGAGTAGCTGGTACTACAGCCACCCAATACCAGGTAATCCTTTTATACGCTTGTTTTTTATTTTAATATTTCGAATTTTGTTTTCTGTTTATGAGTGTTTTGCTGCATATATGCATCTGTTCCGTGTACAAAACTGGTGCCCCTCAGAAGTCAGAGAAGGGCATCAAATTTCCTGGAACTGGAGTTACAGGTAGTTGTAAACCACCCTGTGGGTGCTGGGACCCAAACTTGAGTCCTCTGCAAGAGCAACAAATACTCTTAGCTGCTGAGCCATCTTTCTAAGCCCTTGTTTTTGATTTTTGAGGCCAGGTCTCCCGTAGCACAGGCTGAGCTGGACTCAGTCAAGGACGACCTTGAACTCCTGCTCTACCCAGTCCTGATGCCGGGCTTTCACATCTATGCTTTATATTTTTAGCAGATTTTTGAGCCAGCTAGGGATGTGCCTTAGTGGCAGAGTAACATCTGGTCCTGGGTTGGATTCCTAGCACTGAAAACCTTTTGAGCCATGGATGAGAGAGATTCGTTCTTGGGACACTGCCCTGGTCCAGATGCTATCACTCTGTCGCTGATCCGTGTGAATCAGAGTCTGTCTCTGAGCCTTCATTGCTCCACCCCACCCAACCCCGTTTTGTTGATGTCATTTTGTTTTGTTGGTCTTTGTTTTTAAGACTGGTTCTCACTATATAGCTCTGGCTGGCCTGGAACTCACAGAGGTCCAGCTGCCTCTTTTGGGATGGAGTGTGTGACACCACACAGGCTCTCCTCTCCTCTCCTTTGATTATTTCACTTTCCTTTCTCTTCTCTTCCTTTCCTTTCCTTCCCCCTCTTCTCTTTTGTTGAGTCCAGGTCTTATTGTGCAGCAGTATCGGGGTTACAGGTGTGGGTCACCATGCCTGGCTTCCAGTTTTCGCATTACATATGAGGATAAATGTGTCCACATCTTGCAGCCCAGCCGGACCATTGGGTCACAGCACTCCCTATCTGTCAACTTCAGAGCACAAGACAAATGTTCAGTAGTCTGAGCAAATCTAGACGCCAGAGGGGAGCAAAGCCGCTTTCACTAACCACCTCAGAGTGCCCAGGTTGGCCCTGCGGACGCAGCCAGTCTGTGAGAACCACCGTCTATACAGCATTTGCCTTATGCTTGGAAGCCTTGCGCTGAAAGCATACAGGGTCGCTCCCCTTCTCAGGAGAGCAGAGTCCATCCTTCCATTGGTGCAGGAGCCAAACTTTGAGCTCATCCTTCACTCCTCTTTCTCCCACACCCCTTGTCCAGGAACTCAGCACTTCCCGTTAACATCATTTTCAAAAACTGCATCAACAGTGTGAGCACTTCACAGTCCCCTTTCCCTTCCTGTCCGTCCCAGCCACTGCTCATCTCCTATCTAGAGCCTTGTAATTCGCTCTCTTTCCTGCAGCATCCAAATGCTCTACCTTTCACAAAGTCTCAGCTGAGTCAGCAGAGTTC
Organism: Microtus pennsylvanicus; assembly: GCF_037038515.1. Taxonomy (NCBI): domain Eukaryota; kingdom Metazoa; phylum Chordata; class Mammalia; order Rodentia; family Cricetidae; genus Microtus; species Microtus pennsylvanicus. The sequence goes on along the minus strand of NC_134583.1, from coordinate 88,238,786 downwards.
CTGACCACACCCCCACACAACTCTCCCCTCTCCCACTCCCCCTACCTCCCACCCCTCACTGATTACTCTCTGTCCTTGTATATTCTTTGTTAAGTCTCTTAGGACCTGAATCCAGCCAGAATCTCTCACCTGTGGCTGGTATTATGGATACTCAGGACTAGATAGTAGTTATGAGTGGTTTGTTCTGTGCCTGACTTTGGCATCCTTTCAGTTAGGACAACACAAACGAATCTGCAGATATTGCCAAATGTCACGTGCCCAGTGGAGAACCTCTGCCCTGGGAGACTGTGAGCTTCATGGTAGCAGGCTCATCATGTTCCCTACTGTGCCGCAGAGCCTGGAAAGTTCCAGGCCCAGAGACTTTGCTTAGTAAGAATGTGTTACTAGGGTTGGTGGTGCATGGCTGAAATTGCTTCAGAGGTGGAAACCGAGAGTGGAAATTGAAGCCAGGTGGTGGTGCAGCCTTTAATCCCAGCAGAGAAAATTCCAGGTGAAGCCAGGTGGTGGTGCAGCCTTTAATCCCAGCAGAGGAAGTTCGAGGTGAAGCCAGGTGGTGGTGCAGCCTTTAATCCCAGCAGAGGAAGTTCGAGGTGAAGCCAGGTGGTGGTGAAGCCTTTAATCCCAGCAGAGGCAGCCTGGTCTACAGAGAGAGTTCCAGGACAGCCAGGGATACACAACGAAACCATACCTCAGAAAAAGGAAGAAAGGAAGGAAGGAAGGAAGGAAGGAAGGAAGGAAGGAAGGAAATAAAAGAAACCCTGTCTTAAAATAAATAAATAAACTAAAAGGTTGCGGTGGTAGGGGCTTGCTGAATGAACACAGAGCAGGGAAGAACCTGGCTCCTGAAGATGCCACTGGGAAGCTGGGATGTGCCTGGATCCAAACCCTGCTTGCTCTCGGCATTTACACTTGCTAGCTACCCTTTTGAAGCAGGACTCTCCTGGTGGTGTGCTTGTCTTTTTGTAGATGGGGAAACTGAGGCTTTGAGAGTCTTACAGGGAGTTAGTGGCAGGGCTCAGCCTGGAACCCGGAGCTCCTGATTCCCACTCTACTTGTCTTCCAGCAGCAGCACCTGTGCTATCTTCTGAGCAGAGGCTGGGAGGTAGTACGCCAGGAAGATGGCCTGGGCCGAAGGCTAGCTCTGGGGCCAGAGCTCAGATGGGTTGGGAGGATGCAAAGAACTTCCTTGCCTGGCCTGGAGAAGGGAATGGTGGGGAGCAGAGAGAGAACATCAGGCAAGGAGGAGAGGCCTGGCTTGGGAGGCTTCGAAGCTGCCCCTAAGAGGCTGGAGCTCCACTGTAGATGCCATGGGAACAGAGTCATGGCGAGGGAACTCCGTGGTTGGTGGATGGTGGGTGGAGGGAACCCAAGGCCAGGGACCGGTTAGGAGACTGTTGCAATCATCTGGGAAAGGGAAGGGATCTGGCTGGAGAGCTGGGCTACAGGGCGGGCCGGGCTGGGGGAGGCAGCCTCTGGAGGTTCCTTGGGGGCGGTTCTGAGCTCGGTCCAAGGGTGTGGTGAGCCCAGTCATGCTTCGGGCAATGGCCAGTGCTGGGCGTCCAAGAAGAGGCTCTAGGATGTCTGGCAAGTGGGTGGGTCAGATCAGAGGTCAGGACCCCAGTTTCAGTGGAGTGAAGGATTGGGGGAGCAGACAAAGGAAGTAGAAGGAAGAGGGTCAAAGGCCAACTTCCAGATGTACTAGCTAGGCCTTCTTCTACATGGAGGGAAGCCAAGGCAGGATAAGGGGCTGAGAAGTGGATGAGGGCACACCTCTGGCTTCAACAAACCTAAAGGTTTTGTGGATCAAAATAAGAGTTAAGAGACATACTTGGGTGCCCAGCCCTCTTCCAGGTTGGGAGAAGTGGGGTGAAAGTTGCCCAAGAACTTTCCTTCATAGTTGGAATGGGCAACACCAAGGATCTGGCGATCAGGAGCTAGAGAGCCGGCTGGCTCAAGTTTTCTGCTGTTCTGGTTGAGTGTGATTCATATTGTTTCACCCACAGTGCAGAGAAGATGCTGATGTGACGAACGATTAAAGCTTGGGTGGGTGGATATGTGAATGGATGCATAGGGGAAGGATGGGTAGATGCATGGGAGGATGGACAGATACCAAGGCAGATGATGGCTAGACATGCTCATGGCTGTGGACATGGTTGGATACACAGATGATAGGTACACGGATTGACACATACACACACAGCTGTATGAATATTCATGGTCAGGAGGGAGGAAGGGTTGTTGGGTGGATGGATGGATGGCTAGACCAATGTATGTATGTATGTATGTATGTATGTATGTATGTATGTATGTATTGTAAGTGGAAAGATGGATAGGCAGGTAGATGTATATATGGAAATTTTTTTTTTTAGATAAAGTCTCACATATACCAGGCTAGCCTCAAACTTATCATGTAGCTAAGGACGACCTTGAATTTCATATCTCCCTGCCTTCACCACCTGGTTTATAAAATGTTTAGATGCTTGGGTAGATGCAGGATATAAGCAAAGGACATATGCAGGATATAAAGAAGGCCACCTTCATGAGTGGCGTGCTGAGAATGGTCTCCACGTCCCTGCAGGACGGCAGTCCAAGACGGGGACAGCTTGGGTTACCACTGTGAGAAACAAATGGGAGGAGTCCCCACACACAACTGTGTTCTCTGCTGGGGCCCCCGAGGCCAGTGTTCCCTCCTGTCTGAACTGAGTGGCTGGGTGTACCATCTCCAGTTCTGCTCACAGTGGGAGCCAAAAGGCCAGGTCTTCCTGCTGACAGAGGTCCACATGGGAGATGCTCTGGAGAAGACAGGCATGGAAACAGAAGCCTGCATTGTCAGGAAAACCTGTCCGGGAAAAGCAGAAGGGAGATGGGATGCAATGTGTGGCCCAGAAGGAAAGGGGGAAGGCGGCCTAAAGAATGGCTGGCCCAGAGAAGGGCCCCATGGAACAGCTGGGTGGGGGGATTGGGTGAGATTGGGGGGTTCCCCCCTCCCCCGGCAGGCATCCTGAAGAGCCTTGGCATGCTAGCCCGCTGAGCCAGCACATTGCTTTGTGTACAAATCACCTCTTTCCCTTCTCTCTCTTCTGTCCCCACCCCCACCTCAGTCCCTGTCTAAACTCTTAAACCACCCCAGCTCTGAGGCCGTCGGGAGGAAGGGCTGAGAGAGGGTGGGAGGCACCCAGTCTTGGGTGGGAACCAAGGTGGGTGGGTGGGAGAGGATTACCCTGGGCAGTCGCAGAGGAGGGAAGGGTACATTTGTGACCTCCTCCCCTCCCCACTGTTGGGGCCACGCCCTCTGTGCTTCTGGCAAGACAGCCCTGCAGGGAGGGGGTCATGCTGCTGGTGGGGACAGGATGGGTGGGAGACAGAGGTTTGGAGAACTCAAACTGGGAAGAAGGGGTGTTGGCCCTCCTCAGCATCCCTGAGGCCAAAGAATTCTGACAGCTGGGGGTAGCCGACAGTGGAGGGGGCCTTTGTCAATGAAGAGTTTGAGTGCCTGTGGTTACAGGATAATGTGCTTGCGTGCACGGGCATGTGCACACACATGTATTTGCACAGCCTTGGCATGGCTAAACGTGCACAGCTGGGTGTCCTAGCAAGTCCACACCTGGGCCCACAGCTGAGAAGGAAGCAAATGGCGCCTTGGAATATGCAGTCTGGATCCAGCCCGGAGCCCAGTTCTCTCTCCTAGCAGATGCCTGACCTGAACATCTGGCCACATCTGCCCTCAAGGAAAGGAATCCTGGAACCTGTGTCTTGGTTAGAGAGGACAGCCCTGCCTGTGTTGTACAGGCAAACCCTTTTTTTCTTTTTCAAGACAGGTTTCTCTGTGTAACAGCCCTAGCTGTCCTGGAATTAGCTCTGTAGACCAGGCTGGCCTCGAATTCAGAGATCTGCTGTCTCTGCCTCCCAAGTGCTGGGATTGGAGGTCTGCACCACCACCGCTAGCCTGATGAGTACTTTTCTAATTTCATTCCCAACTGCTAGGCTCTTACCCCCCACCCCCACCCCAGGCCTGGGTAGACAAGGATGATTGGTCCCACTGACTCAGGGACTAGTTTCTTTGTGCCGCATCCTTCCCCAGCTACCCTAGTCCCAGTCTCTCTGATCTCGGCAGCACCCCTCCTCTGGCCTTGCTCCGGGGGGCTCTTACTGTCCCTTCTTTGTCCAACTGCTTTTCTTCCTGGCCTCTCACTGTCCCCCAGGATCCCTGCTTCTGTCTCTCCTGCCTAAGCCCTCGTTTTCCTTTGTGTCTGGGGTCTCCATTTCTTCAGGGATCTCCCCCCCAAAGAACTGTCCCCTGTCAGCCTGGGGTCTGTCTCTTTGCTTTCGGCTTCCCTTTGTGTCTCTGCTCTATGCCTCTCATCTCTCCCCATTTGTATAGCAGTGTCTCTGTCTTGAAACCAGCCCCGGGTGGTCTAGCCTCCCTCCTCTCTCCCTGTGCTGTGTCCCAGGAGCTGGTTGGGGTGGAAGCCAGGCCTGGGGTCTGTGACCAGGCCAGGAAGGAGAACCAGAGCAGACATGATATTTACGTTGAGACTTCAAAGTGGAGCCCAGGCTGCGGTGGGGGTGGATGGGGGCTGGCAAGCAAAAGCCAGACTGAGTTCAGTTCATGCTCCTCCCCAGCGAGGGTCTCCTTGGTGACACACACCTCCCCCGTGGGACACCAGACCCAGAGTAGGGATGGAACGGGCTATTTTGGTGCAGAGTTCCAAGAAAGGCACTTCCTGTACCCTCACCCTGCCCCCATCTTTTTTCCTGTCACCCCGCAGCTGGATCTGGGCAGCTTGGTCCCCCCACCTCTTGTAAGCATCCCTCAGTTGGGAACACAAGTTCTGGAGATGGCAGGCAGGAGCAAAGGGTTCCATCTCAGCAAGAAAACATCCCAGGCACTGGGGCAGTCCCTGCATTCGCGTTCTCACTCTGGCAGAGGCTCTGCCTGGCAGGGCAGCACGGGTCTGTAACCCTATCAGCCCCACGCAATGGGACCAGACAAGTCTGGCCTTTCCCGACCTTCAGAGTCCAGCCTGAGCCTGGAGGATTCAAGAAGGACTGTGAAGGTCACCTCCCCAGCTAAAGACATCCAGCTGCTAAGGCCAGGGAAGGTTTGGGGTGGGGGGGAGGTGAGGGTGTCCCAGCCTGGAGGGCGGGCTGATTGTCTCATCCCACGGCTCAGCTCAGGGGCCTAAGTCTCACCCAGGGAGCACCCTTCAGGAAGGGCCACCACCATGACACTTGGATCCAAAGCCCACTCAGGCCCCCAGAGCCCCAGCTCCTGGGCCAGTGCCGGTCCCCATCCTCCAGTTCCTCCTGTGAATCAGGCTGGAATCTGATGAGCTCAGGCTGCCCCGCCCAGCCTGCCTGCCTCAGCTCTTGCCTAGCCCGTGAGGTCACCACACCCCTGCAGGGGTCTTCTCAGCAATTCAGTCTCCTCAGGGGGCCCACAAGGGGCTGGGTGGGGGAATGAGGCAGGAGTAGGCCAGATATTAGGAGATTGAGATTGGAGCTCCTGTATATGCTCCAAAGTGTAAAAACGTGTGTGTGTGTGTGTGTGTGTGGTGTGTGAGGGGGAGGGTTCATTTCCAGGACTTAGATGGAGTAGGAAGTAGATAAAATCATGTGTGTGTGTGTGTGTGTGTGTGTGTGTGTGTGGTGTGTGTGAGGGGGGGGGTTCATCTCCAGGACTTAGATGGAGTAGGAAGTAGATAAAATCATGTGTGTGTGTGTGTGGTGTGTGTGAAGGGGGGGTCATCTCCAGGCCTTAGATGGAGTAGGAAGTAGATAAAATCATGTGTGTGTGGGGGGGGGGGTTCATTTCCAGGACTTGGAGTAGGAAGAAGCTGTAGTCTATCTCCAGAGCATGGATGTAGCTGTACTGAGTGATGACGTGGGTGTTGTTGGCACTTTTGCATAGGTAGTAGGCCTGTGTCAGGAAGTCTGTGTCACTACAGGCCTGTGTCAACAGCTCCCATATATGTCAAGGTGGTGTTGGGTGTGCCTGTTACCCTTGGGGGTGCCTGGCCCTGTAGTACCCACCGGGACAGCAGTCTCACTTAGCACTGGAATGTGGGTCAGAGAGTGCTGCTCTAAGCTGTGGGTGTGAACTGCTCATAAGGCCACAGCAGGATGTGGAGGGTGGGTCAGAGGGAGTCTGGATGACCAGGCTCTGGCCCAGCCGGGCCCTCGAGCTTGAACCAGGCAGCCAGGATCTCCTCACTCTACCCCTGACCCCCTTTCAAGTGATGCCTGATGGTCCCTGCCCCTGACCCCCTTTCAAGTGAAGCCTGGTGGTCCCAGACCACCAGCAGGACAGTCTTTCCTTTGGCAGCACCTGGGGAGGGGAGCTCCTACCGTGGGGCTGAAGAGGTATGCACAGCCAGTGGTAGAAGGGGCAGAGAGTGTGCCACCCCGGCACAGAGAGGACGGGTTCTGCTGAAGTCTTCCTGCATCCTGCATCATTCTGCATGTATCTTTACAAGTGCCAGTTCCGGCACAGGCGTTGTTCTAGGTCCTTGAAGGCCTGCTGGGAAGAAGGCCAGCATGGCCCTGGCGTGCTAGTGGGGAAGACAAACAATAAACAAACTCACACAGACTTTAAATGACGAACGCAACATCGCCAAGCAAGGAAGCGACATGTCTGCTTTAAGGCACCCAAGCTGGTGTCCCTGCACTGCAGCAGTGGGCTCTGGATGAGGCATATCTCAGAGCCTTGCCTTTTAGGACAAAGAAGACGGCAAGAATGGTGGCGTTCCCCGGAATGTAGTGGTCCACTTACCCCCTAGATCACAGAACAGGTACTGTCTCTATACCACAGAAACCCACACACCCTTCCTTTTTTTTGTTTTGTTTTGTTTTTTCGAGACAGGGTTTCTCTGTGGCTTTAGAGCCTGTCCTGGAACTAGCTCTCATAGACCAGGCTGGTCTCGAACTCTCAGAGATCTGCCTGCCTCTGCCTCCCGAGTGCTGGGACTAAAGTCATGCACCACCATCACCGGCTTTTTTTTTGAGATGGGGTCTTGCTATGTACCCAGGCTGGCTTCCACTATACAGCCATGACCCTGAACCGATTCCTGTCTCAGCCTCCCAAGTGCTGAGATTACAGATGTGCACCCATGGCTTGGTCTGTGAAGAGTATGATTAGATGATTCTTTCTCTCTGGAAGGTGTATGTTGAGTTTTCTGTTCTGTAACAAGCCACTTTCCTGAAGAAGGCCTCCGGTTCATAGTTTATAAAATGGAGACATCAGGAAGGAGAAGATAAGGTGGAGACACCTCAGACAGGCATATTATCACCAACCCTGCCTGGCGTGTCTTCCATTGATCCCAACCTGTGCTTGTACTGATTTGACCTTGACTGGTGGGTAATCAGATTTTAAAAAAGTCCAGACAGCAGGCAGGCCCTGGAAGTGAAGAAGCCATTGCTGGATCTACATTAAATTTTAGGAGCCCAGAATTAGAACTGAGCACAAAAAGGCAGGGCCTGTGGAGGTTTTGGAGACCTGGTTCCCATGAGATCAGCTCCGTATCTTGCCCCTGGGGTTCTCAGAGCATCCTCTGCAGACATTCCAGGTCCTTCCCCTGGGACTGAGCGCCACACATCCTGTGTCTCATTCCCAGAAACAGCCTTCCCCACCCACCCAGCCCACCCCAGTCCCTCACTGCTAGTGGTCAAGCTTCAGTTGGTGGACACATTTATTAAGCACCAGTGGGGTGCTCCATCCTGTACAAAGCATTAGGGAAGGGAAGGCATCATGGAACAAAGGGCCATATTGTTCGATATGGGCCTTCAAGCCCCAAGCAACCCTGTCTGTGCCTCTGGGTGGTGGAGAGAGGCTAAAGGAGCTGGGACCATCTTCCCCCTAGCCAGGATGTTAGAGACCAGTCGGACTTTCCCCTGCTGGGGAGAGGCATGAAGTGGGGAAGAAGAACATTGGTGGCCTAGTTTGGAGTCCTACACTGGCTAAATGTGGATCTGAAAGTCAGGGTCCACAGCATGTGGTCCTTGTTCCTTGTGCTCAGAGGCCCCGAGAGCACCTCTGAGACTGACTGAGGCCCTCATTTGTCTGGAAACAATTCTCTCCTAAGAATCTCTGACAGCAAGTGGCCTCTGCCCTGCATTTCCCAGGCTGTCAACAGCTGTCAGAGTATAAGGCCAGTGACCGCCTATGCTCTGTGGCTCTTAAATTCTCTTTATCCCCACCCCTCCCACCCCCTGGGGGGGGTGTCACCCTCTGCAGCTTCTTAGGCAGTGCACACCCTCTTGTGGCTGCTGGTGGGTATTACACCCTCTTGTGGCTGCTGGTGGGTATTTTCCTCTGCTCAGATTTGCTGCCGCCTTCCCTCTGGGTCGTGCAGCCCTGGCCTTGAGGGCTAGTTTGCTAGGACATCTTGGGAATTACCTGCCATGGGGCTCACAAACTCTATACTGTGCCTTATTGTCAAGCTTTTTTTTTTTGTAAGGGCCCAAAAAGAGGATTACAAAGACAATGTTTGTGGAACCCCTCTCTCGTTCTGGAAACTTCCCTGCTAGTGGGCATTACTTCCCAGGGTCTAATTCCCCAGAAATACTGAAGTGCCTCAGTAGGTTTCTGATCTTAAAGAGAGGCTGGAACATAGGTGCTTTCTCTCTTGTGACCTGACCTCCAGGCCAACAACTATCTCTGGACTGCCTGGTGGGGGCAGCTGCTCTAAGGAACAGCACGGCTGCCAACACCTGTCCTTTCCTCTTACCTCTGCCCAGTCTTAGCCATCAACCATCCACGGGGGGCCTGGGTCACTCCAGAGCCCTGCAGTACTCATATCCCCTCTCTGCAGCCCAGGACACTGCCTCTGGGAAGAGCCACTTGTTTGGGGACCTTTGCTATCATCCTGCCACTTCCCTGACCTCTGGAACTAGGAGAGATTGGAGCTGTTCAGGGTCTTGAAGCTCCAGCAACCCTGCCTGTGCCCACGGACAGTGGGAGAGGCAAAGAAGTCAGGAACACCTTCTCCCTGTGCTGGAGTCGGTTATTAGATGGATTTGTCCCTTCCCAGACACATTTGTTCCTGTGGGCTAGGGAGAAGCTGAGGCTAGGGGCCTTGGACACAGGGTTTTGGAGTCTCCTAACTCCCTTAACTTTGCCCTAGTCTTTGTGGTCAGCCCCCTGTTCCCAGCAGATGGACTCATAAAGATCAGTTAGAGGTGGTGGCAGACACAACAGAGAACTGGGTGTGGGTGGTGAAGGAAGCTTGGCAGCTGGGAAGAGCAAATTGAGACACTTCTGGAGGCCCAGGTAGCCCTCCTGGCTCTTTCTGGCTACTCTTCTGCAGCCTGGCTTCCCTCTGCCTTTGGCTCCTCTGGTTGCCCATGGCCTCCTTGGACCTGGTCCTCGTCTCCTTGGTCAACAGTTGTCTCAGACTGTTCACTGTTCAGGCCCCCTTTCTCCTCTTCCCATGCTCCTGCCTCTGGCCTCCCACTGGTTGCCTTTGCCTTCTCTGTTGTAGCCCCCTGGGTCTCAGGCCTCTCTGCCCGGCGGTAGACGAGGTAGCCAGTTGCAGGAAGCCTATGGGCCAGGGCTTCAGGGGGCAGGCGATGGTAGCCCTGGTCCTTGTAGAGGAAGAGGCCGAATGCATCAGGGTGAGTCACTCGAAACTTGGTGGCACAGAGTTGGCTCAGGGTGGCAATCGAAGACCCCGGGGGCACAGCCAGGGTCTTGGAGGTACAACCTGTACTGGGGTCCTGGTAGGCTACTCGGAGGAGGTGCTGTGCAGAAGACAAGAATAAGTCCTCAGCTATGTTATTCAAGAATAGTCCTCAGCTATTCTCCAGAGCAGAAGGGACAAGGCAGGGTGGTGCACACTCGTGGTAAAATGAACTGACAGGAACCTCGTGAGCTCCGATGGGACACTGGGACAGAGAGAAATGTATTTGGGCTAGTGATATAGGTACAAGGCCAGCCCAGAGGGAGCTTCAGAATCCTGAAAAGATGCCCAAGAGGAGTCCACTGTATGCAAGACTCTCTGCTTAACTCTTCCTGGGCTAATTACCTAGAACTACCTCCAGCGTTCACCAGTGCACCTAATCTTCGTGCAGCCCAGGTGCCCATTTTAGAGATGAGGAAACCAAGGCACAGGAAAAACGTGATAGAGCTGGGACAAATCTGGGGCCTGGCTACAAAGTCTGGATTCATAGCAAGACTGAGAAGGTTGAAGTTAAAGGGGATGCATCCCGGCCAAGCATAAATGAAGTCCGAGGACAAGGAAGGTAGAGCCTTGGCTGGTACTAGGGACCAAGAAGCTGTCACCCTCCGTGCCAGTTTCTACCTACTCTCTGTAAAATGGGGAAAACAATGGCCCCTACTCCAGAGTTTCTGTGACCATTCAAGGAGGCTGCCCAGGAGCTCACAGCCTGTCCCATGGAACACATTCCTACAGGGGCTGCTCTGATACTCAGTTGAGTCTCTATTTCTATTGTAACTTGATGCGGGGCTCAAGAAACTGTGCTGGGTGATGTAAGAGTCCCTCTGAGCAAGGCCAGTCTGGGGCCGACTCGTGGAAGGGCCCTTTACCTGGAAGCTGTGGGTGGCCGGAAGGCGGCGCTGTTCCCAGAGGGCCAAAGAGCGCTGGAGCTCCTGTGCCGGGCTGAGTGGGAGAGTGCGGGCCTGGCTCAGGCCACTGAGCAAGGCCAGGCTGGCCGAGAGACTGGTCAGGTAGTAGCCACCTAGGACACAGGGTACATAGAATGCAGCTCAGACTGGGATAGGGCGTCCTGCCTTCCCTTCCAGGCTTACTCAGGACCTACAAGCAGCCCCATTTCCACCCAGACGGGAAGTGAGGGGACGTCCCCCTCACCTTCTCCGGTGAGCAGGGTAGGCTCCAGGAGCTCCGACATGTACTCAGCTTCTACCAGGAGGTCAGGAAGGTCGCACTGGGCCAAGACAAGGCTCAGCAGAGGCAGGAACTCATCAGCGCCTGCATCCTCCCCTGTGGAGACGGAGAAGGAAGGAGTTCCAGCCTCCTCAGAGACCCAAGAGCTAGGGTTCAATCCCCTTCCTAGACAGCGACCCCTCCTCTCCCCCTGCTAGACCCTTAGATAGGACCACGGGGAAGAAAGAGTCTCCTCTCTAGAGCTCCTGAGACCGAGAATTGGACCCCTGTGCATTGTTTGCAGTTCTGGGATCCTGGGACCTTCTCCCTGAGAGAGGGGGCTCAGTCTCTTCTCAGAAAGAGCTGAGTAGGGGGAGGTGGTGAGGGGCATACCCGCCTGGGTTTTCAGGGCTGTGTAGAGCAACTTGCAGGCCTGCAGGAGCCGCTTGATCTGGGCACTGGGTGAATAGGTGCGGAGCAGCTGAAGCAGTTTCTGGCGCACCTGTTCTGTCTCCACTGGGGAGGAGAGGTGTAGGTGGGACCCGAAGGCTCCAAGCCCCTGGGTTCGGGCCAGCTGGAAGCCCTCAGCTAGGCGGCCAAGGGAACCATCTGTGGAAAGCCGGCGCCGCAGGCGGGCAGCGAGGATGGGTCGAAGAGGCTTGAGAACAGAGCGATGCAGGGACTTCTCCAGGACCAGTTCTGGCAGAGGAGAGTAGACAAGGTCAGGGGAAAGGGGCCCGGAAGAGCAGGAGGTAGGGAGAGGGGTGAGGGGATGGAAGTCACCGTAGCAGTAGCGAGAAAGGGGCAGCGGGGTGCAGAGAAAAAAGCCGCGCGTCATTAGGCACCGAGGCAAGGACGGAGATGGAAGAGGGAGGATGGAGAGCCAGGGGCTGAACCTGTGGAGGCTGGGGCTGGGGACCCTTACCCAGCCTCTCCGGTGGTAGCAGCTTCTCAGGACCCAGTTCTGCACTCAGCATGGCCCGGGCCCGGCTTAGGGCCTGGCGGATGCCCTGCAATTCCCGAGGCTCAGGACCAGCCCGAACCTGAGTCAGTAGGTCCTGCACTAGCTGGCCCACAGCTGTGTATCGGTTTTGCATTAACATTGTGGCCGCCCGGCCCACCTGCCTCTCCGGTGCCAGCAGAGAGCAGAAAGCAGAACTCATGGACCGAAGCAGAGGCCGCCGCTGCCTTGGGCGGCCCAGGCGTGGGGAGGTTGTAGGGCTCCCTGGAGAACCCTCCTCCTCTGAGCTGCTGGGAGAGCAGCAGTCCACCTCCTGGAGCGAAGGTAGGGGAGGAAGGCTAGGGCCGGAAGCACTCCCTGGCACGCGATACCCCACCGAGCTCTCCCTCTGCAGCAGCTGTCGAGAAGGCAGTCTTTCTGTTTGGCTGGAAGACGTCCCTGGCAGCACCGGGACTGGGGGAGGCGGCACAGCAGGTGGGGACAGAGGGCTGGAGGTCTCTGTAGACACACGCACTTTGAAACTTCTCTTGAATTTCTCACGTTTGGTGGGGCCCAGATCTCCTGGGAAGAGAGGGTTGAAGAAGCAGAGGGCTGCACCGGTGCCCTGATCCAGCTCTTGAGGGGAGCGAGCCTTCAGCCTGGGTATCGGTGGGGCTTCGGAAGACCTCTGCTGAACCTTGATGTTGAGGGAGGAACTCCAGAACTCTAGCAATCAGAAACCAATGGGGGGAGCCTCAGAGCTTGCTCAAGAGGGTGCCCTGTTGCCCTTTCTTCCCCCCTTTGGCCTCTATGTGTTCATCTGTACAATGGGCTGCAGGAACCCTTACCCATGCCTAGATGGGAGATGGCCTCCAGCTCCTTGTGGGTGGCTGCCTGATGAATGGCTCTGGGGAGCCGGAGTGGGAGGAGAAGAATGTCCCTAAGGTCAGCAAAAGGAGCGGTCAAGAGAGCGAGGTGCTTAGGTGCAGGAGGTGGGCAGCACTAGGGAGCAGGCCCTGTGGTCACCAGGTGCCTGACAGGCAGACTCACCTGGTATGGCAGTATGCACAGATGAGCTGGATCAGGTCCTGGAACGTGAGCTCTGAACCCTCCAAAGAGACGCCTGAGAGACATCAGGAATGAGGCTGTTCTCTGGGGACCTCCCTCCCCCGCCTGTCTCCAGCCCCTTCCCTCCAGGCCAGCCCCCTCACCGCCAGGGCTCTCTTGGATATAGTGGCTGGAGACAAAAGAGGGGCCACTGGCTTCTGGCAGCCGCACACACAGAGCCTGGCACTGGCGAGTGTTAGATTTCCGTACCAGGAAGGTCTGCAAGCGAACAAGATTAGGAGGCTCAGTGCCTCCATGTTGAGGCGCTTTCTCTTCCCCTCTCCCCCGCTTGGCGGGCCAGTCCTGGCGGAAGGGGAAAGACTCACCCCTGGAGGTTCTGTCCGCAGCACGTGCAGCGCAGCTGCCGCGTTGGCCCGCAACTGTAACCACACAGGTCGGGTGATCAGCAGCCGCTCCCGCAGGCTCACAGTGCGTGCCGGTTGTTGGGACCTGCCTGCCTGTGCCCTGCTGGCGTCGGGCGTGTCATATAGTGGGTCTGGAGATGGCCTGGGGGCAGACACCCGGACTTGAGCAGGGGTCTGGGGTGAACGCCTCTGCCTCTTCCCCGTTCTGGGCTTCCCACCTATCCTGCCTTTGCCGGACCCTCTTGCCACTGCCCTTACCCTCTGCACCGGCTGCCCTCCCAACTTCACTAACTTTTCTTTCTGTTGGTGCCTGGGAACAAAGTTCAGGTTGGCAGCTCCCAGAGGGTGTGCTCCTGTCTCCCCAGGGTCTTCCATGGCTGGGAGCTCCTTCAGCTTCTCCTGGGACTCAGGAAGAGAATCCAACCCCCAAGGCACAGGCGTGCACATTCCTGGCGGTGAGTAACACTTCCTGAAGGCGGTTCGCCCTGTCACACCCCGCCAGTTAACTCTTGTATGTCCACTTCATGTGGCCAGTGTCCACCTCTTCTATTCCAGACTCAGCCTTGAATGGCAGGGACCCCCTCCATGTTCCTACCAATTATTAGGGTCCCAGCTGTGGGAGGACCACCTCCATACAGTGCTTCCCATAAGCCTCCTCACACTGAAGCAGGGTAGGGAGGAGTTAAGCAAGGCAGACCAAGTTCCCTTAGGCCCAAGACTCACCCCTGGGTCACCTTAAGAAGTCTGCGGTCACTTGCTCACTGTTCCTGCCTTCGAGAGGGTCGGCCTTGAGGGAGAGCACCCCCTACTGGTCGCAGATGACTCATTCCTGAACCTAACTTTGGTTTTGTGATTCCAGGTTGCTATGGAGAAAGGATGCTGTGTCTCCATGGAAACTAAACCCTTTGCTTAACTGAGGTTCTGGGGGTGGTTCTGACACTCACTGCTAACCAGGGGGAGTATGGCTGTGAGGTCGTCAGCACATGGTGCTGCTGCTAGCTGCCTCCCACACACAGGCTCTGCTAGCCTGCCTTGCCAATCTGCCAAGTGCCTGGAGCAGGTACAGACATGACCCGGTCCCCAGGCACGTGCAACAGCCCGTCACCACTCAAGGCCATGTGCTCCACTTGTTTGCCTGTGCCACGTGTAGCTTCCAATTCTGGGTCCAATTCTAAGTCACAATATCCCAAATTCCAGAGACCC